>NW_027363010.1:0-1426681 GCF_046119375.1 Phyllobates terribilis | reverse complement strand
GTCTGGAGCCAAGGTAGACCTAGCAACAGGTAGTGAGAAAGTCCGGACAGCACATGGAATGAGATCTCCTCAGAGTGCAGCATTCCCACCTGCAGGGTTATGGGTTCGGTGACGAGCAGGATGGTCTCCGAGAGAAGTCTTCCATCCACGGAGGCGACTGACAATGGTTCAGCCAGGGACTTGGTGGGAATATGGTATCTCTCTACCAGAGACTGGGAGATGAGGTTTCCAGCAGCTCCAGAATCCAGATGGGCGAGTTCAAAGAGACGGTTTTCTCCCCAAGCAATAGAGACCGGTAAGGTCAGAGACGGAGAGGGCTTACTTTTGTCTAGGACGACCTCTCCGAGTGGTCCTAGACACTGGCGTTTCCCGGCTTTTCCGGGCAGGAACGGATGAAGTGCTTCATACTGCCACAATAGAAACAGCTTCCCTCGGCTCGGCGAGATTCTTGGCGAGAACTGACCATCTTGGTCTGGTCGACCTGCATAGGCTCAGGAGAGTGTAGCTGAGGAGAGACGGAGGGAGTGACGGGTTTCTGAAAAGTAGGAGCTAGACGTGGAAACCTCCTCTCACGGGTGACCTCTTTGGCACGCTCCTGGAACCGCAGGTCAATCCGGGTGGCAAGAGTTATTAGGTCATCGAGAGTGGTAGGAATATCCCGACCGGCAAGTTCATCTTTTATACGGCCGGACAGACCCTCCCAGAAGACGGAAACCAGAGCGTCATTATCCCAGGCCAGCTCCGAGGCAAGGGTACGGAACCGTATGGCATATTGGCCCACGGTGAGACTTCCCTGACGGAGGCGTAGCAGAGATGATGCGGATGAGGTCTTCCGTCCGGGTTCGTCGAAGACTTTCCGGAAAGCCGTGAGAAAGGCAGGCAAGTCGGACACCAGGGGGTCTCCTCTCTCCCATAGAGGATTTAGCCAGGCCAGGGCCTCTCCGGTGAGATGGGACATGATGAAGGCAATTTTGGCCCTGTCGGAGTTAAACTGGTGAGACAGGAGTTCAAAGTGCAGGGTGCACTGATTTATGAAGCCCCGAGCCTGGGCGGAGTCGCCTCCGAAACGAGGAGGTGCAGAAAGCCGGGGTCCGGGGTAGGATACCATGTTATTAGTTGGCAGTGGAGCTGCCGGATTGCGAGTCATGGCACTGGCGGTGGTTGCAGGCAGAGCAGTCAGAGTGTCCAGGCGAGAATTGACATTCCGCAGGTGACCCAGGATGGACTCCTGTTGGGACCTCTGACGGGAAAGTTCATGACACAGGTCTGAGAGCGAGGGAGCTTGGGTGCCACCGGGTTCCATGGCCCGAGCAAACTGTAACGGGTCTGGGAGGCGGAACCTCTGAGCTACTATACAAGGGGGCGGTCCTTGTAAGGGAGCGGGTGGTGACCAGGGTAGACGGGCAGGCAGTCACAGCAGGTGACTGGGACAGTCTCTGAATGAACGGACAGGAGGTCACGGCAAGTGACCGGGGCAGTCTCTGGATGAACGGGCAGGAGGTCACGGCAAGTGACCGGGGCAGTCTCTGGGTAAAGGATTGGTACGACCTGTGGCGGCAGATGATAGACGTGAGCTCCCAGGTGAGCAGGTGTGAGTCTCTGGATAATCGGGTGGTCACAGCATGTGACGGCGGAGCCTCCAGGAAGACCAACAGACAGGTAGCAGATGAGCGCTCCCAGGTGAGCGGGCAGGAGTCTCTGGACAGGCGGGTGGTCACAGCACGTGACGGCAGAGCCTCCTGGTAGGCTAGCAGACAGGCAGCAGATGAGCGCTCCCAGGTGAGCGGGCAAGCTGGTCCTTAGACAGACTGACAGGAGTTGGAAGGCAGACCGTCGGACCTCAGGCAAGCAGGCAGGTAGAAGATGTGCGCTCCCAGGTGAGCGGGCAAGCTGGTCCTTAGACAGACTGACAGAAGTTGGAAGGCAGACCGTCGGACCTCAGGCTAGCAGGCAGGTAGCAGGATATCAGGCAGGAATTAGACAGCAGACTGGCAGGAATCTGGCAGGTATCTGGCAGGTAACTGGCAACGGGACCTGAGGGCTGAAGCAGAGTAGTGAACAGTGCTACAACATTGCTCGGGCACCTCCATTTTGGAGGAGGTGCCTTATATATGGGAGGTCCTCCGGCAATTGGCCGGGGACTCCTTAGGACGGCGCGCGCGGTCCCTTTAAGAGAGGGGGAGCGCGCGCGCCCTAAGCACACTACCGGGGAAGGAGCGCGTGCCGGAAGCAGCGGGGAGAGCAGCGCTGGAGGACGCCGCGCCAGGAGCGGGCAGTTGAGAGGGACGGCGTCTCTGCCTAGAACGGGGCAGAGACGCCGATGCTACAGCACGTAGCCATCTATACACAGCAGGAGGCCGCACGTAGCCACCTATACACAGCAGGAGGCCGCACGTAGCCATCTATACACAGCGGGAGGCCGCACGTAGCCATCTATACACAGCGGGAGGCCGCACGTAGCCATCTATACACAGCGGGAGGCCGCACGTAGCCATCTATACACAGCGGGAGGCCGCACATAGCCATCTATACACAGCGGGAGGCCGCACGTAGCCATCTATACACAGCGGGAGGCCGCACGGCGCCATCTATACACAGCGGGAGGCCGCACGGCGCCATCTATACACAGCGGGAGGCCACACGGCGCCACCTATACACAGCGGGAGGCCCACAGCGCCCCCCCCAGAGAGAGCAGGAGGCCGCACGGCGCAATCTATACACAGCAGGAGGCCGCACAGCGCCCCCCCCCACAGAGACAGCAGGAGGCCGCACGGCACCATCTATACTCAGCAGGAGGCTGCACGGCGCCCCCGACCCCAAAGACAGCAGGAGGCCGCACGGCGCCATCTATACTCAGCAGGAGGCCGTACGGCGTCACCTATACACAGCGGGAGGCCGCACGGCGCCACCTATACACAGCGGGAGGCCGCACGGCGCCACCTATACACAGCGGGAGGCCGCACGGCGCCACCTATACACAGCGGGAGGCCGCACGGCGCCACCTATACACAGCGGGAGGCAGCACGGCGCCACCTATACACAGCGGGAGGCCGCACGGCGCCACCTATACACAGCGGGAGGCGCCACCTATACACAGCGGGAGGCCGCACGGCGCCACCTATGCACAGCGGGCGGCGCCACCTATACACAGCGGGAGGCCGCACGGCGCCACCTATACACAGCGGGAGGCCCCACGGCGCCACCTATAAACAGCGGAAGGCCGCACGATGCCATCTATACACAGGGGGCCGCACAATGCCATCTATACACAGCGGGAGGCCGCACGGCGCCATCTATACACAGCGGGAGGCTGCACAGCGCCATATATACACAGCGGGAGGCTGCACGGCGCGCCCCCCCCCAGAGACAGCAGTAGGCCGCACGGCGCCATCTATACACAGCGGGAGGCCGCACGGCGCCCCCCCCTAGACAGCAGGAGGCCGCACGGCGCCATCTATACACAGCGGGAGGCCGCACGGCGCCCCCCCAGAGACAGCAGGAGGCCGCACGGCGCCATCTATACTCAGCAGGAAGCCGCACGCAGTCACGCACACACAAACATATACAGACATATACATACACGCATAAACACATTTGAAGCACAAAAATACATATACACAGACATCACACAATGACATCTGCCTGCACACACACACACATACATACATACATATACATACACACACACACACTCACCATCCCCCGACTCGGCTCCAGCTCTTTTCCGGTGCAGCACTGCAGGCCGGGTGCGCACTGCGTGACGTCACAGCTAGGAGACACGGCCGCGCACAGGGCCGTGTCTCCTAGCAGTGACGCGGCCGGGCCAGCACAGGGAAGTTAACTGCTGCAGTGCTGGCCCGGCCGAAGAAGAAGCAGCGGCTGTGTGCCGCTGCTGGGGGAGCGATCCTGGGCCCCCCCCCCCCACTGCCTGCCGGTATGTGCCGTGGCGCAGCACATATAATGAGGACAATCTGGCCATAGACACCCCGGAGCCCCAGGCCCCCTGGAGGTTCGGGGCCCCGGGCGGTAGCCCAGATCGTCCTCATTATAATCCGCCTATGGTTATATACATGTAACACTCACTACCCCCTATTCCTGTGTATTGCTGTAATATATAACCTATACTCGTTATCCATCATTATAAATTAAGAAGATTTTCCACTTTATCCGATATATCTACACTCAATCAGTAGATTAGATGTATCTATATGTGCCCCGTGACCCCCGATCAAGTGTCTCCATCACGTGCTCGCAGCATCACAGGTCACATAGTTTCCTCGTAGCGTTGGTGCGCGTTGTGTATCGCGCCGCGCCTCCTCAGCACCCATTGGTTGGTGGAGACATACCTCCATCCTGATTGGCTATAGTTGGCCGTTTAACTCTTAGCTCTTTCCGAATGATGCCACCCCCTGACGAAGACAAGAAGCCGAAACATACATCGGGTGGACGCCAATCAGGAGTGGGATCTGCATCTGCTATAGTGTGAGTACAATGCACATGTGGTCACCTTTTTTAAAAACGCTTAAAGTGGATACAAATACATATCTGTCAACAGCACATATGCCCAAGTCAGTGCCCTACTCTCTACAGGATTCACACCGACCTCCAAATAATAAGGGACCAGCCCTTGTATATATACATATACAGATGCATCTCACTAAATTAGAATATCATCAAAAAGTTAATTTATTTCAGTTCTTCAATACAAAAAAGTGAAACTCGTATAGCCATAATCATCAGCATTAACAGAAATAAACAATAACTGTTTGATTATATTCTAATTTAGTGAGAAACACCTGTATTTGTTCACATAGGAGATATATAATTTATGTAGATTTATTCTTTGGAGGCACTTGCACTTTATGTAAAGTTTATGATAATTAAACAATCATATGTACAGATATAGCTAACTAATGATATGTATATATATTTTTATATACTGGATTAATTTGTGGCTTGATTCTCTGTATTATCCCTTTGCTGTTCTAATCATGATCCATTCCCACTGGTGTTAATTGTAATTCCTGTCTCGACGTCCCCTTTGCGCATAGTTTTTAATTCCCCCCTTTTTTTGCATTTCCTCCTCTTCCACCTGGTTATCAATATAATAATTATTAGCATCACCCACATGCCTGGACTCTTCTGGTCGATGTCTCCTTTCTGCTATATACTAGAGTGGTATACTATGTGCACAGATACATGGAGTGCCATATACTTCTCAGGAGGTGCGCAGCGTCCACCTCCTCACCGCACAGGCCCACAAGCTCCTCTCCGGCAGGAAGAAGATGCATTCAGGCGGCTCCTACCACTGCAGCAGACGGCAGTGCACAAGGATACAGGGTGCAGTGTGGATGTGTCTGCACCACTGGGATGTGGCCGACCTGCATGTATACATATGCCCCTCTGCAGGGGGGACTGGCCCACCGGAGGATCGGGAAAACCCCCGGGTCCCGATGGCCCCGCCCCCTACCCCCCTGGGCCCTGTACAGAGAACAGAGGCCCTCCCCGGTTCGCAGCACTGCCGATATGATTAGTGATGGGCCCTCTGCCTCCTCTGCGCAGCGCGACACTGCCGGCACGTGCGCAGGAGGTCAGTCTCAGGGTGATGACGTCATTGCCCTGGGACTGCTTCCTGTGCGCGCTGTGGAGTACGGACCCTGCGTCTCTCCAGACAGCGGCTGCAGCTCATCTCGACGCGTGAGTATGAAACGGGGAGGGGAGGGAGGAAGGGATAGGGGGGAGGGGTGACTGGGAGGACCCCTGGCCGGGGCTGGCAGTAAATACTACTGGACAATGGGCATGTCCTGCTGCCAGCCTCTGGTTACTGGTACTATGCCCAGCAGCATGTACTACCACCAGTGGCTGGCAGGACATAGTGGGTGGGCGTGATAGTACCAAGGAGGCTGGCAGGACATACTAGGCATGAATCATGCCCAGCATGTCCTGCCAGCCACTGGTGGTACCATCATGCATGCCCATTGCCCAGCCACTGGTGGTACCATCATGCATGCCCATTGCCCAGCCACTGGTGGTGTGGTACTATCATGCTAGTACTAACACCAGTGGCTGGCTGGCAGGACATGCCATGTGAGCTTGAATGCTAATACCACAGAGGCTGGCAGTACATACTGGGCAATGGGCATGATAGTACCACCAGTAGACTGACTAGGCGGTCTCCAGGGCTCCGTCTCCCCTTCTCGCTGCTGTTAGGCTGGGTTATCATTGCGTTTATGCTTTGCGTTACAACGCATCCGTTGTAAATCAGCGCAGACGCAATGTACTGTAGACTTGCATAGCAAAAATAGGCATGTGTTTGAAAGTATGCATTATTTGCACCGCACAGCAAAACATGGTCGGCGGCTGGAGGCCAGCTGAGCACTTCTCTGACAACTGGGTTCTAGTGTTATTCTGTGCCTGCTCATCTGTCAGCAGGCATATTTGTCTAATGGCAAAGATGTAGCAGAGCTGGAGACAGAAGAGCCGTGGATTACGTCAGAGCGAGGATTTTGTTTTTAATTAAAGATGGAGTCCCTACATGTGTTTTGTGTTTTATTTTTATTAAAAAATTGTGTTGTGTTTTTTTCTGTTTACTGGAAATTCATGGTGGCCATGTGTAGTTTGGCGTGACTCCATGAATTTCAGGCTTAGTGCCAGCTGATAATACAAAGCTGGTATTAACTCTATTATTACCCAGCGTGCCACCCCCCACCAGGGCCGTTGGAAGAGCCGGATAAAGTGCCTGGAAATGGCGCTACGATGAATGCGCCAATTCCAGGGGTGGCTGCAGGCTGCCATTTTCAGCGTGGGGGGCCCAGAATGCTTGGGCCTTACCATGCTGAGAATCCCAGCCCCCAGCCCCACCGATCAAAATATGGCGGGAGGCCACGCATTTTTTTTTTATTATTATTTTTTTAAATAATTTAAAAAAAACATTGGGCTTTCCTGACTTTTGATCGCCAGTCAAGGTAAAACCAGGCAGATAAAGCAGACAGCTACGGGCTGCCACCTCTATCTGCGCTGAGAATCAAAATTTCTGCAGAGCGCTATGTCATTTTTGTTTTATTATTTATTTATTTTCACACTTCTATATGTGACAGTCCCAACAGCTAATCACAGACGCTGACACAGAGAATGGGCGTCTGTGATTGGCTGCTTGAGTAACCTGAAAGCAGCCCATACATAGTACCATACTAGAATGTATGGGCTGATTGTACATTACTCAAACAGCCAATCACAGAAGCCCATCCTCTTTGACAGCATCTGCGATTGACTGTTGGGTCTGTCACATATAAAAGTGTGAAAAGAAAATTTTAAAAATGAATTTTTGATTCTCACCGCAGATAAAGCAGACAGCTACGTACTGCCACCCCCAGCTGCCTGGTTTTACCTTGGCTGACGATCAAAAGACAGAGAAGCCGAATATTTGTTTTAAACTTAACTTTTTTTTTTCCCACCATATGTTGATCGCCAGCCAGATAAAACCAGGCAACTGGGGGCTGGGATTCGCAGCATGGTAAGGCCCAAGCGTTCTTGGCCCTCCACGCTGAAAATGGCGCATTCATCATGGCACCATTTCCAGGTGCTTTACTCGGCTCTTCCAGCGGCCCTGGTGGTGAGTGGCAACCTGGGTAATAATAGGGTTAGTACCAGGCCATCTTTGCCTTATCAGCTGGTACTAAGCCCGAAATTCATGGTTTCACGCCAAATTAGACATAGCCACCATCAATTTCTAGTAAACAGAAAAAAAAAAAACAGATTTTTTTTTTTTTATTATTAAAAATAAAACACATTTAGGGACTCCATCTTTAATAAAGAAAAATCCTCACTCCCAACGGAATCCATAGGTCTTCTGTCTTCATCTCTCTTAGATCTTTGCCATCAGACAAATATGTCTGCTGACAGATGAGCAGGCACAGAATGACACTGGAGCACTGTTACTGTGTAGTGCAGTGCTATGTTTCTTTTTTTGTCATTTCATGCAGTGTAGAAATCTTGGGAAAAGTGTGGATTGTGCTCTGGAAGTGATCAGTTATATCTAACTAGGTTATTTTCTGCAGAAATAAGTCCTGTATAGAAGATGTGATATATCAGTCTGCAGTTAAAGAACTTCACCTAGAGACATCACTGGTGAGTATGTGTATTACCTATACACACACACACTGACACTATATACAGAGCTCCTGTGCATAATGTCACTGGTGATCACTGTATTACCTGTACACTGACACTATATACAGAGCTCCTGTGTATAATGTCACTGGTGATCCCTGTATTTCCTATACACACACACACTGACACTATATACAGAGTGTAGCGTCGGCGTCCCTGCCTCCTGCTAGGCAGGGACGCTGTTCCCCTCACCTCTCCTCTCCGAGCCCGGCGTCCTCCTCCCGCTCTGCTGGCAGCGCGCGCTCCTTCCCGGCCACGGTGCTTAGGGCGCGCGCGCTCCCCCCCTCTTAAAGGGGCCGCGCGCGCCGTCCTAAGGAGTCCCCGGCCAATGGCCGGAGGACTTCACCATATATAAGGCACCTCCTCCAAAATGGAGGTGCCCGAGCAATGTTGTTGCACTGTTCACTACTCTGCTTCAGCCCTCAGGTCCCGTTTTCAGTTACCTGCCAGTTTGCTGTCTGATTCCTGCCTGTTATCCGCTTACCTGCTTGCTAGCCTGAGGTCCGACGGTCTGCCTTCCGACATCTGTCAGTCTGTCTATGGACCAGCTTGCCCGCTCACCTGGGAGCGCTCACCTGCTACCTGTCTGCTAGCCTACCTGGAGGCTCCGCCGTCACGTGCTGTGACCACCTGCCAGTCCAGAGACTCTTGCTCGCTCACCTGGGAGCGCTCATCTGCTACCTGCCTGTTAGCCTACCTGGAGGCTCCGCCGTCACGTGCTGTGACCACCTGCCAGTCCAGAGACTCCGGTCCGCTCACCTGGGAGCGCTCATCTGCTACCTGCCTGTTAACCTACCTGGAGGCTCCGCCGTCACATGCTGTGACCACCTGCTTATCCAGAGACTCTCGCCTGCTCACCTGGGAGCACACATCTGCCATCTGCCTGCTAGCCTACCTGGAGGCTCAGCCGTCACAGGTCGTACCTACCCTTTATCCAGAGACTGTCCCGGTCACTTGCCGTGACCTCCTGCCCGTTTACCCAGAGACTGTCCCGGTCACTTGCCGTGACCTCCTGCCCGTTCACCCAGAGACTGCCCCGGTCACTTGCTGTGACCTCCTGCCCGTTTACCCAGAGACTGTCCCGGTCACTTGCCGTGACCTCCTGCCCGTTTACCCAGAGACTGTCCCGGTCACCTGCTGTGACTACCTGCCTGTCTTCCCTGGTCGCCACCCGCTTCCTTACAAGGACCGCCCCCTTGTATAAGTTGCTCAGAGGTTCCGCCTCCCAGATCCGTTACACAGAGCTGTGCATAATGTCACTGGTGATCCCTGTATTAGAATCATAGAATCATAGAATGGTAGAGTTGGAAGGGACCTCCTGGGTCATCTGGTCCAACCCCCTGCTCAAAGCAGGATTCACTAAATCATCTCAGACAGATGTCTGTCCAGCCTCTGTTTGAAGACGTCCATTGAAGGGGAACTCACCACCTCTCATGGCAGCCTGTTCCACTCATTAATCACCCTAACTGTCAAAAAGTTTTTTCTAATATCTAATCTGTGTCTCCTCTCATTTAGTTTCATCCCATTGCTTCTAGTCTTTCCTTGTGCAAATGAGAATAAAGATGATCCTTCTACAATGTGACAGCCCTTGACATATTTGTAGACAGCTATTAAGTCTCCTCTCAGTCTTCTTTTTTGCAAGCTAAACATTCCCAAATCCTGCAACCGTTCCTCATAGGACATAGTTTGCAGACCAGTCACCATTCTGGTCGCTCTTCTCTGAACTTGCTCCAGTTTGTCTATGTCTTTTTTAAAATGTGGTGCCCAAAACTGTACACAGTATTCCAGATGAGGTCTGACCAAAGAGGAGTAAAGACCGATAATGACTTCACGTGATCTAGACTGTATGCTTCTGTTAATACATCCCAGAATTGTATTTGCCTTTTTTGCTGCGGCATCACACTGTTGACTCATGTTCAGTCTATGATCTATTAGTATACCTAAGTCTTTTTCACATGTACTGTTGCTTAGCTCTATTCCTCCCATTCTGTATATGCTTTTTTCATTTTTATTGCCCAGATGTAGTACTTTGCATTTTTCCCTGTTAAAAACCATTCTGTTGGTTGCTGCCCACTGCTCCAGTTTATTTAGGTCTTTTTGAATCCTCTCTCTCTCTTCTCTAGTATTAGCTACCCCTCCTAGCTTTGTGTCATCAGCAAATTTAATCAGTTTACCCTCAATTCCTTCATCTAAATCATTGATAAAGATGTTGAACAATACAGGTCCCAGACTGCATTATAATCTTCTTTAGATATGCCTCCCTCTTTCCATTTAATAAACATTTCTTTCTTTCTTTTTAGCATGTGTTTAAGTTCTGTGTTCATCCATCCTGGTTTCCTTAAATGCTTCCCATTCTTCCTACTTTTCGTGATTGTTAACTATTGTGCTTTGAGAATCTCATTTTTAAAAATTTCCCATCCTTCCTGGACATTTTTGTCCTTAAGGACATCCAGCCATTGGATCCCTCCTATTCTCTTTCTGAGTCTCTTAAAATCTGCCTTTCTAAAATCTAACCTTGAAGTTTGAGTCTTCACATGTCTTCCTCCTCTAGTTATCCAAAATTCTATAATAGCATGATCGCTGCCTCCTAGGGTCCCAGCCACCTTTACCTCCTCAACCATTTCCTCCCTGTTTATAAGGATTAGATCCAAAGTAGCAGATCCCCTTGTTTTCTCCCCTACCTTTTGGAAGATAAAGTTGTCAGCAAGAGAGGATAAGAATTTGCTTGACCTGTTAGTTTTACTTGAGAGAGATTCCCAACAAATGTCTGGATAGTTGAAATCTCCCATGACCACTACGTCATATTTTTTGGAGAACTTGGTCATTTGATACATAAAGAGTTCATCCATATCTTCAGCTTGCCCAGGTGGCCTGTAGTAAATGCCTACAATGGTGTACTTTCCGTTGTTCTCTCCTTGTATTCTTACCCAAACAGTTTCCACAGAACTCCCAGTCTCTGAAGCTTCAGTCTCTGTGCAGATATACGCTTTTCTAACATACAATGCAACACCTCCTCCTCGTTTATCAAGTCTGTTTCTTGCAAATAAGTTGTATCCTTTTTAGCCTTTTATTCCAATCATGTGTATCGTCCCACCAAGTTTCAGTGATTCCAATGACATCATATTTCTTTTCCTGCATTAGTAGTTCCAATTCTCCTAGTTTGTTGCCCATGCTTTGTGCATTTGTATAAAAACATTTTAGTTTGTGATTGGTTTCTCTTCCTCCCATATTTTTATTATTTAAATTGTTTTGTCTTTGTTCTTCCTTTCCACTTCCAGTAGCAGAGATCTCAATAGTATTTGTCAGCTGTATAGCTTTTTCTGGCCTTTTGCTTCCCTTCCCACATTGTTCTAGTTTAAAGCTCTTCTGATGAGTGTAGCAAGGCGACTTCCAAATACATGTTTTCCAGTCTTCGTAAGGTGCACCCCATCTCTAGCAAGTAGTCCATCGTATAGGTAATTCATTCCGTGATCCAGAAATCCAAATCCTTGTTGACGGCACCATCGACGTAGCCAGTTGTTCACCTGTAGAATCTTATTCCACCTCATTGTTCCATGGCCATCCACTGGGAGGATGGATGAGAAGACCACCTGCGCTCCCAATTCTTTTACTTTCTTGCCTAAGTCTTCAAAGTCACTGCAGATGGTTTCCAGGTCCTTTCCTGCGGTGTCATTTGTCCCCACATGTATTAGCAGGAATGAGTAGTGATCTGTAGGTCTGAAGAGTCTTGATATCCTGTCAGACACATCTTTAATTTTTGCTCCTGGAAGACAGCACATTTCTCTTGAGGTTATGTCTGGTCTGCAGATAGCGGCCTCAGTTCCTCTTAACAGGGAATCCCCCATGACCACCACTCTCCGTTTTTTCTTCACAACATTCTTCTTTCTCCATCCAGGAGGATTCTGAGGGCTTACAAGGTTATTCATTGCTGGCAAAGTCTTATCTTGCTGTATTTCTTCATGGTTCTCCTGCGTGAGAGCCTGGTACTGGTTCCTGAGCAGTATGGGTGCTGACTGCCTCTCGATCCTCCTGCTTCTCTGGGTCACATGCTTCCATTCCTCTGTTTCCTCAGGTGCAGTTCGAATTTCTTCTCTTTCTGAATCATGAAGAGATAATTCTGCTCTGTCTAAGAACTCTTCACCTTCCTTAATGATTTTCAAGGTAGTTAACCTCTCTTCTAGATTTCGCAACTTTTCCTCCAACAGGGACACAAGCTTGCATTTCTGGCATGTGAAGTTTGGCTTTTCCACTGGCAAGTCTGTGAACATGTAGCAGAATATGCAGCTCACCAAATGGCTCCTGGACTCTTCCATGTTCTTACTGTTAATGTTCTGAAAACAGTGAAAAAAGCTTAAAAAAAAAGCTTCAAAACCGGCGCGCGGTTTACCGATGTCCTCTTTTCAGCTCCAACAGCCAAAATCCAGTGTTCTTTGAGCTCGCGGAGACTCTTCACTTACCCCAAAATGCAGTGGGAATATGCAAATTATCTCCTCAGGACTCCTCCCCTGGTTTACCGATGTCCTCTTTTCAGCTCCAACAGCCAAAATCCAGTGTTCTTTGAGCTCGCGGAGACTCTTCACTTACCCCAAAATGCAGTGGGAATATGCAAATTATCTCCTCAGGACTCCTCCCCTGGTTTACCGATGTCCTCTTTTCAGCTCCAACAGCCAAAATCCAGTGTTCTTTGAGCTCGCGGAGACTCTTCACTTACCCCAAAATGCAGTGGGAATATGCAAATTATCTCCTGTACACTGACACCATACACAGAGCTCCTGTGTATAATGTCACTGGTGATCACTATATTACCTGTACACTGACACTATATACAGAGCTCCTGTGTATAATGTCACTGGTGATCACTATATTACCTGTACACTGACACTATATACAGAGCTCCTGTGCATAATGTCACTGGTGATCACTATATTACCTGTACACTGACACTATATACAGAGCTCCTATGCATAATGTCACTGGTGATCACTATATTACCTGTACACTGACACTATATACAGAGCTCCTATGCATAATGTCACTGGTGATCACTATATTACCTGTACACTGACACTATATACAGAGCTCCTGTGTATAATGTCACTGGTGATCCACGTATTTCCTGTACACTGACACTATATACAGAGCTCCTATGTATAATGTCACTGGTGATCACTGTATTACCTGTACACTGACACTATATACAGAGCTCCTGTGTATAATGTCACTGATGATCACTGTATTACCTCTACACTGACACTATACACAGAGCTCCTGTGTATAATGTCACTGATAATCTCTACATTATCTGTACACTGACTCTATATACAGAGCTTTTTTACATTTTCATTATCAGTCACTATCTGGTGCCATTATGAGCCATGGTCATGGCGTGGCGGTATTTGTCCCTTGTATGTGGTATTATTCAGACAGTCACTATGTTGTGCTAATATGTGGTCTTCTCATGGTGTGGCAGTATATATACCTTGTACTTGGTAGTATTTGATCACTATGTGGTGGTATGTGTTCTGGTCATGGTGTGGCGGTATTTCTCTCTTCTATATGGTATTATTAGTCTAGGTATAGTGGATTGTTGTCAGTCATTTGTTTTTTCGGATATTAAGAATGGGAACATTCTTTATTTGCAATACATATTAAATACTTGGATGTTTAACCTCTCCCTGTGTTGTGACTACTACACAGCAGCAGAGATTTATTGGTTAATAAAGTTGATTCATTTTGAAAGAGTTTGTGGACTTATGTTATTCCTATATACGGTAACTGCATGGTGCTGGTGGGCCCCAAGATTGATTTTTCCTGGTGGGCCCCAGGTACTCCAGTCCAGCGCTGGTCCCAGACAGTTACCTCCTCATCTGTCCTGCTGCCGGCTGGGAGTCCTGTACAGTGCAGCATGTAGTGTGATGTGAATGCCACACTATGGAGATGCTGCTCCTACTACTGCCAAGTGAGGATCTCACCTCGCCAGTATGGTGCCCTCAGGAGCTCCCACAGGGCATCACAGGCCTTAGTATGAAGCAATTCCACAAGTCTTCTAGTATTGCTTCATACTAAGGCCTGTGATGCCCTGTGAGAGCTCCCTGAGGAGGTGAGAGCCTCACCTCATAGGGCCCCATGATCTCTATGTACGATCCCTGACTGGGCCCCATGATCTCTATGTACGCCGCTGACTGGGCCCCATGATCTCTATGTACGCCGCTGACTGGGCCCCATGATCTCTATGTACACCGCTGACTGGGCCCCATGATCTCTATGTACGCCGCTGACTGGGCCCCATGATCTCTATGTACTCCGCTGACTGGGCCCCATGATCTCTATGTACGCCGCTGAGGGGGCCCCATGATCTCTATGTACACCCCTAACCTGATTGGCCCCATGATCTCTATGTACGCCTCTGACTCGGCCCCATGATCTCTATGTACGCCGCTGACTGGGCCCCATGATCTCTATGTACACCGCTGACTGGGCCCCATGATCTCTATGTACGCCGCTGACTGGGCCCCATGATCTCTATGTACTCCGCTGACTGGGCCCCATGATCTCTATGTACGCCGCTGAGGGGGCCCCATGATCTCTATGTACACCCCTAACCTGATTGGCCCCATGATCTCTATGTACGCCGCTGACTGGGCCCCATGATCTCTATGTACGATCCCTGACTGGGCCCCATGATCTCTATGTACGATCCCTGACTGGGCCCCATAATCTCTATGTACGCCGCTGACTGGGCCCCATGATCTCTATGTACTCCGCTGACTGGGCCCCATGATCTCTATGTACGCCGCTGAGGGGGCCCCATGATCTCTATGTACACCCCTAACCTGATTGGCCCCATGATCTCTATGTACGCCGCTGACTGGGCCCCATGATCTCTATGTACACCCCTAACCTGATTGGCCCCATGATTTCTGTATACTCCCCTGACTGGGCCACATGATTTCTATGTACGATCCCTGACTGGGCCCCATAATCTCTGATCTCTCATGATGTTTTTTTTTTTATTAAAGATGGAGTCCCTAAATGTATTTTGTGTTTTATTTTTACTGTGTAGTGCGGCACTATGTTGCATTTTGTCATTTCATGCAGTGTAGAAATCTTGGGAAAAGTGTGGCTTGTGCTCTGGAAGTGATGAGTTATAGCTAACTATGTTATTTTCTGCAGAGATAAGTCCTGCATAGAAGATGTGATATATCGGTCTGCAAATAAAGAACTTCACCTAGAGACATCACTGGTGAGTATGTGTATTACCTATACACACACACACTGACACTATATACAGAGCTCCTGTGCATAATGTCACTGGTGATCACTGTATTACCTGTACACTGACACTATATACAGAGCTCCTGTGTATAATGTCACTGGTGATCACTGTATTACCTGTACACTATATACAGAGCTCCTGTGTATAATATCAATGGTGATCATTGCATTACCTGTACACTGACACTATATACAGAGCTTCTGTGTATAATGTCACTGGTGATGACTGTATAACCTGTACACTATATACAGAGCTCCTGTGCATAATGTCACTGGTGATCACTGTATAACCTGTACACTGACCCAATATACTGAGCTTTTTTACATTTTTATTATTTTAGCATTATTTGTCACTATGTGGTGGCATTATGTGCTTTGGTCATGACATGACGATATTTGTCCCTTCTATGTGGTATTATTCAGTCACTATGTGGTGGTAATATGTGGTCTCATGGTGTGTCAGTATTTATACCTTGTATCTGGTAGCATTTGATCACTATGTGGTGATATTATGTGCTTTGGTCATGGTGTGGCGGTATTTGTGCCTTGTATGTGGCATTATTTGGGCACTATGTGGTGGTAATATGTGATCTGGTCACGGTGTGGTGGTATTTCTGCCTTCTATCTGGTAATATTGGTCTTGGTAGAGTGGATTGTGGTTGGTCATTTGTTTTATCTGATATCAATAAGGGGAAACCTCTTTATTTCCAATAGATATTAAATACTTGGATGTTTAACCCCTCCCTGCCCTGTGACTATTACACAGCAGCAGAGATGCAGTTACAGAGGTTCACCAGAGAAAGCAAGTTGGCATTTGGTGAGATTTTCACCTCTGTATTTATAAGACAAAACCAGGAGTGGGTGAGAAATGCATAAAACATTAATTCGGATTGCTCCACTCCTGGTTTTGTCTTATAAATACAGAGGTAAAAATCTCACCAAATAGTCAAAGTGCCACAATCTTCTGACAGTGCGGATTCCACCAATAAATAAGTGATCACCTTCCCAACCTGTGCATCGCTGATAACTTGTTTTCACCAATAAAAACCCTTTAATGCAAACTACAGTAATTGTACATCGCAGTTCTGGTGAGCGCACAGTGATGGGCAGGAGCCGCCAGTATAATGGGTATAACGGCTAACAGGTATTTGCAAATAGCTGAAGGGTGGGTGGGCCCGGGTGGGCCCCTGGAGTCAGTGTCCCTGGTGGGCCCCAGACACCCCAGTCCGGCTCTGCCCCCGACCCAGTCCGCTCCTGATTTGTCACGCACGGACCCGAAGCGACTGTGCACTGCGATACACACATCCTGTTGAAATTTCTGCTGCCGTTTACAAGCCCCAACCCCCCCTGGGCCCGGTCGCAGTGACTGCCACTGCGACCGCGGACATTACGCCCCTGGCTACGTGAATCATATGTCCCATTTTGGTGCTCCTCACCATTTGCATGGCACAGTCATGCATGCTTCTCTATCACCATAGCATGCTGCAAACAATCAGGATGGCTTCTGCTACATCTCTATATAAAAAGATAGTATATCTGTATTTCTATGATACGTAGAGTGGATGGAAATCATACATCTTGCTAATATTTATTATATTACATTCATCTGATGCTCTGTAGTAACAATGTAAATTAAATTGGCGACTTAGTGCAGTTCTATTACTATTAGTAAATGTGGCACCTTGTGTTCCACAGAATATCTGAATATTACCTGAATATTTAATCTCAGCTAATGTTCATTTATCTCTTAAATATCATTGGTCAGATGCTGATCACATGACCAGTGGTGGTGCATGCATGATGATTCCATATGAAATGCACTGAGTGACAGTTGGAAGTGACAGTTGGAATTGACCAACAACAGTGGAGGAGATGTCGGCTAACTCTAAGCAAAGCAATAATATGGATATAAAAGAGGAGGAGATTGTGGTGAGCAGAGAAAGAGTGAAGACACGAAGACCTTCCCATGACACATCTGATGATGAGAGGAAGTCTTCAGTCAACAGGACAAAACCACCAGTCCAGAAGAAAGAAGTAAAGGAGAACGTGGTGAGGAGGGAAGGAGCGAAGAGACTAAGACCTTCCCATGACACATCTGATGATGAGAGGAAGTCTTCAGTCAACAGGACAAAACAACCAGTCCAGAAGAAAGAAGAAGTGGAAGAAAAGGAGAAGGTAGAAAGTCAGAAGATGGGAGCCAAGAAGAGAGGAGCCATCTTCATCTCATCAGGGGACAAAAAGGAGAAGAAAAGAAGAAGGATTACATTAGGACAGAAACCCATGGATCTAAAGCAGAAGGCTGAAGAAGCTGAAGGAAGCAGCGGTGTTCGGCCAACCGGCTCCAAAAGCACAGTCTCTGATACCATCAAGAGGAGATTATTATTCCATCAAGTGCTTGGCCGGGGATGCTATGGAACAGTCCTGCTGGCGGAAGATTCATCTACCCGCAAACATTTTGCTGTTAAGATCATCGGCAAAAGAGCCCTGCTTGCTGACGGTGATGAGCGTGTGATGGTGGAGCGACGGGTTTTACAGCTGGCATCTGGGAGCCCCTTCCTTGTCCACGCAGACTTTGCATTCCAGACCAAGGTAGAGTATTGATTGCTCGATATTAGGAAATGTCACACGTACCACACACTGCTCTGCCTCATGGACCCCACTGATATCATCTTACATTTCAATATAGCATGTCCCAAGGTAACCGCAGACAATAAGATGAATGTGATGACTATACACATGGGATATTGTGGCCCCTACTGTAATCAATAACATTTATGGCGGGGCTTGGTACATTGGGAATCATTTATTAAAACAGCCTTTTTACTTATCCCAGCCAATCACAGAACAGCTTTTACTTTTCCAGGTCAGTTAAAACAACCTTAGCTGAGCTCTAATTGGTTAGGATGGGCAACTAGTTTTCTAGTGAGCAGATTTATTAATGAGGCCCAATGTATCCCGCTCTATAAATGATTGAAAATATTAGATGTCATCATAGAGGTCAATGAACTGTAGAAAATCACTTGCCCGGACCTCATGTGTCTAATTGGGTGACTGGTAATATTTGTATCATTTACAGCATTAGCTGGGCATTATCTTGTGTGTAGGCATCATCGCCATGTAGTAGTCTCTAGCTCATTTCTTTGACACTGTAGAATTTTACATATTATTATCTTGTATAGACATGGGATTTCAGAATAGATTAAATGTATTTGTTATTTTTGGTTATTTCCTGGATGACATTGTATTTTGTGTATACCATATGGGGGGACGGGACCCTGTGTACACTATATGTCAGGGCTATTGACTTTTGTGCACTTTATATACAATTTGAGAATGTGTTAATATTTTTGTATACAAGTATTATCTGTATCTTAAAGGCTTTTTTAAATTAATGTTGGGACATTTTTATGCACGTGCATCTACTTGTTTTTCATTGCCATGTTTTCTATGTATAAATATACTGGAATAAAGTACAAAATCCACTGTCTTGGAGTGAAATTTCTTCTAACCTCACCAAGTAATGAAAAAGATGGTATCATATTGACCAGGGGCGAGGTGGGCCAGAGGGGCACATGCCCTCCAAGCCGGTGGCCAAGCAGCTGCTTCTTTACAGACTGCAGGGCGGCCCTGTATCTTTCATTGTGTACATGTGCCAGCTGGGCATCTGCAGCCCAGAACAGCCGGCACAGGCCACGTTCTTATGCCTGCCGGAGAGAAGCTTCAGCCGCTGAGCAGTACGAGAGGGCAGACATCTTTGATTCTTGTAAGGCCACGACCCCACTATCAGTATTTGGTCAGTATTCGGTCAGTATTTTTTCTCAGGAGTGGGAGACAAAACCAGGAGTTGGTGATAAATGCAGAATTGGTGACTTGTTTCTATTATACCTTTTCTCTGATTGTTACTGACCTGGTTTTGGCTCCCACTCCTGAGAAAATATACTGACCAAATACTGATAGTGGGGCCGTGGCCTTAGCCTGAGCTCCGGATAGTGGTCAGGACAGGAGATTTATACTTTTTGTAGAGTGTGGAAGTGGCAGGACGCTGCTCACCTCCTGACAAGTCCAGGGCCAGATCCTGAATGTTATCTATGGTCGCTCTGCTGAGGATCAGACAGATTTATTGTAGCAGATGGACCCTTCAAGCAGGTTGGGGTCGTGCTGTCAGTGTGAGATCATCGGCTCTCGATCTGTATGAATGTTCAAATCACATCGGACCTGAGATCGAGATACTTCAGACCTTACTATACAGACCCCTGCCCCAGACTGATCCTGCACAAGCTGCAGGGCAGAGCCGGCATAACCACCCATTGCACCAGGGCAAGTGCCAGGGCCCTGGGCAAGAGGGGGGCCCCACTCACAGTTGGGGACACTGGAACGCTATTGGGCCTGTGAGTTGGGGGGGCCCGGTGTAACCCCCCCCCCCCCCGTGCTTTACGGTGTTTGAAATATTCACCTCTCGTCATACCCTGCTGGCCGCAGGTCCAGTCTCCTCTGCGTCTTCTGACTCTGTCACGTCTCAGTGTTGAAGAGACAGGACCTGTAGCCAGCAGGGTATGAGGAGAGGTGAGTATTTTATTATTTATTTTTTATGTATGGAGCCCATTCTCTATGGAGCATTATATGGGGCCCATTCTCTATGGAGCATTATATGGGGCCCATTCTCTATGGAGCATTATATGGGGCCCATTCTCTATGGTGCATTATATGGGGCCCATTCTCTATGGTGCATTATATGGGGCCCATTCTCTATGGAGCATTATATGGGGCCCATTCTCTATGGAGCATTATATGGGGCCCATTATTCTGTATGGCATATTACATGACGCCCATTATTCTTCATGGAGTAATATATGGGGTCAATTATGGTGTAATGAGCATTATATGGGGTTCATTATTCTGTATAGAGCATTATATGGGGCCTACTATTCTGTATGGAACATTATATGGGGTCCATTATTCAGTATGGAGCCCATTCTGTATAGAGGACTATGTGGTGCCCATAATACTGTATGGAGTGCTATGTAGTGCCCATAATACTGTATGGAGGACTATGTGGTGTCCACAATACTGTATGGAGGACTATGTGGTGCTCATACTACTGTATGGAGGACTATAATGTACAGTCTAAAATGAAAACTTTTGAATCCCCCCATGACACGCCCCATGCACTGTGAGGATTCGCCGGTTTCTGAGCTATTATAGAATTTACAATAGATATCACTCATGTAATGTAAGAAGTACCGTATTTTTCGGACTATAAGATGCACCGGACCATAAGACGCACCTAGGTTTTAGAGGAGGAAAATAAAAATAAAAAAATTTAAGCCAAAAATGTGTTCCTGATGCACTTTTAAGGGGGAGGGGGTCTTCTGCTGACACTGGTATAGGGGTAATGTCCCCCAATTCTGACAATATCCCCCATCCTGGTATATATGCCCCCCCCCTTCCTTTTATACGTGGTCCCCATCCCCATCCTGGTATGCATGGCACCCCTCATCCCTATCCCGGTATGCATGGCACCCCTCATCCCTATCCCGGTATGCATGGCACCCCTCATCCCTGTCCCGGTATGCATGGCACCCCTCATCCCTGTCCCGGTATGCATGGCACCTCTCATCCCTGTCCCGGTATGCATGGCACCCCTCATCCCTGTCCCGGTATGCATGGCACCCCTCATCCCTGTCCCGGTATGCATGGCACCCCTCATCCCTGTCCCGGTATGCATGACACCCCTCATCCTTATCCTGGTATAGTGGTATGCATGGCACCCCTCATCCCTGTCCTGGTATAGTGGTATGCATGGCACCCCTCATCCCTGTCCTGGTATGTATGGCACCTCTAATCCCCATCATGCTGCACATGGCCCCCTCAGCGTTACCCTGGTATGTATGGCCTCCTCATCCCCCATCCTGGTATGCATGGCTCTCTCATCCCCAATCCTGGTATGCATGACTCTCTCATCCCCAATCCTGGTACATATGGCCTCCTCATCCCCCAATCCTGGTATGCATGGTTCCCTCATCCCCCAATCCTGGTATGCATGGTTCCCTCATCCCCCAATCCTGGTATGCATGGTCCCCTCATCCCCCAATCCAGGTATGCATGGTCCCCTCATCCCCCAATCCAGGTATGCATGGTACCCCTCATCCCTATTCTGGTATGCATAGAACCCCACTTTCCTATCCTTGTATGCATGGTACCCCTCACCCCCCAATCCTGGTATGTATGGCACCCCTCACCCCCAATCCTGGTTTTCATGGTTCAGTCACCCCCCAAATCCTGGTATGTATGGCACCCCTCACCCCCCAATCCTGGTATGTATGGCATCCCTCACCCCCCAATCCTGGTTTTCATGGTTCAGTCACCCCCCAAATCCTGGTATGCATTGTACCCCTCATCCCCCAATCCTGGTATGCATGGTCCCCTCACACCCCTTTCCTGGTATGTATGGTACCCCTCACCCCCCATTCCTGGTATGTATGGCACCACTCACCCCCCAATCCTGGTATGTATGGCACCCCTCACCCCCAATCCTGGTTTTCATGGTTCAGTCACCCCCCAAATCCTGGTATGTATGGCACCCCTCACCCCCCAATCCTGGTATATATGGCACCCCTCACCCCCCAATCCTGGTATGTATGGCACCCCTCACCCCCCAATCCTGGTTTTCATGGTTCAGTCAGCCCCCAAATCCTGGTATGCATTGTACCCCTCACACCCCTTTCCTGGTATGTATGGTACCCCTCACACCCCTTTCCTGGTATGTATGGTACCCGTCACACCCCATTCCTGTTATGTATGGCACCCCTCATCCCTTTCACGGTGCACAGATACAAAAAAATAAACACATACTCACCTTTCTTCCCTGTGCTCCAGCGCTTCTGTATCCTGTTCTGCCGGGGAGCCGTGCGGCGCCAGAGTACGCGTGTGCCCATACCGTGCTGTTCAACGCCATTTTGCTGAAGACACACTGCAAATATGTCTTCAGTAAAATGGCGCCGGATAGAGCTATGCATATGTGCCGATTCCAACGCCTTCACTCCTGCCCTGGTCTCCGGCGAGAAGAGAAGCACCGCTGCAACGCTCCTCCCGGTCAGGTAAGTATGGCGCCGGAGAACGCGGTATGTGTTCAGTGTCTACGCATACCGCAATCTCCGGCGCCATACACACTCCTCTTACCTGTAGCGTAATGGGTTCTTCTGTCTAGAGCCAGACTGCGCAGGCATGTAGCACTTGCCAAGTCTTTAAAGGCTTCAGACAGAGAGAGGCTTGTAGTGTTATATTATATATACAGTACAGACCAAAAGTTTATTTAAAGATTTTTCTGTATTTTCATGACTCTGAATATTGTACATTCACACTGAAGGCATCAAAACTATGAATTAACACATGTGGAATTATATACTTAACAAAAAAGTGTGAAACAACTGAAAATATGTCTTATATTCTAGGTTCTTCAAAGTAGCCACCTTTTGCTTTGATGACTGCTTTGCACACTCTTGGCATTCTCTTGATGAGCTTCAAGAGGTAGTCACCGGAAATGGTCTTCCAACAATCTTGAAGGAGTTCCCAGAGATGCTTAGCACTTGTTGGCCTTTTTGCCTTCACTCTGCGGTCCAGC
Organism: Phyllobates terribilis; assembly: GCF_046119375.1. Classification (NCBI taxonomy): domain Eukaryota; kingdom Metazoa; phylum Chordata; class Amphibia; order Anura; family Dendrobatidae; genus Phyllobates; species Phyllobates terribilis. The sequence goes on along the minus strand of NW_027363010.1, from coordinate 1,403,616 downwards.
TCACCCCAAACCATCTCGATTGGGTTCAGGTCTGGTGACTGTGGAGGCCAGGTCATCTGGCGTAGCACCCCATCTCTCTCCTTCTTGGTCAAATAGCCCTTACACAGCCTGGAGGTGTGTTTGGGGTCATTGTCCTGTTGAAAAATAAATGATGGTCCAACTAAACGCAAACCGGATGGAATAGCATGCCGCTGCAAGATGCTGTGGTAGCCATGCTGGTTCAGTATGCCTTCAATTTTGAATAAATCCCCAACAGTGTCACCAGCAAAGCACCCCCACACCATCACACCTCCTCCTCCATGCTTCACGGTGGGAACTAGGCATGTAGAGTCCATCCGTTCACCTTTTCTGCGTCGCACAAAAACACAGTGGTTGGAACCAAAGATCTCAAATTTGGACTTATCAGACCAAAGCACAGATTTCCACTGGTCTAATGTCCATTCCTTGTGTTCCTTATCCCAAACAAGTCTCTTCTGCTTGTTGCCTGTCCTTAGCAGTGGTTTCCTAGCAGCTATTTTACCATGAAGGCCTGCTGCACAAAGTCTCCTCTTAACAGTTGTTGTAGAGATGTGTCTGCTGCTAGAACTCTGTGTGGCATTGACCTGGTCTCTAATCTGAGCTGCTGTTAACCTGCGATTTCTGAGGCTGGTGACTCGGATAAACTTATCCTCAGAAGCAGAGGTGACTCTTGGTCTCCCTTTCCTGGGGCGGTCCTCATGTGAGCCAGTTTCTTTGTTTTCTTGATGGGTTTTGCAACTGCACTTGGGAATACATTCAAAGTTTTCCCAATTTTTCGGACTGACAGACCTTCATTTCTTAAAGTAATGATGGCCACTCGTTTTTCTTTACTTAGAATTTGTATTATGGTAAGAAAAAAGCAGCTAACAGTCTATTCAGTAGGACTATCAGCTGTGTATCCAGCTGATTTCTGCACAACACAACTGATGGTCCCAACCCCATTTATAAGGCAAGAAATCCCACTTATTAAACCTGACAGGGCACACCTGTGAAGTGAAAACCATTTCCGGTGACTACCACTTGAAGCTCATCAAGAGAATGCCAAGACTGTGCAAAGCAGTCATCAAAGCAAAAGGTGGCTACTTTGAAGAACCTAGAATATAAGACATATTTTCAGTTGTTTCACACTGTTTTGTTAAGTATATAATTCCACATGTGTTAATTCATAGTTTTGATGCCTTCAGTGTGAATGTACAATATTCAGAGTCATGAAAATACAGAAAAATCTTTAAATGAGAAGGTGTGTCCAAACTTTTGGTCTGTACTGTATATATATATGTGACTACTATGTCTCTATAAATGTGATACTCATGTGTTTGTGATCCTCCATTGCTCTACTCTGTACGATTGTCTTTTAATTTTTGCAATATTTAATAGAGATTTATTTTAGCGGCAATAAGCGCCTATTGTTTCATTTTGGTGGTATCTATAGTTTTGGTGTTGCCTGTAGTGATAAAGTCTTGGATTACTCATGCTCCTTATGTTGGTAGTCATATATATGACAGTGTATCTACTGTAAAACATCTGATGTCTGTATCACAGTATTTGATATACCAGTCACATATTATTGGCTGGCAAATTTTAGCCTGGGGGGCAAGCACAATGCAGCGGCCCATGAGTGTCGCGGCCATCTTTAGGCTTGAGTTTCATGTAGCACCTGATGAGTATAGCATGTGTGCGACCAAGGTACATCTGCTAACAACCCATTTCATAAAGATCACAGCTTTTTTCAGCTGTACTGGTAGAAATTAATTACAAATGGTTCACTTATTGTTAATGGCTGCACAGTTTTTGCAAAAGCATGCGGCCATTACCAAGAAACAAGCAATTTGCACTTAATATCTAATCATATAGTGGAAAAACAGTAGTTAAATGATTGGCAGTGAGCTCCTGTGCTTGGTTTGCACAGTCATGCTGAAAGAGTCCTATTAAAAGCCTAACTGTAGCTTCCAAATTAGTTTTACATGTTGGATAAACCCTTTATTTGTCCTGCTTATTCTTTTCTTTTAAATATCTTTTTATTAAGGTTTTTTTTAAAGAAGGTTAACAATTGAACAAAGAAAAGTCACATTGTTAATGAAACAAATCAAAGATAACGATATCACATAGATTATAAGAGCAGAAATTGACCAGACTGCATAAATTTCAGCCAAACATTGACACGTTTCGGAAGAGAGAAAAAATATAAGAGAGGTTCAATTCTTTTGAACATGTCGTAGTACAAAATTGTGGTCACATAACATGTTATCATATTCAAGAAGGTTTATTGTGATATCCTGGAAATAAAAACTTCAGAAGAGAAAAAGAAAAAAAAAAAACCTGGAGAAGGGGGGAAGGTTGAAAGGGAAGTGGGATGAACGGGGAGATGAGATGGAGGGGGGGGGGGACTACAAAGATATAGATGATGGGAGGGGGGGGGACTACAAAGATATAGATGATGGGAGGGGGGGGGGAGTTGGGATTAGAATGGGCTAGCGATCTGAGTATTTTAGGTTAGTATTGTGCGGTCTGTAATATATTTGTGCCAGGGACGCCATATCAACGAGAATTGTTTATGCCTTTTTTCATCCCAACTAGCCAATTCTTCTAGCCTGTATACTTGTTCAACCTTCATTTCCCAGAGTGAGATATTTGGGGTCTTCGCAGATTTCCATAAGGATGTCACAAGTAACTTAGCCGAGGCCAGGAGCTGTCTAAGAAGGGTTAATTTTATTTTAGGGAAGTTATCTAGGAACAGAAACAGAAGGCAGATCTCCGGCGAGGTCAAGAGTTGCAAGTTTAAAATTGTATTAATAGTTTGAATTATTTTTGTCCAGAAGGGCTTAATCAATGTACAGTTCCACCACATGTGGAGCATAGTGCCCACATCAGAAGAGCATCTCCAGCAGTTAGGATCAAGTCCTTTGTAACATTTCTGAAGTTTTGATGGAGTCATATACCACCTGGAGAGAACTTTATAGCCATTCTCTTGTACTCTAACACATCTAGAGGAGACTTTAGGTGCTAGTAGTCATCTTTTAATTTCAGATGGGGTGAAAGGCCTATTCAGATCCTGTTCCCACTTCATTACATATGGCAGTTTCTTAGGGGTTCTGGCTAGGCATAATTGTTTTTGTAGAGCTGATAACGTTCTTTTTTAGGGGTTTTTTGCAGCTATAAGTTTTTCAAAATCAGTCATTTCCCTAATATAATTTGGAGTTTTAAAGACTAGTTTTAAGTTAGACATAAATTTCTGGTACATAAAGGGGTGAAAAGAGATAGTATCTAGCATTTGATTGAGTTCTGCCAAGCAGGGCATGACCCCATTATCTGTAATTTTTTGGAGTGGTGTTATCAAGTTGCGAATTGAGTTGTGTATTGTGGCATTATGGGCTGGAGAAAGGAGAGAACTAGGTCTGTAACTTGTAGGAGAGGGGAGGGAAACGGGGAGCATATTTGTCTTATATGGGGATTGGACCAGATTTTAAAAGTAGTGGCGGTGAAAGGGTTTTTAATTGATGTATACCTAGTACTACTTGAGGGCGTGAGGATGAGCTGTCTAAGGGGGAATTTAAGGATTGTTTCTTCTACTTTAATCCATTGCTTCTGTGGTGGGAGCCTGATCCATCCACGACTCTTTGGAGATGAGTGGCTTGTTGAAGTATCTTTAGATCTGGCAGATCTATACCTCCTTCAGAGTGTGGGAGGGATAATATTTGTAAGGGAAGTCTGGGTTTTTGGTTGTGCCACAGAAAACGGCTGAGGAGTTTTCGTATGTCAATGAAAAAAGAATTAGGTAGGTGGATTGGAAGGGCTTGCACTAGATAAGTTATTTTTGGCCATATCATACATTTAAGGAGATTTTTCCTACCCAACCAGGAGATGTATGAGATATTCCAGTTGGGGGTAAGTTTCTGGATTTTCTGCAATAGCGGTGGGAAGTTTAACTTATAAAGTTCTTGTAGGTTTGGAGAAATCTCAACTCCCAAGAAACGTATTGATGGGGGGGACCAGGTAAAGGGGGACCCGATTGCCATTTGTGTTTTTTGTGGTTCTGGGATATTTATATTTAAGACTTGAGATTTGCTAAGATTCACCTTAAAATTTGATAGTGCACCGTATTCCTTGAGTAATGTCAGGATAACTGGGACAGATATTCTCGGGTTAGAGGTCATGATCAGTAGATCGTCTGCGTATGCTGCGATTTTATGTTCAGTACCAGCTGATTTGATGCCAACGATCCTCCCCTCCTCTCTGAGCTTTTGTAGTAAAGGTTCTAGTGTAAGAATAAAAAGGAGAGGGGAAAGCGGGCATCCCTGCCTGGTGCCGTTAGAAATATTAAAAGATGAAGACATAACATGAGAGAGGATTAGATACACTGCTCAGCAGACAGTATCACACCGGAGAGGATTAGATACACAGCTCAGCAGACAGTATCACACCGGATAGGATTAGATACACAGCTCAGCAGACAGTATCACACCGGATAGGATTAGATACACAGCTCAGCAGACAGTATCACACCGGATAGGATTAGATACACGGCTCAGCAGACAGTGTCACACAGGAGAGGATTAGATACACAGCTCAGCAGACAGTATCACACAGGAGAGGATTAGATACACAGCTCAGCAGACAGTATCACACAGGAGAACATTAGATACACAGCTCAGCAGACAGTATCACACCGGATAGGATTAGATACACAGCTCAGCAGACAGTATCACACCGGATAGGATTAGATACACAGCTCAGCAGACAGTATCACACAGGAGAAGATTAGATACACAGCTCAGCAGACAGTATCACACAGGAGAGGATTAGATACACAGCTCAGCAGACAGTATCACACCGGATAGGATTAGATACACAGCTCAGCAGACAGTGTCACACCGGATAGGATTAGATACACAGCTCAGCAGACAGTATCACACAGGAGAGGATTAGATACACTGCTCAGCAGACAGTATCACACAGTATAAGATTAGATACACTGCTCAGCAGACAGTATCACACCGGATAGGATTAGATACACAGCTCAGCAGACAGTGTCACACCGGAGAGGATTAGATACACAGCTCAGCAGACAGTATCACACAGGAGAAGATTAGATACACTGCTCAGCAGACAGTATCACACCGGATAGGATTAGATACACAGCTCAGCAGACAGTGTCACACCGGAGAGGATTAGATACACAGCTCAGCAGACAGTATCACACAGGAGAGGATTAGATACACTGCTCAGCAGACAGTATCACACCGGATAGGATTAGATACACAGCTCAGCAGACAGTATCACACAGTATAAGATTAGATACACAGCTCAGCAGACAGTATCACACAGGAGAGGATTAGATACACAGCTCAGCAGACAGTATCAAACAGGAGGGGATTAGATACACAGCTCAGAAGACAGTATCACACAGTATAAGATTAGATACACTGCTCGGCAGATTATCACAGCATAGGATTAGATACACGGCTCAGCAGACAGTATCACACAGGAGAGGATTAGATACACAGCTCAGCAGACAGTATCACACAGGAGAGGATTAGATACACAGCTCAGCAGACAGTATCACACAGGAGAGGATTAGATACACAGCTCAGCAGACGGTATCGCACAGGAGAGGATTAGATACACGGCTCCACAGACAGTATCACACAGGGTAGGATTAGAGATACAGCTCAGCAGACAGTATCACACAGGGTAGGATTAGAGATACAGCTCAGCAGACAGTATCACACAGGAGACGATTAGATACACAGCTCAGCAGACAGTATCACACAGGAGACGATTAGATACACAGCTCAGCAGACAGTATCACACATTACATGATTAGATACACAGCTCAGCAGACAGTATCACACAGGATGGGATTAGATACACGGCTCAGCAGACAGTATCACACAGGAGAGGATTAGATACACTGCTCAGCAGACAGTATCACACAGGAGAAGATTAGATACACAGCTCAGCAGACGGTGTCGCACAGGAGAGGATTAGATACACAGCTCAGCAGACGGTATCGCACAGGAGAGGATTAGATACACGGCTCCACAGACAGTATCACACAGGGTAGGATTAGAGATACAGCTCAGCAGACAGTATCACACAGGGTAGGATTAGAGATACAGCTCAGCAGACAGTATCACACAGGAAAGGATTAGATACATAGCTCAGCAGACGGTATCACACAGGACAGGATTAGATACACAGCTCAGCAGACAGTATCACATAGGACAGGATTAGATACACAGTTCATCAGACAGTATCACACAGGAGACGATTAGATACACAGCTCAGCAGACAGTATCACACATTACATGATTAGATACACAGCTCAGCAGACAGTATCACACAGGATGGGATTAGATACACGGCTCAGCAGACAGTATCACACAGGAGAGGATTAGATACACTGCTCAGCAGACAGTATCACACAGGAGAAGATTAGATACACAGCTCAGCAGACAGTACCACACAGTATAAGATTAGATACACTGCTCAGCAGACAGTATCACACAGGAGAGGATTAGATACACTGCTCAGCAGACAGTATCACACCGGATAGGATTAGATACACAGCTCAGCAGACAGTATCACACCGGATAGGATTAGATACACAGCTCAGCAGACAGTATCACACAGGAGAAGATTAGATACACTGCTCAGCAGACAGTATCACACCGGATAGGATTAGATACACAGCTCAGCAGACAGTATCACACAGGATAGGATTAGATACACAGCTCAGCAGACAGTATCACACAGTATAAGATTAGATACACTGCTCAGCAGACAGTATCACACAGGAGAGGATTAGATACACAGCTCAGCAGACAGTATCACACAGGAGAGGATTAGATACACAGCTCAGCAGACAGTATCACACAGTATAAGATTAGATACACTGCTCAGCAGACAGTATCACACAGGAGAGGATTAGATACACAGCTCAGCAGACAGTATCGCACAGGAGAGGATTAGATACACAGCTCAGCAGACGGTATCGCACAGGAGAGGATTAGATACACGGCTCCACAGACAGTATCACACAGGGTAGGATTAGAGATACAGCTCAGCAGACAGTATCACACAGGGTAGGATTAGAGATACAGCTCAGCAGACAGTATCACACAGGAAAGGATTAGATACATAGCTCAGCAGACGGTATCACACAGGACAGGATTAGATACACAGCTCAGCAGACAGTATCACATAGGACAGGATTAGATACACAGTTCATCAGACAGTATCACACAGGAGACGATTAGATACACAGCTCAGCAGACAGTATCACACATTACATGATTAGATACACAGCTCAGCAGACAGTATCACACAGGATGGGATTAGATACACGGCTCAGCAGACAGTATCACACAGGAGAGGATTAGATACACTGCTCAGCAGACAGTATCACACAGGAGAAGATTAGATACACAGCTCAGCAGACAGTACCACACAGTATAAGATTAGATACACTGCTCAGCAGACAGTATCACACAGGAGAGGATTAGATACACTGCTCAGCAGACAGTATCACACCGGATAGGATTAGATACACAGCTCAGCAGACAGTATCACACCGGATAGGATTAGATACACAGCTCAGCAGACAGTATCACACAGGAGAAGATTAGATACACTGCTCAGCAGACAGTATCACACCGGATAGGATTAGATACACAGCTCAGCAGACAGTATCACACAGGAGAGGATTAGATACACAGCTCAGCAGACAGTATCAAACAGGAGGGGATTAGATACACAGCTCAGAAGACAGTATCACACAGTATAAGATTAGATACACTGCTCAGCAGATTATCACAGCATAGGATTAGATACACAGCTCAGCAGACAGTATCACACAGGAGAGGATTAGATACACAGCTCAGCAGACAGTATCACACAGTATAAGATTAGATACACAGCTCAGCAGACAGTATCACACAGGAGAGGATTAGATACACAGCTCAGCAGACAGTATCAAACAGGAGGGGATTAGATACACAGCTCAGAAGACAGTATCACACAGTATAAGATTAGATACACTGCTCAGCAGATTATCACAGCATAGGATTAGATACACGGCTCAGCAGACAGTATCACACAGGAGAGGATTAGATACACAGCTCAGCAGACAGTATCACACAGGAGAGGATTAGATACACAGCTCAGCAGACAGTATCACACAGTATAAGATTAGATACACTGCTCAGCAGACAGTATCACACAGGAGAGGATTAGATACACAGCTCAGCAGACAGTATCGCACAGGAGAGGATTAGATACACAGCTCAGCAGACGGTATCGCACAGGAGAGGATTAGATACACGGCTCCACAGACAGTATCACACAGGGTAGGATTAGAGATACAGCTCAGCAGACAGTATCACACAGGATAGGATTAGATACACAGCTCAGCAGACAGTATCACATAGGAAATGATTAGATACATAGCTCAGCAGACGGTATCACACAGGACAGGATTAGATACACAGCTCAGCAGACAGTATCACATAGGACAGGATTAGATACACAGTTCATCAGACAGTATCACACAGGAGTGGATTAGATACACGGCTCAGCAGACAGTATCACGAAAGATAGGATTAGATACACAGTTCATCAGACAGTATCACACAGGAGACGATTAGATACACAGCTCAGCAGACAGTATCACACATTACATGATTAGATACACAGCTCAGCAGACAGTATCACACAGGATGGGATTAGATACACGGCTCAGCAGACAGTATCACACAGGAGAGGATTAGATACACTGCTCAGCAGACAGTATCACACAGGAGAAGATTAGATACACAGCTCAGCAGACAGTACCACACAGTATAAGATTAGATACACTGCTCAGCAGACAGTATCACACAGGAGAGGATTAGATACACTGCTCAGCAGACAGTATCACACCGGATAGGATTAGATACACAGCTCAGCAGACAGTATCACACCGGATAGGATTAGATACACAGCTCAGCAGACAGTATCACACAGGAGAAGATTAGATACACTGCTCAGCAGACAGTATCACACAGGAGAAGATTAGATACACAGCTCAGCAGACAGTACCACACAGTATAAGATTAGATACACTGCTCAGCAGACAGTATCACACAGGAGAAGATTAGATACACTGCTCAGCAGACAGTATCACACCGGATAGGATTAGATACACAGCTCAGCAGACAGTATCACACAGGAGAAGATTAGATACACTGCTCAGCAGACAGTATCACACCGGATAGGATTAGATACACAGCTCAGCAGACAGTATCACACAGGATAGGATTAGATACACAGCTCAGCAGACAGTATCACACAGTATAAGATTAGATACACTGCTCAGCAGACAGTATCACACAGGAGAGGATTAGATACACAGCTCAGCAGACAGTATCAAACAGGAGGGGATTAGATACACAGCTCAGAAGACAGTATCACACAGTATAAGATTAGATACACTGCTCAGCAGATTATCACAGCATAGGATTAGATACACAGCTCAGCAGACAGTATCACACAGGAGAGGAATAGATACACAGCTCAGCAGACAGTATCGCACAGGAGAGGATTAGATACACAGCTCAGCAGACAGTATCGCACAGGAGAGGATTAGATACACAGCTCAGCAGACGGTATCGCACAGGAGAGGATTAGATACACGGCTCCACAGACAGTATCACACAGGAAAGGATTAGATACATAGCTCAGCAGACGGTATCACACAGGACAGGATTAGATTCACAGCTCAGCAGACAGTATCACACAGGAGAGGATTAGATACACAGCTCAGCAGACAGTATCACACAGGAGTGGATTAGATACACGGCTCAGCAGACAGTATCACGAAAGATAGGATTAGATACACAGTTCATCAGACAGTATCACACAGGAGACGATTAGATACACAGCTCAGCAGACAGTATCACACATTACATGATTAGATACACAGCTCAGCAGACAGTATCACACAGGATGGGATTAGATACACGGCTCAGCAGACAGTATCACACAGGAGAGGATTAGATACACTGCTCAGCAGACAGTATCATACAGGAGAAGATTAGATACACTGTTCAGCAGACAGTATCATACAGGGTAGGATTAGATACACAGCTCAGCAGACAGTATCACACCGGATAGGATTAGCTACACAGCTCAGCAGACAGTATCACACCGGATAGGATTAGATACACAGCTCAGCAGACAGTATCACACCGAATAGGATTAGATACACAGCTCAGCAGACAGTATCACACCGAATAGGATTAGATACACAGCTCAGCAGACAGTATCACACCGAATAGGATTAGATACACAGCTCAGTAGACAGTATTACACAGGAGAGGATTAGATACACAGCTCAGCAGACAGTATCACACAGGAGTGGATTAGATACACGGCTCAGCAGACAGTATCACGAAAGATAGGATTAGATACACAGTTCATCAGACAGTATCACACAGGAGACGATTAGATACACGGCTCAGCAGACAGTATCACGAAAGATAGGATTAGATACACAGTTCATCAGACAGTATCACACAGGAGAGGATTAGATACACAGCTCAGCAGACAGTATCACACAGGAGAGGATTAGATACACAGCTCAGCAGACAGTATCGCACAGGAGAGGATTAGATACACAGCTCAGCAGACGGTATCGCACAGGAGAGGATTAGATACACGGCTCCACAGACAGTATCACACAGGAAAGGATTAGATACATAGCTCAGCAGACGGTATCACACAGGACAGGATTAGATTCACAGCTCAGCAGACAGTATCACACAGGAGAGGATTAGATACACAGCTCAGCAGACAGTATCACACAGGAGTGGATTAGATACACGGCTCAGCAGACAGTATCACGAAAGATAGGATTAGATACACAGTTCATCAGACAGTATCACACAGGAGACGATTAGATACACAGCTCAGCAGACAGTATCACACATTACATGATTAGATACACAGCTCAGCAGACAGTATCACACAGGATGGGATTAGATACACGGCTCAGCAGACAGTATCACACAGGAGAGGATTAGATACACTGCTCAGCAGACAGTATCATACAGGAGAAGATTAGATACACTGTTCAGCAGACAGTATCATACAGGGTAGGATTAGATACACAGCTCAGCAGACAGTATCACACCGGATAGGATTAGCTACACAGCTCAGCAGACAGTATCACACCGGATAGGATTAGATACACAGCTCAGCAGACAGTATCACACCGAATAGGATTAGATACACAGCTCAGCAGACAGTATCACACCGAATAGGATTAGATACACAGCTCAGTAGACAGTATTACACAGGAGAAGATTAGATACACAGCTCAGCAGACAGTATCACACAGGAGAGGATTAGAAACACAGCTCAGCAGACAGTATCACACAGGATGGGATTAGATACATAGCTCAGCAGACAGTATCACAAGGAGAGGATAAGATACAATGCTCAGTAGACAGTATCACACAGGAGAGGATTAGATACACGGCTCAGCAGACAGTATCACACAGGAGAGGATTAGATACACGGCTCAGCAGACAGTATCACACAGGAGAGGATTAGATACACAGCTCAGCAGACAGTATCACACCGGATAGGATTAGATACACAGCTCAGCAGACAGTGTCACACCGGATAGGATTAGATACACAGCTCAGCAGACAGTATCACACAGGAGAGGATTAGATACACTGCTCAGCAGACAGTATCACACAGTATAAGATTAGATACACTGCTCAGCAGACAGTATCACACAGGAGAAGATTAGATACACTGCTCAGCAGACAGTATCACACCGGATAGGATTAGATACACAGCTCAGCAGACAGTGTCACACCGGAGAGGATTAGATACACAGCTCAGCAGACAGTATCACACAGGAGAGGATTAGATACACGGCTCAGCAGACAGTATCACACAGGAGAGGATTAGATACACGGCTCAGCAGACAGTATCACACAGGAGAGGATTAGATACACAGCTCAGCAGACAGTATCACACCGGATAGGATTAGATACACAGCTCAGCAGACAGTGTCACACCGGATAGGATTAGATACACAGCTCAGCAGACAGTATCACACAGGAGAGGATTAGATACACTGCTCAGCAGACAGTATCACACAGTATAAGATTAGATACACTGCTCAGCAGACAGTATCACACAGGAGAAGATTAGATACACTGCTCAGCAGACAGTATCACACCGGATAGGATTAGATACACAGCTCAGCAGACAGTGTCACACCGGAGAGGATTAGATACACAGCTCAGCAGACAGTATCACACAGGAGAGGATTAGATACACTGCTCAGCAGACAGTATCACACCGGATAGGATTAGATACACAGCTCAGCAGACAGTATCACACAGGAGAGGATTAGATACACAGCTCAGCAGACAGTATCAAACAGGAGGGGATTAGATACACAGCTCAGAAGACAGTATCACACAGTATAAGATTAGATACACTGCTCGGCAGATTATCACAGCATAGGATTAGATACACGGCTCAGCAGACAGTATCACACAGGAGAGGATTAGATACACAGCTCAGCAGACAGTATCACACAGGAGAGGATTAGATACACAGCTCAGCAGACAGTATCACACAGTATAAGATTAGATACACTGCTCAGCAGACAGTATCACACAGGAGAGGATTAGATACACAGCTCAGCAGACAGTATCGCACAGGAGAGGATTAGATACACAGCTCAGCAGACGGTATCGCACAGGAGAGGATTAGATACACTGCTCCACAGACAGTATCACACAGGGTAGGATTAGAGATACAGCTCAGCAGACAGTATCACACAGGGTAGGATTAGAGATACAGCTCAGCAGACAGTATCACACAGGAAAGGATTAGATACATAGCTCAGCAGACGGTATCACACAGGACAGGATTAGATACACAGCTCAGCAGACAGTATCACATAGGACAGGATTAGATACACAGTTCATCAGACAGTATCACACAGGAGACGATTAGATACACAGCTCAGCAGACAGTATCACACAGGATGGGATTAGATACACGGCTCAGCAGACAGTATCACACCGGATAGGATTAGATACACGGCTCAGCAGACAGTGTCACACAGGAGAGGATTAGATACACAGCTCAGCAGACAGTATCACACAGGAGAGGATTAGATACACAGCTCAGCAGACAGTATCACACAGGAGAACATTAGATACACAGCTCAGCAGACAGTATCACACCGGATAGGATTAGATACACAGCTCAGCAGACAGTATCACACAGGAGAACATTAGATACACAGCTCAGCAGACAGTATCACACCGGATAGGATTAGATACACAGCTCAGCAGACAGTATCACACCGGATAGGATTAGATACACAGCTCAGCAGACAGTATCACACAGGAGAAGATTAGATACACAGCTCAGCAGACAGTATCACACAGGAGAGGATTAGATACACAGCTCAGCAGACAGTATCACACCGGATAGGATTAGATACACAGCTCAGCAGACAGTGTCACACCGGATAGGATTAGATACACAGCTCAGCAGACAGTATCACACAGGAGAGGATTAGATACACTGCTCAGCAGACAGTATCACACAGTATAAGATTAGATACACTGCTCAGCAGACAGTATCACACCGGATAGGATTAGATACACAGCTCAGCAGACAGTGTCACACCGGAGAGGATTAGATACACAGCTCAGCAGACAGTATCACACAGGAGAGGATTAGATACACTGCTCAGCAGACAGTATCACACCGGATAGGATTAGATACACAGCTCAGCAGACAGTATCACACAGTATAAGATTAGATACACAGCTCAGCAGACAGTATCACACAGGAGAGGATTAGATACACAGCTCAGCAGACAGTATCAAACAGGAGGGGATTAGATACACAGCTCAGAAGACAGTATCACACAGTATAAGATTAGATACACTGCTCGGCAGATTATCACAGCATAGGATTAGATACACGGCTCAGCAGACAGTATCACACAGGAGAGGATTAGATACACAGCTCAGCAGACAGTATCACACAGGAGAGGATTAGATACACAGCTCAGCAGACAGTATCACACAGGAGAGGATTAGATACACAGCTCAGCAGACGGTATCGCACAGGAGAGGATTAGATACACGGCTCCACAGACAGTATCACACAGGGTAGGATTAGAGATACAGCTCAGCAGACAGTATCACACAGGGTAGGATTAGAGATACAGCTCAGCAGACAGTATCACACAGGAGACGATTAGATACACAGCTCAGCAGACAGTATCACACAGGAGACGATTAGATACACAGCTCAGCAGACAGTATCACACATTACATGATTAGATACACAGCTCAGCAGACAGTATCACACAGGATGGGATTAGATACACGGCTCAGCAGACAGTATCACACAGGAGAGGATTAGATACACTGCTCAGCAGACAGTATCACACCGGATAGGATTAGATACACAGCTCAGCAGACAGTATCACACCGAATAGGATTAGATACACAGCTCAGCAGACAGTATCACACCGAATAGGATTAGATACACAGCTCAGCAGACAGTATCACACCGAATAGGATTAGATACACAGCTCAGTAGACAGTATTACACAGGAGAGGATTAGATACACAGCTCAGCAGACAGTATCACACAGGAGTGGATTAGATACACGGCTCAGCAGACAGTATCACGAAAGATAGGATTAGATACACAGTTCATCAGACAGTATCACACAGGAGACGATTAGATACACGGCTCAGCAGACAGTATCACGAAAGATAGGATTAGATACACAGTTCATCAGACAGTATCACACAGGAGAGGATTAGATACACAGCTCAGCAGACAGTATCACACAGGAGAGGATTAGATACACAGCTCAGCAGACAGTATCGCACAGGAGAGGATTAGATACACAGCTCAGCAGACGGTATCGCACAGGAGAGGATTAGATACACGGCTCCACAGACAGTATCACACAGGAAAGGATTAGATACATAGCTCAGCAGACGGTATCACACAGGACAGGATTAGATTCACAGCTCAGCAGACAGTATCACACAGGAGAGGATTAGATACACAGCTCAGCAGACAGTATCACACAGGAGTGGATTAGATACACGGCTCAGCAGACAGTATCACGAAAGATAGGATTAGATACACAGTTCATCAGACAGTATCACACAGGAGACGATTAGATACACAGCTCAGCAGACAGTATCACACATTACATGATTAGATACACAGCTCAGCAGACAGTATCACACAGGATGGGATTAGATACACGGCTCAGCAGACAGTATCACACAGGAGAGGATTAGATACACTGCTCAGCAGACAGTATCATACAGGAGAAGATTAGATACACTGTTCAGCAGACAGTATCATACAGGGTAGGATTAGATACACAGCTCAGCAGACAGTATCACACCGGATAGGATTAGCTACACAGCTCAGCAGACAGTATCACACCGGATAGGATTAGATACACAGCTCAGCAGACAGTATCACACCGAATAGGATTAGATACACAGCTCAGCAGACAGTATCACACCGAATAGGATTAGATACACAGCTCAGTAGACAGTATTACACAGGAGAAGATTAGATACACAGCTCAGCAGACAGTATCACACAGGAGAGGATTAGAAACACAGCTCAGCAGACAGTATCACACAGGATGGGATTAGATACATAGCTCAGCAGACAGTATCACAAGGAGAGGATAAGATACAATGCTCAGTAGACAGTATCACACAGGAGAGGATTAGATACACGGCTCAGCAGACAGTATCACACAGGAGAGGATTAGATACACGGCTCAGCAGACAGTATCACACAGGAGAGGATTAGATACACAGCTCAGCAGACAGTATCACACCGGATAGGATTAGATACACAGCTCAGCAGACAGTGTCACACCGGATAGGATTAGATACACAGCTCAGCAGACAGTATCACACAGGAGAGGATTAGATACACTGCTCAGCAGACAGTATCACACAGTATAAGATTAGATACACTGCTCAGCAGACAGTATCACACAGGAGAAGATTAGATACACTGCTCAGCAGACAGTATCACACCGGATAGGATTAGATACACAGCTCAGCAGACAGTGTCACACCGGAGAGGATTAGATACACAGCTCAGCAGACAGTATCACACAGGAGAGGATTAGATACACTGCTCAGCAGACAGTATCACACCGGATAGGATTAGATACACAGCTCAGCAGACAGTATCACACAGGAGAGGATTAGATACACAGCTCAGCAGACAGTATCAAACAGGAGGGGATTAGATACACAGCTCAGAAGACAGTATCACACAGTATAAGATTAGATACACTGCTCGGCAGATTATCACAGCATAGGATTAGATACACGGCTCAGCAGACAGTATCACACAGGAGAGGATTAGATACACAGCTCAGCAGACGGTATCGCACAGGAGAGGATTAGATACACTGCTCCACAGACAGTATCACACAGGGTAGGATTAGAGATACAGCTCAGCAGACAGTATCACACAGGGTAGGATTAGAGATACAGCTCAGCAGACAGTATCACACAGGAAAGGATTAGATACATAGCTCAGCAGACGGTATCACACAGGACAGGATTAGATACACAGCTCAGCAGACAGTATCACATAGGACAGGATTAGATACACAGTTCATCAGACAGTATCACACAGGAGACGATTAGATACACAGCTCAGCAGACAGTATCACACAGGATGGGATTAGATACACGGCTCAGCAGACAGTATCACACCGGATAGGATTAGATACACGGCTCAGCAGACAGTGTCACACAGGAGAGGATTAGATACACAGCTCAGCAGACAGTATCACACAGGAGAGGATTAGATACACAGCTCAGCAGACAGTATCACACAGGAGAACATTAGATACACAGCTCAGCAGACAGTATCACACCGGATAGGATTAGATACACAGCTCAGCAGACAGTATCACACAGGAGAACATTAGATACACAGCTCAGCAGACAGTATCACACCGGATAGGATTAGATACACAGCTCAGCAGACAGTATCACACCGGATAGGATTAGATACACAGCTCAGCAGACAGTATCACACAGGAGAAGATTAGATACACAGCTCAGCAGACAGTATCACACAGGAGAGGATTAGATACACAGCTCAGCAGACAGTATCACACCGGATAGGATTAGATACACAGCTCAGCAGACAGTGTCACACCGGATAGGATTAGATACACAGCTCAGCAGACAGTATCACACAGGAGAGGATTAGATACACTGCTCAGCAGACAGTATCACACAGTATAAGATTAGATACACTGCTCAGCAGACAGTATCACACCGGATAGGATTAGATACACAGCTCAGCAGACAGTGTCACACCGGAGAGGATTAGATACACAGCTCAGCAGACAGTATCACACAGGAGAAGATTAGATACACTGCTCAGCAGACAGTATCACACCGGATAGGATTAGATACACAGCTCAGCAGACAGTGTCACACCGGAGAGGATTAGATACACAGCTCAGCAGACAGTATCACACAGGAGAGGATTAGATACACTGCTCAGCAGACAGTATCACACCGGATAGGATTAGATACACAGCTCAGCAGACAGTATCACACAGTATAAGATTAGATACACAGCTCAGCAGACAGTATCACACAGGAGAGGATTAGATACACAGCTCAGCAGACAGTATCAAACAGGAGGGGATTAGATACACAGCTCAGAAGACAGTATCACACAGTATAAGATTAGATACACTGCTCGGCAGATTATCACAGCATAGGATTAGATACACGGCTCAGCAGACAGTATCACACAGGAGAGGATTAGATACACAGCTCAGCAGACAGTATCACACAGGAGAGGATTAGATACACAGCTCAGCAGACAGTATCACACAGGAGAGGATTAGATACACAGCTCAGCAGACGGTATCGCACAGGAGAGGATTAGATACACGGCTCCACAGACAGTATCACACAGGGTAGGATTAGAGATACAGCTCAGCAGACAGTATCACACAGGGTAGGATTAGAGATACAGCTCAGCAGACAGTATCACACAGGAGACGATTAGATACACAGCTCAGCAGACAGTATCACACAGGAGACGATTAGATACACAGCTCAGCAGACAGTATCACACATTACATGATTAGATACACAGCTCAGCAGACAGTATCACACAGGATGGGATTAGATACACGGCTCAGCAGACAGTATCACACAGGAGAGGATTAGATACACTGCTCAGCAGACAGTATCACACAGGAGAAGATTAGATACACAGCTCAGCAGACGGTGTCGCACAGGAGAGGATTAGATACACAGCTCAGCAGACGGTATCGCACAGGAGAGGATTAGATACACGGCTCCACAGACAGTATCACACAGGGTAGGATTAGAGATACAGCTCAGCAGACAGTATCACACAGGGTAGGATTAGAGATACAGCTCAGCAGACAGTATCACACAGGAAAGGATTAGATACATAGCTCAGCAGACGGTATCACACAGGACAGGATTAGATACACAGCTCAGCAGACAGTATCACATAGGACAGGATTAGATACACAGTTCATCAGACAGTATCACACAGGAGACGATTAGATACACAGCTCAGCAGACAGTATCACACATTACATGATTAGATACACAGCTCAGCAGACAGTATCACACAGGATGGGATTAGATACACGGCTCAGCAGACAGTATCACACAGGAGAGGATTAGATACACTGCTCAGCAGACAGTATCACACAGGAGAAGATTAGATACACAGCTCAGCAGACAGTACCACACAGTATAAGATTAGATACACTGCTCAGCAGACAGTATCACACAGGAGAGGATTAGATACACTGCTCAGCAGACAGTATCACACCGGATAGGATTAGATACACAGCTCAGCAGACAGTATCACACCGGATAGGATTAGATACACAGCTCAGCAGACAGTATCACACAGGAGAAGATTAGATACACTGCTCAGCAGACAGTATCACACCGGATAGGATTAGATACACAGCTCAGCAGACAGTATCACACAGGATAGGATTAGATACACAGCTCAGCAGACAGTATCACACAGTATAAGATTAGATACACTGCTCAGCAGACAGTATCACACAGGAGAGGATTAGATACACAGCTCAGCAGACAGTATCACACAGGAGAGGATTAGATACACAGCTCAGCAGACAGTATCACACAGTATAAGATTAGATACACTGCTCAGCAGACAGTATCACACAGGAGAGGATTAGATACACAGCTCAGCAGACAGTATCGCACAGGAGAGGATTAGATACACAGCTCAGCAGACGGTATCGCACAGGAGAGGATTAGATACACGGCTCCACAGACAGTATCACACAGGGTAGGATTAGAGATACAGCTCAGCAGACAGTATCACACAGGGTAGGATTAGAGATACAGCTCAGCAGACAGTATCACACAGGAAAGGATTAGATACATAGCTCAGCAGACGGTATCACACAGGACAGGATTAGATACACAGCTCAGCAGACAGTATCACATAGGACAGGATTAGATACACAGTTCATCAGACAGTATCACACAGGAGACGATTAGATACACAGCTCAGCAGACAGTATCACACATTACATGATTAGATACACAGCTCAGCAGACAGTATCACACAGGATGGGATTAGATACACGGCTCAGCAGACAGTATCACACAGGAGAGGATTAGATACACTGCTCAGCAGACAGTATCACACAGGAGAAGATTAGATACACAGCTCAGCAGACAGTACCACACAGTATAAGATTAGATACACTGCTCAGCAGACAGTATCACACAGGAGAGGATTAGATACACTGCTCAGCAGACAGTATCACACCGGATAGGATTAGATACACAGCTCAGCAGACAGTATCACACCGGATAGGATTAGATACACAGCTCAGCAGACAGTATCACACAGGAGAAGATTAGATACACTGCTCAGCAGACAGTATCACACCGGATAGGATTAGATACACAGCTCAGCAGACAGTATCACACAGGATAGGATTAGATACACAGCTCAGCAGACAGTATCACACAGTATAAGATTAGATACACTGCTCAGCAGACAGTATCACACAGGAGAGGATTAGATACACAGCTCAGCAGACAGTATCACACAGGAGAGGATTAGATACACAGCTCAGCAGACAGTATCACACAGTATAAGATTAGATACACTGCTCAGCAGACAGTATCACACAGTATAAGATTAGATACACTGCTCAGCAGACAGTATCACACAGGAGAGGATTAGATACACAGCTCAGCAGACAGTATCGCACAGGAGAGGATTAGATACACAGCTCAGCAGACGGTATCGCACAGGAGAGGATTAGATACACGGCTCCACAGACAGTATCACACAGGGTAGGATTAGAGATACAGCTCAGCAGACAGTATCACACAGGGTAGGATTAGAGATACAGCTCAGCAGACAGTATCACACAGGAAAGGATTAGATACATAGCTCAGCAGACGGTATCACACAGGACAGGATTAGATACACAGCTCAGCAGACAGTATCACATAGGACAGGATTAGATACACAGTTCATCAGACAGTATCACACAGGAGACGATTAGATACACAGCTCAGCAGACAGTATCACACATTACATGATTAGATACACAGCTCAGCAGACAGTATCACACAGGATGGGATTAGATACACGGCTCAGCAGACAGTATCACACAGGAGAGGATTAGATACACTGCTCAGCAGACAGTATCACACAGGAGAAGATTAGATACACAGCTCAGCAGACAGTACCACACAGTATAAGATTAGATACACTGCTCAGCAGACAGTATCACACAGGAGAGGATTAGATACACTGCTCAGCAGACAGTATCACACCGGATAGGATTAGATACACAGCTCAGCAGACAGTATCACACCGGATAGGATTAGATACACAGCTCAGCAGACAGTATCACACAGGAGAAGATTAGATACACTGCTCAGCAGACAGTATCACACCGGATAGGATTAGATACACAGCTCAGCAGACAGTATCACACAGGAGAGGATTAGATACACAGCTCAGCAGACAGTATCAAACAGGAGGGGATTAGATACACAGCTCAGAAGACAGTATCACACAGTATAAGATTAGATACACTGCTCAGCAGATTATCACAGCATAGGATTAGATACACAGCTCAGCAGACAGTATCACACAGGAGAGGATTAGATACACAGCTCAGCAGACAGTATCACACAGTATAAGATTAGATACACAGCTCAGCAGACAGTATCACACAGGAGAGGATTAGATACACAGCTCAGCAGACAGTATCAAACAGGAGGGGATTAGATACACAGCTCAGAAGACAGTATCACACAGTATAAGATTAGATACACTGCTCAGCAGATTATCACAGCATAGGATTAGATACACGGCTCAGCAGACAGTATCACACAGGAGAGGATTAGATACACAGCTCAGCAGACAGTATCACACAGGAGAGGATTAGATACACAGCTCAGCAGACAGTTTCACACAGTATAAGATTAGATACACTGCTCAGCAGACAGTATCACACAGGAGAGGATTAGATACACAGCTCAGCAGACAGTATCGCACAGGAGAGGATTAGATACACAGCTCAGCAGACGGTATCGCACAGGAGAGGATTAGATACACGGCTCCACAGACAGTATCACACAGGGTAGGATTAGAGATACAGCTCAGCAGACAGTATCACACAGGATAGGAATAGATACACAGCTCAGCAGACAGTATCACATAGGAAAGGATTAGATACATAGCTCAGCAGATGGTATCACACAGGACAGGATTAGATACACAGCTCAGCAGACAGTATCACATAGGACAGGATTAGATACACAGTTCATCAGACAGTATCACACAGGAGTGGATTAGATACACGGCTCAGCAGACAGTATCACGAAAGATAGGATTAGATACACAGTTCATCAGACAGTATCACACAGGAGACGATTAGATACACAGCTCAGCAGACAGTATCACACATTACATGATTAGATACACAGCTCAGCAGACAGTATCACACAGGATGGGATTTGATACACGGCTCAGCAGACAGTATCACACAGGAGAGGATTAGATACACTGCTCAGCAGACAGTATCACACAGGAGAAGATTAGATACACAGCTCAGCAGACAGTACCACACAGTATAAGATTAGATACACTGCTCAGCAGACAGTATCACACAGGAGAGGATTAGATACACTGCTCAGCAGACAGTATCACACCGGATAGGATTAGATACACAGCTCAGCAGACAGTATCACACCGGATAGGATTAGATACACAGCTCAGCAGACAGTATCACACAGGAGAAGATTAGATACACTGCTCAGCAGACAGTATCACACAGGAGAAGATTAGATACACAGCTCAGCAGACAGTACCACACAGTATAAGATTAGATACACTGCTCAGCAGACAGTATCACACAGGAGAAGATTAGATACACTGCTCAGCAGACAGTATCACACCGGATAGGATTAGATACACAGCTCAGCAGACAGTATCACACAGGAGAAGATTAGATACACTGCTCAGCAGACAGTATCACACCGGATAGGATTAGATACACAGCTCAGCAGACAGTATCACACAGGATAGGATTAGATACACAGCTCAGCAGACAGTATCACACAGTATAAGATTAGATACACTGCTCAGCAGACAGTATCACACAGGAGAGGATTAGATACACAGCTCAGCAGACAGTATCAAACAGGAGGGGATTAGATACACAGCTCAGAAGACAGTATCACACAGTATAAGATTAGATACACTGCTCAGCAGATTATCACAGCATAGGATTAGATACACAGCTCAGCAGACAGTATCACACAGGAGAGGAATAGATACACAGCTCAGCAGACAGTATCACACAGGAGAGGATTAGATACACAGCTCAGCAGACAGTATCGCACAGGAGAGGATTAGATACACAGCTCAGCAGACGGTATCGCACAGGAGAGGATTAGATACACGGCTTCACAGACAGTATCACACAGGAAAGGATTAGATACATAGCTCAGCAGACGGTATCACACAGGACAGGATTAGATTCACAGCTCAGCAGACAGTATCACACAGGAGAGGATTAGATACACAGCTCAGCAGACAGTATCACACAGGAGTGGATTAGATACACGGCTCAGCAGACAGTATCACGAAAGATAGGATTAGATACACAGTTCATCAGACAGTATCACACAGGAGACGATTAGATACACAGCTCAGCAGACAGTATCACACATTACATGATTAGATACACAGCTCAGCAGACAGTATCACACAGGATGGGATTAGATACACGGCTCAGCAGACAGTATCACACAGGAGAGGATTAGATACACTGCTCAGCAGACAGTATCATACAGGAGAAGATTAGATACACTGTTCAGCAGACAGTATCATACAGGGTAGGATTAGATACACAGCTCAGCAGACAGTATCACACCGGATAGGATTAGCTACACAGCTCAGCAGACAGTATCACACCGGATAGGATTAGATACACAGCTCAGCAGACAGTATCACACCGAATAGGATTAGATACACAGCTCAGCAGACAGTATCACACCGAATAGGATTAGATACACAGCTCAGTAGACAGTATTACACAGGAGAAGATTAGATACACAGCTCAGCAGACAGTATCACACAGGAGAGGATTAGAAACACAGCTCAGCAGACAGTATCACACAGGATGGGATTAGATACATAGCTCAGCAGACAGTATCACAAGGAGAGGATAAGATACAATGCTCAGTAGACAGTATCACACAGGAGAGGATTAGATACACGGCTCAGCAGACAGTATCACACAGGAGAGGATTAGATACACGGCTCAGCAGACAGTATCACACAGGAGAGGATTAGATACACAGCTCAGCAGACAGTATCACACCGGATAGGATTAGATACACAGCTCAGCAGACAGTGTCACACCGGATAGGATTAGATACACAGCTCAGCAGACAGTATCACACAGGAGAGGATTAGATACACTGCTCAGCAGACAGTATCACACAGTATAAGATTAGATACACTGCTCAGCAGACAGTATCACACAGGAGAAGATTAGATACACTGCTCAGCAGACAGTATCACACCGGATAGGATTAGATACACAGCTCAGCAGACAGTGTCACACCGGAGAGGATTAGATACACAGCTCAGCAGACAGTATCACACAGGAGAGGATTAGATACACTGCTCAGCAGACAGTATCACACCGGATAGGATTAGATACACAGCTCAGCAGACAGTATCACACAGGAGAGGATTAGATACACAGCTCAGCAGACAGTATCAAACAGGAGGGGATTAGATACACAGCTCAGAAGACAGTATCACACAGTATAAGATTAGATACACTGCTCGGCAGATTATCACAGCATAGGATTAGATACACGGCTCAGCAGACAGTATCACACAGGAGAGGATTAGATACACAGCTCAGCAGACAGTATCACACAGGAGAGGATTAGATACACAGCTCAGCAGACAGTATCACACAGTATAAGATTAGATACACTGCTCAGCAGACAGTATCGCACAGGAGAGGATTAGATACACAGCTCAGCAGACGGTATCGCACAGGAGAGGATTAGATACACGGCTCCACAGACAGTATCACACAGGGTAGGATTAGAGATACAGCTCAGCAGACAGTATCACACAGGGTAGGATTAGAGATACAGCTAAGCAGACCGTATCACACAGCATAGGATTAGATACACAGCTCAGCAGACAGTATCACACAGGAAAGGATTAGATACATAGCTCAGCAGACGGTATCACACAGGACAGGATTAGATACACAGCTCAGCAGACAGTATCACATAGGACAGGATTAGATACACAGTTCATCAGACAGTATCACACAGGAGACGATTAGATACACAGCTCAGCAGACAGTATCACACAGGATGGGATTAGATACACGGCTCAGCAGACAGTATCACACAGGAGAGGATTAGATACACTGCTCAGCAGACAGTATCACACAGGAGAAGATTAGATACACAGCTCAGCAGACAGTACCACACAGTATAAGATTAGATACACTGCTCAGCAGACAGTATCACACAGGAGAGGATTAGATACACTGCTCAGCAGACAGTATCACACCGGATAGGATTAGATACACAGCTCAGCAGACAGTATCACACCGGATAGGATTAGATACACAGCTCAGCAGACAGTATCACACAGGAGAAGATTAGATACACTGCTCAGCAGACAGTATCACACCGGACAGGATTAGATACACAGCTCAGCAGACAGTATCACACAGGAGAAGATTAGATACACTGCTCAGCAGACAGTATCACACCGGATAGGATTAGATACACAGCTCAGCAGACAGTATCACACAGGATAGGATTAGATACACAGCTCAGCAGACAGTATCACACAGTATAAGATTAGATACACTGCTCAGCAGACAGTATCACACAGTATAAGATTAGATACACTGCTCAGCAGACAGTATCACACAGGAGAGGATTAGATACACAGCTCAGCAGACAGTATCAAACAGGAGGGGATTAGATACACAGCTCAGAAGACAGTATCACACAGTATAAGATTAGATACACTGCTCAGCAGATTATCACAGCATAGGATTAGATACACAGCTCAGCAGACAGTATCACACAGGAGAGGATTAGATACACAGCTCAGCAGACAGTATCACACAGTATAAGATTAGATACACAGCTCAGCAGACAGTATCACACAGAAGAGGATTAGATACACAGCTCAGCAGACAGTATCAAACAGGAGGGGATTAGATACACAGCTCAGAAGACAGTATCACACAGTATAAGATTAGATACACTGCTCAGCAGATTATCACAGCATAGGATTAGATACACGGCTCAGCAGACAGTATCACACAGGAGAGGATTAGATACACAGCTCAGCAGACAGTATCACACAGGAGAGGATTAGATACACAGCTCAGCAGACAGTATCACACAGTATAAGATTAGATACACTGCTCAGCAGACAGTATCACACAGGAGAGGATTAGATACACAGCTCAGCAGACAGTATCGCACAGGAGAGGATTAGATACACAGCTCAGCAGACGGTATCGCACAGGAGAGGATTAGATACACGGCTCCACAGACAGTATCACACAGGGTAGGATTAGAGATACAGCTCAGCAGACAGTATCACATAGGAAAGGGTCCCAGCCACCTTTACCTCCTCAACCATTTCCTCCCTGTTTATAAGGATTAGATCCAAAGTAGCAGATCCCCTTGTTTTCTCCCCTACCTTTTGGAAGATAAAGTTGTCAGCAAGAGAGGATAAGAATTTGCTTGACCTGTTAGTTTTACTTGAGAGAGATTCCCAACAAATGTCTGGATAGTTGAAATCTCCCATGACCACTACGTCATATTTTTTGGAGAACTTGGTCATTTGATACATAAAGAGTTCATCCATATCTTCAGCTTGCCCAGGTGGCCTGTAGTAAATGCCTACAATGGTGTACTTTCCGTTGTTCTCTCCTTGTATTCTTACCCAAACAGTTTCCACAGAACTCCCAGTCTCTGAAGCTTCAGTCTCTGTGCAGATATACGCTTTTCTAACATACAATGCAACACCTCCTCCTCGTTTATCAAGTCTGTTTCTTGCAAATAAGTTGTATCCTTTTTAGCCTTTTATTCCAATCATGTGTATCGTCCCACCAAGTTTCAGTGATTCCAATGACATCATATTTCTTTTCCTGCATTAGTAGTTCCAATTCTCCTAGTTTGTTGCCCATGCTTTGTGCATTTGTATAAAAACATTTTAGTTTGTGATTGGTTTCTCTTCCTCCCATATTTTTATTATTTAAATTGTTTTGTCTTTGTTCTTCCTTTCCACTTCCAGTAGCAGAGATCTCAATAGTATTTGTCAGCTGTATAGCTTTTTCTGGCCTTTTGCTTCCCTTCCCACATTGTTCTAGTTTAAAGCTCTTCTGATGAGTGTAGCAAGGCGACTTCCAAATACATGTTTTCCAGTCTTCGTAAGGTGCACCCCATCTCTAGCAAGTAGTCCATCGTATAGGTAATTCATTCCGTGATCCAGAAATCCAAATCCTTGTTGACGGCACCATCGACGTAGCCAGTTGTTCACCTGTAGAATCTTATTCCACCTCATTGTTCCATGGCCATCCACTGGGAGGATGGATGAGAAGACCACCTGCGCTCCCAATTCTTTTACTTTCTTGCCTAAGTCTTCAAAGTCACTGCAGATGGTTTCCAGGTCCTTTCCTGCGGTGTCATTTGTCCCCACATGTATTAGCAGGAATGAGTAGTGATCTGTAGGTCTGAAGAGTCTTGATATCCTGTCAGACACATCTTTAATTTTTGCTCCTGGAAGACAGCACATTTCTCTTGAGGTTATGTCTGGTCTGCAGATAGCGGCCTCAGTTCCTCTTAACAGGGAATCCCCCATGACCACCACTCTCCGTTTTTTCTTCACAACATTCTTCTTTCTCCATCCAGGAGGATTCTGAGGGCTTACAAGGTTATTCATTGCTGGCAAAGTCTTATCTTGCTGTATTTCTTCATGGTTCTCCTGCGTGAGAGCCTGGTACTGGTTCCTGAGCAGTATGGGTGCTGACTGCCTCTCGATCCTCCTGCTTCTCTGGGTCACATGCTTCCATTCCTCTGTTTCCTCAGGTGCAGTTCGAATTTCTTCTCTTTCTGAATCATGAAGAGATAATTCTGCTCTGTCTAAGAACTCTTCACCTTCCTTAATGATTTTCAAGGTAGTTAACCTCTCTTCTAGATTTCGCAACTTTTCCTCCAACAGGGACACAAGCTTGCATTTCTGGCATGTGAAGTTTGGCTTTTCCACTGGCAAGTCTGTGAACATGTAGCAGAATATGCAGCTCACCAAATGGCTCCTGGACTCTTCCATGTTCTTACTGTTAATGTTCTGAAAACAGTGAAAAAAGCTTAAAAAAAAAGCTTCAAAACCGGCGCGCGGTTTACCGATGTCCTCTTTTCAGCTCCAACAGCCAAAATCCAGTGTTCTTTGAGCTCGCGGAGACTCTTCACTTACCCCAAAATGCAGTGGGAATATGCAAATTATCTCCTCAGGACTCCTCCCCTGGTTTACCGATGTCCTCTTTTCAGCTCCAACAGCCAAAATCCAGTGTTCTTTGAGCTCGCGGAGACTCTTCACTTACCCCAAAATGCAGTGGGAATATGCAAATTATCTCCTCAGGACTCCTCCCCTGGTTTACCGATGTCCTCTTTTCAGCTCCAACAGCCAAAATCCAGTGTTCTTTGAGCTCGCGGAGACTCTTCACTTACCCCAAAATGCAGTGGGAATATGCAAATTATCTCCTGTACACTGACACCATACACAGAGCTCCTGTGTATAATGTCACTGGTGATCACTATATTACCTGTACACTGACACTATATACAGAGCTCCTGTGTATAATGTCACTGGTGATCACTATATTACCTGTACACTGACACTATATACAGAGCTCCTGTGCATAATGTCACTGGTGATCACTATATTACCTGTACACTGACACTATATACAGAGCTCCTATGCATAATGTCACTGGTGATCACTATATTACCTGTACACTGACACTATATACAGAGCTCCTATGCATAATGTCACTGGTGATCACTATATTACCTGTACACTGACACTATATACAGAGCTCCTGTGTATAATGTCACTGGTGATCCACGTATTTCCTGTACACTGACACTATATACAGAGCTCCTATGTATAATGTCACTGGTGATCACTGTATTACCTGTACACTGACACTATATACAGAGCTCCTGTGTATAATGTCACTGATGATCACTGTATTACCTCTACACTGACACTATACACAGAGCTCCTGTGTATAATGTCACTGATAATCTCTACATTATCTGTACACTGACTCTATATACAGAGCTTTTTTACATTTTCATTATCAGTCACTATCTGGTGCCATTATGAGCCATGGTCATGGCGTGGCGGTATTTGTCCCTTGTATGTGGTATTATTCAGACAGTCACTATGTTGTGCTAATATGTGGTCTTCTCATGGTGTGGCAGTATATATACCTTGTACTTGGTAGTATTTGATCACTATGTGGTGGTATGTGTTCTGGTCATGGTGTGGCGGTATTTCTCTCTTCTATATGGTATTATTAGTCTAGGTATAGTGGATTGTTGTCAGTCATTTGTTTTTTCGGATATTAAGAATGGGAACATTCTTTATTTGCAATACATATTAAATACTTGGATGTTTAACCTCTCCCTGTGTTGTGACTACTACACAGCAGCAGAGATTTATTGGTTAATAAAGTTGATTCATTTTGAAAGAGTTTGTGGACTTATGTTATTCCTATATACGGTAACTGCATGGTGCTGGTGGGCCCCAAGATTGATTTTTCCTGGTGGGCCCCAGGTACTCCAGTCCAGCGCTGGTCCCAGACAGTTACCTCCTCATCTGTCCTGCTGCCGGCTGGGAGTCCTGTACAGTGCAGCATGTAGTGTGATGTGAATGCCACACTATGGAGATGCTGCTCCTACTACTGCCAAGTGAGGATCTCACCTCGCCAGTATGGTGCCCTCAGGAGCTCCCACAGGGCATCACAGGCCTTAGTATGAAGCAATTCCACAAGTCTTCTAGTATTGCTTCATACTAAGGCCTGTGATGCCCTGTGAGAGCTCCCTGAGGAGGTGAGAGCCTCACCTCATAGGGCCCCATGATCTCTATGTACGATCCCTGACTGGGCCCCATGATCTCTATGTACGCCGCTGACTGGGCCCCATGATCTCTATGTACGCCGCTGACTGGGCCCCATGATCTCTATGTACACCGCTGACTGGGCCCCATGATCTCTATGTACGCCGCTGACTGGGCCCCATGATCTCTATGTACTCCGCTGACTGGGCCCCATGATCTCTATGTACGCCGCTGAGGGGGCCCCATGATCTCTATGTACACCCCTAACCTGATTGGCCCCATGATCTCTATGTACGCCTCTGACTCGGCCCCATGATCTCTATGTACGCCGCTGACTGGGCCCCATGATCTCTATGTACACCGCTGACTGGGCCCCATGATCTCTATGTACGCCGCTGACTGGGCCCCATGATCTCTATGTACTCCGCTGACTGGGCCCCATGATCTCTATGTACGCCGCTGAGGGGGCCCCATGATCTCTATGTACACCCCTAACCTGATTGGCCCCATGATCTCTATGTACGCCGCTGACTGGGCCCCATGATCTCTATGTACGATCCCTGACTGGGCCCCATAATCTCTATGTACGCCGCTGACTGGGCCCCATGATCTCTATGTACTCCGCTGACTGGGCCCCATGATCTCTATGTACGCCGCTGAGGGGGCCCCATGATCTCTATGTACACCCCTAACCTGATTGGCCCCATGATCTCTATGTACGCCGCTGACTGGGCCCCATGATCTCTATGTACACCCCTAACCTGATTGGCCCCATGATTTCTGTATACTCCCCTGACTGGGCCACATGATTTCTATGTACGATCCCTGACTGGGCCCCATAATCTCTGATCTCTCATGATGTTTTTTTTTTTATTAAAGATGGAGTCCCTAAATGTATTTTGTGTTTTATTTTTACTGTGTAGTGCGGCACTATGTTGCATTTTGTCATTTCATGCAGTGTAGAAATCTTGGGAAAAGTGTGGCTTGTGCTCTGGAAGTGATGAGTTATAGCTAACTATGTTATTTTCTGCAGAGATAAGTCCTGCATAGAAGATGTGATATATCGGTCTGCAAATAAAGAACTTCACCTAGAGACATCACTGGTGAGTATGTGTATTACCTATACACACACACACTGACACTATATACAGAGCTCCTGTGCATAATGTCACTGGTGATCACTGTATTACCTGTACACTGACACTATATACAGAGCTCCTGTGTATAATGTCACTGGTGATCACTGTATTACCTGTACACTATATACAGAGCTCCTGTGTATAATATCAATGGTGATCATTGCATTACCTGTACACTGACACTATATACAGAGCTTCTGTGTATAATGTCACTGGTGATGACTGTATAACCTGTACACTATATACAGAGCTCCTGTGCATAATGTCACTGGTGATCACTGTATAACCTGTACACTGACCCAATATACTGAGCTTTTTTACATTTTTATTATTTTAGCATTATTTGTCACTATGTGGTGGCATTATGTGCTTTGGTCATGACATGACGATATTTGTCCCTTCTATGTGGTATTATTCAGTCACTATGTGGTGGTAATATGTGGTCTCATGGTGTGTCAGTATTTATACCTTGTATCTGGTAGCATTTGATCACTATGTGGTGATATTATGTGCTTTGGTCATGGTGTGGCGGTATTTGTGCCTTGTATGTGGCATTATTTGGGCACTATGTGGTGGTAATATGTGATCTGGTCACGGTGTGGTGGTATTTCTGCCTTCTATCTGGTAATATTGGTCTTGGTAGAGTGGATTGTGGTTGGTCATTTGTTTTATCTGATATCAATAAGGGGAAACCTCTTTATTTCCAATAGATATTAAATACTTGGATGTTTAACCCCTCCCTGCCCTGTGACTATTACACAGCAGCAGAGATGCAGTTACAGAGGTTCACCAGAGAAAGCAAGTTGGCATTTGGTGAGATTTTCACCTCTGTATTTATAAGACAAAACCAGGAGTGGGTGAGAAATGCATAAAACATTAATTCGGATTGCTCCACTCCTGGTTTTGTCTTATAAATACAGAGGTAAAAATCTCACCAAATAGTCAAAGTGCCACAATCTTCTGACAGTGCGGATTCCACCAATAAATAAGTGATCACCTTCCCAACCTGTGCATCGCTGATAACTTGTTTTCACCAATAAAAACCCTTTAATGCAAACTACAGTAATTGTACATCGCAGTTCTGGTGAGCGCACAGTGATGGGCAGGAGCCGCCAGTATAATGGGTATAACGGCTAACAGGTATTTGCAAATAGCTGAAGGGTGGGTGGGCCCGGGTGGGCCCCTGGAGTCAATGTCCCTGGTGGGCCCCAGACACCCCAGTCCGGCTCTGCCCCCGACCCAGTCCGCTCCTGATTTGTCACGCACGGACCCGAAGCGACTGTGCACTGCGATACACACATCCTGTTGAAATTTCTGCTGCCGTTTACAAGCCCCAACCCCCCCTGGGCCCGGTCGCAGTGACTGCCACTGCGACCGCGGACATTACGCCCCTGGCTACGTGAATCATATGTCCCATTTTGGTGCTCCTCACCATTTGCATGGCACAGTCATGCATGCTTCTCTATCACCATAGCATGCTGCAAACAATCAGGATGGCTTCTGCTACATCTCTATATAAAAAGATAGTATATCTGTATTTCTATGATACGTAGAGTGGATGGAAATCATACATCTTGCTAATATTTATTATATTACATTCATCTGATGCTCTGTAGTAACAATGTAAATTAAATTGGCGACTTAGTGCAGTTCTATTACTATTAGTAAATGTGGCACCTTGTGTTCCACAGAATATCTGAATATTACCTGAATATTTAATCTCAGCTAATGTTCATTTATCTCTTAAATATCATTGGTCAGATGCTGATCACATGACCAGTGGTGGTGCATGCATGATGATTCCATATGAAATGCACTGAGTGACAGTTGGAAGTGACAGTTGGAATTGACCAACAACAGTGGAGGAGATGTCGGCTAACTCTAAGCAAAGCAATAATATGGATATAAAAGAGGAGGAGATTGTGGTGAGCAGAGAAAGAGTGAAGACACGAAGACCTTCCCATGACACATCTGATGATGAGAGGAAGTCTTCAGTCAACAGGACAAAACCACCAGTCCAGAAGAAAGAAGTAAAGGAGAACGTGGTGAGGAGGGAAGGAGCGAAGAGACTAAGACCTTCCCATGACACATCTGATGATGAGAGGAAGTCTTCAGTCAACAGGACAAAACAACCAGTCCAGAAGAAAGAAGAAGTGGAAGAAAAGGAGAAGGTAGAAAGTCAGAAGATGGGAGCCAAGAAGAGAGGAGCCATCTTCATCTCATCAGGGGACAAAAAGGAGAAGAAAAGAAGAAGGATTACATTAGGACAGAAACCCATGGATCTAAAGCAGAAGGCTGAAGAAGCTGAAGGAAGCAGCGGTGTTCGGCCAACCGGCTCCAAAAGCACAGTCTCTGATACCATCAAGAGGAGATTATTATTCCATCAAGTGCTTGGCCGGGGATGCTATGGAACAGTCCTGCTGGCGGAAGATTCATCTACCCGCAAACATTTTGCTGTTAAGATCATCGGCAAAAGAGCCCTGCTTGCTGACGGTGATGAGCGTGTGATGGTGGAGCGACGGGTTTTACAGCTGGCATCTGGGAGCCCCTTCCTTGTCCACGCAGACTTTGCATTCCAGACCAAGGTAGAGTATTGATTGCTCGATATTAGGAAATGTCACACGTACCACACACTGCTCTGCCTCATGGACCCCACTGATATCATCTTACATTTCAATATAGCATGTCCCAAGGTAACCGCAGACAATAAGATGAATGTGATGACTATACACATGGGATATTGTGGCCCCTACTGTAATCAATAACATTTATGGCGGGGCTTGGTACATTGGGAATCATTTATTAAAACAGCCTTTTTACTTATCCCAGCCAATCACAGAACAGCTTTTACTTTTCCAGGTCAGTTAAAACAACCTTAGCTGAGCTCTAATTGGTTAGGATGGGCAACTAGTTTTCTAGTGAGCAGATTTATTAATGAGGCCCAATGTATCCCGCTCTATAAATGATTGAAAATATTAGATGTCATCATAGAGGTCAATGAACTGTAGAAAATCACTTGCCCGGACCTCATGTGTCTAATTGGGTGACTGGTAATATTTGTATCATTTACAGCATTAGCTGGGCATTATCTTGTGTGTAGGCATCATCGCCATGTAGTAGTCTCTAGCTCATTTCTTTGACACTGTAGAATTTTACATATTATTATCTTGTATAGACATGGGATTTCAGAATAGATTAAATGTATTTGTTATTTTTGGTTATTTCCTGGATGACATTGTATTTTGTGTATACCATATGGGGGGACGGGACCCTGTGTACACTATATGTCAGGGCTATTGACTTTTGTGCACTTTATATACAATTTGAGAATGTGTTAATATTTTTGTATACAAGTATTATCTGTATCTTAAAGGCTTTTTTAAATTAATGTTGGGACATTTTTATGCACGTGCATCTACTTGTTTTTCATTGCCATGTTTTCTATGTATAAATATACTGGAATAAAGTACAAAATCCACTGTCTTGGAGTGAAATTTCTTCTAACCTCACCAAGTAATGAAAAAGATGGTATCATATTGACCAGGGGCGAGGTGGGCCAGAGGGGCACATGCCCTCCAAGCCGGTGGCCAAGCAGCTGCTTCTTTACAGACTGCAGGGCGGCCCTGTATCTTTCATTGTGTACATGTGCCAGCTGGGCATCTGCAGCCCAGAACAGCCGGCACAGGCCACGTTCTTATGCCTGCCGGAGAGAAGCTTCAGCCGCTGAGCAGTACGAGAGGGCAGACATCTTTGATTCTTGTAAGGCCACGACCCCACTATCAGTATTTGGTCAGTATTCGGTCAGTATTTTTTCTCAGGAGTGGGAGACAAAACCAGGAGTTGGTGATAAATGCAGAATTGGTGACTTGTTTCTATTATACCTTTTCTCTGATTGTTACTGACCTGGTTTTGGCTCCCACTCCTGAGAAAATATACTGACCAAATACTGATAGTGGGGCCGTGGCCTTAGCCTGAGCTCCGGATAGTGGTCAGGACAGGAGATTTATACTTTTTGTAGAGTGTGGAAGTGGCAGGACGCTGCTCACCTCCTGACAAGTCCAGGGCCAGATCCTGAATGTTATCTATGGTCGCTCTGCTGAGGATCAGACAGATTTATTGTAGCAGATGGACCCTTCAAGCAGGTTGGGGTCGTGCTGTCAGTGTGAGATCATCGGCTCTCGATCTGTATGAATGTTCAAATCACATCGGACCTGAGATCGAGACACTTCAGACCTTACTATACAGACCCCTGCCCCAGACTGATCCTGCACAAGCTGCAGGGCAGAGCCGGCATAACCACCCATTGCACCAGGGCAAGTGCCAGGGCCCTGGGCAAGAGGGGGGCCCCACTCACAGTTGGGGACACTGGAACGCTATTGGGCCTGTGAGTTGGGGGGGCCCGGTGTAACCCCCCCCCCCCCCCCGTGCTTTACGGTGTTTGAAATATTCACCTCTCGTCATACCCTGCTGGCCGCAGGTCCAGTCTCCTCTGCGTCTTCTGACTCTGTCACGTCTCAGTGTTGAAGAGACAGGACCTGTAGCCAGCAGGGTATGAGGAGAGGTGAGTATTTTATTATTTATTTTTTATGTATGGAGCCCATTCTCTATGGAGCATTATATGGGGCCCATTCTCTATGGAGCATTATATGGGGCCCATTCTCTATGGAGCATTATATGGGGCCCATTCTCTATGGTGCATTATATGGGGCCCATTCTCTATGGTGCATTATATGGGGCCCATTCTCTATGGAGCATTATATGGGGCCCATTCTCTATGGAGCATTATATGGGGCCCATTATTCTGTATGGCATATTACATGACGCCCATTATTCTTCATGGAGTAATATATGGGGTCAATTATGGTGTAATGAGCATTATATGGGGTTCATTATTCTGTATAGAGCATTATATGGGGCCTACTATTCTGTATGGAACATTATATGGGGTCCATTATTCAGTATGGAGCCCATTCTGTATAGAGGACTATGTGGTGCCCATAATACTGTATGGAGTGCTATGTAGTGCCCATAATACTGTATGGAGGACTATGTGGTGTCCACAATACTGTATGGAGGACTATGTGGTGCTCATACTACTGTATGGAGGACTATAATGTACAGTCTAAAATGAAAACTTTTGAATCCCCCCATGACACGCCCCATGCACTGTGAGGATTCGCCGGTTTCTGAGCTATTATAGAATTTACAATAGATATCACTCATGTAATGTAAGAAGTACCGTATTTTTCGGACTATAAGATGCACCGGACCATAAGACGCACCTAGGTTTTAGAGGAGGAAAATAAAAATAAAAAAATTTAAGCCAAAAATGTGTTCCTGATGCACTTTTAAGGGGGAGGGGGTCTTCTGCTGACACTGGTATAGGGGTAATGTCCCCCAATTCTGACAATATCCCCCATCCTGGTATATATGCCCCCCCCCTTCCTTTTATACGTGGTCCCCATCCCCATCCTGGTATGCATGGCACCCCTCATCCCTATCCCGGTATGCATGGCACCCCTCATCCCTATCCCGGTATGCATGGCACCCCTCATCCCTGTCCCGGTATGCATGGCACCCCTCATCCCTGTCCCGGTATGCATGGCACCTCTCATCCCTGTCCCGGTATGCATGGCACCCCTCATCCCTGTCCCGGTATGCATGGCACCCCTCATCCCTGTCCCGGTATGCATGGCACCCCTCATCCCTGTCCCGGTATGCATGACACCCCTCATCCTTATCCTGGTATAGTGGTATGCATGGCACCCCTCATCCCTGTCCTGGTATAGTGGTATGCATGGCACCCCTCATCCCTGTCCTGGTATGTATGGCACCTCTAATCCCCATCATGCTGCACATGGCCCCCTCAGCGTTACCCTGGTATGTATGGCCTCCTCATCCCCCATCCTGGTATGCATGGCTCTCTCATCCCCAATCCTGGTATGCATGACTCTCTCATCCCCAATCCTGGTACATATGGCCTCCTCATCCCCCAATCCTGGTATGCATGGTTCCCTCATCCCCCAATCCTGGTATGCATGGTTCCCTCATCCCCCAATCCTGGTATGCATGGTCCCCTCATCCCCCAATCCAGGTATGCATGGTCCCCTCATCCCCCAATCCAGGTATGCATGGTACCCCTCATCCCTATTCTGGTATGCATAGAACCCCACTTTCCTATCCTTGTATGCATGGTACCCCTCACCCCCCAATCCTGGTATGTATGGCACCCCTCACCCCCAATCCTGGTTTTCATGGTTCAGTCACCCCCCAAATCCTGGTATGTATGGCACCCCTCACCCCCCAATCCTGGTATGTATGGCATCCCTCACCCCCCAATCCTGGTTTTCATGGTTCAGTCACCCCCCAAATCCTGGTATGCATTGTACCCCTCATCCCCCAATCCTGGTATGCATGGTCCCCTCACACCCCTTTCCTGGTATGTATGGTACCCCTCACCCCCCATTCCTGGTATGTATGGCACCACTCACCCCCCAATCCTGGTATGTATGGCACCCCTCACCCCCAATCCTGGTTTTCATGGTTCAGTCACCCCCCAAATCCTGGTATGTATGGCACCCCTCACCCCCCAATCCTGGTATATATGGCACCCCTCACCCCCCAATCCTGGTATGTATGGCACCCCTCACCCCCCAATCCTGGTTTTCATGGTTCAGTCAGCCCCCAAATCCTGGTATGCATTGTACCCCTCACACCCCTTTCCTGGTATGTATGGTACCCCTCACACCCCTTTCCTGGTATGTATGGTACCCGTCACACCCCATTCCTGTTATGTATGGCACCCCTCATCCCTTTCACGGTGCACAGATACAAAAAAATAAACACATACTCACCTTTCTTCCCTGTGCTCCAGCGCTTCTGTATCCTGTTCTGCCGGGGAGCCGTGCGGCGCCAGAGTACGCGTGTGCCCATACCGTGCTGTTCAACGCCATTTTGCTGAAGACACACTGCAAATATGTCTTCAGTAAAATGGCGCCGGATAGAGCTATGCATATGTGCCGATTCCAACGCCTTCACTCCTGCCCTGGTCTCCGGCGAGAAGAGAAGCACCGCTGCAACGCTCCTCCCGGTCAGGTAAGTATGGCGCCGGAGAACGCGGTATGTGTTCAGTGTCTACGCATACCGCAATCTCCGGCGCCATACACTCCTCTTACCTGTAGCGTAATGGGTTCTTCTGTCTAGAGCCAGACTGCGCAGGCATGTAGCACTTGCCAAGTCTTTAAAGGCTTCAGACAGAGAGAGGCTTGTAGTGTTATATTATATATACAGTACAGACCAAAAGTTTATTTAAAGATTTTTCTGTATTTTCATGACTCTGAATATTGTACATTCACACTGAAGGCATCAAAACTATGAATTAACACATGTGGAATTATATACTTAACAAAAAAGTGTGAAACAACTGAAAATATGTCTTATATTCTAGGTTCTTCAAAGTAGCCACCTTTTGCTTTGATGACTGCTTTGCACACTCTTGGCATTCTCTTGATGAGCTTCAAGAGGTAGTCACCGGAAATGGTCTTCCAACAATCTTGAAGGAGTTCCCAGAGATGCTTAGCACTTGTTGGCCTTTTTGCCTTCACTCTGCGGTCCAGCTCACCCCAAACCATCTCGATTGGGTTCAGGTCTGGTGACTGTGGAGGCCAGGTCATCTGGCGTAGCACCCCATCTCTCTCCTTCTTGGTCAAATAGCCCTTACACAGCCTGGAGGTGTGTTTGGGGTCATTGTCCTGTTGAAAAATAAATGATGGTCCAACTAAACGCAAACCGGATGGAATAGCATGCCGCTGCAAGATGCTGTGGTAGCCATGCTGGTTCAGTATGCCTTCAATTTTGAATAAATCCCCAACAGTGTCACCAGCAAAGCACCCCCACACCATCACACCTCCTCCTCCATGCTTCACGGTGGGAACTAGGCATGTAGAGTCCATCCGTTCACCTTTTCTGCGTCGCACAAAAACACAGTGGTTGGAACCAAAGATCTCAAATTTGGACTTATCAGACCAAAGCACAGATTTCCACTGGTCTAATGTCCATTCCTTGTGTTCCTTATCCCAAACAAGTCTCTTCTGCTTGTTGCCTGTCCTTAGCAGTGGTTTCCTAGCAGCTATTTTACCATGAAGGCCTGCTGCACAAAGTCTCCTCTTAACAGTTGTTGTAGAGATGTGTCTGCTGCTAGAACTCTGTGTGGCATTGACCTGGTCTCTAATCTGAGCTGCTGTTAACCTGCGATTTCTGAGGCTGGTGACTCGGATAAACTTATCCTCAGAAGCAGAGGTGACTCTTGGTCTCCCTTTCCTGGGGCGGTCCTCATGTGAGCCAGTTTCTTTGTTTTCTTGATGGGTTTTGCAACTGCACTTGGGAATACATTCAAAGTTTTCCCAATTTTTCGGACTGACAGACCTTCATTTCTTAAAGTAATGATGGCCACTCGTTTTTCTTTACTTAGAATTTGTATTATGGTAAGAAAAAAGCAGCTAACAGTCTATTCAGTAGGACTATCAGCTGTGTATCCAGCTGATTTCTGCACAACACAACTGATGGTCCCAACCCCATTTATAAGGCAAGAAATCCCACTTATTAAACCTGACAGGGCACACCTGTGAAGTGAAAACCATTTCCGGTGACTACCACTTGAAGCTCATCAAGAGAATGCCAAGACTGTGCAAAGCAGTCATCAAAGCAAAAGGTGGCTACTTTGAAGAACCTAGAATATAAGACATATTTTCAGTTGTTTCACACTGTTTTGTTAAGTATATAATTCCACATGTGTTAATTCATAGTTTTGATGCCTTCAGTGTGAATGTACAATATTCAGAGTCATGAAAATACAGAAAAATCTTTAAATGAGAAGGTGTGTCCAAACTTTTGGTCTGTACTGTATATATATATGTGACTACTATGTCTCTATAAATGTGATACTCATGTGTTTGTGATCCTCCATTGCTCTACTCTGTACGATTGTCTTTTAATTTTTGCAATATTTAATAGAGATTTATTTTAGCGGCAATAAGCGCCTATTGTTTCATTTTGGTGGTATCTATAGTTTTGGTGTTGCCTGTAGTGATAAAGTCTTGGATTACTCATGCTCCTTATGTTGGTAGTCATATATATGACAGTGTATCTACTGTAAAACATCTGATGTCTGTATCACAGTATTTGATATACCAGTCACATATTATTGGCTGGCAAATTTTAGCCTGGGGGGCAAGCACAATGCAGCGGCCCATGAGTGTCGCGGCCATCTTTAGGCTTGAGTTTCATGTAGCACCTGATGAGTATAGCATGTGTGCGACCAAGGTACATCTGCTAACAACCCATTTCATAAAGATCACAGCTTTTTTCAGCTGTACTGGTAGAAATTAATTACAAATGGTTCACTTATTGTTAATGGCTGCACAGTTTTTGCAAAAGCATGCGGCCATTACCAAGAAACAAGCAATTTGCACTTAATATCTAATCATATAGTGGAAAAACAGTAGTTAAATGATTGGCAGTGAGCTCCTGTGCTTGGTTTGCACAGTCATGCTGAAAGAGTCCTATTAAAAGCCTAACTGTAGCTTCCAAATTAGTTTTACATGTTGGATAAACCCTTTATTTGTCCTGCTTATTCTTTTCTTTTAAATATCTTTTTATTAAGGTTTTTTTTAAAGAAGGTTAACAATTGAACAAAGAAAAGTCACATTGTTAATGAAACAAATCAAAGATAACGATATCACATAGATTATAAGAGCAGAAATTGACCAGACTGCATAAATTTCAGCCAAACATTGACACGTTTCGGAAGAGAGAAAAAATATAAGAGAGGTTCAATTCTTTTGAACATGTCGTAGTACAAAATTGTGGTCACATAACATGTTATCATATTCAAGAAGGTTTATTGTGATATCCTGGAAATAAAAACTTCAGAAGAGAAAAAGAAAAAAAAAAAACCTGGAGAAGGGGGGAAGGTTGAAAGGGAAGTGGGATGAACGGGGAGATGAGATGGAGGGGGGGGGGGACTACAAAGATATAGATGATGGGAGGGGGGGGGACTACAAAGATATAGATGATGGGAGGGGGGGGGGAGTTGGGATTAGAATGGGCTAGCGATCTGAGTATTTTAGGTTAGTATTGTGCGGTCTGTAATATATTTGTGCCAGGGACGCCATATCAACGAGAATTGTTTATGCCTTTTTTCATCCCAACTAGCCAATTCTTCTAG
This sequence comes from Phyllobates terribilis, assembly GCF_046119375.1. NCBI lineage: Eukaryota > Metazoa > Chordata > Amphibia > Anura > Dendrobatidae > Phyllobates > Phyllobates terribilis. The sequence goes on along the minus strand of NW_027363010.1, from coordinate 1,362,414 downwards.
CCTGTATACTTGTTCAACCTTCATTTCCCAGAGTGAGATATTTGGGGTCTTCGCAGATTTCCATAAGGATGTCACAAGTAACTTAGCCGAGGCCAGGAGCTGTCTAAGAAGGGTTAATTTTATTTTAGGGAAGTTATCTAGGAACAGAAACAGAAGGCAGATCTCCGGCGAGGTCAAGAGTTGCAAGTTTAAAATTGTATTAATAGTTTGAATTATTTTTGTCCAGAAGGGCTTAATCAATGTACAGTTCCACCACATGTGGAGCATAGTGCCCACATCAGAAGAGCATCTCCAGCAGTTAGGATCAAGTCCTTTGTAACATTTCTGAAGTTTTGATGGAGTCATATACCACCTGGAGAGAACTTTATAGCCATTCTCTTGTACTCTAACACATCTAGAGGAGACTTTAGGTGCTAGTAGTCATCTTTTAATTTCAGATGGGGTGAAAGGCCTATTCAGATCCTGTTCCCACTTCATTACATATGGCAGTTTCTTAGGGGTTCTGGCTAGGCATAATTGTTTTTGTAGAGCTGATAACGTTCTTTTTTAGGGGTTTTTTGCAGCTATAAGTTTTTCAAAATCAGTCATTTCCCTAATATAATTTGGAGTTTTAAAGACTAGTTTTAAGTTAGACATAAATTTCTGGTACATAAAGGGGTGAAAAGAGATAGTATCTAGCATTTGATTGAGTTCTGCCAAGCAGGGCATGACCCCATTATCTGTAATTTTTTGGAGTGGTGTTATCAAGTTGCGAATTGAGTTGTGTATTGTGGCATTATGGGCTGGAGAAAGGAGAGAACTAGGTCTGTAACTTGTAGGAGAGGGGAGGGAAACGGGGAGCATATTTGTCTTATATGGGGATTGGACCAGATTTTAAAAGTAGTGGCGGTGAAAGGGTTTTTAATTGATGTATACCTAGTACTACTTGAGGGCGTGAGGATGAGCTGTCTAAGGGGGAATTTAAGGATTGTTTCTTCTACTTTAATCCATTGCTTCTGTGGTGGGAGCCTGATCCATCCACGACTCTTTGGAGATGAGTGGCTTGTTGAAGTATCTTTAGATCTGGCAGATCTATACCTCCTTCAGAGTGTGGGAGGGATAATATTTGTAAGGGAAGTCTGGGTTTTTGGTTGTGCCACAGAAAACGGCTGAGGAGTTTTCGTATGTCAATGAAAAAAGAATTAGGTAGGTGGATTGGAAGGGCTTGCACTAGATAAGTTATTTTTGGCCATATCATACATTTAAGGAGATTTTTCCTACCCAACCAGGAGATGTATGAGATATTCCAGTTGGGGGTAAGTTTCTGGATTTTCTGCAATAGCGGTGGGAAGTTTAACTTATAAAGTTCTTGTAGGTTTGGAGAAATCTCAACTCCCAAGAAACGTATTGATGGGGGGGACCAGGTAAAGGGGGACCCGATTGCCATTTGTGTTTTTTGTGGTTCTGGGATATTTATATTTAAGACTTGAGATTTGCTAAGATTCACCTTAAAATTTGATAGTGCACCGTATTCCTTGAGTAATGTCAGGATAACTGGGACAGATATTCTCGGGTTAGAGGTCATGATCAGTAGATCGTCTGCGTATGCTGCGATTTTATGTTCAGTACCAGCTGATTTGATGCCAACGATCCTCCCCTCCTCTCTGAGCTTTTGTAGTAAAGGTTCTAGTGTAAGAATAAAAAGGAGAGGGGAAAGCGGGCATCCCTGCCTGGTGCCGTTAGAAATATTAAAAGATGAAGACATAACATGAGAGAGGATTAGATACACTGCTCAGCAGACAGTATCACACCGGAGAGGATTAGATACACAGCTCAGCAGACAGTATCACACCGGATAGGATTAGATACACAGCTCAGCAGACAGTATCACACCGGATAGGATTAGATACACAGCTCAGCAGACAGTATCACACCGGATAGGATTAGATACACGGCTCAGCAGACAGTGTCACACAGGAGAGGATTAGATACACAGCTCAGCAGACAGTATCACACAGGAGAGGATTAGATACACAGCTCAGCAGACAGTATCACACAGGAGAACATTAGATACACAGCTCAGCAGACAGTATCACACCGGATAGGATTAGATACACAGCTCAGCAGACAGTATCACACCGGATAGGATTAGATACACAGCTCAGCAGACAGTATCACACAGGAGAAGATTAGATACACAGCTCAGCAGACAGTATCACACAGGAGAGGATTAGATACACAGCTCAGCAGACAGTATCACACCGGATAGGATTAGATACACAGCTCAGCAGACAGTGTCACACCGGATAGGATTAGATACACAGCTCAGCAGACAGTATCACACAGGAGAGGATTAGATACACTGCTCAGCAGACAGTATCACACAGTATAAGATTAGATACACTGCTCAGCAGACAGTATCACACCGGATAGGATTAGATACACAGCTCAGCAGACAGTGTCACACCGGAGAGGATTAGATACACAGCTCAGCAGACAGTATCACACAGGAGAAGATTAGATACACTGCTCAGCAGACAGTATCACACCGGATAGGATTAGATACACAGCTCAGCAGACAGTGTCACACCGGAGAGGATTAGATACACAGCTCAGCAGACAGTATCACACAGGAGAGGATTAGATACACTGCTCAGCAGACAGTATCACACCGGATAGGATTAGATACACAGCTCAGCAGACAGTATCACACAGTATAAGATTAGATACACAGCTCAGCAGACAGTATCACACAGGAGAGGATTAGATACACAGCTCAGCAGACAGTATCAAACAGGAGGGGATTAGATACACAGCTCAGAAGACAGTATCACACAGTATAAGATTAGATACACTGCTCGGCAGATTATCACAGCATAGGATTAGATACACGGCTCAGCAGACAGTATCACACAGGAGAGGATTAGATACACAGCTCAGCAGACAGTATCACACAGGAGAGGATTAGATACACAGCTCAGCAGACAGTATCACACAGGAGAGGATTAGATACACAGCTCAGCAGACGGTATCGCACAGGAGAGGATTAGATACACGGCTCCACAGACAGTATCACACAGGGTAGGATTAGAGATACAGCTCAGCAGACAGTATCACACAGGGTAGGATTAGAGATACAGCTCAGCAGACAGTATCACACAGGAGACGATTAGATACACAGCTCAGCAGACAGTATCACACAGGAGACGATTAGATACACAGCTCAGCAGACAGTATCACACATTACATGATTAGATACACAGCTCAGCAGACAGTATCACACAGGATGGGATTAGATACACGGCTCAGCAGACAGTATCACACAGGAGAGGATTAGATACACTGCTCAGCAGACAGTATCACACAGGAGAAGATTAGATACACAGCTCAGCAGACGGTGTCGCACAGGAGAGGATTAGATACACAGCTCAGCAGACGGTATCGCACAGGAGAGGATTAGATACACGGCTCCACAGACAGTATCACACAGGGTAGGATTAGAGATACAGCTCAGCAGACAGTATCACACAGGGTAGGATTAGAGATACAGCTCAGCAGACAGTATCACACAGGAAAGGATTAGATACATAGCTCAGCAGACGGTATCACACAGGACAGGATTAGATACACAGCTCAGCAGACAGTATCACATAGGACAGGATTAGATACACAGTTCATCAGACAGTATCACACAGGAGACGATTAGATACACAGCTCAGCAGACAGTATCACACATTACATGATTAGATACACAGCTCAGCAGACAGTATCACACAGGATGGGATTAGATACACGGCTCAGCAGACAGTATCACACAGGAGAGGATTAGATACACTGCTCAGCAGACAGTATCACACAGGAGAAGATTAGATACACAGCTCAGCAGACAGTACCACACAGTATAAGATTAGATACACTGCTCAGCAGACAGTATCACACAGGAGAGGATTAGATACACTGCTCAGCAGACAGTATCACACCGGATAGGATTAGATACACAGCTCAGCAGACAGTATCACACCGGATAGGATTAGATACACAGCTCAGCAGACAGTATCACACAGGAGAAGATTAGATACACTGCTCAGCAGACAGTATCACACCGGATAGGATTAGATACACAGCTCAGCAGACAGTATCACACAGGATAGGATTAGATACACAGCTCAGCAGACAGTATCACACAGTATAAGATTAGATACACTGCTCAGCAGACAGTATCACACAGGAGAGGATTAGATACACAGCTCAGCAGACAGTATCACACAGGAGAGGATTAGATACACAGCTCAGCAGACAGTATCACACAGTATAAGATTAGATACACTGCTCAGCAGACAGTATCACACAGGAGAGGATTAGATACACAGCTCAGCAGACAGTATCGCACAGGAGAGGATTAGATACACAGCTCAGCAGACGGTATCGCACAGGAGAGGATTAGATACACGGCTCCACAGACAGTATCACACAGGGTAGGATTAGAGATACAGCTCAGCAGACAGTATCACACAGGGTAGGATTAGAGATACAGCTCAGCAGACAGTATCACACAGGAAAGGATTAGATACATAGCTCAGCAGACGGTATCACACAGGACAGGATTAGATACACAGCTCAGCAGACAGTATCACATAGGACAGGATTAGATACACAGTTCATCAGACAGTATCACACAGGAGACGATTAGATACACAGCTCAGCAGACAGTATCACACATTACATGATTAGATACACAGCTCAGCAGACAGTATCACACAGGATGGGATTAGATACACGGCTCAGCAGACAGTATCACACAGGAGAGGATTAGATACACTGCTCAGCAGACAGTATCACACAGGAGAAGATTAGATACACAGCTCAGCAGACAGTACCACACAGTATAAGATTAGATACACTGCTCAGCAGACAGTATCACACAGGAGAGGATTAGATACACTGCTCAGCAGACAGTATCACACCGGATAGGATTAGATACACAGCTCAGCAGACAGTATCACACCGGATAGGATTAGATACACAGCTCAGCAGACAGTATCACACAGGAGAAGATTAGATACACTGCTCAGCAGACAGTATCACACCGGATAGGATTAGATACACAGCTCAGCAGACAGTATCACACAGGAGAGGATTAGATACACAGCTCAGCAGACAGTATCAAACAGGAGGGGATTAGATACACAGCTCAGAAGACAGTATCACACAGTATAAGATTAGATACACTGCTCAGCAGATTATCACAGCATAGGATTAGATACACAGCTCAGCAGACAGTATCACACAGGAGAGGATTAGATACACAGCTCAGCAGACAGTATCACACAGTATAAGATTAGATACACAGCTCAGCAGACAGTATCACACAGGAGAGGATTAGATACACAGCTCAGCAGACAGTATCAAACAGGAGGGGATTAGATACACAGCTCAGAAGACAGTATCACACAGTATAAGATTAGATACACTGCTCAGCAGATTATCACAGCATAGGATTAGATACACGGCTCAGCAGACAGTATCACACAGGAGAGGATTAGATACACAGCTCAGCAGACAGTATCACACAGGAGAGGATTAGATACACAGCTCAGCAGACAGTATCACACAGTATAAGATTAGATACACTGCTCAGCAGACAGTATCACACAGGAGAGGATTAGATACACAGCTCAGCAGACAGTATCGCACAGGAGAGGATTAGATACACAGCTCAGCAGACGGTATCGCACAGGAGAGGATTAGATACACGGCTCCACAGACAGTATCACACAGGGTAGGATTAGAGATACAGCTCAGCAGACAGTATCACACAGGATAGGATTAGATACACAGCTCAGCAGACAGTATCACATAGGAAATGATTAGATACATAGCTCAGCAGACGGTATCACACAGGACAGGATTAGATACACAGCTCAGCAGACAGTATCACATAGGACAGGATTAGATACACAGTTCATCAGACAGTATCACACAGGAGTGGATTAGATACACGGCTCAGCAGACAGTATCACGAAAGATAGGATTAGATACACAGTTCATCAGACAGTATCACACAGGAGACGATTAGATACACAGCTCAGCAGACAGTATCACACATTACATGATTAGATACACAGCTCAGCAGACAGTATCACACAGGATGGGATTAGATACACGGCTCAGCAGACAGTATCACACAGGAGAGGATTAGATACACTGCTCAGCAGACAGTATCACACAGGAGAAGATTAGATACACAGCTCAGCAGACAGTACCACACAGTATAAGATTAGATACACTGCTCAGCAGACAGTATCACACAGGAGAGGATTAGATACACTGCTCAGCAGACAGTATCACACCGGATAGGATTAGATACACAGCTCAGCAGACAGTATCACACCGGATAGGATTAGATACACAGCTCAGCAGACAGTATCACACAGGAGAAGATTAGATACACTGCTCAGCAGACAGTATCACACAGGAGAAGATTAGATACACAGCTCAGCAGACAGTACCACACAGTATAAGATTAGATACACTGCTCAGCAGACAGTATCACACAGGAGAAGATTAGATACACTGCTCAGCAGACAGTATCACACCGGATAGGATTAGATACACAGCTCAGCAGACAGTATCACACAGGAGAAGATTAGATACACTGCTCAGCAGACAGTATCACACCGGATAGGATTAGATACACAGCTCAGCAGACAGTATCACACAGGATAGGATTAGATACACAGCTCAGCAGACAGTATCACACAGTATAAGATTAGATACACTGCTCAGCAGACAGTATCACACAGGAGAGGATTAGATACACAGCTCAGCAGACAGTATCAAACAGGAGGGGATTAGATACACAGCTCAGAAGACAGTATCACACAGTATAAGATTAGATACACTGCTCAGCAGATTATCACAGCATAGGATTAGATACACAGCTCAGCAGACAGTATCACACAGGAGAGGAATAGATACACAGCTCAGCAGACAGTATCGCACAGGAGAGGATTAGATACACAGCTCAGCAGACAGTATCGCACAGGAGAGGATTAGATACACAGCTCAGCAGACGGTATCGCACAGGAGAGGATTAGATACACGGCTCCACAGACAGTATCACACAGGAAAGGATTAGATACATAGCTCAGCAGACGGTATCACACAGGACAGGATTAGATTCACAGCTCAGCAGACAGTATCACACAGGAGAGGATTAGATACACAGCTCAGCAGACAGTATCACACAGGAGTGGATTAGATACACGGCTCAGCAGACAGTATCACGAAAGATAGGATTAGATACACAGTTCATCAGACAGTATCACACAGGAGACGATTAGATACACAGCTCAGCAGACAGTATCACACATTACATGATTAGATACACAGCTCAGCAGACAGTATCACACAGGATGGGATTAGATACACGGCTCAGCAGACAGTATCACACAGGAGAGGATTAGATACACTGCTCAGCAGACAGTATCATACAGGAGAAGATTAGATACACTGTTCAGCAGACAGTATCATACAGGGTAGGATTAGATACACAGCTCAGCAGACAGTATCACACCGGATAGGATTAGCTACACAGCTCAGCAGACAGTATCACACCGGATAGGATTAGATACACAGCTCAGCAGACAGTATCACACCGAATAGGATTAGATACACAGCTCAGCAGACAGTATCACACCGAATAGGATTAGATACACAGCTCAGCAGACAGTATCACACCGAATAGGATTAGATACACAGCTCAGTAGACAGTATTACACAGGAGAGGATTAGATACACAGCTCAGCAGACAGTATCACACAGGAGTGGATTAGATACACGGCTCAGCAGACAGTATCACGAAAGATAGGATTAGATACACAGTTCATCAGACAGTATCACACAGGAGACGATTAGATACACGGCTCAGCAGACAGTATCACGAAAGATAGGATTAGATACACAGTTCATCAGACAGTATCACACAGGAGAGGATTAGATACACAGCTCAGCAGACAGTATCACACAGGAGAGGATTAGATACACAGCTCAGCAGACAGTATCGCACAGGAGAGGATTAGATACACAGCTCAGCAGACGGTATCGCACAGGAGAGGATTAGATACACGGCTCCACAGACAGTATCACACAGGAAAGGATTAGATACATAGCTCAGCAGACGGTATCACACAGGACAGGATTAGATTCACAGCTCAGCAGACAGTATCACACAGGAGAGGATTAGATACACAGCTCAGCAGACAGTATCACACAGGAGTGGATTAGATACACGGCTCAGCAGACAGTATCACGAAAGATAGGATTAGATACACAGTTCATCAGACAGTATCACACAGGAGACGATTAGATACACAGCTCAGCAGACAGTATCACACATTACATGATTAGATACACAGCTCAGCAGACAGTATCACACAGGATGGGATTAGATACACGGCTCAGCAGACAGTATCACACAGGAGAGGATTAGATACACTGCTCAGCAGACAGTATCATACAGGAGAAGATTAGATACACTGTTCAGCAGACAGTATCATACAGGGTAGGATTAGATACACAGCTCAGCAGACAGTATCACACCGGATAGGATTAGCTACACAGCTCAGCAGACAGTATCACACCGGATAGGATTAGATACACAGCTCAGCAGACAGTATCACACCGAATAGGATTAGATACACAGCTCAGCAGACAGTATCACACCGAATAGGATTAGATACACAGCTCAGTAGACAGTATTACACAGGAGAAGATTAGATACACAGCTCAGCAGACAGTATCACACAGGAGAGGATTAGAAACACAGCTCAGCAGACAGTATCACACAGGATGGGATTAGATACATAGCTCAGCAGACAGTATCACAAGGAGAGGATAAGATACAATGCTCAGTAGACAGTATCACACAGGAGAGGATTAGATACACGGCTCAGCAGACAGTATCACACAGGAGAGGATTAGATACACGGCTCAGCAGACAGTATCACACAGGAGAGGATTAGATACACAGCTCAGCAGACAGTATCACACCGGATAGGATTAGATACACAGCTCAGCAGACAGTGTCACACCGGATAGGATTAGATACACAGCTCAGCAGACAGTATCACACAGGAGAGGATTAGATACACTGCTCAGCAGACAGTATCACACAGTATAAGATTAGATACACTGCTCAGCAGACAGTATCACACAGGAGAAGATTAGATACACTGCTCAGCAGACAGTATCACACCGGATAGGATTAGATACACAGCTCAGCAGACAGTGTCACACCGGAGAGGATTAGATACACAGCTCAGCAGACAGTATCACACAGGAGAGGATTAGATACACGGCTCAGCAGACAGTATCACACAGGAGAGGATTAGATACACGGCTCAGCAGACAGTATCACACAGGAGAGGATTAGATACACAGCTCAGCAGACAGTATCACACCGGATAGGATTAGATACACAGCTCAGCAGACAGTGTCACACCGGATAGGATTAGATACACAGCTCAGCAGACAGTATCACACAGGAGAGGATTAGATACACTGCTCAGCAGACAGTATCACACAGTATAAGATTAGATACACTGCTCAGCAGACAGTATCACACAGGAGAAGATTAGATACACTGCTCAGCAGACAGTATCACACCGGATAGGATTAGATACACAGCTCAGCAGACAGTGTCACACCGGAGAGGATTAGATACACAGCTCAGCAGACAGTATCACACAGGAGAGGATTAGATACACTGCTCAGCAGACAGTATCACACCGGATAGGATTAGATACACAGCTCAGCAGACAGTATCACACAGGAGAGGATTAGATACACAGCTCAGCAGACAGTATCAAACAGGAGGGGATTAGATACACAGCTCAGAAGACAGTATCACACAGTATAAGATTAGATACACTGCTCGGCAGATTATCACAGCATAGGATTAGATACACGGCTCAGCAGACAGTATCACACAGGAGAGGATTAGATACACAGCTCAGCAGACAGTATCACACAGGAGAGGATTAGATACACAGCTCAGCAGACAGTATCACACAGTATAAGATTAGATACACTGCTCAGCAGACAGTATCACACAGGAGAGGATTAGATACACAGCTCAGCAGACAGTATCGCACAGGAGAGGATTAGATACACAGCTCAGCAGACGGTATCGCACAGGAGAGGATTAGATACACTGCTCCACAGACAGTATCACACAGGGTAGGATTAGAGATACAGCTCAGCAGACAGTATCACACAGGGTAGGATTAGAGATACAGCTCAGCAGACAGTATCACACAGGAAAGGATTAGATACATAGCTCAGCAGACGGTATCACACAGGACAGGATTAGATACACAGCTCAGCAGACAGTATCACATAGGACAGGATTAGATACACAGTTCATCAGACAGTATCACACAGGAGACGATTAGATACACAGCTCAGCAGACAGTATCACACAGGATGGGATTAGATACACGGCTCAGCAGACAGTATCACACCGGATAGGATTAGATACACGGCTCAGCAGACAGTGTCACACAGGAGAGGATTAGATACACAGCTCAGCAGACAGTATCACACAGGAGAGGATTAGATACACAGCTCAGCAGACAGTATCACACAGGAGAACATTAGATACACAGCTCAGCAGACAGTATCACACCGGATAGGATTAGATACACAGCTCAGCAGACAGTATCACACAGGAGAACATTAGATACACAGCTCAGCAGACAGTATCACACCGGATAGGATTAGATACACAGCTCAGCAGACAGTATCACACCGGATAGGATTAGATACACAGCTCAGCAGACAGTATCACACAGGAGAAGATTAGATACACAGCTCAGCAGACAGTATCACACAGGAGAGGATTAGATACACAGCTCAGCAGACAGTATCACACCGGATAGGATTAGATACACAGCTCAGCAGACAGTGTCACACCGGATAGGATTAGATACACAGCTCAGCAGACAGTATCACACAGGAGAGGATTAGATACACTGCTCAGCAGACAGTATCACACAGTATAAGATTAGATACACTGCTCAGCAGACAGTATCACACCGGATAGGATTAGATACACAGCTCAGCAGACAGTGTCACACCGGAGAGGATTAGATACACAGCTCAGCAGACAGTATCACACAGGAGAAGATTAGATACACTGCTCAGCAGACAGTATCACACCGGATAGGATTAGATACACAGCTCAGCAGACAGTGTCACACCGGAGAGGATTAGATACACAGCTCAGCAGACAGTATCACACAGGAGAGGATTAGATACACTGCTCAGCAGACAGTATCACACCGGATAGGATTAGATACACAGCTCAGCAGACAGTATCACACAGTATAAGATTAGATACACAGCTCAGCAGACAGTATCACACAGGAGAGGATTAGATACACAGCTCAGCAGACAGTATCAAACAGGAGGGGATTAGATACACAGCTCAGAAGACAGTATCACACAGTATAAGATTAGATACACTGCTCGGCAGATTATCACAGCATAGGATTAGATACACGGCTCAGCAGACAGTATCACACAGGAGAGGATTAGATACACAGCTCAGCAGACAGTATCACACAGGAGAGGATTAGATACACAGCTCAGCAGACAGTATCACACAGGAGAGGATTAGATACACAGCTCAGCAGACGGTATCGCACAGGAGAGGATTAGATACACGGCTCCACAGACAGTATCACACAGGGTAGGATTAGAGATACAGCTCAGCAGACAGTATCACACAGGGTAGGATTAGAGATACAGCTCAGCAGACAGTATCACACAGGAGACGATTAGATACACAGCTCAGCAGACAGTATCACACAGGAGACGATTAGATACACAGCTCAGCAGACAGTATCACACATTACATGATTAGATACACAGCTCAGCAGACAGTATCACACAGGATGGGATTAGATACACGGCTCAGCAGACAGTATCACACAGGAGAGGATTAGATACACTGCTCAGCAGACAGTATCACACCGGATAGGATTAGATACACAGCTCAGCAGACAGTATCACACCGAATAGGATTAGATACACAGCTCAGCAGACAGTATCACACCGAATAGGATTAGATACACAGCTCAGCAGACAGTATCACACCGAATAGGATTAGATACACAGCTCAGTAGACAGTATTACACAGGAGAGGATTAGATACACAGCTCAGCAGACAGTATCACACAGGAGTGGATTAGATACACGGCTCAGCAGACAGTATCACGAAAGATAGGATTAGATACACAGTTCATCAGACAGTATCACACAGGAGACGATTAGATACACGGCTCAGCAGACAGTATCACGAAAGATAGGATTAGATACACAGTTCATCAGACAGTATCACACAGGAGAGGATTAGATACACAGCTCAGCAGACAGTATCACACAGGAGAGGATTAGATACACAGCTCAGCAGACAGTATCGCACAGGAGAGGATTAGATACACAGCTCAGCAGACGGTATCGCACAGGAGAGGATTAGATACACGGCTCCACAGACAGTATCACACAGGAAAGGATTAGATACATAGCTCAGCAGACGGTATCACACAGGACAGGATTAGATTCACAGCTCAGCAGACAGTATCACACAGGAGAGGATTAGATACACAGCTCAGCAGACAGTATCACACAGGAGTGGATTAGATACACGGCTCAGCAGACAGTATCACGAAAGATAGGATTAGATACACAGTTCATCAGACAGTATCACACAGGAGACGATTAGATACACAGCTCAGCAGACAGTATCACACATTACATGATTAGATACACAGCTCAGCAGACAGTATCACACAGGATGGGATTAGATACACGGCTCAGCAGACAGTATCACACAGGAGAGGATTAGATACACTGCTCAGCAGACAGTATCATACAGGAGAAGATTAGATACACTGTTCAGCAGACAGTATCATACAGGGTAGGATTAGATACACAGCTCAGCAGACAGTATCACACCGGATAGGATTAGCTACACAGCTCAGCAGACAGTATCACACCGGATAGGATTAGATACACAGCTCAGCAGACAGTATCACACCGAATAGGATTAGATACACAGCTCAGCAGACAGTATCACACCGAATAGGATTAGATACACAGCTCAGTAGACAGTATTACACAGGAGAAGATTAGATACACAGCTCAGCAGACAGTATCACACAGGAGAGGATTAGAAACACAGCTCAGCAGACAGTATCACACAGGATGGGATTAGATACATAGCTCAGCAGACAGTATCACAAGGAGAGGATAAGATACAATGCTCAGTAGACAGTATCACACAGGAGAGGATTAGATACACGGCTCAGCAGACAGTATCACACAGGAGAGGATTAGATACACGGCTCAGCAGACAGTATCACACAGGAGAGGATTAGATACACAGCTCAGCAGACAGTATCACACCGGATAGGATTAGATACACAGCTCAGCAGACAGTGTCACACCGGATAGGATTAGATACACAGCTCAGCAGACAGTATCACACAGGAGAGGATTAGATACACTGCTCAGCAGACAGTATCACACAGTATAAGATTAGATACACTGCTCAGCAGACAGTATCACACAGGAGAAGATTAGATACACTGCTCAGCAGACAGTATCACACCGGATAGGATTAGATACACAGCTCAGCAGACAGTGTCACACCGGAGAGGATTAGATACACAGCTCAGCAGACAGTATCACACAGGAGAGGATTAGATACACTGCTCAGCAGACAGTATCACACCGGATAGGATTAGATACACAGCTCAGCAGACAGTATCACACAGGAGAGGATTAGATACACAGCTCAGCAGACAGTATCAAACAGGAGGGGATTAGATACACAGCTCAGAAGACAGTATCACACAGTATAAGATTAGATACACTGCTCGGCAGATTATCACAGCATAGGATTAGATACACGGCTCAGCAGACAGTATCACACAGGAGAGGATTAGATACACAGCTCAGCAGACGGTATCGCACAGGAGAGGATTAGATACACTGCTCCACAGACAGTATCACACAGGGTAGGATTAGAGATACAGCTCAGCAGACAGTATCACACAGGGTAGGATTAGAGATACAGCTCAGCAGACAGTATCACACAGGAAAGGATTAGATACATAGCTCAGCAGACGGTATCACACAGGACAGGATTAGATACACAGCTCAGCAGACAGTATCACATAGGACAGGATTAGATACACAGTTCATCAGACAGTATCACACAGGAGACGATTAGATACACAGCTCAGCAGACAGTATCACACAGGATGGGATTAGATACACGGCTCAGCAGACAGTATCACACCGGATAGGATTAGATACACGGCTCAGCAGACAGTGTCACACAGGAGAGGATTAGATACACAGCTCAGCAGACAGTATCACACAGGAGAGGATTAGATACACAGCTCAGCAGACAGTATCACACAGGAGAACATTAGATACACAGCTCAGCAGACAGTATCACACCGGATAGGATTAGATACACAGCTCAGCAGACAGTATCACACAGGAGAACATTAGATACACAGCTCAGCAGACAGTATCACACCGGATAGGATTAGATACACAGCTCAGCAGACAGTATCACACCGGATAGGATTAGATACACAGCTCAGCAGACAGTATCACACAGGAGAAGATTAGATACACAGCTCAGCAGACAGTATCACACAGGAGAGGATTAGATACACAGCTCAGCAGACAGTATCACACCGGATAGGATTAGATACACAGCTCAGCAGACAGTGTCACACCGGATAGGATTAGATACACAGCTCAGCAGACAGTATCACACAGGAGAGGATTAGATACACTGCTCAGCAGACAGTATCACACAGTATAAGATTAGATACACTGCTCAGCAGACAGTATCACACCGGATAGGATTAGATACACAGCTCAGCAGACAGTGTCACACCGGAGAGGATTAGATACACAGCTCAGCAGACAGTATCACACAGGAGAAGATTAGATACACTGCTCAGCAGACAGTATCACACCGGATAGGATTAGATACACAGCTCAGCAGACAGTGTCACACCGGAGAGGATTAGATACACAGCTCAGCAGACAGTATCACACAGGAGAGGATTAGATACACTGCTCAGCAGACAGTATCACACCGGATAGGATTAGATACACAGCTCAGCAGACAGTATCACACAGTATAAGATTAGATACACAGCTCAGCAGACAGTATCACACAGGAGAGGATTAGATACACAGCTCAGCAGACAGTATCAAACAGGAGGGGATTAGATACACAGCTCAGAAGACAGTATCACACAGTATAAGATTAGATACACTGCTCGGCAGATTATCACAGCATAGGATTAGATACACGGCTCAGCAGACAGTATCACACAGGAGAGGATTAGATACACAGCTCAGCAGACAGTATCACACAGGAGAGGATTAGATACACAGCTCAGCAGACAGTATCACACAGGAGAGGATTAGATACACAGCTCAGCAGACGGTATCGCACAGGAGAGGATTAGATACACGGCTCCACAGACAGTATCACACAGGGTAGGATTAGAGATACAGCTCAGCAGACAGTATCACACAGGGTAGGATTAGAGATACAGCTCAGCAGACAGTATCACACAGGAGACGATTAGATACACAGCTCAGCAGACAGTATCACACAGGAGACGATTAGATACACAGCTCAGCAGACAGTATCACACATTACATGATTAGATACACAGCTCAGCAGACAGTATCACACAGGATGGGATTAGATACACGGCTCAGCAGACAGTATCACACAGGAGAGGATTAGATACACTGCTCAGCAGACAGTATCACACAGGAGAAGATTAGATACACAGCTCAGCAGACGGTGTCGCACAGGAGAGGATTAGATACACAGCTCAGCAGACGGTATCGCACAGGAGAGGATTAGATACACGGCTCCACAGACAGTATCACACAGGGTAGGATTAGAGATACAGCTCAGCAGACAGTATCACACAGGGTAGGATTAGAGATACAGCTCAGCAGACAGTATCACACAGGAAAGGATTAGATACATAGCTCAGCAGACGGTATCACACAGGACAGGATTAGATACACAGCTCAGCAGACAGTATCACATAGGACAGGATTAGATACACAGTTCATCAGACAGTATCACACAGGAGACGATTAGATACACAGCTCAGCAGACAGTATCACACATTACATGATTAGATACACAGCTCAGCAGACAGTATCACACAGGATGGGATTAGATACACGGCTCAGCAGACAGTATCACACAGGAGAGGATTAGATACACTGCTCAGCAGACAGTATCACACAGGAGAAGATTAGATACACAGCTCAGCAGACAGTACCACACAGTATAAGATTAGATACACTGCTCAGCAGACAGTATCACACAGGAGAGGATTAGATACACTGCTCAGCAGACAGTATCACACCGGATAGGATTAGATACACAGCTCAGCAGACAGTATCACACCGGATAGGATTAGATACACAGCTCAGCAGACAGTATCACACAGGAGAAGATTAGATACACTGCTCAGCAGACAGTATCACACCGGATAGGATTAGATACACAGCTCAGCAGACAGTATCACACAGGATAGGATTAGATACACAGCTCAGCAGACAGTATCACACAGTATAAGATTAGATACACTGCTCAGCAGACAGTATCACACAGGAGAGGATTAGATACACAGCTCAGCAGACAGTATCACACAGGAGAGGATTAGATACACAGCTCAGCAGACAGTATCACACAGTATAAGATTAGATACACTGCTCAGCAGACAGTATCACACAGGAGAGGATTAGATACACAGCTCAGCAGACAGTATCGCACAGGAGAGGATTAGATACACAGCTCAGCAGACGGTATCGCACAGGAGAGGATTAGATACACGGCTCCACAGACAGTATCACACAGGGTAGGATTAGAGATACAGCTCAGCAGACAGTATCACACAGGGTAGGATTAGAGATACAGCTCAGCAGACAGTATCACACAGGAAAGGATTAGATACATAGCTCAGCAGACGGTATCACACAGGACAGGATTAGATACACAGCTCAGCAGACAGTATCACATAGGACAGGATTAGATACACAGTTCATCAGACAGTATCACACAGGAGACGATTAGATACACAGCTCAGCAGACAGTATCACACATTACATGATTAGATACACAGCTCAGCAGACAGTATCACACAGGATGGGATTAGATACACGGCTCAGCAGACAGTATCACACAGGAGAGGATTAGATACACTGCTCAGCAGACAGTATCACACAGGAGAAGATTAGATACACAGCTCAGCAGACAGTACCACACAGTATAAGATTAGATACACTGCTCAGCAGACAGTATCACACAGGAGAGGATTAGATACACTGCTCAGCAGACAGTATCACACCGGATAGGATTAGATACACAGCTCAGCAGACAGTATCACACCGGATAGGATTAGATACACAGCTCAGCAGACAGTATCACACAGGAGAAGATTAGATACACTGCTCAGCAGACAGTATCACACCGGATAGGATTAGATACACAGCTCAGCAGACAGTATCACACAGGATAGGATTAGATACACAGCTCAGCAGACAGTATCACACAGTATAAGATTAGATACACTGCTCAGCAGACAGTATCACACAGGAGAGGATTAGATACACAGCTCAGCAGACAGTATCACACAGGAGAGGATTAGATACACAGCTCAGCAGACAGTATCACACAGTATAAGATTAGATACACTGCTCAGCAGACAGTATCACACAGGAGAGGATTAGATACACAGCTCAGCAGACAGTATCGCACAGGAGAGGATTAGATACACAGCTCAGCAGACGGTATCGCACAGGAGAGGATTAGATACACGGCTCCACAGACAGTATCACACAGGGTAGGATTAGAGATACAGCTCAGCAGACAGTATCACACAGGGTAGGATTAGAGATACAGCTCAGCAGACAGTATCACACAGGAAAGGATTAGATACATAGCTCAGCAGACGGTATCACACAGGACAGGATTAGATACACAGCTCAGCAGACAGTATCACATAGGACAGGATTAGATACACAGTTCATCAGACAGTATCACACAGGAGACGATTAGATACACAGCTCAGCAGACAGTATCACACATTACATGATTAGATACACAGCTCAGCAGACAGTATCACACAGGATGGGATTAGATACACGGCTCAGCAGACAGTATCACACAGGAGAGGATTAGATACACTGCTCAGCAGACAGTATCACACAGGAGAAGATTAGATACACAGCTCAGCAGACAGTACCACACAGTATAAGATTAGATACACTGCTCAGCAGACAGTATCACACAGGAGAGGATTAGATACACTGCTCAGCAGACAGTATCACACCGGATAGGATTAGATACACAGCTCAGCAGACAGTATCACACCGGATAGGATTAGATACACAGCTCAGCAGACAGTATCACACAGGAGAAGATTAGATACACTGCTCAGCAGACAGTATCACACCGGATAGGATTAGATACACAGCTCAGCAGACAGTATCACACAGGATAGGATTAGATACACAGCTCAGCAGACAGTATCACACAGTATAAGATTAGATACACTGCTCAGCAGACAGTATCACACAGGAGAGGATTAGATACACAGCTCAGCAGACAGTATCACACAGGAGAGGATTAGATACACAGCTCAGCAGACAGTATCACACAGTATAAGATTAGATACACTGCTCAGCAGACAGTATCACACAGTATAAGATTAGATACACTGCTCAGCAGACAGTATCACACAGGAGAGGATTAGATACACAGCTCAGCAGACAGTATCGCACAGGAGAGGATTAGATACACAGCTCAGCAGACGGTATCGCACAGGAGAGGATTAGATACACGGCTCCACAGACAGTATCACACAGGGTAGGATTAGAGATACAGCTCAGCAGACAGTATCACACAGGGTAGGATTAGAGATACAGCTCAGCAGACAGTATCACACAGGAAAGGATTAGATACATAGCTCAGCAGACGGTATCACACAGGACAGGATTAGATACACAGCTCAGCAGACAGTATCACATAGGACAGGATTAGATACACAGTTCATCAGACAGTATCACACAGGAGACGATTAGATACACAGCTCAGCAGACAGTATCACACATTACATGATTAGATACACAGCTCAGCAGACAGTATCACACAGGATGGGATTAGATACACGGCTCAGCAGACAGTATCACACAGGAGAGGATTAGATACACTGCTCAGCAGACAGTATCACACAGGAGAAGATTAGATACACAGCTCAGCAGACAGTACCACACAGTATAAGATTAGATACACTGCTCAGCAGACAGTATCACACAGGAGAGGATTAGATACACTGCTCAGCAGACAGTATCACACCGGATAGGATTAGATACACAGCTCAGCAGACAGTATCACACCGGATAGGATTAGATACACAGCTCAGCAGACAGTATCACACAGGAGAAGATTAGATACACTGCTCAGCAGACAGTATCACACCGGATAGGATTAGATACACAGCTCAGCAGACAGTATCACACAGGAGAGGATTAGATACACAGCTCAGCAGACAGTATCAAACAGGAGGGGATTAGATACACAGCTCAGAAGACAGTATCACACAGTATAAGATTAGATACACTGCTCAGCAGATTATCACAGCATAGGATTAGATACACAGCTCAGCAGACAGTATCACACAGGAGAGGATTAGATACACAGCTCAGCAGACAGTATCACACAGTATAAGATTAGATACACAGCTCAGCAGACAGTATCACACAGGAGAGGATTAGATACACAGCTCAGCAGACAGTATCAAACAGGAGGGGATTAGATACACAGCTCAGAAGACAGTATCACACAGTATAAGATTAGATACACTGCTCAGCAGATTATCACAGCATAGGATTAGATACACGGCTCAGCAGACAGTATCACACAGGAGAGGATTAGATACACAGCTCAGCAGACAGTATCACACAGGAGAGGATTAGATACACAGCTCAGCAGACAGTTTCACACAGTATAAGATTAGATACACTGCTCAGCAGACAGTATCACACAGGAGAGGATTAGATACACAGCTCAGCAGACAGTATCGCACAGGAGAGGATTAGATACACAGCTCAGCAGACGGTATCGCACAGGAGAGGATTAGATACACGGCTCCACAGACAGTATCACACAGGGTAGGATTAGAGATACAGCTCAGCAGACAGTATCACACAGGATAGGAATAGATACACAGCTCAGCAGACAGTATCACATAGGAAAGGATTAGATACATAGCTCAGCAGATGGTATCACACAGGACAGGATTAGATACACAGCTCAGCAGACAGTATCACATAGGACAGGATTAGATACACAGTTCATCAGACAGTATCACACAGGAGTGGATTAGATACACGGCTCAGCAGACAGTATCACGAAAGATAGGATTAGATACACAGTTCATCAGACAGTATCACACAGGAGACGATTAGATACACAGCTCAGCAGACAGTATCACACATTACATGATTAGATACACAGCTCAGCAGACAGTATCACACAGGATGGGATTAGATACACGGCTCAGCAGACAGTATCACACAGGAGAGGATTAGATACACTGCTCAGCAGACAGTATCACACAGGAGAAGATTAGATACACAGCTCAGCAGACAGTACCACACAGTATAAGATTAGATACACTGCTCAGCAGACAGTATCACACAGGAGAGGATTAGATACACTGCTCAGCAGACAGTATCACACCGGATAGGATTAGATACACAGCTCAGCAGACAGTATCACACCGGATAGGATTAGATACACAGCTCAGCAGACAGTATCACACAGGAGAAGATTAGATACACTGCTCAGCAGACAGTATCACACAGGAGAAGATTAGATACACAGCTCAGCAGACAGTACCACACAGTATAAGATTAGATACACTGCTCAGCAGACAGTATCACACAGGAGAAGATTAGATACACTGCTCAGCAGACAGTATCACACCGGATAGGATTAGATACACAGCTCAGCAGACAGTATCACACAGGAGAAGATTAGATACACTGCTCAGCAGACAGTATCACACCGGATAGGATTAGATACACAGCTCAGCAGACAGTATCACACAGGATAGGATTAGATACACAGCTCAGCAGACAGTATCACACAGTATAAGATTAGATACACTGCTCAGCAGACAGTATCACACAGGAGAGGATTAGATACACAGCTCAGCAGACAGTATCAAACAGGAGGGGATTAGATACACAGCTCAGAAGACAGTATCACACAGTATAAGATTAGATACACTGCTCAGCAGATTATCACAGCATAGGATTAGATACACAGCTCAGCAGACAGTATCACACAGGAGAGGAATAGATACACAGCTCAGCAGACAGTATCACACAGGAGAGGATTAGATACACAGCTCAGCAGACAGTATCGCACAGGAGAGGATTAGATACACAGCTCAGCAGACGGTATCGCACAGGAGAGGATTAGATACACGGCTTCACAGACAGTATCACACAGGAAAGGATTAGATACATAGCTCAGCAGACGGTATCACACAGGACAGGATTAGATTCACAGCTCAGCAGACAGTATCACACAGGAGAGGATTAGATACACAGCTCAGCAGACAGTATCACACAGGAGTGGATTAGATACACGGCTCAGCAGACAGTATCACGAAAGATAGGATTAGATACACAGTTCATCAGACAGTATCACACAGGAGACGATTAGATACACAGCTCAGCAGACAGTATCACACATTACATGATTAGATACACAGCTCAGCAGACAGTATCACACAGGATGGGATTAGATACACGGCTCAGCAGACAGTATCACACAGGAGAGGATTAGATACACTGCTCAGCAGACAGTATCATACAGGAGAAGATTAGATACACTGTTCAGCAGACAGTATCATACAGGGTAGGATTAGATACACAGCTCAGCAGACAGTATCACACCGGATAGGATTAGCTACACAGCTCAGCAGACAGTATCACACCGGATAGGATTAGATACACAGCTCAGCAGACAGTATCACACCGAATAGGATTAGATACACAGCTCAGCAGACAGTATCACACCGAATAGGATTAGATACACAGCTCAGTAGACAGTATTACACAGGAGAAGATTAGATACACAGCTCAGCAGACAGTATCACACAGGAGAGGATTAGAAACACAGCTCAGCAGACAGTATCACACAGGATGGGATTAGATACATAGCTCAGCAGACAGTATCACAAGGAGAGGATAAGATACAATGCTCAGTAGACAGTATCACACAGGAGAGGATTAGATACACGGCTCAGCAGACAGTATCACACAGGAGAGGATTAGATACACGGCTCAGCAGACAGTATCACACAGGAGAGGATTAGATACACAGCTCAGCAGACAGTATCACACCGGATAGGATTAGATACACAGCTCAGCAGACAGTGTCACACCGGATAGGATTAGATACACAGCTCAGCAGACAGTATCACACAGGAGAGGATTAGATACACTGCTCAGCAGACAGTATCACACAGTATAAGATTAGATACACTGCTCAGCAGACAGTATCACACAGGAGAAGATTAGATACACTGCTCAGCAGACAGTATCACACCGGATAGGATTAGATACACAGCTCAGCAGACAGTGTCACACCGGAGAGGATTAGATACACAGCTCAGCAGACAGTATCACACAGGAGAGGATTAGATACACTGCTCAGCAGACAGTATCACACCGGATAGGATTAGATACACAGCTCAGCAGACAGTATCACACAGGAGAGGATTAGATACACAGCTCAGCAGACAGTATCAAACAGGAGGGGATTAGATACACAGCTCAGAAGACAGTATCACACAGTATAAGATTAGATACACTGCTCGGCAGATTATCACAGCATAGGATTAGATACACGGCTCAGCAGACAGTATCACACAGGAGAGGATTAGATACACAGCTCAGCAGACAGTATCACACAGGAGAGGATTAGATACACAGCTCAGCAGACAGTATCACACAGTATAAGATTAGATACACTGCTCAGCAGACAGTATCGCACAGGAGAGGATTAGATACACAGCTCAGCAGACGGTATCGCACAGGAGAGGATTAGATACACGGCTCCACAGACAGTATCACACAGGGTAGGATTAGAGATACAGCTCAGCAGACAGTATCACACAGGGTAGGATTAGAGATACAGCTAAGCAGACCGTATCACACAGCATAGGATTAGATACACAGCTCAGCAGACAGTATCACACAGGAAAGGATTAGATACATAGCTCAGCAGACGGTATCACACAGGACAGGATTAGATACACAGCTCAGCAGACAGTATCACATAGGACAGGATTAGATACACAGTTCATCAGACAGTATCACACAGGAGACGATTAGATACACAGCTCAGCAGACAGTATCACACAGGATGGGATTAGATACACGGCTCAGCAGACAGTATCACACAGGAGAGGATTAGATACACTGCTCAGCAGACAGTATCACACAGGAGAAGATTAGATACACAGCTCAGCAGACAGTACCACACAGTATAAGATTAGATACACTGCTCAGCAGACAGTATCACACAGGAGAGGATTAGATACACTGCTCAGCAGACAGTATCACACCGGATAGGATTAGATACACAGCTCAGCAGACAGTATCACACCGGATAGGATTAGATACACAGCTCAGCAGACAGTATCACACAGGAGAAGATTAGATACACTGCTCAGCAGACAGTATCACACCGGACAGGATTAGATACACAGCTCAGCAGACAGTATCACACAGGAGAAGATTAGATACACTGCTCAGCAGACAGTATCACACCGGATAGGATTAGATACACAGCTCAGCAGACAGTATCACACAGGATAGGATTAGATACACAGCTCAGCAGACAGTATCACACAGTATAAGATTAGATACACTGCTCAGCAGACAGTATCACACAGGAGAGGATTAGATACACAGCTCAGCAGACAGTATCAAACAGGAGGGGATTAGATACACAGCTCAGAAGACAGTATCACACAGTATAAGATTAGATACACTGCTCAGCAGATTATCACAGCATAGGATTAGATACACAGCTCAGCAGACAGTATCACACAGGAGAGGATTAGATACACAGCTCAGCAGACAGTATCACACAGTATAAGATTAGATACACAGCTCAGCAGACAGTATCACACAGAAGAGGATTAGATACACAGCTCAGCAGACAGTATCAAACAGGAGGGGATTAGATACACAGCTCAGAAGACAGTATCACACAGTATAAGATTAGATACACTGCTCAGCAGATTATCACAGCATAGGATTAGATACACGGCTCAGCAGACAGTATCACACAGGAGAGGATTAGATACACAGCTCAGCAGACAGTATCACACAGGAGAGGATTAGATACACAGCTCAGCAGACAGTATCACACAGTATAAGATTAGATACACTGCTCAGCAGACAGTATCACACAGGAGAGGATTAGATACACAGCTCAGCAGACAGTATCGCACAGGAGAGGATTAGATACACAGCTCAGCAGACGGTATCGCACAGGAGAGGATTAGATACACGGCTCCACAGACAGTATCACACAGGGTAGGATTAGAGATACAGCTCAGCAGACAGTATCACATAGGAAAGGATTAGATACATAGCTCAGCAGACGGTATCACACAGGACAGGATTAGATACACAGCTCAGCAGACAGTATCACATAGGACAGGATTAGATACACAGTTCATCAGACAGTATCACACAGGAGTGGATTAGATACACGGCTCAGCAGACAGTATCACGAAAGATAGGATTAGATACACAGTTCATCAGACAGTATCACAGAGGAGACGATTAGATACACAGCTCAGCAGACAGTATCACACATTACATGATTAGATACACAGCTCAGCAGACAGTATCACACAGGATGGGATTAGATACACGGCTCAGCAGACAGTATCACACAGGAGAGGATTAGATACACTGCTCAGCAGACAGTATCACACAGGAGAAGATTAGATACACAGCTCAGCAGACAGTACCACACAGTATAAGATTAGATACACTGCTCAGCAGACAGTATCACACGAGAGGATTAGATACACTGCTCAGCAGACAGTATCACACCGGATAGGATTAGATACACAGCTCAGCAGACAGTATCACACCGGATAGGATTAGATACACAGCTCAGCAGACAGTATCACACAGGAGAAGATTAGATACACTGCTCAGCAGACAGTATCACACAGGAGAAGATTAGATACACAGCTCAGCAGACAGTACCACACAGTATAAGATTAGATACACTGCTCAGCAGACAGTATCACACAGGAGAAGATTAGATACACTGCTCAGCAGACAGTATCACACCGGATAGGATTAGATACACAGCTCAGCAGACAGTATCACACAGGAGAAGATTAGATACACTGCTCAGCAGACAGTATCACACCGGATAGGATTAGATACACAGCTCAGCAGACAGTATCACACAGGATAGGATTAGATACACAGCTCAGCAGACAGTATCACACAGTATAAGATTAGATACACTGCTCAGCAGACAGTATCACACAGGAGAGGATTAGATACACAGCTCAGCAGACAGTATCAAACAGGAGGGGATTAGATACACAGCTCAGAAGACAGTATCACACAGTATAAGATTAGATACACTGCTCAGCAGATTATCACAGCATAGGATTAGATACACAGCTCAGCAGACAGTATCACACAGGAGAGGAATAGATACACAGCTCAGCAGACAGTATCACACAGGAGAGGATTAGATACACAGCTCAGCAGACAGTATCGCACAGGAGAGGATTAGATACACAGCTCAGCAGACGGTATCGCACAGGAGAGGATTAGATACACGGCTCCACAGACAGTATCACACAGGAAAGGATTAGATACATAGCTCAGCAGACGGTATCACACAGGACAGGATTAGATTCACAGCTCAGCAGACAGTATCACACAGGAGAGGATTAGATACACAGCTCAGCGGACAGTATCACACAGGAGTGGATTAGATACACGGCTCAGCAGACAGTATCACGAAAGATAGGATTAGATACACAGTTCATCAGACAGTATCACACAGGAGACGATTAGATACACAGCTCAGCAGACAGTATCACACATTACATGATTAGATACACAGCTCAGCAGACAGTATCACACAGGATGGGATTAGATACACGGCTCAGCAGACAGTATCACACAGGAGAGGATTAGATACACTGCTCAGCAGACAGTATCATACAGGAGAAGATTAGATACACTGTTCAGCAGACAGTATCATACAGGGTAGGATTAGATACACAGCTCAGCAGACAGTATCACACCGGATAGGATTAGCTACACAGCTCAGCAGACAGTATCACACCGGATAGGATTAGATACACAGCTCAGCAGACAGTATCACACCGAATAGGATTAGATACACAGCTCAGCAGACAGTATCACACCGAATAGGATTAGATACACAGCTCAGTAGACAGTATTACACAGGAGAAGATTAGATACACAGCTCAGCAGACAGTATCACACAGGAGAGGATTAGAAACACAGCTCAGCAGACAGTATCACACAGGATGGGATTAGATACATAGCTCAGCAGACAGTATCACACGGAGAGGATTAGATACAATGCTCAGTAGACAGTATCACACAGGAGAGGATTAGAGATACAGCTCAGCAGACAGTATCACACAGGAGAGGATTAGATACACGGCTCAGCAGACAGTATGACACAGGAGAGGATTAGATACACGGCTCAGCAGACAGTATCACACAGGAGAGGATTAGATACACAGCTCAGCAGACAGTATCACACAGGAGAGGATTAGATACACGGCTCAGCAGACAGTATGACACAGGAGAGGATTAGATACACGGCTCAGAAGACAGTATCATACAGGGTAGGATTAGATACACAGCTCAGCAGACAGTATCACACAGGAGAGGATTAGATACACGGCTCAGCAGATAGTATCACACAGGATAGGATTAGATACACAGCTCAGCAGACGGTATCACACAGGACAGGATTAGATACACAGCTCAGCAGACATTATCACACAGGAGAGGATTAGATACACAGCTCAGCAGACATTATCACACAGGAGGGGATTAGATACATACACAGCTCAGCAGACAGTATCACACAGGACAGGATTAGATACATAGCTCAGCAGACGGTATCACACAGGAGAGGATTAGATACACGGCTCAGCAGACAGTATCACACAGGAGGGGATTAGATACACAGCTCAGCAGACAGTACCACACAGTATAAGATTAGATACACTGCTCAGCAGACAGTATCACACAGGAGAGGATTAGATACACAGCTCAGCAGACAGTATCAAACAGGAGGGGATTAGATACACAGCTCAGAAGACAGTATCACACAGTATAAGATTAGATACACTGTTCAGCAGATTATCACAGCATAGGATTAGATACACGGCTCAGCAGACAGTATCACACAGGAGAGGATTAGATACACAGCTCAGCAGACAGTATCACACAGGAGAGGATTAGATACACAGCTCAGCAGACAGTATCACACAGTATAAGATTAGATACACTGCTCAGCAGACAGTATCACACAGGAGAGGATTAGATACACAGCTCAGCAGACAGTATCACACAGGAGAGGATTAGATGCACAGCTCAGCAGACGGTATCGCACAGGAGAGGATTAGATACACGGCTCCACAGACAGTATAACACAGGAGAGGATTAGATACACAGCTCAGCAGACAGTATCAAACAGGAGGGGATTAGATACACAGCTCAGAAGACAGTATCACACAGTATAAGATTAGATACACTGTTCAGCAGATTATCACAGCATAGGATTAGATACACGGCTCAGCAGACAGTATCACACAGGAGGGGATTAGATACACAGCTCAGAAGACAGTATCACACAGTATAAGATTAGATACACTGTTCAGCAGATTATCACAGCATAGGATTAGATACACGGCTCAGCAGACAGTATCACACAGGAGAGGATTAGATACACAGCTCAGCAGACAGTATCACACAGGAGAGGATTAGATACACAGTTCAGCAGACAGTACCACACAGTATAAGATTAGATACACTGCTCAGCAGACAGTATCACACAGGAGAGGATTAGATACACTGCTCAGCAGACAGTATCACACCGGATAGGATTAGATACACAGCTCAGCAGACAGTATCACACCGGATAGGATTAGATACACAGCTCAGCAGACAGTATCACACAGGAGAAGATTAGATACACTGCTCAGCAGACAGTATCACACAGGAGAAGATTAGATACACAGCTCAGCAGACAGTACCACACAGTATAAGATTAGATACACTGCTCAGCAGACAGTATCACACAGGAGAAGATTAGATACACTGCTCAGCAGACAGTATCACACCGGATAGGATTAGATACACAGCTCAGCAGACAGTATCACACAGGAGAAGATTAGATACACTGCTCAGCAGACAGTATCACACCGGATAGGATTAGATACACAGCTCAGCAGACAGTATCACACAGGATAGGATTAGATACACAGCTCAGCAGACAGTATCACACAGTATAAGATTAGATACACTGCTCAGCAGACAGTATCACACAGGAGAGGATTAGATACACAGCTCAGCAGACAGTATCAAACAGGAGGGGATTAGATACACAGCTCAGAAGACAGTATCACACAGTATAAGATTAGATACACTGCTCAGCAGATTATCACAGCATAGGATTAGATACACAGCTCAGCAGACAGTATCACACAGGAGAGGAATAGATACACAGCTCAGCAGACAGTATCACACAGGAGAGGATTAGATACACAGCTCAGCAGACAGTATCACACAGTATAAGATTAGATACACTGCTCAGCAGACAGTATCACACAGGAGAGGATTAGATACACAGCTCAGCAGACAGTATCGCACAGGAGAGGATTAGATACACAGCTCAGCAGACGGTATCGCACAGGAGAGGATTAGATACACGGCTCCACAGACAGTATCACACAGGGTAGGATTAGAGATACAGCTCAGCAGACAGTATCACACAGGAAAGGATTAGATACATAGCTCAGCAGACGGTATCACACAGGACAGGATTAGATTCACAGCTCAGCAGACAGTATCACACAGGAGAGGATTAGATACACAGCTCAGCAGACAGTATCACACAGGAGTGGATTAGATACACGGCTCAGCAGACAGTATCACGAAAGATAGGATTAGATACACAGTTCATCAGACAGTATCACACAGGAGACGATTAGATACACAGCTCAGCAGACAGTATCACACATTACATGATTAGATACACAGCTCAGCAGACAGTATCACACAGGATGGGATTAGATACACGGCTCAGCAGACAGTATCACACAGGAGAGGATTAGATACACTGCTCAGCAGACAGTATCACACAGGAGAAGATTAGATACACTGTTCAGCAGACAGTATCATACAGGGTAGGATTAGATACACAGCTCAGCAGACAGTATCACACCGGATAGGATTAGCTACACAGCTCAGCAGACAGTATCACACCGGATAGGATTAGATACACAGCTCAGCAGACAGTATCACACCGAATAGGATTAGATACACAGCTCAGCAGACAGTATCACACCGAATAGGATTAGATACACAGCTCAGTAGACAGTATTACACAGGAGAAGATTAGATACACAGCTCAGCAGACAGTATCACACAGGAGAGGATTAGAAACACAGCTCAGCATACAGTATCACACAGGAGAGGATTAGATACACAGCTCAGCAGACAGTATCACACAGGATGGGATTAGATACATAGCTCAGCAGACAGTATCACACGGAGAGGATTAGATACAATGCTCAGTAGACAGTATCACACAGGAGAGGATTAGATACACGGCTCAGCAGACAGTATCACACAGGAGAGGATTAGAAACACAGCTCAGCAGACAGTATCACACAGGATGGGATTAGATACATAGCTCAGCAGACAGTATCACACGGAGAGGATTAGATACAATGCTCAGTAGACAGTATCACACAGGAGAGGATTAGATACACGGCTCAGCAGACAGTATCACACAGGAGAGGATTAGATACACGGCTCAGCAGACAGTATCACACAGGAGAGGATTAGATACATGGCTCAGCAGATGGTATCACACAGGAGAGGATTAGAGATACAGCTCAGCAGACAGTATCACACAGGAGAGGATTAGATACACGGCTCAGCAGACAGTATGACACAGGAGAGGATTAGATACACGGCTCAGCAGACAGTATCACACAGGAGAGGATTAGATACACAGCTCAGCAGACAGTATCACACAGGAGAGGATTAGATACACGGCTCAGCAGACAGTATGACACAGGAGAGGATTAGATACACGGCTCAGAAGACAGTATCATACAGGGTAGGATTAGATACACAGCTCAGCAGACAGTATCACACAGGAGAGGATTAGATACACGGCTCAGCAGATAGTATCACACAGGATAGGATTAGATACACAGCTCAGCAGACGGTATCACACAGGACAGGATTAGATACACAGCTCAGCAGACATTATCACACAGGAGAGGATTAGATACACAGCTCAGCAGACATTATCACACAGGAGGGGATTAGATACATACACAGCTCAGCAGACAGTATCAAACAGGAGGGGATTAGATACACAGCTCAGAAGACAGTATCACACAGTATAAGATTAGATACACTGTTCAGCAGATTATCACAGCATAGGATTAGATACACGGCTCAGCAGACAGTATCACACAGGAGGGGATTAGATACAGAGCTCAGAAGACAGTATCACACAGTATAAGATTAGATACACTGTTCAGCAGATTATCACAGCATAGGATTAGATACACGGCTCAGCAGACAGTATCACACAGGAGAGGATTAGATACACAGCTCAGCAGACAGTATCACACAGGAGAGGATTAGATACACAGCTCAGCAGACAGTACCACACAGTATAAGATTAGATACACTGCTCAGCAGACAGTATCACACAGGAGAGGATTAGATACACTGCTCAGCAGACAGTATCACACCTTATAGGATTAGATACACAGCTCAGCAGACAGTATCACACCGGATAGGATTAGATACACAGCTCAGCAGACAGTATCACACAGGAGAAGATTAGATACACTGCTCAGCAGACAGTATCACACAGGAGAAGATTAGATACACAGCTCAGCAGACAGTACCACACAGTATAAGATTAGATACACTGCTCAGCAGACAGTATCACACAGGAGAAGATTAGATACACTGCTCAGCAGACAGTATCACACCGGATAGGATTAGATACACAGCTCAGCAGACAGTATCACACAGGAGAAGATTAGATACACAGCTCAGCAGACAGTATCACACAGTATAAGATTAGATACACTGCTCAGCAGACAGTATCACACAGGAGAGGATTAGATACACAGCTCAGCAGACAGTATCAAACAGGAGGGGATTAGATACACAGCTCAGAAGACAGTATCACACAGTATAAGATTAGATACACTGCTCAGCAGACAGTATCACACAGGAGAGGATTAGATACACAGCTCAGCAGACAGTATCACACAGGAAAGGATTAGATACATAGCTCAGCAGACGGTATCACACAGGACAGGATTAGATTCACAGCTCAGCAGACAGTATCACACAGGAGAGGATTAGATACACAGCTCAGCAGACAGTATCACACAGGAGTGGATTAGATACACAGCTCAGCAGACGGTATCACACCGGATAGGATTAGATACACAGCTCAGCAGACAGTGTCACACCGGATAGGATTAGATACACAGCTCAGCAGACAGTATCACACAGGAGAGGATTAGATACACTGCTCAGCAGACAGTATCACACAGTATAAGATTAGATACACTGCTCAGCAGACAGTATCACACCGGATAGGATTAGATACACAGCTCAGCAGACAGTGTCACACCGGAGAGGATTAGATACACAGCTCAGCAGACAGTATCACACAGGAGAAGATTAGATACACTGCTCAGCAGACAGTATCACACCGGATAGGATTAGATACACAGCTCAGCAGACAGTGTCACACCGGAGAGGATTAGATACACAGCTCAGCAGACAGTATCACACAGGAGAGGATTAGATACACTGCTCAGCAGACAGTATCACACCGGATAGGATTAGATACACAGCTCAGCAGACAGTATCACACAGTATAAGATTAGATACACAGCTCAGCAGACAGTATCACACAGGAGAGGATTAGATACACAGCTCAGCAGACAGTATCAAACAGGAGGGGATTAGATACACAGCTCAGAAGACAGTATCACACAGTATAAGATTAGATACACTGCTCGGCAGATTATCACAGCATAGGATTAGATACACGGCTCAGCAGACAGTATCACACAGGAGAGGATTAGATACACAGCTCAGCAGACAGTATCACACAGGAGAGGATTAGATACACAGCTCAGCAGACAGTATCACACAGGAGAGGATTAGATACACAGCTCAGCAGACGGTATCGCACAGGAGAGGATTAGATACACGGCTCCACAGACAGTATCACACAGGGTAGGATTAGAGATACAGCTCAGCAGACAGTATCACACAGGGTAGGATTAGAGATACAGCTCAGCAGACAGTATCACACAGGAGACGATTAGATACACAGCTCAGCAGACAGTATCACACAGGAGACGATTAGATACACAGCTCAGCAGACAGTATCACACATTACATGATTAGATACACAGCTCAGCAGACAGTATCACACAGGATGGGATTAGATACACGGCTCAGCAGACAGTATCACACAGGAGAGGATTAGATACACTGCTCAGCAGACAGTATCACACAGGAGAAGATTAGATACACAGCTCAGCAGACGGTGTCGCACAGGAGAGGATTAGATACACAGCTCAGCAGACGGTATCGCACAGGAGAGGATTAGATACACGGCTCCACAGACAGTATCACACAGGGTAGGATTAGAGATACAGCTCAGCAGACAGTATCACACAGGGTAGGATTAGAGATACAGCTCAGCAGACAGTATCACACAGGAAAGGATTAGATACATAGCTCAGCAGACGGTATCACACAGGACAGGATTAGATACACAGCTCAGCAGACAGTATCACATAGGACAGGATTAGATACACAGTTCATCAGACAGTATCACACAGGAGACGATTAGATACACAGCTCAGCAGACAGTATCACACATTACATGATTAGATACACAGCTCAGCAGACAGTATCACACAGGATGGGATTAGATACACGGCTCAGCAGACAGTATCACACAGGAGAGGATTAGATACACTGCTCAGCAGACAGTATCACACAGGAGAAGATTAGATACACAGCTCAGCAGACAGTACCACACAGTATAAGATTAGATACACTGCTCAGCAGACAGTATCACACAGGAGAGGATTAGATACACTGCTCAGCAGACAGTATCACACCGGATAGGATTAGATACACAGCTCAGCAGACAGTATCACACCGGATAGGATTAGATACACAGCTCAGCAGACAGTATCACACAGGAGAAGATTAGATACACTGCTCAGCAGACAGTATCACACCGGATAGGATTAGATACACAGCTCAGCAGACAGTATCACACAGGATAGGATTAGATACACAGCTCAGCAGACAGTATCACACAGTATAAGATTAGATACACTGCTCAGCAGACAGTATCACACAGGAGAGGATTAGATACACAGCTCAGCAGACAGTATCACACAGGAGAGGATTAGATACACAGCTCAGCAGACAGTATCACACAGTATAAGATTAGATACACTGCTCAGCAGACAGTATCACACAGGAGAGGATTAGATACACAGCTCAGCAGACAGTATCGCACAGGAGAGGATTAGATACACAGCTCAGCAGACGGTATCGCACAGGAGAGGATTAGATACACGGCTCCACAGACAGTATCACACAGGGTAGGATTAGAGATACAGCTCAGCAGACAGTATCACACAGGGTAGGATTAGAGATACAGCTCAGCAGACAGTATCACACAGGAAAGGATTAGATACATAGCTCAGCAGACGGTATCACACAGGACAGGATTAGATACACAGCTCAGCAGACAGTATCACATAGGACAGGATTAGATACACAGTTCATCAGACAGTATCACACAGGAGACGATTAGATACACAGCTCAGCAGACAGTATCACACATTACATGATTAGATACACAGCTCAGCAGACAGTATCACACAGGATGGGATTAGATACACGGCTCAGCAGACAGTATCACACAGGAGAGGATTAGATACACTGCTCAGCAGACAGTATCACACAGGAGAAGATTAGATACACAGCTCAGCAGACAGTACCACACAGTATAAGATTAGATACACTGCTCAGCAGACAGTATCACACAGGAGAGGATTAGATACACTGCTCAGCAGACAGTATCACACCGGATAGGATTAGATACACAGCTCAGCAGACAGTATCACACCGGATAGGATTAGATACACAGCTCAGCAGACAGTATCACACAGGAGAAGATTAGATACACTGCTCAGCAGACAGTATCACACCGGATAGGATTAGATACACAGCTCAGCAGACAGTATCACACAGGAGAGGATTAGATACACAGCTCAGCAGACAGTATCAAACAGGAGGGGATTAGATACACAGCTCAGAAGACAGTATCACACAGTATAAGATTAGATACACTGCTCAGCAGATTATCACAGCATAGGATTAGATACACAGCTCAGCAGACAGTATCACACAGGAGAGGATTAGATACACAGCTCAGCAGACAGTATCACACAGTATAAGATTAGATACACAGCTCAGCAGACAGTATCACACAGGAGAGGATTAGATACACAGCTCAGCAGACAGTATCAAACAGGAGGGGATTAGATACACAGCTCAGAAGACAGTATCACACAGTATAAGATTAGATACACTGCTCAGCAGATTATCACAGCATAGGATTAGATACACGGCTCAGCAGACAGTATCACACAGGAGAGGATTAGATACACAGCTCAGCAGACAGTATCACACAGGAGAGGATTAGATACACAGCTCAGCAGACAGTATCACACAGTATAAGATTAGATACACTGCTCAGCAGACAGTATCACACAGGAGAGGATTAGATACACAGCTCAGCAGACAGTATCGCACAGGAGAGGATTAGATACACAGCTCAGCAGACGGTATCGCACAGGAGAGGATTAGATACACGGCTCCACAGACAGTATCACACAGGGTAGGATTAGAGATACAGCTCAGCAGACAGTATCACACAGGATAGGATTAGATACACAGCTCAGCAGACAGTATCACATAGGAAATGATTAGATACATAGCTCAGCAGACGGTATCACACAGGACAGGATTAGATACACAGCTCAGCAGACAGTATCACATAGGACAGGATTAGATACACAGTTCATCAGACAGTATCACACAGGAGTGGATTAGATACACGGCTCAGCAGACAGTATCACGAAAGATAGGATTAGATACACAGTTCATCAGACAGTATCACACAGGAGACGATTAGATACACAGCTCAGCAGACAGTATCACACATTACATGATTAGATACACAGCTCAGCAGACAGTATCACACAGGATGGGATTAGATACACGGCTCAGCAGACAGTATCACACAGGAGAGGATTAGATACACTGCTCAGCAGACAGTATCACACAGGAGAAGATTAGATACACAGCTCAGCAGACAGTACCACACAGTATAAGATTAGATACACTGCTCAGCAGACAGTATCACACAGGAGAGGATTAGATACACTGCTCAGCAGACAGTATCACACCGGATAGGATTAGATACACAGCTCAGCAGACAGTATCACACCGGATAGGATTAGATACACAGCTCAGCAGACAGTATCACACAGGAGAAGATTAGATACACTGCTCAGCAGACAGTATCACACAGGAGAAGATTAGATACACAGCTCAGCAGACAGTACCACACAGTATAAGATTAGATACACTGCTCAGCAGACAGTATCACACAGGAGAAGATTAGATACACTGCTCAGCAGACAGTATCACACCGGATAGGATTAGATACACAGCTCAGCAGACAGTATCACACAGGAGAAGATTAGATACACTGCTCAGCAGACAGTATCACACCGGATAGGATTAGATACACAGCTCAGCAGACAGTATCACACAGGATAGGATTAGATACACAGCTCAGCAGACAGTATCACACAGTATAAGATTAGATACACTGCTCAGCAGACAGTATCACACAGGAGAGGATTAGATACACAGCTCAGCAGACAGTATCAAACAGGAGGGGATTAGATACACAGCTCAGAAGACAGTATCACACAGTATAAGATTAGATACACTGCTCAGCAGATTATCACAGCATAGGATTAGATACACAGCTCAGCAGACAGTATCACACAGGAGAGGAATAGATACACAGCTCAGCAGACAGTATCGCACAGGAGAGGATTAGATACACAGCTCAGCAGACAGTATCGCACAGGAGAGGATTAGATACACAGCTCAGCAGACGGTATCGCACAGGAGAGGATTAGATACACGGCTCCACAGACAGTATCACACAGGAAAGGATTAGATACATAGCTCAGCAGACGGTATCACACAGGACAGGATTAGATTCACAGCTCAGCAGACAGTATCACACAGGAGAGGATTAGATACACAGCTCAGCAGACAGTATCACACAGGAGTGGATTAGATACACGGCTCAGCAGACAGTATCACGAAAGATAGGATTAGATACACAGTTCATCAGACAGTATCACACAGGAGACGATTAGATACACAGCTCAGCAGACAGTATCACACATTACATGATTAGATACACAGCTCAGCAGACAGTATCACACAGGATGGGATTAGATACACGGCTCAGCAGACAGTATCACACAGGAGAGGATTAGATACACTGCTCAGCAGACAGTATCATACAGGAGAAGATTAGATACACTGTTCAGCAGACAGTATCATACAGGGTAGGATTAGATACACAGCTCAGCAGACAGTATCACACCGGATAGGATTAGCTACACAGCTCAGCAGACAGTATCACACCGGATAGGATTAGATACACAGCTCAGCAGACAGTATCACACCGAATAGGATTAGATACACAGCTCAGCAGACAGTATCACACCGAATAGGATTAGATACACAGCTCAGCAGACAGTATCACACCGAATAGGATTAGATACACAGCTCAGTAGACAGTATTACACAGGAGAGGATTAGATACACAGCTCAGCAGACAGTATCACACAGGAGTGGATTAGATACACGGCTCAGCAGACAGTATCACGAAAGATAGGATTAGATACACAGTTCATCAGACAGTATCACACAGGAGACGATTAGATACACGGCTCAGCAGACAGTATCACGAAAGATAGGATTAGATACACAGTTCATCAGACAGTATCACACAGGAGAGGATTAGATACACAGCTCAGCAGACAGTATCACACAGGAGAGGATTAGATACACAGCTCAGCAGACAGTATCGCACAGGAGAGGATTAGATACACAGCTCAGCAGACGGTATCGCACAGGAGAGGATTAGATACACGGCTCCACAGACAGTATCACACAGGAAAGGATTAGATACATAGCTCAGCAGACGGTATCACACAGGACAGGATTAGATTCACAGCTCAGCAGACAGTATCACACAGGAGAGGATTAGATACACAGCTCAGCAGACAGTATCACACAGGAGTGGATTAGATACACGGCTCAGCAGACAGTATCACGAAAGATAGGATTAGATACACAGTTCATCAGACAGTATCACACAGGAGACGATTAGATACACAGCTCAGCAGACAGTATCACACATTACATGATTAGATACACAGCTCAGCAGACAGTATCACACAGGATGGGATTAGATACACGGCTCAGCAGACAGTATCACACAGGAGAGGATTAGATACACTGCTCAGCAGACAGTATCATACAGGAGAAGATTAGATACACTGTTCAGCAGACAGTATCATACAGGGTAGGATTAGATACACAGCTCAGCAGACAGTATCACACCGGATAGGATTAGCTACACAGCTCAGCAGACAGTATCACACCGGATAGGATTAGATACACAGCTCAGCAGACAGTATCACACCGAATAGGATTAGATACACAGCTCAGCAGACAGTATCACACCGAATAGGATTAGATACACAGCTCAGTAGACAGTATTACACAGGAGAAGATTAGATACACAGCTCAGCAGACAGTATCACACAGGAGAGGATTAGAAACACAGCTCAGCAGACAGTATCACACAGGATGGGATTAGATACATAGCTCAGCAGACAGTATCACAAGGAGAGGATAAGATACAATGCTCAGTAGACAGTATCACACAGGAGAGGATTAGATACACGGCTCAGCAGACAGTATCACACAGGAGAGGATTAGATACACGGCTCAGCAGACAGTATCACACAGGAGAGGATTAGATACACAGCTCAGCAGACAGTATCACACCGGATAGGATTAGATACACAGCTCAGCAGACAGTGTCACACCGGATAGGATTAGATACACAGCTCAGCAGACAGTATCACACAGGAGAGGATTAGATACACTGCTCAGCAGACAGTATCACACAGTATAAGATTAGATACACTGCTCAGCAGACAGTATCACACAGGAGAAGATTAGATACACTGCTCAGCAGACAGTATCACACCGGATAGGATTAGATACACAGCTCAGCAGACAGTGTCACACCGGAGAGGATTAGATACACAGCTCAGCAGACAGTATCACACAGGAGAGGATTAGATACACTGCTCAGCAGACAGTATCACACCGGATAGGATTAGATACACAGCTCAGCAGACAGTATCACACAGGAGAGGATTAGATACACAGCTCAGCAGACAGTATCAAACAGGAGGGGATTAGATACACAGCTCAGAAGACAGTATCACACAGTATAAGATTAGATACACTGCTCGGCAGATTATCACAGCATAGGATTAGATACACGGCTCAGCAGACAGTATCACACAGGAGAGGATTAGATACACAGCTCAGCAGACAGTATCACACAGGAGAGGATTAGATACACAGCTCAGCAGACAGTATCACACAGTATAAGATTAGATACACTGCTCAGCAGACAGTATCACACAGGAGAGGATTAGATACACAGCTCAGCAGACAGTAACGCAGAGGAGAGGATTAGATACACAGCTCAGCAGACGGTATCGCACAGGAGAGGATTAGATACACTGCTCCACAGACAGTATCACACAGGGTAGGATTAGAGATACAGCTCAGCAGACAGTATCACACAGGGTAGGATTAGAGATACAGCTCAGCAGACAGTATCACACAGGAAAGGATTAGATACATAGCTCAGCAGACGGTATCACACAGGACAGGATTAGATACACAGCTCAGCAGACAGTATCACATAGGACAGGATTAGATACACAGTTCATCAGACAGTATCACACAGGAGACGATTAGATACACAGCTCAGCAGACAGTATCACACAGGATGGGATTAGATACACGGCTCAGCAGACAGTATCACACCGGATAGGATTAGATACACGGCTCAGCAGACAGTGTCACACAGGAGAGGATTAGATACACAGCTCAGCAGACAGTATCACACAGGAGAGGATTAGATACACAGCTCAGCAGACAGTATCACACAGGAGAACATTAGATACACAGCTCAGCAGACAGTATCACACCGGATAGGATTAGATACACAGCTCAGCAGACAGTATCACACAGGAGAACATTAGATACACAGCTCAGCAGACAGTATCACACCGGATAGGATTAGATACACAGCTCAGCAGACAGTATCACACCGGATAGGATTAGATACACAGCTCAGCAGACAGTATCACACAGGAGAAGATTAGATACACAGCTCAGCAGACAGTATCACACAGGAGAGGATTAGATACACAGCTCAGCAGACAGTATCACACCGGATAGGATTAGATACACAGCTCAGCAGACAGTGTCACACCGGATAGGATTAGATACACAGCTCAGCAGACAGTATCACACAGGAGAGGATTAGATACACTGCTCAGCAGACAGTATCACACAGTATAAGATTAGATACACTGCTCAGCAGACAGTATCACACCGGATAGGATTAGATACACAGCTCAGCAGACAGTGTCACACCGGAGAGGATTAGATACACAGCTCAGCAGACAGTATCACACAGGAGAAGATTAGATACACTGCTCAGCAGACAGTATCACACCGGATAGGATTAGATACACAGCTCAGCAGACAGTGTCACACCGGAGAGGATTAGATACACAGCTCAGCAGACAGTATCACACAGGAGAGGATTAGATACACTGCTCAGCAGACAGTATCACACCGGATAGGATTAGATACACAGCTCAGCAGACAGTATCACACAGTATAAGATTAGATACACAGCTCAGCAGACAGTATCACACAGGAGAGGATTAGATACACAGCTCAGCAGACAGTATCAAACAGGAGGGGATTAGATACACAGCTCAGAAGACAGTATCACACAGTATAAGATTAGATACACTGCTCGGCAGATTATCACAGCATAGGATTAGATACACGGCTCAGCAGACAGTATCACACAGGAGAGGATTAGATACACAGCTCAGCAGACAGTATCACACAGGAGAGGATTAGATACACAGCTCAGCAGACAGTATCACACAGGAGAGGATTAGATACACAGCTCAGCAGACGGTATCGCACAGGAGAGGATTAGATACACGGCTCCACAGACAGTATCACACAGGGTAGGATTAGAGATACAGCTCAGCAGACAGTATCACACAGGGTAGGATTAGAGATACAGCTCAGCAGACAGTATCACACAGGAGACGATTAGATACACAGCTCAGCAGACAGTATCACACAGGAGACGATTAGATACACAGCTCAGCAGACAGTATCACACATTACATGATTAGATACACAGCTCAGCAGACAGTATCACACAGGATGGGATTAGATACACGGCTCAGCAGACAGTATCACACAGGAGAGGATTAGATACACTGCTCAGCAGACAGTATCATACAGGAGAAGATTAGATACACTGTTCAGCAGACAGTATCATACAGGGTAGGATTAGATACACAGCTCAGCAGACAGTATCACACCGGATAGGATTAGCTACACAGCTCAGCAGACAGTATCACACCGGATAGGATTAGATACACAGCTCAGCAGACAGTATCACACCGAATAGGATTAGATACACAGCTCAGCAGACAGTATCACACCGAATAGGATTAGATACACAGCTCAGCAGACAGTATCACACCGAATAGGATTAGATACACAGCTCAGTAGACAGTATTACACAGGAGAGGATTAGATACACAGCTCAGCAGACAGTATCACACAGGAGTGGATTAGATACACGGCTCAGCAGACAGTATCACGAAAGATAGGATTAGATACACAGTTCATCAGACAGTATCACACAGGAGACGATTAGATACACGGCTCAGCAGACAGTATCACGAAAGATAGGATTAGATACACAGTTCATCAGACAGTATCACACAGGAGAGGATTAGATACACAGCTCAGCAGACAGTATCACACAGGAGAGGATTAGATACACAGCTCAGCAGACAGTATCGCACAGGAGAGGATTAGATACACAGCTCAGCAGACGGTATCGCACAGGAGAGGATTAGATACACGGCTCCACAGACAGTATCACACAGGAAAGGATTAGATACATAGCTCAGCAGACGGTATCACACAGGACAGGATTAGATTCACAGCTCAGCAGACAGTATCACACAGGAGAGGATTAGATACACAGCTCAGCAGACAGTATCACACAGGAGTGGATTAGATACACGGCTCAGCAGACAGTATCACGAAAGATAGGATTAGATACACAGTTCATCAGACAGTATCACACAGGAGACGATTAGATACACAGCTCAGCAGACAGTATCACACATTACATGATTAGATACACAGCTCAGCAGACAGTATCACACAGGATGGGATTAGATACACGGCTCAGCAGACAGTATCACACAGGAGAGGATTAGATACACTGCTCAGCAGACAGTATCATACAGGAGAAGATTAGATACACTGTTCAGCAGACAGTATCATACAGGGTAGGATTAGATACACAGCTCAGCAGACAGTATCACACCGGATAGGATTAGCTACACAGCTCAGCAGACAGTATCACACCGGATAGGATTAGATACACAGCTCAGCAGACAGTATCACACCGAATAGGATTAGATACACAGCTCAGCAGACAGTATCACACCGAATAGGATTAGATACACAGCTCAGTAGACAGTATTACACAGGAGAAGATTAGATACACAGCTCAGCAGACAGTATCACACAGGAGAGGATTAGAAACACAGCTCAGCAGACAGTATCACACAGGATGGGATTAGATACATAGCTCAGCAGACAGTATCACAAGGAGAGGATAAGATACAATGCTCAGTAGACAGTATCACACAGGAGAGGATTAGATACACGGCTCAGCAGACAGTATCACACAGGAGAGGATTAGATACACGGCTCAGCAGACAGTATCACACAGGAGAGGATTAGATACACAGCTCAGCAGACAGTATCACACCGGATAGGATTAGATACACAGCTCAGCAGACAGTGTCACACCGGATAGGATTAGATACACAGCTCAGCAGACAGTATCACACAGGAGAGGATTAGATACACTGCTCAGCAGACAGTATCACACAGTATAAGATTAGATACACTGCTCAGCAGACAGTATCACACAGGAGAAGATTAGATACACTGCTCAGCAGACAGTATCACACCGGATAGGATTAGATACACAGCTCAGCAGACAGTGTCACACCGGAGAGGATTAGATACACAGCTCAGCAGACAGTATCACACAGGAGAGGATTAGATACACTGCTCAGCAGACAGTATCACACCGGATAGGATTAGATACACAGCTCAGCAGACAGTATCACACAGGAGAGGATTAGATACACAGCTCAGCAGACAGTATCAAACAGGAGGGGATTAGATACACAGCTCAGAAGACAGTATCACACAGTATAAGATTAGATACACTGCTCGGCAGATTATCACAGCATAGGATTAGATACACGGCTCAGCAGACAGTATCACACAGGAGAGGATTAGATACACAGCTCAGCAGACGGTATCGCACAGGAGAGGATTAGATACACTGCTCCACAGACAGTATCACACAGGGTAGGATTAGAGATACAGCTCAGCAGACAGTATCACACAGGGTAGGATTAGAGATACAGCTCAGCAGACAGTATCACACAGGAAAGGATTAGATACATAGCTCAGCAGACGGTATCACACAGGACAGGATTAGATACACAGCTCAGCAGACAGTATCACATAGGACAGGATTAGATACACAGTTCATCAGACAGTATCACACAGGAGACGATTAGATACACAGCTCAGCAGACAGTATCACACAGGATGGGATTAGATACACGGCTCAGCAGACAGTATCACACCGGATAGGATTAGATACACGGCTCAGCAGACAGTGTCACACAGGAGAGGATTAGATACACAGCTCAGCAGACAGTATCACACAGGAGAGGATTAGATACACAGCTCAGCAGACAGTATCACACAGGAGAACATTAGATACACAGCTCAGCAGACAGTATCACACCGGATAGGATTAGATACACAGCTCAGCAGACAGTATCACACAGGAGAACATTAGATACACAGCTCAGCAGACAGTATCACACCGGATAGGATTAGATACACAGCTCAGCAGACAGTATCACACCGGATAGGATTAGATACACAGCTCAGCAGACAGTATCACACAGGAGAAGATTAGATACACAGCTCAGCAGACAGTATCACACAGGAGAGGATTAGATACACAGCTCAGCAGACAGTATCACACCGGATAGGATTAGATACACAGCTCAGCAGACAGTGTCACACCGGATAGGATTAGATACACAGCTC
This sequence comes from Phyllobates terribilis, assembly GCF_046119375.1. NCBI lineage: Eukaryota > Metazoa > Chordata > Amphibia > Anura > Dendrobatidae > Phyllobates > Phyllobates terribilis. Next base: position 1,318,197 of record NW_027363010.1, on the reverse strand, counting down.
AGCAGACAGTATCACACAGGAGAGGATTAGATACACTGCTCAGCAGACAGTATCACACAGTATAAGATTAGATACACTGCTCAGCAGACAGTATCACACCGGATAGGATTAGATACACAGCTCAGCAGACAGTGTCACACCGGAGAGGATTAGATACACAGCTCAGCAGACAGTATCACACAGGAGAAGATTAGATACACTGCTCAGCAGACAGTATCACACCGGATAGGATTAGATACACAGCTCAGCAGACAGTGTCACACCGGAGAGGATTAGATACACAGCTCAGCAGACAGTATCACACAGGAGAGGATTAGATACACTGCTCAGCAGACAGTATCACACCGGATAGGATTAGATACACAGCTCAGCAGACAGTATCACACAGTATAAGATTAGATACACAGCTCAGCAGACAGTATCACACAGGAGAGGATTAGATACACAGCTCAGCAGACAGTATCAAACAGGAGGGGATTAGATACACAGCTCAGAAGACAGTATCACACAGTATAAGATTAGATACACTGCTCGGCAGATTATCACAGCATAGGATTAGATACACGGCTCAGCAGACAGTATCACACAGGAGAGGATTAGATACACAGCTCAGCAGACAGTATCACACAGGAGAGGATTAGATACACAGCTCAGCAGACAGTATCACACAGGAGAGGATTAGATACACAGCTCAGCAGACGGTATCGCACAGGAGAGGATTAGATACACGGCTCCACAGACAGTATCACACAGGGTAGGATTAGAGATACAGCTCAGCAGACAGTATCACACAGGGTAGGATTAGAGATACAGCTCAGCAGACAGTATCACACAGGAGACGATTAGATACACAGCTCAGCAGACAGTATCACACAGGAGACGATTAGATACACAGCTCAGCAGACAGTATCACACATTACATGATTAGATACACAGCTCAGCAGACAGTATCACACAGGATGGGATTAGATACACGGCTCAGCAGACAGTATCACACAGGAGAGGATTAGATACACTGCTCAGCAGACAGTATCACACAGGAGAAGATTAGATACACAGCTCAGCAGACGGTGTCGCACAGGAGAGGATTAGATACACAGCTCAGCAGACGGTATCGCACAGGAGAGGATTAGATACACGGCTCCACAGACAGTATCACACAGGGTAGGATTAGAGATACAGCTCAGCAGACAGTATCACACAGGGTAGGATTAGAGATACAGCTCAGCAGACAGTATCACACAGGAAAGGATTAGATACATAGCTCAGCAGACGGTATCACACAGGACAGGATTAGATACACAGCTCAGCAGACAGTATCACATAGGACAGGATTAGATACACAGTTCATCAGACAGTATCACACAGGAGACGATTAGATACACAGCTCAGCAGACAGTATCACACATTACATGATTAGATACACAGCTCAGCAGACAGTATCACACAGGATGGGATTAGATACACGGCTCAGCAGACAGTATCACACAGGAGAGGATTAGATACACTGCTCAGCAGACAGTATCACACAGGAGAAGATTAGATACACAGCTCAGCAGACAGTACCACACAGTATAAGATTAGATACACTGCTCAGCAGACAGTATCACACAGGAGAGGATTAGATACACTGCTCAGCAGACAGTATCACACCGGATAGGATTAGATACACAGCTCAGCAGACAGTATCACACCGGATAGGATTAGATACACAGCTCAGCAGACAGTATCACACAGGAGAAGATTAGATACACTGCTCAGCAGACAGTATCACACCGGATAGGATTAGATACACAGCTCAGCAGACAGTATCACACAGGATAGGATTAGATACACAGCTCAGCAGACAGTATCACACAGTATAAGATTAGATACACTGCTCAGCAGACAGTATCACACAGGAGAGGATTAGATACACAGCTCAGCAGACAGTATCACACAGGAGAGGATTAGATACACAGCTCAGCAGACAGTATCACACAGTATAAGATTAGATACACTGCTCAGCAGACAGTATCACACAGGAGAGGATTAGATACACAGCTCAGCAGACAGTATCGCACAGGAGAGGATTAGATACACAGCTCAGCAGACGGTATCGCACAGGAGAGGATTAGATACACGGCTCCACAGACAGTATCACACAGGGTAGGATTAGAGATACAGCTCAGCAGACAGTATCACACAGGGTAGGATTAGAGATACAGCTCAGCAGACAGTATCACACAGGAAAGGATTAGATACATAGCTCAGCAGACGGTATCACACAGGACAGGATTAGATACACAGCTCAGCAGACAGTATCACATAGGACAGGATTAGATACACAGTTCATCAGACAGTATCACACAGGAGACGATTAGATACACAGCTCAGCAGACAGTATCACACATTACATGATTAGATACACAGCTCAGCAGACAGTATCACACAGGATGGGATTAGATACACGGCTCAGCAGACAGTATCACACAGGAGAGGATTAGATACACTGCTCAGCAGACAGTATCACACAGGAGAAGATTAGATACACAGCTCAGCAGACAGTACCACACAGTATAAGATTAGATACACTGCTCAGCAGACAGTATCACACAGGAGAGGATTAGATACACTGCTCAGCAGACAGTATCACACCGGATAGGATTAGATACACAGCTCAGCAGACAGTATCACACCGGATAGGATTAGATACACAGCTCAGCAGACAGTATCACACAGGAGAAGATTAGATACACTGCTCAGCAGACAGTATCACACCGGATAGGATTAGATACACAGCTCAGCAGACAGTATCACACAGGATAGGATTAGATACACAGCTCAGCAGACAGTATCACACAGTATAAGATTAGATACACTGCTCAGCAGACAGTATCACACAGGAGAGGATTAGATACACAGCTCAGCAGACAGTATCACACAGGAGAGGATTAGATACACAGCTCAGCAGACAGTATCACACAGTATAAGATTAGATACACTGCTCAGCAGACAGTATCACACAGGAGAGGATTAGATACACAGCTCAGCAGACAGTATCGCACAGGAGAGGATTAGATACACAGCTCAGCAGACGGTATCGCACAGGAGAGGATTAGATACACGGCTCCACAGACAGTATCACACAGGGTAGGATTAGAGATACAGCTCAGCAGACAGTATCACACAGGGTAGGATTAGAGATACAGCTCAGCAGACAGTATCACACAGGAAAGGATTAGATACATAGCTCAGCAGACGGTATCACACAGGACAGGATTAGATACACAGCTCAGCAGACAGTATCACATAGGACAGGATTAGATACACAGTTCATCAGACAGTATCACACAGGAGACGATTAGATACACAGCTCAGCAGACAGTATCACACATTACATGATTAGATACACAGCTCAGCAGACAGTATCACACAGGATGGGATTAGATACACGGCTCAGCAGACAGTATCACACAGGAGAGGATTAGATACACTGCTCAGCAGACAGTATCACACAGGAGAAGATTAGATACACAGCTCAGCAGACAGTACCACACAGTATAAGATTAGATACACTGCTCAGCAGACAGTATCACACAGGAGAGGATTAGATACACTGCTCAGCAGACAGTATCACACCGGATAGGATTAGATACACAGCTCAGCAGACAGTATCACACCGGATAGGATTAGATACACAGCTCAGCAGACAGTATCACACAGGAGAAGATTAGATACACTGCTCAGCAGACAGTATCACACCGGATAGGATTAGATACACAGCTCAGCAGACAGTATCACACAGGATAGGATTAGATACACAGCTCAGCAGACAGTATCACACAGTATAAGATTAGATACACTGCTCAGCAGACAGTATCACACAGGAGAGGATTAGATACACAGCTCAGCAGACAGTATCACACAGGAGAGGATTAGATACACAGCTCAGCAGACAGTATCACACAGTATAAGATTAGATACACTGCTCAGCAGACAGTATCACACAGTATAAGATTAGATACACTGCTCAGCAGACAGTATCACACAGGAGAGGATTAGATACACAGCTCAGCAGACAGTATCGCACAGGAGAGGATTAGATACACAGCTCAGCAGACGGTATCGCACAGGAGAGGATTAGATACACGGCTCCACAGACAGTATCACACAGGGTAGGATTAGAGATACAGCTCAGCAGACAGTATCACACAGGGTAGGATTAGAGATACAGCTCAGCAGACAGTATCACACAGGAAAGGATTAGATACATAGCTCAGCAGACGGTATCACACAGGACAGGATTAGATACACAGCTCAGCAGACAGTATCACATAGGACAGGATTAGATACACAGTTCATCAGACAGTATCACACAGGAGACGATTAGATACACAGCTCAGCAGACAGTATCACACATTACATGATTAGATACACAGCTCAGCAGACAGTATCACACAGGATGGGATTAGATACACGGCTCAGCAGACAGTATCACACAGGAGAGGATTAGATACACTGCTCAGCAGACAGTATCACACCGGATAGGATTAGATACACAGCTCAGCAGACAGTATCACACCGGATAGGATTAGATACACAGCTCAGCAGACAGTATCACACAGGAGAAGATTAGATACACTGCTCAGCAGACAGTATCACACCGGATAGGATTAGATACACAGCTCAGCAGACAGTATCACACAGGAGAGGATTAGATACACAGCTCAGCAGACAGTATCAAACAGGAGGGGATTAGATACACAGCTCAGAAGACAGTATCACACAGTATAAGATTAGATACACTGCTCAGCAGATTATCACAGCATAGGATTAGATACACAGCTCAGCAGACAGTATCACACAGGAGAGGATTAGATACACAGCTCAGCAGACAGTATCACACAGTATAAGATTAGATACACAGCTCAGCAGACAGTATCACACAGGAGAGGATTAGATACACAGCTCAGCAGACAGTATCAAACAGGAGGGGATTAGATACACAGCTCAGAAGACAGTATCACACAGTATAAGATTAGATACACTGCTCAGCAGATTATCACAGCATAGGATTAGATACACGGCTCAGCAGACAGTATCACACAGGAGAGGATTAGATACACAGCTCAGCAGACAGTATCACACAGGAGAGGATTAGATACACAGCTCAGCAGACAGTTTCACACAGTATAAGATTAGATACACTGCTCAGCAGACAGTATCACACAGGAGAGGATTAGATACACAGCTCAGCAGACAGTATCGCACAGGAGAGGATTAGATACACAGCTCAGCAGACGGTATCGCACAGGAGAGGATTAGATACACGGCTCCACAGACAGTATCACACAGGGTAGGATTAGAGATACAGCTCAGCAGACAGTATCACACAGGATAGGAATAGATACACAGCTCAGCAGACAGTATCACATAGGAAAGGATTAGATACATAGCTCAGCAGATGGTATCACACAGGACAGGATTAGATACACAGCTCAGCAGACAGTATCACATAGGACAGGATTAGATACACAGTTCATCAGACAGTATCACACAGGAGTGGATTAGATACACGGCTCAGCAGACAGTATCACGAAAGATAGGATTAGATACACAGTTCATCAGACAGTATCACACAGGAGACGATTAGATACACAGCTCAGCAGACAGTATCACACATTACATGATTAGATACACAGCTCAGCAGACAGTATCACACAGGATGGGATTAGATACACGGCTCAGCAGACAGTATCACACAGGAGAGGATTAGATACACTGCTCAGCAGACAGTATCACACAGGAGAAGATTAGATACACAGCTCAGCAGACAGTACCACACAGTATAAGATTAGATACACTGCTCAGCAGACAGTATCACACAGGAGAGGATTAGATACACTGCTCAGCAGACAGTATCACACCGGATAGGATTAGATACACAGCTCAGCAGACAGTATCACACCGGATAGGATTAGATACACAGCTCAGCAGACAGTATCACACAGGAGAAGATTAGATACACTGCTCAGCAGACAGTATCACACAGGAGAAGATTAGATACACAGCTCAGCAGACAGTACCACACAGTATAAGATTAGATACACTGCTCAGCAGACAGTATCACACAGGAGAAGATTAGATACACTGCTCAGCAGACAGTATCACACCGGATAGGATTAGATACACAGCTCAGCAGACAGTATCACACAGGAGAAGATTAGATACACTGCTCAGCAGACAGTATCACACCGGATAGGATTAGATACACAGCTCAGCAGACAGTATCACACAGGATAGGATTAGATACACAGCTCAGCAGACAGTATCACACAGTATAAGATTAGATACACTGCTCAGCAGACAGTATCACACAGGAGAGGATTAGATACACAGCTCAGCAGACAGTATCAAACAGGAGGGGATTAGATACACAGCTCAGAAGACAGTATCACACAGTATAAGATTAGATACACTGCTCAGCAGATTATCACAGCATAGGATTAGATACACAGCTCAGCAGACAGTATCACACAGGAGAGGAATAGATACACAGCTCAGCAGACAGTATCACACAGGAGAGGATTAGATACACAGCTCAGCAGACAGTATCGCACAGGAGAGGATTAGATACACAGCTCAGCAGACGGTATCGCACAGGAGAGGATTAGATACACGGCTTCACAGACAGTATCACACAGGAAAGGATTAGATACATAGCTCAGCAGACGGTATCACACAGGACAGGATTAGATTCACAGCTCAGCAGACAGTATCACACAGGAGAGGATTAGATACACAGCTCAGCAGACAGTATCACACAGGAGTGGATTAGATACACGGCTCAGCAGACAGTATCACGAAAGATAGGATTAGATACACAGTTCATCAGACAGTATCACACAGGAGACGATTAGATACACAGCTCAGCAGACAGTATCACACATTACATGATTAGATACACAGCTCAGCAGACAGTATCACACAGGATGGGATTAGATACACGGCTCAGCAGACAGTATCACACAGGAGAGGATTAGATACACTGCTCAGCAGACAGTATCATACAGGAGAAGATTAGATACACTGTTCAGCAGACAGTATCATACAGGGTAGGATTAGATACACAGCTCAGCAGACAGTATCACACCGGATAGGATTAGCTACACAGCTCAGCAGACAGTATCACACCGGATAGGATTAGATACACAGCTCAGCAGACAGTATCACACCGAATAGGATTAGATACACAGCTCAGCAGACAGTATCACACCGAATAGGATTAGATACACAGCTCAGTAGACAGTATTACACAGGAGAAGATTAGATACACAGCTCAGCAGACAGTATCACACAGGAGAGGATTAGAAACACAGCTCAGCAGACAGTATCACACAGGATGGGATTAGATACATAGCTCAGCAGACAGTATCACAAGGAGAGGATAAGATACAATGCTCAGTAGACAGTATCACACAGGAGAGGATTAGATACACGGCTCAGCAGACAGTATCACACAGGAGAGGATTAGATACACGGCTCAGCAGACAGTATCACACAGGAGAGGATTAGATACACAGCTCAGCAGACAGTATCACACCGGATAGGATTAGATACACAGCTCAGCAGACAGTGTCACACCGGATAGGATTAGATACACAGCTCAGCAGACAGTATCACACAGGAGAGGATTAGATACACTGCTCAGCAGACAGTATCACACAGTATAAGATTAGATACACTGCTCAGCAGACAGTATCACACAGGAGAAGATTAGATACACTGCTCAGCAGACAGTATCACACCGGATAGGATTAGATACACAGCTCAGCAGACAGTGTCACACCGGAGAGGATTAGATACACAGCTCAGCAGACAGTATCACACAGGAGAGGATTAGATACACTGCTCAGCAGACAGTATCACACCGGATAGGATTAGATACACAGCTCAGCAGACAGTATCACACAGGAGAGGATTAGATACACAGCTCAGCAGACAGTATCAAACAGGAGGGGATTAGATACACAGCTCAGAAGACAGTATCACACAGTATAAGATTAGATACACTGCTCGGCAGATTATCACAGCATAGGATTAGATACACGGCTCAGCAGACAGTATCACACAGGAGAGGATTAGATACACAGCTCAGCAGACAGTATCACACAGGAGAGGATTAGATACACAGCTCAGCAGACAGTATCACACAGTATAAGATTAGATACACTGCTCAGCAGACAGTATCGCACAGGAGAGGATTAGATACACAGCTCAGCAGACGGTATCGCACAGGAGAGGATTAGATACACGGCTCCACAGACAGTATCACACAGGGTAGGATTAGAGATACAGCTCAGCAGACAGTATCACACAGGGTAGGATTAGAGATACAGCTCAGCAGACCGTATCACACAGCATAGGATTAGATACACATCTCAGCAGACAGTATCACACAGGAAAGGATTAGATACATAGCTCAGCAGACGGTATCACACAGGACAGGATTAGATACACAGCTCAGCAGACAGTATCACATAGGACAGGATTAGATACACAGTTCATCAGACAGTATCACACAGGAGACGATTAGATACACAGCTCAGCAGACAGTATCACACAGGATGGGATTAGATACACGGCTCAGCAGACAGTATCACACAGGAGAGGATTAGATACACTGCTCAGCAGACAGTATCACACAGGAGAAGATTAGATACACAGCTCAGCAGACAGTACCACACAGTATAAGATTAGATACACTGCTCAGCAGACAGTATCACACAGGAGAGGATTAGATACACTGCTCAGCAGACAGTATCACACCGGATAGGATTAGATACACAGCTCAGCAGACAGTATCACACCGGATAGGATTAGATACACAGCTCAGCAGACAGTATCACACAGGAGAAGATTAGATACACTGCTCAGCAGACAGTATCACACCGGACAGGATTAGATACACAGCTCAGCAGACAGTATCACACAGGAGAAGATTAGATACACTGCTCAGCAGACAGTATCACACCGGATAGGATTAGATACACAGCTCAGCAGACAGTATCACACAGGATAGGATTAGATACACAGCTCAGCAGACAGTATCACACAGTATAAGATTAGATACACTGCTCAGCAGACAGTATCACACAGGAGAGGATTAGATACACAGCTCAGCAGACAGTATCAAACAGGAGGGGATTAGATACACAGCTCAGAAGACAGTATCACACAGTATAAGATTAGATACACTGCTCAGCAGATTATCACAGCATAGGATTAGATACACAGCTCAGCAGACAGTATCACACAGGAGAGGATTAGATACACAGCTCAGCAGACAGTATCACACAGTATAAGATTAGATACACAGCTCAGCAGACAGTATCACACAGAAGAGGATTAGATACACAGCTCAGCAGACAGTATCAAACAGGAGGGGATTAGATACACAGCTCAGAAGACAGTATCACACAGTATAAGATTAGATACACTGCTCAGCAGATTATCACAGCATAGGATTAGATACACGGCTCAGCAGACAGTATCACACAGGAGAGGATTAGATACACAGCTCAGCAGACAGTATCACACAGGAGAGGATTAGATACACAGCTCAGCAGACAGTATCACACAGTATAAGATTAGATACACTGCTCAGCAGACAGTATCACACAGGAGAGGATTAGATACACAGCTCAGCAGACAGTATCGCACAGGAGAGGATTAGATACACAGCTCAGCAGACGGTATCGCACAGGAGAGGATTAGATACACGGCTCCACAGACAGTATCACACAGGGTAGGATTAGAGATACAGCTCAGCAGACAGTATCACATAGGAAAGGATTAGATACATAGCTCAGCAGACGGTATCACACAGGACAGGATTAGATACACAGCTCAGCAGACAGTATCACATAGGACAGGATTAGATACACAGTTCATCAGACAGTATCACACAGGAGTGGATTAGATACACGGCTCAGCAGACAGTATCACGAAAGATAGGATTAGATACACAGTTCATCAGACAGTATCACAGAGGAGACGATTAGATACACAGCTCAGCAGACAGTATCACACATTACATGATTAGATACACAGCTCAGCAGACAGTATCACACAGGATGGGATTAGATACACGGCTCAGCAGACAGTATCACACAGGAGAGGATTAGATACACTGCTCAGCAGACAGTATCACACAGGAGAAGATTAGATACACAGCTCAGCAGACAGTACCACACAGTATAAGATTAGATACACTGCTCAGCAGACAGTATCACACGAGAGGATTAGATACACTGCTCAGCAGACAGTATCACACCGGATAGGATTAGATACACAGCTCAGCAGACAGTATCACACCGGATAGGATTAGATACACAGCTCAGCAGACAGTATCACACAGGAGAAGATTAGATACACTGCTCAGCAGACAGTATCACACAGGAGAAGATTAGATACACAGCTCAGCAGACAGTACCACACAGTATAAGATTAGATACACTGCTCAGCAGACAGTATCACACAGGAGAAGATTAGATACACTGCTCAGCAGACAGTATCACACCGGATAGGATTAGATACACAGCTCAGCAGACAGTATCACACAGGAGAAGATTAGATACACTGCTCAGCAGACAGTATCACACCGGATAGGATTAGATACACAGCTCAGCAGACAGTATCACACAGGATAGGATTAGATACACAGCTCAGCAGACAGTATCACACAGTATAAGATTAGATACACTGCTCAGCAGACAGTATCACACAGGAGAGGATTAGATACACAGCTCAGCAGACAGTATCAAACAGGAGGGGATTAGATACACAGCTCAGAAGACAGTATCACACAGTATAAGATTAGATACACTGCTCAGCAGATTATCACAGCATAGGATTAGATACACAGCTCAGCAGACAGTATCACACAGGAGAGGAATAGATACACAGCTCAGCAGACAGTATCACACAGGAGAGGATTAGATACACAGCTCAGCAGACAGTATCGCACAGGAGAGGATTAGATACACAGCTCAGCAGACGGTATCGCACAGGAGAGGATTAGATACACGGCTCCACAGACAGTATCACACAGGAAAGGATTAGATACATAGCTCAGCAGACGGTATCACACAGGACAGGATTAGATTCACAGCTCAGCAGACAGTATCACACAGGAGAGGATTAGATACACAGCTCAGCAGACAGTATCACACAGGAGTGGATTAGATACACGGCTCAGCAGACAGTATCACGAAAGATAGGATTAGATACACAGTTCATCAGACAGTATCACACAGGAGACGATTAGATACACAGCTCAGCAGACAGTATCACACATTACATGATTAGATACACAGCTCAGCAGACAGTATCACACAGGATGGGATTAGATACACGGCTCAGCAGACAGTATCACACAGGAGAGGATTAGATACACTGCTCAGCAGACAGTATCATACAGGAGAAGATTAGATACACTGTTCAGCAGACAGTATCATACAGGGTAGGATTAGATACACAGCTCAGCAGACAGTATCACACCGGATAGGATTAGCTACACAGCTCAGCAGACAGTATCACACCGGATAGGATTAGATACACAGCTCAGCAGACAGTATCACACCGAATAGGATTAGATACACAGCTCAGCAGACAGTATCACACCGAATAGGATTAGATACACAGCTCAGTAGACAGTATTACACAGGAGAAGATTAGATACACAGCTCAGCAGACAGTATCACACAGGAGAGGATTAGAAACACAGCTCAGCAGACAGTATCACACAGGATGGGATTAGATACATAGCTCAGCAGACAGTATCACACGGAGAGGATTAGATACAATGCTCAGTAGACAGTATCACACAGGAGAGGATTAGAGATACAGCTCAGCAGACAGTATCACACAGGAGAGGATTAGATACACGGCTCAGCAGACAGTATGACACAGGAGAGGATTAGATACACGGCTCAGCAGACAGTATCACACAGGAGAGGATTAGATACACAGCTCAGCAGACAGTATCACACAGGAGAGGATTAGATACACGGCTCAGCAGACAGTATGACACAGGAGAGGATTAGATACACGGCTCAGAAGACAGTATCATACAGGGTAGGATTAGATACACAGCTCAGCAGACAGTATCACACAGGAGAGGATTAGATACACGGCTCAGCAGATAGTATCACACAGGATAGGATTAGATACACAGCTCAGCAGACGGTATCACACAGGACAGGATTAGATACACAGCTCAGCAGACATTATCACACAGGAGAGGATTAGATACACAGCTCAGCAGACATTATCACACAGGAGGGGATTAGATACATACACAGCTCAGCAGACAGTATCACACAGGACAGGATTAGATACATAGCTCAGCAGACGGTATCACACAGGAGAGGATTAGATACACGGCTCAGCAGACAGTATCACACAGGAGGGGATTAGATACACAGCTCAGCAGACAGTACCACACAGTATAAGATTAGATACACTGCTCAGCAGACAGTATCACACAGGAGAGGATTAGATACACAGCTCAGCAGACAGTATCAAACAGGAGGGGATTAGATACACAGCTCAGAAGACAGTATCACACAGTATAAGATTAGATACACTGTTCAGCAGATTATCACAGCATAGGATTAGATACACGGCTCAGCAGACAGTATCACACAGGAGAGGATTAGATACACAGCTCAGCAGACAGTATCACACAGGAGAGGATTAGATACACAGCTCAGCAGACAGTATCACACAGTATAAGATTAGATACACTGCTCAGCAGACAGTATCACACAGGAGAGGATTAGATACACAGCTCAGCAGACAGTATCACACAGGAGAGGATTAGATGCACAGCTCAGCAGACGGTATCGCACAGGAGAGGATTAGATACACGGCTCCACAGACAGTATAACACAGGAGAGGATTAGATACACAGCTCAGCAGACAGTATCAAACAGGAGGGGATTAGATACACAGCTCAGAAGACAGTATCACACAGTATAAGATTAGATACACTGTTCAGCAGATTATCACAGCATAGGATTAGATACACGGCTCAGCAGACAGTATCACACAGGAGGGGATTAGATACACAGCTCAGAAGACAGTATCACACAGTATAAGATTAGATACACTGTTCAGCAGATTATCACAGCATAGGATTAGATACACGGCTCAGCAGACAGTATCACACAGGAGAGGATTAGATACACAGCTCAGCAGACAGTATCACACAGGAGAGGATTAGATACACAGTTCAGCAGACAGTACCACACAGTATAAGATTAGATACACTGCTCAGCAGACAGTATCACACAGGAGAGGATTAGATACACTGCTCAGCAGACAGTATCACACCGGATAGGATTAGATACACAGCTCAGCAGACAGTATCACACCGGATAGGATTAGATACACAGCTCAGCAGACAGTATCACACAGGAGAAGATTAGATACACTGCTCAGCAGACAGTATCACACAGGAGAAGATTAGATACACAGCTCAGCAGACAGTACCACACAGTATAAGATTAGATACACTGCTCAGCAGACAGTATCACACAGGAGAAGATTAGATACACTGCTCAGCAGACAGTATCACACCGGATAGGATTAGATACACAGCTCAGCAGACAGTATCACACAGGAGAAGATTAGATACACTGCTCAGCAGACAGTATCACACCGGATAGGATTAGATACACAGCTCAGCAGACAGTATCACACAGGATAGGATTAGATACACAGCTCAGCAGACAGTATCACACAGTATAAGATTAGATACACTGCTCAGCAGACAGTATCACACAGGAGAGGATTAGATACACAGCTCAGCAGACAGTATCAAACAGGAGGGGATTAGATACACAGCTCAGAAGACAGTATCACACAGTATAAGATTAGATACACTGCTCAGCAGATTATCACAGCATAGGATTAGATACACAGCTCAGCAGACAGTATCACACAGGAGAGGAATAGATACACAGCTCAGCAGACAGTATCACACAGGAGAGGATTAGATACACAGCTCAGCAGACAGTATCACACAGTATAAGATTAGATACACTGCTCAGCAGACAGTATCACACAGGAGAGGATTAGATACACAGCTCAGCAGACAGTATCGCACAGGAGAGGATTAGATACACAGCTCAGCAGACGGTATCGCACAGGAGAGGATTAGATACACGGCTCCACAGACAGTATCACACAGGGTAGGATTAGAGATACAGCTCAGCAGACAGTATCACACAGGAAAGGATTAGATACATAGCTCAGCAGACGGTATCACACAGGACAGGATTAGATTCACAGCTCAGCAGACAGTATCACACAGGAGAGGATTAGATACACAGCTCAGCAGACAGTATCACACAGGAGTGGATTAGATACACGGCTCAGCAGACAGTATCACGAAAGATAGGATTAGATACACAGTTCATCAGACAGTATCACACAGGAGACGATTAGATACACAGCTCAGCAGACAGTATCACACATTACATGATTAGATACACAGCTCAGCAGACAGTATCACACAGTATAAGATTAGATACACTGCTCAGCAGACAGTATCACACAGGAGAGGATTAGATACACTGCTCAGCAGACAGTATCACACAGGAGAGGATTAGATACACAGCTCAGCAGACAGTATCACACAGTATAAGATTAGATACACTGCTCAGCAGACAGTATCACACCGGATAGGATTAGCTACACAGCTCAGCAGACAGTATCACACAGGAGAGGATTAGATACACAGCTCAGCAGACAGTATCGCACAGGAGAGGATTAGATACACAGCTCAGCAGACGGTATCGCACAGGAGAGGATTAGATACACGGCTCCACAGACAGTATCACACAGGGTAGGATTAGAGATACAGCTCAGCAGACAGTATCACACAGGGTAGGATTAGAGATACAGCTCAGCAGACAGTATCACACAGGAAAGGATTAGATACATAGCTCAGCAGACGGTATCACACAGGACAGGATTAGATACACAGCTCAGCAGACAGTATCACATAGGACAGGATTAGATACACAGTTCATCAGACAGTATCACACAGGAGACGATTAGATACACAGCTCAGCAGACAGTATCACACATTACATGATTAGATACACAGCTCAGCAGACAGTATCACACAGGATGGGATTAGATACACGGCTCAGCAGACAGTATCACACAGGAGAGGATTAGATACACTGCTCAGCAGACAGTATCACACAGGAGAAGATTAGATACACAGCTCAGCAGACAGTACCACACAGTATAAGATTAGATACACTGCTCAGCAGACAGTATCACACAGGAGAGGATTAGATACACTGCTCAGCAGACAGTATCACACCGGATAGGATTAGATACACAGCTCAGCAGACAGTATCACACCGGATAGGATTAGATACACAGCTCAGCAGACAGTATCACACAGGAGAAGATTAGATACACTGCTCAGCAGACAGTATCACACCGGATAGGATTAGATACACAGCTCAGCAGACAGTATCACACAGGAGAGGATTAGATACACAGCTCAGCAGACAGTATCAAACAGGAGGGGATTAGATACACAGCTCAGAAGACAGTATCACACAGTATAAGATTAGATACACTGCTCAGCAGATTATCACAGCATAGGATTAGATACACAGCTCAGCAGACAGTATCACACAGGAGAGGATTAGATACACAGCTCAGCAGACAGTATCACACAGTATAAGATTAGATACACAGCTCAGCAGACAGTATCACACAGGAGAGGATTAGATACACAGCTCAGCAGACAGTATCAAACAGGAGGGGATTAGATACACAGCTCAGAAGACAGTATCACACAGTATAAGATTAGATACACTGCTCAGCAGATTATCACAGCATAGGATTAGATACACGGCTCAGCAGACAGTATCACACAGGAGAGGATTAGATACACAGCTCAGCAGACAGTATCACACAGGAGAGGATTAGATACACAGCTCAGCAGACAGTTTCACACAGTATAAGATTAGATACACTGCTCAGCAGACAGTATCACACAGGAGAGGATTAGATACACAGCTCAGCAGACAGTATCGCACAGGAGAGGATTAGATACACAGCTCAGCAGACGGTATCGCACAGGAGAGGATTAGATACACGGCTCCACAGACAGTATCACACAGGGTAGGATTAGAGATACAGCTCAGCAGACAGTACCACACAGTATAAGATTAGATACACTGCTCAGCAGACAGTATCACACAGGAGAAGATTAGATACACTGCTCAGCAGACAGTATCACACCGGATAGGATTAGATACACAGCTCAGCAGACAGTATCACACAGGAGAAGATTAGATACACTGCTCAGCAGACAGTATCACACCGGATAGGATTAGATACACAGCTCAGCAGACAGTATCACACAGGATAGGATTAGATACACAGCTCAGCAGACAGTATCACACAGTATAAGATTAGATACACTGCTCAGCAGACAGTATCACACAGGAGAGGATTAGATACACAGCTCAGCAGACAGTATCAAACAGGAGGGGATTAGATACACAGCTCAGAAGACAGTATCACACAGTATAAGATTAGATACACTGCTCAGCAGATTATCACAGCATAGGATTAGATACACAGCTCAGCAGACAGTATCACACAGGAGAGGAATAGATACACAGCTCAGCAGACAGTATCACACAGGAGAGGATTAGATACACAGCTCAGCAGACAGTATCGCACAGGAGAGGATTAGATACACAGCTCAGCAGACGGTATCGCACAGGAGAGGATTAGATACACGGCTTCACAGACAGTATCACACAGGAAAGGATTAGATACATAGCTCAGCAGACGGTATCACACAGGACAGGATTAGATTCACAGCTCAGCAGACAGTATCACACAGGAGAGGATTAGATACACAGCTCAGCAGACAGTATCACACAGGAGTGGATTAGATACACGGCTCAGCAGACAGTATCACGAAAGATAGGATTAGATACACAGTTCATCAGACAGTATCACACAGGAGACGATTAGATACACAGCTCAGCAGACAGTATCACACATTACATGATTAGATACACAGCTCAGCAGACAGTATCACACAGGATGGGATTAGATACACGGCTCAGCAGACAGTATCACACAGGAGAGGATTAGATACACTGCTCAGCAGACAGTATCATACAGGAGAAGATTAGATACACTGTTCAGCAGACAGTATCATACAGGGTAGGATTAGATACACAGCTCAGCAGACAGTATCACACCGGATAGGATTAGCTACACAGCTCAGCAGACAGTATCACACCGGATAGGATTAGATACACAGCTCAGCAGACAGTATCACACCGAATAGGATTAGATACACAGCTCAGCAGACAGTATCACACCGAATAGGATTAGATACACAGCTCAGTAGACAGTATTACACAGGAGAAGATTAGATACACAGCTCAGCAGACAGTATCACACAGGAGAGGATTAGAAACACAGCTCAGCAGACAGTATCACACAGGATGGGATTAGATACATAGCTCAGCAGACAGTATCACAAGGAGAGGATAAGATACAATGCTCAGTAGACAGTATCACACAGGAGAGGATTAGATACACGGCTCAGCAGACAGTATCACACAGGAGAGGATTAGATACACGGCTCAGCAGACAGTATCACACAGGAGAGGATTAGATACACAGCTCAGCAGACAGTATCACACCGGATAGGATTAGATACACAGCTCAGCAGACAGTGTCACACCGGATAGGATTAGATACACAGCTCAACAGACAGTATCACACAGGAGAGGATTAGATACACTGCTCAGCAGACAGTATCACACAGTATAAGATTAGATACACTGCTCAGCAGACAGTATCACACAGGAGAAGATTAGATACACTGCTCAGCAGACAGTATCACACCGGATAGGATTAGATACACAGCTCAGCAGACAGTGTCACACCGGAGAGGATTAGATACACAGCTCAGCAGACAGTATCACACAGGAGAGGATTAGATACACTGCTCAGCAGACAGTATCACACCGGATAGGATTAGATACACAGCTCAGCAGACAGTATCACACAGGAGAGGATTAGATACACAGCTCAGCAGACAGTATCAAACAGGAGGGGATTAGATACACAGCTCAGAAGACAGTATCACACAGTATAAGATTAGATACACTGCTCGGCAGATTATCACAGCATAGGATTAGATACACGGCTCAGCAGACAGTATCACACAGGAGAGGATTAGATACACAGCTCAGCAGACAGTATCACACAGGAGAGGATTAGATACACAGCTCAGCAGACAGTATCACACAGTATAAGATTAGATACACTGCTCAGCAGACAGTATCGCACAGGAGAGGATTAGATACACAGCTCAGCAGACGGTATCGCACAGGAGAGGATTAGATACACGGCTCCACAGACAGTATCACACAGGGTAGGATTAGAGATACAGCTCAGCAGACAGTATCACACAGGGTAGGATTAGAGATACAGCTCAGCAGACCGTATCACACAGCATAGGATTAGATACACAGCTCAGCAGACAGTATCACACAGGAAAGGATTAGATACATAGCTCAGCAGACGGTATCACACAGGACAGGATTAGATACACAGCTCAGCAGACAGTATCACATAGGACAGGATTAGATACACAGTTCATCAGACAGTATCACACAGGAGACGATTAGATACACAGCTCAGCAGACAGTATCACACAGGATGGGATTAGATACACGGCTCAGCAGACAGTATCACACAGGAGAGGATTAGATACACTGCTCAGCAGACAGTATCACACAGGAGAAGATTAGATACACAGCTCAGCAGACAGTACCACACAGTATAAGATTAGATACACTGCTCAGCAGACAGTATCACACAGGAGAGGATTAGATACACTGCTCAGCAGACAGTATCACACCGGATAGGATTAGATACACAGCTCAGCAGACAGTATCACACCGGATAGGATTAGATACACAGCTCAGCAGACAGTATCACACAGGAGAAGATTAGATACACTGCTCAGCAGACAGTATCACACCGGACAGGATTAGATACACAGCTCAGCAGACAGTATCACACAGGAGAAGATTAGATACACTGCTCAGCAGACAGTATCACACCGGATAGGATTAGATACACAGCTCAGCAGACAGTATCACACAGGATAGGATTAGATACACAGCTCAGCAGACAGTATCACACAGTATAAGATTAGATACACTGCTCAGCAGACAGTATCACACAGGAGAGGATTAGATACACAGCTCAGCAGACAGTATCAAACAGGAGGGGATTAGATACACAGCTCAGAAGACAGTATCACACAGTATAAGATTAGATACACTGCTCAGCAGATTATCACAGCATAGGATTAGATACACAGCTCAGCAGACAGTATCACACAGGAGAGGATTAGATACACAGCTCAGCAGACAGTATCACACAGTATAAGATTAGATACACAGCTCAGCAGACAGTATCACACAGAAGAGGATTAGATACACAGCTCAGCAGACAGTATCAAACAGGAGGGGATTAGATACACAGCTCAGAAGACAGTATCACACAGTATAAGATTAGATACACTGCTCAGCAGATTATCACAGCATAGGATTAGATACACGGCTCAGCAGACAGTATCACACAGGAGAGGATTAGATACACAGCTCAGCAGACAGTATCACACAGGAGAGGATTAGATACACAGCTCAGCAGACAGTATCACACAGTATAAGATTAGATACACTGCTCAGCAGACAGTATCACACAGGAGAGGATTAGATACACAGCTCAGCAGACAGTATCGCACAGGAGAGGATTAGATACACAGCTCAGCAGACGGTATCGCACAGGAGAGGATTAGATACACGGCTCCACAGACAGTATCACACAGGGTAGGATTAGAGATACAGCTCAGCAGACAGTATCACATAGGAAAGGATTAGATACATAGCTCAGCAGACGGTATCACACAGGACAGGATTAGATACACAGCTCAGCAGACAGTATCACATAGGACAGGATTAGATACACAGTTCATCAGACAGTATCACACAGGAGTGGATTAGATACACGGCTCAGCAGACAGTATCACGAAAGATAGGATTAGATACACAGTTCATCAGACAGTATCACAGAGGAGACGATTAGATACACAGCTCAGCAGACAGTATCACACATTACATGATTAGATACACAGCTCAGCAGACAGTATCACACAGGATGGGATTAGATACACGGCTCAGCAGACAGTATCACACAGGAGAGGATTAGATACACTGCTCAGCAGACAGTATCACACAGGAGAAGATTAGATACACAGCTCAGCAGACAGTACCACACAGTATAAGATTAGATACACTGCTCAGCAGACAGTATCACACGAGAGGATTAGATACACTGCTCAGCAGACAGTATCACACCGGATAGGATTAGATACACAGCTCAGCAGACAGTATCACACCGGATAGGATTAGATACACAGCTCAGCAGACAGTATCACACAGGAGAAGATTAGATACACTGCTCAGCAGACAGTATCACACAGGAGAAGATTAGATACACAGCTCAGCAGACAGTACCACACAGTATAAGATTAGATACACTGCTCAGCAGACAGTATCACACAGGAGAAGATTAGATACACTGCTCAGCAGACAGTATCACACCGGATAGGATTAGATACACAGCTCAGCAGACAGTATCACACAGGAGAAGATTAGATACACTGCTCAGCAGACAGTATCACACCGGATAGGATTAGATACACAGCTCAGCAGACAGTATCACACAGGATAGGATTAGATACACAGCTCAGCAGACAGTATCACACAGTATAAGATTAGATACACTGCTCAGCAGACAGTATCACACAGGAGAGGATTAGATACACAGCTCAGCAGACAGTATCAAACAGGAGGGGATTAGATACACAGCTCAGAAGACAGTATCACACAGTATAAGATTAGATACACTGCTCAGCAGATTATCACAGCATAGGATTAGATACACAGCTCAGCAGACAGTATCACACAGGAGAGGAATAGATACACAGCTCAGCAGACAGTATCACACAGGAGAGGATTAGATACACAGCTCAGCAGACAGTATCGCACAGGAGAGGATTAGATACACAGCTCAGCAGACGGTATCGCACAGGAGAGGATTAGATACACGGCTCCACAGACAGTATCACACAGGAAAGGATTAGATACATAGCTCAGCAGACGGTATCACACAGGACAGGATTAGATTCACAGCTCAGCAGACAGTATCACACAGGAGAGGATTAGATACACAGCTCAGCAGACAGTATCACACAGGAGTGGATTAGATACACGGCTCAGCAGACAGTATCACGAAAGATAGGATTAGATACACAGTTCATCAGACAGTATCACACAGGAGACGATTAGATACACAGCTCAGCAGACAGTATCACACATTACATGATTAGATACACAGCTCAGCAGACAGTATCACACAGGATGGGATTAGATACACGGCTCAGCAGACAGTATCACACAGGAGAGGATTAGATACACTGCTCAGCAGACAGTATCATACAGGAGAAGATTAGATACACTGTTCAGCAGACAGTATCATACAGGGTAGGATTAGATACACAGCTCAGCAGACAGTATCACACCGGATAGGATTAGCTACACAGCTCAGCAGACAGTATCACACCGGATAGGATTAGATACACAGCTCAGCAGACAGTATCACACCGAATAGGATTAGATACACAGCTCAGCAGACAGTATCACACCGAATAGGATTAGATACACAGCTCAGTAGACAGTATTACACAGGAGAAGATTAGATACACAGCTCAGCAGACAGTATCACACAGGAGAGGATTAGAAACACAGCTCAGCAGACAGTATCACACAGGATGGGATTAGATACATAGCTCAGCAGACAGTATCACACGGAGAGGATTAGATACAATGCTCAGTAGACAGTATCACACAGGAGAGGATTAGAGATACAGCTCAGCAGACAGTATCACACAGGAGAGGATTAGATACACGGCTCAGCAGACAGTATGACACAGGAGAGGATTAGATACACGGCTCAGCAGACAGTATCACACAGGAGAGGATTAGATACACAGCTCAGCAGACAGTATCACACAGGAGAGGATTAGATACACGGCTCAGCAGACAGTATGACACAGGAGAGGATTAGATACACGGCTCAGAAGACAGTATCATACAGGGTAGGATTAGATACACAGCTCAGCAGACAGTATCACACAGGAGAGGATTAGATACACGGCTCAGCAGATAGTATCACACAGGATAGGATTAGATACACAGCTCAGCAGACGGTATCACACAGGACAGGATTAGATACACAGCTCAGCAGACATTATCACACAGGAGAGGATTAGATACACAGCTCAGCAGACATTATCACACAGGAGGGGATTAGATACATACACAGCTCAGCAGACAGTATCACACAGGACAGGATTAGATACATAGCTCAGCAGACGGTATCACACAGGAGAGGATTAGATACACGGCTCAGCAGACAGTATCACACAGGAGGGGATTAGATACACAGCTCAGCAGACAGTACCACACAGTATAAGATTAGATACACTGCTCAGCAGACAGTATCACACAGGAGAGGATTAGATACACAGCTCAGCAGACAGTATCAAACAGGAGGGGATTAGATACACAGCTCAGAAGACAGTATCACACAGTATAAGATTAGATACACTGTTCAGCAGATTATCACAGCATAGGATTAGATACACGGCTCAGCAGACAGTATCACACAGGAGAGGATTAGATACACAGCTCAGCAGACAGTATCACACAGGAGAGGATTAGATACACAGCTCAGCAGACAGTATCACACAGTATAAGATTAGATACACTGCTCAGCAGACAGTATCACACAGGAGAGGATTAGATACACAGCTCAGCAGACAGTATCACACAGGAGAGGATTAGATGCACAGCTCAGCAGACGGTATCGCACAGGAGAGGATTAGATACACGGCTCCACAGACAGTATAACACAGGAGAGGATTAGATACACAGCTCAGCAGACAGTATCAAACAGGAGGGGATTAGATACACAGCTCAGAAGACAGTATCACACAGTATAAGATTAGATACACTGTTCAGCAGATTATCACAGCATAGGATTAGATACACGGCTCAGCAGACAGTATCACACAGGAGGGGATTAGATACACAGCTCAGAAGACAGTATCACACAGTATAAGATTAGATACACTGTTCAGCAGATTATCACAGCATAGGATTAGATACACGGCTCAGCAGACAGTATCACACAGGAGAGGATTAGATACACAGCTCAGCAGACAGTATCACACAGGAGAGGATTAGATACACAGTTCAGCAGACAGTACCACACAGTATAAGATTAGATACACTGCTCAGCAGACAGTATCACACAGGAGAGGATTAGATACACTGCTCAGCAGACAGTATCACACCGGATAGGATTAGATACACAGCTCAGCAGACAGTATCACACCGGATAGGATTAGATACACAGCTCAGCAGACAGTATCACACAGGAGAAGATTAGATACACTGCTCAGCAGACAGTATCACACAGGAGAAGATTAGATACACAGCTCAGCAGACAGTACCACACAGTATAAGATTAGATACACTGCTCAGCAGACAGTATCACACAGGAGAAGATTAGATACACTGCTCAGCAGACAGTATCACACCGGATAGGATTAGATACACAGCTCAGCAGACAGTATCACACAGGAGAAGATTAGATACACTGCTCAGCAGACAGTATCACACCGGATAGGATTAGATACACAGCTCAGCAGACAGTATCACACAGGATAGGATTAGATACACAGCTCAGCAGACAGTATCACACAGTATAAGATTAGATACACTGCTCAGCAGACAGTATCACACAGGAGAGGATTAGATACACAGCTCAGCAGACAGTATCAAACAGGAGGGGATTAGATACACAGCTCAGAAGACAGTATCACACAGTATAAGATTAGATACACTGCTCAGCAGATTATCACAGCATAGGATTAGATACACAGCTCAGCAGACAGTATCACACAGGAGAGGAATAGATACACAGCTCAGCAGACAGTATCACACAGGAGAGGATTAGATACACAGCTCAGCAGACAGTATCACACAGTATAAGATTAGATACACTGCTCAGCAGACAGTATCACACAGGAGAGGATTAGATACACAGCTCAGCAGACAGTATCGCACAGGAGAGGATTAGATACACAGCTCAGCAGACGGTATCGCACAGGAGAGGATTAGATACACGGCTCCACAGACAGTATCACACAGGGTAGGATTAGAGATACAGCTCAGCAGACAGTATCACACAGGAAAGGATTAGATACATAGCTCAGCAGACGGTATCACACAGGACAGGATTAGATTCACAGCTCAGCAGACAGTATCACACAGGAGAGGATTAGATACACAGCTCAGCAGACAGTATCACACAGGAGTGGATTAGATACACGGCTCAGCAGACAGTATCACGAAAGATAGGATTAGATACACAGTTCATCAGACAGTATCACACAGGAGACGATTAGATACACAGCTCAGCAGACAGTATCACACATTACATGATTAGATACACAGCTCAGCAGACAGTATCACACAGGATGGGATTAGATACACGGCTCAGCAGACAGTATCACACAGGAGAGGATTAGATACACTGCTCAGCAGACAGTATCACACAGGAGAAGATTAGATACACTGTTCAGCAGACAGTATCATACAGGGTAGGATTAGATACACAGCTCAGCAGACAGTATCACACCGGATAGGATTAGCTACACAGCTCAGCAGACAGTATCACACCGGATAGGATTAGATACACAGCTCAGCAGACAGTATCACACCGAATAGGATTAGATACACAGCTCAGCAGACAGTATCACACCGAATAGGATTAGATACACAGCTCAGTAGACAGTATTACACAGGAGAAGATTAGATACACAGCTCAGCAGACAGTATCACACAGGAGAGGATTAGAAACACAGCTCAGCATACAGTATCACACAGGAGAGGATTAGATACACAGCTCAGCAGACAGTATCACACAGGATGGGATTAGATACATAGCTCAGCAGACAGTATCACACGGAGAGGATTAGATACAATGCTCAGTAGACAGTATCACACAGGAGAGGATTAGATACACGGCTCAGCAGACAGTATCACACAGGAGAGGATTAGAAACACAGCTCAGCAGACAGTATCACACAGGATGGGATTAGATACATAGCTCAGCAGACAGTATCACACGGAGAGGATTAGATACAATGCTCAGTAGACAGTATCACACAGGAGAGGATTAGATACACGGCTCAGCAGACAGTATCACACAGGAGAGGATTAGATACACGGCTCAGCAGACAGTATCACACAGGAGAGGATTAGATACATGGCTCAGCAGATGGTATCACACAGGAGAGGATTAGAGATACAGCTCAGCAGACAGTATCACACAGGAGAGGATTAGATACACGGCTCAGCAGACAGTATGACACAGGAGAGGATTAGATACACGGCTCAGCAGACAGTATCACACAGGAGAGGATTAGATACACAGCTCAGCAGACAGTATCACACAGGAGAGGATTAGATACACGGCTCAGCAGACAGTATGACACAGGAGAGGATTAGATACACGGCTCAGAAGACAGTATCATACAGGGTAGGATTAGATACACAGCTCAGCAGACAGTATCACACAGGAGAGGATTAGATACACGGCTCAGCAGATAGTATCACACAGGATAGGATTAGATACACAGCTCAGCAGACGGTATCACACAGGACAGGATTAGATACACAGCTCAGCAGACATTATCACACAGGAGAGGATTAGATACACAGCTCAGCAGACATTATCACACAGGAGGGGATTAGATACATACACAGCTCAGCAGACAGTATCAAACAGGAGGGGATTAGATACACAGCTCAGAAGACAGTATCACACAGTATAAGATTAGATACACTGTTCAGCAGATTATCACAGCATAGGATTAGATACACGGCTCAGCAGACAGTATCACACAGGAGGGGATTAGATACAGAGCTCAGAAGACAGTATCACACAGTATAAGATTAGATACACTGTTCAGCAGATTATCACAGCATAGGATTAGATACACGGCTCAGCAGACAGTATCACACAGGAGAGGATTAGATACACAGCTCAGCAGACAGTATCACACAGGAGAGGATTAGATACACAGCTCAGCAGACAGTACCACACAGTATAAGATTAGATACACTGCTCAGCAGACAGTATCACACAGGAGAGGATTAGATACACTGCTCAGCAGACAGTATCACACCTTATAGGATTAGATACACAGCTCAGCAGACAGTATCACACCGGATAGGATTAGATACACAGCTCAGCAGACAGTATCACACAGGAGAAGATTAGATACACTGCTCAGCAGACAGTATCACACAGGAGAAGATTAAATACACAGCTCAGCAGACAGTACCACACAGTATAAGATTAGATACACTGCTCAGCAGACAGTATCACACAGGAGAAGATTAGATACACTGCTCAGCAGACAGTATCACACCGGATAGGATTAGATACACAGCTCAGCAGACAGTATCACACAGGAGAAGATTAGATACACTGCTCAGCAGACAGTATCACACCGGATAGGATTAGATACACAGCTCAGTAGACAGTATCACACAGGATAGGATTAGATACACAGCTCAGCAGACAGTATCACACAGTATAAGATTAGATACACTGCTCAGCAGACAGTATCACACAGGAGAGGATTAGATACACAGCTCAGCAGACAGTATCAAACAGGAGGGGATTAGATACACAGCTCAGAAGACAGTATCACACAGTATAAGATTAGATACACTGCTCAGCAGACAGTATCACACAGGAGAGGATTAGATACACAGCTCAGCAGACAGTATCACACAGGAAAGGATTAGATACATAGCTCAGCAGACGGTATCACACAGGACAGGATTAGATTCACAGCTCAGCAGACAGTATCACACAGGAGAGGATTAGATACACAGCTCAGCAGACAGTATCACACAGGAGTGGATTAGATACACGGCTCAGCAGACAGTATCACGAAAGATAGGATTAGATACACAGTTCATCAGACAGTATCACACAGGAGACGATTAGATACAGAGCTCAGCAGACAGTATCACACATTACATGATTAGATACACAGCTCAGCAGACAGTATCACACAGGATGGGATTAGATACACGGCTCAGCAGACAGTATCACACAGGAGAGGATTAGATACACTGCTCAGCAGACAGTATCACACAGGAGAAGATTAGATACACTGTTCAGCAGACAGTATCATACAGGGTAGGATTAGATACACAGCTCAGCAGACAGTATCACACCGGATAGGATTAGCTACACAGCTCAGCAGACAGTATCACACATTACATGATTAGATACACAGCTCAGCAGACAGTATCACACAGGATGGGATTAGATACACGGCTCAGCAGACAGTATCACACAGGAGAGGATTAGATACACTGCTCAGCAGACAGTATCACACAGGAGAAGATTAGATACACTGTTCAGCAGACAGTATCATACAGGGTAGGATTAGATACACAGCTCAGCAGACAGTATCACACCGGATAGGATTAGCTACACAGCTCAGCAGACAGTATCACACCGGATAGGATTAGATACACAGCTCAGCAGACAGTATCACACCGAATAGGATTAGATACACAGCTCAGCAGACAGTATCACACCGAATAGGATTAGATACACAGCTCAGTAGACAGTATTACACAGGAGAAGATTAGATACACAGCTCAGCAGACAGTATCACACAGGAGAGGATTAGAAACACAGCTCAGCAGACAGTATCACACAGGATGGGATTAGATACATAGCTCAGCAGACAGTATCACACGGAGAGGATTAGATACAATGCTCAGTAGACAGTATCACACAGGAGAGGATTAGATACACGGCTCAGCAGACAGTATCACACAGGAGAGGATTAGATACACGGCTCAGCAGACAGTATCACACAGGAGAGGATTAGATACATGGCTCAGCAGATGGTATCACACAGGAGAGGATTAGAGATACAGCTCAGCAGACAGTATCACGCAGGAGAGGATTAGATACACGGCTCAGCAGACAGTATGACACAGGAGAGGATTAGATACACGGCTCAGCAGACAGTATCACACAGGAGAGGATTAGATACACAGCTCAGCAGACAGTATCACACAGGAGAGGATTAGATACACGGCTCAGCAGACAGTATGACACAGGAGAGGATTAGATACACGGCTCAGAAGACAGTATCACACAGGAGAGGATTAGATACACGGCTCAGCAGATAGTATCACACAGGATAGGATTAGATACACAGCTCAGCAGACGGTATCACACAGGACAGGATTAGATACACAGCTCAGCAGACATTATCACACAGGAGAGGATTAGATACACAGCTCAGCAGACATTATCACACAGGAGGGGATTAGATACATACACAGCTCAGCAGACAGTATCACACAGGACAGGATTAGATACATAGCTCAGCAGACGGTATCACACAGGAGAGGATTAGATACACGGCTCAGCAGACAGTATCACACAGGAGGGGATTAGATACACAGCTCAGCAGACAGTACCACACAGTATAAGATTAGATACACTGCTCAGCAGACAGTATCACACAGGAGAGGATTAGATACACAGCTCAGCAGACAGTATCAAACAGGAGGGGATTAGATACACAGCTCAGAAGACAGTATCACACAGTATAAGATTAGATACACTGTTCAGCAGATTATCACAGCATAGGATTAGATACACGGCTCAGCAGACAGTATCACACAGGAGAGGATTAGATACACAGCTCAGCAGACAGTATCACACAGGAGAGGATTAGATACACAGCTCAGCAGACAGTATCACACAGTATAAGATTAGATACACTGCTCAGCAGACAGTATCACACAGGAGAGGATTAGATACACAGCTCAGCAGACAGTATCACACAGGAGAGGATTAGATGCACAGCTCAGCAGACGGTATCGCACAGGAGAGGATTAGATACACGGCTCCACAGACAGTATCACACAGGAGAGAATTAGATACACAGCTCAGCAGATGGTATCACACAGGAAAGGATTAGATACATAGCTCAGCAGACGGTATCACACAGGACAGGATTAGATGCACAGCTCAGCAGACAGTATCACACAGGAGAGGATTAGATACACAGCTCAGCTGACAGTATCACATAGGACAGGATTAGATACACAGTTCATCAGACAGTATCACACAGGAGTGGATTAGATACACGGCTCAGCAGACAGTATCACGAAAGATAGGATTAGATACACAGTTCATCAGACAGTATCACACAGGAGACGATTAGATACACAGCTCAGCAGACAGTATCACACATTACATGATTAGATACACAGCTCAGCAGACAGTATCACACAGGATGGGATTAGATACACGGCTCAGCAGACAGTATCACACAGGAGAGGATTAGATACACAGCTCAGCAGACAGTAACGCACAGGAGAGGATTAGATACACAGCTCAGCACACAGTATCACACAGGAGAGGATTAGATACACGGCTCAGCAGACAGTATCACACAGAAGAGGATTAGATACACAGCTCAGCAGACAGTATCACACAGGAGAGGATTAGATACATAGCTCAGCAGACGGTATCACACAGGACAGGTTTAGATATACAGCTCAGCAGACAGTATCACACAGTAGGGGATTAGATACACAGCTCAGCAGACAGTACCACACAGTATAAGATTAGATACACTGCTCAGCAGACAGTATCACACAGGAGAGGATTAGATACACAGTTCAGCAGACAGTATCACACAGGAGGGGATTAGATACACAGTTCAGCAGACAGTATCACACAGGAGGGGATTAGATACACTGCTCAGCAGACAGTATCACACAGGAGAGGATTAGATACACAGTTCAGCAGACAGTATCACACAGGAGAGGATTAGATACACAGTTCAGCAGACAGTATCACACAGGAGGGGATTAGATACACAGCTCAGCAGACAGTATCACACAGTATAAGATTAGATACACTGCTCAGCAGACTATCACACAGCATAGGATTAGATACACGGCTCAGCAGACAGTATCACACAGGAGAGGATTAGATACACAGCTCAGCAGACAGTATCGCACAGGGCGGGATTGGATACACGACTCAGCAGATGGTATCACACAAGATAGGATTAGATACACAGTTCATCAGACAGTATCACACAGGATAGGATAAGATACACATCTCAGCACACAGTATCACACAGGAGAGGATTAGATACACGGCTCAGCAGACAGAGTCACACAGGAGAGGATTAGATACACAGCTCATCAGACAGTATCACACAGGAGAGGATTAGATACACAGCTCAGCAGACAGTATCACACAGGAGAGGATTAGATACACAGCTCAGCAGACAGTATCACACAGGAGAGGATTAGATACACAGCTCAGCTGACAGTATCACACAGGAGAGGATTAGATACACAGCTCAGCAGACAGTATCACACAGGAGAGGATTAGATACACAGCTCAGCAGACAGTATCACACAGGAGAGGATTAGAAACACAGTTCATCAGACAGTATCACACAGGAGAGGATTAGATACACAGCTCAGCAGACAGTATCACACAGGAGAGGATTAGAAACAGCTCAGCAGACAGTATCACACAGGAGAGGATTAGATACACGGATCAACAGACAATATCACACAGCATAGGATTAGATACACAGCTCAGCAGACTGTATCACACGGGTGGATTAGATACACGGCTCAGCAGACAGTATCGCACAGGGCGGGATTAGATACACGGCTCAGCAGACAGTATCACACAGGATAGGATTAGATACACAGTTCATCAGACAGTATCACACAGGAGAGGATTAGATACACAGCTCAGCAGACAGTATCACACAGGAGAGGATTAGATACACAGCTCATCAGACAGTATCACACAGAGGATTACATACACAGCTCAGCACACAGTATCACACAGGAAAGGATTAGATACACAGCTCAGCAGAGAGTATCGCACAGGAGAGGATTAGATACACAGCTCAGCAGCCGGTATCACACAGGAGAGGATTAGATACACTGCTCAGCAGACGGTATCACACAGGAGAGGATTAGATACACGGTTGAGCAGACAGTATCACACAGGGTAGCATTAGAGATACAGCTCAGCAGACAGTATCACGCAGCATAGGATTAGATACACAGCTCAGCAGACAGTATCACACAGCATAGGATTAGATACACAGCACAGCAGTCAGTATCACACAGGAGAGGATTTGATACACAGCTCAGCAGACAGTATCACACAGGGTAAGATTAGATACACTGCTCAGCAGACAGTATCACACAGGAGTGGATTAGATACACGGCTCAGCAGACAGTATCACACAGGAGAGGATTAGATACACGGATCAGCAGATGGTATCAAACAGGATGGAATTAGATACACTGCTCAGCAGACAGTATCACACAGGACAGGATTAGATACACAGCTCAGCTGACAATATCACACAGGAGAGGATTAGATACACAGCTCACCTGACAGTATCACACAGTAGAGGATTATATACATGGCTCAGCAGACAGTATCACACAGGAGAGGATTAGATACACGGCTCAGCAGACAGTACCACACAGGAGAGAATTAGATACACAGCTCAGCAGGCAGTATCACACAGTAGAGGATTATATACATCGCTCAGCAGACAGTATTACACAAGAGGGGATTAGATACACAGCTCAGCTGACAATATCGCACAGGAGAGGATTAGATACATAGCTCAGCGGACTGTATCACATAGGACAGGATTAGATATACAGCTCAGCAGACAGTATCACACAGGAGAGGATTAGATACACGGCTCAGCAGACAGTATCACAGGAGGGGATTAGATACACAGCTCAGCAGACAGTATCACACAGGACAGGATTAGATACACAGCTCAGCTGACAATATCACACAGGAGAGGATTAGATACACAGCTCACCTGACAGTATCACACAGTAGAGGATTATATACATGGCTCAGCAGACAGTATCACACAGGAGAGGATTAGATACACGGCTCAGCAGACAGTACCACACAGGAGAGGATTAGATACACAGCTCAGCAGATAGTATCACACAGTAGAGGATTATATACATGGCTCAGCAGACAGTATCACACAGGAGAGGATTATATACATGGCTCAGCAGACAGTATCACACAGGAGAGGATTAGATACACAGCTCAGCAGGCAGTATCACACAGTAGAGGATTATATACATCGCTCAGCAGACAGTATTACACAAGAGGGGATTAGATACACAGCTCAGCTGACAATATCGCACAGGAGAGGATTAGATACATAGCTCAGCGGACTGTATCACATAGGACAGGATTAGATATACAGCTCAGCAGACAGTATCACACAGGAGAGGATTAGATACACAGCTCAGCAGACAGTATCACACAGGATAGGCTTAGATACACAGCTCACCTGATAGTATCACACAGTAGAGGATTATATACATGGCTCAGCAGACAGTATCACACAGGATAGGCTTAGATACACAGCTCAGCAGGCAGTATCACACAGGAAAGGATTAGATACACAGCTCAGCAAACAGTATCACACAGGAGAGGATTAGATACACGGCTCAGCAGACAGTATCACACAGGAGAGGATTAGATACACGGCACAGCAGACAGTATCACACAGGAGAGGATTAGATACACAGCTCAGCAGACAGTATCACACAGGAAAGGATTAGATACACAGCTCAGCAGATGGTATCACACAGGATAGGATTAGATACACAACTCAGCTGACAGTATCACACAGCACAGGATTAGATACAAAGCTCAGCAGATAGTATCACACAGGAGTGGATTAGATACACGGCTCAGCAGACAGTATCGCACAGGGCGGGATTAGATACACGGCTCAGCAGACAGTATCACACAGGATAGGATTAGATACACAGTTCATCAGACAGTATCACACAGGAGAGGATTAGATACACAGCTCAGCAGACAGTATCACACAGGAGAGGATTAGATACATAGCTCTGCAGACAGTATCACACAGGGGATGATTAGATACACGGCTCAGCAGACAGTATCGCACAGGGCGGGATTAGATACACAGCTCAGCAGACAGTATCACACAGGAGTGGATTAGAGCCACGGCTCAGCAGACAGTATCGCACAGGGCGGGATTAGATACACGGCTCAGCAGACAGTATCACACAGGATAGGATTAGATACACTGCTCAGCAGATAGTATCACACAGGATAGGATTAGATGCACAGCTCAGCAGTCAGTATCACACAGGAGAGGATTAGATACACAGCTCAGCAGAGAATATCGCACAGGAGAGGATTAGATACATAGCTCAGCGGACTGTATCACACAGGACAGGATTAGATACACAGCTCAGCAGACAGTATCACACAGGAGAGGATTAGATACACGGCTCAGCAGACATTATCACACAGGAGAGGATTAGATACACAGCTCAGCAGATGGTATCACACAGGAAAGGATTAGATACACAGCTCAGCAGACAGTATCACAAAGGATAGGATTAGATACACAGCTCAGCAGCTGGTATCACACAGGATAGGTTTAGATACAGTGCTCAGCAGATGGTATCACACAGGATAGGATTACATACACTGCTCAGCAGACAGTATCACACAGGAGAGGATTAGATACACGGCTCAGCAGATGGTATCACACAGGATAGGATTAGATACACAGCTCAGCAGACAGTATCACACAGGGCAGGATTAGATACACGGTTCAGCAGACAGTATCACACAGGGTAGGATTAGATACACGGCTCAGCAGACAGTATCACACAGGAGAGGATTTGATACACAGCTCAGCAGACAGTATCACACAGGAGAGGATTAGATACACAGCTCAGCAGATGGTATCACACAGGATAGGATTAGATACACTGCTCAGCAG
This sequence comes from Phyllobates terribilis, assembly GCF_046119375.1. Classification (NCBI taxonomy): domain Eukaryota; kingdom Metazoa; phylum Chordata; class Amphibia; order Anura; family Dendrobatidae; genus Phyllobates; species Phyllobates terribilis. Next base: position 1,284,026 of record NW_027363010.1, on the reverse strand, counting down.
ACAGTATCACACAGGGCAGGATTAGATACACGGTTCAGCAGACAGTATCACACAGGGTAGGATTAGATACACGGCTCAGCACACAGTATCACACAGGACAGGATTAGATACACAGCTCAGCAGACAGTATCACACAGGAGAGGATTAGATACACGGCTCAGCAGACAGTATCACACAGGAGAGGATTAGATACACTGCTCATCAGACAGTATCACACAGGACAGCATTAGATACACAGCTCAGCAGACAGTATCACACAGGAGAGGATTAGATACATAGCTCATCAGACAGTATCACACAGGACAGGATTAGATACACGGCTCAGCAGACAGTATCACACAGGAGAGGATTAGATACACAGCTCAGCTGACAGTATCACACAGGAGAGGATTAGATACACAGCTCAGCAGATAGTATCACACAGGATAGGATTAGATATACAGCTCAGCAGACAGTATCACACAGGAGTGGATTAGATACACAGCTCAGCAGACAGTATCACACAGGATAGGATTAGATACACAGCTCAGCAGATGGTATCACACAGGATAGGATTAGATACACTGCTCAGCTGATGGTATCACACAGGATAGGATTAGATGCACAGCTCAGTAGGCAGTATCACACAGGAGAGGATTAGATACACAGCTCAGCAGACAGTATCACACAGGAGAGGATCAGATACACAGCTCAGCTGACAGTATCACACAGGAGTGGATTAGATACACGGCTCAGCAGACAGTATCGCACAGGGCGGGATTAGATACACGACTCAGCAGACAGTATCACACAGGATAGGATTAGATACACAGCTCAGTAGGCAGTATCACACAGGAGAGGATTAGATACACAGCTCAGCTGACAGTATCACACAGGAGAGGATTAGATAGACAGCTCAGCTGACAGTATCACACAGGAGTGGATTAGATACACGGCTCAGCAGACATTATCACACAGGAGAGGATTAGATACACAGCTCAGCAGACAGTATCACACAGGATAGGATTAGACACACAGCTCAGCAGACAGTATCACACAGGAGAGGATTAGATACATGACTCAGCAGACAGCATCACACAGCATAGAATTAGATACACGGTTCAGCAGACAGTATCACACAGGAGGGGATTAGATACACAGCTCAGCAGACAGTATCACACAGGATAAGATTAGATACACTGCTCTGCGGATAGTATCACACAGGATAGGATTAGATGCACAGCTCAGCAGACAGAATCACACAGGATTAGATACATAGCTCAGCAGACAGTATCACACAGGAGAGGATTAGATACACAGCTCAGCAGACAGTATCACACAGGAGAGGATGAGATACACAGCATAGGTTTAGATACACAGCTCAGCAGACAGTATCACACAGCATAGGATTAGATACACGGCTCAACAAACAGTATCACACAGGGGGGGATTAGATACACAGCTCAGCAGACAGTATCACACAGGATAAGATTAGATACACAGCTCAGCAGACAGTATCACACAGGATAAGATTAGATACACAGCTCAGCAGACAGTATTACACAGGAGAGGATTAGATGCACAGCTCAGCAGACAGTAACACACAGGACAGGATTAGATACACAGCTCAGCAGACAGTATCACACAGGAGAGGATTAGATACGCAGCTCAGCAGACAGTATCTCACAGGAGAGGATTAGATACATGGCTCAGCAGACAGTATCACACAGCATAGGATTAGATACACGGCTCAGCAGACAGTATCACACAGGAGGGGATTAGATACACAGCTGAGGAGACAGTATCACACAGGAGAGGATTAGATACACTGCTCAGCATACAGTATCACACAGCATAGGATTAAATACACAGCTCAGCAGGCAGTATCACACAGTATAAGATTAGATACACAGCTCAGCAGACAGTATCACACAGCATAGGATTAGATACACGGCTCAGCAGACAGTATCACACAGGACAGGATTAGATACACAGCTCAGCAGACAGTATCACACAGGAGAGGATTAGATACACAGCTCAGCAGACAGTATCACACAGCGTAGGATTAGATACACAGCTCAGCAGACAGTATCACACAGGAGAGGATTAGATACACAGATCAGCAGACAGTATCACACAGCATAGGATTAGATACACGGCTCAGCAGACAGTATCACACAGGAGAGGATTAGATACACAGCTCAGCAGACAGTATCACACAGGAAAGGATTAGATACACAGCTCAGCAGATGGTATCACACAGGATAGGATTAGATACACAACTCAGCTGACAGTATCACACAGCACAGGATTAGATACAAAGCTCAGCAGATAGTATCACACAGGAGTGGATTAGATACACGGCTCAGCAGACAGTATCGCACAGGGCGGGATTAGATACACGGCTCAGCAGACAGTATCACACAGGATAGGATTAGATACACAGTTCATCAGACAGTATCACACAGGAGAGGATTAGATACACAGCTCAGCAGACAGTATCACACAGGAGAGGATTAGATACATAGCTCTGCAGACAGTATCACACAGGGGATGATTAGATACACGGCTCAGCAGACAGTATCGCACAGGGCGGGATTAGATACACAGCTCAGCAGACAGTATCACACAGGAGTGGATTAGAGCCACGGCTCAGCAGACAGTATCACACAGGATAGGATTAGATACACTGCTCAGCAGATAGTATCACACAGGATAGGATTAGATGCACAGCTCAGCAGTCAGTATCACACAGGAGAGGATTAGATACACAGCTCAGCAGAGAATATCGCACAGGAGAGGATTAGATACATAGCTCAGCGGACTGTATCACACAGGACAGGATTAGATACACAGCTCAGCAGACAGTATCACACAGGAGAGGATTAGATACACGGCTCAGCAGACATTATCACACAGGAGAGGATTAGATACACAGCTCAGCAGATGGTATCACACAGGAAAGGATTAGATACACAGCTCAGCAGACAGTATCACAAAGGATAGGATTAGATACACAGCTCAGCAGCTGGTATCACACAGGATAGGTTTAGATACAGTGCTCAGCAGATGGTATCACACAGGATAGGATTACATACACTGCTCAGCAGACAGTATCACACAGGAGAGGATTAGATACACGGCTCAGCAGATGGTATCACACAGGATAGGATTAGATACACAGCTCAGCAGACAGTATCACACAGGGCAGGATTAGATACACGGTTCAGCAGACAGTATCACACAGGGTAGGATTAGATACACGGCTCAGCAGACAGTATCACACAGGAGAGGATTTGATACACAGCTCAACAGACAGTATCACACAGGAGAGGATTAGATACACAGCTCAGCAGATGGTATCACACAGGATAGGATTAGATACACTGCTCAGCAGACAGTATCACACAGGGCAGGATTAGATACACGGTTCAGCAGACAGTATCACACAGGGTAGGATTAGATACATAGCTCAGCAGACAGTATCACACAGGAGAGGATTAGATACACGGCTCAGCACACAGTATCACACAGGACAGGATTAGATACACAGCTCAGCAGACAGTATCACACAGGAGAGGATTAGATACACGGCTCAGCAGACAGTATCACACAGGAGAGGATTAGATACACTGCTCAGCAGATAGTATCACACAGGATAGGATTAGATGCACAGCTCAGCAGACAGTATCACACAGGAGAGGATTAGATACACGGCTCATCAGACAGTATCGCACAGGAGAGGATTCGATACATAGCTCATCAGACAGTATCACACAGGACAGGATTAGATACACAGCTCAGCAGACAGTATCACACAGGAGAGGATTAGATACATAGCTCATCAGACAGTATCACACAGGACAGGATTAGATACACGGCTCAGCAGACAGTATCACACAGGAGAGGATTAGATACACAGCTCAGCTGACAGTATCACACAGGAGAGGATTAGATACACAGCGCAGCAGATAGTATCACACAGGATAGGATTAGATATACAGCTCAGCAGACAGTATCACACAGGAGTGGATTAGATACACAGCTCAGCAGACAGTATCACACAGGATAGGATTAGATACACAGCTCAGCAGATGGTATCACACAGGATAGGATTAGATACACTGCTCAGCTGATGGTATCACACAGGATAGGATTAGATGCACAGCTCAGTAGGCAGTATCACACAGGAGAGGATTAGATACACAGCTCAGCAGACAGTATCACACAGGAGAGGATCAGATACACAGCTCAGCTGACAGTATCACACAGGAGTGGATTAGATACACGGCTCAGCAGACAGTATCGCACAGGGCGGGATTAGATACACGACTCAGCAGACAGTATCACACAGGATAGGATTAGATACACAGCTCAGTAGGCAGTATCACACAGGAGAGGATTAGATACACAGCTCAGCTGACAGTATCACACAGGAGAGGATTAGATACACAGCTCAGCTGACAGTATCACACAGGAGTGGATTAGATACACGGCTCAGCAGACATTATCACACAGGAGAGGATTAGATACACAGCTCAGCAGACAGTATCACACAGGATAGGATTAGACACACAGCTCAGCAGACAGTATCACACAGGAGAGGATTAGATACATGACTCAGCAGACAGCATCACACAGCATAGAATTAGATACACGGTTCAGCAGACAGTATCACACAGGAGGGGATTAGATACACAGCTCAGCAGACAGTATCACACAGGAGGGGATTAGATACACAGCTCAGCAGACAGTATCACACAGGATAAGATTAGATACACTGCTCTGCGGATAGTATCACACAGGATAGGATTAGATGCACAGCTCAGCAGACAGAATCACACAGGATTAGATACATAGCTCAGCAGACAGTATCACACAGGAGAGGATTAGATACACAGCTCAGCAGACGGTATCACACAGGAGAGGATGAGATACACAGCATAGGTTTAGATACACAGCTCAGCAGACAGTATCACACAGCATAGGATTAGATACACGGCTCAACAGACAGTATCACACAGGGGGGGATTAGATACACAGCTCAGCAGACAGTATCACACAGGATAAGATTAGATACACAGCTCAGCAGACAGTATCACACAGGATAAGATTAGATACACAGCTCAGCAGACAGTATTACACAGGAGAGGATTAGATGCACAGCTCAGCAGACAGTAACACACAGGACAGGATTAGATACACAGCTCAGCAGACAGTATCACACAGGAGAGGATTAGATACGCAGCTCAGCAGACAGTATCTCACAGGAGAGGATTAGATACATGGCTCAGCAGACAGTATCACACAGCATAGGATTAGATACACGGCTCAGCAGACAGTATCACACAGGAGGGGATTAGATACACAGCTGAGGAGACAGTATCACACAGGAGAGGATTAGATACACTGCTCAGCATACAGTATCACACAGCATAGGATTAAATACACAGCTCAGCAGGCAGTATCACACAGTATAAGATTAGATACACAGCTCAGCAGACAGTATCACACAGCATAGGATTAGATACACGGCTCAGCAGACAGTATCACACAGGACAGGATTAGATACACAGCTCAGCAGACAGTATCACTCAGGAGAGGATTAGATACACAGCTCAGCAGACAGTATCACACAGCGTAGGATTAGATACACAGCTCAGCAGACAGTATCACACAGGAGAGGATTAGATACACAGATCAGCAGACAGTATCACACAGCATAGGATTAGATACACAGCTCAGCAGACAGTATCACACAGGAGTGGATTAGATACACGGCTCAGCAGACAGTATCGCACAGGGCGGGATTAGATACACGGTTCATCAGACAGTATCACACAGGAGAGTATTAGATACACTGCTCAGCAGACAGTATCACACAGGAGAGTATTAGATACACAGCTCAGCAGACGGTATCACACAGGAGAGAATTAGATACACAGCTCAGCAGACAGTATCACACAGGATTAGATACATAGCTCAGCAGACAGTATCACACAGGAGAGGATTAGATACACAGCTCAGCAGACAGTATCACACAGGAGGGGATTAGATACACAGCTCAGCAGACAGTATCACACAGGATAAGATTAGATACACAGCTCAGCAGACAGTATCACACAGGATAAGATTAGATACACAGCTCAGCAGACAGTATTACACAGGAGAGGATTAGATGCACAGCTCAGCAGACAGTATCACATAGGACAGGATTATATACACAGTTCATCAGACAGTATCACACAGGAGAGGATTAGATACGCAGATCAGCAGACAGTATCTCACAGGAGAGGATTAGATACATGGCTCAGCAGACAGTATCACACAGCATAGGATTAGATACACGGCTCAGCAGACAGTATCACACAGGAGGGGATTAGATACACAGCTGAGGAGACAGTATCACACAGCATAGGATTAGATACACAGCTCAGCAGACAGTATCACACAGCATAGGATTAGATACACAGCTCAGCAGACAGTATCGCACAGCATAGGATTAGATACACGGCTCAGCAGACAGTATCACACAGGACAGGATTAGATACACAGCTCAGCAGACAGTATCACACAGGAGAGGATTAGATACACAGCTCAGCAGACAGTATCACACAACATAGGATTAGATACACGGCTCAGCAGACAGTATCACACAGGACAGGATTAGATACACAGCTCAGCAGACAGTATCACACAGGAGAGGATTAGATACACAGCTCAGCAGACAGTATCACACAGCGTAGGATTAGATACACAGCTCAGCAGACAGTATCACACAGGAGAGGATTAGATACACAGATCAGCAGACAGTATCACACAGCATAGGATTAGATACACAGCTCAGCAGACAGTATCACACAGGAGTGGATTAGATACACGGCTGAGCAGACAGTATCACACAGGAGAGTATTAGATACACAGCTCAGCAGACGGTATCACACAGGAGAGAATTAGATACACAGCTCAGCAGACGGTATCACACAGGAGAGGATTAGATACACGGCTCAGCAGACAGTGTCACACAGGGTAGGATTAGAGATACACGGCTCAGCAGACAGTATCACACAGGAGAGGATTAGATACACAGCTCAGCAGACAGTATCACACAGGGGATGATTAGATACACTGTTTAGCAGATAGTATCACACGGGATAGGATTAGATGCACAGCTCAGCAGACAGTATCACACAGGACAGGATTAGATACACTGCTCAGCAGACAGTATCACTGTACAGGATTAGATACACAGCTCACCAGACAGTATCACATAGCATAGGATTAGATACACAGGTCAGCAAACGGTATCACACAGGATAGGATTAGATACACTGCTCAGCAGATGGTATCACACAGGATAGGATTAGATACACAGCTCAGCAGACAGTATCACACAGGATAGGATTAGATACATGGCTCAGCAGACAGTATCACAGGAGGGGATTAGATACACGGCTCAGTAGACAGTATCACACAGGAGAGGATTAGATACACATCATAGGATTAGATACACAGCTCAGCAGACAGTATCACACAGGAGGGGATTAGATACACAGCTCAGCAGACAGTATCACACAGGATAAGATTAGATACACTGCTCAGCAGACAGTATCACACAGGAGAGGATTAGATACACGGCTCAACACACAGTATTACACAGATGATTAGATACACGGCTCAGCAGACAGTATCACACAGGAGAGGATTAGATACACAGCTCAGCTGACAGTATCACACAGCATAGAATTAGATACACAGCTCAGCAGACAGTATCACACAGGAGTGGATTAGATACACGGCTCAGCAGACAGTATCGCACAGGGCGGGATTAGATACACGGCTCAGCAGACAGTATCACACAGGATAGGATTAGATACACAGTTCATCAGACAGTATCACACAGGAGACAATTAGATACACAGCTCAGCAGACAGTATCACACATTAGAGGATTAGATACACAGCTCAGCAGACCGTATCACACAGGAGAGGATTAGATACACAGCTCAGCAGACAGTATCACACAGGATGGCATTAGATACACAGCTCAGCACACAGTTTCACCAGGAGAGGATTAGATACACGGCTCAGCAGACAGTATCGCACAGGAGAGGATTAGATACACTGCTCACCAGACAGTATCACACAGCATAGGATTAGATACACTGCTCAGCAGACAGTATCACACAGGAGTGGATTAGATACACGGCTCAGCAGACAGTATCGCACAGGGCGGGATTAGATACATGGCTCAGCAAACAGTATCACACAGGATAGGATTAGATACACAGTTCACCATCACTGCGTCATAATAGCACTGCAATATGTGGTGAGGGACTACAACTCCCAGCAAGTGACAGTGCAGGTACCGATCATGTAACTAAACCATCACTGCGTCATAATAGCACTGCAGTATGTGGTGAGGGACTACAACTCCCAGCAAGTGACAGCGCAGGCACTGGTCATGTAACTAAACCATCACTGCGTTATAATAGCACTGCAGTATGTGGTGAGGGACTACAACTCCCAGCAAGTGACAGCGCAGGCACTGGTCATGTAACTAAACCATCACTGCGTTATAATAGCACTGCAGTATGTGGTGAGGGACTACAACTCCCAGCAAGTGACAGCGCAGGCACCGATCATGTAACTAAACCATCACTGTGTCATAATAGCACTGCAGTATGTGGTGAGGGACTACAACTCCCAGCAAGTTTATTTGTTTTTATTTTACACGCTGCTGTTTTCCACAGTGAATTACCAGAAAGATCTGCACCAAAATCATGGAGTGCAAATTTGCTGTTGTGGATTTTCTTGCGGATTTTTGCTAATTTGCTCTGATTTTCTATGGAAATCCTCCAGGAACAATCTGCCACATTTGAACAGATCTTCAGGCCTCATTCAGACATCTGTAGTTTTCTGGTACATTAAAAAAAAGGAAAAAAAACAAAACTGATTTTCATCAAAGGGATCGATCCGAATTGTATCAATGTTTGTTACTATATGCAAATAAAAAAATATATATATATATGGATATGTGAGCTGCCCCATAGATGATAAAGGTGCGTATTATGTCTGTCAATAACATGGATGTAAAAAAACAGACGTCTGAATGAGACGTTCACCCACAAGATCATCTAGCAATAGTGCAGCTCTGACCTGACACATAGCATTCACAGAAAGGCTCCTGATCAGCACATATGATGTCTGTGATCTATAAAGAGTCCTCCACATTGTACCCACTACATATACATTCACAATAAAGCTGCCCCCGTAACATCAACTGCCCCACACCTACCACATATAGCCAGGTCCCCGCTCCCCCACACACAGTATATAGCCAAGGTCCCCGCTCCCCCACACACAGTATATAGCCAGGTCCCCGCTCCCCCACACAAAGTATATAGCCAGGTCCCCGCTCCCCCACACAAAGTATATAGCCAGGTCCCCGCTCCCCCACACACAGTATATAGCCAGGTCCCCGCTCCCCCACACAAAGTATATAGCCAGGTCCCCGCTCCCCCGCACACAGTATATAGCCAGGTCCCCGCTCCCCCACACACAGTATATAGCCAGGTCCCCGATCCCCCACACAAAGTATATAGCCAAGCTCCCCTCCTCCATGTATAGCATATTTATCCAGGTCCCCGCTCCCCCACACACAGTATATAGCCAGGTCCCCGCTCCCCCACACAAAGTATATAGCCAGGTCCCCGCTCCCCCGCACACAGTATATAGCCAGGTCCCCGCTCCCCCACACACAATATATAGCCAGGTCCCCGCTCCCCCACACAAAGTATATAGCCAAGCTCCCCTCCTCCATGTATAGCATATTTATCCAGGTCCCCGCTCCCCCACACACAGTATATAGCCAAGATCCCCGCTCCCCCACACAAAGTATATAGCCAGGTCCCCGCTCCCCCACACACAGTATATAGCCAAGATCCCCGCTCCCCCACACAAAGTATATAGCCAGATCCCCGCTCCCCCACACACAGTATATAGCCAGGTCCCCGCTCCCCCACACAAAGTATATAGCCAAGCTCCCCTCCTCCATGTATAGCATATTTATCCAGGTCCCCGCTCCCCCACACAAAGTATATAGCCAGGTCCCCGCTCCCCCACACACAGTATATAGCCAGGTCCCCGCTCCCCCACACAAAGTATATAGCCAGGTCCCCGCTCCCCCGCACACAGTATATAGCCAGGTCCCCGCTCCCCCACACACAGTATATAGCCAGGTCCCCGCTCCCCCACACAAAGTATATAGCCAAGCTCCCCTCCTCCATGTATAGCATATTTATCCAGGTCCCCGCTCCCCCACACACAGTATATAGCCAAGATCCCCGCTCCCCCACACAAAGTATATAGCCAGGTCCCCGCTCCCCCACACACAGTATATAGCCAGGTCCCCGCTCCCCCACACAAAGTATATAGCCAGGTCCCCGCTCCCCCACACAAAGTATATAGCCAGGTCCCCGCTCCCCCACACACAGTATATAGCCAAGGTCCCCGCTCCCCCACACAAAGTATATAGCCAGGTTCCAGCTCCCCCACACACAGTATATAGCCAAGGTCCCCGCTCCCCCACACAAAGTATATAGCCAGGTCCCCGCTCCCCCACACAAAGTATATAGCCAAGCTCCCCTCCTCCATGTATAGCATATTTATCCAGGTCCCCGCTCCCCCACACACAGTATATAGCCAAGATCCCCGCTCCCCCACACAAAGTATATAGCCAGGTCCCAGCTCCCCCACACACAGTATATAGCCAGGTCCCAGCTCCCCCACACACAGTATATAGCCAAGGTCCCCGCTCCCCCACACAAAGTATAGAGCCAAGGTCCCCTCCTCCATGTATAGCATATTTATCCAGGTCTCCCTCCCCCACACAAAGTATATAGCCAGGTCCCCGCTCCCCCACACAAAGTATATAGCCAGGTCCCAGCTCCCCCACACAAAGTATATAGCCAAGGTCCCCTCCTCCATGTATAGCATATTTATCCAGGTCTCCCTCCCCCACACAAAGTATATAGCCAGGTCCCCGCTCCCCCACACAAAGTATATAGCCAGGTCCCAGCTCCCCCACACAAAGTATATAGCCAAGGTCCCCGCTCCCCCACACAAAGTATATAGCCAGGTCCCCGCTCCCCCACACAAAGTATATAGCCAAGGTCCCCTCCTCCATGTATAGCATATTTATCCAGGTCTCCCTCCCCCACACAAAGTATATAGCCAGGTCCCCGCTCCCCCACACAAAGTATATAGCCAGGTCCCAGCTCCCCCACACAAAGTATATAGCCAAGGTCCCCGCTCCCCCACACAAAGTATATAGCCAGGTCCCCGCTCCCCCACACAAAGTATATAGCCAGGTCCCCGCTCCCCCACACAAAGTATATAGCCAGGTCCCCGCTCCCCCACACAAAGTATATAGCCAGGTCCCCGCTCCCCCACACAAAGTATATAGCCAAGGTCCCCTCCTCCATGTATAGCATATTTATCCAGGTCTCCGCTCCCCCACATATAGCAAAGAGAACCAAGTCCAGCACCCCCTCCCCCACCACACAGCATACGGTATATAGACAAGACCCCCACACACAGCATACGGTATATAGACAAGTCCCCCACACACAGCATACGGTATATAGACAAGACCCCCACACACAGCATACGGTATATAGACAAGTCCTCCACACACAGCATACGGTATATAGACAAGTCCCCACCACACAGCATACGGTATATAGACAAGCCCCCACACAGCATACAGTATATAGACAAGTCCCCCACACAGCATACGGTATATAGACAAGTCCCCCACACACAGCATACGGTATATAGACAAGTCCCCACACACAGCATACAGTATATAGACAAATCCCCCCCACACACAGCATACAGTATATAGACAAGTCCCCCACACACAGCATACAGTATATAGACAAGTCCCCCACACACAGCATACGGTATATAGACAAGTCCCTCATACACAGCATACAGTATATAGACATGTCCCCCACACACAGCATACGGTATATAGACAAGTCCCCCACACACAGCATACAGTATATAGACAAGTCCCCACACACAGCATACAGTATATAGACAAGTCCCCCACACACACAGCATACGGTATATAGACAAGTCCCCCATACACAGCATACAGTATATAGACATGTCCCCCACACACAGCATACGGTATATAGACAAGTCCCCCACACACAGCATACAGTATATAGACAAGTCCCCACACACAGCATACAGTATATAGACAAGTCCCCCACACACAGCATACGGTATATAGACAAGCCCCCCACACAGCATACGGTATATAGACAAGTCCCCCACACACAGCATACGGTATATAGACAAGTCCCCCCCACACAGCATACAGTATATAGACAAGTCCCCCCACACAGCATACAGTATATAGACAAGTCCCCCCACACAGCATACGGTATATAGACAAGTCCCCCCCACACACAGCATACAGTATATAGACAAGTCCAACCCACACAGCATACGGTATATAGACAAGTCCCCCACACACAGAATACAGTATATAGACAAGCCCCCACACACAGCATACGGTATATAGACAAGTCCCCCACACACAGCATACAGTATATAGACAAGTCCCCCACACACAGCCTACAGTATATAGACAAGTCCCCCACACAGCATACGGTATATAGACAAGTCCCCCACACACAGCATACAGGATATAGACAAGTCCCCCACACAGCATACGGTATATAGACAAGTCCCCCCCACACAGCATACGGTATATAGACAAGTCCCCCACACACAGCATACAGGATACAGACAAGTCCCCCACACAGCATACGGTATATAGACAAGTCCCCCCCACACAGCATACGGTATATAGACAAGACCCCCACACACAGCATACGGTATATAGACAAGTCCTCCACACACAGCATACGGTATATAGACAAGTCCCCCACACACAGCATACGGTATATAGACAAGCCCCCACACAGCATACAGTATATAGACAAGTCCCCCACACAGCATACGGTATATAGACAAGTCCCCCACACACAGCATACGGTATATAGACAAGTCCCCACACACAGCATACAGTATATAGACAAATCCCCCCCACACACAGCATACAGTATATAGACAAGTCCCCCACACACAGCATACAGTATATAGACAAGTCCCCCACACACAGCATACGGTATATAGACAAGTCCCCCATACACAGCATACAGTATATAGACATGTCCCCCACACACAGCATACGGTATATAGACAAGTCCCCCACACACAGCATACAGTATATAGACAAGTCCCCCACACACACAGCATACGGTATATAGACAAGTCCCCCATACACAGCATACAGTATATAGACATGTCCCCCACACACAGCATACGGTATATAGACAAGTCCCCCACACACAGCATACAGTATATAGACAAGTCCCCACACACAGCATACAGTATATAGACAAGTCCCCCACACACAGCATACGGTATATAGACAAGCCCCCCACACAGCATACGGTATATAGACAAGTCCCCCACACACAGCATACGGTATATAGACAAGTCCCCCCCACACAGCATACAGTATATAGACAAGTCCCCCCACACAGCATACAGTATATAGACAAGTCCCCCCACACAGCATACGGTATATAGACAAGTCCCCCCCACACACAGCATACAGTATATAGACAAGTCCCCCCCACACAGCATACGGTATATAGACAAGTCCCCCACACACAGAATACAGTATATAGACAAGCCCCCACACACAGCATACGGTATATAGACAAGTCCCCCACACACAGCATACAGTATATAGACAAGTCCCCCACACACAGCATACAGTATATAGACAAGTCCCCCACACAGCATACAGTATATAGACAAGTCCCCCACACACAGCATACGGTATATAGACAAGTCCCCCACACACAGCATACAGGATATAGACAAGTCCCCCACACAGCATACGGTATATAGACAAGTCCCCCCCACACACCATACGGTATATAGACAAGTCCCCCACACACAGCATACAGGATATAGACAAGTCCCCCACACAGCATACGGTATATAGACAAGTCCCCCCCACACAGCATACGGTATATAGACAAGTCCCTCTCACACAGCATACAGTATATAGACAAGTCCCCCATACACAGCATACAGTATATAGACAAGTCCCCTACACAGCATACAGTATATAGACAAGTCCCCCTCACAGCATACAGTATATAGACAAGTCCCCCCCACACACAGCATACAGTATATAGACAAGTCCCCCATACACAGCATACAGTATATAGACAAGTCCCCCACACACAGCATACGGTATATAGACAAGTCCCCCACACACATCATACGGTATATAGACAAGTCCCCCACACACAGCATACGGTATATAGACAAGTCCCCCCACACAGCATACAGTATATAGACAAGTCCCCCACACACAGCATACGGTATATAGACAAGTCCCCCACACACAGCATACGGTATATAGACAAGTCCCCCCCACACAGCATACGGTATATAGACAAGTCTCCCACACACAGAATACAGTATATAGACAAGCCCCCCACACACAGCATATAGTATATAGACAAGTCCCCCCCACACAGCATACGGTATATAGACAAGCCCCCCCACACAGCATACGGTATATAGAAAAGTCCCCCACACACAGCATACGGTATATAGACAAGTCCCCCCCACACAGCATACGGTATATAGACAAGTCCCCCACACACAGCATACGGTACATAGACAAGTCCCCCACACACAGCATATAGTATATAGACAAGTCCCCCCAACACAGCATACGGTATATAGACAAGCCCCCCCACACAGCATACGGTATATAGAAAAGTCCCCCCCACACAGCATACGGTATATAGACAAGTCCCCCCCACACAGCATACGGTATATAGACAAGTCCCCCCCACACAGCATACGGTATATAGAAAAGTCCCCCCCACATAGCATACAGTATATAGACAAGTCCCCCACACACAGCATACGGTATATAGACAAGTCCCCCCACACACAGCATACGGTATATAGACAAGTCCCCCATACACAGCATACGGTATATAGACAAGTCCCCCATACACAGCATACAGTATATAGACAAGTCCCCCACACACAGCTTACAGTATATAGACAAGTCCCCCCACACACAGCATACGGTATATAGACAAGTCCCCCATACACAGCATACGGTATATAGACAAGTCCCCCCACACAGCATACAGTATATAGACAAGTCCCCCCCACACAGCATACAGTATATAGACAAGTCCCCCACACACAGCATACGGTATATAGACAAGTCCCCCCACACACAGCATAAGGTATATAGACAAGTCCCCCATACACAGCATAAGGTATATAGACAAGTCCCCCATACACAGCATACAGTATATAGACAAGTCCCCCACACACAGCTTACGGTATATAGACAAGTCCCCCCCACACAGCATACAGTATATAGACAAGTCCCCCACACACAGCCTACGGTATATAGACAAGTCCCCCCACACAGCATACGGTATATAGACAAGTCCCCCCACACAGCATACGGTATATAGACAAGTCCCCCCACACAGCATACAGTATATAGACAAGTCCCCCCCATATGGTATATAGACAAGTCCCCCACACACAGCATACGGTATATAGACAAGTCCCCCCACACAGCATACGGTATATAGACAAGTCCCCCCCACACACAGCATACAGTATATAGACAAGTCCCCCCCACACAGCATACGGTATATAGACAAGTCCCCCCACACAGCATACAGTATATAGACAAGTCCCCCACACACAGCATATGGTATATAGACAAGTCCCCCACACAGCATACGGTATATAGACAAGTCCCCCCCACACAGCATACAGTATATAGACAAGTCCACCACACACAGCATACGGTATATAGACAAGTCCCCCCCACACACAGCATACACTATTTAGACAAGTCCCCCCCACACAGCATACGGTATATAGACAAGTCCCCCCCACACAGCATACAGTATATAGACAAGTCCCCCCACACAGCATACGGTATATAGACAAGTCCCCCCCACACACAGCATACGGTATATAGACAAGTCCCCCCCACACAGCATACGGTATATAGACAAGTCCCCCCCACACAGCATACAGTATATAGACAAGTCCCCCACATAGCATACGGTATATAGACAAGTCCCCCACACACAGCATACAGTATATAGACAAGTCCCCCACACAGCATACGGTATATAGACAAGTCCCCCACACACAGCATACGGTATATAGACAAGTCCCCCACACACAGCATACGGTATATAGACAAGTCCCCCCCACACAGCATACGGTATATAGACAAGTCCCCCACACACAGAATACAGTATATAGACAAGCCCCCACACACAGCATACGGTATATAGACAAGTCCCCCACACACAGCATATAGTATATAGACAAGTCCCCCATACACAGCATACAGTATATAGAGAAGTCCCCCACACAGCATACGGTATATAGACAAGTCCCCCACACACAGCATACGGTATATAGACAAGTCCCCCACACACAGCATACGGTATATAGACAAGTCCCCCCACACAGCATACAGTATATAGACAAGTCCCCCACACACAGCATACGGTATATAGACAAGTCCCCCACACACAGCATACGGTATATAGACAAGTCCCCCCCACACAGCATACGGTATATAGACAAGTCCCCCACACACAGAATACAGTATATAGACAAGCCCCCACACACAGCATACGGTATATAGACAAGTCCCCCACACACAGCATATAGTATATAGACAAGTCCCTCCCACACAGCATACGGTATATAGACAAGCCCCCCCACAGAGCATACGGTATATAGAAAAGTCCCCCCCACACAGCATACGGTATATAGACAAGTCCCCCCCACACAGCATACGGTATATAGACAAGTCCCCCCCACACAGCATACGGTATATAGAAAAGTCCCCCCCACACAGCATACAGTATATAGACAAGTCCCCCACACACAGCATACGGTATATAGACAAGTCCCCCCACACACAGCATACGGTATATAGACAAGTCCCCCATACACAGCATACGGTATATAGACAAGTCCCCCATACACAGCATACAGTATATAGACAAGTCCCCCACACACAGCTTACAGTATATAGACAAGTCCCCCCACACACAGCATACGGTATATAGACAAGTCCCCCATACACAGCATACGGTATATAGACAAGTCCCCCCACACAGCATACAGTATATAGACAAGTCCCCCCCACACAGCATACAGTATATAGACAAGTCCCCCATACACAGCATACGGTATATAGACAAGTCCCCCACACAAAGCATACAGTATATAGACAAGTCCCCCACACACAGCATACGGTATATAGACAAGTCCCCCCACACACAGCATAAGGTATATAGACAAGTCCCCCATACACAGCATAAGGTATATAGACAAGTCCCCCATACACAGCATACAGTATATAGACAAGTCCCCCACACACAGCTTACGGTATATAGACAAGTCCCCCCCACACAGCATACAGTATATATACAAGTCCCCCACACACAGCCTACGGTATATAGACAAGTCCCCCCACACAGCATACGGTATACAGACAAGTCCCCCCACACAGCATACGGTATATAGACAAGTCCCCCCACACAGCATACAGTATATAGACAAGTCCCCCCCATACGGTATATAGACAAGTCCCCCACACACAGCATACGGTATATAGACAAGTCCCCCCACACAGCATACGGTATATAGACAAGTCCCCCCCACACACAGCATACGGTATATAGACAAGTCCCCCCACACAGCATACGGTATATAGACAAGTCCCCCCCACACACAGCATACAGTATATAGACAAGTCCCCCCCACACAGCATACGGTATATAGACAAGTCCCCCCACACAGCATACAGTATATAGACAAGTCCCCCACACACAGCATATGGTATATAGACAAGTCCCCCACACAGCATACAGTATATAGACAAGTCCCCCACACACAGCATACGGTATATAGACAAGTCCCCCACACAGCATATGGTATATAGACAAGTCCCCCCCACACAGCATACAGTATATAGACAAGTCCACCACACACAGCATACGGTATATAGACAAGTCCCCCCCACACACAGCATACAGTATATAGACAAGTCCCCCCACACAGCATACGGTATATAGACAAGTCCCCCCCACACAGCATACAGTATATAGACAAGTCCCCCCACACAGCATACGGTATATAGACAAGTCCCCCCCACACACAGCATACGGTATATAGACAAGTCCCCCCCACACAGCATACGGTATATAGACAAGTCCCCCCCACACAGCATACAGTATATAGACAAGTCCCCCACATAGCATACGGTATATAGACAAGTCCCCCACACACAGCATACAGTATATAGACAAGTCCCCCACACAGCATACGGTATATAGACAAGTCCCCCACACACAGCATACGGTATATAGACAAGTCCCCCACACACAGCGTACGGTATATAGACAAGTCCCCCACACATAGCATACAGTATATAGACAAGTCCTCCACACACAGCATACGGTATATAGACAAGTCCCCCACACACATCATACGGTATATAGACAAGTCCCCCACACACAGCATACGGTATATAGACAAGTCCCCCCCACACATCATACGGTATATAGACAAGTCCCCCCCACACAGCATACGGTATATAGACAAGTCCCCCACACACAGCATACGGTATATAGACAAGTCCCCCCAACACAGCATACGGTATATAGACAAGTCCCCCCCACACAGCATACGGTATATAGACAAGTCCCCCCCACACAGCATACGGTATATAGACAAGTCCCCCCCACACAGCATACGGTATATAGACAAGTCCCCCCCACACAGCATACGGTATATAGACAAGTCCCCCCAACACAGCATACGGTATAAAGACAAGTCCCCCACACATAGCATACAGTATATAGACAAGTCCTCCACACACAGCATACGGTATATAGACAAGTCCCCCCCACACAGCATACGGTATATAGACAAGTCCCCCCCACACAGCATACGGTATATAGACAAGTCCCCCCCACACAGCATACGGTATATAGACAAGTCCCCCCAACACAGCATACGGTATATAGACAAGTCCCCCACACACAGCATACAGTATATAGACAAGTCCCCCACACAGCATACGGTATATAGACAAGTCCCCCACACACAGCATACAGTATATAGACAAGTCCCCCACACACAGCATACAGTATATAGACAAGTCCCCCACACAGCATACGGTATATAGACAAGTCCCCCACACACAGCATACGGTATATAGACAAGTCCCCCCAACACAGCATACGGTATATAGACAAGTCCCCCACACACAGCATACAGTATATAGACAAGTCCCCCACACACAGCATACAGTATATAGACAAGTCCCCCACACGCAGCATACTGTATATAGACAAGTCCCCCACACGCAGCATACAGTATATAGACAAGTCCCCCACACAGCATACGGTATATAGACAAGTCCCCCACACACAGCATACAGTATATAGACAAGTCCCCCACACAGCATACGGTATATAGACAAGTCTCCCACACACAGCATACAGTATATAGACAAGTCCCCCACACACAGCATACAGTATATAGACAAGTCCCCCACACGCAGCATACTGTATATAGACAAGTCCCCCACACGCAGCATACAGTATAGACAAGTCCCCCACACAGCATACGGTATATAGACAAGTCCCCCACACACAGCATACAGTATATAGACAAGTCCCCCACACACAGCATACGGTATATAGACAAGTCCCCCACACACACCATACAGTATATAGATAAGTCCCCCACACACAGCATACAGTATATAGACAAGTCCCCCACACACAGCATACGGTATATAGACAAGTCCCCCACACACAGCATACGGTATATAGACAAGTCCCCCACACACAGCATACGGTATATAGACAAGTCCCCCACACACAGCATACAGTATATAGACAAGTCCCCCCCACACAGCATACGGTATATAGACAAGTCCCCCTACACAGCATACGGTATATAGACAAGTCCCCCACACACAGCATACGGTATATAGACAAGTCCCCCACACACAGCATACAGTATATAGATAAGTCCCCCACACACAGCATACGGTATATAGACAAGTCCCCCACACACAGCATACGGTATATAGACAAGTCCCCCCCCACACACACAGCATAAAGTATATAGACAAGTCCCCCCCACACACAGCATACGGTATATAGACAAGTCAAACCACACACCCCCACACACACAGCATACGATGTATAGACAAGTGCATAGCTGTGCTAGGGTAGGAGTGGGAGGAGCCTTCCTTCTCTTGTCAGTGCTGGCCCTGCAGTGGGGCCCACCGGGGAATTCCCCAGCAGGCCAGTCCGAGCCTGGTCACATGCTGGCTAGAGTCTCAGACACCTCTCTGAGTAGCCCACTGATAGAAGTGGATGAGAATCTAGTCGGCATTTGACCTCAACTATTACATCATAACACCGGCTTTATCTTTTTAAAGCTTTGTAACCTTTACTCACTTTATGAATCAGCCATAGATAAAACTCAATAAGGATGGGTTGCTACTGTGTGCAATTTGCCAGCCAGCCCAGAACAGCGGTGACCTGAGCCGACAGCAGCGACTTGAGTAGACTGTGGTCACCTGAGCCAACAGCAGCATTTAAATTGAGCTATCGCCAGGAAATGGATGACAATGGCAGTCAGGGGAATGGTGAAGGCCTGCATGGCTGCCATCTTGGTACTCCTGTGAAGTTCATCCACAGTCTGAACTTAATCTTATAAACTGTATACTGCATTACTAGAGGATTACTGTATATAGAATAAGCAGTCAAGAGATCGCAGGTTAAAGTGCCCTAAGGGGACATAAAAAAAAGAAAGTAAAAATGGAAAAAAAAGAAAACGTTTTATAAAGGAAAAAAAATAAACAAAAATGTTAAATCACCCCTATTTTCCAAGGTAAAAAAAAAGAAATTAAAAAAGAAACATTTTATATTGTCGTGTCTGTAAAAGTCCGACCTATCAAAGCCCAAATTATTTAAACCGCACGTTAAATAGCGGAAAAATAAATTAAGAAGCCAGAATTGCCGTATTATGGTGTCACCAAACAGTAATAAATAACCCGGTATTGTGTCACCATTTTGTGAGACCCTGCATTTGTTCCATGTTTCTGCTGATGAATCTGGGCGAGGTTCGCTTTCTGCTCGCCGGCCTGCGGGGGTTATTGATCCCATTCTCTGCTGTCTACAAACTTTTCATCTCTTTTTGATGCATTTTTTGGGAGGTAAAATTACCCAAAAAGAAAAAAACAACTGGGGTGTTTAGATTATCTTTGCTGTTGGGCATTTGCTGTAGGGGTTAATATATTTATGATTTGATAGATCGGACTTTTTGTCAGTGTGTCAATACTAAATAAATAAATATATATATATAATCTTTTAGTCTTGCTTTGTATTGACAAATGGAGGTAGGAAATTTCAAAGGATTTTTTTATATATATAAATTTCAGTTTTAATCCTTTTCTATCACATTATTTTTTGGTCCCGTTGGGCAACTTGAACCAAAAATCCACAACTCATTGGAATTGCGACACTTAAATTCTGCGGATGTCGGGAAGGGGATAAAGAGAATAAAGTAACTTTGCAGAATGCTTCCGTTTTGTGTACACAGCTCCTGTGCTGACTTAGTGTTCTCTTTGGTTACACCACACACCCATTCTGTGTCCGGCCCCCACAGATCGCCATCTCCATATATATGGGGGGATTTCCTCATGTGACGACCCCTCTGCCGATGTATACAGATCACATGTGGCTTCACCTTCAGCTTTGATCTCCGCAGTCTTCAGTTCCGGATCCTCCAGGATGAGGGATAAATCTTTCTTGCTCTTCATTCCCCTCCGTGGCTGATACAGCAGCTCCACCGCGCCGACGTTCCCCTCATAGGGAGGAATCGCTCCGCAAAGACTGTTCTCAGCCACAGGACGATCCGCCGGATACAGGAGGAAAGTTCTCGTCTCTGCAATGAAGGATTATTCCACTTTTCTGCCATTTGTAAGATCTCTGCTTGTTGTCTGAGAATAAAATCATTCTTGTTAATATCCAGAACCTGAAAAAAATCTAATCCTGACAGCAGCGGAGCATTTATTACAATGGTATTCAGTCTAGACGATCCCCCTCCTGTCCTGACCGTTTGCTACAATGTATCAGTGCAGGGAAAATCTATCAGTTCGGACTTGGTTTCCCTTACAGAGGATTGTCCAGGCCAGACACCATTGTACCCAGTGGCGTCCCGCCAATGGCGGCAGGCCACGCGACTGCTATGGGGCCCGTGAGCTGGGGGGGCCCCATAGCAGTCGCCTGCACTGTGTACCCCCGCATCGGGTCCCCCTCCTGCACCCAGGCAAGCGGCGGGGCCCTGAGCAGGCGGGGGGCTTACTCGCCGTCGGGCATCCCGGCGCACTATGGGCCCCCCCGCCTGCTCAGGGCCCCGGCCGTCACAATAATTACCTCTTCCTGTGCCCTAGACGCTAGAATGTATGGGATCCTTCCAGGTGTGATGTCATTTCCGGGGGCGTGTTCTAGTTCAGCACCAGACGCCAGAGTCTCATGCAGAGACAGAGCTGCCGGTGAAGCTGCAGGAGGAGGTCAGTATCCTAAGCTGAGAAACAGGAGATTGTTCTATTAATTGCTGGTCTGATGTCTTTTCTTCTTGTTGTTTTTGGGGTGAGGGGGCTTGATACTTGCGAGTGAGGGATTTGGGGGGGTTAATGCTGGAGGGCAGTCTGGTGGGGTTAATTAATGCTTGTGGAGATCTTAGGGGGCTCTGGGGAATAATGCAGGGATAATGCGTGCTTGTGGGGGCCCTAAGGGGATGCTACGGGGTTGTGAGGGCTCTGGGGGGGATGCTGCGGGCTTAGGGGGGCCCTAAGGGGGATTCTGCGGTCTTGTGGGGGCTCTGGGGGGGATGCTGCGAGCTTGTGGGGGCTCTGGGGGGGTGAATGCTGTGGGCTTGTGGGGCCCTGGGGGGGATGCTGCGGGCTTATGGGGCCCTGGGGGGATGCTGTGGGCTTGTGGGTGCTCTGGGGGGGATGCTGCGGGCTTGTGGGGCCCTGGGTGGGATGCTGTGGGCTTGTGGGGGCTCTGGGGCGGGAATGCTGTGGGCTTGTGGGGCCCTGGGGGGGATGCTGCGGGCTTGTGGGGCCCTGGGGGGATGCTGTGGGCTTGTGGGGCCCTGGGGGGATGCTGTGGGCTTGTGGGTGCTCTAGGGGGGATGCTGCGGGCTTGTGGGGCCCTGGGGGGATGCTCTGGGCTTGTGGGTGCTCTGGGGCGAATGCTGCGGCCTTGTGGGTGCTCTGGGGGGATGCTGCGGGCTTGTGGAGGCTCTGGGGGGGATGCTGCGAGCTTGTGGGGGCTCTGGGGGAGGGATGCTGTGAGCTTGTGGGGGCTCTGGTGGGGGGATGCTGTGGGCTTGTGGGGGCCCTGGGGGGGATGCTGTGGGCTTGTGGGGGCCCTTGGGGGATACTGCGGGCTTGTGGGAGCTCTGGGGGGGAGTGCTGCAGGCTTGTGGGGGCCCCGGGGGGATGCAGCAGGCTTGTGGGGGCCCTGGGGGGGATGCATCGGGCTTGTGGGTGCTCTGGGGGGGATGCAGCGGGCTTGTGGGTGCTCTGGGGGGGATGCTGCCGGCTTGTGGGTGCTCTGGGGGGGGATGCTGCGGGCTTGTGGGGGCTCTGGGGGGGATGCTGCAGGCTTGTGGGGCCTCTGTATGGGGTCCAGCCTGCATATGGCATTACATGGGGACCAGGCAGTATTCTCTATGGTGAATTATATGAGATCCAGTATTTTGTATGGAGCATTATATGGGGCTCATAATACTGTATGGAGGACTATGTTGTGCCCATAATATTGTATGGAGGACTTAGTGGTGCCATAACACTGTATGGAGGACTATACTGTCCGGTCTGCACTGTGCGCTGTGAGGATTCACCGGTTTCTGAGCTATTGTAGAATTTACAATAGATATCACTCATGAAATGTAAGAAGTCAGTGACATTTTTGGCATTGTACTATATCTATATCTATAATTTCTCTGCTGTATCTGTGCATCATGAATGGTTGGATGTGTTAAAGGGGCCACTGAGACTCTTTCGCCCGGGGCCCACGAAAACCTGGAGGAGGGAGCATCATGTGACACTCCCTCTCCCATCATTCCTCCTCTGCGTCTGACGCAGCAGCATGATGACGCGCCACGCTGTGTCAGACAGTGGAGCTGGCAGCTGCTGAGGTGATCAGCTGCAGAGACTGAAGCAGCAGGGAACGAGGAGCGGTAAGTATGGATTTATTTTTTAAATCATTGTGTACTGATAATACTGGAGGACTGGGGCTGCATTTTACCCTACGGGGGGGGGGGGGGGGGGGGCTGCATTTTACCCTATGGGGGGCTGCATTATACTGCGTACAGGACCATGGGGGAATGCATTATACTGAGTGGAGAACCATGGCGAGTGTCTTATACTGTGTGGAGGACCATGGGGGAGTACATTGTACTGTGTGGAGGACCATGGGGGAGTGCATTGTACTGTGTGGAGGACCATGGGGGAGTGCATTGTACTGTGTGGAGGACCATGGAGGAGTGCATTGTGCTGTGTGGAGGACCACGGAGAGTGCATTGTACTGTGTGGAGGACCACGTGGGAGTGCATTATACTGCGTGGAGGACCACGAGGGAGTGCAGTATACTGCGTGGAGGACCACGAGGGAGTGCATTATACTGCGTGGAGGACCATGGGGAGTGTATTATACTGCGTGGAGGACCATGGCGAGTGCCTTATATTGTGTGGAGGACCATGGCGAAAGTCTTATACTGTGTGGAGGACCATGGCGAGTGCATTATACTCTATGGAGTGTGGAGAGGTGTGGGGCAGTTGGGGGATCATACTGTGTTGGTGTCATACTTTACCCTGTGAATTGAGGTGGGGTACAGTAGGGTCATTATACTGCGCATATGGAGGAATTCACCATGGGGGTATCATACCGTGTTTGGGGGGCACTTTTGTTGGCACCACACTTTATGGGCAATGAAAAAGGGATCTAGGACTTCAGCAGGAGGAAAATTACTATGTAAAGGTTGGAAGGTTGTGAGATCTGCTCTTCTGTGACCCCGACAATTATTTACATTTTTACATATTTTTGTTGGGGGGGGGGCCCCAATTAGAACTTCTGCTATGGGGCCCCATGATTCCTATGTCCGCCCCTGATTGTACCAAATCCTCAGCTGTGCTGGTACTAAGGATATGGACACTCAGACATTTTGGGCTAAATATATACATACAAATATTTTTTCAATAACGTTTCATAAACAATTTGGCTTTTTTATTTCTTTTGCATTGCTAGTTGCAGATTGAGCTCACTGAGAATTTATCAGTGAGCTCATTCTGACCTTCTCTGTGCTGATTATGTTCACAGACCAGCATGAAAGTTGGGCTGATCTCTGATGCAGTCATAAATCATCGCAGAAATAAAAGAGCTGGAAACTCCACATCATAAGGAGCTCACTGACTGAATCTCAAGTTAACTCATTCTGCAGCCATCAATGTGCTGCTGGGAAACAAAAAGCTGGTAAAGGCCGAACAGAGCAAATGTTACAAGAAGCAAAATAGTAAAAAGTATTTTTAGACCAATATACATGTATTTAAAGGGATTGTCCGGTGTGAAGCTGAAGGCTGCAGTCATCTGTGTGACTCTCTGTGACTGCAGACTTGTAATCCTCACATCATGTAGACTGCGCGCTGCCAGCATTATTCTCAGCCCAGAGATGGCAGAAGCCCCTGTATCATGTGTACAGGAATTGTGCCCCCTCTCCCCGAGGAGCAGCAGTGCCTCGTCCTCCAGATACATGAGGGTCCCATCGGGGAGATCCGCATGTACCGGCCATGATGTCATCTCCATGGATACGGCAGAAGACCCCTGTAAGGGAGAGCTCAGACGTGGGGGGATTGATGTGGATGTGAGGAGCAGATCCCCCCATATTCACAGATTATCGCACAATACATGTGGCCTTGCACAGGAAAAACTGTGAGGAAAGAAGAAATCAGATTTCTTACAATATAGAATAATGTCCTCCTGCCCTCGCTCATGTCCAGTATTATTTATCCCCTGACCTTTTGGGTGGGGAACCCCTCCTGAGCCCCCTCCATTATATAGGAGCCATATATCTGCTCCATTACTGGCAGAAGGTAAGGAGCCAATCACACTGCACGGCTTCTACTTCCTGCTCTAAGCCCCGCCCACCTGCCTTCCCTTGAGATCTCCATGACAACCCTTGTGTGACTACAGTGACAGGCCACGCCCCCGAGGATTCTGATCAGTGCGGACGTCTCCATATTGCTGAGGACTGTGAGCGGCTGATGGGCGGAGCCAGCAGCGATGTGAGGGGCGGAGCCAGCAGCGCTATGAAGGGCGGAGCCAGCAGCGACATGAGGGGCGGAGCCAGCAGCGATATGAGGGGCGGAGCCAGCAGCGATATGAGAGGCGGAGCCAGCAGCGATTTGAGGGACGGAGCCAGCAGCGATATGAGAGGCGGAGCCAGCAGCGATGTGAGGGGCGGAGCCAGCAGCGATATGAGGAGCGAAGCCAGCAGCGATATGAGGGGCAGAGCCAGCAGCGATATGAGGGGCTGAGCCAGCAGCGATATGATGGGCGGAGCCAGCAGCGATATGAGGGGCTGAGCCAGCAGCGATATGATGGGCTGAGCCAGCAGCGATATGATGGGCGGAGCCAGCAGCGATATGAGAGGCGGAGCCAGCAGCGATATGAGGGGCAGAGCCAGCAGCGATATGAGGGGCAGAGCCAGCAGCGATATGAGGGGCTGAGCCAGCAGCGATATGATGGGCGGAGCCAGCAGCGATATGATGGGCGGAGCCAGCAGCGATATGAGGGGCAGAGCCAGCAGCGATATGAGGGGCAGAGCCAGCAGCGATATGAGGGGCAGAGCCAGCAGCGATATGATGGGCGGAGCCAGCAGTGATATGAGGAGCGGAGCCAGCAGCGATATGATGGGCGTAGCCAGCAGCGATATGAGGGGCGGAGCCAGCAGCGATATGAGGGGCGGAGCCAGCAGCGATATGAGGGGCAGAGCCAGCAGCGATATGATGGGCGGAGCCAGCAGCGATATGAGGGGCGGAGCCAGCAGCGATATGATGGGCGGAGCCAGCAGCGATATGAGGGGCAGAGCCAGCAGCGATATGATGGGCGGAGCCAGCAGCGATGAGGGGCGGAGCCAGCAGCGATATGAGGGCCGCTCACAGCACTGACAGGAGCAGGTGTGTGTGCAGCCAGTTCCTCTGCTGTGGGTGTTGTGGTGTGTGAGCTTCGCCGTGTATATATTATACACATATATATATATACACACAGTTGAAATCAGAAGTTTCCATACACTGTATAAATAGACACATCTGCAGGTTTTTCTCAATATCTGACATGAAATCAGAATAAACCTTTCCCTTTTTAGGTCAATTAGGATTACCATCATTTGTAATATTTGCCAAATGCCAGAATAATGAGAGAGAGAGAATGTTTTAGGACATTTTTATTACTTACTGCTAAGTCAATAGTTTACCTCTTACCCTCTCCTCATTCATTGGGAGTGGGGCGCGGAGGATGCTGGGTGGGACGCGCGGGGTAACCCCCGCCCACAGCCCAGCATCCACCACGGGGTCCGCGACACTAATGTCACGCCTCATTTGACGTGACATCAGCGGAAGAAAGAGCCGGCTGCAGCCGGGAGGTCACGTGATGCCTGTGAGTGGCGCTATCGCCAGTCCCTCCTACAGGAAATCAATCCCACATGATGCTGCCACCCCCGTGTTTCACAGTTGGGATGGTGTTCTTAGGCTTCCAAGCTTCTCCTTTTTTCTTCCAAAAGTAACGATGGTCACTATGCCCAAAAAGTTCAATTTTAGTTTCATCAGACCACGGGACATGTCTCCAAAAATTAAGGTCTTTGTTCCTGTGTGCATTTGCAAACATTAATCTGGCTTTTTTATCTTTCTTTTGGAGTAATGGCTTCTTCCTGGCACAGTGGCCTTTCAGCCTATATTGATACAGTACTCATTTCACTGGGGATATTGACACAAACTTATCAGCTTTCCCTATCATCTTCACAAGATCTTTTGCTTTTGTCCTTGATATGCACATATCGGACCAAAGCACGTTCATGTCTGGGACACAGAACCCGTCTCCTTCCTGAGCGGTATGATGGCTGGACATTCCCATCTTGTTTGTACTTGCATATAATTGTTTGTACAGATTAACGAGACACCTTCAGGTATCTTGAAATTGTACCCAAGGATGAGCCAGACTTGTGCAAGTCCACAATTCTCTTCCTGATATCTTGGTTGATTTCTTTAGACTTTCCCATGATGCTACACAAAGAAGCAGTGTGTTTCAGGTGTGCATTAAAATACATCCACAGGTGTGTCTCTAATTAACTGAGATGTTGCCAAAAAAGCTATCAGAAGTTTCCAAGCACATGACATCATCATATGGGCAGTCCAGAATTGTTTAAAGGTATAGCAATATTAGTGTATGTAAACTTATGACTTTGCAGTAAGTAATAAAAATGCTTTAAAACATTCTCTCTCTCTCTTATTATTCTGGCATTTGGCAAATCTTAAAAATTATGGTAATCCTAATTGACCTAAAACGGGAAGGTTTATTCTGATTTCATGTCAGATATTGAGAAAAACATGCAGATGTGTCTTTTTATTGTTATGATCTGCAACAAGTACTCAGGAAAGAAAGGAGAAAGCTATCCCTACAGTAAGACTAAGCTGAATGCCTACGATGTAGCGGCTGCCTGTTCCTAGCGAACAGACCCGCCTTAGTCCTCGGCTAGTCTGAACGAAGACCTATAGCATAAAGGAGAGGGGTCCCAAAAAGAACTAAGGACTGGAACAAAAATGGGACATCTCCTAAACAGAGAAGTTGTTACAGAACACAAAAAGATAAACTGACAAAAAGGTACTAGAGGTCCCAGAAGGACCAAGCGAACTGACAGAGAAAGGCACAGAAGCACCTGGCTAGAAAAGCAGTCAAACAACACTGAAGTCCAACACAGCCAAAAGGGCGGAGCTGGAATATAAAGGCAGATGGTCTTGTGACTGCAAAACACAAGATGGAAAAAACAAACAGGAGGGTTCTAACATTTATATAGTGTATGTAAATTTCTGGTTTCAACTGTGTATACAGGTGACAGGAGCAGGTGTGTGTGCAGCCAGGTCCGCTCTTTTTGTGGCGCCGCAGCGGAGCGTGTTGTGGTGTGTGAGCTCTGTCGTGTATATAGTACAGAGGAGTATATATATATGTGTATGTATATATATATATATATATATATATATATACACATACACACACACGGGGCATGCAGGAGTTTTTAGTTTACCAGTTTGGGTCCATGCGGAGCCGCTATAGGATTCACTGGTAACATTTTGGGGAACAGACAACGTTTTTATAATTTTTATTCCATTTTTCTTTTGCGTGAGATTAATAAAAAAACAATTCTGCTGATGTTTTTTTATTTTTTCCAGCATTCAATGGCAAAACCCCAGGAATGGTTCTTATATTTTTTCTTTCCAGCGTTTATCGTGCAGTATAGAGACAAAATGAACAAAAGCTACAATTTTGCCATTAATTCTTACTATTTTATTCTTGATGCTGTTTTTCGTGCCGGATAAATCATGTGATCGTTGTACAGTTTGGTTTGTTGTTCTCTGCGATGTTAATCAGGTTTAGTTTTTTTGTTCTTGTTTTTTGGGGGTTTATTTTAATAAAATCTAGTTTTAATGTAAGAAAAAAAATTATATTTGAGTTTTTACTTTGTATATTTCCAAATATTTTATTGAAACGGAGTAAAGGAAAGAAGGATGAACTAGTGGGAGAGCAACTGTAAAGGACCCCTGCCAGTCCCTAAAACTAAAGGGGCCTGTGACGACACAGCATTTAATCGTAATTATCCAGATGTAAATTCCATAGGCCCAGAATGATAGACTATTGCCTGAATTATTAACTATTGAATTTATGTGTTTCCTTCTTCGGTTGGTCAACGCACATGATCTTTTGTCATGAGTCCGAATGTTGACTCATCTTGTAGGTTGAGGTGATATTTGTTAATTGATAAATGGTTATTTACCTCTTATATCAACTCTTCTGGTTTATTGTACTGTTATCTTTGCAATACAGGGACGCAGGCTCTTTGAACAATGGATGTTTGCTAAATATGTTGATTACCATTTTAGAAGTCCATGCAATTTGTTGACTTGCATTGTTTTGGAATCTATAGTTTATCCTTCAATGTTTGCAATGTTTGCAAGTCAACATTGGGGGATGAACTGTGGATGCTCCAGTAATGGGAATTAGTAACACCACCCCTTTCTCTTGACCTGTGGATGAAGTCTTGAAGAAGGACAGTTGTGAACTACATAAAGGAGTCTTTTTACAAAACCACTGCCAGGAACACTCTATGGGACAGCTCTACAGAACACCATAAATCCATTAAGAGGGACACAGATTTGGTTTCTACAGGATGCCAGGTTAAGGGACAACAGGCCTGGCTGGAGGAATACAGATCTGCTCCATTGACTACTATAGAACCCATGGATACATCTGGGAAAACCAGGTTGGGACCCACCAGTCACCTGGTCCCATGGAGATGTTTGGAGTAGCCAGGTTGGGACACTCCGGCCACCTGGAACTCGTGAATATGCTCGGAAAAAGCCAAGTCGGGACCTTCCGGTCACCTAGTTCCATGGATATGTTCGGAGAAGCCAGGTTGGAACTTTCTGGTCTCCTGGCCACGTACCTCAATGGACTGTCAGCTTTCTAAGCTTGTTGTTACCTCCTCTTTGTGGGTGCTCTTTGGTGGGGGTGCCATTGGTGGGGGTAGTCAGCCCCAGAAGCCCCTCGGATTGGCAGCTGCTTTAATCCCAGCGAGTCAGCGGAAGGGTGAGACTCTGTAATTTGCACCATATTAGGTATTTGCTGGGACTGTTCGATATGTTTATTGTGTGTTTGGTGGCTCAATAAAATATTACCTCACTGTTTTACAATCATCCTGTGTTGTTGTTTATGTATCTTCTATCAGTGATGGATTATAATGAGTGTGATCTGCTCCACCATGAGGGGCCCGATCCTCCCGGGGGCCCACGTTCAAAGATCCCAGCACGGCTCAGGACGGATTCTTGTAGTGCTGATGTTTGATAAATAGGATAATAGAGCGCTCATAGAAAATAAATGTCTGACCTCTTCTTTCTGATGGGCATTTTAGAGCGAGGAGCTGCGCTCTGGACTCACCGCTGCACTCCCCATGCCATTGCGGTGGCCATCTTAATATCGATCTGTGCGGAGGAGACTGTGGGAGTCAGACGGAGGTGTCAAATGTACGGACCCTTTTAATCACAGGATGGAGGGTCACTGTGAATATTAATTCATGAACCACTGTGCATAGTGACTCGCCCCCAGGGCCGTGGGGCACTCGGCAGCCGGGCCTCTGGTTGCCGGGGGATATCACGGTGGCTGGCCCAGTCCGTGGCCCAGGGCGGTCACTCAAAGGGGGGGGGATGCTTATAGGGGAAATTGTCGTGACGCCACCTGTGGATTCTGGTAAGAGGTTACCAGCGCTGCGACAGTCCACTGAGGCTGATGTTAGGGGCAGCTATGATGGGACGGCTCCCCACAGGTAGAGCAGGCCTCAGGGCAGTGTGGAGGTGTAGAAAGATGGTGGAAGCAGGAGGGAGACGGCAGGACGGTTCCAGAGGAAGTACAGGCACACACACAAGGGTAAACTTCAATACCTTTACTGGTGGTGATGCAGGTACGGTCCGGGGCTTGTGGGGGCCCCGGGGGGATGCTGCGGGCTTGTGGGGGCCCTAAGGGGATGCTGCGGGCTTGTGGGGCCCTGGGGGGGATTCTGCGGGCTTGTGGGGCCCTGGAGGGGATGCTGTGGGCTTGTGGGTGCTCTGGGGGGGATGCTGCAGGCTTGTGGGGTCTATGGGGGGGATGCTGCAGGCATGTGGGGGCTCTGGGGGGGGTGATGCAGGCTTGAGGGGGGCCCTGGGGGGATGCAGCCGGCTTGTGGGGGCCCCGGGGAGGATGCAGCGGGCTTATGGGGCCTCTGTATGAGGTCCAGCCTGCATATGGCATTACATGGGGACCAGGCAGTATTCTCTATGGTGAATTATATGGGATCCAGTATTTTGTATGGAGCATTATATAGGGCTCATAATACTGTATGGAGGACTATGTGGTGCCATAACACTGTATGGAGGACTATACTGTCCGGTCTGCACTGTGCGCTGTGAGGATTCACCGGTTTCTGAGCTATTGTAGAATTTACAATAGATATCACTCATGAAATGTAAGAAGTCAGTGACATTTTTGGCATTGTACTATATCTATATCTATAATTTCTCTGCTGTATCTGTGTATCATGAATGGTTGGATGTGTTAAAGGGGCCACTGAGACTCTTTCGCCCGGGGCCCACGAAAACCTGGAGGAGGGAGCATCATGTGACACCCCCTCTCCCATCATTCCTCCTCTGCGTCTGACGCAGCAGCATGATGACGCGCCACGCTGTGTCAGACAGTGGAGCTGGCAGCTGCTGAGGTGATCAGCTGCAGAGACTGAAGCAGCGGGGAACGAGGAGCGGTAAGTATGTATTTATTTATAAATCAGTGTGTACTGATAATACTGGAGGACTGGGGCTGCATTTTACCCTACGGGTGGGGGCTGCATTTTACCCTATGGGGGGCTGCATTATACTGCGTACAGGACCATGGGGGAATGCATTATACTGAGTGGAGAACCATGGCGAGTGTCTTAAGGCCCCGTCACACTAAGCGATGCAGCAGCGATCCCGACAACGATACGACCTGTCAGGGATCGTTGCTGCATCGCTAATACATCGCTGGGGAGCTGTCAAACAGGCAGGCTCACCAGCGATCAGGGGAGCAGCGATATTGTGGAAAGAATCGTTCCACGATGTCCTGCTCCTGTTACCAGCCTGCTGCTTAAGCAGGAGCAGGCTGGTAACTATGGTAAACATCGGGTTACTAAGTGCGCGTGTGCCCCTAGTAACCCGCTGTTTATCATGGATACCACTCTGCTAAGGTGAACGGTAGCCTCCGCGCACCGTAGCAGAGTGGTATCCATGGTAAACAGCGGGTTACTAAGTGCGCGCGTGCCCCTAGTAACCCGATGTTTACCATGGTTACCAGCCAGATCGTTGGTCCTGCTGGTCACACACAGCGATGTGTGCTGGCCAGCGGGAGGCCAACGACCAAAAAATGGTCCAGGACACTTTGCAGCGTTCAGCAACCTCACAGCAGGGGCCTGATCGTTGCAAAGTGTCACACATAGCGACATCGCTGGTGAGGTCGCTGGTGAGTCACCAAAACCGTGACACAGCAGCGATCTCGCTAGCGATATCGCTATGTGAGATGGGGGCTTTATACTGTGTGGAGGACCATGGGGGAGTACATTGTACAGTGTGGAGGACCATGGGGGAGTGCATTGTACTGTGTGGAGGACCATGGGGGAGTGCATGGTACTGTGTGGAGGACCATGGGGGAGTGCATTATACTGTGTGGAGGACCACGGGGAGTGCATTGTACTGTGTGGAGGACCACGAGGGTGTGCATTATACTGCGTGGCGGACCACGTGGGAGTGCATTATACTGCGTGGAGGACCACGAGGGAGTGCATTATACTGCGTGGAGGACCATGGCGAGTGCCTTATACTGTGTGGAGAACCATGGCGAGAGTCTTATACTGAGTGCATTATACTCTATGGAGTGTGGAGAGGTGTGGGGCAGTTGGGGGATCATACTTTACCCTGGGAGTTGAGGTCGGGTACAGTAGGGTCATTATACTGCGCATATGGAGGAATTCACCATGGGGGTATCATACCGTGTTTGGGGGGCACTTTTGTTGGCACCACACTTTATGGGCAATGAAAAAGGGATCTAGGACTTCAGCAGGAGGAAAATTACTATGTAAAGGCTGGAAGGTTGTGAGATCTGATCTTCTGCGACCCCGACAATTATTTACATTTTTGTTGCTGGGCGGGGGCCCAATTAGAACTTCTGCGTCCTATGTACGCCCCTGATTATACCAAATCCTCAGCTGTGCTGGTACTAAGGATATGGACACTCAGACATTTTGGGCTAAATATATACATACAAATATTTTTTCAATAACGTTTCATAAATAATTTGGCTTTATTATTTCCTTTGCATTGCTAGTTGCAGAATGAGCTCACTGAGAATTTATCAGTGAGCTCATTCTGACCTTCTCTGTGCTGATTATGTTCACAGACCAGCATGAAAGTTGGGCTGATCTCTGATGCAGTCATAAATCATCGCAGAAATAAAAGAGCTGGAAACTCCACATCATAAGGAGCTCACTGACTGAATCTCAAGTTAACTCATTCTGAAGCCATCAATGTGCTGCTGGGAAACAAAAAGCTGGTAAAGGCCGAACAGAGCAAATATTACATGAAGAGAAATAGTAAAAAGTATTTTTAGAGCAATATACATGTATTTAAAGGGATTGTCCGGTGTGAAGCTGAAGGCTGCAGTCATCTGTGTGACTCTCTGTGACTGCAGACTTGTAATCCTCACATCATGTAGACTGCGCGCTGCCAGCATTATTCTCAGCCCAGAGATGGCAGAAGCCCCTGTATCATGTGTACAGGAATTGTGCCCCCTCTCCCCGAGGAGCAGCAGTGCCTCGTCCTCCAGATACATGAGGGTCCCATCGGGGAGATCCGCATGTACCGGCCATGATGTCATCTCCATGGATACGGCATCAGTGTGCAGAGCAGAAGACCCCTGTAAGGGAGAGCTCAGATGTGGGGGGATTGATGTGGATGTGAGGAGCAGATCCCCCCCATATTCACAGATTATCGCACAATACATGTGGCCTTGCACAGGAAAAACTGTGAGGAAAGAAGAAATCAGATTTCTTACAATATAGAATAATGTCCTCCTGCCCTCGTTCATGTCCAGTATTATTTATCCCCTGACCTTTTGGGTGGGGAACCCCTCCTGAGCCCCCTCCATTATATAGGAGCCATATATCTGCTCCATTACTGTCAGAAGGTAAGGAGCCAATCACACTGCACGGCTTCTACTTCCTGCTCTAAGCCCCGCCCACCTGCCTTCCCTTGAGATCTCCATGACAACCCTTGTGTGACTACAGTGACAGGCCACGCCCCCGAGGATTCTGATCAGTGCGGATGTCTCCATATTGCTGAGGACTGTGAGCGACTGATGGGCGGAGCCAGCAGCGATGTGAGGGGCAGAGCCAGCAGCGATATGAGGGGCGGAGCCAGCAGCGACATGAGGGGCGGAGCCAGCAGCGATATGAGGGGCGGAGCCAGCAGCGATATGAGGGGCGGAGCCAGCAGCGATATGAGGGGCGCTCACAGCACTGACAGGAGCAGGTGTGTGTGCAGCCAGTTCCTCTGCTGTGGGTGTTGTGTTGTGTGAGCTTCGCCGTGTATATATTATACACATATATATATATATATATATATATATATATATATATATATACATACACAGTTGAAATCAGAAGTTTCCATACACTGTATAAATAGTCACATCTGCAGGTTTTTCTCAATATCTGACATGAAATCAGAATAAACCTTTCCTATTTTAGGTCAATTAGGATTACCATCATTTTTAATATTTGCCAAATGCCAGAATAATGAGCGTCTCTTGTAAGGGGCATTAAAAGAGTCTTGTTATACCACTCTGACCTCCACGTGTCTTGTAAGGGGCATTAAAACCGTCTTGTTATACCACTCTGACCTCCACGTGTCTTGTAAAGGGCATTAAAACCGTCTTGTTATACCACTCTGACCTCCACGTGTCTTCAGAGGGGCATTAAAACAGTCTTGTTATACCACTCTGACCTCCACGTCTCTTCTGAGGGGCATTAAAACCATCTTGTTATACCACTCTGACCTCCACGTCTCTTGTAAGGGGCATTAAAACCGTCTTGTTATACCACTCTGACCTCCACGTCTCTTCTGAGGGGCATTAAAAGCGTCTTGTTATACCACTCTGACCTCCACGTGTCTTGTAAGGGGCATTAAAACTGTCTTGTTATGCCACTCTGACCTCCACGTCTCTTGTGAGGGGCATTAAAAGCGTCTTGTTAAGCTACTGGGATCTCCACGACTCTTCGAACGGGCATTGCATTTCCTCATAATTTTTGGAAGCTTTTGCTTGGAAGGCATAAGCAAATACTATGGGAGACCCACTCCCCAATAATGGGAATAATGTTTTTAAGATGCTGTACTGTATGGCTCTTGTAAGGGGCATTAAAACCGTCTTGTTAAGCTACTGTGACCTCCACGTCTCTTCAAAGGGGCATTAAAAGCGTCTTCTTAAGCCACTCTGAACTCCACAGCTCTTCCAAGGGGCATTGAAATGTTGTTTTTAATTACCTTACCTCTAATCTCCACGACTCTTCCAACAGGCATTGCATTTCCTCCTAATTTTAGTCAGCTTTTGCTTTTCAATGCAAAGGTGAAAACTAAGGGAGACACACTCCCCAATAATGGGTAGAAGGTTTTTAGTACGCTGTAATCCACGTCTGTTTCCAGGGGCATTGCAGTTCCTTATAATTTTTGGAAAGCCTTCCATTCACTGCTTAGGCCAACACTGCACAGGAGACCCAGTTGCCATAAATGGAAAAAAAGGTTTAGTTAAGGCCCTCTGACCTCCATGTCATTTCCAAGGGGCATTGGAGTGCCTCAAAAGTTTTGGTAGGCATTGCACTCACTGTATGCCCTATAACTGTGTAGCCAAACCGCTCCTTTTGTTACAGAAACATATCCTACAAGACATATGTGGTTGACTGGCCTGATATTGATGTGAATGGTCCCTGTTCCTCCTGCTCTTTCTCCTTTGCCACTACCTCATCCATCATTTATCACTTGAAGCTTTGTTTTAACGAGAGTCATAGAACTTGGATAGTAGCAGGAAAACATCCAGCAATCCTCGGAGGAGGTAGGATATGCGCCAAAACGCTGACCACCTCAGGCCTAGCCGCTACTACATACATGCGCTTGCATTCCTTGAAAACAAAGCAGATGCTAACTTCTATCATCCTCATCATGCTCCTCACCTTGGCACTCTCAACTCCCCTGATAGAGAAGCCAGGGCCCACCGGAGAAGTCGGGTTCTTTGGTGGGCTCGTCCAATGCTGCCCTAAAGCAGGCCAGTCTAAGAAAAGTGTGTGGGGATGTTTCGCGGAGAAATCGGGGCGGCTTGGAACCGTTTATGGACACCTGGCCGCGGGGCGGCTGGGGACCGAGTGTGGACACCCGGCCGCCCCCTGGCGGCTGGGGACCGAGCATGGACACCCGGCCGCCGGGCGGCTGGGGACTGAGTATCGATACCTCGCTGCCGAAGCAGCCATGAGGTAGTGGCCAGCTCTGGCCTCCACATGCCTAAAACGCCCAATTTCAAGTGCACGCATGCTAGCAGTATGGTATTGCAGCCTCGGGGTGGGTTGGTGGCAGGTTGCACACTTATGCTTGCATTCCAACAAAACAAAGCAGATGCTAACTTCTATCATCATCATGCTCCTCACCTTGGCATTCTCACCTCCCCTGATGGAGTCGGGTTCTCTAGTGGGCTCGTCCAATGCTGCCCTAAAGCAGGCCAGTCTAAGAAAAGTGTGTGGGGATGTTCCGCGGAGAAATCGGGGTGGCTGGGGACCGTCTATGGACACCCCGCCGCCCCCAGGCGGCTGGGGACCAGGTGTGGACACCCGGCCGCCGGGCGGCTGGGGACTGAGTATGGATACCTCGCTGCCGAAGCAGCCATGAGGTAGTGGCCAGCTTCGGCCTCCTCAAAACTAAAAGGCCCAATTTCAAGTGCAAGCTAGCAGTATGGTATTGCAGCCTGGGGGTGGGTGGGTGGTTGGCTGCATATTTGCGCTTGCATTGCAAGGAATGGGGGAGGTATAATTGAACACTGCCCTGGGACAAGGACTTGCACGGGGATAGTTGCAAGTCTGCATCTTCTGATGCGGCAAGGATCACTTCTGATGGGCACACTTTTAGGCAGTGACCTGGGAGTCAGAGATGCTTCCAGGGGTCTTCCCCATGCTGTTCCCATGTCTTTTCAGCACTGTATGCATGTGTCACACAGCACATGGCCAGATAAGGTTGTAAAATGTTAAAATGATATTTCCCGGTGAATGCATTTGTCACAGTTGAAAGCAATACAAACGTGCAAAAACGCATAAAAAATGCTACTTGTGAACATAGCCCAAGGTGTGGAGGAGTATTTTTGTTTTTGGTTATTTATTTTACCTTATACACAAGTCTTTACCCTGGAAAAGAAATTCCTTAACATATTTCACAGGAAAAAAGTTTCACTTTCGTTTTTGAACATTTTCTTATGAGCCTGTAAAAGTGGCTTAATACCTCTGACCACGTTGTTGACAACAGTGACCTGGGGGTCAGAAATGCTTCCTGGGGCGATCCCCATGCTGTCCCCATGTCATCTGAGCACTGTCACTATCATTTTGGGCACTTTTTAGGCTTTCTACAGACTGCCGGGGGTGCCTCCGCAAAAATGCTCGGGTCTCCCATAGACTAACATGGGCTCGTTGCTCAGGTCGAGAACCCGAGTATCACGGCGAGCTCGGGCCGAGCTTCTAGCACCCGAGCATTTTAGTGCTCGTTCAACACTATTTATAATGGGAGCACAAGCTAGTGACTGATTTATATTCTCAGTGGAGCAGACTTCATTGCGGTGAATGATATACTCATGGGCACAGTGTGGCACATATTTGCATTTGGTGGCACAGTGGGCGGCATTATTTATTTAAGTCGCTTATATTTGTAACATTTTTGTTTTTCAGGAGTGCGGTGATCTGCTGAAAAGTGCGGAGCAGCCGAAACCTGGACAGCAAACTGCAAAGACGAATCATGGCGGGAAGTCGTCACGAAAGACTGGACTAGGTAAAGAAGAGAAGAAAGAGAGCGACTGCAGTGTATAAACTGGAGGGTTAGGTGGGGCCCATTATATTATAATAAATCTATGTGGAGCCCATTATCTTATAATAAATCTATGTGGGGTCCATAATATTATAATAAATCTATGTGGGGTCCATAATATTAAAGGGACGGATATGTGGGGCCCATTATATTATAATAAATCTATGTGGTGCCCATTATATTAAAGGGAAAGCTATGTGGGGCCAATTATATTAAAGGGAAAGCTATGTGGGGCCAATTATATTAAGGGGAAAGCTATGTGGGGCCCATTATATTAAAGAGAAAGCTATGTGGGGCCCATTATATTAAAGGGAAAGCTATGTGGGGCCCATTATATTAAAGGGAAAGCTATGTGGGGCCCATTATATTAAAGAGAAAGCTATGTGGGGCCCATTATATTAAAGAGAAAGCTATGTGGGGCCCATTATATTAAAGAGAAAGCTATGTGGGGCCCATTATATTAAAGGGAAAGCTATGTGGGGCCCATTATGTTAAAGAGAAAGCTATGTGGGGCCCATTATATTAAAGAGAAAGCTATGTGGGGCCCATTATATTAAAGAGAAAGCTATGTGCGGCCCATTATATTAAAGAGAAAGCTATGTGGGGCCCATTATATTAAAGAGAAAGCTATGTGGGGCCCATTATATTAAAGAAAAAGCTATGTGGGGCCCATTATATTAAAGAAAAAGCTATGTGGGGCCCATTATATTAAAGGGAAAGCTATGTGGGGCCCATTATATTAAAGAGAAAGCTATGTGGGGCCCATTATATTAAAGGGAAAGCTATGTGGGGCCCATTATATTAAAGGGAAAGCTATGTGGGGCCCATTATATTAAAGAGAAAGCTATGTGGGGCCCATTATATTAAAGAGAAAGCTATGTGGGGCCCATTATATTAAAGGGAAAGCTATGTGGGGCCCATTATGTTAAAGAGAAAGCTATGTGGGGCCCATTATATTAAAGAGAAAGCTATGTGGGGCCCATTATATTAAAGAGAAAGCTATGTGCGGCCCATTATATTAAAGAGAAAGCTATGTGGGGCCCATTATATTAAAGAGAAAGCTATGTGGGGCCCATTATATTAAAGAAAAAGCTATGTGGGGCCCATTATATTAAAGAAAAAGCTATGTGGGGCCCATTATATTAAAGGGAAAGCTATGTGGGGCCCATTATATTAAAGGGAAAGCTATGTGGGGCCCATTATATTAAAGGGAAAGCTATGTGCGGCCCATTATATTAAAGAGAAAGCTATGTGGGGCCCATTTTATTAAAGAGAAAGCTATGTGGGGCCCATTATATTAAAGAGAAAGCTATGTGCGGCCCATTATATTAAAGAGAAAGCTATGTGGGGCCCATTATATTAAAGAGAAAGCTATGTGGGGCCCATTATATTAAAGAAAAAGCTATGTGGGGCCCATTATATTAAAGAAAAAGCTATGTGGGGCCCATTATATTAAAGGGAAAGCTATGTGGGGCCCATTATATTAAAGGGAAAGCTATGTGGGGCCCATTATATTAAAGGGAAAGCTATGTGCGGCCCATTATATTAAAGAGAAAGCTATGTGGGGCCCATTTTATTAAAGAGAAAGCTATGTGGGGCCCATTATATTAAAGAGAAAGCTATGTGGGGCCCATTATATTAAAGGGAAAGCTATGTGGGGCCCATTATATTAAAGAAAAAGCGATGTGGGGCCCATTATATTAAAGGAAAAGCTATGTGGGGCCCATTATATTAAAGGGAAAGCTATGTGGGGCCCATTATATTAAAGGGAAAGCTATGTGGGGCCCATTATATTAAAGGTAAAGCTATGTGGGGCCCATTATATTAAAGGGAAAGCTATGTGGGGCCCATTATATTAAAGAGAAAGCTATGTGGGGCCCATTATATTAAAGGGAAAGCTATGTGGGGCCCATTATATTAAAGGGAAAGCTATGTGGGGCCCGTTATCTTAAAGGGACATCTACGTAGGGCCCATTATATTAAATGGATGGCTATGTGGGCCCATTATATTAAAGAGAAAGCTATGTGGGGCCCATTATATTAAAGAGAAAGCTATGTGGGGCCCATTATATTAAAGGGAAAGCTATGTGGGGCCCATTATATTAAAGAGAAAGCTATGTGGGGCCCATTATATTAAAGGGAAAGCTATGTGGGGCCCATTATATAATAATAAAATCTATGTGGGGCCCATTATATTAAAGGGAAAGCTATGTGGGGCCCGTTATCTTAAAGGGACATCTACGTATATGATAAATTCTATATGGGGCCCATGATATTTAATGGAAGGCTATGTGAGGCCCATTATATTAAATAGAGAGCTATGTGGGGACCAATACATTAAAAAGAAAGCTATATTGGGGCCCACTATGTTATCTGGAAGGTTTTGTGGGGCCCTCTGTATTAAATTGAGGGCTATGTGAGGCCTATTAAATTAAATGGAAAGCGTTGCGGGGCCCATAATATTATATGGAGGGCTATGTAAGGCGCATTTATCAAATAAAGGGCTATGTAGCGCCAATTATATTAAATGGAAGCCTGTGTTTTGTCCATTATATTAAATAGAGATGTATCTTGGCTCCATTATAATAAATGGAAGGCAATGTGGGGACCATTATATTAAATGGAGGGTTATGTGGGGCCCATTATATTAAATGGAAGCCTATATGGAGCCCAGTAAATTAAATGTAAAGCTATGTGGGGCCCAATATTTTAAATGGAAGGTTAAGTGGGGCCAATTGTATTAAATAGAGGGCTATGTGGTGCCCAATATAAAACATGGAAGGCTTTTTGGTGCCCATTATATTAAATAGAGGGATATTTTGGCCCCATTTTATTAAATGGAAGGCTATGTCAGGTCCAATATATTAAATGGAGTCCAGTGCGGCCTATTATATTAAATTGACGGTTATGTGGGGTTCAATAAATTAAATGAAAAGCTATGTGGAGCCCAATAAATTAAATTATAGTACATGGAAGGCAATGTGCGGCTCATTATACTATATAGAGGGCTATGTGGGGGCCATTATACTTTATAGAATTCTATGTGGGGGTCCATTATACTTTTGCCAATGGCAAATTGTGTGTTCCGGTGGCACTCCAAAGGTAAAGGGTGTGCTCCGGTGGCACTCCAACGTCATAGGGTGTGCTCTGGTGGCACACCAATGGCAAAAAGGCCAAAGAGTAGACTCTGGTGGCAGACTGAGCAGCCCTAGAGTGCGCCCCAGTGATAAGCAATAAGGCCAAAGAATGTACCCTGGTGGTAGGCTAAAAAGCCCTAGAGTGCGCCCCAGTGGTAAGCAATAAGGCCAAAAAGTTCTCCCCGGTGGCAGGCTAAAAAAGCCTAAAATGAGTGCCCCGGTGGTAAGCAAAATGGTCAGAGTGTACCCCGGTCGCAGTTAAAAAGCCCAAGTTGGGTGCCCCGGTGGTAAGCTAAAAGGCCAAAGAGTGCACCCCGGTGGAAGCTAAAAAGCCCTAGATGAGTGCCCCGGTGGTAAGCAAAAAAGGTCACATATTGGGCCCCTCTGGTAGGCCTACGGGAAATAGAGTTCTCCGATGGCACACCAACGGTAAAGGGTGTGCCCGATGGTACTCCAATGGTAAAGGGTGTGCATCAGTGGCATGCCAGTGGCAAAAAGTGTACTCCGGTGGCATGCTAATGGTGAAAGGTGTGCTCTGTTAGCACCCCAACTGTAAAGAGTGTGTTCCAGTGGCACCCCAGCAGCCAATGGTGTACTTCGGTGGCAGATCATCGGGAAATGGTGTGATATGTAAGGCTCATCATAACAAAAGGGAGGGCTATGTGGGACCCATTATTTTATATGGAAAGCAAGGTGGGGCCCATTATATTAATTAGGGGCTTATGTGGGGCTCTTTATATTAAATAAAAACATATGTGGGTCCCATTAAATAAAATGGAAGGCTATGTGGACCCCATTAAATTAAATGGAAGGCTATGTGGACCCCATTAAATTAAATGGAAGGCTATGTGTGGCCCATTATATTAAATGGAAGCCTATATGGGGCCCAATAAATTAAATGAAAAGCTACAGTATGTACAGCAATAATAAAAATGGTAATAATACAGGGTGGGCTATTTATATGGATACACCTAAATTAAATGGGAATGGTTGGTGATGTCAACTTCCTGTTTATGGCACATTAGTATATGGGAGGGGGAAACTTTTCCAGATGGGTGGTGAATATGGCGGCCATTTTGAAGTCGGCCATTTTGGATCTAACTTTATTTTTTTCAATGGGAAGAGGGTGATGTGACACATCAAACTCATTGAGAATTTCATAAGAAAATACAATGGTGTGCTTGGTTTTAACATAACTTTATTCTTTCATGAATTTTTTACAAGTTTATGACCACTTATAAAATGTGTTTAAAGTGCTGCCCATTGTGTTGGATTGTCAATGCAACCCTCTTCTACCACTCTTGACACACTGATAGCAACACCGCAGAAGAAATGCTAGCACAGGCTTTCAGTATCCGTTGTTTCAGATGCTGAAAGGTTATATGGGGCCTATTAAAATAAATGGAAGACTATGCAGGACCTCTTGTAATAACTAGAAGGCAATT
This sequence comes from Phyllobates terribilis, assembly GCF_046119375.1. Lineage (NCBI taxonomy): Eukaryota > Metazoa > Chordata > Amphibia > Anura > Dendrobatidae > Phyllobates > Phyllobates terribilis. Next base: position 1,240,256 of record NW_027363010.1, on the reverse strand, counting down.
TGTGGCCCATTATATTAAACTAGATGGTGGCCCGATTCTAACTCATCGGGTATTCTAGAATATGTATGCGGCCGGCCGCGACCAATCAGCGAACCGTGTTAGTGAGGACCGGAGAGCATGTTTAAATTTGGCGCCAAAACCGGTGATTGGTCACGGCTGGCGGCCGCGACCAATCAGCGAATCGTATTAGTGAGAACCGGGGAGCGGGTACTTCCACTGTGAGCAGCCGGGAGATGACCGGCTGCTCGCAGCAGAAGTATCCCAACCGGCGGCGCCGCTCCCCGGTCCTCCCTTCACACTTGCCGTCGGGAGATCAGCGGCCCTAGCCGCTGATCTAGCGACGGTAGCCGCATGGAGGTCAGCGGCGCCGCAGGTCAGGGTACTTCTGCTGCAAGCAGCCGGGAGATGACCGGCTGCATCGCCACTGACCTCTGTGCAGAGCGGTGTTTAAATTTGGAGCCAATATCGCTGATTGGTCGTGGCCGCCGAATCGTATTAGTGAGGACAGGGGAGCGGCGCTGCCTGTGCGGGTACTTCCACTGCGAGCAGCCGGGAAATGACCGGCTGCTCGCAGCAGAAGTATCCGGACCGGTGGCGCCGCTCCCCGGTCCTCCCTTCACACTTTCCGTCGGAAAATCAGCGGCCCTAACCGCTGATCTCCCGACGGTAGCCGCATGGAGGTCAGCGGCGCCGCTGGTCGGGGTACTTCTGCTGCGAGCAACCGGGAGTTGACCGGCTAGCGCCGGTCATCTCCCGGCTGCATCGCCGCTAACCTCCGTGCGGCAGATGAGCTGCTAATGGCCGCCATCTTTTTCTGAAATCCCACGTCGCTGATTGACCACGGTCGGACCAATCAGCGACGCAGGACTTCCTGGACAGAAGGACAGACAGACAAACATGATAAGACGATTATATATATTAAATGTAAGGTTATGTAGGGCCCAATATATTCAATGAAAAACTATATGGGCCCATTATATAAAAGAAAAAGCTAAGTGTGGCCCATTTTATTAAATGGATGATGGCGTGCTCCCTTGGCAAGCCAGCGGGAAAGTGGCGTGCTTCCGGTGGCAAGCCAGCGGGACAGTGGCGTGCTCCGGTGGCAAGCCAGCAGGAAAGTGGCATGCTCCGGTGGCAAGCCAGCGGGAAAGTGGCGTGCTCCGGTGGCAAGCCAGCGGGAAAGTGGCGTGCTGCGGTGGCAAGCCAGCGGGAAAGTGGCGTGCTCCGGTGGCAAGCCAGCGGGAAAGTGGCGTGCTCCGGTGGCAAGCCAGCGGGAAAGTGGCGTGCTCCGGTGGCAAGCCAGCGGGAAAGTGGCGTGCTCCGGTGGCAAGCCAGCGGGACAGTGGCGTGCTCCGGTGGCAAGCCAGCGGGAAAGTGGCGTGCTCCGGTGGCAAGCCAGCGGGAAAGTGGCGTGCTCCGGTGGCAAGCCAACGGGAAAGTGGCGTGCTCCGGTGGCAAGCCAACGGGAAAGTGGCGTGCTCCGGTGGCAAGCCAACGGGAAAGTGGCGTGCTCCGGTGGCAAGCCAACGGGAAAGTGGCGTGCTCCGGTGGCAAGCCAACGGGACAGTGGCGTGCTCCGGTGGCAAGCCAACGGGACAGTGGCGTGCTCCGGTGGCAAGCCAACGGGACAGTGGCGTGCTCCGGTGGCAAGCCAACGGGAAAGTGGCGTGCTCCGGTGGCAAGCCAACGGGAAAGTGGCGTGCTCCGGTGGCAAGCCAACGGGAAAGTGGCGTGCTCCGGTGGCAAGCCAACGGGACAGTGGCGTGCTCCGGTGGCAAGCCAACGGGAAAGTGGCGTGCTCCGGTGGCAAGCCAACGGAAAAGTGGCGTGCTCCGGTGGCAAGCCAACGGGAAAGTGGCGTGCTCCGGTGGCAAGCCAACGGGAAAGTGGCATGCTCCGGTGGCAAGCCAACGGGAAAGTGGCGTGCTCCGGTGGCAAGCCAACGGGAAAGTGGCGTGCTCCGGTGGCAAGCCAACGGGAAAGTGGCGTGCTCCTGTGGCAAGCCAACGGGAAAGTGGCGTGCTCCGATGGCAAGCCAACGGGAAAGTGGCGTGCTCCGGTGGCAAGCCAACGGGACTGTGGCGTGCTCCGGTGGCAAGCCAACGGGAAAGTGGCGTGCTCCGGTGGCAAGCCAACGGGAAAGTGGCGTGCTCCGGTGGCAAGCCAACGGGAAAGTGGCGTGCTCCGGTGGCAAGCCAACGGGAAAGTGGCGTGCTCCGGTGGCAAGCCAACGGGAAAGTGGCGTGCTCCGGTGGCAAGCCAACGGGACAGTGGCGTGCTCCGGTGGCAAGCCAACGGGACAGTGGCGTGCTCCGGTGGCAAGCCAACGGGACAGTGGCGTGCTCCGATGGCAAGCCAACGGGACAGTGGCGTGCTCCGGCGGCAAGCCAACGGGACAGTGGCGTGCTCCGGTGGCAAGCCAACGGGAAAGTGGCGTGCTCCGGTGGCAAGCCAACGGGAAAGTGGCGTGCTCCGGTGGCAAGCCAACGGGAAAGTGGCGTGCTCCGGTGGCAAGCCAACGGGACAGTGGCGTGCTCCGGTGGCAAGCCAACGGGAAAGTGGCGTGCTCCGGTGGCAAGCCAACGGAAAAGTGGCGTGCTCCGGTGGCAAGCCAACGGGAAAGTGGCGTGCTCCGGTGGCAAGCCAACGGGAAAGTGGCATGCTCCGGTGGCAAGCCAACGGGAAAGTGGCGTGCTCCGGTGGCAAGCCAACGGGAAAGTGGCGTGCTCCGGTGGCAAGCCAACGGGACTGTGGCGTGCTCCGGTGGCAAGCCAACGGCACTGTGGCGTGCTCCGGTGGCAAGCCAACGGGACTGTGGCGTGCTCCGGTGGCAAGCCAACGGGACAGTGGCGTGCTCCGGTGGCAAGCCAGCGGGAAAGTGGCGTGCTGCGGTGGCAAGCCAGCGGGAAAGTGGCGTGCTGCGGTGGCAAGCCAGCGGGAAAGTGGCGTGCTGCGGTGGCAAGCCAGCGGGAAAGTGGCGTGCTCCGGTGGCAAGCCAGCGGGAAAGTGGCGTGCTCCGGTGGCAAGCCAGCGGGAAAGTGGCGTGCTCCGGTGGCAAGCCAGCGGGACAGTGGCGTGCTCCGGTGGCAAGCCAGCGGGAAAGTGGCGTGCTCCGGTGGCAAGCCAACGGGAAAGTGGCGTGCTCCGGTGGCAAGCCAACGGGAAAGTGGCGTGCTCCGGTGGCAAGCCAACGGGAAAGTGGCGTGCTCCGGTGGCAAGCCAACGGGACAGTGGCGTGCTCCGGTGGCAAGCCAACGGGACAGTGGCGTGCTCCGGTGGCAAGCCAACGGGAAAGTGGAGTGCTCCGGTGGCAAGCCAACGGGAAAGTGGCGTGCTCCGGTGGCAAGCCAACGGGAAAGTGGCGTGCTCCGGTGGCAAGCCAACGGGACAGTGGCGTGCTCCGGTGGCAAGCCAACGGGACAGTGGCGTGCTCCGGTGGCAAGCCAACGGGAAAGTGGCGCGCTCCGGTGGCAAGCCAACGGAAAAGTGGCGCGCTCCGGTGGCAAGCCAACGGGAAAGTGGCGCGCTCCGGTGGCAAGCCAACGGGAAAGTGGCGTGCTCCGGTGGCAAGCCAACGGGAAAGTGGCGTGCTCCGGTGGCAAGCCAACGGGACTGTGGCGTGCTCCGGTGGCAAGCCAACGGGAAAGTGGCGTGCTCCGGTGGCAAGCCAACGGGAAAGTGGCGTGCTCCGGTGGCAAGCCAACGGGAAAGTGGCGTGCTCCGGTGGCAAGCCAACGGGAAAGTGGCGTGCTCCGGTGGCAAGCCAACGGGAAAGTGGCGTGCTCCGGTGGCAAGCCAACGGGACAGTGGCGTGCTCCGGTGGCAAGCCAACGGGACAGTGGCGTGCTCCGGTGGCAAGCCAACGGGACAGTGGCGTGCTCCGATGGCAAGCCAACGGGACAGTGGCGTGCTCCGGTGGCAAGCCAACGGGACAGTGGCGTGCTCCGGTGGCAAGCCAACGGGAAAGTGGCGTGCTCCGGTGGCAAGCCAACGGGAAAGTGGCGAGCTCCGGTGGCAAGCCAACGGAAAAGTGGCGTGCTCCGGTGGCAAGCCAACGGGAAAGTGGCGTGCTCCGGTGGCAAGCCAACGGGACTGTGGCGTGCTCCGGTGGCAAGCCAACGGGACTGTGGCGTGCTCCGGTGGCAAGCCAACGGCACTGTGGCGTGCTCCGGTGGCAAGCCAACGGGACTGTGGCGTGCTCCGGTGGCAAGCCAACGGGACAGTGGCGTGCTCCGGTGGCAAGCCAGCGGGAAAGTGGCGTGCTGCGGTGGCAAGCCAGCGGGAAAGTGGCGTGCTGCGGTGGCAAGCCAGCGGGAAAGTGGCGTGCTCCGGTGGCAAGCCAGCGGGAAAGTGGCGTGCTCCGGTGGCAAGCCAGCGGGAAAGTGGCGTGCTCCGGTGGCAAGCCAGCGGGAAAGTGGCGTGCTCCGGTGGCAAGCCAGCGGGACAGTGGCGTGCTCCGGTGGCAAGCCAGCGGGAAAGTGGCGTGCTCCGGTGGCAAGCCAACGGGAAAGTGGCGTGCTCCGGTGGCAAGCCAACGGGAAAGTGGCGTGCTCCGGTGGCAAGCCAACGGGACAGTGGCGTGCTCCGGTGGCAAGCCAACGGGACAGTGGCGTGCTCCGGTGGCAAGCCAACGGGACAGTGGCGTGCTCCGGTGGCAAGCCAACGGGAAAGTGGAGTGCTCCGGTGGCAAGCCAACGGGAAAGTGGCGTGCTCCGGTGGCAAGCCAACGGGAAAGTGGCGTGCTCCGGTGGCAAGCCAACGGGACAGTGGCGTGCTCCGGTGGCAAGCCAACGGGACAGTGGCGCGCTCCGGTGGCAAGCCAACGGGAAAGTGGCGCGCTCCGGTGGCAAGCCAACGGAAAAGTGGCGCGCTCCGGTGGCAAGCCAACGGGAAAGTGGCGCGCTCCGGTGGCAAGCCAATGGGAAAGTGGCGTGCTCCGGTGGCAAGCCAACGGGAAAGTGGCGTGCTCCGGTGGCAAGCCAACGGGAAAGTGGTGTGCTCCGGTGGCAAGCCAACGGGAAAGTGGCGTGCTCCTGTGGCAAGCCAACGGGAAAGTGGCGTGCTCCGGTGGCAAGCCAACGGGACAGTGGCGTGCTCCGGTGGCAAGCCAACGGGACTGTGGGGTGCTCCTGTGGCAAGCCAACGGGAAAGTGGCGTGCTCCGGTGGCAAGCCAACGGGACAGTGGCGTGCTCCGGTGGCAAGCCAACGGGACAGTGGCGTGCTCCGGTGGCAAGCCAACGGGACAGTGGCGTGCTCCGGTGGCAAGCCAACGGGAAAGTGGCGTGCTCCGGTGGCAAGCCAACGGGAAAGTGGCGAGCTCCGGTGGCAAGCCAACGGAAAAGTGGCGTGCTCCGGTGGCAAGCCAACGGGAAAGTGGCGTGCTCCGGTGGCAAGCCAACGGGACTGTGGCGTGCTCCGGTGGCAAGCCAACGGGACTGTGGCGTGCTCCGGTGGCAAGCCAACGGGACTGTGGCGTGCTCCGGTGGCAAGCCAACGGGAAAGTGGCGTGCTCCGGTGGCAAGCCAACGGGAAAGTGGCGTGCTCCGGTGGCAAGCCAACGGGAAAGTGGCGTGCTCCGGTGGCAAGCCAGCGGGACTGTGGCGTGCTTCGGTGGCAAGCCAGCGGGAAAGTGGCGTGCTCCGGTGGCAAGCCAACGGGAAAGTGGCGTGCTCCGGTGGCAAGCCAACGGGAAAGTGGCGTGCTCCGGTGGCAAGCCAACGGGAAAGTGGCGTGCTCCGGTGGCAAGCCAACGGGAAAGTGGCGTGCTCCGGTGGCAAGCCAACGGGACTGTGGCGTGCTCCGGTGGCAAGCCAACAGGACTGTGGCGTGCTCCGGTGGCAAGCCAGCGGGAAAGTGGCGTGCTCCGGTGGCAAGCCAACGGGAAAGTGGCGTGCTCCGGTGGCAAGCCAACGGGAAAGTGGCGTGCTCCGGTGGCAAGCCAACGGGACAGTGGCGTGCTCCGGTGGCAAGCCAACGGGACAGTGGCGTGCTCCGGTGGCAAGCCAACGGGAAAGTGGCGTGCTCCGGTGGCAAGCCAACGGGAAAGTGGCGTGCTCCGGTGGCAAGCCAACGGGAAAGTGGCGTGCTCCGGTGGCAAGCCAACGGGACAGTGGCGTGCTCCGGTGGCAAGCCAACGGGACAGTGGCGTGCTCCGGTGGCAAGCCAACGGGAAAGTGGCGTGCTCCGGTGGCAAGCCAACGGAAAAGTGGCGCGCTCCGGTGGCAAGCCAACGGGAAAGTGGCGCGCTCCGGTGGCAAGCCAACGGGAAAGTGGCGTGCTCCGGTGGCAAGCCAACGGGAAAGTGGCGTGCTCCGGTGGCAAGCCAACGGGAAAGTGGCGTGCTCCGGTGGCAAGCCAACGGGAAAGTGGCGTGCTCCTGTGGCAAGCCAACGGGAAAGTGGCGTGCTCCGGTGGCAAGCCAACGGGACAGTGGCGTGCTCCGGTGGCAAGCCAACGGGACTGTGGCGTGCTCCTGTGGCAAGCCAACGGGAAAGTGGCGTGCTCCGGTGGCAAGCCAACGGGACAGTGGCGTGCTCCGGTGGCAAGCCAACGGGACAGTGGCGTGCTCCGGTGGCAAGCCAACGGGACAGTGGCGTGCTGCGGTGGCAAGCCAACGGGACAGTGGCGTGCTCCGGTGGCAAGCCAACGGGAAAGTGGCGTGCTCCGGTGGCAAGCCAACGGGAAAGTGGCGAGCTCCGGTGGCAAGCCAACGGAAAAGTGGCGTGCTCCGGTGGCAAGCCAACGGGAAAGTGGCGTGCTCCGGTGGCAAGCCAACGGGACTGTGGCGTGCTCCGGTGGCAAGCCAACGGGACTGTGGCGTGCTCCGGTGGCAAGCCAACGGGACTGTGGCGTGCTCCGGTGGCAAGCCAACGGGACAGTGGCGTGCTCCGGTGGCAAGCCTACGGGAAAGTGGCGTGCTCCGGTGGCAAGCCAACGGGAAAGTGGCGTGCTCCGGTGGCAAGCCAACGGGAAAGTGGCGTGCTCCGGTGGCAAGCCAACGGGAAAGTGGCGTGCTCCGGTGGCAAGCCAACGGAAATGTGGCGTGCTCCGGTGGCAAGCCAACGGGAAAGTGGCGTGCTCCGGTGGCAAGCCAACGGGAAAGTGGCGTGCTCCGGTGGCAAGCCAACGGGAAAGTGGCGTGCTCCGGTGGCAAGCCAGCGGGACTGTGGCGTGCTTCGGTGGCAAGCCAGCGGGAAAGTGGCGTGCTCCGGTGGCAAGCCAACGGGAAAGTGGCGTGCTCCGGTGGCAAGCCAACGGGAAAGTGGCGTGCTCCGGTGGCAAGCCAACGGGAAAGTGGCGTGCTCCGGTGGCAAGCCAACGGGAAAGTGGCGTGCTCCGGTGGCAAGCCAACGGGACTGTGGCGTGCTCCGGTGGCAAGCCAACAGGACTGTGGCGTGCTCCGGTGGCAAGCCAGCGGGAAAGTGGCGTGCTCCGGTGGCAAGCCAACGGGAAAGTGGCGTGCTCCGGTGGCAAGCCAACGGGAAAGTGGCGTGCTCCGGTGGCAAGCCAACGGAAAAGTGGCGTGCTCCGGTGGCAAGCCAACGGGAAAGTGGCGTGCTCCGGTGGCAAGCCAACGGGAAAGTGGCGTGCTCCGGTGGCAAGCCATCGGGAAAGTGGCGTGCTCCGGTGGCAAGCCAACGGGAAAGTGGCGTGCTCCGGTGGCAAGCCAACGGGAAAGTGGCGTGCTCCGGTGGCAAGCCAACGGGAAAGTGGCGTGCTCCGGTGGCAAGCCAACGGGAAAGTGGCGTGCTCCGGTGGCAAGCCAACGGGAAAGTGGCGTGCTCCGGTGGCAAGCCAACGGGAAAGTGGCGTGCTTCGGTGGCAAGCCAACGGGAAAGTGGCGTGCTCCGGTGGCAAGCCAACGGGAAAGTGGCGTGCTCCGGTGGCAAGCCAACGGGAAAGTGGCGTGCTCCGGTGGCAAGCCAACGGGACTGTGGCGTGCTCCGGTGGCAAGCCAACGGGACTGTGTCGTGCTTCGGTGGCAAGCCACCGGGAAAGTGGCATGCTCCGGTGGCAAGCCATCGGGAAAGTGGCGTGCTCCGGTGGCAAGCCAACGGGAAAGTGGCGTGCTCCGGTGGCAAGCCAACGGGAAAGTGGCGTGCTCCGGTGGCAAGCCAACGGGAAAGTGGCGTGCTCCGGTGGCAAGCCAACGGGAAAGTGGCGTGCTCCGGTGGCAAGCCAACGGGAAAAGGTGTGCTCCGGTGGCATGCTAATGGTAAAGGTGTGCTCCAGTGGCATTCTAACGGTAAAGGTGTGCTGCGGTCACATGCTAATGGTAAAGGTGTGCTCCGGTGGCATGCTAACGGGAATAGGTGTGCTCCGATGGCATGCTAACGGGAATAGGTGTGCCCGGTGGCATACTAACGGGAAAAGGTGTGCTACGGTGGCATGCTAGCGGGAAATGGTGTGCTTTGGTGGCATGATAACGAGAAATGGGGTACTCCATTGGCACCACAATGGTCAAGGGACTTGGAAATGTCACATGTGAAGTCATACTCGCATAGTGTCTGTTGTTGCAGGGATCAAAAGAGCGACCCGGTGGAACAAGATGTGGACACTGTGCGACAGATGGTGGTTTAAGGACAGCAAAGCAGCAAAATAAGACCAAGCAACAGCAAGAAAACAATCCAAGAATTACCGCAGCAGACAAGTAAGTGATTGTGATTCTTTTAAACGGTGATGTATGATCAGATGAAGTGGAATGCAGTAAGTTTGGAAATATGATTAACATGTTAATAAAGTGTCTGAAATGTATGAGCAAGAAAGAGAAAAAGGTGGATTGTTACAGGGGGACAGCTGAGAGTAGGGAGTTGCAGAGAAAGTCCTTGTGACAGGTTTAGGATGTATACGGCTGTTTATTGCCTCCTCCACATACAAAGGCAGGAGATGAGACTATCAAACTATTGAACTTGGAGTTGTCAGTAATGTTGGAGGTGAAATTAATAAAGCAAGTAAAATGGGAAAGAAAAAAAGGGGTTGTATGTTTGCCTGGTCAGAGGGATGTTTGCCTGGTCATGGGGATGTTTGCCTGGTCAGGGGGATGTTTGCCTGGTCAGGGGGATGTTTGCCTGGTCAGGGGGATGTTTGCCTGGTCAGGGGGATGGTTGCCTGGTCAGGAGGATGTTTGCCTGGTCATGGGGATGTTTGTCTGGTCAGGGGGATGTTTGCCTGGTCAGAGGGATGTTTGCCTGGTCAGGGGGATGTTTGCATGGTCAGGGGGATGTTTGCCTGGTCAGGGGGATGGTTGCCTGGTCAGGAGGATGTTTGTCTGGTCAGGTGGATGTTTGTCTGGTCAGAGGGATGTTTGTCTGGTCAGAGTGATGTTTGTCTGGTCAGAGGGATGTTTGTCTGGTCAGAGTGATGTTTGTCTGGTCAGGTGGATGTTTGTCTGGTCAGAGGGATGTTTGTCTGGTCAGAGTGATGTTTGTCTGGTCAGGAGGATGTTTACCTGGTCAGGGGGATGTTTGTCTGGTCAGGGGGATGTTTGTCTAGTCAGAGGGATGTTTGTCTGGTCAGAGGGATGTTTGCTTCACGTTGGGGAAGAGGGAAAGGATTGAATGATCCGGCACCTGTCCTATCCACAGGATGGTCAGCTAGTGCCGCCATTGGGAAAGAGCTGACCTAGTGTCAGTATCAATCATCAGAGTTTGCAGTACAACTGATTAGGGGTCCAGCAGGGGGGCGCTGATGACACAGGTGGACCTTGGGGCGGTTTTCCGGTTGCGGACGCTGCACCTAGAGGGTTTTCTTCATGTAATTATCCTCCTCACATTGCAGACTTGTGAACTTTATAAATTTTCTTCATTTGCTTATTTTCTTCCTTCTCTCCCAAACATGTTGCTGAAGTGCTGTCTCACCCCCACTGCCCCCATCCAGAAGCTTCTTGTAGCTGCTGTTCAGTGAGATTTGTCCTCTATATACCAGCAGTCTGTGTATGGGCCTGTCTCTGTCTGATCCTCTCTGCTCTCCACCCCTGCACTCAGACATAGGAAACCCTGTACTCGGATTACTTCACATCTTGGTGAACAACAGCTGAAAGGACCCTATAAAGGAGCCTGTACCAGGCAGGTGACAGCGGTGCAGCATTGTGCTTGTGGGGGAAATCGGGCGGTGGAGTCAGAAATTGGGGAATACTTGGGTGCTCTCTGGACGGACAATATTAGTGCTGCAGTAATTTCCCACAAGTTTTTGCACAGAGCGGCCACTAATATAGAATAAAGTAAAACAATTGTGCTCTGTAAATAATGGCTGTGCTTTGCTACAAATGCTTCATGTTTGCAGGAGGTTTTTTTTTCTTTAATAAATTTTATTTAGTTTATAATTGATTTTTTCTCTTTCTGCTAGATATCAGGACATGATAGAGGCCGTACGGGACTGATATAAGAAGTTCTTGGCTGAGAAGGAAAGAAGCTTCATTCCTCCATGAGCTGCAGTTCTTTGTGTCCAGTCGGGAGCTCTATTAGTAAGTAGATTTTATCACCGGCGCAGACATTTCCGGGAAGGTTCCAATTGGCCAAATACAAGACGTTCATTAAACTCTTCATTTGAAATAAACGTCTGGTTATCATCCACAATACTTAATACCGGTCACTTGTCACAAATTTGTATATTTTTTACCTGTTATAAAATGCTGCTGATCCCTTGAATCTTTTCTTTTTTTTTTGTCATTTTAGACAAAACATTACATATTCCTGACAAGTCCCAGGTCTTTTCACACCACTCGTTTTGCAGGTTCTTTAATGCTACAGCACTTATGTTATTGGGGTCATTTTTGTGCAGTTTGCAGTTACATGATTTTTTATACATGTTTTTTTTTAGCTTTGTCTTGTTATTACATCACATTCATCTTTTTCCTCTCTTGCTTTCCTGGACTGAAGGAAACATATCTCCAAGTCATTCTGAGCTGCCGGCAGGAGAGATGGACCCTCAGGAGCCTCCTAGTCTTCAGAATCCACATGAAGGAGAAGTCCAAGAACAAGAAAGGCCTCCGACAGCAGAGCAACCTGTCCGCCAAAAAGTCCCAGAAGAAGAAGCGATGGTCCCGCAGCTCATCTGTGTTTTTCCTAAATGTGGTTTATACTTTTACTGATTGTAATTTTCTTGGTCGATACCAGATAAAGTTTTGGATGACAACTGTCTGGACTTGTGTCTTATTTTACATTTCTCCTTTTTTCTTCTTGCTTCCCCTCCAGTGAGATCTGGCTTAGGTGATAAAAGCCTTTCTCTATCCAGCATTTTTGCAGCAGGCTGGAGAATGACTTTCTGGATGATAACTTGCCTTAGTCTCAGATGCCCATACACTAGTTAGCTTTAGACCGGACGCTTGTCCACACAACACATCCCGACTCCCCCATATACATGAATGTGGTTATATGTGTGGGGGAGATGGCCCCATACACAGCACATGGTCGGCTGCTCCAGCAAAAATCCTTGGGTTTGACCTACCTTCCTGTAATATATATGGGGGGCCATTAGTTGGATGTTTGCAGGACCCCTCTTTGTCCGACAGCTTCCCTCCCCCACACATAGCAAGCAGTGTACATACAAGCTCCCTTCCCGCACATACAGTATATATAGCATATAAAGAAAAAACCTAGAAGTCTGAACTGAAACATAAATTGATGTGCATGCAAAATGTAAATGCATGTTCACACAAGGCCACTAGACAAAGAAAAACCAAAGACAAGCAAAATACCCAAGTAACCGGAAGTGAATGGGTAAATCGCAAAGTGCAAAAATAATAAATAATGAAGGGTATTTAGTAGTGAAGAGCGAGCACTAAAATGCTCGGGTGCTCGAAGTTCGGGCCGAGCTCGCCATGATACTCGGGTGCTCGACCTGAGCCACGAGCCCAATGTTAGTCTATGGGAGACCCCAGCATTCTCGCGGCGGCATCTCCGGATGTCTTTTAAAAGCCTAACAAGTGCCCAAAACGATAGTGACAGTGCTCAAATGACATGGGGACAGCATGGGGATCGCCCCAGGAAGCATTTCTGACCCCCAGGTCACTGCTGTCAACAATGTGGTCAGAGGTATTAAGCCACTTTTAAGGGCTCACAATAAAACGTTCAAAAACTAAACTGAAACTGCTTTCCTGTGAAATATGTTAAGGAAGTTCCTTTCCAGGGTAAAGACTTGTGTATAAGGTAAAATAAATAACCAAAAAAAAAATACTCCTCCACACCTTGGGCTATGTTCACAAGTAGCATTTGTAATGCGTTTTTGCACTTTTGTATTGCTTCAATCGTGACAAATGCATTCACTGGGAAATGTAATTTTAACATTTTACAACCTTATCTGGCCATGTGCTGTGTGACACATGCATACAGTGCTGAAAAGACATGGGGACAGCATGGGAAAGACCCCTGGAAGCATCTCTGACTCCCCAGTCACTGCCTAAAAGTGTGCCCATCAGAAGTGATCCTTGCCGCATCAGAAGATGCAGACTTGCAACTATCCCCGTGCAAGTTCTTGTCCCAGGGCAGGGTTCAATTGTACCTCCCCCATTCCTTGCAATGCAAGCGCAAATATGCAGCCAACCACCCACCCACAGGCTGCAATACCATACTGCTTGCTTGCACTTGAAATTGGGCCTTTTAGGCATGTGGAGGCGGAATCTGGCCACCATGTCATGGCAGCGTTGGCGGCCTGGTATCCATACTCAGTCCCCAGCCGCCCGGCGGCCGGGTGTCCACACTCGGTCCCCAACCGCCAGGTGGCGGCCGGGTGTCCATACTCAGTCCCCAGCCACCTGGGGGCAGCCGGGTGTCCATAAACGGTCCCCAGCCGCCCCTATTTCTCCTTGGAACATCCCCTCACACACTTTTCTTAGCCCGGCCTGCTTTAGGGCAGCATTGGACGAGCCCACCAGAGAACCAGACTCCTCCGGTGGGCCCTGGCTTCTCTATCAGGGGAGTTGAGAGTGACAAGGTGAGGACCATGATGATGATGATACAAGTTAGCATCTGCTTTGTTTTCTTGGAATGCAAGCGTAAGTGTGCAGCCTGCCACCCACCCACCGCCAGGCTGCATTACCATACTGCTTGCTTGCTTGCACTTGAAATTGGGCCTTTTTAGGCACGTGGAGGCGGAATCTGACCACCGAGTCATGGCAGCATTGGCGGCCTGGAATCCATACTCAGTCCCCAGCCGCCCGGCTGCCAGGTGTTCACACTCGGTCCCCAGCCGCCAGGGGGCGGCCGGGTGTCCATACTCGGTCCCCAGCCGCCCCGCGGCCGGGTGTTCACACACGGTCCCCAGCCCCCTGGGGGCAGCCGGGTGTCCATAAACGGTCCCCAGGGGCCCCTATTTCTCCTTGGAACATCCCCCCACACACTTTTCTTAGCCTGGCCTGCTTTAGGGCAGCATTGGACGAGCCCACCAGAGAACCAGACTCCTCCGGTGGGCCCTGGCTTCTCCATCAGGGGAGTTGAGAGTGCCAAGGTGAGGACCATGATGATGATGATACAAGTTAGCATCTGCTTTGTTTTCTTGGAATGCAAGCGCATGTATGTAGTAGCGACTAGGCCTGAGGTGGTCAGCGTTTTGGCGCATATCCTACCTCCTCCGAGGATTGCTGGATGTTTTCCTGCTACTATCCCAGTTCTATGACTCCCATTAAAACAAAGCTTCAGGTGATGAATGATGGATGAGGTGGTGGCAAAGGAGAAAGAGCAGGAGGAACAGGGACCATTCACATCAATATCAGGCCAGTCAACCACATATGTCTTGTAGGATATGTTTCTGTAACAAAAGGAGCGGTTTGGCTACACAGTTATAGGGCATACAGTGAGTGCAATGCCTACCAAAAATTTTGAGGCACTAGAATGTACCTTGGAAATGACATGGAGGTCAGAGGGCCTTAACTAAACCGTTTTTTCCATTTATATCAACTGGGTCTCCTGTACACTGTTGGCCTAAACAGTGAATGGAAGGCTTTCCAAAAATTATGAGGAACTGCAATGCCCCTTGAAACAGACGTGGATTACAGCGTACTAAAAACCTTCTACCCACTATTGGGGAGTGGGTCTCCCTTAGTTTTCGCCTTTGCATTGAAAAGCAAAAGCTGACTAAAATTAGGAGGAAATGCAATGTCCGTTGGAAGAGTCGTGGAGGTTAGAGGTAATTAAAAACAACATTTCAATGCCCCTAGGAAGAGCTGTGGAGTTCAGAGTGGCTTAAGAAGACTTTTGATGTCCCTTTGAACAGACGTGGAGGTCACAGTAGCTTAACAAGATGGTTTTAATGCCCCTCGGAAAAGACGTGGAGGTCCCAGTAGCTTAACCAGACGTTTTGAATGCCCCTCGGAAAAGGGGCTTTTAATGCCCCTTCCAAGAGCCATACAGTACAGCATAGTACAAACATTCCCATTATTGGGGAGTGTGTATCCCATAGTCATAGCTTATGCCTTCCAAGCAAAAGCTGCCAAAAATTAGGATGGAGAAACTTGCAATGCCCCTTACAAGAGCCATGCAGTACAGCATATTCCAAACATTATTCCCATTATTGGGGAGTGGGTCTCCCATAGTCTTTGCTTATGCCTTCCAAGCAAAAGCTGCCAAAAATTAGGACGAAGGAGCTTGCAATGCCCCTTACAAGAGCCATGCAGTACAGCATATTACAAACATTATTCCCATTATTGGGGAGTGGGTCTCCCATAGTCTTTGCTTATGCCTTCCAAGCAAAAGCTGCCAAAAATTAGGACGGAGGAACTTGCAGTGCCCTTTACAAGAGCCATGCAGTACAGCATATTACAAACATTATTCCCATTACTGGGGAGTGGGTCTCCCATAGTATTTGCTTATGCCTTCCAAGAAAAAGCAGCCAAAAATTAAGAGGAAATGCAATGCCCGTTCGAAGAGTCGTGGAGGTTAGAGTTAATTAAAAACAACATATTAATGCCCCTTGGAAGAGTTGTGGAGTTCAGAGTGGTTTAACAAGACACTTTTAATGCCCCTCAAAAGAGATGTGGAGGTCCCAGTAGCTTAACAAGACGGTTTTAATGCCCCTCAGAAAAGTGGTGGAGGTCACAGTAGCTTAAGAAGACGCTTTTAATGCCCCTCAGAAGAAACGTGGAGATCCTAGTAGCTTAACAAGATGGTTTTAATGCCCCTTGGAAAAGTGGTGGAGGTCGCAGTAGCTTAACAAGACGGTTTGAATGATCCTTGGCAGAGACGTGGAGGTCACAGTACCTTAACAAGACGGTTTGAATGCCCCTTGGAAGAGACGTGGAGGTCGCAGTAGCTTAACAAGACGCTATTAATGCCCCTCAGAAGAGACGTGGAGGTCCCAGCAGCTTAACAAGACGGTTTTAATGCTCCTCAGAAAAGTGGTGGAGGTCCCAGTAGCTTAACAAGATGATTTTAATGCCCCTCAGAAACGTGGTAGAGGTCCCAGTAGCTTAACAAGACTGTTTGAATGCTCCTTGGAAGAGACGTGGAGGTCCCAGTAGCTTAACTGGTCGGTTTAAATGCCCCTCGGAAAAGTGGTGGAGGTCACAGTAGCTTAACAAGACACTATTAATGCCCCTCAGAAGAGAAGTGGAGGTCCCAGTAGCTTAACAAGACAGTTTGAATGCCCCTTGGAAGAGACGAGGAGGTCACAGTAGCTTAACAAGACGCTTTTAATGCCCCTCGGAAGAGACGTGGAGGTCCAAGTAGCTTAACAAGACGGTTTGAATGCCCCTCGGAAGAGACGTGGAGGTCCCAGTAGCTTAACAAGACGGTTTGAATGCCCCTCGGAAGAGACGTGGAGGTCCCAGTATCTTAGCAAGGTGGTTTTAATGCCCCTCGAAAAAGTGGTGGAGGTCACAGTAGCTTAACAAGACGCTTTTAATGTCCCTCAGAAGAGACGTGGAGGTCCCAGTAGCTTAACAAGACGGTTTGAATGCCCCTTGGAAGAGACGTGGAGGTCCCAGTAGCTTAACAAGACGGTTTTCATGCTCCTCAGAAAAGTGGTGGAGGTCCCAGTAGCTTAACAAGATGCTTTTAATGCCCATCGGAAAAGTGGTGGAGGTCCCAGAAGCTTAACAAGACGGTTTTAATGCCCCTTAGAAAAGTGGTGGAGGTCGCAGTAGCTTAACAAGACGGTTTGAATGCCCCTTGGAAGAGACGTGGAGGTCCCAGTAGCTTAACAAGACGGTTTGAATGCCCCTCGGAAGAGACGTGGAGGTCCCAGTAGCTTAACAAGACGGTTTTATTGCCCCTTGAAAAAGTGGTGGAGGTCACAGCAGCTTAAGACACTTTTAGTGCCCCTCAGATAAGTGGTGGAGGTCCCAGTAACTTAACAAGACGGTTTGAATGCCCCTTGGAAGAGACGTGGAGGTCCCCATAGCTTAACAAGATGGTTTTAATGCCCCTCAGAAAAGTTGTGGAGGTCACAGTAGCTTAACAAGATGCTTTTAATGCCTATCAGAAGAGACGTGGAGGTCCCAGTAGCTTAACAAGATGGTTTGAATGCCCCTTGGAAGAGACGTGGAGGTCCCAGTAGCTTAACAAGACAGTTTGAATGCCCCTTGGAAGAGACGTGGAGGTCCCAGTAGCTTAACAAGACGGTTTTAATGCTTCTCGGAAAAGTGGTGGAGGTCCCAGTAGCTTAATAAGACGCTTTTACTGCCCCTCGAAAAAGTGGTGGTCGCAGTAGCTTAACAAGACGGTTTGAATGCCCCTTGGTGGAGACGTGGAGGTCCCAGTAGCTTAACAAGACGGTTTGAATGCCCCTTGGAAGAGACGTGGAGGTCCCAGTAGCTTAACAAGACGGTTTTAATGCCCCTCGGAAAAGTGGTGGAGGTCACAGTAGCTTAACAAGTCGCTTTTAATGCCCCTGAGAAGAGAAGTGGAGGTCGCAGTAGCTTAACAAGACGGTTTGAATGCCCCTTGGAAGAGACGTGGAGGTCCCAGTAGCTTAACAAGACGGTTTTAATGCTTCTCAGAAAAGTGGTGGAGGTCCCAGTAGCTTAATAAGACGCTTTTACTGCCCCTCGAAAAAGTGGCGGAGGTCGCAGTAGCTTAACAAGACGGTTTGAATGCCCCTTGGTAGAGACGTGGAGGTCGAAGTAGCTTAACAAAACGGTTTGAATGCCCCTTGGAAGAGACGTGGAGGTCCCAGTAGCTTAACAAGACAGTTTGAATGCCCCTCGGAAGAGACGTGGAGGTCCCAGTAGCTTAACAAGACGGTTTTATTGCCCCTCGAAAAAGTGGTGGAGGTCACAGCAGCTTAACAAGAAGCTTTTAATGCCCCTCAGATAAGTGGTGGAGGTCCCGGTAGCTTAACAAGACGGTTTGAATGCCCCTTGGAAGAGACGTGGAGACGTGACATGCTAATGGTAAAGGTGTGCTCCGGTGGCATGCTAACGGGAATAGGTGTGCTGCGATGTCATGCTAACGGGAATAGGTGTGCCCGGTGGCATACTAACGGGAAAAGGTGTGCTACGGTGGCATGCTAGCGGGAAATGGTGTGCTTCGGTGGCATGATAACGAGAAATGGGGTACTCCATTGGCACCACAATGGTCAAGGGACTTGGAAATGTCACATGTGAAGTCATACTCGCATAGTGTCTGTTGTTGCAGGGATCAAAAGAGCGACCCGGTGGAACAAGATGTGGACACTGTGCGACAGATGGTGGTTTAAGGACAGCAAACAGCAAAATAAGACCAAGCAACAGCAAGAAAACAATCCAAGAATTACCGCAGCAGACAAGTAAGTGATTGTGATTCTTTTAAATGGTGATGTATGATCAGATGAAGTGGAAAGCAGTAAGTTTGGAAATATGATTAACATGTTAATAAAGTGTCTGAAATGTATGAGCGAGAAAGAGAAAAAGGTGGATTGTTATAGGGGGACAGCTGAGAGTAGGGAGTTGCAGAGAAAGTCCTTGTGACAGGTTTAGGATGTATACGGCGGTTTATTGCCTCCTCCACATACAAAGGCAGGAGATGAGACTATCAAACTATTGAACTTGGAGTTGTCAGTAATGTTGGAGGTGAAATTAATAAAGCAAGTAAAATGGGAAAGAAAAAAAGGGGTTGTATGTTTGCCTGGTCAGAGGGATGTTTGCCTGGTCATGGGGATGTTTGTCTGGTCAGGGGGATGTTTGCCTGGTCAGGGGGATGTTTGCCTGGTCAGGGGGATGTTTGCCTGGTCAGGGGGATGGTTGCCTGGTCAGGACGATGTTTGCCTGGTCATGGGGATGTTTGTCTGGTCAGGGGGATGTTTGCCTGGTCAGAGGGATGTTTGCCTGGTCAGGGGGATGTTTGCCTGGTCAGGGGGATGTTTGCCTGGTCAGGGGGATGGTTGCCTGGTCAGGAGGATGTTTGTCTGGTCAGGTGGATGTTTGTCTGGTCAGAGGGATGTTTGTCTGGTCAGAGTGATGTTTGTCTGGTCAGAGGGATGTTTGCTTCACGTTGGGGAAGAGGGAAAGGATTGAATGATCCGGCACCTGTCCTATCCACAGGATGGTCAGCTAGTGCCGCCATTGGGAAAGAGCTGACCTAGTGTCACTATCAATCATCAGAGTCTGCAGTACAACTGATTAGGGGTCCAGCAGGGGGGCGCTGATGACACAGGTGGACCTTGGGGCGGTTTTCCGGTTGCGGACGCTGCACCTAGAGGGTTTTCTTCATGTAATTATCCTCCTCACATTGCAGACTTGTGAACTTTATAAATTTTCTTCATTTGCTTATTTTCTTCCTTCTCTCCCAAACACGTTGCTGAAGTGCTGTCTCACCCCCACTGCCCCCATCCAGAAGCTTCTTGTGGCTGCTGTTCAGTGAGATTTGTCCTCTATATACCAGCAGTCTGTGTATGGGCCTGTCTCTGTCTGATCCTCTCTGCTCTCCACCACTGCACTCAGACATGGGAAACCCTGTACTCGGATTACTTCACATCTTGGTGAACAACAGCTGAAAGGACCCTATAAAGGAGCCTGTACCAGGCAGGGGACAGCGGTGCAGCATTGTGCTTGTGGGGGCAATCGGGCGGTGGAGTCAGAAATTGGGGAATACTTGGGTGCTCTCTGGACGGACAATATTAGTGCTGCAGTAATTTCCCACAAGTTTTTACACAGAGCGGCCACTAATATAGAATAAAGTAAAACAATTGTGCCCTGTAAATAATAGCTGTGCTTTGCTACAAATGCTTCATGTTCGCAGGAGGTTTTTTTTTCTTTAATAAATTTTATTTAGTTTATAATTGATTTTTTCTCTTTCTGCTAGATATCAGCACATGATAGAGGCCGTACGGGACTGATATAAGAAGTTCTTGGCTGAAAAGGAAAGAAGCTTCATTCCTCCATGAGCTGCAGTTCTTTGTGTCCAGTCGGGAACTCTATTAGTAAGTAGATTTTATCACCGGCGCAGACATTTCCGGGAAGGTTCCATTTGGCCGAATACAAGACGTTCATTAAACTCTTCATTTGAAATAAACGTCTGGTTATCATCCACAATACTTAATACCGGTCACTTGTCACAAATTTGTACATTTTTTACCTGTTATAAAATGCTGCTCATCCCTTGAATCTTTTCTTTTTTTTTTGTCATTTTAGACAAAACATTACATATTCCTGACAAGTTCCAGGTCTTTTCACACCACTCGTTTTGCAGATTCTTTAATGCTACAGCACTTACGTTATTGGGGTCATTTTTGTGCAGTTTGCAGTTACATGATTTTTTATACATGTTTTTTTTTAGCTTTGTCTTGTTATTACATCACATTCATCTTTTTCCTCTCTTGCTTTCCTGGACTGAAGGAAACATATCTCCAAGTCACTCTGAGCTGCCGGCAGGAGAGATGGACCCTCAGGAGCCTCCTAGTCTTCAGAATCCACATGAAGGAGAAGTCCAAGAACAAGAAAGGCCTCCGACAGCAGAGCAACCTGTCCGCCAAAAAGTCCCAGAAGAAGAAGCGATGGTCCCGCAGCTCATCTGTGTTTTTCCTAAATGTGGATTATACTTTTACTGATTGTAATTTTCTTGGTCGATACCAGATAAAGTTTTGGATGACAACTGTCTGGACTTGTGTCTTATTTTACATTTCTCCTTTTTTCTTCTTGCTTCCCCTCCAGTGAGATCTGGCTTAGGTGATAAAAGCCTTTCTCTATCCAGCATTTTTGCAGCAGGCTGGAGAATTACTTTCTGGATGATAACTTGCCTTAGTCTCAGGTGCCCATACACTAGTTAGCTTTACACCGGACGCTTGTCCACACAACACATCCCGACTCCCCCATATACATGAATGTGGTTATATGTGTGGGGGAGATGGCCCCATACACTGCACATGGTCGGCTGCTCCAGCAAAAATCCTTGGGTTTGACCTACCTTCCTGTAATATATATGGGGGGCCATTAGTTGGATGTTTGCAGGACCCCTCTTTGTCCAACAGCTTCCCTCCCCCACACATAGCAAGCAGTGTACATACAAGCTCCCTTCCCGCACATACAGTATATATAGCATATAAAGAAAAAACCTAGAAGTCTGAACTGAAACATAAATTGATGTGCATGCAAAATGTAAATGCATGTTCACACAAGGCCACTAGACAAAGAAAAACCAAAGGCAAGCAAAATACCCAAGTAACCGGAAGTAAATGGGTAAATCGCAAAGTGCAAAAATAATAAATAATGAAGGGTATTTAGTAGTGAAGAGCGAGCACTAAAATGCTCGGGTGCTCGAAGTTCGGGCCGAGCTCGCCATGATACTCGGGTGCTCGACCTGAGCCACGAGCCCAATGTTAGTCTATGGGAGACCCCAGCATTCTCGCGGCGGCATCCCCGGATGTCTTTTAAAAGCCTAACAAGTGCCCAAAACGATAGTGACAGTGCTCAAATGACATGGGGACAGCATGGGGATCGCCCCAGGAAGCATTTCTGACCCCCAGGTCACTGCTGTCAACAATGTGGTCAGAGGTATTAAGCCACTTTTAAGGGCTCACAATAAAACGTTCAAAAACTAAACTGAAACTGCTTTCCTGTGAAATATGTTAAGGAAGTTCCTTTCCAGGGTAAAGACTTGTGTACAAGGTAAAATAAATAACCAAAAAAAAAAATACTCCTCCACACCTTGGGCTATGTTCACAAGTAGCATTTTTAATGCGTTTTTGCACTTTTGTATTGCTTCAATCGTGACAAATGCATTCACTGGGAAATGTAATTTTAACATTTTACAACCTTATCTGGCCATGTGCTGTGTGACACATGCATACAGTGCTGAAAAGACATGGGGACAGCATGGGAAAGACCCCTGGAAGCATCTCTGACTCCCCAGTCACTGCCTAAAAGTGTGCCCATCAGAAGTGATCCTTGCCGCATCAGAAGATGCAGACTTGCAACTATCCCCGTGCAAGTTCTTGTCCCAGGGCAGGGTTCAATTGTACCTCCCCCATTCCTTGCAATGCAAGCGCAAATATGCAGCCAACCACCCACCCACCCCCAGGCTGCAATACCATACTGCTTGCTTGCACTTGAACTTGGGCCTTTTAGGCATGTGGAGGCGGAATCTGGCCACCATGTCATGGCAGCGTTGGCGGCCTGGTATCCATACTCAGTCCCCAGCCGCCCGGCGGCGGGGTGTCCACACTCGGTCCCCAACCGCCAGGTGGCGGCCGGGTGTCCATACTCAGTCCCCAGCCGCCTGGGGGCAGCCGGGTGTCCATAAACGGTCCCCAGCCGCCCCTATTTCTCCTTGGAACATCCCCTCACACACTTTTCTTAGCCCGGCCTGCTTTAGGGCAGCATTGGACGAGCCCACCAGAGAACCAGACTCCTCCGGTGGGCCCTGGCTTCTCCATCAGGGGAGTTGAGAGTGACAAGGTGAGGACCATGATGATGATGATACAAGTTAGCATCTGCTTTGTTTTCTTGGAATGCAAGCGTAAGTGTGCAGCCTGCCACCCACCCACCGCCAGGCTGCATTACCATACTGCTTGCTTGCTTGCACTTGAAATTGGGCCTTTTTAGGCACGTGGAGGCGGAATCTGACCACCGAGTCATGGCAGCATTGGCGGCCTGGAATCCATACTCAGTCCCCAGCCGCCCGGCTGCCAGGTGTTCACACTCGGTCCCCAGCCGCCAGGGGGCGGCCGGGTGTCCATACTCGGTCCCCAGCCGCCCCGCGGCCGGGTGTTCACACACGGTCCCCAGCCCCCTGGGGGCAGCCGGGTGTCCATAAACGGTCCCCAGGGGCCCCTATTTCTCCTTGGAACATCCCCCCACACACTTTTCTTAGCCTGGCCTGCTTTAGGGCAGCATTGGACGAGCCCACCAGAGAACCAGACTCCTCCGGTGGGCCCTGGCTTCTCCATCAGGGGAGTTGAGAGTGCCAAGGTGAGGACCATGATGATGATTATACAAGTTAGCATCTGCTTTGTTTTCTTGGAATGCAAGCGCATGTATGTAGTAGCGACTAGGCCTGAGGTGGTCAGCGTTTTGGCGCATATCCTACCTCCTCCGAGGATTGCTGGATGTTTTCCTGCTACTATCCCAGTTCTATGACTCCCATTAAAACAAAGCTTCAGGTGATGAATGATGGATGAGGTGGTGGCAAAGGAGAAAGAGCAGGAGGAACAGGGACCATTCACATCAATATCAGGCCAGTCAACCACATATGTCTTGTAGGATATGTTTCTGTAACAAAAGGAGCGGTTTGGCTACACAGTTATAGGGCATACAGTGAGTGCAATGCCTACCAAAAATTTTGAGGCACTCGAATGTACCTTGGAAATGACATGGAGGTCAGAGGGCCTTAACTAAACCGTTTTTTCCATTTATATCAACTGGGTCTCCTGTGCACTGTTGGCCTAAACAGTGAATGGAAGGCTTTCCAAAAATTATGAGGAACTGCAATGCCCCTTGAAACAGACGTGGATTACAGCGTACTAAAAACCTTCTACCCACTATTGGGGAGTGGGTCTCCCTTAGTTTTCGCCTTTGCATTGAAAAGCAAAAGCTGACTAAAATTAGGAGGAAATGCAAAGTCCGTTGGAAGAGTCGTGGAGGTTAGAGGTAATTAAAAACAACATTTCAATGCCCCTAGGAAGAGCTGTGGAGTTCAGAGTGGCTTAAGAAGACTTTTGATGTCCCTTTGAACAGACGTGGAGGTCACAGTAGCTTAACAAGATGGTTTTAATGCCCCTCGGAAAAGACGTGGAGGTCCCAGTAGCTTAACCAGACGTTTTGAATGCCCCTCGGAAAAGGGGCTTTTAATGCCCCTTCCAAGAGCCATACAGTACAGCATAGTACAAACATTATTCCCATTATTGGGGAGTGTGTATCCCATAGTCATAGCTTATGCCTTCCAAGCAAAAGCTGCCAAAAATTAGGATGGAGAAACTTGCAATGCCCCTTACAAGAGCCATGCAGTACAGCATATTCCAAACATTATTCCCATTATTGGGGAGTGGGTCTCCCATAGTCTTTGCTTATGCCTTCCAAGCAAAAGCTGCCAAAAATTAGGACGAAGGAGCTTGCAATGCCCCTTACAAGAGCCATGCAGTACAGCATATTACAAACATTATTCCCATTATTGGGGAGTGGGTCTCCCATAGTCTTTGCTTATGCCTTCCAAGCAAAAGCTGCCAAAAATTAGGACGGAGGAACTTGCAGTGCCCCTTACAAGAGCCATGCAGTACAGCATATTACAAACATTATTCCCATTACTGGGGAGTGGGTCTCCCATAGTATGTGCTTATGCCTTCCAAGAAAAAGCAGCCAAAAATTAAGAGGAAATGCAATGCCCGTTCGAAGAGTCGTGGAGGTTAGAGTTAATTAAAAACATATCAATGCCCCTTGGAAGAGTTGTGGAGTTCAGAGTGGTTTAACAAGACACTTTTAATGCCCCTCAAAAGAGATGTGGAGGTCCCAGTAGCTTAACAAGACGGTTTAATGCCCCTCAGAAAAGTGGTGGAGGTCACAGTAGCTTAAGAAGACACTTTTAATGCCCCTCAGAAGAAACGTGGAGATCCCAGTAGCTTAACAAGATGGTTTTAATGCCCCTTGGAAATGTGGTGGAGGTCGCAGTAGCTTAACAAGACGGTTTGAATGCCCCTTGGAAGAGACGTGGAGGTCGCAGTAGCTTAACAAGACGCTATTAATGCCCTTCAGAAGAGACGTGGAGGTCCCAGCAGCTTAACAAGACGGTTTTAATGCTCCTCAGAAAAGTGGTGGAGGTCCCAGTAGCTTAACAAGATGATTTTAATGCCCCTCAGAAACGTGGTAGAGGTCCCAGTAGCTTAACAAGACTGTTTGAATGCTACTTGGAAGAGACGTGGAGGTCCCAGTAGCTTAACTGGTCGGTTTAAATGCCCCTCGGAAAAGTGGTGGAGGTCACAGTAGCTTAACAAGACACTATTAATGCCCCTCAGAAGAGAAGTGGAGGTCCCAGTAGGTTAACAAGACAGTTTGAATGCCCCTTGGAAGAGACGAGGAGGTCCCAGTAGCTTAACAAGACGGTTTTAATGCCCCTCGGAAAAGTGGTGGAGGTCCCAGTATCTTAACAAGACGGTTTTAATGCCCCTCGGAAAAGTGGTGGAGGTCACAGTAGCTTAACAAGACGCTTTTAATGCCCCTCAGAAGAGACGTGGAGGTCCCAGTAGCTTAACAAGATGGTTTAAATGCTCCTCAGAAAAGTGGTGGAGGTCCCAGTAGCTTAACAAGATGCTTTCAATGCCCCTCGGAAAAGTGGTGGAGGTCCCAGTAGCTTAACAAGACGGTTTTAATGCCCCTTGGAAAAGTGGTGGAGGTTGCAGTAGCTTAACAAGATGGTTTGAATGCCCCTTGGAAGAGACGTGGAGGTCCCAGTAGCTTACCAAGATGGTTTAAATGCTCCTCAGAAAAGTGGTGGAGGTCCCAGTAGCTTAACAAGATGCTTTCAATGCCCCTCGGAAAAGTGGTGGAGGTCCCAGTAGCTTAACAAGACGGTTTTAATGCCCCTTGGAAAAGTGGTGGAGGTTGCAGTAGCTTAACAAGATGGTTTGAATGCCCCTTGGAAGAGACGTGGAGGTCCCAGTAGCTTAACAAGATGGTTTAAATGCTCCTCAGAAAAGTGGTGGAGGTCCCAGTAGCTTAACAAGATGCTTTCAATGCCCCTCGGAAAAGTGGTGGAGGTCCCAGTAGCTTAACAAGACGGTTTTAATGCCCCTTGGAAAAGTGGTGGAGGTTGCAGTAGCTTAACAAGATGGTTTGAATGCCCCTTGGAAGAGACGTGGAGGTCCCAGGAGCTTAACAAGACGGCTTGAATGCCCCTTGGAAGAGACGTGGAGGTCCTAGTAGCTTAACAAGACGGTTTTAATGCTTCTCGGAAAAGTGGTGGAGGACCCAGTAGCTTAATAAGACGCTTTTACTGCCCCTTGAAAAAGTGGTGGAGGTCGCAGTAGCTTAACAAGACGGTTTGAATGCCCCTTGGTAGAGACGTGGAGGTCCCAGTAGCTTAACAAGACGGTTTGAATGCCCCTTGGAAGAGACGTTGAGGTCCCAGTAGCTTAAAAAGACGGTTTTAATGCCCCTCGGAAAAGTGGTGGAGGTCACAGTAGCTTAACACGTCGCTTTTAATGCCCCTCAGAAGAGAAGTGGAGGTCCCAGTAGCTTAACAAGACGGTTTGAATGCCCCTTGGAAGAGACGTGGAGGTCCCAGTAGCTTAACAAGACTGTTTTAATGCCCCTCGGAAAAGTGGTGGAGGTCCCAGTAGCTTAACAAGACGGTTTTAATGCCCCTTTGAATAGTGGTGGAGGTCGCAGTAGCTTAACAAGACGGTTTGAATGCCCCTTGGAAGAGAAGTTTAGGTCCCAGTAGCTTAACAAGACGGTTTGAATGCCCCTTTGAAGAGACGTGGAGGTCCCAGTAGCTTAACAAGTCGGTTTTAATGCCCCTCGCCAAAGTGGTGGAGGTCGCAGTAGCTTAGCAAGACGGTCAGAATGCTCCTTGGAAGAGACGTGGAGGTCACAGTAGCTTAACAAGATGGTTTTAATGCTCCTCGGAAAAGTGGTGGAGGTCCCAGTAGCTTAACAAGATGGTTTTAATGCTCCTCGGAAAAGTGGTGGAGGTCCCAGTAGCTTAACAAGATGCTTTTAATGCCCCTTGGAAAAGTGGTGGAGGTCCCAGTAGCTTAACATGACGCTTTGAATGCCCCTTGGAAGAGACGTGGAGGTCCCAGTAGCTTAACAAGACTGTTTGAATGCCCCTTGGAAGAGACGTGGAGGTCCCAGTAGCTTAACAAGACAGTTTGAATGCCCCTCGGAAAAGTGGTGGAGGTCACAGTAGCTTAACAAGACGCTATTAATGTCCTCAGAAGAGACGTGGAGGTCTAAGTAGCTTAACAAGACTGTTTGAATGCCCCTTGGAAGAGACGTGGAGGTCCCAGTAGCTTAACAAGACGGTTTTAATGCTCCTCAGAAAAGTGGTGGAGGTCCCAATAGCTTAACAAGATGCTTTTAATGCCCCTCGGAAAAGTGGTGGAGGTCCCAGTAGCTTAACAAGACGGTTTTAATGCCCCTTGGAAAAGTGGTGGAGTTCGCAGTAGCTTAACAAGACTGTTTGAATGCCCCTTGGAAAAGTGGTGAAAGTCCCAGTAGCTTAACAAGACGGTTCGAATGCCCATTGGAAGAGACGTGGAGGTACCAGTACCTTAAAAAGACGGTTTTAATGCCCCTCGGAAAAGTGGTGGAGGTCCCAGTAGCTTAACAAGACGCTTTTAATGCCCCTTGGAAGAGACGTGGAGGTCCCAGTAGCTTAGCAAGACGGTTTTAATGCTTCTCGGAAAAGTGGTGGAGTTCCCAGTAGCTTAATAAGACGCTTTTAATGCCCCTCGAAAAAGAGGTGGAGGTCGCAGTAGCTTAACAAGACGGTTTGAATGCCCCTTGGAAGAGACATGGAGGTCCCAGTAGCTTAACAAGATGGTTTTAATGCCCCTCGGAAAAGTGGTGGAGGTCACAGTAGCTTAACAAGACGCTTTTAATGCCTCTCAGAAGAGACGTGGAGGTCCCAGTAGCTTAACAAGATGGTTTGAATGCCCCTTGGAAGAGACATGGAGGTCCCAGGAGCTTAACAAGACGGCTTGAATGCCCCTTGGAAGAGACGTGGAGGTCCTAGTAGCTTAACAAGACGGTTTTAATGCTTCTCGGAAAAGTGGTGGAGGACCCAGTAGCTTAATAAGACGCTTTTACTGCCCCTTGAAAAAGTGGTGGAGGTCGCAGTAGCTTAACAAGACGGTTTGAATGCCCCTTGGTAGAGACGTGGAGGTCCCAGTAGCTTAACAAGACGGTTTGAATGCCCCTTGGAAGAGACGTTGAGGTCCCAGTAGCTTAAAAAGACGGTTTTAATGCCCCTCGGAAAAGTGGTGGAGGTCACAGTAGCTTAACACGTCGCTTTTAATGCCCCTCAGAAGAGAAGTGGAGGTCCCAGTAGCTTAACAAGACGGTTTGAATGCCCCTTGGAAGAGACGTGGAGGTCCCAGTAGCTTAACAAGACTGTTTTAATGCCCCTCGGAAAAGTGGTGGAGGTCCCAGTAGCTTAACAAGACGGTTTTAATGCCCCTTTGAATAGTGGTGGAGGTCGCAGTAGCTTAACAAGACGGTTTGAATGCCCCTTGGAAGAGAAGTTTAGGTCCCAGTAGCTTAACAAGACGGTTTGAATGCCCCTTTGAAGAGACGTGGAGGTCCCAGTAGCTTAACAAGTCGGTTTTAATGCCCCTCTCCAAAGTGGTGGAGGTCGCAGTAGCTTAGCAAGACGGTCAGAATGCCCCTTGGAAGAGACGTGGAGGTCACAGTAGCTTAACAAGATGGTTTTAATGCTCCTCGGAAAAGTGGTGGAGGTCCCAGTAGCTTAACAAGATGGTTTTAATGCTCCTCGGAAAAGTGGTGGAGGTCCCAGTAGCTTAACAAGATGCTTTTAATGCCCCTCAGAAAAGTGGTGGAGGTCCCAGTAGCTTAACATGACGCTTTGAATGCCCCTTGGAAGAGAAGTGGAGGTCCCAATAGCTTAACAAGACTGTTTGAATGTCCCTTGGAAGAGACGTGGAGGTCCCAGTAGCTTAACAAGACAGTTTGAATGCCCCTCGGAAAAGTGGTGGAGGTCACAGTAGCTTAACAAGACGCTATTAATGTCCTCAGAAGAGACGTGGAGGTCTAAGTAGCTTAACAAGACTGTTTGAATGCCCCTTGGAAGAGACGTGGAGGTCCCAGGAGCTTAACAAGACGGCTTGAATGCCCCTTGGAAGAGACGTGGAGGTCCCAGTAGCTTAACAAGACGGTTTTAATGCTTCTCGGAAAAGTGGTGGAGGACCCAGTAGCTTAATAAGACGCTTTTACTGCCCCTCGAAAAAGTGGTGGAGGTCGCAGTAGCTTAACAAGACGGTTTGAATGCCCCTTGGTAGAGACACGGAGGTCCCAGTAGCTTAACAAGACGGTTTGAATGCCCCTTGGAAGAGACGTTGAGGTCCCAGTAGCTTAACAAGACTGTTTTAATGCCCCTCGGAAAAGTGGTGGAGGTCACAGTTGCTTAACACGTCGCTTTTAATGCCCCTCAGAAGAGAAGTGGAGGTCCCAGTAGCTTAACAAGACGGTTTGAATGCCCCTTGGAAGAGACGTGGAGGTCCCAGTAGCTTAACAAGACTGTTTTAATGTCCCTCGGAAAAGTGGTGGAGGTCCCAGTAGCTTAACAAGACGGTTTTAATGCCCCTTTGAATAGTGGTGGAGGTCGCAGTAGCTTAACAAGACGGTTTGAATGCCCCTTGGAAGAGACGTTTAGGTCCCAGTAGCTTAACAAGACGGTTTGAATGCCCCTTTGAAGAGACGTGGAGGTCCCAGTAGCTTAACAAGTCGGTTTTAATGCCCCTCGCCAAAGTGGTGGAGGTCGCAGTAGCTTAGCAAGACGGTCAGAATGCTCCTTGGAAGAGACGTGGAGGTCACAGTAGCTTAACAAGATGGTTTTAATGCTCCTCGGAAAAGTGGTGGAGGTCCCAGTAGCTTAACAAGATGGTTTTAATGCTCCTCGGAAAAGTGGTGGAGGTCCCAGTAGCTTAACAAGATGCTTTTAATGCCCCTTGGAAAAGTGGTGGAGGTCCCAGTAGCTTAACATGACGCTTTGAATGCCCCTTGGAAGAGACGTGGAGGTCCCAGTAGCTTAACAAGACTGTTTGAATGCCCCTTGGAAGAGACGTGGAGGTCCCAGTAGCTTAACAAGACAGTTTGAATGCCCCTCGGAAAAGTGGTGGAGGTCACAGTAGCTTAACAAGACGCTATTAATGTACTCAGAAGAGACGTGGAGGTCTAAGTAGCTTAACAAGACTGTTTGAATGCCCCTTGGAAGAGACGTGGAGGTCCCAGTAGCTTAACAAGACGGTTTTAATGCTCCTCAGAAAAGTGGTGGAGTTCCCAATAGCTTAACAAGATGCTTTTAATGCCCCTCGGAAAAGTGGTGGAGGTCCCAGTAGCTTAACAAGACGGTTTTAATGCCCCTTGGAAAAGTGGTGGAGTTCGCAGTAGCTTAACAAGACTGTTTGAATGCCCCTTGGAAAAGTGGTGAAGGTCCCAGTAGCTTAACAAGACGGTTCGAATGCCCATTGGAAGAGACGTGGAGGTACCAGTACCTTAAAAAGACGGTTTTAATGCCCCTCGGAAAAGTGGTGGAGGTCCCAGTAGCTTAACAAGACGCTTTTAATGCCCCTTGGAAGAGACGTGGAGGTCCCAGTAGCTTAGCAAGACGGTTTTAATGCTTCTCGGAAAAGTGGTGGAGGTCCCAGTAGCTTAATAAGACGCTTTTAATGCCCCTCGAAAAAGAGGTGGAGGTCGCAGTAGCTTACCAAGACGGTTTGAATGCCCCTTGGAAGAGACGTGGATGTCCCAGTAGCTTAACAAGACAGTTTGAATTCCCCTTGGAAGAGACGTGGAGGTCCAACTAGCTTAACAAGACGTTTTTAATGCCCCTCGGAAAAGTGGTGGAGATCGCAGTAGCTTAACAAGACGGTTTGAATGCCCCTTGGAAGAGACGTGGAAGTCCCAGTAGATTAACAAGACGGTTTTAATGCTCCTCGGAAAAGTGGTGGACGTCCCAGTAGCTTAACAAGACGCTTTTAATGGCCCTCGGAAAAGTGGTGGAGGTCACAGTAGCTTAACAAGACGCTTTTCATGCTCCTCGGAATAGTGGTGGAGGTCGCAGTAGCTTAACAAGACGCTTTTAATGCCCCTTACAAGAGCCATACAGTACAGCATTTTAAATATATTATTCCCATTATTGGGGAGTGGGTCTCCCACAGTCTTTGCTTATGCCTTCCAAGCAAAAGCTGACAAAAATAAGGCCTGAGGAACTTTCAATAATGGCAACACGGACCACGGTCACCCTGGTGGTATAGTGGTGGTGGAGGCTGAGGATAAGGAGAAGAACATAAAACAGCCAAAATGAGGAAGCGTATACCCATGTGTGGGTGTGAAGTGGTGCATTTGAATACACCTCCCGAAATAACACAGTGGATTTGACTTTAAGTTACTCTGCTGTCATTTGGTGGTGATGAGAAGTCTGGCCCAATCCAGCTCTTGTTCATTTTGATAAGGGTCAGCTTGTCAGCATTGTCAGTTGACAGGCGAGTGCGCTTATCAGTTATAATTACCCCAGCAGCACTAAAAACACGCTCCGATAACACGCTAGCGGCAGGGCAGGCCAGGACCTCCAAGGTGTACAGAGCGATTTCATTCCAAGTGTCCAGCTTGGATACCCAATAATTAAAAGGCACAGAGGAATCACGGAGGACGCTGGTACGGTCGGCAAGGTACTCCCTCACCATCTTTTGAAACTTTCCACTCCTTGTGAGAGTACCCCGCGCCTCAGGGCCTGTAAGCTGGGCAGGTCTCAGAAAACTGTCCCAGAATGTTGACAGTGTTCCCCTGCCTCTGCTGGATTGGAGTTGCCTCTCTCTCGCTTGTACGCCTTGGTTGGTCAACGAACTGTGACCTCTGCCGCTAGTGTCTTCAGATGGAATTTTTTTTTAACAGTTCTGCAGCAAGGGCCTTCTGGTACTGCCCCATTTTTGTAGACCTCTCCACCTCAGGAATAAGAGAGTGAACGTTCTCCTTGTAGCGGGGGTCTAAAAGTGTCACCAACCAGTAATGACTGTCACCCAACATTTTGACAACGCGAGGGTCACGGTTAAGGCAGAGTAACAAAGTCAGCCATGCGCGCCAGACTGGTAACGGGCAAGACTTCCGTGTCCACACCAAGATGACGAATGACCATGCTCTCCTCCTCCTCCTCCCCCCTGTCCTCAGGCCACCCACGCTGAACCGACGGTATGACAGTTGTACAGGTACTACCGCCTACAGCGCATGATACAAGCTCCTGTTCTTCCTCCTCCTCCTCTCCCTCATTGTCCCCCAATGCACGTTGGGATGAGATGAGGCTGGGCTGTGTGTAATAGACCGCTACGGCTTCTTGATCCATCTCATCATACTCTGGCTGCAATGCCTCCTCTTTAATTCTCTGCAGAGAGCATTGCAAAAGACAGACAAGTGGAATGCTGACGCTAATGATGGAGTCATCGCCACTCACCATCTTGGTGGACTCCTCAAAGTTGGTCAAGATGGTACATACAGTACAGACCAAAAGTTTGGACACACCTTCTCATTTAAAGATTTTTCTGTATTTTCATGACTATGAAAATTGTACATTCACACTGAAGGCATCAAAACTATGAATTAACACATGTGGAATTATATACTTAACAAAAAAGTGTGAAACAACTGAAAATATGTCTTATATTCTAGATTCTTCAAAGTAGCCACCTTTTGCTTTGATGACTGCTTTGCACACACTTGAGAGACTGCCATAAAGACTGAGAGGAGGGGGCATCTTTGCATGCAGTATGGACAGGGGATTGCCATGCACACACAACAGGTGACACCTGCTGACACTGGTCGTGGACCCTGGGGTTCGCCCCACAAAGTCGGGTGCTTTACTGCCATGTGCCTGATCATGCTGGTGGTGGTCAGGCTGGTAGTTTTGTCACCCCTGCTGATGCTGGCATGGCAGGTGGTACAAATGGCCTTTTTGGGGTTATCAGCAGAGTCTTTAAAAAAATTCCAGACTCTGGAAGACCCACATGTTGTACTGGCAACGTCCCTCGTGTTGGTGTTACGGGGAACTGTTGCCGGCCTTCTGTGTGCGGCCACCACACTGCTTCTTCCTGCCTGTTGGGGTACTCTGTCTCCCTCACCCGGTCTGCTGCTGGCCTTGCTCTGCATGTCCTCCTGCCACGTTGGGTCAGTTACTAGATCATCCACCACCTCCTCCTCTTCCACTTGCGCACCACGATCCTCCTCCTCACTTCTTGGCAATTGTGTTTCGTCATCGTCAACCTCTTGTGACAAATTGCCAGCGTTGACTTCCTGTGGCCGTGGCTGTTCAAATATTTGGGCATCTCTACATGGGATCTCCTCTTCCACCACTTCAAGCGGAGCAGGCGAGGGGCACAAATCTGGAAATGGACCAGTGAACAGCTCTTCAGAGTGTCCAAGTGTGGGATCAGTTGCTGTCTGACGATACTCGGCATGGTGGGAGGAAGGAGCATCAGGGTGAGGAGGAGTATGCGGTCGAGACTCACGGCTACTAAGAGTTGACCGTGTGGAAGACAGACCGGAAGTGGTGGTCTGCTATCCAATTAATAACCTGTTCACACTGATCAGTTCGCAATACTGGTGTTGTTCTGTGCTTCCCTAGTAATTCGGTCAAGAAGTGGGAGCGAGAAGATATGGCTGTTGGTTGTGGCACATTTTCACCTTGGCCACGGCCCCGTCCTCTGCATGTACCATCACCAGAACGTCCACTTCCATGTCCCTTGCCACGCGCCTTGCCCATTGTAAAGTAAGTAAAATAGCTTACACTCGCACTATCAATGGAAAAAGGGTAATAAAGTAGATTAGAACCGTGGAAGAGGAAAATCACAGTTCTATTTCTCTGGCCTACACCCGACTCTTTTAAACAATCTGAACAATCAGGGAGAAACTATTACTGTTTTTCTTTACGGAAAAAATACCAAAAGGTGAATAATAGAGATTTTTACCGTGGAATGGCAAAACCACAGTTATTGTTTACTGGGGTATACCAGAAAATTTTGAATAGATATATTTGCGGCTGAACAATGAGCGACACACTCAAACTGTTTATTTTTAGGTAAAAATGGCCCAAAAGTGGATAATACAAAGATTTGACCCGTGGAACTGCAAAACCACACTTGTATTTCTCGGGCCCACACCAGACTATTTTCAACAGATATATTTGTGTCTGAAAAATCAGGGAGACACTATTAGTTTTTTTTTACGGCAAAAAATGCCAAGATCAGGATAATAGAGATTTTTACCGTGGAACAGCAAAACCACAGTTATAATTTAGTGGTGTATACCAGACTATTTTCAACAGATATATTTGTGTCTGAACAATCAGGAGATACTACTACTGTTTTTCTTTGTGGCAAAAAATGCCAAAAGCAGGATAATAGAGATTTTTTACCGTGGAACAGCAAAACCACAGTTATAATTTACTGGTGAATACCAGACTATTTTCAACAGATATATTTGTGTCTGAACAATCAGGAGACACTATTAGTTTTTTTTTTAAGGTGACACATATTACTATAACTTGCACCCATAGTGCAAAAAAAAACAAAAACCTAAAAAAACACAATGGGTTCAACCGTACTCAAATTGTTAACTAGGAGCAATGATTATTGTGAATAATATAATATTTTGATTGGAGATGATCCACCCTCTGGTTCCACCACTGATCCTGAGAATGAAGGAATGGGGAACCTATCAGCTTTTTTTTTCCTGCACAGCTGTGCTCCCAACCGCCCACAGTGCAAAAAAAACCCCTAAAAAAACAATAGGTATAACCGTACTCAAATTGATAATTGGGAGCAACGATTAGTGTGAAGGATATAATATTGTGATTGGCGATGTTCCATCCACTGATTCTGAGAATGAGGAAATGGGGAACCTATCAGCTTTTTTTCCTGCACAGTTGTGCTCCCACCCATTGAGCAAAAATACCCTAAAAAAAATACCCTAAAAAAATGCACGTACTCAAATTGTTAATTGTGAGCAATGATGAGTGTGAAGGGATATAATATCTTGATTGGCGATGGTCCGACCTGTGGTTCCGCCACCGATCCCAAGAATGAAGGAATTGAGAACCTGTAAGCTTTTTTTTTCCTGCACAGCTGTGCTCCCAACCACCCACCCACAGTGCAAAAAATAAAAAAAACAATAGATCCAACTGTACTCAAATTGTTAAATTGGGAATGTGAAAAAAATAATGCATCCACTTCTTTCTAAATTAGGCTGTCAGACCCCCAAGAATGACATCCTAGTAATATGCCATGACTTATACCTCTTTAAATGTATGCAAAGGATAAACCTGGATATCCAGGTATACGTTCTATTGATTGAATTCTATAAGGGCCTATTTACACATGTAAATGTGTATCTGCTACGGACATGAATGATCGGCTGCAGCCCTTCCACGTGGCCAGTCAATGGATCCGCAAATCACAACAAGTAATTCAAGGAAATGGAAAAGTAAAAAAAAAATTCTAGTAACATTGCATAGCGTACCGGTGATTGCGCTATTTAACTTGCCATCAGTGATTGACGGCATATAAATGGTTAAACAGCAGTGATTGACGCTCCGCTCTGGCCGCTGCTGTTACAGCAAGATGTCAGCTGTGTAGGATGGGGGCTCTGCTCCTGAGCCCACCCGAAACAGCAATCCAATGGACGGTTTCACACACCACATTATCCAGTGGTGTTTAATTTGCTTTTCTATTTAGGAAACAAAACCGTTTTAATAACGTTTTCCTTCTCTGGTATCTAGGAGCCATTTCAGCTATTTGTAAAGGGAATCTGTCAGCAGGTTTTTCTTGGCTATTCTGAGAGCAGCATGATGGGGTGAGCGCCACACTAGGAGTAGGACCACCGAGCCCAGAGCTATTGCAAGACGTGCAGACAATATATACCAGGTATGAATGAATCCAATACAACATTATTGTTACTTAGGAATTAACCTACTTGGATATAATACATCCCTTGATATGTATATACCATAAGGTCATTATCTTGGGAATGCCTATATTGGCTTTTATTATTTGGGATTATATCCTTTTACTATGTGACCTAGGATATACTATCAGTATGCATTAGCACAATTGGAGCTACTACTATTTAGCCCTGGTGTCTGCAATTCAAATATTTACATTATACCTCCTCACTATTATATGGTATTACTATATATATGTGTGTGTGCTCTTTTCTTTGCCGCCATGTACCCAAATTATTATAATAAAGGTCTTTTTTAACACATTGACCCCTTGTCGGATGTACTATATATTGGTTGTTGTTGAGAGCAGCATGATGTAGAGACAAAGACCCTGATTCTAGGGACGTCTCACTTACAGGGCTGCTTGTTGTAGTTTTGATAAAAATCACACTTTTATTAGCAGAAGATTATCACTAGAGGACTAGTAAACCTGCAGCCAGGTAGTCCAACCACGCCCCCCACCACTGATTGGCAGTTTATATACAGTGTACACAGAAAGCGGCCAATCAGTGGTGTGGGTGCGGTTATTATGCAGAGCTCAGCATTCAGAGATCTGCATGAGAAAAAAAAAACTGCAATTTTATCAAAATAACACCAAGCAGCCCAGTAAGTGATACATCGTTGGAATCAGGGCCTCGGATTATGCTGCTCTCAAATGGGATAGCAAAAACCTGCTGACATATTCCATTTAAAGGGACAGCTGCTACTAAATCCAGACATGGTGCAAAATGTAAATTCTGCTGCAGATTTACTGCTGTAGATTTTTAATTCCTAAAAATCCCTGTAGATTCAGAGGATCTCAACCTTTTCAATGCAAATTATTTTCAAGACTTATTCACAGATATTATGAAATATTACAGTAGAAATAAAAAAAAAAAAGCACAATACCTAAACCCCTTCCTTGGGAAAAATATACGGCAAGTATAAGAAAGACAAAAATTTATTCTGGAGTCATATTGAAGTCTAAATAGAATTGTAACCATACAATGTAAACAGCAGCGAATGTAAGTAGGATCCACTGGATCTATATAAGAGGAACGTTTTCCAAAGCTGATCTTCTGAGCCCACCGCTATGCTGGCTGCACCGGCATTGTGATCGTCAGCACCTGGAATATATGTCACGTTTTACTGCAGCTCAAAGAACCAAATGATAAGACGCAGAGCAGTGCGAGGCTTGTGACTCGCTATACACAAAATATACGACATGTTTGATGAATGGCATAAAGGAAAGCTGATGCATTCAGATGTCTCTGGGCAACTATATGTTGTGATAGATAAGTTCCTGTCAGGGTGAGGGGCAGCATCCTATCTGCTCACTCATCATGACAGGTTTACAACATGTTGACTCATGGACGTGATCAGTCAGTCAATCGATGACATAGATGCACGTTCTTGATTCCGACAGGTAGGTCAGAGAAGTCCGTCTCAAACAGTTTACTTTCACCCATCTAGGATGGATGGCTGCTGACATCGTTGGCCATTATGTCCATACACAATTATTATCCCCTAATTGTGATGTACAATACAAATTTATATTGTGGTACCGTGTTAGCCAGAAAATTTGATGGAAATAATTTTATGCCCAAAAATGGCAAAAGTATTCTCGGAGTGATACCTTTATTGGCTAACCAGAAAAAAAAATATATATATGCAAACTTACAGAGCACACAGGCTCCTTCTTCAGGCAGGATTACAAATGTTATGAATTCATTTGTAATATTGCCTGAAGAAGGAGCCTCTGTGCTCTGAAAGCTTGCATATATATATATTTTTTTCTGGTTAGCCAATAAAGGTATCACTCCGAGAATACTTTTGCCATTTTTGGGCATAAAAGTATTCACATAGAATTATTCACTAATTAAAACAATTTATTTTTGCTAAATAAATGTATACATTTTTTAAAATTTTATTTTATACATTTTCTCAGAGAACCTCTTTAAGAAGGAGATTTCAGAATGGGCTATAAGACATGTCCAGCTTTGCTTAATTGTCTCACCTTACTGTCCTTGTTGAACTGAGCTCCACTTTGTTCTTGGATGATATTGTAACGAATGAAGACGTCTAGATGATACAAATCGGGACGTCTGACTATTCTGTCTTCACCCAAGTCGAACACAAGAGATCTAGCAGAAGACTGTAAAGAGAAGACCAGCGTGGTAACAACGCTTATGTCGCTGAATGCTTCTGTACGGGAAAGAAAGTTGTAACCAACAAGTGCACAAAAATCTAAACTTTTATCTTGATACGTGGCCAACTAGAAGTTACTGTGTAGCTCCACACGTCTCCTACATTAAATCTGACACGTGGAGGAACTGCTCACAGAAAATGCTGAAAAATATTTTTTAGGATTCACACTGCATTAAAAGGGGTTGTCCACCACTTTAATACTAATGGAATATCCTTAGGATAGGTCATCAATATTAAAGTGCCAGGCAACCCCTTTAAGTGAGGCATAATGAATGGTACCAGAATTTCACATAATGTAGCCTTCATTAGGCAGAAGGCCCACTCGGTTATATGAAGAAATCTGGGGTCCCCAAAAGCAAACCCAGTAATCACCAGATTCCCGTGTGGTGACTACTTAATCTGCTTTTTGGGAAGACCAGAACTGACCCCTATATTTAACCAAGTGGGTCCCCTTAAGCTACATTATCCTGTCTGATGAAGGCTACATTAGCTGAAACATTCTTAATCTTCATTATGCCTCATTTAACGCAATGTGAATCATGGACATGAGAAAAATCAAATTAAAAAATAAATACATTTAAAGCATTTTCTGTGCGATTCCTCCAAATGTCGCATTAATATAGAAAAAATAAAGAGCGGCGTGTTCTACACTATTGCAACAAGCCTCTTTCATCATTTCTATCATCATTATAACATCATTTATATGCACCAGCACCATGGAATCAATGGCACTATATAATTAAATAATAATAATAATATATACATCTTCCCACCAGCTTGTTTTCCCTCTATCTCCTCTCTGGATCTATGAAGCCAGAACTGTCAAAGAAGAGGTGATGGTGGAGATGGAGGGGAAACAAGCAGGGGGGGAGGCTTATATAAATGACTGGTCCCGCCGTGAAGCACTGGGCGTCTGTGCTTGGTTTGAACAGTCGTTCTCTGCTGACAGAGTCGTTTACAGAGATCTTCTTTCCCATTCCAACAGCTTGCGAACAACCCACCATGGTATGAAAAAAAAATTAGATCATCATCATCCAGCAAATGTGTCACAGCTGCCAGCAATTGGCTACTGTGGACACATCAAAGCTGTGATGATAAAAGTTGGCAGAGGAGGACCGGTAGCACGAGGTTGGCATAGACTTTTAATAAGGGAAGACTATTGGAAATCACATGAAATACAAAAAGGTCACAATCCTAAACCACATCTGAGGGTCTCACCACTTTAGGTAAAGAGACTTCAGCCACCAGAAAACTTGGGTGTCCTACAGGAGGTTCTGCCACAATCATGTAATCTGGTTTCACGGGTGAACTGATAAAAAAAGGAAGGAAGCAGTATATTGCAAGGGTACACCATCAATTTATGATCTGTTGGGGTCGATCTCTAATATAATAAAGGGGCACTGATGCTGGTAATGAGGAACAGCCCCTTTCACAGTCATTCCCTGCACATCGGCATCATGGCCTCCACTGTGCAGCGGAACGACAGCATAGATCCAGCAAAGTGAATGGGCTTAGCTGCAGTTCTCCTGCACAGTGAATATCCGGGTAGCTGCCCCACACCAGCATATTCTTTAAAAAGGGCAGCGGGGTTACTTCCAGGCTGCAGCCCCCTTATTCTTGGAGTCCAAGAAGTTGGATATCCTATATCTTTTGTAAGATGGGATTCTAAAAAAAGTAAATGCAGGCATTAAACCTCAAAGAAACCCAAACCTTTCAACTTCTGAGATTAGGGACTTGCTTGGAGTTAGCTGGGAGGGTCTGTAGGAAAAAAATAAAGAACATAAAGGCATAATAGTTAAAACAAAAACAAAAAAAAACAATGTCCACATTGTTCTTGCACCATAACAAGCCATTCTGCAACTTCCCCCATCTGTTGGGTTTAACCCATCACCACGAGGAGTGGGGCTCCCCCATCTGTTGGGTATAACCCATCACCACGAGGAGTGGCACTCCCCCATCTGTTGGGTATAACCCATCACCACGAGGAGTGGCGCTCCCCCATCTGTTGGGTATAACCCATCACCTCAAGGAGTGAAGCTCCCCCATCTGTTGGGTGTAACCCATCACCACAAGGAGTGGAGCTCCCCCATCTGTTGGGTGCAGCCCATCACCACGAGAAGTGGCGCTCCCCCATCTGTTGGGTATAACCCATCACTACGAGGAGTGGCGCTCCCCCATCTGTTGGGTATAACCTATCACCTCAAGGAGTGGCGCTCCCCCATCTGTTGGGTATAACCCATCACCAAAAGGAGTGGAGCTCCCCCATCTGTTGGGTGTAACCCATCACCACGAGGAGTGGCGCTCCCCCATCTGTTGGGTGTAACCCATCACCACGAGGAGTGGCGCTGCCCCATCTGTTGGGTATAACCTATCACCAGGAGGAATGGCGCTCGTCATACTTTGTGTCCCTAGGGGAAATGTGGTATTATAAGATATCCAATCAATTGAATGGCCGACTATGTACTGCATGGATGAGCGAGGAACATCAGAGAAGAAGCCGTCGATGCTCAACAGCACCCTACTCTGTCGTCTTTTACAGACTGTATGCCATAGACTTGTACCTTAGAGTTGGGACTTACCCCTATTATGAATCATCGGTTTTGATTTGGTTCTGATATTCTGTTCAAAAATGGATCCCAGGAACTTCCGATTTTTCAGCATTTTCCACTCTGAAGGGAAACCATAGATGATTAACAGGGTCGGACTGGAACTGAAACTCAGCCCTGGCATGTGAGAGGACGCAGGCCCGCCCGACGCGCGTTGAATGTGAAATATTTTCATGAATGATTTGGGTATATGTCACAATAAAAATTGCTGCAAACTGCACTTTATCATCGATAGACAAAAACTGACATAATGTAAAATATAAACTTCCCTCCAGGAAAATGTTAATTTCTTTCAACTGGAGGGACGGACATATTTGTAATATAGAGCTCCAAGTTCCCAAAAACGCTATGCTTGATAGTACCAGGAAAAGCAGGAAAAGTGAATCCTTGCAGATTTGAAGCAGTTTCATGTCTATTCTTTCAGTATTTTTGCAGCGTTTCTAAACAAAGGGAAAAAAAAATCTCAAAAAACGCAACATCAACGGGATTTTCCTGCCGAGCGACACGTTTTTTGTGCAGAAATGTTCTTTCCTTTCTTTTTTGTTTATATTTTGTGCTATACACTAGTGGCCAAAATTGAGGCAACACCTTCAGTTTTTCACCATCACCAATATTTAATGGAGGATTTCACTGACCTACTTACTTGTACACACGCCCTCTTCTGCCATATGTATTCTATGTTGGTTTATAGTGACCTGGGTGTGGGTTGTAAGACAGATATTGTGCGATTAAAATGCGGTTTTTATATTTTAAAGCCAGTTTGTCATCAGAAGGTAAGCAATTACATGTTTTCGTTCTCAAAGTGTGTAAGCGGTTTCAAGAGACTGGTTCGATAAAGAATAAACCAGGTAGAGAAAGGAAGAAGGCTACAACTCCTCAGACTGATAGAAGAATTGTTAGAATCGCCCTAAATAACAGGAAATAAACTGCTGTCAACATCAACAAGGAGCTTGTCAACACCGGAGTGACAGTGTCTGATCGGACGGTTCGACGACGATTGGTAAATGCAGGGTTAAGAGCCAGAATACCAGGTAAAAAGCCATTTCTGAATGCCTCACAGCGTCAGAAACGTCTGCAGGGGCCAAAGAACATTGTAAATGGACCATTGAACAATGGAGAAATGTTATATGGAGCGATGAGACACGCATATCCATCTTTGGCAGCGACGGTGTCCGCTACGTTCGACGACGACCTGGAGAGGACTGGTTGCCAGAGGGTACAATACCCACCATGAAGCCTCCTCTGAGTGTTATGGTAGGGGGCTGCGTGTCCAGAGATGCAGGTGGTAGGCTGCAGGTAATTGAAGAAACAGTTAATGCTGAAAAGTACATCAAGGAAGTCCTTCAGCCTAAACTCATTCCTTCGGCACATGATGTATTTGGTGAAGGGACACCGTTTATTTTTCAGCAAGATGGAGCCCCATGCCATACAGCTAAAAAATGTCTCTCTTGGTTCAAGGACAAAAATGTCCAGCTATTGAATTGGCCAGGAAACAGCCCAGATCTCAATCCTATTGAGAATCTCTGGGCTCGGCTCAAAAGAGCGGTGTCAAAACAGCGGGCTTCACACAAGCAGGAACTCATTGCAGCCATCATCAAATCATGGCTTCATATCATCACACCATCTGATTTACACAAACTGGTAGATAGCATGCCAAGTAGATGCCAGGCAGTCATCAGGGCCGAGGGCTGTCCAACTGAGTATTAACATTTAGTGTTAGATATGAAAATAGGACAAATCAATGGCTTTTCTCCCACAGTCATCTGAGTGACAATAGTGTCCAATTTGTTGACAAATGAACAAATTTCCTGCTAATATTGTGTTTCTATATGAGATTTTATTTCTACTTAAAAACTTTACTGTGAAATCAAAAACATTCATGAAATTTGTATTTGTATTGGCAAAATGCTAAAAATTCATAAATCTTGTGGGTGTTGCCTCAATTTTGGCCACTAGTGTATAGAGTTCCTCAGTATATTTATATGTTGTCCCCCGTCACCTTTTTCATCTCTCCTTACAAGTATGCCTTGTATCTTAGCTAAAACATGGTAGTAAGTAGCATATGAAACCCTTTTATAATG
Source organism: Phyllobates terribilis (assembly GCF_046119375.1). Lineage (NCBI taxonomy): Eukaryota > Metazoa > Chordata > Amphibia > Anura > Dendrobatidae > Phyllobates > Phyllobates terribilis. Next base: position 1,198,318 of record NW_027363010.1, on the reverse strand, counting down.
GGTAGTGTAGAATCGCTGCATATTTCAGGGTTATGCGCTCCTGAGGACTCATTAGTGCTGCCCTCCTCAGGCGAAACCTGGTTGTGACCTTGTATAATATGGGGCTAGCCGGTTTCACCTACCAGTTTGGGTCACAAACCCTTTTTCGTTTGCTTTGATGTTTTACTCATTGTTTATTACGTTTACACCCCAAATCTCTCCTAATCCTGGAGATCAAACCTATGAAAGCAATTTATGAATGATCATAACACCTCTATGAAGGGTAATTATCATCTCCTTCATAAATATACATTTATATGTATAAATACATATGTGGTCAATGCATAGTACTGGCACATGACTTATCACTTTCCAGGACCTTACAAAGCACCAGGAACATTCATAACAAGCGGAGGAGAAGCGATTCTGGCAACTTAATAGGAAAGGATTCTTTACAGTTAGAGCAGTCAGACTGTGGAATGCCAACCACAAGATATAGTAATGGCAGATAGTATAACAGCATTTATAGAAGGGCTGGATACTTTTTTAACAAAACATGACATTGTGGGTTATAAATAATCTAGTAATAGAAAATGTATAACTTTGGAGATAGACCAAGGACATTAAAGTTAAAACTTTTTCAACCTATGTAACTATGCAAGTATGCAGAATGCACATTAGGAAAATGCTTGAAATGCAATTCCCTATAATATTATTTTACAAGTAATTTCCTCTTAATTTTCCGCTTTGTAAAGTGCTAGTTATAAGCCCAATCTATGGATCTAAAAAGTGCAAAACACTCCTGAAACACTTGTACGTATGTTCTATAATCTTTATTTCTTATGGTGCCTAAGGGAAGCCGTAATGATAAGACTCCTGCTTGGTAACAAGTGCAGTTATTTGCCTCCATAATGAAAGTGAATTACCAATGATGAAAGGGTTAATACTTGGACCCTGCATCAGTAATAGCCCTTGTAGTAACCATGACAACTATTGTGAGGGCATAAACAAGTGTCATAAAGAAGATTCCATAAAAGAATGCCGCGCTGCCATGATCAGCGCCATTACTGATGATGCGCCTGAGGACCTTGAGCTTGACCACCCCACGTAATGTGCCAATGTTGGTGTAATTTGGAGGTTCTAGCAGGGAAAGGGGTTGTCTTCTTAGACACCCCGGGGGGAAGGGAAGGTAACAGAGGGGGGGTCCCCAAAACAGGATCCCCTTCTGTTACTATGTACAAAGAGCTGCTCTTCTTTGGGAGTTCATAGATGGATCCTTGACTTTAATGGGTGATAAATTGGGAGGGGGAGGGGATACTCATCCTATTAGGGGTTATCCATAATGAGCAACCCCTGTAACCAAGTACCCAACATCTTGAGAGACGGAGCTGGATCTGTAAGGGAGAAGTGGTAGATCCACCTGGGAAATCAGATCAACTAAATTCGTTCCAGCAATAAATGTGGTGACAGATATCGCAGCCAGATCTCTCCCACATCCAGTTTATCACATTAATAGTCTATATTTGTTATGTCGTTCTCTGTAAATATGTAGAAATTCTAAAACTCCGTCATATATCGGCACTAACTCTCTAAGCCCAAGGGAAGGGCAGCCCTCCAGCCATGGTTCCCTAGAGGTTTCCTCCACAGGGGGTTTTCCTCTCCTGAGAGCTGGAGGGTGACTCTTCGTGAGTCGAGGGTTGTGCCATTTTCGGTGTCATGTAAATTTAAATAAAGTTGAGAACGTTTGACACCTAATTGCAATGATTTGTGTATTTATTTTGTATGTGTCTGATTCATTTTGTTTGGGAGTCGGGGTCCATCACACATCACTGAGTCATACGTCTGGACATCTGCCGCCAGAAGTTTTGCTCCAGGGGTTGCCCCTGCTCTGGGGAGTTTGATGGAGCAGAGAAGACAAGAATTACAGAACTCATCCTCAGAATAAGGACTTCTATTACAGTACTACAAGCAGCTTCCTCGTCTCATTCACACAGTGAGTATTTTGGGCACTAATTTACATCAGTATTTGTAAGCTGAAAACCAGAGGGGAACAAACACAGTGAAAAATAGTAACTGAAACACTTTCACCTCTTCTGTTTTGGATCCACTCCTGGCGTCTGCTAACAAATACTGATGCAAAATATCGCCATGGAAGTTCCCTAAATTCTTACTGACTGATTTGACTGTTTGAGTAGCAGTCAAGCAACAGAGGTTGCAAGCGTTAAAGGAGTTTTCTGGTATCAAAAACCCCTGTCCCCCTTGCCATTTTTCTCTATCCTGAACCTGTGCTTCCTGCCCTGATCTCGGACTGTCTGACCTAGTCCTTGTCTTCGCTCTCCTGAGTCTGGTACCCTGGTACCTCCGGAATGCTGCTGCAGTCCCGGGAACTGCACTGAAGTGGTACCTGGTGTCTACCGGAGGCCCAGTCTATCCTCACCACCAGAGGTTCTAGTGGAGACCCAGTAGACACCTAGTCACAACCCTCCCGTGGGGCAGTGGGTCCATATCCACCAGGGTTACACCCACATAGCAAATGTGGTACCAATATTCAAGAAGGGGATAACATCTGAGCCTGGAATTTATAGGTCGGTAAGTTTAACTTGTACTGTGGGCAACAACTTTGAGGGTTTTCTAAGAGATACTAACCTGGAGCACCTCAATAAGAATAACCTAAACATATGATTATGAGGGATCTGTCCTGCAAACTAATCTGAAAAGATTCTATGGGGAGGTAAGTTCAGGTTGGACCAGGGAAACTTAGTGGATGTTGTCTATCTGGACTTTTCAAAGGCATTTGATACGGTGCCATACAACAGGTTGGTACATAAAAATGTTCAATATATTATATGGTAAACTTGCTCCACGAAAGAACAAGTCCTTGTGTGGTCGATGGAAAAATCAAGGAAAAGATCAGTGATGCGGTCGTTACCTCTTGACAGCTCCATTTCGTACTTGTTCTCTAGTCCCTCCATGGCCACGGTGATAAAAAATTCCCTGAAAAGCTCATTATTCTAATAAAAAAAATACAAAGTAAGGAGCTTACACAAAGGAGAGCAGACAGCTCATATGTCGGAATAAGCAATTGCAGTTACCGTAATTTTCTCAAAGAAGGTGCCATTAATCACTATGTCGTACGCCGAGCAGCCGCCTCTACCTGTAGGACAAAGTGCACCAGGACTTAGATACTTTGCGGTGCCGACTCAATCCATTGACCTTAGTAGGGCTGCTATGAATAAGTGGTATAAGTTCTTAAAGGGGAATCCAAGTAGTGGACAATCCCTCTAAGTCCCAAATCTAAACCAAAAAAGTTCAAAAGTCAACAACAAGATGTCAAACTTTATTCCGCAGACTGGAAGTGGACCTACCAGAACCTGTGGAGATGGCACCTTTGACCATTGAGGATTAGTAAGTTGTAATACTTGCTATTTTAACCCCTTTAAGGATATCTCTGGACTATCCCTTTAAAAAGAGAAGCGCTGTATTAAAAAAAAAAGTACTATTATCAACTTCAACGTGGGGCTCTCCAAGGCTCATGGGGACTCGATAGCCGGAGGGATCATCAGATTCCAGGATGCTGACTAACTCCTGCTCCGTCAGGTCCGGGGCCGCTGGGATCTGGTTCGACTTGCAGATGTTAATAAAGATTTTGGTATTTTTGGATGTGCGAGTTTTAATGCAGAAACCTAACACAGAAATAAAAACAAAAAGTGAACAAAAACACAATAAAATCGGCAAAAGCCAAGCAGCATTTACATGTAATCAACTGCATAAGAAATTATGTGACCCCCCACGTTGGTTGCATCATGTGACCGTTGCAGTCAATAAGACCCCACTGTGGTATCTGTCACATAATATGCACAAAGTAATCTGGATAATAATCAGAGGACGCCCATCTCACCCGGCTGGGGTCTGATCTCTCTGCTTTCTGGTAAGTTCGGTATTCTGCTCTCCATCTCCTGTTTGGCCTGAAATGAGGCAACAAGTGTGAATCAGTGAGTAACATGAACAGGATGGTTCTGCAAACTGATTTTTCCTGCACCAAAATAGTACAACTGTGAGGGGTCTAAAGCCAACAATACACATTAGATAAATGTTGGAGACTGCCGCGCCCCCGGCGGCTGACGGAGGAGACATTCACCCGGTGATTGCTGGCCTCTCCAATTCATCTTCGTACCTTCATCAGCATCTGTTCATACAGCGCTTCCTCCATGTTTGTGTTCATTTCTGCAGACAGCAGCGACTTGTCAGAGGCCATTTTTTCGGTCAAAGACAGAAGCTCAGAGATCTTGTTTTATAAGAGAAAACCTGAAAAATGAAAATATGTATTAATCTTCTCCACAGACAACGACAAGGGGAGAGTGCGGGAGCCTGACAGCCCACGACACGAGGGAGTGAGGGAGACTGACAGCCGAGGGCACGAGGGGGTGCGGGAGCCTGACAGCCCACGACACGAGGGGGTGCGGGAGACTGACAGCCCAGGGCACGAGGGGGTGCGGGAGCCTGGCAGCCCACGACAAGAGGGGGTGCGGGAGCCTGGCAGCCCACGACACGAGGGGGTGCGGGAGCCTGACAGCCCACGACACGAGGGTGTGCGGGAGCCTGGCAGCCCACGACACGAGGGGGTGCGGGAGCCTGGCAGCCCACGACACGAGGGGGTGCGGGAGCCTGGCAGCCCACGACACGAGGGGGTGCGGGAGCCTGACAGCCCACGACACGAGGGGGTGCGGGAGCCTGACAGCCCTCGACACAAGGGGGTGCGGGAGCCTGACAGCCCACGACACGAGGGGGTGCGGGAGCCTGACAGCCCACGACACGAGGGGGTGCGGGAGCCTGGCAGCCCACGACACGAGGGGGTGCGGGAGCCTGGCAGCCCACGACACGAGGGGGTGCGGGAGCCTGGCAGCCCACGACACGAGGGGGTGCGGGAGCCTGGCAGCCCACGACACGAGGGGGTGCGGGAGCCTGGCAGCCCACGACACGAGGGGGTGCGGGAGCCTGACAGCCCACGACACGAGGGGGTGCGGGAGCCTGGCAGCCCACGACACGAGGGGGTGCGGGAGCCTGGCAGCCCACGACACGAGGGGGTGCGGGAGCCTGACAGCCCACAGCACGAGGGGATGCGGGAGCCTGGCAGCCCACGACACGAGGGGGTGCGGGAGCCTGACAGCCCACGACACGAGGGGGTGCTGGAGCCTGACAGCCCACGACACGAGGGGGTGCGAGACCCTGACAATATTGGGAGTGGGATTCTGCACACCTACAGCTAGCTACTTATTGTCCTGAATGTAGTAATCACCTTGGCACATTCCCATCTTCTTACCTGTAGTACAGACGCCAAACACCACTACTCTGACTGCAATCACCCAGCTACAGCGTCACCACGCCTCAGCAGCAGGGGAGCGTCTAGATTGGAGTTGATTTCTTGAGGGGGAGGAGTGATTTCATGGAATCATGATGTCACCGGAAGGGGCGGGGCCTTCTCAGTCCAGTGGACACTATTCCACCTGCAGCTGCAGCAGTGCGCACATTGTGCCGGGACAGGAGGACTGGTGATGAGGAGCTCGTGTTCTGCGTTGTGCTGTGAGGACTGAGGCGGGGAGAACACAATATTAATTATAATAATTTTTTTTAGGCTGTGTGCCCACTATGCGTTTTTTAAGCGTTTCCGCGGTGGCAATTCCGCTGCAGAAACGCTTAAAAACGCTTGATAGAAGGTCGGCCATGTTCCCCAATGATAATCCGCATGTGCTGTGCACATGCTGTGTAAATTTCCGCTGCGAATTATCATTGCGGAAAAATCCGCTGCACTACCAATTATTTTGCGGAAGCACGGCGCTTTCGCCGCCATTGACTTGCATTAGAACACAAGGAATCCGCATCACTGCATCTGTACATGCAGAATCCATGCGCTTCAATGTGCGGATGGTACCCGGGTTTGGAGAAGAGGAGACTGTCCTCCGGACCCGGGTACCATAGAACCTGTAAAAAAGGAATAAAATAAAAAATAAATATTATACTTACCTTCTGATGGCCCCCGGTGTCTTTATCCGATGCGTCCTGGCTTGCCAGCAGCTCGCTGATGGTCTGAAAAGGACCTGCCGTGACGTCATTTAGTCATGTGACGGGTCACGCGACCGCTGACGTCGGCAGGCCATCAGAAGGTAATTATATATTTATTTTTTACCATTCTTTTATGGTCACACTATATAAATCCATGCCGGTTGCATGTATTTATATAGTGTGACCAAGTTGTCAAGCACTTTCCAAGTGATGCTAAAATCGCTTGGAAAGCGCTTGTCAACCCGCATGCGGAAATGCAAGTGAAGAACGCTTCACATCAGCAAGTCCCAGGCAGGAAAAAAGCATGTACAATCCGCATGCGTTTTTTCTGCCAGGGAGATGCGGAAACGCTCAAAAAAAATCCGGAGCATTTCTGCATCGTGGGCACATAGCCTTACATTAATTGTATGACTCAATATTGAGCACACGTAACCATCTATACACAGCTGGAGGCCGCACGTAGCCATCTATACACAGCAGGAGGCCGCACGTAGCCATCTATACACAGCGGGAGGCCGCACGTAGCCATCTATACACAGCGGGAGGCCGCACGTAGCCATCTATACACAGCGGGAGGCCGCACTAAGCCATCTATACACAGCGAGAGGCCGCACGTAGCCATCTATACACAGCGGGAGGCCGCACGTAGCCATCTATACACAGCGGGTGGCCGCACGTAGCCATCTATACACAGCGGGAGGCCGCACGGCGCCATCTATACACAGCGGGAGGCCACACGGCGCCACCTATACACAGCGGGAGGCCCACAGCGCCCCCCCCAGAGAGAGCAGGAGGCCGCACGGCGCAATCTATACATAGCGGGAGGCCGCACAGCGCCCCCCTCACAGAGACAGCAGGAGGCCGCACGGCGCCATCTATACTCAGCAGGAGGCCGCACGGCGCCCCCCACCCCAAAGACAGCAGGAGGCCGCACGGCGCCATCTATACTCAGCAGGAGGCCGCACGGCGTCACCTATACACAGCGGGAGGCCGCACGGCGCCACCTATGCACAGCGGGAGGCCGCATGGCGCCACCTATACACAGCGGGAGGCCGCACGGCGCCACCTATACACAGCGGGAGGCAGCACGGCGCCACCTATACACAGCGGGAGGCCGCACGGCGCCACCTATACACAGCGGGAGGCGCCACCTATACACAGCGGGAGGCCGCACGGCGCCACCTATGCACAGCGGGCGGCGCCACCTATACAAAGCGGGAGGCCGCACGGCGCCACCTATACACAGCGGGAGGCCCCACGGCGCCACCTATAAACAGCGGAAGGCCGCACGATGCCATCTATACACAGGGGGCCGCACAATGCCATCTATACACAGCGGGAGGCCGCACGGCGCAATCTATACACAGCGGGAGGCTGCACGGCGCCATATATACACAGCGGGAGGCTGCACGGTGCCCCCCCCCAAGAGACAGCAGTAGGCCGCACGGCGCCATCTATACACAGCGGGAGGCCGTACGGCGCCCCCCCCCAGAGACAGCAGGAGGCCGCACAGCGCCATCTATACACAGCGGGAGGCCGCACGGCGCCCCCCCCAGAGACAGCAGGAGGCCGCACGGCGCCATCTATACTCAGCAGGAGGCCGCACGCAGTCACGCACACACAAACATATACAGACATATACATACACGCATAAACACATTTGAAACATAAAAATACATATAAACAGACATCACACAATGACATCTGCCTGCACACACACACACATACATACATATACATACACACACACACACTCACCATCCCCCGACTCGGCTCCAGCTCTTTTCCGGTGCAGCACTGCAGGCCGGGTGCGCACTGCGTGACGTCACAGCTAGGAGACACGGCCGCGCACAGGGCCGTGTCTCCTAGCAGTGACGCGGCCGGGCCAGCACAGGGAAGTTAACTGCTGCAGTGCTGGCCCGGCCAAAGAAGAAGCAGCGGCTGTGTGCCGCTGCTGGGGGAGCGATCCTGGGCCCCCCCCCACTGTCTGCCGGTATGTGCCGTGGCGCCGCACATATAATGAGGACAATCTGGCCATAGACACCCCGGAGCCCCCTGGAGGTTCGGGGCCCCGGGCGGTAGCCCAGATCGTCCTCATTATAATCCGCCTATGCTTATATAAATGTAACACTCACTACCCCCTATTCCTGTGTATTGCTGTAATATGTAACCTATACTCGTTATCCATCATTATAAATTAAGAAGATTTTCCACTTTATCCGATATATCCACACTCAATCAGTAGATTAGATGTCTGCTGAAGAGGCAATACACATGAACGTCTCCACATCATCCTCCCCGACTGTATCTATATGTGCCCCGTGACCCCCGATCAAGTGTCTCCATCACGTGCTCGCAGCATCACAGGTCACATAGTTTCCTCGTAGCGTTGGTGCGCGTTGTGTATCGCGCCACGCCTCCTCAGCACCCATTGGTTGGTGGAGACATACCTCCATCCTGATTGGCTATAGTTGGCCGTTTAACTCTTAGCTCTTTCCGAATGATGCCACCCCCTGACGAAGACAAGAAGCCGAAACATACGTCGGGTGGACGCCATTCAGGAGTGGGATCTGCATCTGCTATAGCGTGAGTACAATGCACATGTGGTCACCTTTTTTAAAAATGCTTAAAGTGGATACAAATACATATCTGTCAACAGCACATATGCCCAAGTCAGTGCACTACTCTCTACAGGATTCACACCGACATCCAAATAATAAGGGACCAGCCCTTGTATATATACATACACAGGTGCATCTCACTAAAATAGAATATCATCAAAAAGTTAATTTATTTCAGTTCTTCAATACAAAAAAGTGAAACTCGTATAGCCATAATCATCAGCATTAACAGAAATAAACAATAACTGTTTGATTATATTCTAATTTAGTGAGAAACACCTGTATTTGTTCACATATGAGATATATAATTTATGTAGATTTATTCTTTGGAGGCACTTGCACTTTATGTAAAGTTTATGATAATTAAACAATCATATGTACAGATATATCTAACTAATGATATGTATATATATTTTTATATACTGGATTAATTTGTGGCTTGATTCTCTGTATTATCCCTTTGCTGTTCTAATCATGATCCATTCCCACTGGTGTTAATTGTAATTCCTGTCTCGACGTCCCCTTTGCGTATAGTTTTTAATTCCCCCCTTTTTCTGCATTTCCTCCTCTTCCACCTGGTTATCAATATAATAATTATTAGCATCACCCACATGCCTGGACTCTTCTGGTCGATGTCTCCTTTCTGCTATACACTAGAGTGGTATACTATGTGCACAGATACATGGAGTGCCATATACTTCTCAGGAGGTGCGCAGCGTCCACCTCCTCACCGCACAGGCCCACAAGCTCCTCTCCGGCAGGAAGAAGATGCATTCAGGCGGCTCCTACCACTGCAGCAGACGGCAGGACACAAGTATACAGGGTGCAGTGTGGATGTGTCTGCACCACTGGGATGTGGCCGACCTGCATGTATACATATGCCCCTCTGCAGGGGCGGACTGGCCCACCAGAGGATCGGGAAAACCCCCGGGTCCCGATGGCCACGCCCCCTACACCCCTGGGCCCTGTACAGAGAACAGAGGGCCCCCCCCGGTTCGCAGCACTGCCGATATGATTAGTGATGGGCCCTCTGCCTCCTCTGCGCAGCACGACACTGCCGGCGCGTGCGCAGGAGGTCAGTCTCAGGGTGATGACGTCATTGCCCTGGGACTGCTTCCTGTGCGCGCTGTGGAGTACGGACCCTGCGTCGCTCCAGGCAGCGGCTGCAGCTCATCTCGACGAGTCAGTATGAAACGGGGAGGGGAGGGGGGGAGGGGTGACTGGGAGGACCCCTGGCCGGGGCTGGCAGTAAATACTACTGGACAATGGGCATGGTTCTCATCATGCCCATTGCCCAGCATGTCCTGCTGCCAGCCTCTGGTTACTGGTACTATGCCCAGCAGCATGTACTATCACCAGGGGCTGGCAGGACATAGTGGGTGGGCATGATAGTACCAAGGAGGCTGGCAGGACATACTAGGCATGAATCATGCCCAGCATGTCCTGCCAGCCACTGGTGGTACCATCATGCATGCCCATTGCCCAGCCACTGGTGGTGTGGTGCTATCATGCTAGTACTAACACCAGTGGCTGGCTGGCAGGACATGCCATGTGAGCTTGAATGCTAATACCACAGAGGCTGGCAGTACATACTGGGCAATGGGCATGATAGTACCACCAGTAGACTGACTAGGCGGTCTCCAGGGCTCCGTCTCCCCTTCTCGCTGCTGTTAGGCTGGGTTAACATTGCGTTTATGCTGTGCGTTACAACGCATCCGTTGTAAATCAGCGCAGACGCAATGTACTGTAGACTTGCATAGCAAAAATAGGCATGTGTTTGAAAGTATGCATTATTTGCAACGCACAGGAAAACATGGTCGGCGGCTGGAGGCCAGCTGAGCACTTCTCTGACAACTGGGTTCTAGTGTCATTCTGTGCCTGCTCATCTCTGTCAGCAGGCATATTTGTCTGATTGCAAAGATGTAGCAGAGCTGGAGACAGAAGATCCGTGGATTACGTCAGAGCGAGGATTTTGTTTTTAATTAAAGATGGAGTCCCTACATGTGTTTTGTGTTTTATTTTTATTAAAAAATTGTGTTGTGTTTTTTTCTGTTTACTGGAAATTCATGGTGGCCATGTGTAGTTTGGCGTGACTCCATGAATTTCAGGCTTAGTGCCAGCTGATAATACAAAGCTGGTATTAACCCCATTATTACCCAGCGTGCCACCCTCCACCAGGGCCGTTGGAAGAGCCGGATAAAGTGCCTGGAAATGGCGCTACGATGAATGCGCCAATTCCAGGGGTGGCTGCGGGCTGCCGTTTTCAGCGTGGGGGGCCCAGAATGCTTGGGCCCTACCATGCTGAGAATCCCAGCCCCCAGCTCCCCCCGATCAAAATATGGCGGGAGCCCACGCATTTTTTTTTTTAATTATTTTTTTAAATAATTAAAAAAAAACATTGGGCTTTCCTGACTTTTGATCGCCAGTCAAGGTAAAACCAGGCAGATAAAGCAGACAGCTACGGGCTGCCACCTCTATCTGCGCTGAGAATCAAAATTTCTGCAGAGCGCTATGTCATTTTTGTTTTATTATTTATTTATTTTCACACTTCTATATGTGACAGTCCCAACAGCCAATTACAGAGGCTGACACAGAGAATGGGCGTCTGTGACTGGCTGCTTGAGTAACCTGAAAGCAGCCCATACATAGTACCATACTAGAATGTATGGGCTGATTGTACATTACTCAAACAGCCAATCACAGAAGCCCATCCTCTTTGACAGCATCTGCGATTGACTGTTGGGTCTGTCACATATAGAAGTGTGAAAAGAAAATTTTAAAAACGAATTTTTGATTCTCACCGCAGATAAAGCAGACAGCTACGTACTGCCACCCCCAGCTGCCTGGCTTTACCTTGGCTGGCGATCAAAAGACAGAGAAGCCGAATATTTGTTTTAAACTTAACTTTTTTTTTTCCCGCCATATGTTGATCGCCAGCCAGATAAAACCAGGCTGCTGGGGGCTGGGATTCGCAGCATGGTAAGGCCCAAGCGTTCTTGGCCCTCCACGCTGAAAATCGCAGCCCGCAGCCACCCCTGAAAATGGCGCATTCATCATGGCACCATTTCTAGGTGCTTTACCCGGCTCTTCCAGCGGCCCTGGTGGTGAGTGGCACACTGGGTAATAATAGGGTTAGTACCAGGCCATCTTTGCCTTATCAGCTGGTACTAAGCCCGAAATTCATGGTTTCACGCCAAATTAGACATAGCCACCATCAATTTCTAGTAAACAGAAAAAAAAAAAGACAGAATTTTTTTTTTTATTATTAAAAATAAAACACATTTAGGGACTCCATCTTTAATAAAGAAAAATCCTCACTCCCAACGTAATCCATAGGTCTTCTGTCTTCATCTCTCTTAGATCTTTGCCATCAGACAAATATGTCTGCTGACAGATGAGCAGGCACAGAATGACACTGGAGCACTGTTACTGTGTAGTACAGTGCTATGTTTCTTTTTTTGTCATTTCATGCAGTGTAGAAATCTTGGGAAAAGTGTGGATTGTGCTCTGGAAGTGATCAGTTATAGCTAACTATGTTATTTTCTGCAGAGATAAGTCCTGTATAAAAGATGTGATATATCGGTCTGCAGTTAAAGAACTTCACCTAGAGACATCACTGGTGAGTATGTGTATTACCTATACACACACACACTGACACTATATACAGAGCTCCTGTGCATAATGTCACTGGTGATCACTGTATTACCTGTACACTGACACTATATACAGAGCTCCTGTGCATAATGTCACTGGTGAACACTGTATTACCTGTACACTGACACCAAACACAGAGCTCCTGTGTATAATGTCACTGGTGATCCCTGTATTTCCTGTACACTTACACTATATACAGAGCTCCTGTGTATAATGTCACTGATAATCTCTACATTATCTGTACACTGACTCTATATACAGAGCTTTTTTACATTTTCATCATCAGTCACTATCTGGTGCCATTATGTGCCATGGTCATGGCGTGGCGGTATTTGTCCCTTGTATGTGGTATTATTCAGACAGTCACTATTTTGTGGTAATATGTGGTCTTCTCATGGTGTGGCAGTATATATACCTTGTACTTGGTAGTATTTGATCACTATGTGGTGGTATGTGTTCTGGTCATGGTGTGGCGGTATTTCTTCTATATGGTATTATTAGTCTAGGTATAGTGGATTGTTGTCAGTCATTTGTTTTTTCGGATATTAAGATGGGAACATTCTTTATTTGCAATACATATTAAATACTTGAATGTTTAACCTCTCCCTGTGTTGTGACTACTACACAGCAGCAGAGATTTATTGGTTAATAAAGTTGATTCATTTTGAAAGAGTTTGTGGACTTATGTTATTCCTATATACGGTAACTGCATGGTGCTGGTGGGTCCCAAGATTGATTTTTTCCTGGTGGGCCCCAGGTACTCCAGTCCGGCGCTGGTCCCAGTTACCTCCTCATCTGTCCTGCTGCCGGCTGGGAGTCCTGTACAGTGCGGCATGTAGTGTGATGTGAATGCCACACTATGGAGATGCTGCTCCTACTACTGCTAAGTGAGGATCTCACCTCCCCAGTATGGTGCCCTCAGGAGCTCCCACAGGGCATCACAGGCCTTAGTACGAAGCAATTCCACAAGTCTTCTAGTATTGCTTCATACTAAGGCCTGTGATGCCCTGTGAGAGCTCCCTGAGGAGGTGAGAGCCTCACCTCATAGGTCCCCATGATCTCTATGTACGATCCCTGACTGGGCCCCATGATCTCTATGTACGATCCCTGACTGGGCCCCATGATCTCTATGTACGCCGCTGACTCGGCCCCATGATCTCTATGTACGCCGCTGACTGGGCCCCATGATCTCTTTGTACGCCGCTGACTGGGCCCCATGATCTCTATGTACTCCGCTGACTGGGCCCCATGATCTCTATGTACGCCGCTGAGGGGGCCCCATGATCTCTATGTACACTCCTAACCTGATTGGCCCCATGATCTCTATGTACGCCGCTGACTGGGCCCCATGATCTCTATGCACGCCGCTGACTGGGCCCCATGATCTCTATGTACACCCATAACCTGATTGGCCCCATGATTTCTGTATACGCCCCTGACTGGGCCACATGATTTCTATGTACGATCCCTGACTGGGCCCCATAATCTCTGATCTCTCATGATGTTTTTTTTTTATTAAAGATGGAGTCCCTAAATGTATTTTGTGTTTTATTTTTACTGTGTAGTGCGGCACTATGTTGCATTTTGTCATTTCATGCAGTGTAGAAATCTTGGGAAAAGTGTGGCTTGTGCTCTGGAAGTGATCAGTTATAGCTAACTATGTTATTTTCTGCAGAGATAAGTCCTGCATAGAAGATGTGATATATCGGTCTGCAGATAAAGAACTTCACCTAGAGACATCACTGGTGAGTATGTGTATTACCTATACACACACACACTGACACTATATACAGAGCTCCTGTGTATAATGTCACTGGTGATCACTATATTACCTGTACACTGACACTATATACAGAGCTCCTGTGTATAATGTCACTGGTGATCACTATATTACCTGTACACTGACACTATATACAGAGCTCCTGTGCATAATGTCACTGGTGATCACTATATTACCTGTACACAGACACTATATACAGAGCTCCTATGCATAATGTCACTGGTGATCACTATATTACCTGTACACTGACACTATATACAGAGCTCCTGTGTATAATGTCACTGGTGAACACTGTATTACCTGTACACTGACACCAAACACAGAGCTCCTGTGTATAATGTCACTGGTGATCCCTGTATTTCCTGTACACTGACACTATATACAGAGCTCCTATGTATAATGTCACTGGTGAACACTATATTACCTGTACACTGACACTATATACAGAGCTCCTGTGTATAATGTCACTGATGATCACTGTATTACCTCTACACTGACACTATATACAGAGCTCCTGTGTATAATGTCACTGGTGATCACTGTATTACCTCTACACTGACACTATATACAGAGCTCCTGTGTATAATGTCACTGATGATCACTGTATTACCTCTACATTGACACTATATACAGAGCTCCTATGTATAATGTCACTGGTGATCACTGTATTACCTCTACACTGACTCTATATACAGAGCTCCTGTGTAATGTCACTGGTGATCACTGTATTACCTGTACACTGACACTATATACAGAGCTCCTGTGTATAATGTCACTGGTGATCACTGTATTACCTGTACACTATATACAGAGCTCCTGTGTATAATATCAATGGTGATCATTGCATTACCTGTACACTGACACTATATACAGAGCTTCTGTGTATAATGTCACTGGTGATGACTGTATAACCTGTACACTGACCCAATATACTGAGCTTTTTTACATTTTTATTATTTTAGCATTATTTGTCACTATGTGGTGGCATTATGTGCTTTGGTCATGACATGACGATATTTGTCCCTTCTATGTGGTATTATTCAGTCACTATGTGGTGGTAATATGTGGTCTCATGGTGTGTCAGTATTTATACCTTGTATCTGGTAGCATTTGATCACTATGTGGTGGTATTATGTGCTTTGGTCATGGTGTGGCGGTATTTGTGCCTTGTATGTGGCATTATTTGGGCACTATGTGGTGGTAATATGTGATCTGGTCACGGTGTGGTGGTATTTCTGCCTTCTATCTGGTAATATTGGTCTTGGTAGAGTGGATTGTGGTTGGTCATTTGTTTTATCTGATATCAATAAGGGGAAACCTCTTTATTTCCAATAGATATTAAATACTTGGATGTTTAACCCCTCCCTGCCCTGTGACTATTACACAGCAGCAGAAGTTCACCAGAGAAAGCAAGTTGGCATTTGGTGAGATTTTCACCTCTGTATTTATAAGACAAAACCAGGAGTGGGTGAGAAATGCATAAAACATGACCTCGGATTGCTCCACTCCTGGTTTTGTCTTACAAATACTGAGGTAAAAATCTCACCAAATAGTCAAAGTGCCACAATCTTCTGACAGTGCGGATTCCACCAATAAATAAGTGATCACCTTCCCAACCTGTGCATCGCTGAGAACTTGTTTTCACCAATAAAAACCCTTTAATGCAAACTACAGTAATTGTACATCGCAGTTCTGGTGAGGGCACAGTGATGGGCAGGAGCCGCCAGTATAATGGGTATAACGGCTAACAGGTATTTGCAAATAGCTGAAGGGTGGGTGGGCCCGGGTGGGCCCCTGGAGTCAATGTCCCTGGTGGGCCCCAGACACCCCAGTCCGGCTCTGCCCCAGCCCGCCCCTGATTTGTCACGCACGGACCCGAAGCGACTGTGCACTGCGATACACACATCCTGTTGAAATTTCTGCTGGCGTTTACAAGCCCCAACCCCCCTGGGCCCGGTCGCAGTGACTGCCACTGCGACCGCGGATATTACGCCCCTGGCTACGTGAATCATATGTCCCATTTTGGTGCTCCTCACCATTTGCATGGCACAGTCATGCATGCTTCTCTATCACCATAGCATGCTGCAAACAATCAGGATGGCTTCTGCTACATCTCTATATAAAAAGATAGTACATCTGTATTTCTATGATACGTAGAGTGGATGGAAATCATACATCTTGCTAATATTTATTATATTACATTCATCTGATGCTCTGTAGTAACAATGTAAATTAAATTGGCGACTTAGTGCAGTTCTATTACTATTAGTAAATGTGGCACCTTGTGTTCCACAGAATAGCTGAATATTACCTGAATATTTAATCTCAGCTAATGTTCATTTATCTCTTAAATATCATTGGTCAGATGCTGATCACATGACCAGTGGTGGTGCATGCATGATGATTCCATATGAAGTGCACTGAGTGACAGTTGGAAGTGACAGTTGGAATTGACCAACAACAGTGGAAGAGATGTCGGCTAACTCTAAGCAAAGCAATAATATGAATATAAAAGAGGAGGAGATTGTGGTGAGCAGAGAAAGAGTGAAGACACGAAGACCTTCCCATGACACATCTGATGATGAGAGGAAGTCTTCAGTCAACAGGACAAAACCACCAGTCCAGAAGAAAGAAGAAGTAGAGGAGAACGTGGTGAGGAGAGAAGCAGCGAAGAGACTAAGACCTTCCCATGACACATCTGATGATGAGAGGAAGTCTTCAGTCAACAGGACAAAACCACCAGTCCAGAAGAAAGAAGAAGTAGAGGAGAACGTGGTGAGGAGAGAAGGAGCGAAGAGACTAAGACCTTCCCATGACACATCTGATGATGAGAGGAAGTCTTCAGTCAACAGGACAAAACAACCAGTCCAGAAGAAAGAAGAAGTGGAAGAAAAGGAGAAGGTAGAAAGTCAGAAGATGGGAGCCAAGAAGAGAGGAGCCATCTTCATCTCATCAGGGGACAAAAAGGAGAAGAAAAGAAGAAGGATTACATCAGGACAGAAACCCATGGATCTAAAGCAGAAGGCTGAAGAAGCTGAAGGAAGCAGCGGTGTTCGGCCAACTGGCTCCAAAAGCACAGTCTCTGATACCATCAAGAGGAGATTATTATTCCATCAAGTGCTTGGCCGGGGATGCTATGGAACGGTCCTGCTGGCGGAAGATTCATCTACCCGCAAACATTTTGCTGTTAAGATCATCGGCAAAAGAGCCCTGCTTGCTGACGGTGATGAGCGTGTGATGCTGGAGCGACGGGTTTTACAGCTGGCATCTGGGAGCCCCTTCCTTGTCCACGCAGACTTTGCATTCCAGATCAAGGTACAGTATTGATTGCTCGATATTAGGAAATGTCACACGTACCACACACTGCTCTGCCTCATGGACCCCACTGATATCATCTTACATTTCAATATAGCATGTCCCAAGGTAACCGCAGACAATAAGATGAATGTGATGACTATACACATGGGATATTGTGGCCCCTACTGTAATCAATAACATTTATGGCGGGGCTTGGTACATTGGGAATCATTTATTAAAACAGCCTTTTTACTTATCCCAGCCAATCACAGAACAGCTTTTACTTTTCCAGGTCAGTTAAAACAACCTTAGCTGAGCTCTAATTGGTTAGTATGGGCAACTAGTTTTCTAGTGAGCAGATTTATTAATGAGGCCCAATGTACCCCGCTGTATAAATGATTGAAAATATTAGATGTCATCATAGAGGTCAATGAACTGTAGAAAATCACTTGCCCGGACCTCATGTGTCTAATTGGGTGACTGGTAATATTTGTATCATTTACAGCATTAGCTGGGCATTATCTTGTTGGAGGCATCATCGCCATGTAGTAGTCTCTAGCTCATTTCTTTGACACTGTAGAATTTTACATATTATTATCTTGTATAGACATGGGATTTCAGAATAGATTAAATGTATTTGTTATTTTTTGTTATTTCCGGGATGACATTGTATTTTGTGTATACCATATGGGGGGGACGGGACCCTGTGTACACTATATGTCAGGGCTATTGACTTTTGTGCACTTTATATACAATTTGAGAATGTGTTAATATTTTTGTATACAAGTATTATCTGTATCTTAAAGGCTTTTTTTAATTAATGTTGGGACATTTTTATGCACGTGCATCTACTTGTTTTTCATTGCCATGTTTTCTATGTATAAATATACTGGAATAAAGTACAAAATCCACTGTCTTGGAGTGAAATTTCTTCTAACCTCACCAACTAATGAAAAAGATGGTATCATATTGACCAGGGGCGAGGTGGGCCAGAGGGACACATGCCCTCCAAGCCGGTGGCCAAGCAGCTGCTTCTTTACAGACTGCAGGGCGGCCCTGTATCTTTCATTGTGTACATGTGCCAGCTGGGCATCTGCAGCCCAGAACAGCCGGCACAGGCCACGTTCTTATGCCTGCCGGAGAGAAGCTTCAGCCGCTGAGCAGTACGAGAGGGCAGACATCTTTGATTCTTGTAAGGCCACGACCCCACTATCAGTATTCGGTCAGTATTCGGTCAGTATATTTTCTCAGGAGTTGGAGACAAAACCAGGAGTTGGTGATAAATGCAGAATTGGTGACTTGTTTCTATTATACCTTTTCTCTGATTGTTACTGACCTGGTTTTGGCTCCCACTCCTGAGAAAATATACTGACCAAATACTGATAGTGGGGCCGTGGCCTTAGCCTGAGCTCCGGATAGTGGTCAGGACAGGAGATTTATACTTTTTGTAGAGTGTGGAAGTGGCAGGATGCTGCTCACCTCCTGACAAGTCCAGGGCCAGATCCTGAATGTTATCTATGGTCGCTCTGCTGAGGATCAGAAAGATTTATTGTAGCAGATGGACCCTTCAAGCAGGTTGGGGTCGTGCTGTCAGTGTGAGATCATCGGCTCTCGATCTGTATGAATGTTCAAATCACATCGGACCTGAGATCGAGACACTTCAGACCTTACTATACAGACCCCTGCCCCAGACTGATCCTGCACCAGCTACAGGGCCAGAGCCGGCATAACCACCCATTGCACCAGGGCAAGTGCCAGGGCCCTGGGCAAGAGGGGGGGGGCCACTCACAGTTGGGGACACTGGAACGCTATTGGGCCTGTGAGTTGGGGGGGCCCGGTGTAAACCCCCCCCCCCCCCGTGCTTTACGGTGTTTGAAATATTCACCTCTCATCATACCCTGCTGGCCGCAGGTCCAGTCTCCTCTGCGTCTTCTGACTCTCTGACGTCTCAGTGTTGAAGAGACAGGACTGCTAGCCAGCAGGGTATGAGGAGAGGTGAGTATTTTATTATTTATTTTTTATGTATGGAGCCCATTCTCTATGGAGCATTATATGGGGCCCATTCTCTATGGAGCATTATATGGGGCCCATTCTCTATGGAGCATTATATGGGGCCCATTCTCTATGGTGCATTATATGGGGCCCATTCTCTATGGAGCATTATATGGGGCCCATTCTCTATGGAGCATTATATGGGGCCCATTCTCTATGGAGCATTATATGGGGCCCATTATTCTGTATGGCATATTACATGACGCCCATTATTCTTCATGGAGTAATATATGGGGTCAATTATGGTGTAATGAGCATTATATGGGGTTCATTATTCTGTATAGAGCATTATATGGGGCCTATTATTCTGTATGGAACATTATATGGGGTCCATTATTCAGTATGGAGCCCATTCTGTATAGAGGACTATGTGGTGCCCATAATACTGTATGGAGTGCTATGTAGTGCCCATAATACTGTATGGAGGACTTTGTGGTGTCCGCAATACTGTATGGAGGACTATGTGGTGCTCATACTACTGTATGGAGGACTATAATGTACAGTCTAAAATGAAAGCTTTTGAATCCCCCCATGACACGCCCCATGCACTGTGAGGATTCGCCGGTTTCTGAGCTATTATAGAATTTACAATAGATATCACTCATGTAATGTAAGAAGTACCGTATTTTTCGGACTATAAGATGCACCGGACCATAAGACGCACCTAGGTTTTAGAGGAGGAAAATAAAAATAAAAAAATTTAAGCCAAAAATGTGTTCCTGATGCACTTTTAAGGGGGAGGGGGTCTTCTGCTGACACTGGTATAGGGGTAATGTCCCCCAATTCTGACAATATCCCCCATCCTGGTATATATGCCCCCCCCCTTCCTTTTATACGTGGTCCCCATCCCCATCCTGGTATGCATGGCACCCCTCATCCCTATCCCGGTATGCATGGCACCCCTCATCCCTATCCCGGTATGCATGGCACCCCTCATCCCTGTCCCGGTATGCATGGCACCCCTCATCCCTGTCCCGGTATGCATGGCACCCCTCATCCCTGTCCCGGTATGCATGGCACCTCTCATCCCTGTCCCGGTATGCATGGCACCCCTCATCCCTGTCCCGGTATGCATGACACCCCTCATCCTTATCCTGGTATAGTGGTATGCATGGCACCCCTCATCCCTGTCCTGGTATTGTGGTATGCATGGCACCCCTCATCCCTGTCCTGGTATGTATGGCACCTCTAATCCCCATCATGCTGCACATGGCCCCCTCAGCGTTACCCTGGTATGTATGGCCTCCTCATCCCCCATCCTGGTATGCATGGCTCTCTCATCCCCAATCCTGGTATGCATGACTCTCTCATCCTCAATCCTGGTACATATGGCCTCCTCATCCCCCAATCCTGGTATGCATGGTTCCCTCATCCCCCAATCCTGGTATGCATGGTTCCCTCATCCCCCAATCCTGGTATGCATGGTCCCCTCATC
Organism: Phyllobates terribilis; assembly: GCF_046119375.1. NCBI lineage: Eukaryota > Metazoa > Chordata > Amphibia > Anura > Dendrobatidae > Phyllobates > Phyllobates terribilis. The sequence continues at coordinate 1,177,440 of NW_027363010.1, read as the reverse complement.
CCCCAATCCAGGTATGCATGGTCCCCTCATCCCCCAATCCAGGTATGCATGGTACCCCTCATCCCTATTCTGGTATGCATAGAACCCCACTTTCCTATCCTTGTATGCATGGTACCCCTCACCCCCCAATCCTGGTATGTATGGCACCACTCACCCCCCAATCCTGGTATGTATGGCACCCCTCACCCCCAATCCTGGTTTTCATGGTTCAGTCACCCCCCAAATCCTTGTATGTATGGCACCCCTCACCCCCCAATCCTGGTATGTATGGCATCCCTCACCCCCCAATCCTGGTTTTCATGGTTCAGTCACCCCCCAAATCCTGGTATGCATTGTACCCCTCATCCCCCAATCCTGGTATGCATGGTCCCCTCACACCCCTTTCCTGGTATGTATGGTACCCCTCACCCCCCATTCCTGGTATGTATGGCACCACTCACCCCCCAATCCTGGTATGTATGGCACCCCTCACCCCCAATCCTGGTTTTCATGGTTCAGTCATCCCCCAAATCCTGGTATGTATGGCACCCCTCACCCCCCAATCCTGGTATATATGGCACCCCTCACCCCCCAATCCTGGTATGTATGGCACCCCTCACCCCCCAATCCTGGTTTTCATGGTTCAGTCAGCCCCCAAATCCTGGTATGCATTGTACCCCTCACACCCCTTTCCTGGTATGTATGGTACCCTTCACACCCCATTGCTGGTATGTATGGCACCCCTCATCCCTTTCACGGTGCACAGATACAAAAAAATAAACACATACTCACCTTTCTTCCCTGTGCTCCAGCGCTTCTGTATCCTGTTCTGCCGGGGAGCAGTGCGGCGCCAGAGTACGCGTGTGCCCATACCGTGCTGTTCAACGCCATTTTGCTGAAGACACACTGCAAATATGTCTTCAGTAAAATGGCGCCGGATAGTGGTATGCACATGTGCCGATTCCAACGCCTTCACTCCTGCCCTGGTCTCCGGCGAGAAGAGAAGCACCGCTGCAACGCTCCTCCCGGTCAGGTAAGTATGGCGCCGGAGATCGCGGTATGTGTTCAGTGTCTACGCATACCGCAATCTCCGGCGCCATACACACTCCTCTTACCTGTAACGTAATGGGTTCTTCTGTCTAGAGCCAGACTGCGCAGGCATGTAGCGCTTGCCAAGTCTTTAAAGGCTTCAGACAGAGGGAGGCTTGTAGTGTTATATTATATATACAGTACAGACCAAAAGTTTATTTAAAGATTTTTCTGTATTTTCATGACTCTGAATATTGTACATTCACACTGAAGGCATCAAAAGTATGAATTAACACATGTGGAATTATATACTTAACAAAAAAGTGTGAAACAACTGAAAATATGTCTTATATTCTAGGTTCTTCAAAGTAGCCATCTTTTGCTTTGATGACTGCTTTGCACACTCCTGGCACTCTCTTGATGAGCTTCAAGAGGGAGTCACCGGAAATGGTCTTCCAACAATCTTGAAGGAGTTCCCAGAGATGCTTAGCACTTGTTGGCCTTTTTGCCTTCACTCTGCGGTCCAGCTCACCCCAAACCATCTCGATTGGGTTCAGGTCTGGTGACTGTGGAGGCCAGGTCATCTGGCGTAGCACCCCATCACTCTCCTTCTTAGTCAAATAGCCCTTACACAGCCTGGAGGTGTGTTTGGGGTCATTGTCCTGTTGAAAAATAAATGATGGTCCAACTAAACGCAAACCGGATGGAATAGCATGCCGCTGCAAGATGCTGCGGTAGCCATGCTGGTTCAGTATGCCTTCAATTTAGAATAAATCCCCAACAGTGTCACCAGCAAAGCACCCCCACACCATCACACCTCCTCCTCCATGCTTCACGGTGGGAACCAGGCATGTAGAGTCCATCCGTTCACCTTTTCTGCGTCGCACAAAAACACAGTGGTTGGAACCAAAGATCTCAAATTTGGACTTATCAGACCAAAGCACAGATTTCCACTGGTCTAATGTCCATTCCTTGTGTTCCTTATCCCAAACAAGTCTCTTCTGCTTGTTGCCTGTCCTTAACAGTGGTTTCCTAGCAGCTATTTTACCATGAAGGCCTGCTGCACAAAGTCTCCTCTTAACAGTTGTTGTAGAGATGTGTCTGCTGCTAGAACTCTGTGTGGCATTGACCTGGTCTCTAATCTGAGCTGCTGTTAACCTGCGATTTCTGAGGCTGGTGACTCGGATAAACTTATCCTCAGAAGCAGAGGTGACTCTTGGTCTTCCTTTCCTGGGGCGGTCCTCATGTGAGCCAGTTTCTTTGTTTTCTTGATGGGTTTTGCAACTGCACTTGGGGATACATTCAAAGTTTTCCCAATTTTTCGGACTGACAGACCTTCATTTCTTAAAGTAATGATGGCCACTCGTTTTTCTTTACTTAGAATTTGTATGATGGTAAGAAAAAAGCAGCTAACAGTCTATTCAGTAGGACTATCAGCTGTGTATCCAGCTGATTTCTGCACAACACAACTGATGGTCCCAACCCCATTTATAAGGCAAGAAATCCCACTTATTAAACCTGACAGGGCACACCTGTGAAGTGAAGACCATTTCCGGTGACTCCCTCTTGAAGCTCATCAAGAGAATGCCAAGAGTGTGCAAAGCAGTCATCAAAGCAAAAGGTGGCTACTTTGAAGAACCTAGAATATAAGACATATTTTCAGTTGTTTCACACTTTTTTGTTAAGTATATAATTCCACATGTGTTAATTCATAGTTTTGATGCCTTCAGTGTGAATGTACAATTTTCATACTCAAGAAAATACAGAAAAATCTTTAAATGAGAAGGTGTGTCCAAACTTTTGGTCTGTACTGTATATATATATGTGACTACTATGTCTCTATAAATGTGATACTCATGTGTTTGTGATCCTCCATTGCTATACTCTGTACGATTGTCTTTTAATTTTTGCAATATTTAATAGAGATTTATTTTAGCGGCAATAAGCGCCTATTGTTTCATTTTGGTGGTATCTATAGTTTTGGTGTTGCCTGTAGTGATAAAGTCTTGGATTACTCATGCTCCTTATGTTGGTAGTCATATATATGACAGTGTATCTACTGTAAAACATCTGATGTCTGTATCACAGTATTTGATATACCAGTCACATATTATTGGCTGGCAAATTTTAGCCTGGGGGGCAAGCACAATGCAGCGGCCCATGAGTGTCGCGGCCATCTTTAGGCTTGAGTTTCATGTAGCACCTGATGAGTATAGCATGTGTGCGACCAAGGTACATCTGCTAACAACCCATTTCATAAAGATCACAGCTTTTTTGAGCTGTACTGGTAGAAATTAATTACAAATGGTTCACTTATTGTTAATGGCTGCACAGTTTTTGCAAAAGCATGCGGCCATTACCAAGAAACAAGCAATTTGCACTTAATATCTAATCATATAGTGGAAAAACAGTAGTTAAATGATTGGCAGTGAGCTCCTGTGCTTGGTTTGCACAGTCATGCTGAAAGAGTCCTATTAAAAGCATAACTATAGCTTCCAAATTAGTTTTACATGTTGGATAAACCCTTTATTTGTCCTGCTTATTCTTTTCTTTTAAACATCTTTTTATTAAGGTTTTTTTTAAAGAAGGTTAACAATTGAACAAAGAAAAGTCACATTGTTAATGAAACAAATCAAAGATAATGATATCACATAGATTATAAGAGCAGAAATTGACCAGACTGCATAAATTTCAGCCAAACATTGACACGTTTCGGAAGAGAGAAAAAATATAAGAGAGAGGTTCAATTCTTTTGAACATGTCGTAGTACAAAATTGTGGTCAAATAACATGTTATCATATTCAAGAAGGTTTATTGTGATATCCTGGAAATAAAAACTTCAGAAGAGAAAAAGAAAAAAAAAAACCTGGAGAAGGGGGGAAGGTTGAAAGGGAAGTGGGATGAACGGGGAGATGAGATGGAGGGGGGGGGGGACTACAAAGATATAGATGATGGGAGGGGGGGGGACTACAAAGATATAGATGATGGGAGGGGGGGGAGGGAGTTGGGATTAGAATGGGCTAGCGATCTGAGTATTTTAGGTTAGTATTGTGCGGTCTGTAATATATTTGTGCCAGGGACGCCATATCAACGAGAATTGTTTATGCCTTTTTTCATCCCAACTAGCCAATTCTTCTAGCCTGTATACTTGTTCAACCTTCATTTCCCAGAGTGAGATATTTGGGGTCTTCGCAGATTTCCATAAGGATGTCACAAGTAACTTAGCCGAGGCCAGGAGCTGTCTAAGAAGGGTTAATTTTATTTTAGGGAAGTTATCTAGGAACAGAAACAGAAGGCAGATCTCCGGCGAGGTCAAGAGTTGCAAGTTTAAAATTGTATTAATAGTTTGAATTATTTTTGTCCAGAAGGGCTTAATCAATGTACAGTTCCACCACATGTGGAGCATAGTGCCCACATCAGAAGAGCATCTCCAGCAGTTAGGATCAAGTCCATTGTAACATTTCTGAAGTTTTGATGGAGTCATATACCACCTGGAGAGAACTTTATAGCCATTCTCTTGTACTCTAACACATCTAGAGGAGACTTTAGGTGCTAGTAGTAATCTTTTAATTTCAGATGGGGTGAAAGGCCTATTCAGATCCTGTTCCCACTTCATTACATATGGCAGTTTCTTAGGGGTTCTGGCTAGGCATAATTGTTTTTGTAGAGCTGATAACGTTCTTTTTTAGGGGTTTTTTGCAGCTATAAGTTTTTCAAAATCAGTCATTTCCCTAATATAATTTGGAGTTTTAAAGACTAGTTTTAAGTTAGACATAAATTTCTGGTACATAAAGGGGTGAAAAGAGATAGTATCTAGCATTTGATTGAGTTCTGCCAAGCAGGGCATGACCCCATTATCTGTAATTTTTTGGAGTGGTGTTATCAAGTTGCGAATTGAGTTGTGTATTGTGGCATTATGGGCTGGAGAAAGGAGAGAACTAGGTCTGTAACTTGTAGGAGAGGGGAGGGAAACGGGGAGCATATTTGTCTTATATGGGGATTGGACCAGATTTTAAAAGTAGTGGCGGTGAAAGGGTTTTTAATTGATGTATACCTAGTACTACTTGAGGGCGCGAGGATGAGCTGTCTAAGGGGGAATTTAAGGATTGTTTCTTCTACTTTAATCCATTGCTTCTGTGGTGGGAGCCTGATCCATCCACGACTCTTTGGAGATGAGTGGCTTGTTGAAGTATCTTTAGATCTGGCAGATCTATACCTCCTTCAGAGTGTGGGAGGGATAATATTTGTAAGGGAAGTCTGGGTTTTTGGTTGTGCCACAGAAAACGGCTGAGGAGTTTTCGTATGTCAATGAAAAAAGAATTAGGTAGGTGGATTGGAAGGGCTTGCACTAGATAAGTTATTTTTGGCCATATCATACATTTAAGGAGATTTTTCCTACCCAACCAGGAGATGTATGAGATATTCCAGTTGGGGGTAAGTTTCTGGATTTTCTGCAATAGCGGTGGGAAGTTTAACTTATAAAGTTCTTGTAGGTTTGGAGAAATCTCAACTCCCAAGAAACGTATTGATGGGGGGGACCAGGTAAAGGGGGACCCGATTGCCATTTGTGTTTTTTGTGGTTCTGGGATATTTATATTTAAGACTTGAGATTTGCTAAGATTCACCTTAAAATTTGATAGTGCACCGTATTCCTTGAGTAATGTCAGGATAACTGGGACAGATATTCTCGGGTTAGAGGTCATGATAAGTAGATCGTCTGCGTATGCTGCGATTTTATGTTCAGTACCAGCTGATTTGATGCCAACGATCCTCCCCTCCTCTCTGAGCTTTTGTAGTAAAGGTTCTAGTGTAAGAATAAAAAGGAGAGGGGAAAGCGGGCATCCCTGCCTGGTGCCGTTAGAAATATTAAAAGATGAAGACATAACATGAGAGAGGATTAGATACACTGCTCAGCAGACAGTATCACACCGGAGAGGATTAGATACACGGCTCAGCAGACAGTATCACACAGGAGAGGATTAGATACACGGCTCAGCAGACAGTATCACACAGGAGAGGATTAGATACACAGCTCAGCAGACAGTATCACATCGGATAGGATTAGATACACTGCTCAGCAGACAGTATCACACCGGATAGGATTAGATACACAGCTCAGCAGACAGTATCACACAGGAGAGGATTAGATACACTGCTCAGCAGACAGTATCACACCGGATAGGATTAGATACACAGCTCAGCAGACAGTATCACACCGGATAGGATTAGATACACAGCTCAGCAGACAGTATCACACAGGAGAGGATTAGATACACGGCTCAGCAGACAGTATCACACAGGAGAGGATTAGATACACAGCTCAGCAGACAGTATCACATCGGATAGGATTAGATACACTGCTCAGCAGACAGTATCACACCGGATAGGATTAGATACACAGCTCAGCAGACAGTATCACACAGGAGAGGATTAGATACACTGCTCAGCAGACAGTATCACACCGGATAGGATTAGATACACAGCTCAGCAGACAGTATCACACCGGATAGGATTAGATACACAGCTCAGCAGACAGTATCACACAGGAGAAGATTAGATACACAGCTCAGTAGACAGTATCACACAGGATAGGATTAGATACACAGCTCAGCAGACAGTATCGCACAGGAGAGGATTAGATACACAGCTCAGTAGACAGTATCACACAGGATAGGATTAGATACACAGCTCAGCAGACAGTATCACACCGGATAGGATTAGATACACAGCTCAGCAGACAGTATCACACAGGAGAAGATTAGATACACTGCTCAGCAGACAGTATCACACCGGATAGGATTAGATACACAGCTCAGCAGACAGTATCACACAGGATAGGATTAGATACACAGCTCAGCAGACAGTATCACACCGGATAGGATTAGATACACAGCTTAGCATACAGTATCACACAGGAAAGGATTAGATACACAGCTCAGCAGACAGTATCACACCGGATAGGATTAGATACACTGCTCAGCAGACAGTATCACACCGGATAGGATTAGATACACAGCTCAGCAGACAGTATCACACCGGATAGGATTAGATACACAGCTCAGCAGACAGTATCACACCGGATAGGATTAGATACACAGCTCAGCAGACAGTATCACACCGAATAGGATTAGATACACAGCTCAGCAGACAGTATCACACAGGAGAAGATTAGATACACAGCTCAGCAGACAGTATCACACAGGAGAGGATTAGAAACACTGCTCAGCAGACAGTATCACACAGGAGAGTATTAGATACACAGCTCAGCAGACAGTATCACACAGGAGAGGATTAGATACACTGCTCAGCAGACAGTATCACACAGGAGAGGATTAGATACAATGCTCAGCAGACAGTATCACACAGGAGAGGATTAGATACACGGCTCAGCAGACAGTATCACACAGGAGAGGATTAGATACACGGCTCAGGAGATGGTATCACACAGGAGAGGATTAGAGATACAGCTCAGCAGACAGTATCACACAGGAGAGGATTAGATACACGGCTCAGCAGACAGTATGACACAGGAGAGGATTAGATACACGGCTCAGCAGACAGTATCACACAGGAGAGGATTAGATACACAGCTCAGCAGACAGTATCACACAGGAGAGGATTAGATACACAGCTCAGCAGACAGTATCACACAGGAGAGGATTAGATACACGGCTCAGCAGACAGTATGACACAGGAGAGGATTAGATACACGGCTCAGCAGACAGTATCATACAGGGTAGGATTAGATACACAGCTCAGCAGACAGTATCACACCGGATAGGATTAGATACACAGCTCAGCAGACAGTATCACACCGGATAGGATTAGATACACAGCTCAGCAGACAGTATCACAACGAATAGGATTAGATACACAGCTCAGCAGACAGTATCACACCGAATAGGATTAGATACACAGCTCAGCAGACAGTATCACACAGGAGAAGATTAGATACACGGCTCAGCAGACAGTATCACACAGGAGAGGATTAGATACACAGCTCAGCAGACAGTATGACACAGGAGAGGATTAGATACACGGCTCAGCAGACAGTATGACACAGGAGAGGATTAGATACACGGCTCAGCAGACAGTATCATACAGGGTAGGATTATATACACAGCTCAGCAGACAGTATCACACCGGATAGGATTAGATACACAGCTCATTAGACAGTATCACACCGGATAGGATTAGATACACAGCTCAGCAGACAGTATCACACCGAATAGGATTAGATACACAGCTCAGCAGACAGTATCACACCGAATAGGATTAGATACACAGCTCAGCAGACAGTATCACACAGGAGAAGATTAGATACACAGCTCAGCAGACAGTATCACACAGGAGAAGATTAGATACACAGCTCAGCAGACAGTATCACACAGGAGAGGATTAGATACACGGCTCAGCACACAGTATCACACAGGAGAGGATTAGAAACACTGCTCAGCAGACAGTATCACACAGGAGAGGATTAGATACAATGCTCAGTAGACAGTATCACACAGGAGAGGATTAGATACACGGCTCAGCAGACAGTATCACACAGGAGAGGATTAGATACACGGCTCAGCAGACAGTATCACACAGGAGAGGATTAGATACACGGCTCAGCAGATGGTATCACACAGGAGAGGATTAGAGATACAGCTCAGCAGACAGTATCACACAGGAAAGGATTAGATACACGGCTCAGCAGACAGTATGACACAGGAGAGGATTAGATACACGGCTCAGCAGACAGTATCACACAGGAGAGGATTAGATACATAGCTCAGCAGACAGTATCACACAGGAGAGGATTAGATACACGGCTCAGCAGACAGTATGACACAGGAGAGGATTAGATACACGGCTCAGCAGACAGTATCATACAGGGTAGGATTAGATACACAGCTCAGCAGACAGTATCACACAGGAGAGGATTAGATACACGGCTCAGCAGATAGTATCACACAGGATAGGATTAGATACACAGCTCAGCAGACGGTATCACACAGGACAGGATTAGATACACAGCTCAGCAGACATTATCACACAGGAGAGGATTAGATACACAGCTCAGCAGACATTATCACACAGGAGGGGATTAGATACATACACAGCTCAGCAGACAGTATCACACAGGACAGGATTAGATACATAGCTCAGCAGACGGTATCACACAGGAGAGGATTAGATACACGGCTCAGCAGACAGTATCACACAGGAGGGGATAAGATACACAGCTCAGCAGACAGTACCACACAGTATAAGATTAGATACACTGCTCAGCAGACAGTATCACACAGGAGAGGATTAGATACACAGCTCAGCAGACAGTATCAAACAGGAGGGGATTAGATACACAGCTCAGCAGACAGTATCGCACAGGAGAGGATTAGATACACAGCTCAGCAGACGGTATCGCACAGGAGAGGATTAGATACACGGCTCCACAGACAGTATCACACAGGAGAGGATTAGATACACAGCTCAGCAGACAGTATCACACAGTATAAGATTAGATACACTGCTCAGCAGATTATCACAGCATAGGATTAGATACACGGCTCAGCAGACAGTATCACACAGGAGAGGATTAGATACACAGCTCAGCAGACAGTATCACACAGGAGAGGATTAGATACACAGCTCAGCAGACAGTATCACACAGGAAGGGATTAGATACACAGCTCAGCAGACAGTATCGCACAGGAGAGGATTAGATACACAGCTCAGCAGACGGTATCGCACAGTAGAGGATTAGATACACGGCTCCACAGACAGTATCACACAGGAGAGGATTAGATACACAGCTCAGCAGATGGTATCACACAGGAAAGGATTAGATACATAGCTCAGCAGACGGTATCACACAGGACAGGATTAGATGCACAGCTCAGCAGACAGTATCACACAGGAGAGGATTAGATACACAGCTCAGCTGACAGTATCACATAGGACAGGATTAGATACACAGTTCATCAGACAGTATCACACAGGAGTGGATTAGATACACGGCTCAGGAGACAGTATCACGAAAGATAGGATTAGATACACAGTTCATCAGACAGTATCACACAGGAGACGATTAGATACACAGCTCAGCAGACAGTATCACACAGGATGGGATTAGATACACGGCTCAGCAGACAGTATCACACAGGAGAGGATTAGATACACAGCTCAGCAGACAGTAACGCACAGGAGAGGATTAGATACACAGCTCAGCAGACAGTGTCACACAGGAGAGGATTAGATACACGGCTCAGCAGACAGTATCACACAGGAGAGGATTAGATACACAGCTCAGCAGACAGTATCACACAGGATAGGATTAGATACACTGCTCTGCAGATAGTATCACACAGGATAGGATTAGATACACGGCTTAGCAGACAGTATCACACAGGAGAGGATTAGATACACGGCTCAGCAGACAGTATCACACAGGATAGGATTAGACACACAGCTCAGCAGACAGTATCACACAGGAGAGGATTAGATACATAGCTCAGCAGACGGTATCACACAGGACAGGTTTAGATATACAGCTCAGCAGACAGTATCACACAGTAGGGGATTAGATACACAGCTCAGCAGACAGTACCACACAGTATAAGATTAGATACACAGCTCAGCAGACTATCACACAGCATAGGATTAGATACACGGCTCAGCAGACAGTATCACACAGGAGAGGATTAGATACACAGCTCAGGAGACAGTATCACACAGTATAAGATTAGATACACTGCTCAGCAGACAGTATCACACAGGAGAGGATTAGATACACAGCTCAGCAGACAGTATCACACAGGAGGGGATTAGATACACAGCTCAGCAGACAGTATCACACAGTATAAGATTAGATACACTGCTCAGCAGACTATCACACAGCATAGGATTAGATACACGGCTCAGCAGACAGTATCACACAGGAGAGGATTAGATACACAGCTCAGGAGACAGTATCACACAGTATAAGATTAGATACACTGCTCAGCAGACAGTATCACACAGGAGAGGATTAGATACACAGCTCAGCAGACAGTATCGCACAGGAAAGGATTAGACACACTGCTCAGCAGACGGTATCGCACAGGAGAGGATTAGATACACGGCTCAGCAGACAGTATCGCACAGGAGAGGATTAGATACACAGCTCAGCAGACAGTATCACACAGGAAAGGATTAGATACATAGCTCAGCAGACGGTATCACACAGGACAGGATTAGATGCACAGCTCAGCAGACAGTATCACACAGGAGAGGATTAGATACATAGCTCAGCTGACAGTATCACATAGGACAGGATTAGATATACAGTTCATCAGACAGTATCACACAGGAGTGGATTAGATACACGGCTCAGCAGACAGTATCGCACAGGAGGGGATTAGATACACAGCTCAGCACACAGTATCACACAGGAGAGGATTAGATACACGGCTCAGCTGACAGTATCACATAGGACAGGATTAGATACACAGCTCAGCTGACAGTATCACATAGGACAGGATTAGATACACAGTTCATCAGACAGTATCACACAGGAGAGGATTAGATACACAGCTCAGCAGACAGTAACGCACAGGAGAGGATTAGATACACAGCTCAGCACACAGTATCACACAGCAGAGGATTAGATACACGGCTCAGCAGACAGTATCACACAGGAGAGGATTAGATACACAGCTCAGCAGACAGTATCACACAGGATAGGATTAGATACATTGCTCTGCAGATGGTATTACACAGGATAGGATTAGATACACAGCTCAGCTGACAGTATCACACAGGATAGGATTAGATACACGGCTCAGCAGACATTATCACACAGGAGATGATTAGATACACAGCATAGGATTAGATACACAGCTCAGCAGACAGTATCACACAGCATAGGATTAGATACACTTCTCAGCAGACAGAATCACACAGGAGGGGATTAGATACACAGCTCAGCAGACAGTATCACAGGATAAGATTAGATACACTGCTCAGCAGACGGTATCACACAGGACAGGATTAGATGCATAGCTCAGCAGACGGTATCACACAGGACAAGATTAGATACACAGCTCAGCAGACAGTATCACAAAGGAGAGGATGAGATAAACAGCTCAGCAGACAGTATCACACAGGAGAGGATTAGATACACAGCTCAGCAGACAGTATCACACAGGAGAGGATTAGATACACAGTTCATCAGACAGTATCACACAGGAGTGGATTAGATACACGGCTCAGCAGACAGTATCGCACAGTGCGGGATTAGATACACGACTCAGCAGATGGTATCACACAAGATAGGATTAGATACACAGTTCATCAGACAGTATCACACAGGATAGGATAAGATACACATCTCAGCACACAGTATCACACAGGAGAGGATTAGATACACAGCTCAGCAGACAGTATCAAACAGGAGGGGATTAGATACACAGCTCAGCAGACAGTATCGCACAGGAGAGGATTAGATACACAGCTCAGCAGACGGTATCGCACAGGAGAGGATTAGATACACGGCTCCACAGACAGTATCACACAGGAGAGGATTAGATACACAGCTCAGCAGACAGTATCACACAGTATAAGATTAGATACACTGCTCAGCAGATTATCACAGCATAGGATTAGATACACGGCTCAGCAGACAGTATCACACAGGAGAGGATTAGATACACAGCTCAGCAGACAGTATCACACAGGAGAGGATTAGATACACAGCTCAGCAGACAGTATCACACAGGAAGGGATTAGATACACAGCTCAGCAGACAGTATCGCACAGGAGAGGATTAGATACACAGCTCAGCAGACGGTATCGCACAGTAGAGGATTAGATACACGGCTCCACAGACAGTATCACACAGGAGAGGATTAGATACACAGCTCAGCAGATGGTATCACACAGGAAAGGATTAGATACATAGCTCAGCAGACAGTATCACACAGGACAGGATTAGATGCACAGCTCAGCAGACAGTATCACACAGGAGAGGATTAGATACACAGCTCAGCTGACAGTATCACATAGGACAGGATTAGATACACAGTTCATCAGACAGTATCACACAGGAGTGGATTAGATACACGGCTCAGCAGACAGTATCACGAAAGATAGGATTAGATACACAGTTCATCAGACAGTATCACACAGGAGACGATTAGATACACAGCTCAGCGGACAGTATCACACAGGATGGGATTAGATACACGGCTCAGCAGACAGTATCACACAGGAGAGGATTAGATACACAGCTCAGCAGACAGTAACGCACAGGAGAGGATTAGATACACAGCTCAGCAGACAGTGTCACACAGGAGAGGATTAGATACACGGCTCAGCAGACAGTATCACACAGGAGAGGATTAGATACACAGCTCAGCAGACAGTATCACACAGGATAGGATTAGATACACTGCTCTGCAGATAGTATCACACAGGATAGGATTAGATACACGGCTTAGCAGACAGTATCACACAGGAGAGGATTAGATACACGGCTCAGCAGACAGTATCACACAGGATAGGATTAGACACACAGCTCAGCAGACAGTATCACACAGGAGAGGATTAGATACATAGCTCAGCAGACGGTATCACACAGGACAGGTTTAGATATACAGCTCAGCAGACAGTATCACACAGTAGGGGATTAGATACACAGCTCAGCAGACAGTACCACACAGTATAAGATTAGATACACAGCTCAGCAGACTATCACACAGCATAGGATTAGATACACGGCTCAGCAGACAGTATCACACAGGAGAGGATTAGATACACAGCTCAGGAGACAGTATCACACAGTATAAGATTAGATACACTGCTCAGCAGACAGTATCACACAGGAGAGGATTAGATACACAGCTCAGCAGACAGTATCACACAGGAGGGGATTAGATACACAGCTCAGCAGACAGTATCACACAGTATAAGATTAGATACACTGCTCAGCAGACTATCACACAGCATAGGATTAGATACACGGCTCAGCAGACAGTATCACACAGGAGAGGATTAGATACACAGCTCAGGAGACAGTATCACACAGTATAAGATTAGATACACTGCTCAGCAGACAGTATCACACAGGAGAGGATTAGATACACAGCTCAGCAGACAGTATCGCACAGGAAAGGATTAGACACACTGCTCAGCAGACGGTATCGCACAGGAGAGGATTAGATACACGGCTCAGCAGACAGTATCGCACAGGAGAGGATTAGATACACAGCTCAGCAGACAGTATCACACAGGAAAGGATTAGATACATAGCTCAGCAGACTGTATCACACAGGACAGGATTAGATGCACAGCTCAGCAGACAGTATCACACAGGAGAGGATTAGATACATAGCTCAGCTGACAGTATCACATAGGACAGGATTAGATATACAGTTCATCAGACAGTATCACACAGGAGTGGATTAGATACACGGCTCAGCAGACAGTATCGCACAGGAGGGGATTAGATACACAGCTCAGCACACAGTATCACACAGGAGAGGATTAGATACACGGCTCAGCTGACAGTATCACATAGGACAGGATTAGATACACAGCTCAGCTGACAGTATCACATAGGACAGGATTAGATACACAGTTCATCAGACAGTATCACACAGGAGAGGATTAGATACACAGCTCAGCAGACAGTAACGCACAGGAGAGGATTAGATACACAGCTCAGCACACAGTATCACACAGCAGAGGATTAGATACACGGCTCAGCAGACAGTATCACACAGGAGAGGATTAGATACACAGCTCAGCAGACAGTATCACACAGGATAGGATTAGATACATTGCTCTGCAGATGGTATTACACAGGATAGGATTAGATACACAGCTCAGCTGACAGTATCACACAGGATAGGATTAGATACACGGCTCAGCAGACATTATCACACAGGAGATGATTAGATACACAGCATAGGATTAGATACACAGCTCAGCAGACAGTATCACACAGCATAGGATTAGATACACTTCTCAGCAGACAGAATCACACAGGAGGGGATTAGATACACAGCTCAGCAGACAGTATCACAGGATAAGATTAGATACACTGCTCAGCAGACGGTATCACACAGGACAGGATTAGATGCATAGCTCAGCAGACGGTATCACACAGGACAAGATTAGATACACAGCTCAGCAGACAGTATCACAAAGGAGAGGATTAGATAAACAGCTCAGCAGACAGTATCACACAGGAGAGGATTAGATACACAGCTCAGCAGACAGTATCACACAGGAGAGGATTAGATACACAGTTCATCAGACAGTATCACACAGGAGTGGATTAGATACACGGCTCAGCAGACAGTATCGCACAGTGCGGGATTAGATACACGACTCAGCAGATGGTATCACACAAGATAGGATTAGATACACAGTTCATCAGACAGTATCACACAGGATAGGATAAGATACACATCTCAGCACACAGTATCACACAGGAGAGGATTAGATACACGGCTCAGCAGACAGAGTCACACAGGAGAGGATTAGATACACAGCTCATCAGACAGTATCACACAGGAGAGGATTAGATACACAGCTCAGCAGACAGTATCACACAGGAGAGGATTAGATACACAGCTCAGCAGACAGTATCACACAGGAGAGGATTAGATACACAGCTCAGCTGACAGTATCACACAGGAGAGGATTAGATACACAGCTCAGCAGACAGTATCACACAGGAGAGGATTAGATACACAGCTCAGCAGACAGTATCACACAGGAGAGGATTAGAAACACAGTTCATCAGACAGTATCACACAGGAGAGGATTAGATACACAGCTCAGCAGACAGTATCACACAGCATAGGATTAGATACACAGCTCAGCAGACTGTATCACACGGGTGGATTAGATACACGGCTCAGCAGACAGTATCGCACACGGCGGGATTAGATACACGGCTCAGCAGACAGTATCACACAGGATAGGATTAGATACACAGTTCATCAGACAGTATCACACAGGAGAGGATTAGATACACAGCTCAGCAGACAGTATCACACAGGAGAGGATTAGATACACAGCTCATCAGACAGTATCACACAGAGGATTACATACACAGCTCAGCACACAGTATCACACAGGAAAGGATTAGATACACAGCTCAGCAGAGAGTATCGCACAGGAGAGGATTAGATACACAGCTCAGCAGCCGGTATCACACAGGAGAGGATTAGATACACTGCTCAGCAAACGGTATCACACAGGATAGGATTAGATACACAGTTCATCAGACAGTATCACACAGGAGAGGATTAGATACACAGCTCAGCAGACAGTATCACACAGCATAGGATTAGATACACAGCTCAGCAGACAGTATCACACAGCATAGGATTAGATACACAGCACAGCAGTCAGTATCACACAGGAGAGGATTTGATACACAGCTCAGCAGACAGTATCACACAGGAGAGGATTAGATACACGGATCAGCAGATGGTATCAAACAGGATGGAATTAGATACACTGCTCAGCAGACAGTATCACACAGGACAGGATTATATACATGGCTCAGCAGACAGTATCACACAGGAGAGGATTAGATACACGACTCAGCAGATGGTATCACACAGGAGAGGATTAGATACACAGCTCAGCAGACAGTATCACACAGGAAAGGATTAGATACACACCTCAGCAGATGGTATCACACAGGATAGGATTAGATACACAACTCAGCTGACAGTATCACACAGCACAGGATTAGATACAAAGCTCAGCAGATAGTATCACACAGGAGTGGATTAGATACACGGCTCAGCAGACAGTATCGCACAGGGCGGGATTAGATACACAGCTCAGCAGACAGTATCACACAGGAGTGGATTAGATCCACGGCTCAGCAGACAGTATCGCACAGGGTGGGATTAGATACACGGCTCAGCAGACAGTATCACACAGGATAGGATTAGATACACTGCTCATCAGATAGTATCACACAGGATAGGATTAGATGCACAGCTCAGCAGACAGTATCACACAGGAGAGGATTAGATACACAGCTCAGCAGACAATATCGCACAGGAGAGGATTAGATACATAGCTCAGCGGACTGTATCACACAGGACAGGATTAGATACACAGCTCAGCAGACAGTATCACACAGGAGAGGATTAGATACACAGCTCAGCAGATGGTATCACACAAGATAGGATTAGATACTCTGCTCAGCAGATAGTATCACACAGTAGAGGATTAGATACACGGCTCAGCAGACAGTATCACACAGGAGAAGATTAGATACACTGCTCAGCAGATAGTATCACACAGGAGAGGATTAGATACACAGCTCAGCAGACAGTATCACAAAGGATAGGATTAGATACACAGCTCAGCAGCTGGCATCACACAGGATAGGTTTAGATACACTGCTCAGCAGATGGTATCACACAGGATATGATTAGATACAGGGCTCAGCAGACAGTATCACACAGGAGAGGATTAGTTACACGGCTCAGCAGATGGTATCACACAGGATAGGATTAGATACACAGCTCAGCAGACAGTATCACACAGGGCAGGATTAGATACACGGTTCAGCAGACAGTATCACACACAGGGTAGGATTAGATACACGGCTCAGCAGACAGTATCACACAGGAGAGGATTTGATACACAGCTCAGCAGACAGTATCACACAGGAGAGGATTAGATACACAGCTCAGCAGATGGTATCACACAGGATAGGATTAGATACACTGCTCAGCAGACAGTATCACACAGGGTAGGATTAGATACACGGCTCAGCAGACAGTATCACACAGGAGAGGATTTGATACACAGCTCAGCAGACAGTATCACACAGGAGAGGATTAGATACACAGCTCAGCAGATGGTATCACACAGGATAGAATTAGATACACTGCTCAGCAGACAGTATTACACAGCATAGGATTAGATACATGGCTCAGCAGACGGTATCACACAGGGCAGGATTAGATGCACGGTTCAGCAGACAGTATCACACAGGGTAGGATTAGATACACGGCTCAGCAGACAGTATCACACAGGAGAGGATTAGATACACGGCTCAGCAGACAGTATCACACATGAGAGGATTAGATACACTGCTCAGCAGATAGTATCACACAGGAGAGGATTAGATGCACAGCTCAGCAGACAGTATCACACAGGAGAGGATTAGATACACGGCTCATCAGACAGTATCGCACAGGAGAGGATTAGATACATAGCTCATCAGACAGTATCACACAGGAGAGGATTAGATACACAGCTCAGCTGACAGTATCACAAAGGAGAGGATTAGATACACAGCTCAGCAGACAGTATCGCACAGGAGAGGATTAGATACACAGCTCAGCAGCCGGTATCACACAGGAGAGGATTAGATACACTGCTCAGCAGACGGTATCACACAGGAGAGGATTAGATACACGGTTGAGCAGACAGTATCACACAGGGTAGGATTAGAGATACAGCTCAGCAGTCAGTATCACACATCATAGGATTAGATACACAGCACAGCAGTCAGTATCACACAGGAGAGGATTTGATACACAGCTCAGCAGACAGTATCACACAGGAGAGGATTAGATACACAGCTCAGCTGACAATATCACACAGGAGATGATTAGATACATGGCTCAGCAGACAGTATCACACAGGATAGGCTTAGATACACAGCTCACCTGACAGTATCACACAGTAGAGGATTATATACATGGCTCAGCAGACAGTATCACACAGGATAGGCTTAGATACACAGCTCAGCAGGCAGTATCACACAGGAAAGGATTAGATACACAGCTCAGCAAACAGTATCACACAAGAGAGGATTAGATACATAGCTCAGCAGACAGTATCACACAGGAGAGGATTAGATACACAGCTCAGCAGATGGTATCACACAGGAAAGGATTAGATACATAGCTCAGCAGACGGTATCACACAGGACAGGATTAGATGCACAGCTCAGCAGACAGTATCACACAGGAGAGGATTAGATACACAGCTCAGCTGACAGTATCACATAGGACAGGATTAGATACACAGTTCATCAGACAGTATCACACAGGAGTGGATTAGATACACGGCTCAGCAGACAGTATCACGAAAGATAGGATTAGATACACAGTTCATCAGACAGTATCACACAGGAGACGATTAGATACACAGCTCAGCAGACAGTATTACACATTACATGATTAGATACACAGCTCAGCAGACAGTATCACACAGGATGGGATTAGATACACAGCTCAGCAGACAGTATCACACAGGAGAGGATTAGATACACAGCTCAGCAGACAGTATCACACAGGAGAGGATTAGATACACAGCTCAGCAGACAGTAACGCACAGGAGAGGATTAGATACACAGCTCAGCACACAGTATCACACAGGAGAGGATTAGATACACGGCTCAGCAGACAGTATCACACAGGAGAGGATTAGATACACAGCTCAGCAGACAGTATCACACAGGATAGGATTAGATACACTGCTCTGCAGATAGTATCACACAGGATAGGATTAGATACACGGCTTAGCAGACAGTATCACACAGGAGAGGATTAGATACACGGCTCAGCAGACAGTATCACACAGGATAGGATTAGACACACAGCTCAGCAGACAGTATCACACAGGAGAGGATTAGATACATAGCTCAGCAGACGGTATCACACAGGACAGGTTTAGATATACAGCTCAGCAGACAGTATCACACAGTAGGGGATTAGATACACAGCTCAGCAGACAGTACCACACAGTATAAGATTAGATACACTGCTCAGCAGACAGTATCACACAGGAGAGGATTAGATACACAGCTCAGCAGACAGTATCACACAGGAGGGGATTAGATACACAGCTCAGCAGACAGTATCACACAGTATAAGATTAGATACACTGCTCAGCAGACTATCACACAGCATAGGATTAGATACACGGCTCAGCAGACAGTATCACACAGGAGAGGATTAGATACACAGCTCAGCAGACAGTATCACACAGGAGGGGATTAGATACACAGCTCAGGAGACAGTATCACACAGTATAAGATTAGATACACTGCTCAGCAGACAGTATCACACAGGAGAGGATTAGATACACAGCTCAGCAGACTGTATCGCACAGGAAAGGATTAGACACACTGCTCAGCAGACGGTATCGCACAGGAGAGGATTAGATACACGGCTCAGCAGACAGTATCGCACAGGAGAGGATTAGATACACAGCTCAGCAGACAGTATCACACAGGAAAGGATTAGATACATAGCTCAGCAGACGGTATCACACAGGACAGGATTAGATGCACAGCTCAGCAGACAGTATCACACAGGAGAGGATTAGATACACAGCTCAGCTGACAGTATCACATAGGACAGGATTAGATATACAGTTCATCAGACAGTATCACACAGGAGTGGATTAGATACACGGCTCAGCAGACAGTATCGCACAGGAGGGGATTAGATACACAGCTCAGCACACAGTATCACACAGGAGAGGATTAGATACACGGCTCAGCTGACAGTATCACATAGGACAGGATTAGATACACAGCTCAGCTGACAGTATCACATAGGACAGGATTAGATACACAGTTCATCAGACAGTATCACACAGGAGAGGATTAGATACACAGCTCAGCAGACAGTAACGCACAGGAGAGGATTAGATACACAGCTCAGCACACAGTATCACACAGCAGAGGATTAGATACACGGCTCAGCAGACAGTATCACACAGGAGAGGATTAGATACACAGCTCAGCAGACAGTATCACACAGGATAGGATTAGATACATTGCTCTGCAGATGGTATTACACAGGATAGGATTAGATACACAGCTCAGCTGACAGTATCACACAGGATAGGATTAGATACACGGCTCAGCAGACATTATCACACAGGAGATGATTAGATACACAGCATAGGATTAGATACACAGCTCAGCAGACAGTATCACACAGCATAGGATTAGATACACTTCTCAGCAGACAGAATCACACAGGAGGGGATTAGATACACAGCTCAGCAGACAGTATCACAGGATAAGATTAGATACACTGCTCAGCAGACGGTATCACACAGGACAGGATTAGATGCATAGCTCAGCAGACGGTATCACACAGGACAAGATTAGATACACAGCTCAGCAGACAGTATCACACAGGAGAGGATTAGATACACAGCTCAGCAGACAGTATCACACAGGAGAGGATTAGATACACAGTTCATCAGACAGTATCACACAGGAGTGGATTAGATACACGGCTCAGCAGACAGTATCGCACAGTGCGGGATTAGATACACGACTCAGCAGATGGTATCACACAAGATAGGATTAGATACACAGTTCATCAGACAGTATCACACAGGATAGGATAAGATACACATCTCAGCACACAGTATCACACAGGAGAGGATTAGATACACGGCTCAGCAGACAGAGTCACACAGGAGAGGATTAGATACACAGCTCATCAGACAGTATCACACAGGAGAGGATTAGATACACAGCTCAGCAGACAGTATCACACAGGAGAGGATTAGATACACAGCTCAGCAGACAGTATCACACAGGAGAGGATTAGATACACAGCTCAGCTGACAGTATCACACAGGAGAGGATTAGATACACAGCTCAGCAGACAGTATCACACAGGAGAGGATTAGATACACAGCTCAGCAGACAGTATCACACAGGAGAGGATTAGAAACACAGTTCATCAGACAGTATCACACAGGAGAGGATTAGATACACAGCTCAGCAGACAGTATCACACAGCATAGGATTAGATACACAGCTCAGCAGACTGTATCACACGGGTGGATTAGATACACGGCTCAGCAGACAGTATCGCACAGGGCGGGATTAGATACACGGCTCAGCAGACAGTATCACACAGGATAGGATTAGATACACAGTTCATCAGACAGTATCACACAGGAGAGGATTAGATACACAGCTCAGCAGACAGTATCACACAGGAGAGGATTAGATACACAGCTCATCAGACAGTATCACACAGAGGATTACATACACAGCTCAGCACACAGTATCACACAGGAAAGGATTAGATACACGGCTCAGCAGACAGTATCACACAGGAGAGGATTTGATACACAGCTCAGCAGACAGTATCACACAGGAGAGGATTAGATACACAGCTCAGCAGATGGTATCACACAGGATAGGATTAGATACACTGCTCAGCAGACAGTATCACACAGGGTAGGATTAGATACACGGCTCAGCAGACAGTATCACACAGGAGAGGATTTGATACACAGCTCAGCAGACAGTATCACACAGGAGAGGATTAGATACACAGCTCAGCAGATGGTATCACACAGGATAGAATTAGATACACTGCTCAGCAGACAGTATTACACAGCATAGGATTAGATACATGGCTCAGCAGACGGTATCACACAGGGCAGGATTAGATGCACGGTTCAGCAGACAGTATCACACAGGGTAGGATTAGATACACGGCTCAGCAGACAGTATCACACAGGAGAGGATTAGATACACGGCTCAGCAGACAGTATCACACATGAGAGGATTAGATACACTGCTCAGCAGATAGTATCACACAGGAGAGGATTAGATGCACAGCTCAGCAGACAGTATCACACAGGAGAGGATTAGATACACGGCTCATCAGACAGTATCGCACAGGAGAGGATTAGATACATAGCTCATCAGACAGTATCACACAGGAGAGGATTAGATACACAGCTCAGCTGACAGTATCACAAAGGAGAGGATTAGATACACAGCTCAGCAGACAGTATCGCACAGGAGAGGATTAGATACACAGCTCAGCAGCCGGTATCACACAGGAGAGGATTAGATACACTGCTCAGCAGACGGTATCACACAGGAGAGGATTAGATACACGGTTGAGCAGACAGTATCACACAGGGTAGGATTAGAGATACAGCTCAGCAGTCAGTATCACACATCATAGGATTAGATACACAGCACAGCAGTCAGTATCACACAGGAGAGGATTTGATACACAGCTCAGCAGACAGTATCACACAGGAGAGGATTAGATACACAGCTCAGCTGACAATATCACACAGGAGATGATTAGATACATGGCTCAGCAGACAGTATCACACAGGATAGGCTTAGATACACAGCTCACCTGACAGTATCACACAGTAGAGGATTATATACATGGCTCAGCAGACAGTATCACACAGGATAGGCTTAGATACACAGCTCAGCAGGCAGTATCACACAGGAAAGGATTAGATACACAGCTCAGCAAACAGTATCACACAAGAGAGGATTAGATACATAGCTCAGCAGACAGTATCACACAGGAGAGGATTAGATACACAGCTCAGCAGATGGTATCACACAGGAAAGGATTAGATACATAGCTCAGCAGACGGTATCACACAGGACAGGATTAGATGCACAGCTCAGCAGACAGTATCACACAGGAGAGGATTAGATACACAGCTCAGCTGACAGTATCACATAGGACAGGATTAGATACACAGTTCATCAGACAGTATCACACAGGAGTGGATTAGATACACGGCTCAGCAGACAGTATCATGAAAGATAGGATTAGATACACAGTTCATCAGACAGTATCACACAGGAGACGATTAGATACACAGCTCAGCAGACAGTATTACACATTACATGATTAGATACACAGCTCAGCAGACAGTATCACACAGGATGGGATTAGATACACAGCTCAGCAGACAGTATCACACAGGAGAGGATTAGATACACAGCTCAGCAGACAGTATCACACAGGAGAGGATTAGATACACAGCTCAGCAGACAGTAACGCACAGGAGAGGATTAGATACACAGCTCAGCACACAGTATCACACAGGAGAGGATTAGATACACGGCTCAGCAGACAGTATCACACAGGAGAGGATTAGATACACAGCTCAGCAGACAGTATCACACAGGATAGGATTAGATACACTGCTCTGCAGATAGTATCACACAGGATAGGATTAGATACACGGCTTAGCAGACAGTATCACACAGGAGAGGATTAGATACACGGCTCAGCAGACAGTATCACACAGGATAGGATTAGACACACAGCTCAGCAGACAGTATCACACAGGAGAGGATTAGATACATAGCTCAGCAGACGGTATCACACAGGACAGGTTTAGATATACAGCTCAGCAGACAGTATCACACAGTAGGGGATTAGATACACAGCTCAGCAGACAGTACCACACAGTATAAGATTAGATACACTGCTCAGCAGACAGTATCACACAGGAGAGGATTAGATACACAGCTCAGCAGACAGTATCACACAGGAGGGGATTAGATACACAGCTCAGCAGACAGTATCACACAGTATAAGATTAGATACACTGCTCAGCAGACTATCACACAGCATAGGATTAGATACACGGCTCAGCAGACAGTATCACACAGGAGAGGATTAGATACACAGCTCAGCAGACAGTATCACACATGAGGGGATTAGATACACAGCTCAGGAGACAGTATCACACAGTATAAGATTAGATACACTGCTCAGCAGACAGTATCACACAGGAGAGGATTAGATACACAGCTCAGCAGACAGTATCGCACAGGAAAGGATTAGACACACTGCTCAGCAGACGGTATCGCACAGGAGAGGATTAGATACACGGCTCAGCAGACAGTATCGCACAGGAGAGGATTAGATACACAGCTCAGCAGACAGTATCACACAGGAAAGGATTAGATACATAGCTCAGCAGACGGTATCACACAGGACAGGATTAGATGCACAGCTCAGCAGACAGTATCACACAGGAGAGGATTAGATACACAGCTCAGCTGACAGTATCACATAGGACAGGATTAGATATACAGTTCATCAGACAGTATCACACAGGAGTGGATTAGATACACGGCTCAGCAGACAGTATCGCACAGGAGGGGATTAGATACACAGCTCAGCACACAGTATCACACAGGAGAGGATTAGATACACGGCTCAGCTGACAGTATCACATAGGACAGGATTAGATACACAGCTCAGCTGACAGTATCACATAGGACAGGATTAGATACACAGTTCATCAGACAGTATCACACAGGAGAGGATTAGATACACAGCTCAGCAGACAGTAACGCACAGGAGAGGATTAGATACACAGCTCAGCACACAGTATCACACAGCAGAGGATTAGATACACGGCTCAGCAGACAGTATCACACAGGAGAGGATTAGATACACAGCTCAGCAGACAGTATCACACAGGATAGGATTAGATACATTGCTCTGCAGATGGTATTACACAGGATAGGATTAGATACACAGCTCAGCTGACAGTATCACACAGGATAGGATTAGATACACGGCTCAGCAGACATTATCACACAGGAGATGATTAGATACACAGCATAGGATTAGATACACAGCTCAGCAGACAGTATCACACAGCATAGGATTAGATACACTTCTCAGCAGACAGAATCACACAGGAGGGGATTAGATACACAGCTCAGCAGACAGTATCACAGGATAAGATTAGATACACTGCTCAGCAGACGGTATCACACAGGACAGGATTAGATGCATAGCTCAGCAGACGGTATCACACAGGACAAGATTAGATACACAGCTCAGCAGACAGTATCACAAAGGAGAGGATTAGATAAACAGCTCAGCAGACAGTATCACACAGGAGAGGATTAGATACACAGCTCAGCAGACAGTATCACACAGGAGAGGATTAGATACACAGTTGATCAGACAGTATCACACAGGAGTGGATTAGATACACGGCTCAGCAGACAGTATCGCACAGTGCGGGATTAGATACACGACTCAGCAGATGGTATCACACAAGATAGGATTAGATACACAGTTCATCAGACAGTATCACACAGGATAGGATAAGATACACATCTCAGCACACAGTATCACACAGGAGAGGATTAGATACACGGCTCAGCAGACAGAGTCACACAGGAGAGGATTAGATACACAGCTCATCAGACAGTATCACACAGGAGAGGATTAGATACACAGCTCAGCAGACAGTATCACACAGGAGAGGATTAGATACACAGCTCAGCAGACAGTATCACACAGGAGAGGATTAGATACACAGCTCAGCTGACAGTATCACACAGGAGAGGATTAGATACACAGCTCAGCAGACAGTATCACACAGGAGAGGATTAGATACACAGCTCAGCAGACAGTATCACACAGGAGAGGATTAGAAACACAGTTCATCAGACAGTATCACACAGGAGAGGATTAGATACACAGCTCAGCAGACAGTATGACACAGCATAGGATTAGATACACAGCTCAGCAGACTGTATCACACGGGTGGATTAGATACACGGCTCAGCAGACAGTATCGCACAGGGCGGGATTAGATACACGGCTCAGCAGACAGTATCACACAGGATAGGATTAGATACACAGTTCATCAGACAGTATCACACAGGAGAGGATTAGATACACAGCTCAGCAGACAGTATCACACAGGAGAGGATTAGATACACAGCTCATCAGACAGTATCACACAGAGGATTACATACACAGCTCAGCACACAGTATCACACAGGAAAGGATTAGATACACAGCTCAGCAGAGAGTATCGCACAGGAGAGGATTAGATACACAGCTCAGCAGCCGGTATCACACAGGAGAGGATTAGATACACTGCTCAGCAGACGGTATCACACAGGATAGGATTAGATACACAGTTCATCAGACAGTATCACACAGGAGAGGATTAGATACACAGCTCAGCAGACAGTATCACACAGCATAGGATTAGATACACAGCTCAGCAGACAGTATCACACAGCATAGGATTAGATACACAGCACAGCAGTCAGTATCACACAGGAGAGGATTTGATACACAGCTCAGCAGACAGTATCACACAGGAGAGGATTAGATACACGGATCAGCAGATGGTATCAAACAGGATGGAATTAGATACACTGCTCAGCAGACAGTATCACACAGGACAGGATTAGATACACAGCTCAGCTGACAATATCACACAGTAGAGGATTATATACATGGCTCAGCAGACAGTATCACACAGGAGAGGATTAGATACACGGCTCAGCAGATGGTATCACACAGGAGAGGATTAGATACACAGCTCAGCAGACAGTATCACACAGGAAAGGATTAGATACACACCTCAGCAGATGGTATCACACAGGATAGGATTAGATACACAACTCAGCTGACAGTATCACACAGCACAGGATTAGATCCAAAGCTCAGCAGATAGTATCACACAGGAGTGGATTAGATACACGGCTCAGCAGACAGTATCGCACAGGGCGGGATTAGATACACAGCTCAGCAGACAGTATCACACAGGAGTGGATTAGATCCACGGCTCAGCAGACAGTATCGCACAGGGCGGGATTAGATACACGGCTCAGCAGACAGTATCACACAGGATAGGATTAGATACACTGCTCATCAGATAGTATCACACAGGATAGGATTAGATGCACAGCTCAGCAGACAGTATCACACAGGAGAGGATTAGATACACAGCTCAGCAGACAATATCGCACAGGAGAGGATTATATACATAGCTCAGCGGACTGTATCACACAGGACAGGATTAGATACACAGCTCAGCAGACAGTATCACACAGGAGAGGATTAGATACACGGCTCAGCAGACATTATCACACAGGAGAGGATTAGATACACAGCTCAGCAGATGGTATCACACAAGATAGGATTAGATACACAGCTCAGCAGACAGTATCACAAAGGATAGGATTAGATACACAGCTCAGCAGACAGTATCACACAGGAGAAGATTAGATACACTGCTCAGCAGATAGTATCACACAGGAGAGGATTAGATACACAGCTCAGCAGACAGTATCACAAAGGATAGGATTAGATACACAGCTCAGCAGCTGGCATCACACAGGATAGGTTTAGATACACTGCTCAGCAGATGGTATCACACAGGATATGATTAGATACAGGGCTCAGCAGACAGTATCACACAGGAGAGGATTAGTTACACGGCTCAGCAGATGGTATCACACAGGATAGGATTAGATACACAGCTCAGCAGACAGTATCACACAGGGCAGGATTAGATACACGGTTCAGCAGACAGTATCATACACAGGGTAGGATTAGATACACGGCTCAGCAGACGGTATCACACAGGGCAGGATTAGATGCACGGCTCAGCAGACAGTATCACACAGGGTAGGATTAGATACACGGCTCAGCAGACAGTATCACACAGGAGAGGATTAGATACACAGCTCAGCAGACAGTATCACACAGGAGAGGATTAGATACACGGCTCAGCAGACAGTATCACACATGAGAGGATTAGATACACTGCTCAGCAGATAGTATCACACAGGAGAGGATTAGATGCACAGCTCAGCAGACAGTATCACACAGGAGAGGATTAGATACACGGCTCATCAGACAGTATCGCACAGGAGAGGATTAGATACATAGCTCATCAGACAGTATCACACAGGAGAGGATTAGATACACAGCTCAGCTGACAGTATCACACAGGAGAGGATTAGATACACAGCTCAGCAGACAGTATCGCACAGGAGAGGATTAGATACACAGCTCAGCAGCCGGTATCACACAGGAGAGGATTAGATACACTGCTCAGCAGACGGTATCACACAGGAGAGGATTAGATACACGGTTCAGCAGACAGTATCACACAGGGTAGGATTAGAGATACAGCTCAGCAGACAGTATCACACAGCATAGGATTAGATACACAGCTCAGCAGACAGTATCACACAGCATAGGATTAGATACACATCACAGCAGTCAGTATCACACAGGAGAGGATTTGATACACAGCTCAGCAGACAGTATCACACAGGAGAGGATTAGATACACAGCTCAGCTGACAATATCACACAGGATAGGATTAGATATACAGATCAGCAGACAGTATCACACAGGAGAGGATTAGATATACAGCTCACCTGACAGTATCACACAGTAGAGGATTATATACATGGCTCAGCAGACAGTATCACACAGGATAGGCTTAGATACACAGCTCAGCAGGCAGTATCACACAGGAAAGGATTAGATACACAGCTCAGCAAACAGTATCACACAGGAGAGGATTAGATACATAGCTCAGCAGACAGTATCACACAGGAGAGGATTAGATACACAGCTCAGCAGACAGTATCACACAGGAAAGGATTAGATACACAGCTCAGCAGATGGTATCACACAGGATAGGATTAGATACACAACTCAGCTGACAGTATCACACAGCACAGGATTAGATACAAAGCTCAGCAGATAGTATCACACAGGAGTGGATTAGATACACGGCTCAGCAGACAGTATCACACAGGATAGGATTAGATACACAGTTCATCAGACAGTATCACACAGGAGTGGATTAGATACACGGCTCAGCAGACAGTATCGCACAGGGCGGGATTAGATACACAGCTCAGCAGACAGTATCACACAGGAGTGGATTAGATCCACAGCTCAGCAGACAGTATCGCACAGGGCGGGATTAGATACACGGCTCAGCAGACAGTATCACACAGGATAGGATTAGATACACAGCTCAGCAGATGGTATCACACAGGATAGGATTAGATACACAGCTCAGCAGACAGTATCACACAGGATAGGATTAGATGCACAGCTCAGCAGACAGTATCACACAGGAGAGGATTAGATACACAGCTCAGCAGAGAATATCGCACAGGAGAGGATTAGATACATAGCTCAGCGGACTGTATCACACAGGACAGGATTAGATACACAGCTCAGCAGACAGTATCACACAGGAGAGGATTAGATACACGGCTCAGCAGACATTATCACACAGGAGAGGATTAGATACACAGCTCAGCAGATGGTATCACACAGGAAAGGATTAGATACACGGCTCAGCAGACAGTATCACAAAGGATAGGATTAGATACACAGCTCAGCAGCTGGTATCACACAGGATAGGTTTAGATACACTGCTCAGCAGATGGTATCACACAGGATATGATTAGATACAGGGCTCAGCAGACAGTATCACACAGGAGAGGATTAGTTACACGGCTCAGCAGATGGTATCACACAGGATAGGATTAGATACACAGCTCAGCAGACAGTATAACACAGGGCAGGATTAGATACACGGTTCAGCAGACAGTATCACACAGGGTAGGATTAGATACACCGCTCAGCAGACAGTATCACACAGGAGAGGATTTGATACACAGCTCAGCAGACAGTATCACACAGGAGAGGATTAGATACACAGCTCAGCAGATGGTATCACACAGGATAGGATTAGATACACTGCTCAGCAGACAGTATCACACAGGGCAGGATTAGATACACGGTTCAGCAGACAGTATCACACAGGGTAGGATTAGATACACGGCTCAGCAGACAGTATCACACAGGAGAGGATTTGATACACAGCTCAGCAGACAGTATCACACAGGAGAGGATTAGATACACAGCTCAGCAGACAGTATCACACAGGAGAGGATTAGATACACAGCTCAGCAGATGATATCACACAGGATAGGATTAGATACACAGCTCAGCAGATGGTATCACACAGGATAAAATTAGATACACTGCTCAGCAGACAGTATCACACAGGGCAGGATTAGATACACGGTTCAGCAGACAGTATCACACAGGGTAGGATTAGATACACGGCTCAGCAGACAGTATCACACAGGAGAGGATTAGATAAACAGCTCAGCAGACAGTATCACACAGGAGAGGACTAGATACACGGCTCAGCAGACAGTATCACACAGGAGAGGATTAGATACACTGCTCAGCAGATAGTATCACACAGGATAGGATCAGATGCACAGCTTAGCAGACAGTATCACACAGGAGAGGATTAGATACACGGCTCAGCAGACAGTATCACACAGGAGAGGATTAGTTACACGGCTCAGCAGATGGTATCACACAGGATAGGATTAGATACACAGCTCAGCAGACAGTATAACACAGGGCAGGATTAGATACACGGTTCAGCAGACAGTATCACACAGGGTAGGATTAGATACACGGCTCAGCAGACAGTATCACACAGGAGAGGATTTGATACACAGCTCAGCAGACAGTATCACACAGGAGAGGATTAGATACACAGCTCAGCAGATGGTATCACACAGGATAGGATTAGATACACTGCTCAGCAGACAGTATCACACAGGGCAGGATTAGATACACGGTTCAGCAGACAGTATCACACAGGGTAGGATTAGATACACGGCTCAGCAGACAGTATCACACAGGAGAGGATTTGATACACAGCTCAGCAGACAGTATCACACAGGAGAGGATTAGATACACAGCTCAGCAGATGGTATCACACAGGATAGAATTATATACACTGCTCAGCAGACAGTATCACACAGGGCAGGATTAGATACACGGTTCAGCAGACAGTATCACACAGGGTAGGATTAGATACACTGCTCAGCAGATAGTATCACACAGGATAGGATTAGATGCACAGCTCAGCAGACAGTATCACACAGGAGAGGATTAGATACACGGCTCATCAGACAGTATCGCACAGGAGAGGATTAGATACATAGCTCATCAGACAGTATCACACAGGACAGGATTAGATACACAGCTCAGCAGACAGTATCACACAGGAGAGGATTAGATACATAGCTCATCAGACAGTATCACACAGGACAGGATTAGATACACGGCTCAGCAGACAGTATCACACAGGAGAGGATTAGATACACAGCTCAGCTGACAGTATCACACAGGAGAGGATTAGATACACAGCTCAACAGACAGTATCACACAGGAGAGGATTAGATACACAGCTCAGCAGATAGTATCACACAGGATAGGATTAGATATACAGCTCAGCAGACAGTATCACACAGGAGTGGATTAGATACACAGCTCAGCAGACAGTATCACACAGGATAGGATTAGATACACAGCTCAGCAGATGGTATCACACAGGATAGGATTAGATACACTGCTCAGCTGATGGTATCACACAGGATAGGATTAGATGCACAGCTCAGTAGGCAGTATCACACAGGAGAGGATTAGATACACGGCTCAGCAGACAGTATCACACAGGAGTGGATTAGATACACGGCTCAGCAGACAGTATCGCACAGGGCGGGATTAGATACACGACTCAGCAGACAGTATCACACAGGATAGGATTAGATACACAGCTCAGTAGGCAGTATCACACAGGAGAGGATTAGATACACAGCTCATCAGACAGTATGACACAGGAGAGGATTAGATACACAGCTCAGCAGATAGTATCACACAGGAGAGGATTAGATACACAGCTCAGCTGACAGTATCACACAGGAGTGGATTAGATACACGGCTCAGCAGACATTATCACACAGGAGAGGATTAGATACACAGCTCAGCAGACAGTATCACACAGGATAGGATTAGACACAAAGCTCAGCAGACAGTATCACACAGGAGAGGATTAGATACACAGCTCAGCAGACAGTATCACACAGGAGGGGATTAGATACACAGCTCAGCAGACAGTATCACACAGGAGAGGATTAGATACACGGCTCAGCAGACAGCATCACACAGCATAGGATTAGATACACGGTTCAGCAGACAGTATCACACAGGAGGGGATTAGATACACAGCTCAGCAGACAGTATCACACAGGAGGGGATTAGATACACAGATCAGCAGACAGTATCACACAGGATAAGATTAGATACACTGCTCTGCGGATAGTATCACACAGGATAGGATTAGATGCACAGCTCAGCAGACAGTATCACACAGGATTAGATACATAGCTCAGCAGACAGTATCACACAGGAGAGGATTAGATACACAGCTCAGCAGACAGTATCACACAGGATAAGATTAGATACACAGCTCAGCAGACAGTATCATACAGGATAAGATTAGATACACAGCTCAGCAGACAGTATTACACAGGAGAGGATTAGATACACAGCTCAGCAGACAGTATCACACAGGAGAGGATTAGATACGCAGCTCAGCAGACAGTATCTCACAGGAGAGGATTAGATACATGGCTCAGCAGACAGTATCACACAGCATAGGATTAGATACACGGCCCAGCAGACAGTATCACACACGAGGGGATTAGATACACAGCTGAGGAGACAGTATCACACAGGATAGGATTAGATACACAGCTCAGTAGGCAGTATCACACAGGAGAGGATTAGATACACAGCTCATCAGACAGTATGACACAGGAGAGGATTAGATACACAGCTCAGCAGATAGTATCACACAGGAGAGGATTAGATACACAGCTCAGCTGACAGTATCACACAGGAGTGGATTAGATACACGGCTCAGCAGACATTATCACACAGGAGAGGATTAGATACACAGCTCAGCAGACAGTATCACACAGGATAGGATTAGACACAAAGCTCAGCAGACAGTATCACACAGGAGAGGATTAGATACATGGCTCAGCAGACAGCATCACACAGCATAGGATTAGATTCACGGTTCAGCAGACAGTATCACACAGGAGGGGATTAGATACACAGCTCAGCAGACAGTATCACACAGGAGGGGATTAGATACACAGCTCAGCAGACAGTATCACACAGGATAAGATTAGATACACTGCTCTGCAGATAGTATCACACAGGAGAGGATTAGATACACAGCTCAGCAGACAGTATCACAAAGGATAGGATTAGATACACAGCTCAGCAGCTGGCATCACACAGGATAGGTTTAGATACACTGCTCAGCAGATGGTATCACACAGGATATGATTAGATACAGGGCTCAGCAGACAGTATCACACAGGAGAGGATTAGTTACACGGCTCAGCAGATGGTATCACACAGGATAGGATTAGATACACAGCTCAGCAGACAGTATCACACAGGGCAGGATTAGATACACGGTTCAGCAGACAGTATCATACACAGGGTAGGATTAGATACACGGCTCAGCAGACAGTATCACACAGGAGAGGATTTGATACACAGCTCAGCAGACAGTATCACACAGGAGAGGATTAGATACACAGCTCAGCAGATGGTATCACACAGGATAGGATTAGATACACTGCTCAGCAGACAGTATCACACAGGGTAGGATTAGATACACGGCTCAGCAGACAGTATCACACAGGAGAGGATTTGATACACAGCTCAGCAGACAGTATCACACAGGAGAGGATTAGATACACAGCTCAGCAGATGGTATCACACAGGATAGAATTAGATACACTGCTCAGCAGACAGTATTACACAGCATAGGATTAGATACATGGCTCAGCAGACGGTATCACACAGGGCAGGATTAGATGCACGGCTCAGCAGACAGTATCACACAGGGTAGGATTAGATACACGGCTCAGCAGACAGTATCACACAGGAGAGGATTAGATACACAGCTCAGCAGACAGTATCACACAGGAGAGGATTAGATACACGGCTCAGCAGACAGTATCACACATGAGAGGATTAGATACACTGCTCAGCAGATAGTATCACACAGGAGAGGATTAGATGCACAGCTCAGCAGACAGTATCACACAGGAGAGGATTAGATACACGGCTCATCAGACAGTATCGCACAGGAGAGGATTAGATACATAGCTCATCAGACAGTATCACACAGGAGAGGATTAGATACACAGCTCAGCTGACAGTATCACACAGGAGAGGATTAGATACACAGCTCAGCAGACAGTATCGCACAGGAGAGGATTAGATACACAGCTCAGCAGCCGGTATCACACAGGAGAGGATTAGATACACTGCTCAGCAGACGGTATCACACAGGAGAGGATTAGATACACGGTTCAGCAGACAGTATCACACAGGGTAGGATTAGAGATACAGCTCAGCAGACAGTATCACACAGCATAGGATTAGATACACAGCTCAGCAGACAGTATCACACAGCATAGGATTAGATACACATCACAGCAGTCAGTATCACACAGGAGAGGATTTGATACACAGCTCAGCAGACAGTATCACACAGGAGAGGATTAGATACACAGCTCAGCTGACAATATCACACAGGATAGGATTAGATATACAGATCAGCAGACAGTATCACACAGGAGAGGATTAGATATACAGCTCACCTGACAGTATCACACAGTAGAGGATTATATACATGGCTCAGCAGACAGTATCACACAGGATAGGCTTAGATACACAGCTCACCTGACAGTATCACACAGTAGAGGATTATATACATGGCTCAGCAGACAGTATCACACAGGATAGGCTTAGATACACAGCTCAGCAGGCAGTATCACACAGGAAAGGATTAGATACACAGCTCAGCAAACAGTATCACACAGGAGAGGATTAGATACATAGCTCAGCAGACAGTATCACACAGGAGAGGATTAGATACACAGCTCAGCAGACAGTATCACACAGGAAAGGATTAGATACACAGCTCAGCAGATGGTATCACATAGGATAGGATTAGATACACAACTCAGCTGACAGTATCACACAGCACAGGATTAGATACAAAGCTCAGCAGATAGTATCACACAGGAGTGGATTAGATACACGGCTCAGCAGACAGTATCGCACAGGGCGGGATTAGATACACGGCTCAGCAGACAGTATCACACAGGATAGGATTAGATACACAGTTCATCAGACAGTATCACACAGGAGTGGATTAGATACACGGCTCAGCAGACAGTATCGCACAGGGCGGGATTAGATACACAGCTCAGCAGACAGTATCACACAGGAGTGGATTAGATCCACAGCTCAGCAGACAGTATCGCACAGGGCGGGATTAGATACACGGCTCAGCAGACAGTATCACACAGGATAGGATTAGATACACAGCTCAGCAGATGGTATCACACAGGACAGGATTAGATACACAGCTCAGCAGACAGTATCACACAGGAGAGGATTAGATACACGGCTCAGCAGACAGTATCACACAGGATAGGATTAGATACACAGCTCAGCAGATGGTATCACACAGGACAGGATTAGATACACAGCTCAGCAGACAGTATCACACAGGAGAGGATTAGATACACGGCTCAGCAGACATTATCACACAGGAGAGGATTAGATACACAGCTCAGCAGATGGTATCACACAGGAAAGGATTAGATACACGGCTCAGCAGACAGTATCACAAAGGATAGGATTAGATACACAGCTCAGCAGCTGGTATCACACAGGATAGGTTTAGATACACTGCTCAGCAGATGGTATCACACAGGATATGATTAGATACAGGGCTCAGCAGACAGTATCACACAGGAGAGGATTAGTTACACGGCTCAGCAGATGGTATCACACAGGATAGGATTAGATACACAGCTCAGCAGACAGTATCACACAGGAGAGGATTAGATACACCGCTCAGCAGACAGTATCACACAGGGTAGGATTAGATACACCGCTCAGCAGACAGTATCACACAGGAGAGGATTTGATACACAGCTCAGCAGACAGTATCACACAGGAGAGGATTAGATACACAGCTCAGCAGATGGTATCACACAGGATAGGATTAGATACACTGCTCAGCAGACAGTATCACACAGGGCAGGATTAGATACACGGTTCAGCAGACAGTATCACACAGGGTACGATTAGATACACGGCTCAGGAGACAGTATCACACAGGAGAGGATTTGATACACAGCTCAGCAGACAGTATCACACAGGAGAGGATTAGATACACAGCTCAGCAGATGATATCACACAGGATAGGATTAGATACACAGCTCAGCAGATGGTATCACACAGGATAGAATTAGATACACTGCTCAGCAGACAGTATCACACAGGGCAGGATTAGATACACGGTTCAGCAGACAGTATCACACAGGGTAGGATTAGATACACGGCTCAGCAGACAGTATCACACAGGAGAGGATTAGATAAACAGCTCAGCAGACAGTATCACACAGGAGAGGACTAGATACACGGCTCAGCAGACAGTATCACACAGGAGAGGATTAGATACACTGCTCAGCAGATAGTATCACACAGGATAGGATCAGATGCACAGCTTAGCAGACAGTATCACACAGGAGAGGATTAGATACACGGCTCAGCAGACAGTATCACACAGGAGAGGATTAGTTACACGGCTCAGCAGATGGTATCACACAGGATAGGATTAGATACACAGCTCAGCAGACAGTATAACACAGGGCAGGATTAGATACACGGTTCAGCAGACAGTATCACACAGGGTAGGATTAGATACACGGCTCAGCAGACAGTATCACACAGGAGAGGATTTGATACACAGCTCAGCAGACAGTATCACACAGGAGAGGATTAGATACACAGCTCAGCAGATGGTATCACACAGGATAGGATTAGATACACTGCTCAGCAGACAGTATCACACAGGGCAGGATTAGATACACGGTTCAGCAGACAGTATCACACAGGGTAGGATTAGATACACGGCTCAGCAGACAGTATCACACAGGAGAGGATTTGATACACAGCTCAGCAGACAGTATCACACAGGAGAGGATTAGATACACAGCTCAGCAGATGGTATCACACAGGATAGAATTATATACACTGCTCAGCAGACAGTATCACACAGGGCAGGATTAGATACACGGTTCAGCAGACAGTATCACACAGGGTAGGATTAGATACACTGCTCAGCAGATAGTATCACACAGGATAGGATTAGATGCACAGCTCAGCAGACAGTATCACACAGGAGAGGATTAGATACACGGCTCATCAGACAGTATCGCACAGGAGAGGATTAGATACATAGCTCATCAGACAGTATCACACAGGACAGGATTAGATACACAGCTCAGCAGACAGTATCACACAGGAGAGGATTAGATACATAGCTCATCAGACAGTATCACACAGGACAGGATTAGATACACGGCTCAGCAGACAGTATCACACAGGAGAGGATTAGATACACAGCTCAGCTGACAGTATCACACAGGAGAGGATTAGATACACAGCTCAACAGACAGTATCACACAGGAGAGGATTAGATACACAGCTCAGCAGATAGTATCACACAGGATAGGATTAGATATACAGCTCAGCAGACAGTATCACACAGGAGTGGATTAGATACACAGCTCAGCAGACAGTATCACACAGGATAGGATTAGATACACAGCTCAGCAGATGGTATCACACCGAATAGGATTAGATACACTGCTCAGCTGATGGTATCACACAGGATAGGATTAGATGCACAGCACAGTAGGCAGTATCACACAGGAGAGGATTAGATACACGGCTCAGCAGACAGTATCACACAGGAGTGGATTAGATACACGGCTCAGCAGACAGTATCGCACAGGGCGGGATTAGATACACGACTCAGCAGACAGTATCACACAGGATAGGATTAGATACACAGCTCAGTAGGCAGTATCACACAGGAGAGGATTAGATACACAGCTCATCAGACAGTATGACACAGGAGAGGATTAGATACACAGCTCAGCAGACAGTATCACACAGGAGAGGATTAGATACACAGCTCAGCAGACAGTATCACAAAGGATAGGATTAGATACACAACTCAGCAGCTGGCATCACACAGGATAGGTTTAGATACACTGCTCAGCAGATGGTATCACACAGGATATGATTAGATACAGGGCTCAGCAGACAGTATCACACAGGAGAGGATTAGTTACACGGCTCAGCAGATGGTATCACACAGGATAGGATTAGATACACAGCTCAGCAGACAGTATCACACAGGGCAGGATTAGATACACGGTTCAGCAGACAGTATCATACACAGGGTAGGATTAGATACACGGCTCAGCAGACAGTATCACACAGGAGAGGATTTGATACACAGCTCAGCAGACAGTATCACACAGGAGAGGATTAGATACACAGCTCAGCAGATGGTATCACACAGGATAGGATTAGATACACTGCTCAGCAGACAGTATCACACAGGGTAGGATTAGATACACGGCTCAGCAGACAGTATCACACAGGAGAGGATTTGATACACAGCTCAGCAGACAGTATCACACAGGAGAGGATTAGATACACAGCTCAGCAGATGGTATCACACAGGATAGAATTAGATACACTGCTCAGCAGACAGTATTACACAGCATAGGATTAGATACATGGCTCAGCAGACGGTATCACACAGGGCAGGATTAGATGCACGGCTCAGCAGACAGTATCACACAGGGTAGGATTAGATACACGGCTCAGCAGACAGTATCACACAGGAGAGGATTAGATACACAGCTCAGCAGACAGTATCACACAGGAGAGGATTAGATACACGGCTCAGCAGACAGTATCACACATGAGAGGATTAGATACACTGCTCAGCAGATAGTATCACACAGGAGAGGATTAGATGCACAGCTCAGCAGACAGTATCACACAGGAGAGGATTAGATACACGGCTCATCAGACAGTATCGCACAGGAGAGGATTAGATACATAGCTCATCAGACAGTATCACACAGGAGAGGATTAGATACACAGCTCAGCTGACAGTATCACACAGGAGAGGATTAGATACACAGCTCAGCAGACAGTATCGCACAGGAGAGGATTAGATACACAGCTCAGCAGCCGGTATCACACAGGAGAGGATTAGATACACTGCTCAGCAGACGGTATCACACAGGAGAGGATTAGATACACGGTTCAGCAGACAGTATCACACAGGGTAGGATTAGAGATACAGCTCAGCAGACAGTATCACACAGCATAGGATTAGATACACAGCTCAGCAGACAGTATCACACAGCATAGGATTAGATACACATCACAGCAGTCAGTATCACACAGGAGAGGATTTGATACACAGCTCAGCAGACAGTATCACACAGGAGAGGATTAGATACACAGCTCAGCTGACAATATCACACAGGATAGGATTAGATATACAGATCAGCAGACAGTATCACACAGGAGAGGATTAGATATACAGCTCACCTGACAGTATCACACAGTAGAGGATTATATACATGGCTCAGCAGACAGTATCACACAGGATAGGCTTAGATACACAGCTCACCTGACAGTATCACACAGTAGAGGATTATATACATGGCTCAGCAGACAGTATCACACAGGATAGGCTTAGATACACAGCTCAGCAGGCAGTATCACACAGGAAAGGATTAGATACACAGCTCAGCAAACAGTATCACACAGGAGAGGATTAGATACATAGCTCAGCAGACAGTATCACACAG
The DNA here is from genome assembly GCF_046119375.1 of Phyllobates terribilis. NCBI lineage: Eukaryota > Metazoa > Chordata > Amphibia > Anura > Dendrobatidae > Phyllobates > Phyllobates terribilis. The sequence continues at coordinate 1,137,185 of NW_027363010.1, read as the reverse complement.
GAGAGGATTAGATACACAGCTCAGCAGACAGTATCACACAGGAAAGGATTAGATACACAGCTCAGCAGATGGTATCACATAGGATAGGATTAGATACACAACTCAGCTGACAGTATCACACAGCACAGGATTAGATACAAAGCTCAGCAGATAGTATCACACAGGAGTGGATTAGATACACGGCTCAGCAGACAGTATCGCACAGGGCGGGATTAGATACACGGCTCAGCAGACAGTATCACACAGGATAGGATTAGATACACAGTTCATCAGACAGTATCACACAGGAGTGGATTAGATACACGGCTCAGCAGACAGTATCGCACAGGGCGGGATTAGATACACAGCTCAGCAGACAGTATCACACAGGAGTGGATTAGATCCACAGCTCAGCAGACAGTATCGCACAGGGCGGGATTAGATACACGGCTCAGCAGACAGTATCACACAGGATAGGATTAGATACACAGCTCAGCAGATGGTATCACACAGGACAGGATTAGATACACAGCTCAGCAGACAGTATCACACAGGAGAGGATTAGATACACGGCTCAGCAGACAGTATCACACAGGATAGGATTAGATACACAGCTCAGCAGATGGTATCACACAGGACAGGATTAGATACACAGCTCAGCAGACAGTATCACACAGGAGAGGATTAGATACACGGCTCAGCAGACATTATCACACAGGAGAGGATTAGATACACAGCTCAGCAGATGGTATCACACAGGAAAGGATTAGATACACGGCTCAGCAGACAGTATCACAAAGGATAGGATTAGATACACAGCTCAGCAGCTGGTATCACACAGGATAGGTTTAGATACACTGCTCAGCAGATGGTATCACACAGGATATGATTAGATACAGGGCTCAGCAGACAGTATCACACAGGAGAGGATTAGTTACACGGCTCAGCAGATGGTATCACACAGGATAGGATTAGATACACAGCTCAGCAGACAGTATAACACAGGGCAGGATTAGATACACGGTTCAGCAGACAGTATCACACAGGGTAGGATTAGATACACCGCTCAGCAGACAGTATCACACAGGAGAGGATTTGATACACAGCTCAGCAGACAGTATCACACAGGAGAGGATTAGATACACAGCTCAGCAGATGGTATCACACAGGATAGGATTAGATACACTGCTCAGCAGACAGTATCACACAGGGCAGGATTAGATACACGGTTCAGCAGACAGTATCACACAGGGTAGGATTAGATACACGGCTCAGGAGACAGTATCACACAGGAGAGGATTTGATACACAGCTCAGCAGACAGTATCACACAGGAGAGGATTAGATACACAGCTCAGCAGATGATATCACACAGGATAGGATTAGATACACAGCTCAGCAGATGGTATCACACAGGATAGAATTAGATACACTGCTCAGCAGACAGTATCACACAGGGCAGGATTAGATACACGGTTCAGCAGACAGTATCACACAGGGTAGGATTAGATACACGGCTCAGCAGACAGTATCACACAGGAGAGGATTAGATAAACAGCTCAGCAGACAGTATCACACAGGAGAGGACTAGATACACGGCTCAGCAGACAGTATCACACAGGAGAGGATTAGATACACTGCTCAGCAGATAGTATCACACAGGATAGGATCAGATGCACAGCTTAGCAGACAGTATCACACAGGAGAGGATTAGATACACGGCTCAGCAGACAGTATCACACAGGAGAGGATTAGTTACACGGCTCAGCAGATGGTATCACACAGGATAGGATTAGATACACAGCTCAGCAGACAGTATAACACAGGGCAGGATTAGATACACGGTTCAGCAGACAGTATCACACAGGGTAGGATTAGATACACGGCTCAGCAGACAGTATCACACAGGAGAGGATTTGATACACAGCTCAGCAGACAGTATCACACAGGAGAGGATTAGATACACAGCTCAGCAGATGGTATCACACAGGATAGGATTAGATACACTGCTCAGCAGACAGTATCACACAGGGCAGGATTAGATACACGGTTCAGCAGACAGTATCACACAGGGTAGGATTAGATACACGGCTCAGCAGACAGTATCACACAGGAGAGGATTTGATACACAGCTCAGCAGACAGTATCACACAGGAGAGGATTAGATACACAGCTCAGCAGATGGTATCACACAGGATAGAATTATATACACTGCTCAGCAGACAGTATCACACAGGGCAGGATTAGATACACGGTTCAGCAGACAGTATCACACAGGGTAGGATTAGATACACTGCTCAGCAGATAGTATCACACAGGATAGGATTAGATGCACAGCTCAGCAGACAGTATCACACAGGAGAGGATTAGATACACGGCTCATCAGACAGTATCGCACAGGAGAGGATTAGATACATAGCTCATCAGACAGTATCACACAGGACAGGATTAGATACACAGCTCAGCAGACAGTATCACACAGGAGAGGATTAGATACATAGCTCATCAGACAGTATCACACAGGACAGGATTAGATACACGGCTCAGCAGACAGTATCACACAGGAGAGGATTAGATACACAGCTCAGCTGACAGTATCACACAGGAGAGGATTAGATACACAGCTCAACAGACAGTATCACACAGGAGAGGATTAGATACACAGCTCAGCAGATAGTATCACACAGGATAGGATTAGATATACAGCTCAGCAGACAGTATCACACAGGAGTGGATTAGATACACAGCTCAGCAGACAGTATCACACAGGATAGGATTAGATACACAGCTCAGCAGATGGTATCACACAGGATAGGATTAGATACACTGCTCAGCTGATGGTATCACACAGGATAGGATTAGATGCACAGCACAGTAGGCAGTATCACACAGGAGAGGATTAGATACACGGCTCAGCAGACAGTATCACACAGGAGTGGATTAGATACACGGCTCAGCAGACAGTATCGCACAGGGCGGGATTAGATACACGACTCAGCAGACAGTATCACACAGGATAGGATTAGATACACAGCTCAGTAGGCAGTATCACACAGGAGAGGATTAGATACACAGCTCATCAGACAGTATGACACAGGAGAGGATTAGATACACAGCTCAGCAGATAGTATCACACAGGAGAGGATTAGATACACAGCTCAGCTGACAGTATCACACAGGAGTGGATTAGATACACGGCTCAGCAGACATTATCACACAGGAGAGGATTAGATACACAGCTCAGCAGACAGTATCACACAGGATAGGATTAGACACAAAGCTCAGCAGACAGTATCACACAGGAGAGGATTAGATACATGGCTCAGCAGACAGCATCACACAGCATAGGATTAGATACACGGTTCAGCAGACAGTATCACACAGGAGGGGATTAGATACACAGCTCAGCAGACAGTATCACACAGGAGGGGATTAGATACACAGATCAGCAGACAGTATCACACAGGATAAGATTAGATACACTGCTCTGCGGATAGTATCACACAGGATAGGATTAGATGCACAGCTCAGCAGACAGTATCACACAGGATTAGATACATAGCTCAGCAGACAGTATCACACAGGAGAGGATTAGATACACAGCTCAGCAGACAGTATCACACAGCATAGGATTAGATACACGGCTCAACAGACAGTATCACACAGGAGGGGATTAGATACACAGCTCACCAGACAGTATCACACAGGATAAGATTAGATACACAGCTCAGCAGACAGTATCATACAGGATAAGATTAGATACACAGCTCAGCAGACAGTATTACACAGGAGAGGATTAGATACACAGCTCAGCAGACAGTATCACACAGGAGAGGATTAGATACGCAGCTCAGCAGACAGTATCTCACAGGAGAGGATTAGATACATGGCTCAGCAGACAGTATCACACAGCATAGGATTAGATACACGGCCCAGCAGACAGTATCACACACGAGGGGATTAGATACACAGCTGAGGAGACAGTATCACACAGGATAGGATTAGATACACAGCTCAGTAGGCAGTATCACACAGGAGAGGATTAGATACACAGCTCATCAGACAGTATGACACAGGAGAGGATTAGATACACAGCTCAGCAGATAGTATCACACAGGAGAGGATTAGATACACAGCTCAGCTGACAGTATCACACAGGAGTGGATTAGATACACGGCTCAGCAGACATTATCACACAGGAGAGGATTAGATACACAGCTCAGCAGACAGTATCACACAGGATAGGATTAGACACAAAGCTCAGCAGACAGTATCACACAGGAGAGGATTAGATACATGGCTCAGCAGACAGCATCACACAGCATAGGATTAGATTCACGGTTCAGCAGACAGTATCACACAGGAGGGGATTAGATACACAGCTCAGCAGACAGTATCACACAGGAGGGGATTAGATACACAGCTCAGCAGACAGTATCACACAGGATAAGATTAGATACACTGCTCTGCGGATAGTATCACACAGGATAGGATTAGATGCACAGCTCAGCAGACAGTATCACACAGGATTAGATACATAGCTCAGCAGACAGTATCACACAGGAGAGGATTAGATACACAGCTCAGCAGACAGTATCACACAGCATAGGATTAGATACACGGCTCAACAGACAGTATCACACAGGAGGGGATTAGATACACAGCTCACCAGACAGTATCACACAGGATAAGATTAGATACACAGCTCAGCAGACAGTATCATACAGGATAAGATTAGATACACAGCTCAGCAGACAGTATAACACAGGAGAGGATTAGATACACAGCTCAGCAGACAGTATCACACAGGAGAGGATTAGATACGCAGCTCAGCAGACAGTATCTCACAGGAGAGGATTAGATACATGGCTCAGCAGACAGTATCACACAGCATAGGATTAGATACACGGCCCAGCAGACAGTATCACACACGAGGGGATTAGATACACAGCTGAGGAGACAGTATCACACAGGAGAGGATTAGATACACTGCTCAGCATACAGTATCACACAGCATAGGATTAGATACACAGCTCAGCAGGCAGTATCACACAGTATAAGATTAGATACACAGCTCAGCAGACAGTATCACACAGCATAGGTTTAGATACACGGCTCAGCAGACAGTATCACACAGGACAGGATTAGATACACAGCTCAGCAGACAGTATCACACAGGAGTGGATTAGATACACGGCTCAGCAGACAGTATCACACAGGAGAAGATTAGATACACTGCTCAGCAGATAGTATCACACAGGAGAGGATTAGATACACAGCTCAGCAGACAGTATCACAAAGGATAGGATTAGATACACAGCTCAGCAGCTGGCATCACACAGGATAGGTTTAGATACACTGCTCAGCAGATGGTATCACACAGGATATGATTAGATACAGGGCTCAGCAGACAGTATCACACAGGAGAGGATTAGTTACACGGCTCAGCAGATGGTATCACACAGGATAGGATTAGATACACAGCTCAGCAGACAGTATCACACAGGGCAGGATTAGATACACGGTTCAGCAGACAGTATCATACACAGGGTAGGATTAGATACACGGCTCAGCAGACAGTATCACACAGGAGAGGATTTGATACACAGCTCAGCAGACAGTATCACACAGGAGAGGATTAGATACACAGCTCAGCAGATGGTATCACACAGGATAGGATTAGATACACTGCTCAGCAGACAGTATCACACAGGGTAGGATTAGATACACGGCTCAGCAGACAGTATCACACAGGAGAGGATTTGATACACAGCTCAGCAGACAGTATCACACAGGAGAGGATTAGATACACAGCTCAGCAGATGGTATCACACAGGATAGAATTAGATACACTGCTCAGCAGACAGTATTACACAGCATAGGATTAGATACATGGCTCAGCAGACGGTATCACACAGGGCAGGATTAGATGCACGGCTCAGCAGACAGTATCACACAGGGTAGGATTAGATACACGGCTCAGCAGACAGTATCACACAGGAGAGGATTAGATACACAGCTCAGCAGACAGTATCACACAGGAGAGGATTAGATACACGGCTCAGCAGACAGTATCACACATGAGAGGATTAGATACACTGCTCAGCAGATAGTATCACACAGGAGAGGATTAGATGCACAGCTCAGCAGACAGTATCACACAGGAGAGGATTAGATACACGGCTCATCAGACAGTATCGCACAGGAGAGGATTAGATACATAGCTCATCAGACAGTATCACACAGGAGAGGATTAGATACATAGCTCAGCTGACAGTATCACACAGGAGAGGATTAGATACACGGCTCAGCAGACAGTATCACACAGGAGGGGATAAGATACACAGCTCAGCAGACAGTACCACACAGTATAAGATTAGATACACAGCTCAGCAGACAGTATCACACAGGAGAGGATTAGATACACAGCTCAGCAGATGGTATCACACAGGATATGATTAGATACACTGCTCAGCAGACAGTATCACACAGGGTAGGATTAGATACACGGCTCAGCAGACAGTATCACACAGGAGAGGATTTGATACACAGCTCAGCAGACAGTATCACACAGGATAGAATTAGATACACTGCTCAGCAGACAGTATTACACAGCATAGGATTAGATACATGGCTCAGCAGACGGTATCACACAGGGCAGGATTAGATGCACGGCTCAGCAGACAGTATCACACAGGGTAGGATTAGATACACGGCTCAGCAGACAGTATCACACAGGAGAGGATTAGATACACAGCTCAGCAGACAGTATCACACAGGAGAGGATTAGATACACGGCTCAGCAGACAGTATCACACATGAGAGGATTAGATACACTGCTCAGCAGATAGTATCACACAGGAGAGGATTAGATGCACAGCTCAGCAGACAGTATCACACAGGAGAGGATTAGATACACGGCTCATCAGACAGTATCGCACAGGAGAGGATTAGATACATAGCTCATCAGACAGTATCACACAGGAGAGGATTAGATACATAGCTCAGCTGACAGTATCACACAGGAGAGGATTAGATACACGGCTCAGCAGACAGTATCACACAGGAGGGGATAAGATACACAGCTCAGCAGACAGTATCACACAGGAGAGGATTAGATACACAGCTCAGCAGACAGTATCGCACAGGAGAGGATTAGATACACAGCTCAGCAGACGGTATCGCACAGGAGAGGATTAGATACACGGCTCCACAGACAGTATCACACAGGAGAGGATTAGATACACAGCTCAGCAGACAGTATCACACAGTATAAGATTAGATACACTGCTCAGCAGATTATCACAGCATAGGATTAGATACACGGCTCAGCAGACAGTATCACACAGGAGAGGATTAGATACACAGCTCAGCAGACAGTATCACACAGGAGAGGATTAGATACACAGCTCAGCAGACAGTATCACACAGGAAGGGATTAGATACACAGCTCAGCAGACAGTATCGCACAGGAGAGGATTAGATACACAGCTCAGCAGACGGTATCGCACAGTAGAGGATTAGATACACGGCTCCACAGACAGTATCACACAGGAGAGGATTAGATACACAGCTCAGCAGATGGTATCACACAGGAAAGGATTATATACATAGCTCAGCAGACGGTATCACACAGGACAGGATTAGATGCACAGCTCAGCAGACAGTATCACACAGGAGAGGATTAGATACACAGCTCAGCTGACAGTATCACATAGGACAGGATTAGATACACAGTTCATCAGACAGTATCACACAGGAGTGGATTAGATACACGGCTCAGCAGACAGTATCACGAAAGATAGGATTAGATACACAGTTCATCAGACAGTATCACACAGGAGACGATTAGATACACAGCTCAGCAGACAGTATCACACAGGATGGGATTAGATACACGGCTCAGCAGACAGTATCACACAGGAGAGGATTAGATACACAGCTCAGCAGACAGTAACGCACAGGAGAGGATTAGATACACAGCTCAGCAGACAGTGTCACACAGGAGAGGATTAGATACACGGCTCAGCAGACAGTATCACACAGGAGAGGATTAGATACACAGCTCAGCAGACAGTATCACACAGGATAGGATTAGATACACTGCTCTGCAGATAGTATCACACAGGATAGGATTAGATACACGGCTTAGCAGACAGTATCACACAGGAGAGGATTAGATACACGGCTCAGCAGACAGTATCACACAGGATAGGATTAGACACACAGCTCAGCAGACAGTATCACACAGGAGAGGATTAGATACATAGCTCAGCAGACGGTATCACACAGGACAGGTTTAGATATACAGCTCAGCAGACAGTATCACACAGTAGGGGATTAGATACACAGCTCAGCAGACAGTACCACACAGTATAAGATTAGATACACAGCTCAGCAGACTATCACACAGCATAGGATTAGATACACGGCTCAGCAGACAGTATCACACAGGAGAGGATTAGATACACAGCTCAGGAGACAGTATCACACAGTATAAGATTAGATACACTGCTCAGCAGACAGTATCACACAGGAGAGGATTAGATACACAGCTCAGCAGACAGTATCACACAGGAGGGGATTAGATACACAGCTCAGCAGACAGTATCACACAGTATAAGATTAGATACACTGCTCAGCAGACTATCACACAGCATAGGATTAGATACACGGCTCAGCAGACAGTATCACACAGGAGAGGATTAGATACACAGCTCAGGAGACAGTATCACACAGCATAAGATTAGATACACTGCTCAGCAGACAGTATCACACAGGAGAGGATTAGATACACAGCTCAGCAGACAGTATCGCACAGGAAAGGATTAGACACACTGCTCAGCAGACGGTATCGCACAGGAGAGGATTAGATACACGGCTCAGCAGACAGTATCGCACAGGAGAGGATTAGATACACAGCTCAGCAGACAGTATCACACAGGAAAGGATTAGATACATAGCTCAGCAGACGGTATCACACAGGACAGGATTAGATGCACAGCTCAGCAGACTGTATCACACAGGAGAGGATTAGATACATAGCTCAGCTGACAGTATCACATAGGACAGGATTAGATATACAGTTCATCAGACAGTATCACACAGGAGTGGATTAGATACACGGCTCAGCAGACAGTATCGCACAGGAGGGGATTAGATACACAGCTCAGCACACAGTATCACACAGGAGAGGATTAGATACACGGCTCAGCTGACAGTATCACATAGGACAGGATTAGATACACAGCTCAGCTGACAGTATCACATAGGACAGGATTAGATACACAGTTCATCAGACAGTATCACACAGGAGAGGATTAGATACACAGCTCAGCAGACAGTAACGCACAGGAGAGGATTAGATACACAGCTCAGCACACAGTATCACACAGCAGAGGATTAGATACACGGCTCAGCAGACAGTATCACACAGGAGAGGATTAGATACACAGCTCAGCAGACAGTATCACACAGGATAGGATTAGATACATTGCTCTGCAGATGGTATTACACAGGATAGGATTAGATACACAGCTCAGCTGACAGTATCACACAGGATAGGATTAGATACACGGCTCAGCAGACATTATCACACAGGAGATGATTAGATACACAGCATAGGATTAGATACACAGCTCAGCAGACAGTATCACACAGCATAGGATTAGATACACTTCTCAGCAGACAGAATCACACAGGAGGGGATTAGATACACAGCTCAGCAGACAGTATCACAGGATAAGATTAGATACACTGCTCAGCAGACGGTATCACACAGGACAGGATTAGATGCATAGCTCAGCAGACGGTATCACACAGGACAAGATTAGATACACAGCTCAGCAGACAGTATCACAAAGGAGAGGATTAGATAAACAGCTCAGCAGACAGTATCACACAGGAGAGGATTAGATACACAGCTCAGCAGACAGTATCACACAGGAGAGGATTAGATACACAGTTCATCAGACAGTATCACACAGGAGTGGATTAGATACACGGCTCAGCAGACAGTATCGCACAGTGCGGGATTAGATACACGACTCAGCAGATGGTATCACACAAGATAGGATTAGATACACAGTTCATCAGACAGTATCACACAGGATAGGATAAGATACACATCTCAGCACACAGTATCACACAGGAGAGGATTAGATACACGGCTCAGCAGACAGAGTCACACAGGAGAGGATTAGATACACAGCTCATCAGACAGTATCACACAGGAGAGGATTAGATACACAGCTCAGCAGACAGTATCACACAGGAGAGGATTAGATACACAGCTCAGCAGACAGTATCACACAGGAGAGGATTAGATACACAGCTCAGCTGACAGTATCACACAGGAGAGGATTAGATACACAGCTCAGCAGACAGTATCACACAGGAGAGGATTAGATACACAGCTCAGCAGACAGTATCACACAGGAGAGGATTAGAAACACAGTTCATCAGACAGTATCACACAGGAGAGGATTAGATACACAGCTCAGCAGACAGTATCACACAGCATAGGATTAGATACACAGCTCAGCAGACTGTATCACACGGGTGGATTAGATACACGGCTCAGCAGACAGTATCGCACAGGGCGGGATTAGATACACGGCTCAGCAGACAGTATCACACAGGATAGGATTAGATACACAGTTCATCAGACAGTATCACACAGGAGAGGATTAGATACACAGCTCAGCAGACAGTATCACACAGGAGAGGATTAGATACACAGCTCATCAGACAGTATCACACAGAGGATTACATACACAGCTCAGCACACAGTATCACACAGGAAAGGATTAGATACACAGCTCAGCAGAGAGTATCGCACAGGAGAGGATTAGATACACAGCTCAGCAGCCGGTATCACACAGGAGAGGATTAGATACACTGCTCAGCAAACGGTATCACACAGGATAGGATTAGATACACAGTTCATCAGACAGTATCACACAGGAGAGGATTAGATACACAGCTCAGCAGACAGTATCACACAGCATAGGATTAGATACACAGCTCAGCAGACAGTATCACACAGCATAGGATTAGATACACAGCACAGCAGTCAGTATCACACAGGAGAGGATTTGATACACAGCTCAGCAGACAGTATCACACAGGAGAGGATTAGATACACGGATCAGCAGATGGTATCAAACAGGATGGAATTAGATACACTGCTCAGCAGACAGTATCACACAGGACAGGATTATATACATGGCTCAGCAGACAGTATCACACAGGAGAGGATTAGATACACGACTCAGCAGATGGTATCACACAGGAGAGGATTAGATACACAGCTCAGCAGACAGTATCACACAGGAAAGGATTAGATACACACCTCAGCAGATGGTATCACACAGGATAGGATTAGATACACAACTCAGCTGACAGTATCACACAGCACAGGATTAGATACAAAGCTCAGCAGATAGTATCACACAGGAGTGGATTAGATACACGGCTCAGCAGACAGTATCGCACAGGGCGGGATTAGATACACAGCTCAGCAGACAGTATCACACAGGAGTGGATTAGATCCACGGCTCAGCAGACAGTATCGCACAGGGTGGGATTAGATACACGGCTCAGCAGACAGTATCACACAGGATAGGATTAGATACACTGCTCATCAGATAGTATCACACAGGATAGGATTAGATGCACAGCTCAGCAGACAGTATCACACAGGAGAGGATTAGATACACAGCTCAGCAGACAATATCGCACAGGAGAGGATTAGATACATAGCTCAGCGGACTGTATCACACAGGACAGGATTAGATACACAGCTCAGCAGACAGTATCACACAGGAGAGGATTAGATACACAGCTCAGCAGATGGTATCACACAAGATAGGATTAGATACTCTGCTCAGCAGATAGTATCACACAGTAGAGGATTAGATACACGGCTCAGCAGACAGTATCACACAGGAGAAGATTAGATACACTGCTCAGCAGATAGTATCACACAGGAGAGGATTAGATACACAGCTCAGCAGACAGTATCACAAAGGATAGGATTAGATACACAGCTCAGCAGCTGGCATCACACAGGATAGGTTTAGATACACTGCTCAGCAGATGGTATCACACAGGATATGATTAGATACAGGGCTCAGCAGACAGTATCACACAGGAGAGGATTAGTTACACGGCTCAGCAGATGGTATCACACAGGATAGGATTAGATACACAGCTCAGCAGACAGTATCACACAGGGCAGGATTAGATACACGGTTCAGCAGACAGTATCACACACAGGGTAGGATTAGATACACGGCTCAGCAGACAGTATCACACAGGAGAGGATTTGATACACAGCTCAGCAGACAGTATCACACAGGAGAGGATTAGATACACAGCTCAGCAGATGGTATCACACAGGATAGGATTAGATACACTGCTCAGCAGACAGTATCACATAGGGTAGGATTAGATACACGGCTCAGCAGACAGTATCACACAGGAGAGGATTTGATACACAGCTCAGCAGACAGTATCACACAGGAGAGGATTAGATACACAGCTCAGCAGATGGTATCACACAGGATAGAATTAGATACACTGCTCAGCAGACAGTATTACACAGCATAGGATTAGATACATGGCTCAGCAGACGGTATCACACAGGGCAGGATTAGATGCACGGTTCAGCAGACAGTATCACACAGGGTAGGATTAGATACACGGCTCAGCAGACAGTATCACACAGGAGAGGATTAGATACACGGCTCAGCAGACAGTATCACACATGAGAGGATTAGATACACTGCTCAGCAGATAGTATCACACAGGAGAGGATTAGATGCACAGCTCAGCAGACAGTATCACACAGGAGAGGATTAGATACACGGCTCATCAGACAGTATCGCACAGGAGAGGATTAGATACATAGCTCATCAGACAGTATCACACAGGAGAGGATTAGATACACAGCTCAGCTGACAGTATCACAAAGGAGAGGATTAGATACACAGCTCAGCAGACAGTATCGCACAGGAGAGGATTAGATACACAGCTCAGCAGCCGGTATCACACAGGAGAGGATTAGATACACTGCTCAGCAGACGGTATCACACAGGAGAGGATTAGATACACGGTTGAGCAGACAGTATCACACAGGGTAGGATTAGAGATACAGCTCAGCAGTCAGTATCACACATCATAGGATTAGATACACAGCACAGCAGTCAGTATCACACAGGAGAGGATTTGATACACAGCTCAGCAGACAGTATCACACAGGAGAGGATTAGATACACAGCTCAGCTGACAATATCACACAGGAGATGATTAGATACATGGCTCAGCAGACAGTATCACACAGGATAGGCTTAGATACACAGCTCACCTGACAGTATCACACAGTAGAGGATTATATACATGGCTCAGCAGACAGTATCACACAGGATAGGCTTAGATACACAGCTCAGCAGGCAGTATCACACAGGAAAGGATTAGATACACAGCTCAGCAAACAGTATCACACAAGAGAGGATTAGATACATAGCTCAGCAGACAGTATCACACAGGAGAGGATTAGATACACAGCTCAGCAGATGGTATCACACAGGAAAGGATTAGATACATAGCTCAGCAGACGGTATCACACAGGACAGGATTAGATGCACAGCTCAGCAGACAGTATCACACAGGAGAGGATTAGATACACAGCTCAGCTGACAGTATCACATAGGACAGGATTAGATACACAGTTCATCAGACAGTATCACACAGGAGTGGATTAGATACACGGCTCAGCAGACAGTATCACGAAAGATAGGATTAGATACACAGTTCATCAGACAGTATCACACAGGAGACGATTAGATACACAGCTCAGCAGACAGTATTACACATTACATGATTAGATACACAGCTCAGCAGACAGTATCACACAGGATGGCATTAGATACACAGCTCAGCAGACAGTATCACACAGGAGAGGATTAGATACACAGCTCAGCAGACAGTATCACACAGGAGAGGATTAGATACACAGCTCAGCAGACAGTAACGCACAGGAGAGGATTAGATACACAGCTCAGCACACAGTATCACACAGGAGAGGATTAGATACACGGCTCAGCAGACAGTATCACACAGGAGAGGATTAGATACACAGCTCAGCAGACAGTATCACACAGGATAGGATTAGATACACTGCTCTGCAGATAGTATCACACAGGATAGGATTAGATACACGGCTTAGCAGACAGTATCACACAGGAGAGGATTAGATACACGGCTCAGCAGACAGTATCACACAGGATAGGATTAGACACACAGCTCAGCAGACAGTATCACACAGGAGAGGATTAGATACATAGCTCAGCAGACGGTATCACACAGGACAGGTTTAGATATACAGCTCAGCAGACAGTATCACACAGTAGGGGATTAGATACACAGCTCAGCAGACAGTACCACACAGTATAAGATTAGATACACTGCTCAGCAGACAGTATCACACAGGAGAGGATTAGATACACAGCTCAGCAGACAGTATCACACAGGAGGGGATTAGATACACAGCTCAGCAGACAGTATCACACAGTATAAGATTAGATACACTGCTCAGCAGACTATCACACAGCATAGGATTAGATACACGGCTCAGCAGACAGTATCACACAGGAGAGGATTAGATACACAGCTCAGCAGACAGTATCACACAGGAGGGGATTAGATACACAGCTCAGGAGACAGTATCACACAGTATAAGATTAGATACACTGCTCAGCAGACAGTATCACACAGGAGAGGATTAGATACACAGCTCAGCAGACAGTATCGCACAGGAAAGGATTAGACACACTGCTCAGCAGACGGTATCGCACAGGAGAGGATTAGATACACGGCTCAGCAGACAGTATCGCACAGGAGAGGATTAGATACACAGCTCAGCAGACAGTATCACACAGGAAAGGATTAGATACATAGCTCAGCAGACGGTATCACACAGGACAGGATTAGATGCACAGCTCAGCAGACAGTATCACACAGGAGAGGATTAGATACACAGCTCAGCTGACAGTATCACATAGGACAGGATTAGATATACAGTTCATCAGACAGTATCACACAGGAGTGGATTAGATACACGGCTCAGCAGACAGTATCGCACAGGAGGGGATTAGATACACAGCTCAGCACACAGTATCACACAGGAGAGGATTAGATACACGGCTCAGCTGACAGTATCACATAGGACAGGATTAGATACACAGCTCAGCTGACAGTATCACATAGGACAGGATTAGATACACAGTTCATCAGACAGTATCACACAGGAGAGGATTAGATACACAGCTCAGCAGACAGTAACGCACAGGAGAGGATTAGATACACAGCTCAGCACACAGTATCACACAGCAGAGGATTAGATACACGGCTCAGCAGACAGTATCACACAGGAGAGGATTAGATACACAGCTCAGCAGACAGTATCACACAGGATAGGATTAGATACATTGCTCTGCAGATGGTATTACACAGGATAGGATTAGATACACAGCTCAGCTGACAGTATCACACAGGATAGGATTAGATACACGGCTCAGCAGACATTATCACACAGGAGATGATTAGATACACAGCATAGGATTAGATACACAGCTCAGCAGACAGTATCACACAGCATAGGATTAGATACACTTCTCAGCAGACAGAATCACACAGGAGGGGATTAGATACACAGCTCAGCAGACAGTATCACAGGATAAGATTAGATACACTGCTCAGCAGACGGTATCACACAGGACAGGATTAGATGCATAGCTCAGCAGACGGTATCACACAGGACAAGATTAGATACACAGCTCAGCAGACAGTATCACAAAGGAGAGGATTAGATAAACAGCTCAGCAGACAGTATCACACAGGAGAGGATTAGATACACAGCTCAGCAGACAGTATCACACAGGAGAGGATTAGATACACAGTTCATCAGACAGTATCACACAGGAGTGGATTAGATACACGGCTCAGCAGACAGTATCGCACAGTGCGGGATTAGATACACGACTCAGCAGATGGTATCACACAAGATAGGATTAGATACACAGTTCATCAGACAGTATCACACAGGATAGGATAAGATACACATCTCAGCACACAGTATCACACAGGAGAGGATTAGATACACGGCTCAGCAGACAGAGTCACACAGGAGAGGATTAGATACACAGCTCATCAGACAGTATCACACAGGAGAGGATTAGATACACAGCTCAGCAGACAGTATCACACAGGAGAGGATTAGATACACAGCTCAGCAGACAGTATCACACAGGAGAGGATTAGATACACAGCTCAGCTGACAGTATCACACAGGAGAGGATTAGATACACAGCTCAGCAGACAGTATCACACAGGAGAGGATTAGATACACAGCTCAGCAGACAGTATCACACAGGAGAGGATTAGAAACACAGTTCATCAGACAGTATCACACAGGAGAGGATTAGATACACAGCTCAGCAGACAGTATCACACAGCATAGGATTAGATACACAGCTCAGCAGACTGTATCACACGGGTGGATTAGATACACGGCTCAGCAGACAGTATCGCACAGGGCGGGATTAGATACACGGCTCAGCAGACAGTATCACACAGGATAGGATTAGATACACAGTTCATCAGACAGTATCACACAGGAGAGGATTAGATACACAGCTCAGCAGACAGTATCACACAGGAGAGGATTAGATACACAGCTCATCAGACAGTATCACACAGAGGATTACATACACAGCTCAGCACACAGTATCACACAGGAAAGGATTAGATACACGGCTCAGCAGACAGTATCACACAGGAGAGGATTTGATACACAGCTCAGCAGACAGTATCACACAGGAGAGGATTAGATACACAGCTCAGCAGATGGTATCACACAGGATAGGATTAGATACACTGCTCAGCAGACAGTATCACACAGGGTAGGATTAGATACACGGCTCAGCAGACAGTATCACACAGGAGAGGATTTGATACACAGCTCAGCAGACAGTATCACACAGGAGAGGATTAGATACACAGCTCAGCAGATGGTATCACACAGGATAGAATTAGATACACTGCTCAGCAGACAGTATTACACAGCATAGGATTAGATACATGGCTCAGCAGACGGTATCACACAGGGCAGGATTAGATGCACGGTTCAGCAGACAGTATCACACAGGGTAGGATTAGATACACGGCTCAGCAGACAGTATCACACAGGAGAGGATTAGATACACGGCTCAGCAGACAGTATCACACATGAGAGGATTAGATACACTGCTCAGCAGATAGTATCACACAGGAGAGGATTAGATGCACAGCTCAGCAGACAGTATCACACAGGAGAGGATTAGATACACGGCTCATCAGACAGTATCGCACAGGAGAGGATTAGATACATAGCTCATCAGACAGTATCACACAGGAGAGGATTAGATACACAGCTCAGCTGACAGTATCACAAAGGAGAGGATTAGATACACAGCTCAGCAGACAGTATCGCACAGGAGAGGATTAGATACACAGCTCAGCAGCCGGTATCACACAGGAGAGGATTAGATACACTGCTCAGCAGACGGTATCACACAGGAGAGGATTAGATACACGGTTGAGCAGACAGTATCACACAGGGTAGGATTAGAGATACAGCTCAGCAGTCAGTATCACACATCATAGGATTAGATACACAGCACAGCAGTCAGTATCACACAGGAGAGGATTTGATACACAGCTCAGCAGACAGTATCACACAGGAGAGGATTAGATACACAGCTCAGCTGACAATATCACACAGGAGATGATTAGATACATGGCTCAGCAGACAGTATCACACAGGATAGGCTTAGATACACAGCTCACCTGACAGTATCACACAGTAGAGGATTATATACATGGCTCAGCAGACAGTATCACACAGGATAGGCTTAGATACACAGCTCAGCAGGCAGTATCACACAGGAAAGGATTAGATACACAGCTCAGCAAACAGTATCACACAAGAGAGGATTAGATACATAGCTCAGCAGACAGTATCACACAGGAGAGGATTAGATACACAGCTCAGCAGATGGTATCACACAGGAAAGGATTAGATACATAGCTCAGCAGACGGTATCACACAGGACAGGATTAGATGCACAGCTCAGCAGACAGTATCACACAGGAGAGGATTAGATACACAGCTCAGCTGACAGTATCACATAGGACAGGATTAGATACACAGTTCATCAGACAGTATCACACAGGAGTGGATTAGATACACGGCTCAGCAGACAGTATCACGAAAGATAGGATTAGATACACAGTTCATCAGACAGTATCACACAGGAGACGATTAGATACACAGCTCAGCAGACAGTATTACACATTACATGATTAGATACACAGCTCAGCAGACAGTATCACACAGGATGGGATTAGATACACAGCTCAGCAGACAGTATCACACAGGAGAGGATTAGATACACAGCTCAGCAGACAGTATCACACAGGAGAGGATTAGATACACAGCTCAGCAGACAGTAACGCACAGGAGAGGATTAGATACACAGCTCAGCACACAGTATCACACAGGAGAGGATTAGATACACGGCTCAGCAGACAGTATCACACAGGAGAGGATTAGATACACAGCTCAGCAGACAGTATCACACAGGATAGGATTAGATACACTGCTCTGCAGATAGTATCACACAGGATAGGATTAGATACACGGCTTAGCAGACAGTATCACACAGGAGAGGATTAGATACACGGCTCAGCAGACAGTATCACACAGGATAGGATTAGACACACAGCTCAGCAGACAGTATCACACAGGAGAGGATTAGATACATAGCTCAGCAGACGGTATCACACAGGACAGGTTTAGATATACAGCTCAGCAGACAGTATCACACAGTAGGGGATTAGATACACAGCTCAGCAGACAGTACCACACAGTATAAGATTAGATACACTGCTCAGCAGACAGTATCACACAGGAGAGGATTAGATACACAGCTCAGCAGACAGTATCACACAGGAGGGGATTAGATACACAGCTCAGCAGACAGTATCACACAGTATAAGATTAGATACACTGCTCAGCAGACTATCACACAGCATAGGATTAGATACACGGCTCAGCAGACAGTATCACACAGGAGAGGATTAGATACACAGCTCAGCAGACAGTATCACATAGGAGGGGATTAGATACACAGCTCAGGAGACAGTATCACACAGTATAAGATTAGATACACTGCTCAGCAGACAGTATCACACAGGAGAGGATTAGATACACAGCTCAGCAGACAGTATCGCACAGGAAAGGATTAGACACACTGCTCAGCAGACGGTATCGCACAGGAGAGGATTAGATACACGGCTCAGCAGACAGTATCGCACAGGAGAGGATTAGATACACAGCTCAGCAGACAGTATCACACAGGAAAGGATTAGATACATAGCTCAGCAGACGGTATCACACAGGACAGGATTAGATGCACAGCTCAGCAGACAGTATCACACAGGAGAGGATTAGATACACAGCTCAGCTGACAGTATCACATAGGACAGGATTAGATATACAGTTCATCAGACAGTATCACACAGGAGTGGATTAGATACACGGCTCAGCAGACAGTATCGCACAGGAGGGGATTAGATACACAGCTCAGCACACAGTATCACATAGGAGAGGATTAGATACACGGCTCAGCTGACAGTATCACATAGGACAGGATTAGATACACAGCTCAGCTGACAGTATCACATAGGACAGGATTAGATACACAGTTCATCAGACAGTATCACACAGGAGAGGATTAGATACACAGCTCAGCAGACAGTAACGCACAGGAGAGGATTAGATACACAGCTCAGCACACAGTATCACACAGCAGAGGATTAGATACACGGCTCAGCAGACAGTATCACACAGGAGAGGATTAGATACACAGCTCAGCAGACAGTATCACACAGGATAGGATTAGATACATTGCTCTGCAGATGGTATTACACAGGATAGGATTAGATACACAGCTCAGCTGACAGTATCACTCAGGATAGGATTAGATACACGGCTCAGCAGACATTATCACACAGGAGATGATTAGATACACAGCATAGGATTAGATACACAGCTCAGCAGACAGTATCACACAGCATAGGATTAAATACACTTCTCAGCAGACAGAATCACACAGGAGGGGATTAGATACACAGCTCAGCAGACAGTATCACAGGATAAGATTAGATACACTGCTCAGCAGACGGTATCACACAGGACAGGATTAGATGCATAGCTCAGCAGACGGTATCACACAGGACAAGATTAGATACACAGCTCAGCAGACAGTATCACAAAGGAGAGGATTAGATAAACAGCTCAGCAGACAGTATCACACAGGAGAGGATTAGATACACAGCTCAGCAGACAGTATCACACAGGAGAGGATTAGATACACAGTTCATCAGACAGTATCACACAGGAGTGGATTAGATACACGGCTCAGCAGACAGTATCGCACAGTGCGGGATTAGATACACGACTCAGCAGATGGTATCACACAAGATAGGATTAGATACACAGTTCATCAGACAGTATCACACAGGATAGGATAAGATACACATCTCAGCACACAGTATCACACAGGAGAGGATTAGATACACGGCTCAGCAGACAGAGTCACACAGGAGAGGATTAGATACACAGCTCATCAGACAGTATCACACAGGAGAGGATTAGATACACAGCTCAGCAGACAGTATCACACAGGAGAGGATTAGATACACAGCTCAGCAGACAGTATCACACAGGAGAGGATTAGATACACAGCTCAGCTGACAGTATCACACAGGAGAGGATTAGATACACAGCTCAGCAGACAGTATCACACAGGAGAGGATTAGATACACAGCTCAGCAGACAGTATCACACAGGAGAGGATTAGAAACACAGTTCATCAGACAGTATCACACAGGAGAGGATTAGATACACAGCTCAGCAGACAGTATCACACAGCATAGGATTAGATACACAGCTCAGCAGACTGTATCACACGGGTGGATTAGATACACGGCTCAGCAGACAGTATCGCACAGGGCGGGATTAGATACACGGCTCAGCAGACAGTATCACACAGGATAGGATTAGATACACAGTTCATCAGACAGTATCACACAGGAGAGGATTAGATACACAGCTCAGCAGACAGTATCACACAGGAGAGGATTAGATACACAGCTCATCAGACAGTATCACACAGAGGATTACATACACAGCTCAGCACACAGTATCACACAGGAAAGGATTAGATACACAGCTCAGCAGAGAGTATCGCACAGGAGAGGATTAGATACACAGCTCAGCAGCCGGTATCACACAGGAGAGGATTAGATACACTGCTCAGCAGACGGTATCACACAGGATAGGATTAGATACACAGTTCATCAGACAGTATCACACAGGAGAGGATTAGATACACAGCTCAGCAGACAGTATCACACAGCATAGGATTAGATACACAGCTCAGCAGACAGTATCACACAGCATAGGATTAGATACACAGCACAGCAGTCAGTATCACACAGGAGAGGATTTGATACACAGCTCAGCAGACAGTATCACACAGGAGAGGATTAGATACACGGATCAGCAGATGGTATCAAACAGGATGGAATTAGATACACTGCTCAGCAGACAGTATCACACAGGACAGGATTAGATACACAGCTCAGCTGACAATATCACACAGTAGAGGATTATATACATGGCTCAGCAGACAGTATCACACAGGAGAGGATTAGATACACGGCTCAGCAGATGGTATCACACAGGAGAGGATTAGATACACAGCTCAGCAGACAGTATCACACAGGAAAGGATTAGATACACACCTCAGCAGATGGTATCACACAGGATAGGATTAGATACACAACTCAGCTGACAGTATCACACAGCACAGGATTAGATCCAAAGCTCAGCAGATAGTATCACACAGGAGTGGATTAGATACACGGCTCAGCAGACAGTATCGCACAGGGCGGGATTAGATACACAGCTCAGCAGACAGTATCACACAGGAGTGGATTAGATCCACGGCTCAGCAGACAGTATCGCACAGGGCGGGATTAGATACACGGCTCAGCAGACAGTATCACACAGGATAGGATTAGATACACTGCTCATCAGATAGTATCACACAGGATAGGATTAGATGCACAGCTCAGCAGACAGTATCACACAGGAGAGGATTAGATACACAGCTCAGCAGACAATATCGCACAGGAGAGGATTATATACATAGCTCAGCGGACTGTATCACACAGGACAGGATTAGATACACAGCTCAGCAGACAGTATCACACAGGAGAGGATTAGATACACGGCTCAGCAGACATTATCACACAGGAGAGGATTAGATACACAGCTCAGCAGATGGTATCACACAAGATAGGATTAGATACACAGCTCAGCAGACAGTATCACAAAGGATAGGATTAGATACACAGCTCAGCAGACAGTATCACACAGGAGAAGATTAGATACACTGCTCAGCAGATAGTATCACACAGGAGAGGATTAGATACACAGCTCAGCAGACAGTATCACAAAGGATAGGATTAGATACACAGCTCAGCAGCTGGCATCACACAGGATAGGTTTAGATACACTGCTCAGCAGATGGTATCACACAGGATATGATTAGATACAGGGCTCAGCAGACAGTATCACACAGGAGAGGATTAGTTACACGGCTCAGCAGATGGTATCACACAGGATAGGATTAGATACACAGCTCAGCAGACAGTATCACACAGGGCAGGATTAGATACACGGTACAGCAGACAGTATCATACACAGGGTAGGATTAGATACACGGCTCAGCAGACGGTATCACACAGGGCAGGATTAGATGCACGGCTCAGCAGACAGTATCACACAGGGTAGGATTAGATACACGGCTCAGCAGACAGTATCACACAGGAGAGGATTAGATACACAGCTCAGCAGACAGTATCACACAGGAGAGGATTAGATACACGGCTCAGCAGACAGTATCACACATGAGAGGATTAGATACACTGCTCAGCAGATAGTATCACACAGGAGAGGATTAGATGCACAGCTCAGCAGACAGTATCACACAGGAGAGGATTAGATACACGGCTCATCAGACAGTATCGCACAGGAGAGGATTAGATACATAGCTCATCAGACAGTATCACACAGGAGAGGATTAGATACACAGCTCAGCTGACAGTATCACACAGGAGAGGATTAGATACACAGCTCAGCAGACAGTATCGCACAGGAGAGGATTAGATACACAGCTCAGCAGCCGGTATCACACAGGAGAGGATTAGATACACTGCTCAGCAGACGGTATCACACAGGAGAGGATTAGATACACGGTTCAGCAGACAGTATCACACAGGGTAGGATTAGAGATACAGCTCAGCAGACAGTATCACACAGCATAGGATTAGATACACAGCTCAGCAGACAGTATCACACAGCATAGGATTAGATACACATCACAGCAGTCAGTATCACACAGGAGAGGATTTGATACACAGCTCAGCAGACAGTATCACACAGGAGAGGATTAGATACACAGCTCAGCTGACAATATCACACAGGATAGGATTAGATATACAGATCAGCAGACAGTATCACACAGGAGAGGATTAGATATACAGCTCACCTGACAGTATCACACAGTAGAGGATTATATACATGGCTCAGCAGACAGTATCACACAGGATAGGCTTAGATACACAGCTCACCTGACAGTATCACACAGTAGAGGATTATATACATGGCTCAGCAGACAGTATCACACAGGATAGGCTTAGATACACAGCTCAGCAGGCAGTATCACACAGGAAAGGATTAGATACACAGCTCAGCAAACAGTATCACACAGGAGAGGATTAGATACATAGCTCAGCAGACAGTATCACACAGGAGAGGATTAGATACACAGCTCAGCAGACAGTATCACACAGGAAAGGATTAGATACACAGCTCAGCAGATGGTATCACACAGGATAGGATTAGATACACAACTCAGCTGACAGTATCACACAGCACAGGATTAGATACAAAGCTCAGCAGATAGTATCACACAGGAGTGGATTAGATACACGGCTCAGCAGACAGTATCACACAGGATAGGATTAGATACACAGTTCATCAGACAGTATCACACAGGAGTGGATTAGATACACGGCTCAGCAGACAGTATCGCACAGGGCGGGATTAGATACACAGCTCAGCAGACAGTATCACACAGGAGTGGATTAGATCCACAGCTCAGCAGACAGTATCGCACAGGGCGGGATTAGATACACGGCTCAGCAGACAGTATCACACAGGATAGGATTAGATACACAGCTCAGCAGATGGTATCACACAGGATAGGATTAGATACACAGCTCAGCAGACAGTATCACACAGGATAGGATTAGATGCACAGCTCAGCAGACAGTATCACACAGGAGAGGATTAGATACACAGCTCAGCAGAGAATATCGCACAGGAGAGGATTAGATACATAGCTCAGCGGACTGTATCACACAGGACAGGATTAGATACACAGCTCAGCAGACAGTATCACACAGGAGAGGATTAGATACACGGCTCAGCAGACATTATCACACAGGAGAGGATTAGATACACAGCTCAGCAGATGGTATCACACAGGAAAGGATTAGATACACGGCTCAGCAGACAGTATCACAAAGGATAGGATTAGATACACAGCTCAGCAGCTGGTATCACACAGGATAGGTTTAGATACACTGCTCAGCAGATGGTATCACACAGGATATGATTAGATACAGGGCTCAGCAGACAGTATCACACAGGAGAGGATTAGTTACACGGCTCAGCAGATGGTATCACACAGGATAGGATTAGATACACAGCTCAGCAGACAGTATAACACAGGGCAGGATTAGATACACGGTTCAGCAGACAGTATCACACAGGGTAGGATTAGATACACCGCTCAGCAGACAGTATCACACAGGAGAGGATTTGATACACAGCTCAGCAGACAGTATCACACAGGAGAGGATTAGATACACAGCTCAGCAGATGGTATCACACAGGATAGGATTAGATACACTGCTCAGCAGACAGTATCACACAGGGCAGGATTAGATACACGGTTCAGCAGACAGTATCACACAGGGTAGGATTAGATACATGGCTCAGCAGACAGTATCACACAGGAGAGGATTTGATACACAGCTCAGCAGACAGTATCACACAGGAGAGGATTAGATACACAGCTCAGCAGACAGTATCACACAGGAGAGGATTAGATACACAGCTCAGCAGATGATATCACACAGGATAGGATTAGATACACAGCTCAGCAGATGGTATCACACAGGATAGAATTAGATACACTGCTCAGCAGACAGTATCACACAGGGCAGGATTAGATACACGGTTCAGCAGACAGTATCACACAGGGTAGGATTAGATACACGGCTCAGCAGACAGTATCACACAGGAGAGGATTAGATAAACAGCTCAGCAGACAGTATCACACAGGAGAGGACTAGATACACGGCTCAGCAGACAGTATCACACAGGAGAGGATTAGATACACTGCTCAGCAGATAGTATCACACAGGATAGGATCAGATGCACAGCTTAGCAGACAGTATCACACAGGAGAGGATTAGATACACGGCTCAGCAGACAGTATCACACAGGAGAGGATTAGTTACACGGCTCAGCAGATGGTATCACACAGGATAGGATTAGATACACAGCTCAGCAGACAGTATAACACAGGGCAGGATTAGATACACGGTTCAGCAGACAGTATCACACAGGGTAGGATTAGATACACGGCTCAGCAGACAGTATCACACAGGAGAGGATTTGATACACAGCTCAGCAGACAGTATCACACAGGAGAGGATTAGATACACAGCTCAGCAGATGGTATCACACAGGATAGGATTAGATACACTGCTCAGCAGACAGTATCACACAGGGCAGGATTAGATACACGGTTCAGCAGACAGTATCACACAGGGTAGGATTAGATACACGGCTCAGCAGACAGTATCACACAGGAGAGGATTTGATACACAGCTCAGCAGACAGTATCACACAGGAGAGGATTAGATACACAGCTCAGCAGATGGTATCACACAGGATAGAATTATATACACTGCTCAGCAGACAGTATCACACAGGGCAGGATTAGATACACGGTTCAGCAGACAGTATCACACAGGGTAGGATTAGATACACTGCTCAGCAGATAGTATCACACAGGATAGGATTAGATGCACAGCTCAGCAGACAGTATCACACAGGAGAGGATTAGATACACGGCTCATCAGACAGTATCGCACAGGAGAGGATTAGATACATAGCTCATCAGACAGTATCACACAGGACAGGATTAGATACACAGCTCAGCAGACAGTATCACACAGGAGAGGATTAGATACATAGCTCATCAGACAGTATCACACAGGACAGGATTAGATACATGGCTCAGCAGACAGTATCACACAGGAGAGGATTAGATACACAGCTCAGCTGACAGTATCACACAGGAGAGGATTAGATACACAGCTCAACAGACAGTATCACACAGGAGAGGATTAGATACACAGCTCAGCAGATAGTATCACACAGGATAGGATTAGATATACAGCTCAGCAGACAGTATCACACAGGAGTGGATTAGATACACAGCTCAGCAGACAGTATCACACAGGATAGGATTAGATACACAGCTCAGCAGATGGTATCACACAGGATAGGATTAGATACACTGCTCAGCTGATGGTATCACACAGGATAGGATTAGATGCACAGCTCAGTAGGCAGAATCACACAGGAGAGGATTAGATACACGGCTCAGCAGACAGTATCACACAGGAGTGGATTAGATACACGGCTCAGCAGACAGTATCGCACAGGGCGGGATTAGATACACGACTCAGCAGACAGTATCACACAGGATAGGATTAGATACACAGCTCAGTAGGCAGTATCACACAGGAGAGGATTAGATACACAGCTCATCAGACAGTATGACACAGGAGAGGATTAGATACACAGCTCAGCAGATAGTATCACACAGGAGAGGATTAGATACACAGCTCAGCTGACAGTATCACACAGGAGTGGATTAGATACACGGCTCAGCAGACATTATCACAAAGGAGAGGATTAGATACACAGCTCAGCAGACAGTATCACACAGGATAGGATTAGACACAAAGCTCAGCAGACAGTATCACACAGGAGAGGATTAGATACATGGCTCAGCAGACAGCATCACACAGCATAGGATTAGATACACGGTTCAGCAGACAGTATCACACAGGAGGGGATTAGATACACAGCTCAGCAGACAGTATCACACAGGAGGGGATTAGATACACAGATCAGCAGACAGTATCACACAGGATAAGATTAGATACACTGCTCTGCGGATAGTATCACACAGGATAGGATTAGATGCACAGCTCAGCAGACAGTATCACACAGGATTAGATACATAGCTCAGCAGACAGTATCACACAGGAGAGGATTAGATACACAGCTCAGCAGACAGTATCACACAGCATAGGATTAGATACACGGCTCAACAGACAGTATCACACAGGAGGGGATTAGATACACAGCTCACCAGACAGTATCACACAGGATAAGATTAGATACACAGCTCAGCAGACAGTATCATACAGGATAAGATTAGATACACAGCTCAGCAGACAGTATTACACAGGAGAGGATTAGATACACAGCTCAGCAGACAGTATCACACAGGAGAGGATTAGATACGCAGCTCAGCAGACAGTATCTCACAGGAGAGGATTAGATACATGGCTCAGCAGACAGTATCACACAGCATAGGATTAGATACACGGCCCAGCAGACAGTATCACACACGAGGGGATTAGATACACAGCTGAGGAGACAGTATCACACAGGATAGGATTAGATACACAGCTCAGTAGGCAGTATCACACAGGAGAGGATTAGATACACAGCTCATCAGACAGTATGACACAGGAGAGGATTAGATACACAGCTCAGCAGATAGTATCACACAGGAGAGGATTAGATACACAGCTCAGCTGACAGTATCACACAGGAGTGGATTAGATACACGGCTCAGCAGACATTATCACACAGGAGAGGATTAGATACACAGCTCAACAGACAGTATCACACAGGAGAGGATTAGATACACAGCTCAGCAGATAGTATCACACAGGATAGGATTAGATATACAGCTCAGCAGACAGTATCACACAGGAGTGGATTAGATACACAGCTCAGCAGACAGTATCACACAGGATAGGATTAGATACACAGCTCAGCAGATGGTATCACACAGGATAGGATTAGATACACTGCTCAGCTGATGGTATCACACAGGATAGGATTAGATGCACAGCTCAGTAGGCAGTATCACACAGGAGAGGATTAGATACACGGCTCAGCAGACAGTATCACACAGGAGTGGATTAGATACACGGCTCAGCAGACAGTATCGCACAGGGCGGGATTAGATACACGACTCAGCAGACAGTATCACACAGGATAGGATTAGATACACAGCTCAGTAGGCAGTATCACACAGGAGAGGATTAGATACACAGCTCATCAGACAGTATGACACAGGAGAGGATTAGATACACAGCTCAGCAGATAGTATCACACAGGAGAGGATTAGATACACAGCTCAGCTGACAGTATCACACAGGAGTGGATTAGATACACGGCTCAGCAGACATTATCACAAAGGAGAGGATTAGATACACAGCTCAGCAGACAGTATCACACAGGATAGGATTAGACACAAAGCTCAGCAGACAGTATCACACAGGAGAGGATTAGATACATGGCTCAGCAGACAGCATCACACAGCATAGGATTAGATACACGGTTCAGCAGACAGTATCACACAGGAGGGGATTAGATACACAGCTCAGCAGACAGTATCACACAGGAGGGGATTAGATACACAGATCAGCAGACAGTATCACACAGGATAAGATTAGATACACTGCTCTGCGGATAGTATCACACAGGATAGGATTAGATGCACAGCTCAGCAGACAGTATCACACAGGATTAGATACATAGCTCAGCAGACAGTATCACACAGGAGAGGATTAGATACACAGCTCAGCAGACAGTATCACACAGCATAGGATTAGATACACGGCTCAACAGACAGTATCACACAGGAGGGGATTAGATACACAGCTCACCAGACAGTATCACACAGGATAAGATTAGATACACAGCTCAGCAGACAGTATCATACAGGATAAGATTAGATACACAGCTCAGCAGACAGTATTACACAGGAGAGGATTAGATACACAGCTCAGCAGACAGTATCACACAGGAGAGGATTAGATACGCAGCTCAGCAGACAGTATCTCACAGGAGAGGATTAGATACATGGCTCAGCAGACAGTATCACACAGCATAGGATTAGATACACGGCCCAGCAGACAGTATCACACACGAGGGGATTAGATACACAGCTGAGGAGACAGTATCACACAGGATAGGATTAGATACACAGCTCAGTAGGCAGTATCACACAGGAGAGGATTAGATACACAGCTCATCAGACAGTATGACACAGGAGAGGATTAGATACACAGCTCAGCAGATAGTATCACACAGGAGAGGATTAGATACACAGCTCAGCTGACAGTATCACACAGGAGTGGATTAGATACACGGCTCAGCAGACATTATCACACAGGAGAGGATTAGATACACAGCTCAGCAGACAGTATCACACAGGATAGGTTTAGACACAAAGCTCAGCAGACAGTATCACACAGGAGAGGATTAGATACATGGCTCAGCAGACACCATCACACAGCATAGGATTAGATTCACGGTTCAGCAGACAGTATCACACAGGAGGGGATTAGATACACAGCTCAGCAGACAGTATCACACAGGAGGGGATTAGATACACAGCTCAGCAGACAGTATCACACAGGATAAGATTAGATACACTGCTCTGCGGATAGTATCACACAGGATAGGATTAGATGCACAGCTCAGCAGACAGTATCACACAGGATTAGATACATAGCTCAGCAGACAGTATCACACAGGAGAGGATTAGATACACAGCTCAGCAGACAGTATCACACAGCATAGGATTAGATACACGGCTCAACAGACAGTATCACACAGGAGGGGATTAGATACACAGCTCACCAGACAGTATCACACAGGATAAGATTAGATACACAGCTCAGCAGACAGTATCATACAGGATAAGATTAGATACACAGCTCAGCAGACAGTATAACACAGGAGAGGATTAGATACACAGCTCAGCAGACAGTATCACACAGGAGAGGATTAGATACGCATCTCAGCAGACAGTATCTCACAGGAGAGGATTAGATACATGGCTCAGCAGACAGTATCACACAGCATAGGATTAGATACACGGCCCAGCAGACAGTATCACACACGAGGGGATTAGATACACAGCTGAGGAGACAGTATCACACAGGAGAGGATTAGATACACTGCTCAGCATACAGTATCACACAGCATAGGATTAGATACACAGCTCAGCAGGCAGTATCACACAGTATAAGATTAGATACACAGCTCAGCAGACAGTATCACACAGCATAGGTTTAGATACACGGCTCAGCAGACAGTATCACACAGGACAGGATTAGATACACAGCTCAGCAGACAGTATCACACAGGAGTGGATTAGATACACGGCTCAGCAGACAGTATCACACAGGAGAAGATTAGATACACTGCTCAGCAGATAGTATCACACAGGAGAGGATTAGATACACAGCTCAGCAGACAGTATCACAAAGGATAGGATTAGATACACAGCTCAGCAGCTGGCATCACACAGGATAGGTTTAGATACACTGCTCAGCAGATGGTATCACACAGGATATGATTAGATACAGGGCTCAGCAGACAGTATCACACAGGAGAGGATTAGTTACACGGCTCAGCAGATGGTATCACACAGGATAGGATTAGATACACAGCTCAGCAGACAGTATCACACAGGGCAGGATTAGATACACGGTTCAGCAGACAGTATCATACACAGGGTAGGATTAGATACACGGCTCAGCAGACAGTATCACACAGGAGAGGATTTGATACACAGCTCAGCAGACAGTATCACACAGGAGAGGATTAGATACACAGCTCAGCAGATGGTATCACACAGGATAGGATTAGATACACTGCTCAGCAGACAGTATCACACAGGGTAGGATTAGATACACGGCTCAGCAGACAGTATCACACAGGAGAGGATTTGATACACAGCTCAGCAGACAGTATCACACAGGAGAGGATTAGATACACAGCTCAGCAGATGGTATCACACAGGATAGAATTAGATACACTGCTCAGCAGACAGTATTACACAGCATAGGATTAGATACATGGCTCAGCAGACGGTATCACACAGGGCAGGATTAGATGCACGGCTCAGCAGACAGTATCACACAGGGTAGGATTAGATACACGGCTCAGCAGACAGTATCACACAGGAGAGGATTAGATACACAGCTCAGCAGACAGTATCACACAGGAGAGGATTAGATACACGGCTCAGCAGACAGTATCACACATGAGAGGATTAGATACACTGCTCAGCAGATAGTATCACACAGGAGAGGATTAGATGCACAGCTCAGCAGACAGTATCACACAGGAGAGGATTAGATACACGGCTCATCAGACAGTATCGCACAGGAGAGGATTAGATACATAGCTCATCAGACAGTATCACACAGGAGAGGATTAGATACACAGCTCAGCTGACAGTATCACACAGGAGAGGATTAGATACACAGCTCAGCAGACAGTATCGCACAGGAGAGGATTAGATACACAGCTCAGCAGCCGGTATCACACAGGAGAGGATTAGATACACTGCTCAGCAGACGGTATCACACAGGAGAGGATTAGATACACGGTTCAGCAGACAGTATCACACAGGGTAGGATTAGAGATACAGCTCAGCAGACAGTATCACACAGCATAGGATTAGATACACAGCTCAGCAGACAGTATCACACAGCATAGGATTAGATACACATCACAGCAGTCAGTATCACACAGGAGAGGATTTGATACACAGCTCAGCAGACAGTATCACACAGGAGAGGATTAGATACACAGCTCAGCTGACAATATCACACAGGATAGGATTAGATATACAGATCAGCAGACAGTATCACACAGGAGAGGATTAGATATACAGCTCACCTGACAGTATCACACAGTAGAGGATTATATACATGGCTCAGCAGACAGTATCACACAGGATAGGCTTAGATACACAGCTCACCTGACAGTATCACACAGTAGAGGATTATATACATGGCTCAGCAGACAGTATCACACAGGATAGGCTTAGATACACAGCTCAGCAGGCAGTATCACACAGGAAAGGATTAGATACACAGCTCAGCAAACAGTATCACACAGGAGAGGATTAGATACATAGCTCAGCAGACAGTATCACACAGGAGAGGATTAGATACACAGCTCAGCAGACAGTATCACACAGGAAAGGATTAGATACACAGCTCAGCAGATGGTATCACATAGGATAGGATTAGATACACAACTCAGCTGACAGTATCACACAGCACAGGATTAGATACAAAGCTCAGCAGATAGTATCACACAGGAGTGGATTAGATACACGGCTCAGCAGACAGTATCGCACAGGGCGGGATTAGATACACGGCTCAGCAGACAGTATCACACAGGATAGGATTAGATACACAGTTCATCAGACAGTATCACACAGGAGTGGATTAGATACACGGCTCAGCAGACAGTATCGCACAGGGCGGGATTAGATACACAGCTCAGCAGACAGTATCACACAGGAGTGGATTAGATCCACAGCTCAGCAGACAGTATCGCACAGGGCGGGATTAGATACACGGCTCAGCAGACAGTATCACACAGGATAGGATTAGATACACAGCTCAGCAGATGGTATCACACAGGATAGGATTAGATACACAGCTCAGCAGACAGTATCACACAGGATAGGATTAGATGCACAGCTCAGCAGACAGTATCACACAGGAGAGGATTAGATACACAGCTCAGCAGAGAATATCGCACAGGAGAGGATTAGATACATAGCTCAGCGGACTGTATCACACAGGACAGGATTAGATACACAGCTCAGCAGACAGTATCACACAGGAGAGGATTAGATACACGGCTCAGCAGACATTATCACACAGGAGAGGATTAGATACACAATTCAGCAGATGGTATCACACAGGAAAGGATTAGATACACGGCTCAGCAGACAGTATCACACAGGAGTGGATTAGATACACGGCTCAGCAGACAGTATCGCATAGGGCGGGATTAGATACACGACTCAGCAGACAGTATCACACAGGAGAGGATTAGATACACAGCTCATCAGACAGTATGACACAGGAGAGGATTAGATACACAGCTCAGCAGATAGTATCACACAGGAGAGGATTAGATACACAGCTCAGCTGACAGTATCACACAGGAGTGGATTAGATACACGGCTCAGCAGACATTATCACACAGGAGAGGATTAGATACACAGCTCAGCAGACAGTATCACACAGGATAGAATTAGACACAAAGCTCAGCAGACAGTATCACACAGGAGAGGAT
This sequence comes from Phyllobates terribilis, assembly GCF_046119375.1. NCBI lineage: Eukaryota > Metazoa > Chordata > Amphibia > Anura > Dendrobatidae > Phyllobates > Phyllobates terribilis. Next base: position 1,103,468 of record NW_027363010.1, on the reverse strand, counting down.
TAGATACATGGCTCAGCAGACAGCATCACACAGCATAGGATTAGATACACGGTTCAGCAGACAGTATCACACAGGAGGGGATTAGATACACAGCTCAGCAGACAGTATCACACAGGAGGGGATTAGATACACAGCTCAGCAGACAGTATCACACAGGATAAGATTAGATACACTGCTCTGCGGATAGTATCACACAGGATAGGATTAGATGCACAGCTCAGCAGACAGTATCACACAGGATTAGATACATAGCTCAGCAGACAGTATCACACAGGAGAGGATTAGATACACAGCTCAGCAGACAGTATCACACAGCATAGGATTAGATACACGGCTCAACAGACAGTATCACACAGGAGGGGATTAGATACACAGCTCACCAGACAGTATCACACAGGATAAGATTAGATACACAGCTCAGCAGACAGTATCATACAGGATAAGATTAGATACACAGCTCAGCAGACAGTATTACACAGGAGAGGATTAGATACACAGCTCAGCAGACAGTATCACACAGGAGAGGATTAGATACGCAGCTCAGCAGACAGTATCTCACAGGAGAGGATTAGATACATGGCTCAGCAGACAGTATCACACAGCATAGGATTAGATACACGGCCCAGCAGACAGTATCACACACGAGGGGATTAGATACACAGCTGAGGAGACAGTATCACACAGGATAGGATTAGATACACAGCTCAGTAGGCAGTATCACACAGGAGAGGATTAGATACACAGCTCATCAGACAGTATGACACAGGAGAGGATTAGATACACAGCTCAGCAGATAGTATCACACAGGAGAGGATCAGATACACAGCTCAGCTGACAGTATCACACAGGAGTGGATTAGATACACGGCTCAGCAGACATTATCACACAGGAGAGGATTAGATACACAGCTCAGCAGACAGTATCACACAGGATAGGATTAGACACAAAGCTCAGCAGACAGTATCACACAGGAGAGGATTAGATACATGGCTCAGCAGACAGCATCACACAGCATAGGATTAGATACACGGTTCAGCAGACAGTATCACACAGGAGGGGATTAGATACACAGCTCAGCAGACAGTATCACACAGGAGGGGATTAGATACACAGCTCAGCAGACAGTATCACACAGGATAAGATTAGATACACTGCTCTGCGGATAGTATCACACAGGATAGGATTAGATGCACAGCTCAGCAGACAGTATCACACAGGATTAGATACATAGCTCAGCAGACAGTATCACACAGGAGAGGATTAGATACACAGCTCAGCAGACAGTATCACACAGCATAGGATTAGATACACGGCTCAACAGACAGTATCACACAGGAGGGGATTAGATACACAGCTCACCAGACAGTATCACACAGGATAAGATTAGATACACAGCTCAGCAGACAGTATCATACAGGATAAGATTAGATACACAGCTCAGCAGACAGTATAACACAGGAGAGGATTAGATACACAGCTCAGCAGACAGTATCACACAGGAGAGGATTAGATACGCAGCTCAGCAGACAGTATCTCACAGGAGAGGATTAGATACATGGCTCAGCAGACAGTATCACACAGCATAGGATTAGATACACGGCCCAGCAGACAGTATCACACACGAGGGGATTAGATACACAGCTGAGGAGACAGTATCACACAGGAGAGGATTAGATACACTGCTCAGCATACAGTATCACACAGCATAGGATTAGATACACAGCTCAGCAGGCAGTATCACACAGTATAAGATTAGATACACGGCTCAGCAGACAGTATCACACAGGACAGGATTAGATACACAGCTCAGCAGACAGTATCACACAGGAGTGGATTAGATACACGGCTCAGCAGACAGTATCACACAGGAGGGGATTAGATACACAGCTCAGCAGACAGTATCACACAGGAGGGGATTAGATACACAGCTCAGCAGACAGTATCACACAGGAGAGTATTAGATACACAGCTCAGCAGACGGTATCACACAGGAGAGAATTAGATACACAGCTCAGCAGACAGTATCACACAGGATTAGATACATAGCTCAGCAGACAGTATCACACAGGAGAGGATTAGATACACAGCTCAGCAGACAGTATCACACAGGAGAGGATGAGATACACAGCATAGGTTTAGATACACCGCTCAGCAGACAGTATCACACAGGAGGGGATTAGATACACAGCTCAGCAGACAGTATCACACAGGAGGGGATTAGATACACAGCTCAGCAGACAGTATCACACAGGATAAGATTAGATACACAGCTCAGCAGACAGTATCACACAGGATAAGATTAGATACACAGTTCAGCAGACAGTATTACACAGGAGAAGATTAGATGCACAGCTCAGCAGACAGTATCACATAGGACAGGATTAGATACACAGTTCATCAGACAGTATCACACAGGAGAGGATTAGATACACAGCTCAGCAGACAGTATCTCACAGGAGAGGATTAGATACATGGCTCAGCAGACAGTATCACACAGCATAGGATTAGATACACGGCTCAGCAGACAGTATCACACAGGAGGGGATTAGATACACAGCTGAGGAGACAGTATCACACAGCATAGGATTAGATACACAGCTCAGCAGGCAGTATCACACAGCATAGGATTAGATACACAGTTCAGCAGACAGTATCACACAGCATAGGATTAGATACACAGCTCAGCAGATAGTATCGCACAGCATAGGATTAGATACACGGCTCAGCAGACAGTATCACACAGGACAGGATTAGATACACAGCTCAGCAGACAGTATCACACAGGAGAGGATTAGATACACAGCTCAGCAGACAGTATCACACAGCATAGGATTAGATACACGGCTCAGCAGACAGTATCACACAGGACAGGATTAGATACACAGCTCAGCAGACAGTATCACACAGGAGAGGATTAGATACACAGCTCAGCAGACAGTATCACACAGCGTAGGATTAGATACACAGCTCAGCAGACAGTATCACACAGGAGAGGATTAGATACACAGATCAGCAGACAGTATCACACAGCATAGGATTAGATACACAGCTCAGCAGACAGTATCACACAGGAGTGGATTAGATACACGGCTGAGCAGACAGTATCACACAGGATAGTATTAGATACACTGCTCAGCAGACAGTATCACACAGGAGAGTATTAGATACACAGCTCAGCAGACGGTATCACACAGGAGAGTATTAGATACACAGCTCAGCAGACGGTATCACACAGGAGAGAATTAGATACACAGCTCAGCAGACGGTATCACACAGGAGAGGATTAGATACATGGCTCAGCAGACAGTATCACACAGGATAGGATTAGATACACGGCTCAGCAGACAGTATCACACAGGAGAGGATTAGATACACAGCTCAGCAGACAGTATCACACAGGGGATGATTAGATACACTGTTTAGCAGATAGTATCACACAGGATAGGATTAGATGCACAGCTCAGCAGACAGTATCACACAGGAGAGGATTAGATACACGGCTCATCAGACAGTATCGCACAGGAGAGGATTTGATACATAGCTCATCAGACAGTATCACACAGGAGAGGATTAGATACACAGCTCAGCTGACAGTATCACACAGGAGAGGATTAGATACACAGCTCAGCAGACAGTATCACACAGGAGAGGATGAGATACACAGCATAGGTTTAGATACACAGCTCAGCAGACAGTATCACACATGAGGGGATTAGATACACAGCTCAGCAGACAGTATCACACAGGAGGGGATTAGATACACAGCTCAGCAGACAGTATCACACAGGATAAGATTAGATACACAGCTCAGCAGACAGTATCACACAGGATAAGATTAGATACACAGTTCAGCAGACAGTATTACACAGGAGAAGATTAGATGCACAGCTCAGCAGACAGTATCACATAGGACAGGATTAGATACACAGTTCATCAGACAGTATCACACAGGAGAGGATTAGATACACAGCTCAGCAGACAGTATCTCACAGGAGAGGATTAGATACATGGCTCAGCAGACAGTATCACACAGGAGAGGATTAGATACACAGCTCAGCAGACAGTATCACACAGGAGGGGATTAGATACACAGCTGAGGAGACAGTATCACACAGCATAGGATTAGATACACAGCTCAGCAGGCAGTATCACACAGCATAGGATTAGATACACAGCTCAGCAGACAGTATCACACAGCATAGGATTAGATACACAGCTCAGCAGATAGTATCGCACAGCATAGGATTAGATACACGGCTCAGCAGACAGTATCACACAGGACAGGATTAGATACACAGCTCAGCAGACAGTATCACACAGGAGAGGATTAGATACACAGCTCAGCAGACAGTATCACACAGCATAGGATTAGATACACGGCTCAGCAGACAGTATCACACAGGACAGGATTAGATACACAGCTCAGCAGACAGTATCACACAGGAGAGGATTAGATACACAGCTCAGCAGACAGTATCACACAGCGTAGGATTAGATACACAGCTCAGCAGACAGTATCACACAGGAGAGGATTAGATGCACAGATCAGCAGACAGTATCACACAGCATAGGATTAGATACACAGCTCAGCAGACAGTATCACACAGGAGTGGATTAGATACACGGCTGAGCAGACAGTATCACACAGGATAGTATTAGATACACTGCTCAGCAGACAGTATCACACAGGAGAGTATTAGATACACAGCTCAGCAGACGGTATCACACAGGAGAGTATTAGATACACAGCTCAGCAGACGGTATCACACAGGAGAGAATTAGATACACAGCTCAGCAGACGGTATCACACAGGAGAGGATTAGATACATGGCTCAGCAGACAGTATCACACAGGATAGGATTAGATACACGGCTCAGCAGACAGTATCACACAGGAGAGGATTAGATACACAGCTCAGCAGACAGTATCACACAGGGGATGATTAGATACACTGTTTAGCAGATAGTATCACACAGGATAGGATTAGATGCACAGCTCAGCAGACAGTATCACACAGGAGAGGATTAGATACACGGCTCATCAGACAGTATCGCACAGGAGAGGATTTGATACATAGCTCATCAGACAGTATCACACATGAGAGGATTAGATACATGGTTCAGCAGACAGTATCACACAGGAGAGGATTAGATACACAGCTCAGCTGACAGTATCACACAGGAGAGGATTAGATACACAGCTCAGCAGACAGTATCGCACAGGAGAGGATTAGATACACAGCTCAGCAGCCGGTATCACACAGGAGAGGATTAGATACACTGCTCAGCAGACGGTATCACACAGGAGAGGATTAGATACACGGTTGAGCAGACAGTATCACACAGGGTAGGATTAGAGATACAGCTCAGCAGACAGTATCACACAGCATAGGATTAGATACACAGCTCAGCAGACAGTATCACACAGCATAGGATTTGATACACAGCTCAGCAGACAGTATCACACAGCATAGGATTTGATACACAGCTCAGCAGACAGTATCACACAGCATAGGATTTGATACACAGCTCAGCTGACAATATCACACAGGATAGGATTAGATATACAGATCAGCAGACAGTATCACACAGGATAGGATTAGATACACTGCTCAGCAGACAGTATCACTGTACAGGATTAGATACACAGCTCACCAGACAGTATCACACAGCATAGGATTAGATACACAGGTCAGCAAACAGTATCACACAGGATAGGATTAGATACACTGCTCAGCAGATGGTATCACACAGGATAGGATTAGATACACAGCTCAGCAGACAGTATCACACAGGATAGGATTAGATACACGGCTCAGCAGACAGTATCACAGGAGGGGATTAGATACACGGCTCAGTAGACAGTATCACACAGGAGAGGATTAGATACACATCATAGGATTAGATACACAGCTCAGCAGACAGTATCACACAGGAGGGGATTAGATACACAGCTCAGCAGACAGTATCACACAGGATAAGATTAGATACACTGCTCAGCAGACAGTATCACACAGGAGAGGATTAGATACACAGCTCAGCAGACAGTATCACACAGGATAAGATTAGATACACGGCTCAGCAGACAGAATCACACAGGAGAGGATTAGATACACAGCTCAGCTGACAGTATCACACAGCATAGGATTAGATACACGGCTCAGCAGACAGTATCGCACAGGAGACGATTAGATACACAGCTCAGCAGACAGTATCACACATTAGAGGATTAGATACACAGCTCAGCAGACAGTATCACACAGGAGAGGATTAGATACACAGCTCAGCACACAGTTTCACCAGGAGAGGATTAGATACACGGCTCAGCAGACAGTATCGCACAGGAGAGGATTAGATACACAGCTCAGCAGACAGTATCGCACAGGAGAGGATTAGATACACAGCTCAGCAGACAGTATCACACAGGAGGGGATTAGATACACGGCTCAGCAGACAGTATCGCACAGGAGAGGATTAGATACACAGCTCAGCAGACAGTATCACACAGGAGGGGATTAGATACACTGCTCACCAGACAGTATCACACAGCATAGGATTAGAAACACAGCTCAGCAGACAGTATCACACAAGAGTGGATTAGATACACGGCTCAGCAGACAGTATCGCACAGGGCGGGATTAGATACATGGTTCAGCAAACAGTATCACACAGGATAGGATTAGATACACAGTTCACCATCACTGCGTCATAATAGCACTGCAGTATGTGGTAAGGGACTACAACTCCCAGCAAGTGACAGCGCAGGCACCGATCATGTAACTAAACCATCACTGCGTCATAATAGCACTGCAGTATGTGGTGAGGGACTACAACTCCCAGCAAGTGACAGCGCAGGCACTGGTCATGTAACTAAACCATCACTGCGTTATAATAGCACTGCAGTATGTGGTGAGGGACTACAACTCCCAGCAAGTGACAGCGCAGGCACCGATCATGTAACTAAACCATCACTGCGTCATAATAGCACTGCAGTATGTGGTGAGGGACTACAACTCCCAGCAAGTTTATTTCTTTTTATTTTACACGCTGCTGTTTTCCACAGTGAATTACCAGAAAGATCTGCACCATAATCATGCAGTGCAAATTTGCTGTTGTGGATTTTCTTGCGGATTTTTGCTAATTTGCTCTGATTTTCTATGGAAATCCTCCAGGAACAATCTGCCACATTTGAACAGATCTTCAGGCCTCATTCAGACATCTGTAGTTTTCTGGTACATTAAAAAAAAGGAAAAAAAACAAAACTGATTTTCATCAAAGGGATCGATCCGAATTGTATCAATGTTTGTTACTATATGCAAATAAAAAAAATATATATATATGGATATGTGAGCTGCCCCATAGATGGTAAAGGTGCGTATTATGTCTGTCAATAACATGGATGTAAAAAAACAGACGTCTGAATGAGACGTTCACCCCACAAGATCATCTAGCAATAGTGCAGCTCTGACCTGACACATAGCATTCACAGAAAGACTCCTGATCAGCACATATGATGTCTGTGATCTATAAAGAGTCCTCCACATTGTACCCACTACATATACATTCACAATAAAGCTGCCCCCGTAACATCAACTGCCCCACACCTACCACATATAGCCAGGTCCCCGCTCCCCCACACACAGTATATAGCCAGGTCCCCGCTCCCCTACACAAAGTATATAGCCAGGTCCCCGCTCCCCCACACACAGTATATAGCCAGGTCCCCGCTCCCCCACACAAAGTATATAGCCAAGCTCCCCGCTCCCCCACACAAAGTATATAGCCAGGTCCCCTCCTCCATGTATAGCATATTTATCCAGGTCCCCGCTCCCCCACACACAGTATATAGCCAAGATCCCCGCTCCCCCACACAAAGTATATAGCCAAGATCCCCGCTCCCCCACACAAAGTATATAGCCAGGTCCCCGCTCCCCCACACACAGTATATAGCCAAGGTCCCCTCCTCCATGTATAGCATATTTATCCAGGTCTCCGCTCCCCCACACACAGTATATAGCCAAGGTCCCCTCCTCCATGTATAGCATATTTATCCAGGTCCCCGCTCCCCCACACAAAGTATATAGCCAAGATCCCCTTCTCCATGTATAGCATATTTATCCAGGTCTCCCTCCCCCACATATAGCAAAGAGAACCAAGTCCAGCACCCCCTCCCCCACCACACAGCATACGGTATATAGACAAGTCCCCTCCACACAGCATACGGTATATAGACAAGACCCCCACACACAGCATACGGTATATAGACAAGTCCCCCACACACAGCATACGGTATATAGACAAGTCCCCCACACACAGCATACGGTATATAGACAAGTCCCCCACACACAGCATACGGTATATAGACAAGTCCCTCCCACACAGCATACAGTATATAGACAAGTCCCCCACACACAGCATACGGTATATAGACAAGTCTCCCACACACAGCATACGGTATATAGACAAGTCCCCCACACACAGCATACGGTATATAGACAAGTCTCCCACACACAGCATACGGTATATAGACAAGTCCCCACCACACAGCATACAGTATATAGACAAGTCCCCCACACACAGCATACAGTATATAGACAAGTCCCCCCCACACAGCATACAGTATATAGACAAGTCCCCCACACACAGCATACGGTATATAGACAAGTCCCCCTCACACAGCATACGGTATATAGACAAGTCCCCCACACACAGCATACGGTATATAGACAAGTCCCCACACACAGCATACAGTATATAGACAAGTCCCCCACACACAGCATACAGTATATAGACAAGTCCCCCACACACAGCATATGGTATATAGACAAGTCCCCCACACACAGTATACAGTATATAGACATGTCCACCACACACAGCATACGGTATATAGACAAGTCCCCCCCACACAGCATACAGTATATAGACAAGTCCCCCACACACAGCATACGGTATATAGACAAGTCCCCCTCACACAGCATACGGTATATAGACAAGTCCCCCACACACAGCATACGGTATATAGACAAGTCCCCACACACAGCATACAGTATATAGACATGTCCCCCACAAACAGCATACGGTATATAGACAAGTCCCCCACACACAGCATACAGTATATAGACAAGTCCCCACACACAGCATACGGTATATAGACAAGTCCCCCACACACAGCATACGGTATATAGACAAGCCCCCCACACAGCATACGGTATATAGACAAGTCCCCCACACACAGCATACGGTATATAGACAAGTCCCCCCCACACAGCATACAGTATATAGACAAGTCCCCCCACACAGCATACAGTATATAGACATGTCCCCCACACACAGCATACGGTATATAGACAAGTCCCCCACACACAGCATACAGTATATAGACAAGTCCCCACACACAGCATACGGTATATAGACAAGTCCCCCACACACAGCATACGGTATATAGACAAGTCCCCCCCACACACAGCATACAGTATATAGACAAGTCCCCCCCACACAGCATACGGTATATAGACAAGTCCCCCACACACAGAATACGGTATATAGACAAGTTCCCCCCACACAGCATACGGTATATAGACAAGTCCCCCACACACAGCATACGGTATATAGACAAGTCCCCCACACACAGCATACAGTATATAGACAAGTCTCCCATACACAGCATACGGTATATAGACAAGTCCCCCACACACAGCATACGGTATAGAGACAAGTCCCCCACACACAGCATACGGTATATAGACAAGTCCCCCACACACAGCATACGGTATATAGACAAGTCCCCCCCACACACAGCATACAGTATATAGACAAGTCCCCCCCACACAGCATACGGTATATAGACAAGTCCCCCACACACAGAATACAGTATATAGACAAGCCCCCACACACAGCATACGGTATATAGACAAGTCCCCCACACACAGCATACAGTATATAGACAAGTCCCCCATACACAGCATACGGTATATAGACAAATCCCCCACACACAGCATACGGTATATAGACAAGTCCCCCACACACAGCATACGGTATATAGACAAGTCCCCCACCCACAGCATACGGTATATAGACAAGTCCCCCATACACAGCATACGGTATATAGACAAGTCCCCCATACACAGCATACGGTATATAGACAAGTCCCCCACACACAGCATACGGTATATAGACAAGTCCCCCCCACACAGCATACGGTATATAGACAAGTCCCCCACACACAGAATACAGTATATAGACAAGCCCCCCACACACAGCATACGGTATATAGACAAGTCCCCCACACACAGCATACAGTATATAGACAAGTCCCCCATACACAGCATACAGTATATAGACAAGTCCCCCATACACAGCATACAGTATATAGACAAGTCCCCCCACACAGCATACAGTATATAGACAAGTCCCCCACACACAGAATACAGTATATAGACAAGTCCCCCCACACAGCATACAGTATATAGACAAGTCCCCCACACACAGCATACAGTATATAGACAAGTCCCCCCACACAGCATACGGTATATAGACAAGTCCCCCCCACACAGCATACGGTATATAGACAAGTCCCCCCCCACACACACAGCATACAGTATATAGACAAGTCCCCCCCACACAGCATACAGTATATAGACAAGTCCCCCACACACAGCATACGGTATATAGACAAGTCCCCCCCACACACAGCATACAGTATATAGACAAGTCCCCCCCACACAGCATACGGTATATAGACAAGTCCCCCACACACAGAATACGGTATATAGACAAGTCCCCCCCACACAGCATACGGTATATAGACAAGTCCCCCACACACAGCATACGGTATATAGACAAGTCTCCCATACACAGCATACGGTATATAGACAAGTCCCCCACACACAGCATACGGTATAGAGACAAGTCCCCCCCACACAGCATACGGTATATAGACAAGTCCCCCACACACAGCATACAGTATATAGACAAGTCCCCCACACACAGCATACGGTATATAGACAAGTCCCCCACACACAGCATACAGTATATAGACAAGTCCCCCACACACAGCATACGGTATATAGACAAGTCCCCCACACACAGCATACAGTATATAGACAAGTCTCCCATACACAGCATACGGTATATAGACAAGTCCCCCACACACAGCATACGGTATATAGACAAGTCCCCCACACACAGCATACGGTATATAGACAAGTCCCCCCCACACACAGCATACAGTATATAGACAAGTCCCCCCCACACAGCATACGGTATATAGACAAGTCCCCCACACACAGCATACGGTATATAGACAAGTCCCCCACACACAGCATACAGTATATAGACAAGTCTCCCATACACAGCATACGGTATATAGACAAGTCTCCCATACACAGCATACGGTATATAGACAAGTCCCCCACACACAGCATACAGTATATAGACAAGTCTCCCATACACAGCATACAGTATATAGACAAGTCTCCCATACACAGCATACGGTATATAGACAAGTCCCCCACACACAGCATACAGTATATAGACAAGTCCCCCACACACAGTATACAGTATATAGACAAGTCTCCCATACACAGCATACAGTATATAGACAAGTCCCCCACACACAGCATACGGTATATAGACAAGTCCCCCACACACAGCATACAGTATATAGACAAGTCTCCCATACACAGCATACGGTATATAGACAAGTCCCCCACACACAGCATACGGTATAGAGACAAGTCCCCCCCACACAGCATACGGTATATAGACAAGTCCCCCACACACAGCATACAGTATATAGACAAGTCCCCCACACACAGCATACGGTATATAGACAAGTCCCCCACACACAGCATACAGTATATAGACAAGTCCCCCACACACAGCATACGGTATATAGACAAGTCCCCCACACACAGCATACAGTATATAGACAAGTCTCCCATACACAGCATACGGTATATAGACAAGTCCCCCACACACAGCATACGGTATATAGACAAGTCCCCCACACACAGCATACGGTATATAGACAAGTCCCCCCCACACACAGCATACAGTATATAGACAAGTCCCCCCCACACAGCATATGGTATATAGACAAGTCCCCCACACACAGAATACAGTATATAGACAAGCCCCCACACACAGCATACGGTATATAGACAAGTCCCCCACACACAGCATACAGTATATAGACAAGTCCCCCATACACAGCATACGGTATATAGACAAATCCCCCACACACAGAATACAGTATATAGACAAGCCCCCACACACAGCATACGGTATATAGACAAGTCCCCCACACACAGAATACGGTATATAGACAAGTCCCCCCCACACAGCATACGGTATATAGACAAGTCCCCCACACACAGCATACGGTATATAGACAAGTCCCCCCCACACACAGCATACAGTATATAGACAAGTCCCCCCACACAGTATACGGTATATAGACAAGTCCCCCACACACAGAATACAGTATATAGACAAGCCCCCACACACAGCATACGGTATATAGACAAGTCCCCCACACACAGCATACGGTATATAGACAAGTCCCCCCCACACACAGCATACAGTATATAGACAAGTCCCCCCACACAGCATACGGTATATAGACAAGTCCCCCACACACAGCATACAGTATATAGACAAGTCCCCCATACACAGCATACGGTATATAGACAAGTCCCCCACACACAGCATACGGTATATAGACAAGTCCCCCACACACAGCATACGGTATATAGACAAGTCCCCCACACACAGCATACGGTATATAGACAAGTCCCCCATACACAGCATACGGTATATAGACAAGTCCCCCATACACAGCATACGGTATATAGACAAGTCCCCCACACACAGCATACGGTATATAGACAAGTCCCCCATACACAGCATACGGTATATAGACAAGTCCCCCACACACAGCATACGGTATATAGACAAGTCCCCCACACACAGCATACGGTATATAGACAAGTCCCCCACACACAGCATACGGTATATAGACAAGTCCCCCATACACAGCAAACGGTATATAGACAAGTCCCCCACACACAGCATACGGTATATAGACAAGTCCCCCACACACAGCATACGGTATATAGACAAGTCACCCCCACACAGCATACGGTATATAGACAAGTCCCCCACACACAGAATACAGTATATAGACAAGCCCCCCACACACAGCATACGGTATATAGACAAGTCCCCCACACACAGCATACAGTATATAGACAAGTCCCCCATACACAGCATACAGTATATAGACAAGTCCCCCCACACAGCATACAGTATATAGACAAGTCCCCCACACACAGAATACAGTATATAGACAAGTCCCCCCACACAGCATACAGTATATAGACAAGTCCCCCACACACAGCATACAGTATATAGACAAGTCCCCCCCACACAGCATACGGTATATCGACAAGTCCCCCCCACACAGCATACGGTATATAGACAAGTCCCCCCCCACACACACAGCATACAGTATATAGACAAGTCCCCCCCACACAGCATACAGTATATAGACAAGTCCCCCACACACAGCATACGGTATATAGACAAGTCCCCCCACACACAGCATACGGTATATAGACAAGTCCCCCATACACAGCATACGGTATATAGACAAGTCCCCCATACACAGCATACAGTATATAGACAAGTCCCCCACACACAGCTTACGGTATATAGACAAGTCCCCCCACACACAGCATACGGTATATAGACAAGTTCCCCATACACAGCATACGGTATATAGACAAGTCCCCCATACACAGCATACGGTATATAGACAAGTCCCCCCACACAGCATACAGTATATAGACAAGTCTCCCACACACAGCTTATGGTATATAGACAAGTCCCCCCACACACAGCATACGGTATATAGACAAGTCCCCCCACACACAGCATACGGTATATAGACAAGTCCCCCCACACACAGCATACGGTATATAGACAAGTTCCCCATACACAGCATACGGTATATAGACAAGTCCCCCACACACAGCTTACGGTATATAGACAAGTTCCCCCACACACAGCATACGGTATATAGACAAGTCCCCCCACACACAGCATACAGTATATAGACAAGTTCCCCATACACAGCATACGGTATATAGACAAGTCCCCCATACACAGCATACGGTATATAGACAAGTCCCCCCACACAGCATACGGTATATAGACAAGTCCCCCCCACACAGCATACGGTATATAGACAAGTCCCCCACACACAGCATACGGTATATAGACAAGTCCCCCACACACAGCATACGGTATATAGACAAGTCCCCCCACACACAGCATAAGGTATATAGACAAGTCCCCCATACACAGCATACAGTATATAGACAAGTCCCCCACACACAGCTTACGGTATATAGACAAGTCCCCCCCACACAGCATACAGTATATAGACAAGTCCCCCACACACAGCATACGGTATATAGACAAGTCCCCCACACACAGCATACGGTATATAGACAAGTCCCCCACACACAGCATACGGTATATAGACAAGTCCCCCCACACAGCATACGGTATATAGACAAGTCCCCCCACACAGCATACGGTATATAGACAAGTCCCCCCCACACACAGCATACAGTATATAGACAAGTCCCCCCCACACAGCATACGGTATATAGACAAGTCCCCCACACACAGAATACAGTATATAGACAAGCCCCCACACACAGCATACGGTATATAGACAAGTCCCCCACACACAGCATACAGTATATAGACAAGTCCCCCATACACAGCATACGGTATATAGACAAATCCCCCACACACAGAATACAGTATATAGACAAGCCCCCACACACAGCATACGGTATATAGACAAGTCCCCCACACATAGAATACGGTATATAGACAAGTCCCCCCCACACAGCATACGGTATATAGACAAGTCCCCCACACACAGCATACGGTATATAGACAAGTCCCCCCCACACACAGCATACAGTATATAGACAAGTCCCCCCACACAGTATACGGTATATAGACAAGTCCCCCACACACAGAATACAGTATATAGACAAGCCCCCACACACAGCATACGGTATATAGACAAGTCCCCCACACACAGCATACAGTATATAGACAAGTCCCCCATACACAGCATACGGTATATAGACAAGTCCCCCACACACAGCATACGGTATATAGACAAGTCCCCCACACACAGCATACGGTATATAGACAAGTCCCCCACACACAGCATACGGTATATAGACAAGTCCCCCATACACAGCATACGGTATATAGACAAGTCCCCCATACACAGCATACGGTATATAGACAAGTCCCCCACACACAGCATACGGTATATAGACAAGTCCCCCATACACAGCATACGGTATATAGACAAGTCCCCCACACACAGCATACGGTATATAGACAAGTCCCCCACACACAGCATACGGTATATAGACAAGTCCCCCACACACAGCATACGGTATATAGACAAGTCCCCCATACACAGCAAACGGTATATAGACAAGTCCCCCACACACAGCATACGGTATATAGACAAGTCCCCCACACACAGCATACGGTATATAGACAAGTCACCCCCACACAGCATACGGTATATAGACAAGTCCCCCACACACAGAATACAGTATATAGACAAGCCCCCCACACACAGCATACGGTATATAGACAAGTCCCCCACACACAGCATACAGTATATAGACAAGTCCCCCATACACAGCATACAGTATATAGACAAGTCCCCCCACACAGCATACAGTATATAGACAAGTCCCCCACACACAGAATACAGTATATAGACAAGTCCCCCCACACAGCATACAGTATATAGACAAGTCCCCCACACACAGCATACAGTATATAGACAAGTCCCCCCCACACAGCATACGGTATATCGACAAGTCCCCCCCACACAGCATACGGTATATAGACAAGTCCCCCCCCACACACACAGCATACAGTATATAGACAAGTCCCCCCCACACAGCATACAGTATATAGACAAGTCCCCCACACACAGCATACGGTATATAGACAAGTCCCCCCACACACAGCATACGGTATATAGACAAGTCCCCCATACACAGCATACGGTATATAGACAAGTCCCCCATACACAGCATACAGTATATAGACAAGTCCCCCACACACAGCTTACGGTATATAGACAAGTCCCCCCACACACAGCATACGGTATATAGACAAGTTCCCCATACACAGCATACGGTATATAGACAAGTCCCCCATACACAGCATACGGTATATAGACAAGTCCCCCCACACAGCATACAGTATATAGACAAGTCTCCCACACACAGCTTATGGTATATAGACAAGTCCCCCCACACACAGCATACGGTATATAGACAAGTCCCCCCACACACAGCATACGGTATATAGACAAGTCCCCCCACACACAGCATACGGTATATAGACAAGTTCCCCATACACAGCATACGGTATATAGACAAGTCCCCCACACACAGCTTACGGTATATAGACAAGTCCCCCCACACACAGCATACGGTATATAGACAAGTCCCCCCACACACAGCATACAGTATATAGACAAGTTCCCCATACACAGCATACGGTATATAGACAAGTCCCCCATACACAGCATACGGTATATAGACAAGTCCCCCCACACAGCATACGGTATATAGACAAGTCCCCCCCACACAGCATACGGTATATAGACAAGTCCCCCACACACAGCATACGGTATATAGACAAGTCCCCCACACACAGCATACGGTATATAGACAAGTCCCCCCACACACAGCATAAGGTATATAGACAAGTCCCCCATACACAGCATACAGTATATAGACAAGTCCCCCACACACAGCTTACGGTATATAGACAAGTCCCCCCCACACAGCATACAGTATATAGACAAGTCCCCCACACACAGCATACGGTATATAGACAAGTCCCCCACACACAGCATACGGTATATAGACAAGTCCCCCACACACAGCATACGGTATATAGACAAGTCCCCCCACACAGCATACGGTATATAGACAAGTCCCCCCACACAGCATACGGTATATAGACAAGTCCCCCATACACAGCATACGGTATATAGACAAGTCCCCCCCACACACAGCATACAGTATATAGACAAGTCCCCCCCACACAGCATACGGTATATAGACAAGTCCCCCCACACAGCATACAGTATATAGACAAGTCCCCCACACACAGCATATGGTATATAGACAAGTCCCCCCACACAGCATACGGTATATAGACAAGTCCCCCCCACACACAGCATACAGTATATAGACAAGATCCCCACACACAGCATACGGTATATAGACAAGTCCCCCACACAGCATACGGTATATAGACAAGTCCCCCCCACACAGCATACAGTATATAGACAAGTCCACCACACACAGCATACGGTATATAGACAAGTCCCCCCCACACACAGCATACATTATATAGACAAGTCCCCCCCACACAGCATACAGTATATAGACAAGTCCCCCCCACACAGCATACAGTATATAGACAAGTCCCCCCACACAGCATACGGTATATAGACAAGTCCCCCCCACACACAGCATACGGTATATAGACAAGTCCCCCCCACACAGCATACGGTATATAGACAAGTCCCCCCCCCACAGCATACAGTATATAGACAAGTCCTCCACATAGCATGCGGTATATAGACAAGTCCCCCACACACAGCATACAGTATATAGACAAGTCCCCCACACAGCATACGGTATATAGACAAGTCCCCCACACACAGCATACGGTATATAGACAAGTCCCCCACACACAGCATACGGTATATAGACAAGTCCCCCACACATAGCATACAGTATATAGACAAGTCCCCCACACACAGCATACGGTATATAGACAAGTCCCCCACACACATCATACGGTATATAGACAAGTCCCCCACACACAGCATACGGTATATAGACAAGTCCCCCCCACACATCATACGGTATATAGACAAGTCCCCCCCACACACAGCATACGGTATAAAGACAAGTCCCCCCCACACATCATACGGTATATAGACAAGTCCCCCCCACACATCATACGGTATATAGACAAGTCCCCCCAACACAGCATACGGTATATAGACAAGTCCCCCCCACACATCATACGGTATATAGACAAGTCCCCCACACACAGCATACGGTATATAGACAAGTCCCCCCCACACATCATACGGTATATAGACAAGTCCCCCCAACACAGCTTACGGTATATAGACAAGTCCCCCACACACAGCATACGGTATATAGACAAGTCCCCCACACACAGCATACTGTATATAGACAAGTCCCCCACACACAGCATACGGTATATAGACAAGTCCCCCACACACAGCATACAGTATATAGACAAGTCCCCCCACACAGCATACGGTATATAGACAAGTCCACCACACACAGCATACGGTATATAGACAAGTTCCCCACACACAGCATACGGTATATAGACAAGTCCCCCACACACAGCATACGGTATATAGACAAGTTCCCCACACACAGCATACAGTATATAGACAAGTCCCCCCCACAGCATACGGTATATAGACAAGTCCCCCACACACAGCATACGGTATATAGACAAGTCCCCCACACACAGCATACGGTATATAGACAAGTCCCCCACACAGCATACGGTATATAGACAAGTTCCCCACACACAGCATACAGTATATAGAGAAGTCCCCCCACACAGCATACAGTATATAGACAAGTCCCCCGACACAGCATACGGTATATAGACAAGTCCCCCACACACAGCATACAGTATATAGACGAGTCCCCCACACGCAGCATACTGTATATAGACAAGTCCCCCACACACAGCATACAGTATATAGACAAGTCCCCCACACGCAGCATACTGTATATAGACAAGTCCCCCACACACAGCATACAGTATATAGACAAGTCCCCCACACAGCATACGGTATATAGACAAGTCCCCCACACACAGCATACAGTATATAGACAAGTCCCCCACACACAGCATACGGTATATAGACAAGTCCCCCACACACAGCATACGGTATATAGACAAGTCCCCCACACACACCATACGGTATATAGATAAGTCCCCCACACACAGCATACGGTATATAGACAAGTCCCCCACACACAGCATACGGTATATAGACAAGTCCCGCACACACAGCATACGGTATATAGACAAGTCCCGCACACACAGCATACGGTATATAGACAAGTCCCCCACACACAGCATACAGTATATAGATAAGTCCCCCACACACAGCATACG
Source organism: Phyllobates terribilis (assembly GCF_046119375.1). NCBI lineage: Eukaryota > Metazoa > Chordata > Amphibia > Anura > Dendrobatidae > Phyllobates > Phyllobates terribilis. The sequence goes on along the minus strand of NW_027363010.1, from coordinate 1,084,149 downwards.
GTATATAGACAAGTCCCCCACACACAGCATACAGTATATAGACAAGTCCCCCCCACACACACAGCATACAGTATATAGACAAGTCCCCCCCACACACAGCATACGGTATATAGACAAGTCCCCCCCCACACACACAGCATACAGTATATAGACAAGTCCCCCCCACACACAGCATACGGTATATAGACAAGTCAAACCACACACAGCATACAGTATATAGACAAGTCCCCCACACACAGCATACGGTATATAGACAAGTCCCCCACACACAGCATACGGTATATAGACAAGTGCATAGCTGTGCTAGGGTAGGAGTGGGAGGAGACTTCCTTCTCTTGTCAGTGCTGGCCCTGCAGTGGAGCCCACCGGGGAATTCTCCAGCAGGCCAGTCCGAGCCTGGTCACATGCTGACTAGAGTCTCAGACACCTCTCTGAGTAGCCCACTGATAGAAGTGGATGAGAATCTAGTCGGCATTTGACCTCAACTATTACATCATAACACCGGCTTTATCTTTTTAAAGCATTGTAACCTTTACTCACTTTCTGAATCAGCCACAGATAAAACTCAGTAAGGATGGGTTGCTACTGTGTGCAATTTGCCAGCCAGCCCAGAACAGCGGTGACCTGAGCCGACAGCAGCGACTTGAGTAGACTGTGGCCACCTGAGCCAACAGCGGCATTTATATTGCGCTATCGCCAGGAAATGGATGACAATGGCAGTCAGGGGAATGGTGAAGGCCTGCATGGCTGCCATCTTGGTACTCCTGTGAAGTTCATCCACAGTCTGGACTTAATCTTATAAACTGTATACTGCATTACTAGAGGATTACTGTATATAGAATAAGCAGTCAAGAGATCGCAGGTTCAAGTGCCCTAAGGGGACATAAAAAAAGAAAGTAAAAATGGAAAAAAAAGAAAAAGTTTTATAAAGGAAAAAAAATAAACAAAAATGTTAAATCACCCCTATTTTCCGAGGTAAAAAAAAAGAAATTAAAAAAGAAACATTTTATATTGTCGTGTCTGTAAAAGTCCGACCTATCAAAGCCCAAATTATTTAAACCGCACGTTAAATAGCGGAAAAATAAATTAAGAAGCCAGAATTGCCGTATTATGGTGTCACCAAACAGTAATAAATAACCCGGTATTGTGTCACCATTTTGTGAGACCCTGCATTTGTTCCATGTTTCTGCTGATGAATCTGGGCGAGGTTCGCTTTCTGCTCGCCGACCTGCGGGGGTTATTGATGCCATTCTCTGCTGTCTACAAACTTTTCATCTCTTTTTGATGCATTTTTTGGGAGGTAAAATTACCCAAAAAGAAAAAAAAAAACTGGGGTGTTTAGATTATCTTTGCTGTTGGGCATTTGCTGTAGGGGTTAATATATTTATGATTTGATAGATTGGACTTTTTGTCAGTGTGTCAATACTAAATAAATAAATATATATATATAATCTTTTAGTCTTGCTTTGTATTGACAAATGGAGGTAGGAAATTTCAAAGGATTTTTTTATATATATAAATTTCAATTTTAATCCTTTTCTATCACATTATTTTTTGGTCCCGTTGGGCAACTTGAACCAAAAATCCACAACTCATTGGAATTGCGACACTTAAATTCTGCGGATGTCGGGAAGGGGATAAAGAGAATAAAGTAACTTTGCAGAAGGCTTCCGTTTTGTGTACACAGCTCCTGTGCTGACTTAGTGTTCTCTTTGGTTACACCACACACCCATTCTGTGTCCGGCCCCCACAGATCGCCATCTCCATATATATGGGGGGATTTCCTCATGTGACAGCCCCTCTGCCGATGTATACAGATCACATGTGGCTTCACCTTCAGCTTTGATCTCCGCAGTCTTCAGTTCCGGATCCTCCAGGATGAGGATAAATCTTTCTTGCTCTTCATTCCCCTCCGTGGCTGATACAGCAGCTCCACCGCGCCGACGTTCCCCTCATAGGGAGGAATCGCTCCGCAAAGACTGTTCTCAGCCACAGGACGATCCGCCGGATACAGGAGGAAAGTTCTCCTCTCTGCAATGAAGGATTATTCAACTTTTCTGCCATTTGTAAGATCTCTGCTTGTTGTCTGAGAATAAAAACATTCTTGTTAATATCCAGAACCTGAAAAAAATCTAATCCTGACAGCAGCGGAGCATTTATTACAATGGTATTCAGTCTAGACGATCCCCCTCCTGTCCTGACCGTTTGCTACAATGTATCAGTGCAGGGAAAATCTATCAGTTTGGACTTGGTTTCCCTTACAGAGGATTGTCCAGGCCAGACACCATTGTACCCAGTGGCGTCCCGCCAATGGCGGCAGGCCACGCGACTGCTATGGGGCCCGTGAGCTGGGGGGGCCCCATAGCAGTCGCCTGCACTGTGTACCCCCGCATCGGGTCCCCCTCCTGCACCCAGGCAAGCGGCGGGGCCCTGAGCAGGCGGGGGACTTACTCGCCGTCGGGCATCCCGGCGCACTATGGGCCCCCCCGCCTGCTCAGGGCCCCGGCCGTCACAATAATTACCTCTTCCTGTGCCCTAGACACTAGAATGTATGGGATCCTTCCAGGTGTGATGTCATTTCCGGGGGCGTGTTCTAGTTCAGCACCAGACGCCAGAGTCTCATGCAGAGACAGAGCTGCCGGTGAAGCTGCAGGAGGAGGTCAGTATCCTAAGCTGAGAAACAGGAGATTGTTCTATTAATTGCTGGTCTGATGTCTTTTCTTCTTGTTGTTTTTGGGGTGAGGGGGCTTGATACTTGCGAGTGAGGGATTTGGGGGGGTTAATGCTGGAGGGCAGTCTGGTGGGGTTAATTAATGCTTGTGGAGATCTTAGGGGGCTCTGGGGAATAATGCAGGGATAATGCGTGCTTGTGGGGGCCCTAAGGGGATGCTACGGGGTTGTGAGGGCTCTGGGGGGGATGCTGCGGGCTTAGGGGGGCCCTAAGGGGGATTCTGCGGTCTTGTGGGGGCTCTGGGGTGGATGCTGCGAGCTTGTGGGGGCTCTGGGGGGGTGAATGCTGTGGGCTTGTGGGGCCATGGGGGGGATGCTGCGGGCTTGTGGGGCCCTGGGGGGATGCTGTGAGCTTGTGGGTGCTCTGGGGGGGATGCTGCGGGCTTGTGGGGCCCTGGGGGGGATGCTGTGGGCTTGTGGGGGCTCTGGGGCGGGAATGCTGTGGGCTTGTGGGGCCCTGGGGGGGATGCTGCGGGCTTGTGGGGCCCTGGGGGGATGCTGTGGGCTTGTGGGGCCCTGGGGGGATGCTGTGGGCTTGTGGGTGCTCTGGGGGGGATGCTGCGGGCTTGTGGGGCCCTGGGGGGATGCTGTGGGCTTGTGGGTGCTCTGGGGGGGGATGCTGCGGGCTTGTGGGTGCTCTGGGGGGATGCTGCGGGCTTGTGGAGGCTCTGGCGGGGATGCTGCGAGCTTGTGGGGGCTCTGGGGGGGGGATGCTGTGAGCTTGTGGGGGCTCTGGTGGGGGGATGCTGTGGGCTTGTGGGGGCCCTGGGGGGGATGCTGTGGGCTTGTGGGGGCCCTTGGGGGATACTGCGGGCTTGTGGGAGCTCTGGGGGGGTGTGCTGCAGGCTTGTGGGGGCCCCGGGGGGATGCAGCAGGCTTGTGGGGGCCCTGGGGGGGATGCATCGGGCTTGTGGGTGCTCTGGTGGGGATGCAGCGGGCTTGTGGGTGCTCTGGGGGGGATGCTGCCGGCTTGTGGGTGCTCTGGGGGGGGATGCTGCGGGCTTGTGGGGGCTCTGGGGGGATGCTGCAGGCTTGTGGGGGGCTTGTGGGGCCTCTGTATGGGGTCCAGCCTGCATATGGCATTACATGGGGACCAGGCAGTATTCTCTATGGTGAATTATATGAGATCCAGTATTTTGTATGGAGCATTATATGGGGCTCATAATACTGTATGGAGGACTATGTTGTGCCCATAATATTGTATGGAGGACTTAGTGGTGCCATAACACTGTATGGAGGACTATACTGTCCGGTCTGCACTGTGCGCTGTGAGGATTCACCAGTTTCTGAGCTATTGTAGAATTTACAATAGATATCACTCATGAAATGTAAGAAGTCAGTGAAATGTTTGGCATTGTACTATATCTATATCTATAATTTCTCTGCTGTATCTGTGCATCATGAATGGTTGGATGTGTTAAAGGGGCCACTGAGACTCTTTCGCCCGGGGCCCACGAAAACCTGGAGGAGGGAGCATCATGTGACACCCCCTCTCCCATCATTCCTCCTCTGCGTCTGACGCGGCAGCATGATGACCCGCCACGCTGTGTCAGACAGTGGAGCTGGCAGCTGCTGAGGTGATCAGCTGCAGAGACTGAAGCAGCGGGGAACGAGGAGCGGTAAGTATGTATTTATTTTTAAATCAGTGTGTACTGATAATACTGGAGGACTGGGGCTGCATTTTACCCTACGGGTGGGGTGGGGCTGCATTTTACCCTATGGGGGGCTGCATTATACTGCGTACAGGACCATGGGGGAATGCATTATACTGAGTGGAGAACCATGGCGAGTGTCTTATACTGTGTGGAGGACCATGGGGGAGTACATTGTACTGTGTGGAGGACCATGGGGGAGTGCATTGTACTGTGTGGAGGACCATGGGGGAGTGCATTGTACTGTGTGGAGGACCATGGGGGAGTGCATTGTACTGTGTGGAGGACCATGGAGGAGTGCATTGTGCTGTGTGGAGGACCACGGAGAGTGCATTGTACTGTGTGGAGGACCACGTGGGAGTGCATTATACTGCGTGGAGGACCACGAGGGAGTGCATTATACTGCGTGGAGGACCACGAGGGAGTGCATTATACTGCGTGGAGGACCATGGGGAGTGTATTATACTGCGTGGAGGACCATGGCGAGTGCCTTATACTGTGTGGAGGACCATGGCGAAAGTCTTATACTGTGTGGAGGACCATGGCGAGTGCATTATACTCTATGGAGTGTGGAGAGGTGTGGGGCAGTTGGGGGATCATACTGTGTTGGTGTCATACTTTACCCTGTGAGTTGAGGTGGGGTACAGTAGGGTCATTATACTGCGCATATGGAGGAATTCACCATGGGGGTATCATACCGTGTTTGGGGGGCACTTTTGTTGGCACCACACTTTATGGGCAATGAAAAAGGGATCTAGGACTTCAGCAGGAGGAAAATTACTATGTAAAGGCTGGAAGGTTGTGAGATCTGCTCTTCTGTGACCCCGACAATTATTTACATTTTTACATATTTTTGTTGGGGGGGGGGGCCCAATTAGAACTTCTGCTATGGGGCCCCATGATTCCTATGTCCGCCCCTGATTGTACCAAATCCTCAGCTGTGCTGGTACTAAGGATATGGACACTCAGACATTTTGGGCTAAATATATACATACAAATATTTTTTCAATAACGTTTCATAAACAATTTGGCTTTTTTATTTCCTTTGCATTGCTAGTTGCAGATTGAGCTCACTGAGAATTTATCAGTGAGCTCATTCTGACCTTCTCTATGCTGATTATGTTCACAGACCAGCATGAAAGTTGGGCTGATCTCTGATGCAGTCATAAATCATCGCAGAAATAAAAGCGCTGGAAACTCCACATCATAAGGAGCTCACTGACTGAATCTCAAGTTAACTCATTCTGCAGCCATCAATGTGCTGCTGGGAAACAAAAAGCTGGTAAAGGCCGAACAGAGCAAATGTTACATGAAGAGAAATAGTAAAAAGTGTTTTTAGAGCAATATACATGTATTTAAAGGGATTGTCCGGTGTGAAGCTGAAGGCCTGCAGTCATCTGTGTGACTCTCTGTGACTGCAGACTTGTAATCCTCACATCATGTAGACTGCGCGCTGCCAGCATTATTCTCAGCCCAGAGATGGCAGAAGCCCCTGTATCATGTGTACAGGAATTGTGCCCCCTCTCCCCGAGGAGCAGCAGCGCCTCGTCCTCCAGATACATGAGGGTCCCATCGGGGAGATCCGCATGTACCGGCCATGATGTCATCTCCATGGATACGGCATCAATGTGCAGAGCAGAAGACCCCTGTAAGGGAGAGCTCAGACGTGGGGGGATTGATGTGGATGTGAGGAGCAGATCCCCCCATATTCACAGATTATCGCACAATACATGTGGCCTTGCACAGGAAAAACTGTGAGGAAAGAAGAAATCAGATTTCTTACAATATAGAATAATGTCCTCCTGCCCTCGCTCATGTCCAGTATTATTTATCCCCTGACCTTTAAGGTGGGGAACCCCTCCTGAGCCCCCTCCATTATATAGGAGCCATATATCTGCTCCATTACTGGCAGAAGGTAAGGAGCCAATCACACTGCACGGCTTCTACTTCCTGCTCTAAGCCCCGCCCACCTGCCTTCCCTTGAGATCTCCATGACAACCCTTGTGTGACTACAGTGACAGGCCACGCCCCCGAGGATTCTGATCAGTGCGGACGTCTCCATATTGCTGAGGACTGTGAGCGGCTGATGGGCGGAGCCAGCAGCGATGTGAGGGGCGGAGCCAGCAGCGATATGAGGGGCGGAGCCAACAGCGACATGAGGGGCGGAGCCAGCAGTGATATGAGGGGCGGAGCCAGCAGCGATATGAGGGGCGGAGCCAGCAGCGATATGAGGGGCAGAGCCAGCAGCGATATGAGGAGCGGAGCCAGCAGCGATATGAGGAGCGGAGCCAGCAGCGATATGAGGGGCAGAGCCAGCAGCGATATGAGGAGCGGAGCCAGCAGCGATATGAGGGGCAGAGCCAGCAGCGACATGAGGGGCAGAGCCAGCAGCGATATGAGAGGCGGAGCCAGCAGCGATATGAGGGGCGGAGCCAGCAGCGATATGAGGGGCAGAGCCAGCAGCGATATGAGGGGCGGAGCCAGCATCGATGTGAGGGGCAGAGCCAGCAGCAATATGAGGGGCGGAGCCAGCAGCAATATGAAGGGCGGAGCCAGCAGCGACATGAGGGGCGGAGCCAGCAGCGATATGAGGGGCGGAGCCAGCAGCGACTTGAGGGGCGGAGCCAGCAGCGATATGAGAGGCGGAGCCAGCAGCGATATGAGGGGCGGAGCCAGCAGCGATATGAGGGGCGGAGCCAGCAGCGATATGAGGGGCGGAGCCAGCAGCGATATGAGGGGCAGAGCCAGCAGCGATATGAGGGGCAGAGCCAGCAGCGATATGATGGGCGGAGCCAGCAGCGATATGAGGAGCGGAGCCAGCAGCGATATGAGGGGCAGAGCCAACAGCGATATGAGAGGCGGAGCCAGCAGCGATATGAGGAGCGGAGCCAGCAGCGATATGAGGGGCGGAGCCAGCAGCGATATGATGGGCGGAGCCAGCAGCGACATGAGGGGCAGAGCCAGCAGCGATATGATGGGCGGAGCCAGCAGCGACATGAGGGGCAGAGCCAGCAGCGATATGAGAGGCGGAGCCAGCAGCGATATGAGGGGCGGAGCCAGCAGCGATATGAGGGGCGGAGCCAGCAGCGATATGATGGGCGGAGCCAGCAGCGATATGAGGGGCGGAGCCAGCAGCGATATGAGGGGCAGAGCCAGCAGCGATATGAGAGGCGGAGCCAGCAGCAATATGAGGGGCGGAGCCAGCAGCGATATGAGGGGCAGAGCCAGCAGCGATATGATGGGCGGAGCCAGCAGCGACATGAGGGGCAGAGCCAGCAGCGATATGAGAGGCGGAGCCAGCAGCGATATGAGGGGCGGAGCCAGCAGCGATATGAGGGGCGGAGCCAGCAGCGATATGATGGGCGGAGCCAGCAGCGATATGAGGGGCGGAGCCAGCAGCGATATGAGGGGCAGAGCCAGCAGCGATATGAGAGGCGGAGCCAGCAGCAATATGAGGGGCGGAGCCAGCAGCGATATGAGGGGCAGAGCCAGCAGCGATATGAGGAGCGGAGCCAGCAGCGATATGAGGGGCAGAGCCAGCAGCGATATGAGGGGCGGAGCCAGCAGCGATATGAGGGGCGGAGCCATCAGCGATATGAGGAGCGGAGCCAGCAGCGATATGAGGGGCGGAGCCAGCAGCGATATGAGGGGCGGAGCCAGCAGCGATATGATGGGCGGAGCCAGCAGCGATATGAGGGGCAGAGCCAGCAGCGATATGATGGGCGGAGCCAGCAGCGATATGAGGAGCGGAGCCAGCAGCGATATGAGGGGCAGAGCCAGCAGCGATATGAGGGGCGGAGCCAGCAGCGATATGATGGGCGGAGCCAGCAGCGATATGAGGGGCAGAGCCAGCAGCGATATGAGGGGCAGAGCCAGCAGCGATATGATGGGCGGAGCCAGCAGCGATATGAGGGGCAGAGCCAGCAGCGATATGAGGGGCGGAGCCAGCAGCGATATGATGGGCGGAGCCAGCAGCGATGTGAGGGGCGGAACCAGCAGCGATATGATGGGCGGAGCCAGCAGCGATATGAGGAGCGGAGCCAGCAGCGATATGAGGGGCAGAGCTAGCAGCGATATGAGAGGCGGAGCCAGCAGCGATATGAGGGGCGGAGCCAGCAGCGATATGAGGGGCAGAGCCAGCAGCGATATGATGGGCGGAGCCAGCAGCGACATGAGGGGCAGAGCCAGCAGCGATATGAGAGGCGGAGCCAGCAGCGATATGAGGGGCGGAGCCAGCAGCGATATGAGGGGCGGAGCCAGCAGCGATATGATGGGCGGAGCCAGCAGCGATATGAGGGGCGGAGCCAGCAGCGATATGAGGGGCAGAGCCAGCAGCGATATGAGAGGCGGAGCCAGCAGCAATATGAGGGGCGGAGCCAGCAGCGATATGAGGGGCAGAGCCAGCAGCGATATGAGGAGCGGAGCCAGCAGCGATATGAGGGGCAGAGCCAGCAGCGATATGAGGGGCGGAGCCAGCAGCGATATGAGGAGCGGAGCCAGCAGCGATATGAGGGGCGGAGCCAGCAGCGATATGATGGGCGGAGCCAGCAGCGATATGAGGGGCGGAGCCAGCAGCGATATGAGGGGCAGAGCCAGCAGCGATATGAGGAGCGGAGCCAGCAGCGATATGAGGGGCAGAGCCAGCAGCGATATGAGGGGCGGAGCCAGCAGCGATATGAGGAGCGGAGCCAGCAGCGATATGAGGGGCGGAGCCAGCAGCGATATGAGGGGCGGAGCCAGCAGCGATATGATGGGCGGAGCCAGCAGCGATATGAGGGGCAGAGCCAGCAGCGATATGATGGGCGGAGCCAGCAGCGATATGAGGAGCGGAGCCAGCAGCGATATGAGGGGCAGAGCCAGCAGCGATATGAGGGGCGGAGCCAGCAGCGATATGATGGGCGGAGCCAGCAGCGATATGAGGGGCAGAGCCAGCAGCGATATGAGGGGCAGAGCCAGCAGCGATATGATGGGCGGAGCCAGCAGCGATATGAGGGGCAGAGCCAGCAGCGATATGAGGGGCGGAGCCAGCAGCGATATGATGGGCGGAGCCAGCAGCGATGTGAGGGGCGGAACCAGCAGCGATATGATGGGCGGAGCCAGCAGCGATATGAGGAGCGGAGCCAGCAGCGATATGAGGGGCAGAGCCAGCAGCGATATGAGAGGCGGAGCCAGCAGCGATATGAGGGGCGGAGCCAGCAGCGATATGAGGGGCAGAGCCAGCAGCGATATGATGGGCGGAGCCAGCAGCGACATGAGGGGCAGAGCCAGCAGCGATATGAGAGGCGGAGCCAGCAGCGATATGAGGGGCGGAGCCAGCAGCGATATGAGGGGCGGAGCCAGCAGCGATATGATGGGCGGAGCCAGCAGCGATATGAGGGGCGGAGCCAGCAGCGATATGAGGGGCAGAGCCAGCAGCGATATGAGAGGCGGAGCCAGCAGCAATATGAGGGGCGGAGCCAGCAGCGATATGAGGGGCAGAGCCAGCAGCGATATGAGGAGCGGAGCCAGCAGCGATATGAGGGGCAGAGCCAGCAGCGATATGAGGGGCGGAGCCAGCAGCGATATGAGGGGCGGAGCCAGCAGCGATATGAGCGGAGCCAGCAGCGATATGAGGGGCGGAGCCAGCAGCGATATGAGGGGCGGAGCCAGCAGCGATATGATGGGCGGAGCCAGCAGCGATATGAGGGGCAGAGCCAGCAGCGATATGATGGGCGGAGCCAGCAGCGATATGAGGAGCGGAGCCAGCAGCGATATGAGGGGCAGAGCCAGCAGCGATATGAGGGGCGGAGCCAGCAGCGATATGATGGGCGGAGCCAGCAGCGATATGAGGGGCGGAGCCAGCAGCGATATGAGGGGCAGAGCCAGCAGCGATATGATGGGCGGAGCCAGCAGCGATATGAGGGGCGGAGCCAGCAGCGATATGAGGGGCGGAGCCAGCAGCGATATGATGGGCGGAGCCAGCAGCGATGTGAGGGGCGGAACCAGCAGCGATATGATGGGCGGAGCCAGCAGCGATATGAGGAGCGGAGCCAGCAGCGATATGAGGGGCAGAGCCAGCAGCGATATGAGGGGCGGAGCCAGCAGCGATATGATGGGCGGAGCCAGCAGCGATATGAGGGGCAGAGCCAGCAGCGATATGATGGGCGGAGCCAGCAGCGATATGAGGGGCGGAGCCAGCAGCGATATGAGGGGCGCTCACAGCACTGACAGGAGCAGGTGTGTGTGCAGCCAGTTCCTCTGCTGTGGGTGTTGTGGTGTGTGAGCTTCGCCGTGTATATAATATACACATATATATATATACACACAGTTGAAATCAGAAGTTTCCATACACTGTATAAATAGACACATCTGCAGGTTTTTCTCAATATCTGACATGAAATCAGAATAAACCTTTCCCATTTTAGGTCAATTAGGATTACCATCATTTTTAATATTTGCCGAATGCCAGAATAATGAGCGTCTCTTGTAAGGGGCATTAAAAGAGTCTTGTTATACCACTCTGACCTCCACGTGTCTTGTAAGGGGCATTAAAACCGTCTTGTTATACCACTCTGACCTCCACGTGTCTTGTAAGTGGCATTAAAACCGTCTTGTTATACCACTCTGACCTCCACTTCTCTTCAGAGGGGCATTAAAACCGTCTTGTTATACCACTCTGACCTCCACGTCTCTTCTGAGGGGCATTAAAACCATCTTGTTATACCACTCTGACCTCCACGTCTCTTGTAAGGGGCATTAAAACCGTCTTGTTATACCACTCTGACCTCCACGTCTCTTCTGAGGGGCATTAAAACCGTCTTGTTATACCACTCTGACCTCCACGTGTCTTGTAAGGGGCATTAAAACCGTCTTGTTATGCCACTCTGACCTCCACGTCTCTTCTGAGGGGCATTAAAAGCGTCTTGTTAAGCTACTGGGACCTCCACGACTCTTCGAACGGGCATTGCATTTCCTCATAATTTTTGGAAGCTTTTGCTTGGAAGGCATAAGCAAATACTATGGGAGACCCACTCCCCAATAATGGGAATAATGTTTTTAAGATGCTGTACTGTATGGCTCTTGTAAGGGGCATTAAAACCGTCTTGTTAAGCTACTGTGACCTCCACGTCTCTTCAAAGGGGCATTAAAAGCGTCTTCTTAAGCCACTCTGAACTCCACAGCTCTTCCAAGGGGCATTGAAATGTTGTTTTTAATTACCTTACCTCTAATCTCCACGACTCTTCCAACGGGCATTGCATTTCCTCCTAATTTTAGTCAGCTTTTGCTTTTCAATGCAAAGGTGAAAACTAAGGGAGACACACTCCCCAATAATGGGTAGAAGGTTTTTAGTACGCTGTAATCCACATCTGTTTCCAGGGGCATTGCAGTTCCTTATAATTTTTGGAAAGCCTTCCATTCACTGCTTAGGCCAACAGTGCACAGGAGACCCAGTTGCCATAAATGGAAAAAAAGGTTTAGTTAAGGCCCTCTGACCTCCATGTCATTTCCAAGGGGCATTGGAGTGCCTCAAAAGTTTTGGTAGGCATTGCACTCACTGTATGCCCTATAACTGTGTAGCCAAACCGCTCCTTTTGTTACAGAAACATATCCTACAAGACATATGTGGTTGACTGGCCTGATATTGATGTGAATGGTCCCTGTTCCTCCTGCTCTTTCTCCTTTGCCACTACCTCATCCATCATTTATCACTTGAAGCTTTGTTTTAACGAGAGTCATAGAACTTGGATAGTAGCAGGAAAACATCCAGCAATCCTCGGAGGAGGTAGGATATGCTCCAAAACGCTGACCACCTCAGGCCTAGCCACTACTACATACATGCGCTTGCATTCCTTGAAAACAAAGCAGATGCTAACTTCTATCATCCTCATCATGCTCCTCACCTTGGCACTCTCAACTCCCCTGATAGAAAAGCCAGGGCCCACCGGAGAAGTCGGGTTCTTTGGTGGGCTCGTCCAATGCTGCCCTAAAGCAGGCCAGTCTAAGAAAAGTGTGTGGGGATATTCCGCGGAGAAATCGGGGCGGCTTGGAACCGTTTATGGACACCTGGCCGCGGGGCGGCTGGGGACCGAGTGTGGACACCCGGCCGCCCCCTGGCGGCTGGGGACCGAGCATGGACACCCGGCCGCCGGGCGGCTGGGGACTGAGTATCGATACCTCGCTGCCGAAGCAGCCATGAGGTAGTGGCCAGCTCTGGCCTCCACATGCCTAAAAGGCCCAATTTCAAGTGCACGCATGCTAGCAGTATGGTATTGCAGCCTCGGGGTGGGTTGGTGGCAGGTTGCACACTTATGCTTGCATTCCAACAAAACAAAGCAGATGCTAACTTCTATCATCATCATGCTCCTCACCTTGGCATTCTCACCTCCCCTGATGGAGTCGGGTTCTCTAGTGGGCTCGTCCAATGCTGCCCTAAAGCAGGCCAGTCTAAGAAAAGTGTGTGGGGATGTTCCGCAGAGAAATCGGGGTGGCTGGGGACCATCTATGGACACCCCGCCGCCCCCAGGCGGCTGGGGACCAGGTGTGGACACCCGGCCGCCGGGCGGCTGGGGACTGAGTATGGATGCCTCGCTGCCGAAGCAGCCATGAGGTAGTGGCCAGCTTCGGCCTCCTCAAAACTAAAAGGCCCAATTTCAAGTGCAAGCTAGCAGTATGGTATTGCAGCCTGGGGGTGGGTGGGTGGTTGGCTGCATATTTGCGCTTGCATTGCAAGGAATGGGGGAGGTACAATTGAACACTGCCCTGGGACAAGGACTTGCACGGGGATAGTTGCAAGTCTGCATCTTCTAATGCGGCAAGGATCACTTCTGATGGGCACACTTTTAGGCAGTGACCTGGGAGTCAGAGATCCTTCCAGGGGTCTTCCCCATGCTGTTCCCATGTCTTTTCAGCACTGTATGCATGTGTCACACAGCACATGGTCAGATAAGGTTGTAAAATGTTAAAATGACATTTCCCGGTGAATGCATTTGTCACAGTTGAAAGCAATACAAAAGTGCAAAAACGCATAAGAAATGCTACTTGTGAACATAGCCCAAGGTGTGGAGGAGTATTTTTGTTTTTGGTTATTTATTTTACCTTATACACAAGTCTTTACCCTGGAAAAGAAATTCCTTAACATATTTCACAGGAAAAAAGTTTCACTTTCGTTTTTAAACATTTTCTTATGAGCCTGTAAAAGTGGCTTAATACCTCTGACCACGTTGTTGACAACAGTGACCTGGGGGTCAGAAATGCTTCCTGGGGCGATCCCCATGCTGTCCCCATGTCATCTGAGCACTGTCACTATCATTTTGGGCACTTTTTAGGCTTTCTACAGACTGCCGGGGGTGCCTCCGCAAAAATGCTCGGGTCTCCCATAGACTAACATGGGCTCGTTGCTCGGGTCGAGCACCCGAGTATCACGGCGAGCTTGGGCCGAGCTTCGAGCACCCGAGCATTTTAGTGCTCGCTCAACACTATTTATAACGGGGGCACAAGCTAGTGACTGATTTATATTCTCAGTGGAGCAGACTTCATTGTGGTGAATGATATACTCATGGGCACAGTGTGGCACATATTTGCATTTGGTGGCACAGTGGGCGGCATTATTTATTTAAGTCGCTTATATTTGTAACATTTTTGTTTTTCAGGAGTGCGGTGATCTGCTGAAAAGTGCGGAGCAGCCGAAACCTGGACAGCAAACTGCAAAGAAGAAATCATGGCGGGAAGTCGTCACGAAAGACTGGACTAGGTAAAGAAGAGAAGAAAGAGAGCGACTGCAGTGTATAAACTGGAGGGTTAGGTGGGGCCCATTATATTATAATAAATCTATGTGGGGCCCATTATATTATAATAAATCTATGTGGGGCCCATCATATTATAATAAATCTATGTGCGGCCCATTATATTATAATAAATCTATGTGGGGTCCATAATATTATAATAAATCTATGTGGGGTCCATAATATTAAAGGGACGGATATGTGGGGCCCATTATATTATAATAAATCTATGTGGTGCCCATTATATTAAAGGGAAAGCTATGTGGGGCCAATTATATTAAAGGGAAAGCTATGTGGGGCCAATTATATTAAGGGGAAAGCTATGTGGGGCCCATTATATTAAAGGGAAAGCTATGTGGGGCCCATTATATTAAAGAGAAAGCTATGTGGGGCCCATTATATTAAAGAGAAAGCTATGTGGGGCCTATTATATTAAAGGGAAAGCTATGTGGGGCCCATTATATTAAAGAGAAAGCTATGTGGGGCCCATTATATTAAAGAGAAAGCTATGTGGGGCCCATTATGTTAAAGAGAAAGCTATGTGGGGCCCATTATATTAAAGAGAAAGCTATGTGGGGCCCATTATATTAAAGAGAAAGCTATGTGGGGCCCATTATATTAAAGAGAAAGCTATGTGGGGCCCATTATATTAAAGAGAAAGCTATGTGGGGCCCATTATATTAAAGAGAAAGCTATGTGGGGCCCATTATATTAAAGAGAAAGCTATGTGGGGCCTATTATATTAAAGAGAAAGCTATGTGGGGCCCATTATATTAAAGAGAAAGCTATGTGGGGCCCATTATATTAAAGAGAAAGCTATGTGGGGCCCATTATATTAAAGAGAAAGCTATGTGGGGCCCATTATATTAAAGAGAAAGCTATGTGGGGCCCATTATATTAAAGGGAAAGCTATGTGGGGCCCATTATATTAAAGAGAAAGCTATGTGGGGCCCATTATATTAAAGAGAAAGCTATGTGGGGCCCATTATATTAAAGAGAAAGCTATGTGGGGCCCATTATATTAAAGAGAAAGCTATGTGGGGCCCATTATATTAAAGAGAAAGCTATGTGGGGCCCATTATATTAAAGAGAAAGCTATGTGGGGCCCATTATATTAAAGAGAAAGCTATGTGGGGCCCATTATATTAAAGGGAAAGCTATGTGGGGCCCATTATGTTAAAGAGAAAGCTATGTGGGGCCCATTATATTAAAGAGAAAGCTATGTGGGGCCCATTATATTAAAGAGAAAGCTATGTGGGGCCCATTATATTAAAGAGAAAGCTATGTGGGGCCCATTATATTAAAGAGAAAGCTATGTGGGGCCCATTATATTAAAGGGAAAGCTATGTGGGGCCCATTATGTTAAAGAGAAAGCTATGTGGGGCCCATTATATTAAAGGGAAAGCTATGTGGGGCCCATTATGTTAAAGAGAAAGCTATGTGGGGCCCATTATATTAAAGAGAAAGCTATGTGGGGCCCATTATATTAAAGAGAAAGCTATGTGGGGCCCATTATATTAAAGAGAAAGCTATGTGGGGCCCATTATATTAAAGAGAAAGCTATGTGGGGCCCATTATATTAAAGGGAAAGCCATGTGGGGCCCATTATGTTAAAGAGAAAGCTATGTGGGGCCCATTATATTAAAGAGAAAGCTATGTGGGCCCATTATATTAAAGAGAAAGCTATGTGCGGCCCATTATATTAAAGAGAAAGCTATGTGCGGCCCATTATATTAAAGAGAAAGCTTTGTGGGGCCCATTATATTAAAGGGAAAGCTATGTGGGGCCCATTATATTAAAGGGAAAGCTATGTGGGGCCCGTTATCTTAAAGGGACATCTACGTAGGGCCCATTATATTAAATGGATGGCTATGTGGGGCCCATTATATTAAAGAGAGAGCTATGTGGGGCCCATTATATTAAAGAGAAAGCTATGTGGGGCCCATTATATTAAATAGAAAACTATGTGGGGCCCATTATATTAAAGGGAAAGCTATGTGGGGCCCATTATATTAAAGAGAAAGCTATGTGGGGCCCATTATATTAAAGGGAAAGCTATGTGGGGCCCATTATATAATAATAAAATCTATCTGGGGCCCATTATATTAAAGGGAAAGCTATGTGGGGCCCTTAAAGGGACATCTACGTATATGATAAATTCTATATGGGGCCCATGATATTTAATGGAAGGCTATGTGAGGCCCATTATATTAAATAGAGGGCTAGTGGGGACCAATACATTAAAAAGAAAGCTATATTGGGGCCCACTATGTTATCTGGAAGGTTTTGTGGGGCCCTCTGTATTAAATTGAGGGCTATGTGAGGCCTATTAAATTAAATGGAAAGCGTTGCGGGGCCCATAATATTATATGGAGGGCTATGTGAGGCGCATTTATCAAATAAAGGGCTATGTAGCGCCAATTATATTAAATGGAAGCCTGTGTTTTGTCCATTATATTAAATAGAGATGTATCTTGGCTCCATTATAATAAATGGAAGGCAATGTGGGGACCATTATATTAAATGGAGGGTTATGTGAGGCCCATTATATTAAATGGAAGCCTATATGGAGCCCAGTAAATTAAATGTAAAGCTATGTGGGGCCCAATATTTTAAATGGAAGGTTAAGTGGGGCCAATTGTATTAAATAGAGGGCTATGTGGTGCCCAATATAAAACATGGAAGGCTTTTTGGTGCCCATTATATTAAATAGAGGGATATTTTGGCCCCATTTTATTAAATGGAAGGCTATGTCAGGTCCAATATATTAAATGGAGTCCAGTGCGGCCTATTATATTAAATTGACGGTTATGTGGGGTTCAATAAATTAAATGAAAAGCTATGTGGAGCCCAATAAATTAAATTATAGTACATGGAAGGCAATGTGCGGCTCATTATACTATATAGAGGGCTATGTGTGGGGCCATTATACTTTATAGAATTCTATGTGGGGGTCCATTATACTTTTGCCAATGGCAAATTGTGTGTTCCGGTGGCACTCCAAAGGTAAAGGGTGTGCTCCGGTGGCACTCCAACATCATAGGGTGTGCTCCGGTGGCACACCAATGGCAAAAAGGCCAAAGAGTAGACTCTGGTGGCAGACTGAGCAGCCCTAGAGTGCGCCCCAGTGATAAGCAATAAGGCCAAAGAATGTACCCTGGTGGTAGGCTAAAAAGCCCTAGAGTGCGCCCCAGTGGTAAGCAATAAGGCCAAAAAGTGCACCCCGGTGGCAGGCTAAAAAAGCCTAAAATGAGTGCCCCGGTGGTAAGCAAAATGGTCAGAGTGTACCCCGGTCGCAGTTAAAAAGCCCAAGTTGGGTACCCCGGTGGTAAGCTAAAAGGCCAAAGAGTGCACCCCGGTGGAAGCTAAAAAGCCCAAGATGGGTGCCCCGGTGGTAAGCAAAAAAGGTCACATATTGGGCCCCTCTGGTAGGCCTACGGGAAATAGAGTTCTCCGATGGCACACCAACGGTAAAGGGTGTGCCCGATGGTACTCCAATGGTAAAGGGTGTGCTTCAGTGGCATGCCAGTGGCAAAAAGTGTACTCCGGTGGCATGCTAATGGTGAAAGGTGTGCTCTGTTGGCACCCCAACTGTAAAGAGTGTGTTCCAGTGGCACCCCAGCAGCCAATGGTGTACTTCGGTGGCAGACCATCGGGAAATGGTGTGATATGTAAGGCTCATCATAACAAAAGGGAGGGCTATGTGGGACCCATTATTTTATATGGAAAGCAAGGTGGGGCCCATTATATTAATTAGGGGCTTATGTGGGGCTCTTTATATTAAATAAAAACATATGTGGGCCCCATTAAATAAAATGGAAGTCTATGTGGACCCCATTAAATTAAATGGAAGGCTATGTGGACCCCATTAAATTAAATGGAAGGCTGTGTGGGGCCCATTATATTAAATGGAAGCCTATATGGGGCCCAATAAATTAAATGAAAAGCTACAGTATGTACAGCAATAATAAAAATGGTAATAATACAGGGTGGACTATTTATATGGATACACCTAAATTAAATGGGAATGGTTGGTGATGTCAACTTCCTGTTTATGGCACATTAGTATATGGGAGGGGGAAACTTTTCCAGATGGGTGGTGACTATGGCGGCCATTTTGAAGTCGGCCATTTTGGATCTAACTTTATTTTTTTCAATGGGAAGAGGGTGATGTGACACATCAAACTCATTGAGAATTTCATAAGAAAATACAATGGTGTGCTTGGTTTTAACATAACTTTATTCTTTCATGAATTTTTTACAAGTTTATGACCACTTATAAAATGTGTTTAAAGTGCTGCCCATTGTGTTGGATTGTCAATGCAACCCTCTTCTCCCACTCTTGACACACTGATAGCAACACAGCAGAAGAAATGCTAGCACAGGCTTTCAGTATCCGTTGTTTCAGATGCTGAAAGGTTATATGGGGCCTATTAAAATAAATGGAAGACTATGCAGGACCTCTTGTAATAACTAGAAGGCAATTTGTGGCCCATTATATTAAACTAGATGGTGGCCCGATTCTAACTCATCGGGTATTCTAGAATATGTATGCGGCCGGCCGCGACCAATCAGCGAACCGTGTTAGTGAGGACCGGAGAGCATGTTTAAATTTGGCGCCAAAACCGGTGATTGGTCACGGCTGGCGGCCGCGACCAATCAGCGAATCGTATTAGTGAGAACCGGGGAGCGGGTACTTCCACTGTGAGCAGCCGGGAGATGACCGGCTGCTCGCAGCAGAAGTATCCCAACCGGCGGCGCCGCTCCCCGGTCCTCCCTTCACACTTGCCGTCGGGAGATCAGCGGCCCTAGCCGCTGATCTAGCGATGGTAGCCGCATGGAGGTCAGCGGCGCCGCAGGTCGGGGTACTTCTGCTGCGAGCAGCCGGGAGATGACCGGCTGCATCGCCACTGACCTCTGTGCAGAGCGGTGTTTAAATTTGGAGCCAATATCGCTGATTGGTCGTGGCCGCCGAATCGTATTAGTGAGGACAGGGGAGCGGCGCTGCCTGTGCGGGTACTTCCACTGCGAGCAGCCGGGAAATGACCGGCTGCTCGCAGCAGAAGTATCCCGACCGGTGGCGCCGCTCCCCGGTCCTCCCTTCACACTTTCCGTCGGAAGATCAGCGGCCCTAACCGCTGATCTCCCGACGGTAGCTGCATGGAGGTCAGCGGCGCCGCTGGTCGGGGTACTTCTGCTGCGAGCAACCGGGAGTTGACCGGCTGCATCGCCACTGACCTCTGTGCAGAGCGGTGTTTAAATTTGGAGCCAATATCGCTGATTGGTCGTGGCCGCCGAATCGTATTAGTGAGGACAGGGGAGCGGCGCTGCCTGTGCGAGTACTTCCACTGCGAGCAGCCGGGAAATGACTGGCTGCTCGCAGCAGAAGTATCCCGACCGGTGGCGCCGCTCCCCGGTCCTCCCTTCACACTTTCCGTCGGAAGATCAGCGGCCCTAACCGCTGATCTCCCGACGGTAGCCGCATGGAGGTCAGCGGCGCCGCTGGTCGGGGTACTTCTGCTGCGAGCAACCGGGAGTTGACCGGCTAGCGCCGGTCATCTCCCGGCTACATCGCCGCTGACCTCCGTGCGGCAGATGAGCTGCTAATGGCCGCCATCTTTTTCTGAAATCCCACGTCGCTGATTGACCACGGTCGGACCAATTAGCGACGCAGAACTTCCTGGACAGAAGGACAGACAGACAGACATGATAAGACGATTATATATATTAAATGTAAGGTTATGTAGGGCCCAATATATTCAATGAAAAACTATATGGGCCCATTATATAAAAGAAAAAGCTAAGTGTGGCCCATTTTATTAAATGGATGATGGCGTGCTCCCTTGGCAAGCCAGCGGGAAAGTGGCGTGCTTCCGGTGGCAAGCCAGCGGGACAGTGGCGTGCTCCGGTGGCAAGCCAGCGGGAAAGTGGCGTGCTCCGGTGGCAAGCCAGCGGGAAAGTGGCGTGCTCCGGTGGCAAGCCAGCGGGAAAGTGGCGTGCTCCGGTGGCAAGCCAACGGGACTGTGGCGTGCTCCGGTGGCAAGCCAACGGGAAAGTGGCGTGCTCCGGTGGCAAGCCAACGGGAAAGTGGCGTGCTCCGGTGGCAAGCCAACGGGAGAGTGGCGTGCTCCGGTGGCAAGCCAACGGGACAGTGGCGTGCTCCGGTGGCAAGCCAACGGGACAGTGGCGTGCTCCGGTGGCAAGCCAACGGGACAGTGGCGTGCTCCGGTGGCAAGCCAACGGGACTGTGGCGTGCTCCGGTGACAAGCCAACGGGACTGTGGCGTGCTCCGGTGGCAAGCCAACGGGAAAGTGGCGTGCTCCGGTGGCAAGCCAACGGTAAAGTGGCGTGCTCCGGTGGCAAGCCAACGGTAAAGTGGCGTGCTCCGGTGGCAAGCCAACGGGAAAGTGGCGTGCTCCGGTGGCAAGCCAACGGGACAGTGGCGTGCTCCGGTGGCAAGCCAACGGGAAAGTGGCGTGCTCCGGTGGCATGCCAACGGGACAGTGGCGTGCTCCGGTGGCAAGCCAACGGGAGAGTGGCGTGCTCCGGTGGCAAGCCAACGGGAGAGTGGCGTGCTCCGGTGGCAAGCCAACGGGAAAGTGGCGTGCTCCGGTGGCAAGCCAACGGGAGAGTGGCGTGCTCCGGTGGCAAGCCAACGGGACAGTGGCGTGCTCCGGTGGCAAGCCAACGGGAAAGTGGCGTGCTCCGGTGGCAAGCCAACGGGAAAGTGGCGTGCTCCGGTGGCAAGCCAACGGGAAAGTGGCGTGCTCCGGTGGCAAGCCAACGGGAAAGTGGCGTGCTCCGGTGGCAAGCCAACGGGAAAGTGGCGTGCTCCGGTGGCAAGCCAACGGGAAAGTGGCGTGCTCCGGTGGCAAGCCAACGGGAAAGTGGCGTGCTCCGGTGGCAAGCCAACGGGACTGTGGCGTGCTCCGGTGGCAAGCCAACGGGACAGTGGCGTGCTCCGGTGGCAAGCCAACGGGACAGTGGCGTGCTCCGGTGGCAAGCCAACGGGACAGTGGCGTGCTCCGGTGGCAAGCCAACGGGACAGTGGCGTGCTCCGGTGGCAAGCCAACGGGACTGGCGTGCTCCGGTGGCAAGCCAACGGGAAAGTGGCGTGCTCCGGTGGCAAGCCAACGGGAAAGTGGCGTGCTCCGGAGTCAAGCCAACGGGAAAGTGGCGTGCTCCGGTGGCAAGCCAACGGGAAAGTGGCGTGCTCCGGTGGCAAGCCAACGGGACAGTGGCGTGCTCCGGTGGCAAGCCAACGGGACAGTGGCGTGCTCCGGTGGCAAGCCAACGGGAAAGTGGCGTGCTCAGGTGGCAAGCCAACGGGACAGTGGCGTGCTCCGGTGGCAAGCCAACGGGACAGTGGCGTGCTCCGGTGGCAAGCCAACGGGACAGTGGCGTGCTCCGGTGGCAAGCCAACGGGAAAGTGGCGTGCTCCGGTGGCAAGCCAACGGGACTGTGGCGTGCTCCGGTGACAAGCCAACGGGACTGTGGCGTGCTCCGGTGGCAAGCCAACGGGAAAGTGGCGTGCTCCGGTGGCAAGCCAACGGTAAAGTGGCGTGCTCCGGTGGCAAGCCAACGGGAAAGTGGCGTGCTCCGGTGGCAAGCCAACGGGAAAGTGGCGTGCTCCGGTGGCAAGCCAACGGGAAAGTGACGTGCTCCGGTGGCAAGCCAACGGGAAAGTGGCGTGCTCCGGTGGCAAGCCAACGGGAAAGTGGCGTGCTCCGGTGGCAAGCCAACGGGACTGTGGCGTGCTCCGGTGGCAAGCCAACGGGACAGTGGCGTGCTCCGCTGGCAAGCCAACGGGACAGTGGCGTGCTCCTGTTGCAAGCCAACGGGACAGTGGCGTGCTCCGGTGGCAAGCCAACGGGACAGTGGCGTGCTCCGGTGGCAAGCCAACGGGACAGTGGCGTGCTCCGGTGGCAAGCCAACGGGACAGTGGCTTGCTCCGGTGGCAAGCCAACGGGAAAGTGGCGTGCTCCGGTGGCAAGCCAGCGGGAAAGTGGCGCGCTCCGGTGGCAAGCCAGCGGGACTGTGGCGCGCTCCGGTGGCAAGCCAACGGGACTGTGGCGCGCTCCGGTGGCAAGCCAACGGGACTGTGGCGCGCTCCGGTGGCAAGCCAACGGGAAAGTGGCGTGCTCCGGTGGCAAGCCAAGGGGAAAGTGGCGTGCTCCGGTGGCAAGCCAACGGGAAAGTGGCTTGCTCCGGTGGCAAGCCAACGGGACTGTGGCGTGCTCCGGTGGCAAGCCAACGGGACTGTGGCGTGCTCCGGTGGCAAGCCAACGGGACTGTGGCGTGCTCCGGTGGCAAGCCAACGGGAAAGTGGCGTGCTCCGGTGGCAAGCCAACGGGAAAGTGGCGTGCTCCGGTGGCAAGCCAACGGGAAAGTGGCGTGCTCCGGTGGCAAGCCAACGGGACTGTGGCGTGCTCTGGTGGCAAGCCAACGGGACTGTGGCGTGCTCCGGTGGCAAGCCAACGGGACTGGCGTGCTCCGGTGGCAAGCCAACGGTAAAGTGCCGTGCTCCGGTGGCAAGCGAACGGGAACGTGGCGTGCTCCGGTGGCAAGCCAACGGGAAAGTGGCGTGCTCCGGTGGCAAGCCAACGGGAAAGTGGCGTGCTCCGGAGTCAAGCCAACGGGAAAGTGGCGTGCTCCGGTGGCAAGCCAACGGGAAAGTGGCGTGCTCCGGTGGCAAGCCAACGGGACAGTGGCGTGCTCCGGTGGCAAGCCAACGGGACAGTGGCGTGCTCCGGTGGCAAGCCAACGGGAAAGTGGCGTGCTCCGGTGGCAAGCCAACGGGACAGTGGCGTGCTCCGGTGGCAAGCCAACGGGACAGTGGCGTGCTCCGGTGGCAAGCCAACGGGACAGTGGCGTGCTCCGGTGGCAAGCCAACGGGAAAGTGGCGTGCTCCGGTGGCAAGCCAACGGGACTGTGGCGTGCTCCGGTGACAAGCCAACGGGACTGTGGCGTGCTCCGGTGGCAAGCCAACGGGAAAGTGGCGTGCTCCGGTGGCAAGCCAACGGTAAAGTGGCGTGCTCCGGTGGCAAGCCAACGGGAAAGTGGCGTGCTCCGGTGGCAAGCCAACGGGAAAGTGGCGTGCTCCGGTGGCAAGCCAACGGGAAAGTGACGTGCTCCGGTGGCAAGCCAACGGGAAAGTGGCGTGCTCCGGTGGCAAGCCAACGGGAAAGTGGCGTGCTCCGGTGGCAAGCCAACGGGACTGTGGCGTGCTCCGGTGGCAAGCCAACGGGACAGTGGCGTGCTCCGCTGGCAAGCCAACGGGACAGTGGCGTGCTCCTGTCGCAAGCCAACGGGACAGTGGCGTGCTCCGGTGGCAAGCCAACGGGACAGTGGCGTGCTCCGGTGGCAAGCCAACGGGACAGTGGCGTGCTCCGGTGGCAAGCCAACGGGACAGTGGCGTGCTCCGGTGGCAAGCCAACGGGACTGTGGCGTGCTCCGGTGGCAAGCCAACGGGAAAGTGGCGTGCTCCGGTGGCAAGCCAACGGGAAAGTGGCGTGCTCCGGTGGCAAGCCAACGGGAGAGTGGCGTGCTCCGGTGGCAAGCCAACGGGACAGTGGCGTGCTCCGGTGGCAAGCCAACGGGACAGTGGCGTGCTCCGGTGGCAAGCCAACGGGACAGTGGCGTGCTCCGGTGGCAAGCCAACGGGAAAGTGGCGTGCTCCGGTGGCAAGCCAACGGGACTGTGGCGTGCTCCGGTGACAAGCCAACGGGACTGTGGCGTGCTCCGGTGGCAAGCCAACGGGAAAGTGGCGTGCTCCGGTGGCAAGCCAACGGTAAAGTGGCGTGCTCCGGTGGCAAGCCAACGGGAAAGTGGCGTGCTCCGGTGGCAAGCCAGCGGGAAAGTGGCGCGCTCCGGTGGCAAGCCAGCGGGACTGTGGCGCGCTCCGGTGGCAAGCCAACGGGACTGTGGCGCGCTCCGGTGGCAAGCCAACGGGACTGTGGCGCGCTCCGGTGGCAAGCCAACGGGAAAGTGGCGTGCTCCGGTGGCAAGCCAAGGGGAAAGTGGCGTGCTCCGGTGGCAAGCCAACGGGAAAGTGGCTTGCTCCGGTGGCAAGCCAACGGGACTGTGGCGTGCTCCGGTGGCAAGCCAACGGGACTGTGGCGTGCTCCGGTGGCAAGCCAACGGGACTGTGGCGTGCTCCGGTGGCAAGCCAACGGGAAAGTGGCGTGCTCCGGTGGCAAGCCAACGGGAAAGTGGCGTGCTCCGGTGGCAAGCCAACGGGAAAGTGGCGTGCTCCGGTGGCAAGCCAACGGGACTGTGGCGTGCTCCGGTGGCAAGCCAACGGGACTGTGGCGTGCTCCGGTGGCAAGCCAACGGGACTGGCGTGCTCCGGTGGCAAGCCAACGGTAAAGTGCCGTGCTCCGGTGGCAAGCGAACGGGAACGTGGCGTGCTCCGGTGGCAAGCCAACGGGAAAGTGGCGTGCTCCGGTGGCAAGCCAACGGGAAAGTGGCGTGCTCCGGAGTCAAGCCAACGGGAAAGTGGCGTGCTCCGGTGGCAAGCCAACGGGAAAGTGGCGTGCTCCGGTGGCAAGCCAACGGGACAGTGGCGTGCTCCGGTGGCAAGCCAACGGGACAGTGGCGTGCTCCGGTGGCAAGCCAACGGGAAAGTGGCGTGCTCCGGTGGCAAGCCAACGGGACAGTGGCGTGCTCCGGTGGCAAGCCAACGGGACAGTGGCGTGCTCCGGTGGCAAGCCAACGGGACAGTGGCGTGCTCCGGTGGCAAGCCAACGGGACAGTGGCGTGCTCCGGTGGCAAGCCAACGGGACTGTGGCGTGCTCCGGTGACAAGCCAACGGGACTGTGGCGTGCTCCGGTGGCAAGCCAACGGGAAAGTGGCGTGCTCCGGTGGCAAGCCAACGGTAAAGTGGCGTGCTCCGGTGGCAAGCCAACGGGAAAGTGGCGTGCTCCGGTGGCAAGCCAACGGGAAAGTGGCGTGCTCCGGTGGCAAGCCAACGGGAAAGTGACGTGCTCCGGTGGCAAGCCAACGGGAAAGTGGCGTGCTCCGGTGGCAAGCCAACGGGAAAGTGGCGTGCTCCGGTGGCAAGCCAACGGGACTGTGGCGTGCTCCGGTGGCAAGCCAACGGGACAGTGGCGTGCTCCGCTGGCAAGCCAACGGGACAGTGGCGTGCTCCTGTTGCAAGCCAACGGGACAGTGGCGTGCTCCGGTGGCAAGCCAACGGGACAGTGGCGTGCTCCGGTGGCAAGCCAACGGGACAGTGGCGTGCTCCGGTGGCAAGCCAACGGGACAGTGGCGTGCTCCGGTGGCAAGCCAACGGGACTGTGGCGTGCTCCGGTGGCAAGCCAACGGGAAAGTGGCGTGCTCCGGTGGCAAGCCAACGGGAAAGTGGCGTGCTCCGGTGGCAAGCCAACGGGAGAGTGGCGTGCTCCGGTGGCAAGCCAACGGGACAGTGGCGTGCTCCGGTGGCAAGCCAACGGGACAGTGGCGTGCTCCGGTGGCAAGCCAACGGGACAGTGGCGTGCTCCGGTGGCAAGCCAACGGGAAAGTGGCGTGCTCCGGTGGCAAGCCAACGGGACTGTGGCGTGCTCCGGTGACAAGCCAACGGGACTGTGGCGTGCTCCGGTGGCAAGCCAACGGTAAAGTGGCGTGCTCCGGTGGCAAGCCAACGGTAAAGTGGCGTGCTCCGGTGGCAAGCCAACGGGAAAGTGGCGTGCTCCGGTGGCAAGCCAACGGGACAGTGGCGTGCTCCGGTGGCAAGCCAACGGGACAGTGGCGTGCTCCGGTGGCAAGCCAACGGGACAGTGGCGTGCTCCGGTGGCAAGCCAACGGGACAGTGGCGTGCTCCGGTGGCAAGCCAACGGGACAGTGGCGTGCTCCGGTGGCAAGCCAACGGGACAGTGGCGTGCTCCGGTGGCAAGCCAACGGGACAGTGGCGTGCTCCGGTGGCAAGCCAACGGGACAGTGGCGTGCTCCGGTGGCAAGCCAACGGGACAGTGGCGTGCTCCGGTGGCAAGCCAACGGGACAGTGGCGTGCTCCGGTGGCAAGCCAACGGGACAGTGGCGTGCTCCGGTGGCAAGCCAACGGGACAGTGGCGTGCTCCGGTGGCAAGCCAACGGGACAGTGGCGTGCTCCGGTGGCAAGCCAACGGGAAAGTGGCGTGCTCCGGTGGCAAGCCAACGGGAAAGTGGCGTGCTCCGGTGGCAAGCCAACGGGAAAGTGGCGTGCTCCGGTGGCAAGCCAACGGGAAAGTGGCGTGCTCCGGTGGCAAGCCAACGGGAGAGTGGCGTGCTCCGGTGGCAAGCCAACGGGAGAGTGGCGTGCTCCGGTGGCAAGCCAACGGGAGAGTGGCGTGCTCCGGTGGCAAGCCAACGGGAGAGTGGCGTGCTCCGGTGGCAAGCCAACGGGAGAGTGGCGTGCTCCGGTGGCAAGCCAACGGGACAGTGGCGTGCTCCGGTGGCAAGCCAACGGGACAGTGGCGTGCTCCGGTGGCAAGCCAACGGGAAAGTGGCGTGCTCCGGTGGCAAGCCAACGGGAAAGTGGCGTGCTCCGGAGGCAAGCCAACGGGAAAGTGGCGTGCTCCGGTGGCAAGCCAACGGGAAAGTGGCGTTCTCCGGTGGCAAGCCAACGGGAAAGTGGCGTTCTCCGGTGGCAAGCCAACGGGACAGTGGCGTGCTCCGGTGGCAAGCCAACGGGACAGTGGCGTGCTCCGGTGGCAAGCCAACGGGAAAGTGGCGTGCTCCGGTGGCAAGCCAACGGGACAGTGGCGTGCTCCGGTGGCAAGCCAACGGGACAGTGGCGTGCTCCGGTGGCAAGCCAACGGGACAGTGGCGTGATCCGGTGGCAAGCCAACGGGAAAGTGGCGTGCTCCGGTGGCAAGCCAACGGGACTGTGGCGTGCTCCGGTGACAAGCCAACGGGACTGTGGCGTGCTCCGGTGGCAAGCCAACGGGAAAGTGGCGTGCTCCGGTGGCAAGCCAACGGGAAAGTGGCGTGCTGCGGTGGCAAGCCAACGGGAAAGTGGCGTGCTCCGGTGGCAAGCCAACGGGAAAGTGGCGTGCTCCGGTGGCAAGCCAACGGGAAAGTGGCGTGCTCCGGTGGCAAGCCAACGGGAAAGTGACGTGCTCCGGTGGCAAGCCAACGGGAAAGTGGCGTGCTCCGGTGGCAAGCCAACGGGAAAGTGGCGTGCTCCGGTGGCAAGCCAAAGGGAAAGTGGCGTGCTCCGGTGGCAAGCCAACGGGACTGTGGCGTGCTCCGGTGGCAAGCCAACGGGACAGTGGCGTGCTCCGGTGGCAAGCCAACGGGACAGTGGCGTGCTCCGGTGGCAAGCCAACGGGACAGTGGCGTGCTCCGGTGGCAAGCCAACGGGACAGTGGCGTGCTCCGGTGGCAAGCCAAGGGGAAAGTGGCGTGCTCCGGTGGCAAGCCAACGGGACAGTGGCGTGCTCCGGTGGCAAGCCAACGGGACAGTGGCGTGCTCCGGTGGCAAGCCAACGGGAAAGTGGCGTGCTCCGGTGGCAAGCCAACGGGAAAGTGGCGTCCTCCGGGGGCAAGCCAACGGGAAAGTGGCGCGCTCCGGTGGCAAGCCAACGGGAAAGTGGCGCGCTCCGGTGGCAAGCCAACGGGACTGTGGCGCGCTCCGGTGGCAAGCCAACGGGACTGTGGCGCGCTCCGGTGGCAAGCCAACGGGAAAGTGGCGTGCTCCGGTGGCAAGCCAAGGGGAAAGTGGCGTGCTCCGATGGCAAGCCAACGGGAAAGTGGCGTGCTCCGGTGGCAAGCCAACGGGACTGTGGCGTGCTCCGGTGGCAAGCCAACGGGACTGTGGCGTGCTCCGGTGGCAAGCCAACGGGACTGTGGCGTGCTCCGGTTGCAAGCCAACGGGAAAGTGGCGTGCTCCGGTGGCAAGCCAACGGGAAAGTGGCGTGCTCCGGTGGCAAGCCAACGGGACAGTGGCGTGCTCCGGTGGCAAGCCAACGGGACTGTGGCGTGCTCCGGTGGCAAGCCAACGGGACTGTGGCGTGCTCCGGTGGCAAGCCAACGGGACTGGCGTGCTCCGGTGGCAAGCCAACGGTAAAGTGGCGTGCTCCGGTGGCAAGCGAACGGGAACGTGGCGTGCTCCGGTGGCAAGCCAACGGGACAGTGGCGTGCTCCGGTGGCAAGCCAACGGGACAGTGGCGTGCTCCGATGGCAAGCCAACGGGAAAGTGGCGTGCTCCGGTGGCAAGCCAACGGGAAAGTGGCGTGCTCCGGTGGCAAGCCAACGGGAAAGTGGCGTCCTCTGGGGGCAAGCCAACGGGAAAGTGGCGTGCTCCGGTGGCAAGCCAACGGGAAAGTGGCGTGCTCCGGTGGCAAGCCAACGGGAAAGTGGCGTGCTCCGGTGGCAAGCCAACGGGAAAGTGGCGTGCTCCGGTGGCAAGCCAACGGGAAAGTGGCGTGCTCCGGTGGCAAGCCAACGGGAAAGTGGCGTGCTCCGGTGGCAAGCCAACGGGACTGTGGCGTGCTCCGGTGGCAAGCCAACGGGACTGTGGCGTGCTCCGGTGGCAAGCCAACGGGACAGTGGCGTGCTCCGGTGGCAAGCCAACGGGAAAGTGGCGTGCTCCGGTGGCAAGCCAACGGGAAAGTGGCGTGCTCCGGTGGCAAGCCAACGGGAAAGTGGCGTGCTCCGGTGGCAAGCCAACGGGACTGTGGCGTGCTCCGGTGGCAAGCCAACGGGACAGTGGCGTGCTCCGGTGGCAAGCCAACGGGAAAGTGGCGTGCTCCGGTGGCAAGCCAACGGGACAGTGGCGTGCTCCGGTGGCAAGCCAACGGGACAGTGGCGTGCTCAATGGCAAGCCAACGGGACAGTGGCGTGCTCCGGTGGCAAGCCAACGGGAAAGTGGCGTGCTCCGGTGGCAAGCCAACGGGAAAGTGGCGTGCTCCGGTGGCAAGCCAACGGGACAGTGGCGTGCTCCGGTGGCAAGCCAACGGGACAGTGGCGTGCTCCGGTGGCAAGCCAACGGGACAGTGGCGTGCTCCGGTGGCAAGCCAACGGGACAGTGGCGTGCTCCGGTGGCAAGCCAACGGGACTGGCGTGCTCCGGTGGCAAGCCAACGGGAAAGTGGCGTGCTCCGGTGGCAAGCCAACGGGAAAGTGGCGTGCTCCGGAGTCAAGCCAACGGGAAAGTGGCGTGCTCCGGTGGCAAGCCAACGGGACAGTGGCGTGCTCCGGTGGCAAGCCAACGGGACAGTGGCGTGCTCCGGTGGCAAGCCAACGGGACAGTGGCGTGCTCCGGTGGCAAGCCAACGGGACAGTGGCGTGCTCCGGTGGCAAGCCAACGGGACAGTGGCGTGCTCCGGTGGCAAGCCAACGGGACTGGCGTGCTCCGGTGGCAAGCCAACGGGAAAGTGGCGTGCTCCGGTGGCAAGCCAACGGGAAAGTGGCGTGCTCCGGAGTCAAGCCAACGGGAAAGTGGCGTGCTCCGGTGGCAAGCCAACGGGAAAGTGGCGTGCTCCGGTGGCAAGCCAACGGGACAGTGGCGTGCTCCGGTGGCAAGCCAACGGGACAGTGGCGTGCTCCGGTGGCAAGCCAACGGGAAAGTGGCGTGCTCCGGTGGCAAGCCAACGGGACAGTGGCGTGCTCCGGTGGCAAGCCAACGGGACAGTGGCGTGCTCCGGTGGCAAGCCAACGGGACAGTGGCGTGCTCCGGTGGCAAGCCAACGGGAAAGTGGCGTGCTCCGGTGGCAAGCCAACGTGACTGTGGCGTGCTCCGGTGACAAGCCAACGGGACTGTGGCGTGCTCCGGTGGCAAGCCAACGGGAAAGTGGCGTGCTCCGGTGGCAAGCCAACGGGACAGTGGCGTGCTCCGGTGGCAAGCCAACGGGACAGTGGCGTGCTCCGGTGGCAAGCCAACGGGACAGTGGCGTGCTCCGGTGGCAAGCCAACGGGACAGTGGCGTGCTCCGGTGGCAAGCCAACGGGACAGTGGCGTGCTCCGGTGGCAAGCCAACGGGAAAGTGGCGTGCTCCGGTGGCAAGCCAACGGGAAAGTGGCGTGCTCCGGTGGCAAGCCAACGGGAAAGTGGCGTGCTCCGGTGGCAAGCCAACGGGAAAGTGGCGTGCTCCGGTGGCAAGCCAACGGGAAAGTGGCGTGCTCCGGTGGCAAGCCAACGGGAAAGTGGCGTGCTCCGGTGGCAAGCCAACGGGAAAGTGGCGTGCTCCGGTGGCAAGCCAACGGGAGAGTGGCGTGCTCCGGTGGCAAGCCAACGGGAGAGTGGCGTGCTCCGGTGGCAAGCCAACGGGAGAGTGGCGTGCTCCGGTGGCAAGCCAACGGGAGAGTGGCGTGCTCCGGTGGCAAGCCAACGGGAGAGTGGCGTGCTCCGGTGGCAAGCCAACGGGACAGTGGCGTGCTCCGGTGGCAAGCCAACGGGACAGTGGCGTGCTCCGGTGGCAAGCCAACGGGAAAGTGGCGTGCTCCGGTGGCAAGCCAACGGGAAAGTGGCGTTCTCCGGTGGCAAGCCAACGGGAAAGTGGCGTTCTCCGGTGGCAAGCCAACGGGACAGTGGCGTGCTCCGGTGGCAAGCCAACGGGACAGTGGCGTGCTCCGGTGGCAAGCCAACGGGAAAGTGGCGTGCTCCGGTGGCAAGCCAACGGGACAGTGGCGTGCTCCGGTGGCAAGCCAACGGGAAAGTGGCGTGCTCCGGTGGCAAGCCAACGGGACTGTGGCGTGCTCCGGTGGCAAGCCAACGGGACAGTGGCGTGCTCCGGTGGCAAGCCAACGGGACAGTGGCGTGCTCCGGTGGCAAGCCAACGGGACAGTGGCGTGCTCCGGTGGCAAGCCAACGGGAAAGTGGCGTGCTCCGGTGGCAAGCCAACGGGACTGTGGCGTGCTCCGGTGGCAAGCCAACGGGACTGTGGCGTGCTCCGGTGGCAAGCCAACGGGAAAGTGGCGTGCTCCGGTGGCAAGCCAACGGGAAAGTGGCGTGCTCCGGTGGCAAGCCAACGGGAAAGTGGCGTGCTCCGGTGGCAAGCCAATGGGAAAGTGGCGTGCTCCGGTGGCAAGCCAACGGGAAAGTGGCGTGCTCCGGTGGCAAGCCAATGGGAAAGTGGCGTGCTCCGGTGGCAAGCCAACGGGAAAGTGACGTGCTCCGGTGGCAAGCCAACGGGAAAGTGGCGTGCTCCGGTGGCAAGCCAACGGGAAAGTGGCGTGCTCCGGTGGCAAGCCAAAGGGAAAGTGGCGTGCTCCGGTGGCAAGCCAACGGGACTGTGGCGTGCTCCGGTGGCAAGCCAACGGGACAGTGGCGTGCTCCGGTGGCAAGCCAACGGGACAGTGGCGTGCTCCGGTGGCAAGCCAACGGGACAGTGGCGTGCTCCGGTGGCAAGCCAACGGGACAGTGGCGTGCTCCGGTGGCAAGCCAACGGGACAGTGGCGTGCTCCGGTGGCAAGCCAAGGGGAAAGTGGCGTGCTCCGGTGGCAAGCCAACGGGACAGTGGCGTGCTCCGGTGGCAAGCCAACGGGACAGTGGCGTGCTCCGGTGGCAAGCCAACGGGAAAGTGGCGTGCTCCGGTGGCAAGCCAACGGGAAAGTGGCGTCCTCCGGGGGCAAGCCAACGGGAAAGTGGCGTGCTCCGGTGGCAAGCCAACGGGAAAGTGGCGTGCTCCGGTGGCAAGCCAACGGGAAAGTGGCGTGCTCCGGTGGCAAGCCAACGGGAAAGTGGCGTGCTCCGGTGGCAAGCCAACGGGAAAGTGGCGTGCTCCGGTGGCAAGCCAACGGGACTGTGGCGTGCTCCGGTGGCAAGCCAACGGGACTGTGGCGTGCTCCGGTGGCAAGCCAACGGGACAGTGGCGTGCTCCGGTGGCAAGCCAAAGGGACAGTGGCGTGCTCCGGTGGCAAGCCAACGGGACAGTGGCGTGCTCCGGTGGCAAGCCAACGGGAAAGTGGCGTGCTCCGGTGGCAAGCCAAAGGGAAAGTGGCGTGCTCCGGTGGCAAGCCAACGGGACTGTGGCGTGCTCCGGTGGCAAGCCAACGGGACAGTGGCGTGCTCCGGTGGCAAGCCAACGGGACAGTGGCGTGCTCCGGTGGCAAGCCAACGGGACAGTGGCGTGCTCCGGTGGCAAGCCAACGGGACAGTGGCGTGCTCCGGTGGCAAGCCAAGGGGAAAGTGGCGTGCTCCGGTGGCAAGCCAACGGGACAGTGGCGTGCTCCGGTGGCAAGCCAACGGGACAGTGGCGTGCTCCGGTGGCAAGCCAACGGGAAAGTGGCGTGCTCCGGTGGCAAGCCAACGGGAAAGTGGCGTCCTCCGGGGGCAAGCCAACGGGAAAGTGGCGCGCTCCGGTGGCAAGCCAACGGGAAAGTGGCGCGCTCCGGTGGCAAGCCAACGGGACTGTGGCGCGCTCCGGTGGCAAGCCAACGGGACTGTGGCGCGCTCCGGTGGCAAGCCAACGGGAAAGTGGCGTGCTCCGGTGGCAAGCCAAGGGGAAAGTGGCGTGCTCCGATGGCAAGCCAACGGGAAAGTGGCGTGCTCCGGTGGCAAGCCAACGGGACTGTGGCGTGCTCCGGTGGCAAGCCAACGGGACTGTGGCGTGCTCCGGTGGCAAGCCAACGGGACTGTGGCGTGCTCCGGTTGCAAGCCAACGGGAAAGTGGCGTGCTCCGGTGGCAAGCCAACGGGAAAGTGGCGTGCTCCGGTGGCAAGCCAACGGGACAGTGGCGTGCTCCGGTGGCAAGCCAACGGGACTGTGGCGTGCTCCGGTGGCAAGCCAACGGGACTGTGGCGTGCTCCGGTGGCAAGCCAACGGGACTGGCGTGCTCCGGTGGCAAGCCAACGGGAAAGTGGCGTGCTCCGGTGGCAAGCGAACGGGAACGTGGCGTGCTCCGGTGGCAAGCCAACGGGACAGTGGCGTGCTCCGGTGGCAAGCCAACGGGACAGTGGCGTGCTCCGATGGCAAGCCAACGGGAAAGTGGCGTGCTCCGGTGGCAAGCCAACGGGAAAGTGGCGTGCTCCGGTGGCAAGCCAACGGGAAAGTGGCGTCCTCTGGGGGCAAGCCAATGGGAAAGTGGCGTGCTCCGGTGGCAAGCCAACGGGAAAGTGGCGTGCTCCGGTGGCAAGCCAACGGGAAAGTGGCGTGCTCCGGTGGCAAGCCAACGGGAAAGTGGCGTGCTCCGGTGGCAAGCCAACGGGAAAGTGGCGTGCTCCGGTGGCAAGCCAACGGGACTTTGGCGTGCTCCGGTGGCAAGCCAACGGGACTGTGGCGTGCTCCGGTGGCAAGCCAACGGGACAGTGGCGTGCTCCGGTGGCAAGCCAACGGGAAAGTGGCGTGCTCCGGTGGCAAGCCAACGGGAAAGTGGCGTGCTCCGGTGGTAAGCCAACGGGAAAGTGGCGTGCTCCGGTGGCAAGCCAACGGGACTGTGGCGTGCTCCGGTGGCAAGCCAACGGGACAGTGGCGTGCTCCGGTGGCAAGCCAACGGGAAAGTGGCGTGCTCCGGTGGCAAGCCAACGGGACAGTGGCGTGCTCCGGTGGCAAGCCAACGGGACAGTGGCGTGCTCAATGGCAAGCCAACGGGACAGTGGCGTGCTCCGGTGGCAAGCCAACGGGAAAGTGGCGTGCTCCGGTGGCAAGCCAACGGGACAGTGGCGTGCTCCGGTGGCAAGCCAACGGGACAGTGGCGTGCTCCGGTGGCAAGCCAACGGGACAGTGGCGTGCTCCGGTGGCAAGCCAACGGGACAGTGGCGTGCTCCGGTGGCAAGCCAACGGGACTGGCGTGCTCCGGTGGCAAGCCAACGGGAAAGTGGCGTGCTCCGGTGGCAAGCCAACGGGAAAGTGGCGTGCTCCGGTGGCAAGCCAACGGGAAAGTGGCGTGCTCCGGTGGCAAGCCAACGTGACTGTGGCGTGCTCCGGTGACAAGCCAACGGGACTGTGGCGTGCTCCGGTGGCAAGCCAACGGGAAAGTGGCGTGCTCCGGTGGCAAGCCAACGGGACAGTGGCGTGCTCCGGTGGCAAGCCAACGGGACAGTGGCGTGCTCCGGTGGCAAGCCAACGGGACAGTGGCGTGCTCCGGTGGCAAGCCAACGGGACAGTGGCGTGCTCCGGTGGCAAGCCAACGGGACAGTGGCGTGCTCCGGTGGCAAGCCAACGGTAAAGTGGCGTGCTCCGGTGGCAAGCCAACGGGAAAGTGGCGTGCTCCGGTGGCAAGCCAACGGGAAAGTGGCGTGCTCCGGTGGCAAGCCAACGGGAAAGTGGCGTGCTCCGGTGGCAAGCCAACGGGAAAGTGGCGTGCTCCGGTGGCAAGCCAACGGGAAAGTGGCGTGCTCCGGTGGCAAGCCAACGGGAGAGTGGCGTGCTCCGGTGGCAAGCCAACGGGAGAGTGGCGTGCTCCGGTGGCAAGCCAACGGGAGAGTGGCGTGCTCCGGTGGCAAGCCAACGGGAGAGTGGCGTGCTCCGGTGGCAAGCCAACGGGAGAGTGGCGTGCTCCGGTGGCAAGCCAACGGGACAGTGGCGTGCTCCGGTGGCAAGCCAACGGGACAGTGGCGTGCTCCGGTGGCAAGCCAACGGGAAAGTGGCGTGCTCCGGTGGCAAGCCAACGGGAAAGTGGCGTGCTCCGGAGGCAAGCCAACGGGAAAGTGGCGTGCTCCGGTGGCAAGCCAACGGGAAAGTGGCGTTCTCCGGTGGCAAGCCAACGGGAAAGTGGCGTTCTCCGGTGGCAAGCCAACGGGACAGTGGCGTGCTCCGGTGGCAAGCCAACGGGACAGTGGCGTGCTCCGGTGGCAAGCCAACGGGAAAGTGGCGTGCTCCGGTGGCAAGCCAACGGGACAGTGGCGTGCTCCGGTGGCAAGCCAACGGGACAGTGGCGTGCTCCGGTGGCAAGCCAACGGGACAGTGGCGTGCTCCGGTGGCAAGCCAACGGGAAAGTGGCGTGCTCCGGTGGCAAGCCAACGGGACTGTGGCGTGCTCCGGTGACAAGCCAACGGGACTGTGGCGTGCTCCGGTGGCAAGCCAACGGGAAAGTGGCGTGCTCCGGTGGCAAGCCAACGGTAAAGTGGCGTGCTCCGGTGGCAAGCCAACGGGAAAGTGGCGTGCTCCGGTGGCAAGCCAACGGGAAAGTGGCGTGCTCCGGTGGCAAGCCAACGGGAAAGTGGCGTGCTCCGGTGGCAAGCCAACGGGAAAGTGGCGTGCTCCGGTGGCAAGCCAACGGGAAAGTGACGTGCTCCGGTGGCAAGCCAACGGGAAAGTGGCGTGCTCCGGTGGCAAGCCAACGGGAAAGTGGCGTGCTCCGGTGGCAAGCCAAAGGGAAAGTGGCGTGCTCCGGTGGCAAGCCAACGGGACTGTGGCGTGCTCCGGTGGCAAGCCAACGGGACAGTGGCGTGCTCCGGTGGCAAGCCAACGGGACAGTGGCGTGCTCCGGTGGCAAGCCAACGGGACAGTGGCGTGCTCCGGTGGCAAGCCAACGGGACAGTGGCGTGCTCCGGTGGCAAGCCAAGGGGAAAGTGGCGTGCTCCGGTGGCAAGCCAACGGGACAGTGGCGTGCTCCGGTGGCAAGCCAACGGGACAGTGGCGTGCTCCGGTGGCAAGCCAACGGGAAAGTGGCGTGCTCCGGTGGCAAGCCAACGGGAAAGTGGCGTCCTCCGGGGGCAAGCCAACGGGAAAGTGGCGTGCTCCGGTGGCAAGCCAACGGGAAAGTGGCGTGCTCCGGTGGCAAGCCAACGGGAAAGTGGCGTGCTCCGGTGGCAAGCCAACGGGAAAGTGGCGTGCTCCGGTGGCAAGCCAACGGGAAAGTGGCGTGCTCCGGTGGCAAGCCAACGGGACTGTGGCGTGCTCCGGTGGCAAGCCAACGGGACTGTGGCGTGCTCCGGTGGCAAGCCAACGGGACAGTGGCGTGCTCCGGTGGCAAGCCAAAGGGACAGTGGCGTGCTCCGGTGGCAAGCCAACGGGACAGTGGCGTGCTCCGGTGGCAAGCCAACGGGAAAGTGGCGTGCTCCGGTGGCAAGCCAACGGGAAAGTGGCGTGCTCCGGTGGCAAGCCAACGGGAAAGTGGCGTGCTCCGGTGGCAAGCCAACGGGAAAGTGGCGTGCTCCGGTGGCAAGCCAACGGGAAAGTGGCGTGCTCCGGTGGCAAGCCAACGGGAAAGTGGCGTGCTCCGGTGGCAAGCCAACGGGAAAGTGGCGTGCTCCGGTGGCAAGCCAACGGGACTGTGGCGTGCTCCGGTGGCAAGCCAACGGGACAGTGGCGTGCTCCGGTGGCAAGCCAACGGGAAAGTGGCGTGCTCCGGTGGCAAGCCAACGGGACAGTGGCGTGCTCCGGTGGCAAGCCAACGGGACAGTGGGGTGCTCAATGGCAAGCCAACGGGACAGTGGCGTGCTCCGGTGGCAAGCCAACGGGAGAGTGGCGTGCTCCGGTGGCAAGCCAACAGGAAAGTGGCGTGCTCCGGTGGCAAGCCAACGGGACAGTGGCGTGCTCCGGTGGCAAGCCAACGGGACAGTGGCGTGCTCCGGTGGCAAGCCAACGGGACAGTGGCGTGCTCCGGTGGCAAGCCAACGGGACAGTGGCGTGCTCCGGTGGCAAGCCAACGGGACAGTGGCGTGCTCCGGTGGCAAGCCAACGGGACTGGCGTGCTCCGGTGGCAAGCCAACGGGAAAGTGGCGTGCTCCGGTGGCAAGCCAACGGGAAAGTGGCGTGCTCCGGAGTCAAGCCAACGGGAAAGTGGCGTGCTCCGGTGGCAAGCCAACGGGAAAGTGGCGTGCTCCGGTGGCAAGCCAACGGGACAGTGGCGTGCTCCGGTGGCAAGCCAACGGGACAGTGGCGTGCTCCGGTGGCAAGCCAACGGGAAAGTGGCGTGCTCCGGTGGCAAGCCAACGGGACAGTGGCGTGCTCCGGTGGCAAGCCAACGGGACAGTGGCGTGCTCCGGTGGCAAGCCAACGGGACAGTGGCGTGCTCCGGTGGCAAGCCAACGGGAAAGTGGCGTGCTCCGGTGGCAAGCCAACGGGACTGTGGCGTGCTCCGGTGACAAGCCAACGGGACTGTGGCGTGCTCCGGTGGCAAGCCAACGGGAAAGTGGCGTGCTCCGGTGGCAAGCCAACGGTAAAGGGGCGTGCTCCGGTGGCAAGCCAACGGTAAAGTGGCGTGCTCCGGTGGCAAGCCAACGGGACAGTGGCGTGCTCCGGTGGCAAGCCAACGGGACAGTGGCGTGCTCCGGTGGCAAGCCAACGGGACAGTGGCGTGCTCCGGTGGCAAGCCAACGGGACAGTGGCGTGCTCCGGTGGCAAGCCAACGGGACAGTGGCGTGCTCCGGTGGCAAGCCAACGGGACAGTGGCGTGCTCCGGTGGCAAGCCAACGGGACAGTGGCGTGCTCCGGTGGCAAGCCAACGGGAAAGTGGCGTGCTCCGGTGGCAAGCCAACGGGACAGTGGCGTGCTCCGGTGGCAAGCCAACGGGACAGTGGCGTGCTCCGGTGGCAAGCCAACGGGACAGTGGCGTGCTCCGGTGGCAAGCCAACGGGACAGTGGCGTGCTCCGGTGGCAAGCCAACGGGACAGTGGCGTGCTCCGGTGGCAAGCCAACGGGACAGTGGCGTGCTCCGGTGGCAAGCCAACGGGACAGTGGCGTGCTCCGGTGGCAAGCCAACGGGAAAGTGGCGTGCTCCGGTGGCAAGCCAACGGGAAAGTGGCGTGCTCCGGTGGCAAGCCAACGGGAAAGTGGCGTGCTCCGGTGGCAAGCCAACGGGAAAGTGGCGTGCTCCGGTGGCAAGCCAACGGGACAGTGGCGTGCTCCGGTGGCAAGCCAACGGGAGAGTGGCGTGCTCCGGTGGCAAGCCAACGGGAGAGTGGCGTGCTCCGGTGGCAAGCCAACGGGAAAGTGGCGTGCTCCGGTGGCAAGCCAACGGGAGAGTGGCGTGCTCCGGTGGCAAGCCAACGGGACAGTGGCGTGCTCCGGTGGCAAGCCAACGGGACAGTGGCGTGCTCCGGTGGCAAGCCAACGGGAAAGTGGCGTGCTCCGGTGGCAAGCCAACGGGAAAGTGGCGTGCTCCGGAGGCAAGCCAACGGGAAAGTGGCGTGCTCCGGTGGCAAGCCAACGGGAAAGTGGCGTTCTCCGGTGGCAAGCCAACGGGAAAGTGGCGTTCTCCGGTGGCAAGCCAACGGGACAGTGGCGTGCTCCGGTGGCAAGCCAACGGGAAAGTGGCGTGCTCCGGTGGCAAGCCAACGGGACAGTGGCGTGCTCCGGTGGCAAGCCAACGGGACAGTGGCGTGCTCCGGTGGCAAGCCAACGGGACAGTGGCGTGCTCCGGTGGCAAGCCAACGGGAAAGTGGCGTGCTCCGGTGGCAAGCCAACGGGACTGTGGCGTGCTCCGGTGGCAAGCCAACGGGACTGTGGCGTGCTCCGGTGGCAAGCCAACGGGAAAGTGGCGTGCTCCGGTGGCAAGCCAACGGGAAAGTGGCGTGCTCCGGTGGCAAGCCAACGGGAAAGTGGCGTGCTCCGGTGGCAAGCCAACGGGAAAGTGGCGTGCTCCGGTGGCAAGCCAACGGGAAAGTGGCGTGCTCCGGTGGCAAGCCAACGGGAAAGTGGCGTGCTCCGGTGGCAAGCCAACGGGAAAGTGGCGTGCTCCGGTGGCAAGCCAACGGGAAAGTGGCGTGCTCCGGTGGCAAGCCAAAGGGAAAGTGGCGTGCTCCGGTGGCAAGCCAACGGGACTGTGGCGTGCTCCGGTGGCAAGCCAACGGGACTGTGGCGTGCTCCGGTGGCAAGCCAACGGGACAGTGGCGTGCTCCGGTGGCAAGCCAACGGGACAGTGGCGTGCTCCGGTGGCAAGCCAACGGGACAGTGGCGTGCTCCGGTGGCAAGCCAACGGGACAGTGGCGTGCTCCGGTGGCAAGCCAAGGGGAAAGTGGCGTGCTCCGGTGGCAAGCCAAGGGGAAAGTGGCGTGCTCCGGTGGCAAGCCAACGGGACAGTGGCGTGCTCCGGTGGCAAGCCAACGGGACAGTGGCGTGCTCCGGTGGCAAGCCAACGGGACAGTGGCTTGCTCCGGTGGCAAGCCAACGGGAAAGTGGCGTGCTCCGGTGGCAAGCCAGCGGGAAAGTGGCGTGCTCCGGTGGCAAGCCAGCGGGACTGTGTCGCGCTCCGGTGGCAAGCCAACGGGACTGTGGCGCGCTCCGGTGGCAAGCCAACGGGACTGTGGCGCGCTCCGGTGGCAAGCCAACGGGAAAGTGGCGTGCTCCGGTGGCAAGCCAAGGGGAAAGTGGCGTGCTCCGGTGGCAAGCCAACGGGAAAGTGGCGTGCTCCGGTGGCAAGCCAACGGGACTGTGGCGTGCTCCGGTGGCAAGCCAACGGGACTGTGGCGTGCTCCGGTGGCAAGCCAACGGGACTGTGGCGTGCTCCGGTTGCAAGCCAACGGGAAAGTGGCGTGCTCCGGTGGCAAGCCAACGGGAAAGTGGCGTGCTCCGGTGGCAAGCCAACGGGACAGTGGCGTGCTCCGGTGGCAAGCCAACGGGACTGTGGCGTGCTCCGGTGGCAAGCCAACGGGACTGTGGCGTGCTCCGGTGGCAAGCCAACGGGACTGGCGTGCTCCGGTGGCAAGCCAACGGTAAAGTGGCGTGCTCCGGTGGCAAGCGAACGGGAATGTGGCGTGCTCCGGTGGCAAGCCAACGGGACAGTGGCGTGCTCCGGTGGCAAGCCAACGGGACAGTGGCGTGCTCCGGTGGCAAGCCAACGGGAAAGTGGCGTGCTCCGGTGGCAAGCCAACGGGAAAGTGGCATGCTCCGGTGGCAAGCCAACGGGAAAGTGGCGTCCTCTGGGGGCAAGCCAACGGGAAAGTGGCGTGCTCCGGTGGCAAGCCAACGGGAAAGTGGCGTGCTCCGGTGGCAAGCCAACGGGAAAGTGGCGTGCTCCGGTGGCAAGCCAACGGGAAAGTGGCGTGCTCCGGTGGCAAGCCAACGGGAAAGTGGCGTGCTCCGGTGGCAAGCCAACGGGAAAGTGGCGTGCTCCGGTGGCAAGCCAACGGGAAAGTGGCGTGCTCCGGTGGCAAGCCAACGGGACTGTGGCGTGCTCCGGTGGCAAGCCAACGGGACTGTGGCGTGCTCCGGTGGCAAGCCAACGGGACAGTGGCGTGCTCCGGTGGCAAGCCAACGGGAAAGTGGCGTGCTCCGGTGGCAAGCCAACGGGAAAGTGGCGTGCTCCGGTGGCAAGCCAACGGGAAAGTGGCGTGCTCCGGTGGCAAGCCAACGGGACTGTGGCGTGCTCCGGTGGCAAGCCAACGGGACAGTGGCGTGCTCCGGTGGCAAGCCAACGGGAAAGTGGCGTGCTCCGGTGGCAAGCCAACGGGACAGTGGCGTGCTCCGGTGGCAAGCCAACGGGACAGTGGCGTGCTCAATGGCAAGCCAACGGGACAGTGGCGTGCTCCGGTGGCAAGCCAACGGGAAAGTGGCGTGCTCCGGTGGCAAGCCAACGGGAAAGTGGCGTGCTCCGGTGGCAAGCCAACGGGACAGTGGCGTGCTCCGGTGGCAAGCCAACGGGACAGTGGCGTGCTCCGGTGGCAAGCCAACGGGACAGTGGCGTGCTCCGGTGGCAAGCCAACGGGACAGTGGCGTGCTCCGGTGGCAAGCCAACGGGACAGTGGCGTGCTCCGGTGGCAAGCCAACGGGACAGTGGCGTGCTCCGGTGGCAAGCCAACGGGAAAGTGGCGTGCTCCGGTGGCAAGCCAACGGGAAAGTGGCGTGCTCCGGAGTCAAGCCAACGGGAAAGTGGCGTGCTCCGGTGGCAAGCCAACGGGAAAGTGGCGTGCTCCGGTGGCAAGCCAACGGGACAGTGGCGTGCTCCGGTGGCAAGCCAACGGGACAGTGGCGTGCTCCGGTGGCAAGCCAACGGGAAAGTGGCGTGCTCCGGTGGCAAGCCAACGGGACAGTGGCGTGCTCCGGTGGCAAGCCAACGGGACAGTGGCGTGCTCCGGTGGCAAGCCAACGGGACAGTGGCGTGCTCCGGTGGCAAGCCAACGGGAAAGTGGCGTGCTCCGGTGGCAAGCCAACGGGACTGTGGCGTGCTCCGGTGACAAGCCAAAGGGACTGTGGCGTGCTCCGGTGGCAAGCCAACGGGAAAGTGGCGTGCTCCGGTGGCAAGCCAACGGTAAAGTGGCGTGCTCCGGTGGCAAGCCAACGGTAAAGTGGCGTGCTCCGGTGGCAAGCCAACGGGAAAGTGGCGTGCTACGGTGGCAAGCCAACGGGACAGTGGCGTGCTCCGGTGGCAAGCCAACGGGACAGTGGCGTGCTCCGGTGGCAAGCGAACGGGAAAGTGGCGTGCTCCGGTGGCAAGCCAACGGGAAAGTGGCGTGCTCCGGTGGCAAGCCAACGGGAAAGTGGCGTGCTCCGGTGGCAAGCCAACGGGAAAGTGGCGTCCTCTGGGGGCAAGCCAACGGGAAAGTGGCGTGCTCCGGTGGCAAGCCAACGGGAAAGTGGCGTGCTCCGGTGGCAAGCCAACGGGAAAGTGGCGTGCTCCGGTGGCAAGCCAACGGGAAAGTGGCGTGCTCCGGTGGCAAGCCAACGGGAAAGTGGCGTGCTCCGGTGGCAAGCCAACGGGAAAGTGGCGTGCTCCGGTGGCAAGCCAACGGGAAAGTGGCGTGCTCCGGTGGCAAGCCAACGGGACTGTGGCGTGCTCCGGTGGCAAGCCAACGGGACTGTGGCGTGCTCCGGTGACAAGCCAAAGGGACTGTGGCGTGCTCCGGTGGCAAGCCAACGGGAAAGTGGCGTGCTCCGGTGGCAAGCCAACGGTAAAGTGGCGTGCTCCGGTGGCAAGCCAACGGTAAAGTGGCGTGCTCCGGTGGCAAGCCAACGGGAAAGTGGCGTGCTCCGGTGGCAAGCCAACGGGACAGTGGCGTGCTCCGGTGGCAAGCCAACGGGACAGTGGCGTGCTCCGGTGGCAAGCCAACGGGAAAGTGGCGTGCTCCGGTGGCAAGCCAACGGGAAAGTGGCGTGCTCCGGTGGCAAGCCAACGGGAAAGTGGCGTCCTCTGGGGGCAAGCCAACGGGAAAGTGGCGTCCTCCGGTGGCAAGCCAACGGGAAAGTGGCGTGCTCCGGTGGCAAGCCAACGGGAAAGTGGCGTGCTCCGGTGGCAAGCCAACGGGAAAGTGGCGTGCTCCGGTGGCAAGCCAACGGGAAAGTGGCGTGCTCCGGTGGCAAGCCAACGGGAAAGTGGCGTGCTCCGGTGGCAAGCCAACGGGAAAGTGGCGTGCTCCGGTGGCAAGCCAACGGGACTGTGGCGTGCTCCGGTGGCAAGCCAACGGGACTGTGGCGTGCTCCGGTGGCAAGCCAACGGGACAGTGGCGTGCTCCGGTGGCAAGCCAACGGGAAAGTGGCGTGCTCCGGTGGCAAGCCAACGGGAAAGTGGCGTGCTCCGGTGGCAAGCCAACGGGAAAGTGGCGTGCTCCGGTGGCAAGCCAACGGGACTGTGGCGTGCTCCGGTGGCAAGCCAACGGGACAGTGGCGTGCTCCGGTGGCAAGCCAACGGGAAAGTGGCGTGCTCCGGTGGCAAGCCAACGGGACAGTGGCGTGCTCCGGTGGCAAGCCAACGGGACAGTGGCGTGCTCAATGGCAAGCCAACGGGACAGTGGCGTGCTCCGGTGGCAAGCCAACGGGAAAGTGGCGTGCTCCGGTGGCAAGCCAACGGGAAAGTGGCGTGCTCCGGTGGCAAGCCAACGGGACAGTGGCGTGCTCCGGTGGCAAGCCAACGGGACAGTGGCGTGCTCCGGTGGCAAGCCAACGGGACAGTGGCGTGCTCCGGTGGCAAGCCAACGGGACAGTGGCGTGCTCCGGTGGCAAGCCAACGGGACAGTGGCGTGCTCCGGTGGCAAGCCAACGGGACAGTGGCGTGCTCCGGTGGCAAGCCAACGGGAAAGTGGCGTGCTCCGGTGGCAAGCCAACGGGAAAGTGGCGTGCTCCGGAGTCAAGCCAACGGGAAAGTGGCGTGCTCCGGTGGCAAGCCAACGGGAAAGTGGCGTGCTCCGGTGGCAAGCCAACGGGACAGTGGCGTGCTCCGGTGGCAAGCCAACGGGACAGTGGCGTGCTCCGGTGGCAAGCCAACGTGACAGTGGCGTGCTCCGGTGGCAAGCCAACGGGACAGTGGCGTGCTCCGGTGGCAAGCCAACGGGACTGTGGCGTGCTCCGGTGACAAGCCAAAGGGACTGTGGCGTGCTCCGGTGACAAGCCAAAGGGACTGTGGCGTGCTCCGGTGGCAAGCCAACGGGAAAGTGGCGTGCTCCGGTGGCAAGCCAACGGGAAAGTGGCGTGCTCCGGTGGCAAGCCAACGGGAAAGTGGCGTGCTCCGGTGGCAAGCCAACGGGAAAGTGGCGTGCTCCGGTGGCAAGCCAACGGGAAAGTGACGTGCTCCGGTGGCAAGCCAACGGGAAAGTGGCGTGCTCCGGTGGCAAGCCAACGGGAAAGTGGCGTGCTCCGGTGGCAAGCCAACGGGACTGTGGCGTGCTCCGGTGGCAAGCCAACGGGACAGTGGCGTGCTCCGCTGGCAAGCCAACGGGACAGTGGCGTGCTCCTGTGGCAAGCCAACGGGACAGTGGCGTGCTCCGGTGGCAAGCCAACGGGACAGTGGAGTGCTCCGGTGGCAAGCCAACGGGACAGTGGCGTGCTCCGGTGGCAAGCCAACGGGACAGTGGCGTGCTCCGGTGGCAAGCCAACGGGACAGTGGCGTGCTCCGGTGGCAAGCCAACGGGACAGTGGCGTGCTCCGGTGGCAAGCCAACGGGACAGTGGCGTGCTCCGGTGGCAAGCCAACGGGACAGTGGCGTGCTCCGGTGGCAAGCCAACGGGACAGTGGCGTGCTCCGGTGGCAAGCCAACGGGAAAGTGG
This sequence comes from Phyllobates terribilis, assembly GCF_046119375.1. Taxonomy (NCBI): domain Eukaryota; kingdom Metazoa; phylum Chordata; class Amphibia; order Anura; family Dendrobatidae; genus Phyllobates; species Phyllobates terribilis. Next base: position 1,040,228 of record NW_027363010.1, on the reverse strand, counting down.
CGTGCTCCGGTGGCAAGCCAGCGGGAAAGTGGCGTGCTCCGGTGGCAAGCCAGCGGGACTGTGGCGTGCTCCGGTGGCAAGCCAACGGGACTGTGGCGTGCTCCGGTGGCAAGCCAGCGGGACTGTGGCGTGCTCCGGTGGCAAGCCAACGGGAAAGTGGCGTGCTGCGGTGGCAAGCCAACGGGAAAGTGGCGTGCTCCGGTGGCAAGCCAACGGGAAAGTGGCGTGCTCCGGTGGCAAGCCAACGGGAAAGTGGCGTGCTCCGGTGGCAAGCCAACGGGACTGTGGCGTGCTCCGGTGGCAAGCCAACGGGACTGTGGCGTGCTCCGGTGGCAAGCCAACGGGACTGTGGCGTGCTCCGGTGGCAAGCCAACGGGAAAGTGGCGTGCTCCGGTGGCAAGCCAACGGGAAAGTGGCGTGCTCCGTTGGCAAGCCAACGGGACTGTGGCGTGCTCCGGTGGCAAGCCAACGGGACAGTGGCGTGCTCCGGTGGCAAGCCAACGGGAAAGTGGCGTGCTCCGGTGGCAAGCCAACGGGAAAGTGGCGTGCTCCGGTGGCAAGCCAACGGGAAAGTGGCGTGCTCCGGTGGCAAGCCAACGGGAAAGTGGCGTGCTCCGGTGGCAAGCCAACGGGACTGTGGCGTGCTCCGGTGGGAAGCCAACGGGACAGTGGCGTGCTCCGGTGGCAAGCCAACGGGAAAGTGGCGTGCTCCGGTGGCAAGCCAACGGGAAAGTGGCGTGCTCCGGTGGCAAGCCAACGGGAAAGTGGCGTGCTCCGGTGGCAAGCCAACGGGACTGTGGCGTGCTCCGGTGGCAAGCCAACGGGACAGTGGCGTGCTCCGGTGGCAAGCCAACGGGAAAGTGGCGTGCTCCGGTGGCAAGCCAACGGGACAGTGGCGTGCTCCGGTGGCAAGCCAACGGGACAGTGGCGTGCTCAATGGCAAGCCAACGGGACAGTGGCGTGCTCCGGTGGCAAGCCAACGGGAAAGTGGCGTGCTCCGGTGGCAAGCCAACGGGAAAGTGGCGTGCTCCGGTGGCAAGCCAACGGGACAGTGGCGTGCTCCGGTGGCAAGCCAACGGGACAGTGGCGTGCTCCGGTGGCAAGCCAACGGGACAGTGGCGTGCTCCGGTGGCAAGCCAACGGGACAGTGGCGTGCTCCGGTGGCAAGCCAACGGGAAAGTGGCGTGCTCCGGTGGCAAGCCAACGGGAGAGTGGCGTGCTCCGGTGGCAAGCCAACGGGACAGTGGCGTGCTCCGGTGGCAAGCCAACGGGACAGTGGCGTGCTCCGGTGGCAAGCCAACGGGAAAGTGGCGTGCTCCGGTGGCAAGCCAACGGGAAAGTGGCGTGCTCCGGAGGCAAGCCAACGGGAAAGTGGCGTGCTCCGGTGGCAAGCCAACGGGAAAGTGGCGTTCTCCGGTGGCAAGCCAACGGGAAAGTGGCGTTCTCCGGTGGCAAGCCAACGGGACAGTGGCGTGCTCCGGTGGCAAGCCAACGGGAAAGTGGCGTGCTCCGGTGGCAAGCCAACGGGACAGTGGCGTGCTCCGGTGGCAAGCCAACGGGACAGTGGCGTGCTCCGGTGGCAAGCCAACGGGACAGTGGCGTGCTCCGGTGGCAAGCCAACGGGAAAGTGGCGTGCTCCGGTGGCAAGCCAACGGGACTGTGGCGTGCTCCGGTGGCAAGCCAACGGGACTGTGGCGTGCTCCGGTGGCAAGCCAACGGGAAAGTGGCGTGCTCCGGTGGCAAGCCAACGGGAAAGTGGCGTGCTCCGGTGGCAAGCCAACGGGAAAGTGGCGTGCTCCGGTGGCAAGCCAACGGGAAAGTGGCGTGCTCCGGTGGCAAGCCAACGGGAAAGTGGCGTGCTCCGGTGGCAAGCCAACGGGAAAGTGGCGTGCTCCGGTGGCAAGCCAACGGGAAAGTGGCGTGCTCCGGTGGCAAGCCAACGGGAAAGTGGCGTGCTCCGGTGGCAAGCCAAAGGGAAAGTGGCGTGCTCCGGTGGCAAGCCAACGGGACTGTGGCGTGCTCCGGTGGCAAGCCAACGGGACTGTGGCGTGCTCCGGTGGCAAGCCAACGGGACAGTGGCGTGCTCCGGTGGCAAGCCAACGGGACAGTGGCGTGCTCCGGTGGCAAGCCAACGGGACAGTGGCGTGCTCCGGTGGCAAGCCAACGGGACAGTGGCGTGCTCCGGTGGCAAGCCAAGGGGAAAGTGGCGTGCTCCGGTGGCAAGCCAAGGGGAAAGTGGCGTGCTCCGGTGGCAAGCCAACGGGACAGTGGCGTGCTCCGGTGGCAAGCCAACGGGACAGTGGCGTGCTCCGGTGGCAAGCCAACGGGACAGTGGCTTGCTCCGGTGGCAAGCCAACGGGAAAGTGGCGTGCTCCGGTGGCAAGCCAGCGGGAAAGTGGCGTGCTCCGGTGGCAAGCCAGCGGGACTGTGTCGCGCTCCGGTGGCAAGCCAACGGGACTGTGGCGCGCTCCGGTGGCAAGCCAACGGGACTGTGGCGCGCTCCGGTGGCAAGCCAACGGGAAAGTGGCGTGCTCCGGTGGCAAGCCAAGGGGAAAGTGGCGTGCTCCGGTGGCAAGCCAACGGGAAAGTGGCGTGCTCCGGTGGCAAGCCAACGGGACTGTGGCGTGCTCCGGTGGCAAGCCAACGGGACTGTGGCGTGCTCCGGTGGCAAGCCAACGGGACTGTGGCGTGCTCCGGTTGCAAGCCAACGGGAAAGTGGCGTGCTCCGGTGGCAAGCCAACGGGAAAGTGGCGTGCTCCGGTGGCAAGCCAACGGGACAGTGGCGTGCTCCGGTGGCAAGCCAACGGGACTGTGGCGTGCTCCGGTGGCAAGCCAACGGGACTGTGGCGTGCTCCGGTGGCAAGCCAACGGGACTGGCGTGCTCCGGTGGCAAGCCAACGGTAAAGTGGCGTGCTCCGGTGGCAAGCGAACGGGAACGTGGCGTGCTCCGGTGGCAAGCCAACGGGACAGTGGCGTGCTCCGGTGGCAAGCCAACGGGACAGTGGCGTGCTCCGGTGGCAAGCCAACGGGAAAGTGGCGTGCTCCGGTGGCAAGCCAACGGGAAAGTGGCATGCTCCGGTGGCAAGCCAACGGGAAAGTGGCGTCCTCTGGGGGCAAGCCAACGGGAAAGTGGCGTGCTCCGGTGGCAAGCCAACGGGAAAGTGGCGTGCTCCGGTGGCAAGCCAACGGGAAAGTGGCGTGCTCCGGTGGCAAGCCAACGGGAAAGTGGCGTGCTCCGGTGGCAAGCCAACGGGAAAGTGGCGTGCTCCGGTGGCAAGCCAACGGGACTGTGGCGTGCTCCGGTGACAAGCCAAAGGGACTGTGGCGTGCTCCGGTGGCAAGCCAACGGGAAAGTGGCGTGCTCCGGTGGCAAGCCAACGGTAAAGTGGCGTGCTCCGGTGGCAAGCCAACGGTAAAGTGGCGTGCTCCGGTGGCAAGCCAACGGGAAAGTGGCGTGCTCCGGTGGCAAGCCAACGGGACAGTGGCGTGCTCCGGTGGCAAGCCAACGGGACAGTGGCGTGCTCCGGTGGCAAGCCAACGGGAAAGTGGCGTGCTCCGGTGGCAAGCCAACGGGAAAGTGGCGTGCTCCGGTGGCAAGCCAACGGGAAAGTGGCGTCCTCTGGGGGCAAGCCAACGGGAAAGTGGCGTCCTCCGGTGGCAAGCCAACGGTAAAGTGGCGTGCTCCGGTGGCAAGCCAACGGGAAAGTGGCGTGCTCCGGTGGCAAGCCAACGGGAAAGTGGCGTGCTCCGGTGGCAAGCCAACGGGAAAGTGGCGTGCTCCGGTGGCAAGCCAACGGGAAAGTGGCGTGCTCCGGTGGCAAGCCAACGGGAAAGTGGCGTGCTCCGGTGGCAAGCCAACGGGACTGTGGCGTGCTCCGGTGGCAAGCCAACGGGACTGTGGCGTGCTCCGGTGGCAAGCCAACGGGACAGTGGCGTGCTCCGGTGGCAAGCCAACGGGAAAGTGGCGTGCTCCGGTGGCAAGCCAACGGGAAAGTGGCGTGCTCCGGTGGCAAGCCAACGGGAAAGTGGCGTGCTCCGGTGGCAAGCCAACGGGACTGTGGCGTGCTCCGGTGGCAAGCCAACGGGACAGTGGCGTGCTCCGGTGGCAAGCCAACGGGAAAGTGGCGTGCTCCGGTGGCAAGCCAACGGGACAGTGGCGTGCTCCGGTGGCAAGCCAACGGGACAGTGGCGTGCTCAATGGCAAGCCAACGGGACAGTGGCGTGCTCCGGTGGCAAGCCAACGGGAAAGTGGCGTGCTCCGGTGGCAAGCCAACGGGAAAGTGGCGTGCTCCGGTGGCAAGCCAACGGGACAGTGGCGTGCTCCGGTGGCAAGCCAACGGGACAGTGGCGTGCTCCGGTGGCAAGCCAACGGGACAGTGGCGTGCTCCGGTGGCAAGCCAACGGGACAGTGGCGTGCTCCGGTGGCAAGCCAACGGGACAGTGGCGTGCTCCGGTGGCAAGCCAACGGGACAGTGGCGTGCTCCGGTGGCAAGCCAACGGGAAAGTGGCGTGCTCCGGTGGCAAGCCAACGGGAAAGTGGCGTGCTCCGGAGTCAAGCCAACGGGAAAGTGGCGTGCTCCGGTGGCAAGCCAACGGGAAAGTGGCGTGCTCCGGTGGCAAGCCAACGGGACAGTGGCGTGCTCCGGTGGCAAGCCAACGGGACAGTGGCGTGCTCCGGTGGCAAGCCAACGTGACAGTGGCGTGCTCCGGTGGCAAGCCAACGGGACAGTGGCGTGCTCCGGTGGCAAGCCAACGGGACTGTGGCGTGCTCCGGTGACAAGCCAAAGGGACTGTGGCGTGCTCCGGTGACAAGCCAAAGGGACTGTGGCGTGCTCCGGTGGCAAGCCAACGGGAAAGTGGCGTGCTCCGGTGGCAAGCCAACGGGAAAGTGGCGTGCTCCGGTGGCAAGCCAACGGGAAAGTGGCGTGCTCCGGTGGCAAGCCAACGGGAAAGTGGCGTGCTCCGGTGGCAAGCCAACGGGAAAGTGACGTGCTCCGGTGGCAAGCCAACGGGAAAGTGGCGTGCTCCGGTGGCAAGCCAACGGGAAAGTGGCGTGCTCCGGTGGCAAGCCAACGGGACTGTGGCGTGCTCCGGTGGCAAGCCAACGGGACAGTGGCGTGCTCCGCTGGCAAGCCAACGGGACAGTGGCGTGCTCCTGTGGCAAGCCAACGGGACAGTGGCGTGCTCCGGTGGCAAGCCAACGGGACAGTGGAGTGCTCCGGTGGCAAGCCAACGGGACAGTGGCGTGCTCCGGTGGCAAGCCAACGGGACAGTGGCGTGCTCCGGTGGCAAGCCAACGGGACAGTGGCGTGCTCCGGTGGCAAGCCAACGGGACAGTGGCGTGCTCCGGTGGCAAGCCAACGGGACAGTGGCGTGCTCCGGTGGCAAGCCAACGGGACAGTGGCGTGCTCCGGTGGCAAGCCAACGGGACAGTGGCGTGCTCCGGTGGCAAGCCAACGGGAAAGTGGCGTGCTCCGGTGGCAAGCCAGCGGGAAAGTGGCGTGCTCCGGTGGCAAGCCAGCGGGACTGTGGCGTGCTCCGGTGGCAAGCCAACGGGACTGTGGCGTGCTCCGGTGGCAAGCCAGCGGGACTGTGGCGTGCTCCGGTGGCAAGCCAACGGGAAAGTGGCGTGCTGCGGTGGCAAGCCAACGGGAAAGTGGCGTGCTCCGGTGGCAAGCCAACGGGAAAGTGGCGTGCTCCGGTGGCAAGCCAACGGGAAAGTGGCGTGCTCCGGTGGCAAGCCAACGGGACTGTGGCGTGCTCCGGTGGCAAGCCAACGGGACTGTGGCGTGCTCCGGTGGCAAGCCAACGGGACTGTGGCGTGCTCCGGTGGCAAGCCAACGGGAAAGTGGCGTGCTCCGGTGGCAAGCCAACGGGAAAGTGGCGTGCTCCGTTGGCAAGCCAACGGGACTGTGGCGTGCTCCGGTGGCAAGCCAACGGGACAGTGGCGTGCTCCGGTGGCAAGCCAACGGGAAAGTGGCGTGCTCCGGTGGCAAGCCAACGGGAAAGTGGCGTGCTCCGGTGGCAAGCCAACGGGAAAGTGGCGTGCTCCGGTGGCAAGCCAACGGGAAAGTGGCGTGCTCCGGTGGCAAGCCAACGGGACTGTGGCGTGCTCCGGTGGGAAGCCAACGGGACAGTGGCGTGCTCCGGTGGCAAGCCAACGGGAAAGTGGCGTGCTCCGGTGGCAAGCCAACGGGAAAGTGGCGTGCTCCGGTGGCAAGCCAACGGGAAAGTGGCGTGCTCCGGTGGCAAGCCAACGGGACTGTGGCGTGCTCCGGTGGCAAGCCAACGGGACAGTGGCGTGCTCCGGTGGCAAGCCAACGGGAAAGTGGCGTGCTCCGGTGGCAAGCCAACGGGACAGTGGCGTGCTCCGGTGGCAAGCCAACGGGACAGTGGCGTGCTCAATGGCAAGCCAACGGGACAGTGGCGTGCTCCGGTGGCAAGCCAACGGGAAAGTGGCGTGCTCCGGTGGCAAGCCAACGGGAAAGTGGCGTGCTCCGGTGGCAAGCCAACGGGACAGTGGCGTGCTCCGGTGGCAAGCCAACGGGACAGTGGCGTGCTCCGGTGGCAAGCCAACGGGACAGTGGCGTGCTCCGGTGGCAAGCCAACGGGACAGTGGCGTGCTCCGGTGGCAAGCCAACGGGACAGTGGCGTGCTCCGGTGGCAAGCCAACGGGACAGTGGCGTGCTCCGGTGGCAAGCCAACGGGAAAGTGGCGTGCTCCGGTGGCAAGCCAACGGGAAAGTGGCGTGCTCCGGAGTCAAGCCAACGGGAAAGTGGCGTGCTCCGGTGGCAAGCCAACGGGAAAGTGGCGTGCTCCGGTGGCAAGCCAACGGGACAGTGGCGTGCTCCGGTGGCAAGCCAACGGGACAGTGGCGTGCTCCGGTGGCAAGCCAACGTGACAGTGGCGTGCTCCGGTGGCAAGCCAACGGGACTGTGGCGTGCTCCGGTGACAAGCCAAAGGGAAAGTGGCGTGCTCCGGTGGCAAGCTAACGGGAAAGTGGCGTGCTCCGGTGGCAAGCCAACGGGAAAGTGGCGTGCTCCGGTGGCAAGCCAACGGGAAATTGGCGTGCTCCGGTGGCAAGCCAACGGGACAGTGGCGTGCTCCGGTGGCAAGCCAACGGGACAGTGGCTTGCTCCGGTGGCAAGCCAACGGGACAGTGGCATGCTCCGGTGGCAAGCCAACGGGAAAGTGGCATGCTCCGGTGGCAAGCCAACGGGACTGTGGCGTGCTCCGGTGGCAAGCCAACGGGACTGTGGCGTGCTCCGGTGGCAAGCCAACGGGACTGTGGCGTGCTCCGGTGGCAAGCCAACGGGAAAGTGGCGTGCTCCGGTGGCAAGCCAACGGGAAAGTGGCGTGCTCCGGTGGCAAGCCAACGGGAAAGTGGCGTGCTCCGGTGGCAAGCCAACGGGAAAGTGGCGTGCTCCGGTGGCAAGCCAACGGGAAAGTGGCGTGCTCCGGTGGCAAGCCAACGGGACTGTGGCTTGCTCCGGTGGCAAGCCAACGGGAGAGTGGCGTGCTCCGGTCGCAAGCCAACGGGAGAGTGGCGTGCTCCGGTGGCAAGCCAACGGGAAAGTGGCGTGCTCCGGTGGCAAGCCAACGGGAAAGTGGCGTGCTCCGGTGGCAAGCCAACGGGAAAGTGGCGTGCTCCGGTGGCAAGCCAACGGGAAAGTGGCGTGCTCCGGTGGCAAGCCAACGGGACAGTGGCGTGCTCCGGTGGCAAGCCAACGGGACAGTGGCGTGCTCCGGTGGCAAGCCAACGGGACAGTGGCGTGCTCCGGTGGCAAGCCAACGGGACAGTGGCGTGCTCTTGTGGCAAGCCAACTGGAAAGTGGCGTGCTCCGGTGGCAAGCCAACGGGAAAGTGGCGTGCTCCGGTGGCAAGCCAACGGGACTGTGGCGTGCTCCGGTGGCAAGCCAACGGGACTGTGGCGTGCTCCGGTGGCAAGCCAACGGGAAAGTGGCGTGCTCCGGTGGCAAGCCAACGGGAAAGTGGCGTGCTCCGGTGGCAAGCCAACGGGAAAGTGGCGTGCTCCGGTGGCAAGCTAACGGGAAAGTGGCGTGCTCCGGTGGCAAGCCAACGGGAAAGTGGCGTGCTCCGGTGGCAAGCCAACGGGAAAGTGGCGTGCTCCGGTGGCAAGCCAACGGGACTGTGGCGTGCTCCGGTGGCAAGCCAACGGGACAGTGGCGTGCTCCGGTGGCAAGCCAACGGGAAAGTGGCGTGCTCCGGTGGCAAGCCAACGGGAAAGTGGCGTGCTCCGGTGGCAAGCCAACGGGACAGCGGCGTGCTCCGGTGGCAAGCCAACGGGAAAGTGGCGTGCTCCGGTGGCAAGCCAACGGGAAAGTGGCGTGCTCCGGTGGCAAGCCAACGGGAAAGTGGCGTGCTCCGGTGGCAAGCCAACGGGAAAGTGTCGTGCTCCGGTGGCAAGCCAACGGGAAAGTGGCGTGCTCCGGTGGCAAGCCAACGGGAAAGTGGCGTGCTCCGGTGGCAAGCCAACGGGAAAGTGGCGTGCTCCGGTGGCAAGCCAACGGGACAGTGGCGTGCTCCGGTGGCAAGCCAACGGGACTGTGGCGTGCTCCGGTGGCAAGCCAGCGGGAAAGTGGCGTGCTCCGGTGGCAAGCCAACGGGAAAGTGGCGTGCTCCGGTGGCAAGCCAACGGGAAAGTGGCGTGCTCCGGTGGCAAGCCAACGGGAAATTGGCGTGCTCCGGTGGCAAGCCAACGGGACAGTGGCGTGCTCCGGTGGCAAGCCAACGGGACAGTGGCGTGCTCCGGTGGCAAGCCAACGGGACAGTTGCTTGCTCCGGTGGCAAGCCAACGGGAAAGTGGCGTGCTCCGGTGGCAAGCCAACGGGAAATTGGCGTGCTCCGGTGGCAAGCCAACGGGACAGTGGCGTGCTCCGGTGGCAAGCCAACGGGACAGTGCCGTGCTCCGGTGGCAAGCCAACGGGACAGTGGCTTGCTCCAGTGGCAAGCCAACGGGACAGTGGCGTGCTCCGGTGGCAAGCCAACGGGACAGTGGCGTGCTCCGGTGGCAAGCCAACGGGACAGTGGCGTGCTCCGGTGGCAAGCCAACGGGACAGTGGCGTGCTCCGGTGGCAAGCCAACGGGAAAGTGGCGTGCTCCGGTGGCAAGCCAACGGGACTGTGGCGTGCTCCGGTGGCAAGCCAACGGGACTGTGGCGTGCTCCGGTGGCAAGCCAACGGAACTGTGGCGTGCTCCGGTGGCAAGCCAACGGGAAAGTGGCGTGCTCCGGTGGCAAGCCAACGGGACAGTGGCGTGCTCCGGTGGCAAGCCAACGGGACAGTGCCGTGCTCCGGTGGCAAGCCAACGGGACAGTGGCTTGCCCCGGTGGCAAGCCAACGGGACAGTGGCGTGCTCCGGTGGCAAGCCAACGGGACAGTGGCGTGCTCCGGTGGCAAGCCAACGGGACTGTGGCGTGCTCCGGTGGCCAGCCAACGGGACTGTGGCATGCTCCGGTGGCAAGCCAACGGGACAGTGGCGTGCTCCGGTGGCAAGACAACGGGAAAGTGGCGTGCTCCGGTGGCAAGCCAACGGGACTGTGGCGTGCTCCGGTGGCAAGCCAACGGGACTGTGGCGTGCTCCGGTGGCAAGCCAACGGGAAAGTGGCGTGCTCCGGTGGCAAGCCAACGGGAAAGTGGCGTGCTCCGGTGGCAAGCCAACGGGAAAGTGGCGTGCTCCGGTGGCAAGCCAACGGGACTGTGGCGTGCTCCGGTGGCAAGCCAACGGGACTGTGGCGTGCTCCGGTGGCAAGCCAACGGGACAGTGGCGTGCTCCGGTGGCAAGCCAACGGGACAGTGGCGTGCTCCGGTGGCAAGCCAACGGGACAGTGGCGTGCTCCGGTGGCAAGCCAACGGGAAAGTGGCGTGCTCCGGTGGCAAGCCAACGGGAAAGTGGCGTGCTCCGGTGGCAAGCCAACGGGAAAGTGGCGTGCTCCGGTGGCAAGCCAACGGGACTGTGGCGTGCTCCGGTGGCAAGCCAACGGGACTGTGGCGTGCTCCAGTGGCAAGCCAACGGGACAGTGGCGTGCTCCGGTGGCAAGCCAACGGGACAGTGGCGTGCTCCGGTGGCAAGCCAACGGGAAAGTGGCGTGCTCCGGTGGCAAGCCAACGGGACAGTGGCGTGCTCCGGTGGCAAGCCAACGGGACAGTGGCGTGCTCCGGTGGCAAGCCAACGGGACAGTGGCTTGCTCCGGTGGCAAGCCAACGGGACAGTGGCGTGGTCCGGTGGCAAGCCAACGGGAGAGTGGCGTGGTCCGGTGGCAAGCCAACGGGAAAGTGGCGTGCTCCGGTGGCAAGCCAAGGGGAAAGTGGCGTGCTCCGGTGGCAAGCCAACAGGAAAGTGGCGTGCTCCGGTGGCAAGCCAACGGGAAAGTGGCGTGCTCCGGTGGCAAGCCAACGGGAAAGTGGCGTGCTCCTGTGGCAAGCCAACGGGACAGTGGCGTGCTCCGGTGGCAAGCCAACGGGACAGTGGCGTGCTCCGGTGGCAAGCCAACGGGACTGTGGCGTGCTCCGGTGGCAAGCCAGCGGGAAAGTGGCGTGCTCCGGTGGCAAGCCAACGGGAAAGTGGCGTGCTCCGGTGGCAAGCCAACGGGAAAGTGGCGTGCTCCGGTGGCACGCCAACGGGAAATTGGCGTGCTCCGGTGGCAAGCTAACGGGACAGTGGCGTGCTCCGGTGGCAAGCCAACGGGACAGTGGCGTGCTCCGGTGGCAAGCCAACGGGACAGTGGCGTGCTCTGGTGGCAAGCCAACGGGACAGTGGCGTGCTCCGGTGGCAATCCAACGGGACAGTGGCGTGCTCCGGTGGCAAGCCAACGGGACAGTGGCGTGCTCCGGTGGCAAGCCAACGGGACAGTGGCGTGCTCCGGTGGCAAACCAACGGGAAAGTGGCATGCTCCGGTGGCAAGCCAACGGGAAAGTGGCGTGCTCCGGTAGCAAGCCAACTGGACTGTGGCGTGCTCAGGTGGCAAGCCAACGGGACTGTGGCGTGCTCCGGTGGCAAGCCAACGGGACTGTGGCGTGCTCCGGTGGCAAGCCAACGGGAAAGTGGCGTGCTCCGGTGGCAAGCCAACGGGAAAGTGGCGTGCTCCGGTGGCAAGCCAACGGGAAAGTGGCGTGCTCCGGTGGCAAGCCAACGGGACTGTGGCGTGCTCCGGTGGCAAGCCAACGGGACTGTGGCGTGCTCCGGTGGCAAGCCAACGGGAAAGTGGCGTGCTCCGGTGGCAAGCCAACGGGAAAGTGGCGTGCTCCGGTGGCAAGCCAACGGGAAAGTGGCGTGCTCCGGTGGCAAGCCAACGGGACTGTGGCGTGCTCCGGTGGCAAGCCAACGGGAAAGTGGCGTGCTCCGGTGGCAAGCGAACGGGAAAGTGGCGTGCTCCGGTGGCAAGCCAACGGGAAAGTGGCGTGCTCCGGTGGCAAGCCAACGGGACTGTGGCGTGCTCCGGTGGCAAGCCAACGGGACTGTGGCGTGCTCCGGTGGCAAGCCAACGGGAAAGTGGCGTGCTCCGGTGGCAAGCCAACGGGAAAGTGGCGTGCTCCGGTGGCAAGCCAACGGGACTGTGGCGTGCTCCGGTGGCAAGCCAACGGGACTGTGGCGTGCTCCGGTGGCAAGCCAACGGGAAAGTGGCGTGCTCCGGTGGCAAGCCAACGGGAAAGTGGCGTGCTCCGGTGGCAAGCCAACGGGACTGTGGCGTGCTCCGGTGGCAAGCCAACGGGACAGTGGCGTGCTCTGGTGGCAAGCCAACGGGAAAGTGGCGTGCTCCGGTGGCAAGCCAACGGGAAAGTGGCGTGCTCCGGTGGCAAGCCAACGGGACTGTGGCGTGCTCCGGTGGCAAGCCAACGGGACTGTGGCGTGCTCCGGTGGCAAGCCAACGGGACAGTGGCGTGCTCTGGTGGCAAGCCAACGGGAAAGTGGCGTGCTCCGGTGGCAAGCCAACGGGAAAGTGGCGTGCTCCGGTGGCAAGCCAACGGGACTGTGGCGTGCTCCGGTGGCAAGCCAACGGGACTGTGGCGTGCTCCGGTGGCAAGCCAACGGGACAGTGGCGTGCTCCGGTGGCAAGCCAACGGGACAGTGGCGTGCTCCGGTGGCAAGCCAACGGGACAGTGGCGTGATCCGGTGGGAAGCCAACGGGACAGTGGCGTGCTCCGGTGGCAAGCCAACGGGACAGTGGCTTGCTCCGGTGGCAAGCCAACGGGACAGTGGCGTGCTCCGGTGGCAAGCCAACGGGACAGTGGCGTGCTCCGGTGGCAAGCCAACGGGACAGTGGCGTGCTCCGGAGGCAAGTCAACGGGACAGTGGCGTGCTCCGGTGGCAAGCCAACGGGAAAGTGGCGTGCTCCGGTGGCAAGCCAACGGTAAAGTGGCGTGCTCCGGTGGCAAGCCAACGGGAAAGTGGCGTGCTCCGGTGGCAAGCCAACGGGACTGTGGCGTGCTCCGGTGGCAAGCCAACGGGACTGTGGCGTGCTCCGGTGGCAAGCCAACGGGAAAGTGGCGTGCTCCGGTGGCAAGCCAACGGGAAAGTGGCGTGCTCCGTTGGCAAGCCAACGGGAAATTAGCGTGCTCCGGTGGCAAGCCAACGGGAAAGTGGCGTGCTCCAGTGGCAAGCCAACGGGAAAGTGGCGTGCTCCGGTGGCAAGCCAACGGGACTGTGGCTTGCTCCGGTGGCAAGCCAACGGGACTGTGGCGTGCTCCGGTCGCAAGCCAACGGGAGAGTGGCGTGCTCCGGTGGCAAGCCAACGGGAAAGTGGTGTGCTCCGGTGGCAAGCCAACGGGAAAGTGGCGTGCTCCGGTGGCAAGCCAACGGGAAAGTGGCGTGCTCCAGTGGCAAGCCAACGGGAAAGTGGCGTGCTCCGGTGGCAAGCCAACGGGACAGTGGCGTGCTCCGGTGGCAAGCCAACGGGATAGTGGCGTGCTCCGGTGGCAAGCCAACGGGACAGTGGCGTGCTCCGGTGGCAAGCCAACGGGACAGTGGCGTGCTCTTGTGGCAAGCCAACCGGAAAGTGGCGTGCTCCGGTGGCAAGCCAACGGGAAAGTGGCGTGCTCTTGTGGCAAGCCAACCGGAAAGTGGCGTGCTCCGGTGGCAAGCCAACGGGACAGTGGCGTGCACTTGTGGCAAGCCAACCGGAAAGTGGCGTGCTCCGGTGGCAAGCCAACGGGACAGTGGCGTGCTCCGGTGGCAAGCCAGCGGTAAAGTGGCGTGCTCCGGTGGCAAGCCAACGGGAAAGTGGCGTGCTCTTGTGGCAAGCCAACCGGAAAGTGGCGTGCTCCGGTGGCAAGCCAACGGGACAGTGGCGTGCTCTTGTGGCAAGCCAACCAGAAAGTGGCGTGCTCCGGTGGCAAGCCAACGGGACAGTGGCGTGCTCCGGTGGCAAGCCAACGGGACAGTGGCGTGATCCGGTGGGAAGCCAACGGGACAGTGGCGTGCTCCGGTGGCAAGCCAACGGGACAGTGGCTTGCTCCGGTGGCAAGCCAACGGGACAGTGGCATGCTCCGGTGGCAAGCCAACGGGAAAGTGGCATGCTCCGGTGGCAAGCCAACGGGACTGTGGCGTGCTCCGGTGGCAAGCCAACGGGACTGTGGCGTGCTCCGGTGGCAAGCCAACGGGAAAGTGGCGTGCTCCGGTGGCAAGCCAACGGGAAAGTGGCGTGCTCCGGTGGCAAGCCAACGGGAAAGTGGCGTGCTCCGGTGGCAAGCCAACGGGAAAGTGGCGTGCTCCGGTGGCAAGCCAACGGGAAAGTGGCGTGCTCCGGTGGCAAGCCAACGGGACTGTGGCTTGCTCCGGTGGCAAGCCAACGGGACTGTGGCGTGCTCCGGTCGCAAGCCAACGGGAGAGTGGCGTGCTCCGGTGGCAAGCCAACGGGAAAGTGGCGTGCTCCGGTGGCAAGCCAACGGGAAAGTGGCGTGCTCCGGTAGCAAGCCAACGGGAAAGTGGCGTGCTCCGGTGGCAAGCCAACGGGAAAGTGGCGTGCTCCGGTGGCAAGCCAACGGGACAGTGGCGTGCTCCGGTGGCAAGCCAACGGGAAAGTGGCGTGCTCCGGTGGCAAGCCAACGGGAAAGTGGCGTGCTCCGGTGGCAAGCCAACGGGAAAGTGGCGTGCTCCGGTGGCAAGCCAACGGGACTGTGGCTTGCTCCGGTGGCAAGCCAACGGGACTGTGGCGTGCTCCGGTCGCAAGCCAACGGGAGAGTGGCGTGCTCCGGTGGCAAGCCAACGGGAAAGTGGCGTGCTCCGGTGGCAAGCCAACGGGAAAGTGGCGTGCTCCGGTGGCAAGCCAACGGGAAAGTGGCGTGCTCCGGTGGCAAGCCAACGGGAAAGTGGCGTGCTCCGGTGGCAAGCCAACGGGACAGTGGCGTGCTCCGGTGGCAAGCCAACGGGACAGTGGCGTGCTCCGGTGGCAAGCCAACGGGACAGTGGCGTGCTCCGGTGGCAAGCCAACGGGACAGTGGCGTGCTCTTGTGGCAAGCCAACCGGAAAGTGGCGTGCTCCTGTGGCAAGCCAACGGGAAAGTGGCGTGCTCCGGTGGCAAGCCAACGGGACTGTGGCGTGCTCCGGTGGCAAGCCAACGGGACTGTGGCGTGCTCCGGTGGCAAGCCAACGGGAAAGTGGCGTGCTCCGGTGGCAAGCCAACGGGAAAGTGGCGTGCTCCGGTGGCAAGCCAACGGGAAAGTGGCGTGCTCCGGTGGCAAGCTAACGGGAAAGTGGCGTGCTCCGGTGGCAAGCCAACGGGAAAGTGGCGTGCTCCGGTGGCAAGCCAACGGGAAAGTGGCGTGCTCCGGTGGCAAGCCAACGGGAAAGTGGCGTGCTCCGGTGGCAAGCCAACGGGACTGTGGCGTGCTCCGGTGGCAAGCCAACGGGACAGTGGCGTGCTCCGGTGGCAAGCCAACGGGAAAGTGGCGTGCTCCGGTGGCAAGCCAACGGGAAAGTGGCATGCTCCGGTGGCAAGCCAACGGGACAGTGGCGTGCTCCGGTGGCAAGCCAACGGGAAAGTGGCGTGCTCCGGTGGCAAGCCAACGGGAAAGTGGCGTGCTCCGGTGGCAAGCCAACGGGAAAGTGGCGTGCTCCGGTGGCAAGCCAACGGGAAAGTGGCGTGCTCCGGTGGCAAGCCAACGGGAAAGTGTCGTGCTCCGGTGGCAAGCCAACGGGAAAGTGGCGTGCTCCGGTGGCAAGCCAACGGGAAAGTGGCGTGCTCCGGTGGCAAGCCAACGGGAAAGTGGCGTGCTCCGGTGGCAAGCCAACGGGACAGTGGCGTGCTCCGGTGGCAAGCCAACGGGACTGTGGCGTGCTCCGGTGGCAAGCCAGCGGGAAAGTGGCGTGCTCCGGTGGCAAGCCAACGGGAAAGTGGCGTGCTCCGGTGGCAAGCCAACGGGAAAGTGGCGTGCTCCGGTGGCAAGCCAACGGGAAATTGGCGTGCTCCGGTGGCAAGCCAACGGGACAGTGGCGTGCTCCGGTGGCAAGCCAACGGGACAGTGGCGTGCTCCGGTGGCAAGCCAACGGGACAGTTGCTTGCTCCGGTGGCAAGCCAACGGGAAAGTGGCGTGCTCCGGTGGCAAGCCAACGGGAAATTGGCGTGCTCCGGTGGCAAGCCAACGGGACAGTGGCGTGCTCCGGTGGCAAGCCAACGGGACAGTGCCGTGCTCCGGTGGCAAGCCAACGGGACAGTGGCTTGCTCCAGTGGCAAGCCAACGGGACAGTGGCGTGCTCCGGTGGCAAGCCAACGGGACAGTGGCGTGCTCCGGTGGCAAGCCAACGGGACAGTGGCGTGCTCCGGTGGCAAGCCAACGGGACAGTGGCGTGCTCCGGTGGCAAGCCAACGGGAAAGTGGCGTGCTCCGGTGGCAAGCCAACGGGACTGTGGCGTGCTCCGGTGGCAAGCCAACGGGACTGTGGCGTGCTCCGGTGGCAAGCCAACGGAACTGTGGCGTGCTCCGGTGGCAAGCCAACGGGAAAGTGGCGTGCTCCGGTGGCAAGCCAACGGGACAGTGGCGTGCTCCGGTGGCAAGCCAACGGGACAGTGCCGTGCTCCGGTGGCAAGCCAACGGGACAGTGGCTTGCCCCGGTGGCAAGCCAACGGGACAGTGGCGTGCTCCGGTGGCAAGCCAACGGGACAGTGGCGTGCTCCGGTGGCAAGCCAACGGGACTGTGGCGTGCTCCGGTGGCAAGCCAACGGGACTGTGGCATGCTCCGGTGGCAAGCCAACGGGACAGTGGCGTGCTCCGGTGGCAAGACAACGGGAAAGTGGCGTGCTCCGGTGGCAAGCCAACGGGACTGTGGCGTGCTCCGGTGGCAAGCCAACGGGACTGTGGCGTGCTCCGGTGGCAAGCCAACGGGACTGTGGCGTGCTCCGGTGGCAAGCCAACGGGAAAGTGGCGTGCTCCGGTGGCAAGCCAACGGGAAAGTGGCGTGCTCCGGTGGCAAGCCAACGGGAAAGTGGCGTGCTCCGGTGGCAAGCCAACGGGACTGTGGCGTGCTCCGGTGGCAAGCCAACGGGACAGTGGCGTGCTCCGGTGGCAAGCCAACGGGACAGTGGCGTGCTCCGGTGGCAAGCCAACGGGAAAGTGGCGTGCTCCGGTGGCAAGCCAACGGGAAAGTGGCGTGCTCCGGTGGCAAGCCAACGGGAAAGTGGCGTGCTCCGGTGGCAAGCCAACGGGACTGTGGCGTGCTCCGGTGGCAAGCCAACGGGACTGTGGCGTGCTCCGGTGGCAAGCCAACGGGACAGTGGCGTGCTCCGGTGGCAAGCCAACGGGACAGTGGCGTGCTCCGGTGGCAAGCCAACGGGAAAGTGGCGTGCTCCGGTGGCAAGCCAACGGGACAGTGGCGTGCTCCGGTGGCAAGCCAACGGGACAGTGGCGTGCTCCGGTGGCAAGCCAACGGGACAGTGGCTTGCTCCGGTGGCAAGCCAACGGGACAGTGGGGTGGTCCGGTGGCAAGCCAACGGGAGAGTGGCGTGGTCCGGTGGCAAGCCAACGGGAAAGTGGCGTGCTCCGGTGGCAAGCCAAGGGGAAAGTGGCGTGCTCCGGTGGCAAGCCAACGGGAAAGTGGCGTGCTCCGGTGGCAAGCCAACGGGAAAGTGGCGTGCTCCGGTGGCAAGCCAACGGGAAAGTGGCGTGCTCCTGTGGCAAGCCAACGGGACAGTGGCGTGCTCCGGTGGCAAGCCAACGGGACAGTGGCGTGCTCCGGTGGCAAGCCAACGGGACTGTGGCGTGCTCCGGTGGCAAGCCAGCGGGAAAGTGGCGTGCTCCGGTGGCAAGCCAACGGGAAAGTGGCGTGCTCCGGTGGCAAGCCAACGGGAAAGTGGCGTGCTCCGGTGGCACGCCAAGGGGAAATTGGCGTGCTCCGGTGGCAAGCCAACGGGACAGTGGCGTGCTCCGGTGGCAAGCCAACGGGACAGTGGCGTGCTCCGGTGGCAAGCCAACGGGACAGTGGCGTGCTCCGGTGGCAAGCCAACGGGACAGTGGCGTGCTCCGGTGGCAAGCCAACGGGACAGTGGCGTGCTCCGGTGGCAAGCCAACGGGACAGTGGCGTGCTCCGGTGGCAAGCCAACGGGACAGTGGCGTGCTCCGGTGGCAAACCAACGGGAAAGTGGCGTGCTCCGGTGGCAAGCCAACGGGAAAGTGGCGTGCTCCGGTGGCAAGCCAACTGGACTGTGGCGTGCTCCGGTGGCAAGCCAACGGGACTGTGGCGTGCTCCGGTGGCAAGCCAACGGGACTGTGGCGTGCTCCGGTGGCAAGCCAACGGGAAAGTGGCGTGCTCCGGTGGCAAGCCAACGGGAAAGTGGCGTGCTCCGGTGGCAAGCCAACGGGAAAGTGGCGTGCTCCGGTGGCAAGCCAACGGGAAAGTGGCGTGCTCCGGTGGCAAGCCAACGGGACTGTGGCGTGCTCCGGTGGCAAGCCAACGGGACTGTGGCGTGCTCCGGTGGCAAGCCAACGGGACAGTGGCGTGCTCCGGTGGCAAGCCAACGGGAAAGTGGCGTGCTCCGGTGGCAAGCCAACGGGACAGTGGCGTGCTCCGGTGGCAAGCCAACGGGAAAGTGGCGTGCTCCGGTGGCAAGCCAACGGGAAAGTGGCGTGCTCCGGTGGCAAGCCAACGGGAAAGTGGCGTGATCCGGTGGCAAGCCAACGGGAAAGTGGCGTGCTCCGGTGGCAAGCCAACGGGAAAGTGGCGTGCTCCGGTGGCAAGCCAACGGGAAAGTGGCGTGCTCCGGTGGCAAGCCAACGGGACAGTGGCGTGCTCCGGTGGCAAGCCAACGGGACTGTGGCGTGCTCCGGTGGCAAGCCAACGGGACTGTGGCGTGCTCCGGTGGCAAGCCAGCGGGAAAGTGGCGTGCTCCGGTGGCAAGCCAACGGGAAAGTGGCGTGCTCCGGTGGCAAGCCAACGGGAAAGTGGCGTGCTCCGGTGGCAAGCCAACGGGAAATTGGCGTGCTCCGGTGGCAAGCCAACGGGACAGTGGCGTGCTCCGGTGGCAAGCCAACGGGACAGTGGCGTGCTCCGGTGGCAAGCCAACGGGACAGTTGCTTGCTCCGGTGGCAAGCCAACGGGAAAGTGGCGTGCTCCGGTGGCAAGCCAACGGGAAAGTGGCGTGCTCCGGTGGCAAGCCAACGGGAAAGTGGCGTGCTCCGGTGGCAAGCCAACGGGAAAGTGGCGTGCTCCGGTGGCAAGCCAACGGGAAAGTGGCGTGCTCCGGTGGCAAGCCAACGGGACTGTGGCGTGCTCCGGTGGCAAGCCAACGGGACTGTGGCGTGCTCCGGTGGCAAGCCAACGGGACAGTGGCGTGCTCCGGTGGCAAGCCAACGGGAAAGTGGCGTGCTCCGGTGGCAAGCCAACGGGAAAGTGGCGTGCTCCGGTGGCAAGCCAACGGGACAGTGGCGTGCTCCGGTGGCAAGCCAAGGGGAAAGTGGCGTGCTCCGGTGGCAAGCCAACGGGAAAGTGGCGTGCTCCGGTGGCAAGCCAACGGGAAAGTGGCGTGCTCCGGTGGCAAGCCAACGGGAAAGTGTCGTGCTCCGGTGGCAAGCCAACGGGAAAGTGGCGTGCTCCGGTGGCAAGCCAACGGGAAAGTGCCGTGCTCCGGTGGCAAGCCAACGGGAAAGTGGCGTGCTCCGGTGGCAAGCCAACGGGACAGTGGCGTGCTCCGGTGGCAAGCCAACGGGACTGTGGCGTGCTCCGGTGGCAAGCCAGCGGGAAAGTGGCGTGCTCCGGTGGCAAGCCAACGGGAAAGTGGCGTGCTCCGGTGGCAAGCCAACGGGAAAGTGGCGTGCTCCGGTGGCAAGCCAACCGGAAATTGGCGTGCTCCGGTGGCAAGCCAACGGGAAAGTGGCGTGCTCCGGTGGCAAGCCAACGGGAAAGTGCCGTGCTCCGGTGGCAAGCCAACGGGAAAGTGGCGTGCTCCGGTGGCAAGCCAACGGGACAGTGGCGTGCTCCGGTGGCAAGCCAACGGGACTGTGGCGTGCTCCGGTGGCAAGCCAGCGGGAAAGTGGCGTGCTCCGGTGGCAAGCCAACGGGAAAGTGGCGTGCTCCGGTGGCAAGCCAACGGGAAAGTGGCGTGCTCCGGTGGCAAGCCAACGGGAAATTGGCGTGCTCCGGTGGCAAGCCAACGGGACAGTGGCGTGCTCCGGTGGCAAGCCAACGGGACAGTGGCGTGCTCCGGTGGCAAGCCAACGGGACAGTGGCTTGCTCCGGTGGCAAGCCAACGGGAAAGTGGCGTGCTCCGGTGGCAAGCCAACGGGAAAGTGGCGTGCTCCGGTGGCAAGCCAACGGGAAATTGGCGTGCTCCGGTGGCAAGCCAACGGGACAGTGGCGTGCTCCGGTGGCAAGCCAACGGGACAGTGCCGTGCTCCTGTGGCAAGCCAACGGGACAGTGGCTTGCTCCGGTGGCAAGCCAACGGGACAGTGGCGTGCTCCGGTGGCAAGCCAACGGGACAGTGGCGTGCTCCGGTGGCAAGCCAACGGGACTGTGGCGTGCTCCGGTGGCAAGCCAACGGGAAAGTGGCGTGCTCCGGTGGCAAGCCAACGGGAAAGTGGCATGCTCCGGTGGCAAGCCAACGGGAAAGTGGCGTGCTCCGGTGGCAAGCCAACGGGAAAGTGGCGTGCTCCGGTGGCAAGCCAATGGGAAAGTGGCGTGCTCTGGTGGCAAGCCAACGGGAAAGTGGCGTGCTCCGGTGGCAAGCCAACGGGAAAGTGGCGTGCTCCGGTGGCAAGCCAACGGGACTGTGGCGTGCTCTGGTGGCAAGTCAACGGGACTGTGGCGTGCTCCGGTGGCAAGCCAACGGGACTGTGGCGTGCTCCGGTGGCAAGCCAACGGGACAGTGGCGTGCTCCGGTGGCAAGCCAACGGGAAAGTGGCGTGCTCCGGTGGCAAGCCAACGGGAAAGTGGCGTGCTCCGGTGGCAAGCCAACGGGAAAGTGGCGTGCTCCGGTGGCAAGCCAACGGGAAAGTGGCGTACTCCGGTGGCAAGCCAACGGGAAAGTGGCGTGCTCCGGTGGCAAGCCAACGGGAAAGTGGCGTGCTCCGGTGGCAAGCCAACGGGAAAGTGGCGTGCTCCGGTGGCAAGCCAACGGGAAAGTGGCGTGCTCCGGTGGCAAGCCAACGGGAAAGTGGCGTGCTCCGGTGGCAAGCCAACGGGACAGTGGCGTGCTCCGGTGAGAAGCCAACGGGACTGTGGCGTGCTTCGGTGGCAAGCCAGTGGGAAAGTGTCGTGCTCCGGTGGCAAGCCAACGGGAAAGTGGCGTGCTCCGGTGGCAAGCCAACGGGAAAGTGACGTGCTTCGGTGGCAAGCCAACGGGAAAGTGGCGTGCTCCGGTGGCAAGCCAACGGGAAAGTGGCGTGCTCCGGTGGCAAGCCAACGGGAAAGTGGCGTGCTCCGGTGGCAAGCCAACGGGAAAGTGGCGTGCTCCGGTGGCAAGCCAACGGGAAAAGGTGTGCTCCGGTGGCATGCTAATGGTAAAGGTGTGCTCCAGTGGCATTCTAACGGTAAAGGTGTGCTGCGGTCACATGCTAATGGTAAAGGTGTGCTCCGGTGGCATGCTAATGGGAATAGGTGTGCTCCGATGGCATGCTAACGGGAATAGGTGTGCCCGGTGGCATACTAACGGGAAAAGGTGTGCTACGGTGGCATGCTAGCGGGAAATGGTGTCCTTCGGTGGCATGATAACGAGAAAAGGGGTACTCCATTGTCACCACAATGGTCAAGGGACTTGGAAATGTCACATGTGAAGTCATACTCGCATAGTGTCTGTTGTTGCAGGGATCAAAAGAGCGACCCGGTGGAACAAGATGTGGACACTGTGCGGCAGATGTTGGTTTAAGAACAGCAAACAGCAAAATAAGACCAAGCAACAGCAAGAAAACAATCCAAGAATTACCGCAGCAGACAAGTAAGTGATTGTGATTCTTTTAAACGGTGATGTATGATCAGATGAAGTGGAATGCAGTAAGTTTGGAAATATGATTAACATGTTAATAAAGTGTCTGAAATGTATGAGCGAGAAAGAGAAAAAGGTGGATTGTTACAGGGGGACAGCTGAGAGTAGGGAGTTGCAGAGAAAGTCCTTGTGACAGGTTTAGGATGTATACGGCTGTTTATTGCCTCCTCCACATACAAAGGCAGGAGATGAGACTATCAAACTATTGAACTTGGAGTTGTCAGTAATGTTGGAGGTGAAATTAATAAAGCAAGTAAAATGGGAAAGAAAAAAAGGGGTTGTATGTTTGTCTGGTCAGAGGGATGTTTGCCTGGTCATGGGGATGTTTGCCTGGTCAGGGGGATGTTTGCCTGGTCAGGGGGATGTTTGTCTGGTCAGGGGGATGTTTGCCTGGTCAGGGGGATGTTTGTCTGGTCAGGGGGATGTTTGTCTGGTCAGAGGGATGTTTGCTTCACGTTGGGGAAGAGGGAAAGGACTGAATGATCCGGCACCTGTCCTATCCACAGGATGGTCAGCTAGTGCCGCCATTGGGAAAGAGCTGACCTAGTGTCACTATCAATCATCTGAGTCTGCAGTACAACTGATTAGGGGTCCAGCAGGGGGGCGCTGATGACACAGGTGGACCTTGGGGCGGTTTTCCGGTTGCGGACGCTGCACCTAGAGGGTTTTCTTCATGTAATTATCCTCCTCACATTGCAGACTTGTGAACTTTATAAATATTCTTCATTTGCTTATTTTCTTCCTTCTCTCCCAAACACGTTGCTGAAGTGCTGTCTCACCCCCACTGCCCCCATCCAGAAGCTTCTTGTAGCTGCTGTTCAGTGAGATTTGTCCTCTATATACCAGCAGTGTGTGTATGGGCCTGTCCCTGTCTGATCCTCTCTGCTCTCCACCCCTGCACTCAGACATGGGAAACCCTGTACTCAGATTACTTCACATCTTGGTGAACAACAGCTGAAAGGACCCTATAAAGGAACCTGTACCAGGCAGGTGACAGCGGTGCAGCATTCTGCTTGTGGGGGCAATCGGGCGGTGGAGTCAGAAATTGGGGAATACTTGAGTGCTCTCTGGACGGACAATATTAGCGCTGCAGTAATTTCCCACAAGTTTTTGCACAGAGCGGCCACTAATATAGAATAAAGTAAAACAATTGTGCTCTGTAAATAATGGCTGTGCTTTGCTACAAATGCTTCATGTTCGCAGGTGTTTTTTTTTTCTTTAATAAATTTTATTTAGGTTATAATTGATTTTTTCTCTTTCTGCTAGATATCAGGACATGATAGAGGCCGTACGGGACTGATATAAGAAGTTCTTGGCTGAGAAGGAAAGAAGCTTCATTCCTCCATGAGCTGCAGTTCTTTGTGTCCAGTCGGGAACTCTATTAGTAAGTAGATTTTATCACCGGCGCAGACATTTCCGGGAAGGTTCCAATTGGCCGAATACAAGACGTTCATTAAACTCTTCAATTGAAATAAACGTCTGGTTATCATCCACAATACTTAATACCGGTCACTTGTCAAAAATTTGTATATTTTTTACCTGTTATAAAATGCTGCTGATCCCTTGAATCTTTTCTTTTTTTTTGTCATTTTAGACAAAACATTACATATTCCTGACAAGTCCCAGGTCTTTTCACACCACTCGTTTTGCAGGTTCTTTAATACTACAGCACTTATGTTATTGGGGTCATTTTTGTGCAGTTTGCAGTTACATGATTTTTTATACATGTTTTTTTTTAGCTTTGTCTTGTTATTACATCACATTCATCTTTTTCCTCTCTTGCTTTCCTGGACTGAAGGAAACATATCTCCAAGTCACTCTGAGCTGCCGGCAGGAGAGATGGACCCTCAGGAGCCTCCTAGTCTTCAGAATCCACATGAAGGAGAAGTCCAAGAACAAGAAAGGCCTCCGACAGCAGAGCAACCTGTCCGCCAAAAAGTCCCAGAAGAAGAAGCGATGGTCCCGCAGCTCATCTGTGTTTTTCCTAAATGTGGTTTATACTTTTACTGATTGTAATTTTCTTGGTCGATACCAGATAAAGTTTTGGATGACAACTGTCTGGACTTGTGTCTTATTTTACATTTCTCCTTTTTTCTTCTTGCTTCCCCTCCATTGAGATCCGGCTTAGGTGATAAAAGCCTTTCTCTATCCGGCATTTTTGCAGCAGGCTGGAGAATGACTTTCTGGATGATAACTTGCCTTAGTCTCAGGTGCCCATACACTAGTTAGCTTTAGACCGGACGCTTGTCCACACAACACATCCCGACTCCCTCATATACATGAATGTGGTTATATGTGTGGGGGAGATGGCCCCATACACAGCACATGGTCGGCTGCTCCAGCAAAAATCCTTGGGTTTGACCTACCTTCCTGTAATATATATGGGGGGCCATTAGTTGGATGTTTGCAGGACCCCTCTTTGTCCAACAGCTTCCCTCCCCCACACATAACAAGCAGTGTACAGACAAGCTCCCTTCCCGCACATACAGCATATATAGCATATAAAGAAAAAACCTAGAAGTCTGAACAGAAACATAAATTGATGTGCATGCAAAATGTAAATGCATGTTCACACAAGGCCACTAGACAAAGAAAAACCAAAGACAAGCAAAATACCCAAGTAACCGGAAGTGAATGGGTAAATCGCACAGTGCAAAAATAATAAATAATGAAGGGTATTTAGTTAACATAATTTTGATCAAAATAATGTAAAAGCTATCCCGCCACATCATAGCAACCCTTATGGGACAATCCTAACTCTAATATTAAAACCTTACCATTTGTCAAGTGACGTACATATGGATAAGGGCAGAGAGACTGACCCCCTAGTAGAAGCATAGACCTGAGGCAGAATAAACATTTCAGCTCAGACAAAGGGTGGCCACACCCTTATATGTACTAAAGTACACTGAACTACAAAGAAAAAACCTAGAAGTCTGAACTGAAACATAAATTGATGTGCATGCAAAATGTAAATGCATGTTCACACAAGGCCACTAGACAAAGAAAAACCAAAGACAAGCAAAATACCCAAGTAACCGGAAGTAAATGGGTAAATCGCAAAGTGCAAAAATAATAAATAATGAAGGGTATTTAGTTAACATAATTTTGATCAAAATAATGTAAAAGCTATCCCGCCACATCATAGCAACCCTTATGGGACAATCCTAACTCTAATATTAAAACCTTACCATTTGTCAAGTGACGTACATATGGATAAGGGCAGAGAGACTGACCCCCTAGTAGAAGCATAGACCTGAGGCAGAATAAACATTTCAGCTCAGACAAAGGGTGGCCACACCCTAATATGTACTAAAGCACACTGAACTACAAAGAAAAAACCTAGAAGTCTGAACTGAAACATAAATTGATGTGCATGCAAAGTGTAAATGCATGTTAACACAAGGCCACTAGACAAAGAAAAACCAAAGACAAGCAAAATACCCAAGTAACCGGAAGTAAATGGGTAAATCGCAAAGTGCAAAAATAATAAATAATGAAGGGTATTTAGTAGTGAAGAGCGAGCACTAAAATGCTCGGGTGCTCAAAGCTCGGGCCGAGCTCGCCATGATACTCGGTTGCTCAACCTGAGCCACGAGCCCAATGTTAGTCTATGGGAGACCCGAGCATTTTCGCGGCGGCATCCCCGGCTGTCTTTTAAAAGCCTAACAAGTGCCCAAAATGTGGCAGTGCTCAAATGACATGGGGACAGCATGGGGATCGCCCCAGGAAGCATTTCTGACCCCCAGGTCACTTCTGTCAACAACGTGGTCAGAGGTATTAAGCCACTTTTAAGGGCTCACAATAAAACGTTCAAAAACTAAACTGAAACTGCTTTCCTGTGAAATATGTTAAGGAAGTTCCTTTCCAGGGTAAAGACTTGTGTATAAGGTAAAATAAATAACAGAAAAAAAAATACTCCTCCACACCTTGGGCTATGTTCACAAGTAGCATTTTTAATGTGTTTTTGCACTTTTGTATTGCTTCAACCGTGACAAATGCATTCACCGGGAAATGTCATTTTAACATTTTACAACCTTATCTGGCCATGTGCTGTGTGACACATGCATACAGTGCTGAAAAGACATGGGGACAGCATGGGGAAGACCCCTGGAAGCATCTCTGACTCCCCGGTCACTGCCTATAAGTGTGCCCATCAGAAGTCATCCTTGCTGCATCAGAAGATGCAGACTTGCAACTATCCCCGTGCAAGTTCTTGTCCCAGGGCAGGGTTCAATTGTACCTCCCCCATTCCTTGCAATGCAAGCGCAAATATGCAGCCAACCACCCACCCACCCCCAGGCTGCAATACCATACTGCTTGCTTGCACTTGAAATTGGGCCTTTTAGGCATGTGGAGGCGGAATCTGGCCACCATGTCATGGCAACGTTGGCGGCCTGGTATCCATACTCAGTCCCCAGCCGCCCGGCGGCGGGGTGTCCACACTCGGTCCCCAACCGCCTGGGGGCGGCCGGGTGTCCATACTCGGTCGCCAGCCGCCTGGGGGCAGCCGGGTGTCCATAAACGGTCCCCAGCCGCCCCTATTTCTCCTTGGAACATCCCCCCACACACTTTTCTTAGCCTGGCCTGCTTTAGGGCAGCATTGGACGAGCCCACCAGAGAACCAGACTCCTCCGGTGGGCCCTGGCTTCTCCATCAGGGGAGTTGAGAGTGCCAAGGTGAGGACCATGATGATGATACAAGTTAGCATCTGCTTTGTTTTGTTGGAATGCAAGCGCATGTATGTAGTAGCGGCAAGGCCTGAGGTGGTCAGCGTTTTGGCGCATATCCTACCTCCTCCGAGGATTGCTGGATGTTTTCCTGCTACTATCCCAGTTCTATGACTCCCGTTAAAACAAAGCTTCAGGTGATGAATGATGGATGAGGTGGTGGCAAAGGAGAGCAGGAGGAACAGGGACCATTCACATCAATATCAGGCCAGTCAACCACATATGTCTTGTAGGATATGTTTCTGTAACAAAAGGAGCGGTTTGGCTACACAGTTATAGGGCATACAGTGAGTGCAATGCCTACCAAAAATTTCAAGGCACTCCAATGTACCTTGGAAATGACATGGAGGTCAGAGGGCCTTAACTAAACAGTTTTTTCCATTTATAGCAACTGGGTCTCCTGTACAATGTTGGCCTAAACAGTGAATGGAAGGCTTTCCAAAAATTATGAGGTACTGCAATGCCCCTTGAAACAGACGTGGATTACAGCGTACTAAAAACCTTCTACCCACTATTGGGGAGTGGGTCTCCCTTAGTATTCGCCTTTGCATTGAAAAGCAAAAGCTGACTAAAATTAGGAGGAAATGCAATGTCCATTGGAAGAGTTGTGGAGGTTAGAGGTAATTAAAAACAACATTTCAATGCCCCTAGGAATAGCTGTGGAGTTCAGAGTGGCTTAAGAAGACTGTTTTAATGTCCCTTTGAAGAGACATGGAGGTCACAGTAGCTTAACAAGATGGTTTTAATGCCCCTCGGAAAAGACGTGGAGGTCCCAGTAGCTTAACAAGACGGTTTTAATGCTCCTCAGAAAAGTGGTGGAGGTCCCAGTAGCTTAACAAGACAGTTTTAATGCCCCTTGGAAAAGTGGTGGAGGTCGCAGTAGCTTAACAAGACGGTTTGAATGCCCCTTGGAAGAGACGTGGAGGTCCCAGTAGCTTAACAAGACGGTTTGAATGCCCCTTGGAAGAGACGTGGAGGTCCCAGTAGCTTAACAAGACTGTTTTAATGCCCCTCGGAAAAGTGGTGGAGGTCACAGTAGCTTAACAAGACGCTTTTAATGGCCCTCGGAAGAGACGTGGAGGTCCAAGTAGCTTAACAAGACGGTTTGAATGCCCCTTGGAAGAGACGTGGAGGTCCCAGTAGCTTAACAAGACGGTTTGAATGCCCCTTGGAAGAGACGTGGAGGTCCCAGTAGCTTAACAAGACAGTTTTAATGCCCCTCGGAAAAGTTGTAGAGGTCACAGTAGCTTAACAAGATGCTTTTAATGCCTCTCAGAAGAGACGTGGAGGTCCCAGTAGCTTAACAAGATGGTTTGAATGCCCCTTGGAAAAGAAGTGGAAGTCCCAGTAGCTTAACAAGACGGTTTTAATGCTTCTCGGAAAAGTGGTGGAGGTCCCAGTAGCTTAAAAAGACGCTTTTACTGCCCCTCGAAAAAGTGGTGGAGGTCGCAGTAGCTTAACAAGACGGTTTGAATGCCCCTTGGTAGAGACGTGGAGGTCCCAGTAGCTTAACAAGACAGTTTGAATGCCCCTTGGAAGAGACGTGGAGGTCCCAGTAGCTTAACAAGACATTTTTAATGCCCCTCGGAAAAGTGGTGGAGGTCACAGTAGCTTAACAAGTCGCTTTTAATGCCCCTCAGAAGAGAATTGGAGATCCCAGTAGCTTAACAAGACGGTTTGAATGCCCCTTGGAAGAGACGTGGAGGTCACAGTAGCTTAACAAGACGGTTAGAATGCCCCTTGGAAGAGACGTGGAGGTCACAGTAGCTTAACAAAATGGTTTTAATGCTCCTCGGAAAAGTGGTGGAGGTCCCAGTAGCTTAACAAGATGCTTTTAATGCCCCTCGGAAAAGTGGTGGAGGTCCCAGTAGCTTAACAAGACGCTTTGAATGCCCCTTGGAAGAGACGTGGAGGTCCCAGTAGCTTAACAAGACGGTTTTAATGCCCCTTGGAAAAGTGGTGGAGGTCGTAGTAGCTTAACAAGACTGTTTGAATGCCCCTTGGAAAAGTGGTGCAGGTCCCAGTAGCTTAACAAGATGGTTTGAATGCCCCTTGGAAGAGACGTGGAGGTACCAGTAGCTTAAAAAGACGGTTTTAATGCCCCTCGGAAAAGTGGTGGAGGTCCCAGTAGCTTAACAAGACGGTTTTAATGCCCCTCGGAAAAGTGGTGGAGGTCCCAGTAGCTTAACAATACGCTTTTAATGCCTCTCAGAAGAGACGTGGAGGTCCCAGTAGCTTAACAAGACGGTTTGAATGCCCCTTGGAAGAGACGTGGAGGTCCCAGTAGCTTAAGAAGACGGTTTGAATGCCCCTTGGAAGAGACGTGGAGGTCCCAGTAGCTTAACAAGACGGTTTTAATGCTTCTCGGAAAAGTGGTGGAGGTCCCAGTAGCTTAATAAGACGCTTTTAATGCCCCTCGAAAAAATGGTGACGTACATATGGATAAGGGCAGAGAGACTGACCCCCTAGTAGAAGCATAGACCTGAGGCAGAATAAACATTTCAGCTCAGACAAAGGGTGGCCACACCCTAATATGTACTAAAGCACACTGAACTACAAAGAAAAAACCTAGAAGTCTGAACTGAAACATAAATTGATGTGCATGCAAAGTGTAAATGCATGTTAACACAAGGCCACTAGACAAAGAAAAACCAAAGACAAGCAAAATACCCAAGTAACCGGAAGTAAATGGGTAAATCGCAAAGTGCAAAAATAATAAATAATGAAGGGTATTTAGTAGTGAAGAGCGAGCACTAAAATGCTCGGGTGCTCAAAGCTCGGGCCGAGCTCGCCATGATACTCGGTTGCTCAACCTGAGCCACGAGCCCAATGTTAGTCTATGGGAGACCCGAGCATTTTCGCGGAGGCATCCCCGGCTGTCTTTTAAAAGCCTAACAAGTGCCCAAAATGTGGCAGTGCTCAAATGACATGGGGACAGCATGGGGATCGCCCCAGGAAGCATTTCTGACCCCCAGGTCACTTCTGTCAACAACGTGGTCAGAGGTATTAAGCCACTTTTAAGGGCTCACAATAAAACGTTCAAAAACTAAACTGAAACTGCTTTCCTGTGAAATATGTTAAGGAAGTTCCTTTCCAGGGTAAAGACTTGTGTATAAGGTAAAATAAATAACAGAAAAAAAAATACTCCTCCACACCTTGGGCTATGTTCACAAGTAGCATTTTTAATGTGTTTTTGCACTTTTGTATTGCTTCAACCGTGACAAATGCATTCACCGGGAAATGTCATTTTAACATTTTACAACCTTATCTGGCCATGTGCTGTGTGACACATGCATACAGTGCTGAAAAGACATGGGGACAGCATGGGGAAGACCCCTGGAAGCATCTCTGACTCCCCGGTCACTGCCTATAAGTGTGCCCATCAGAAGTCATCCTTGCTGCATCAGAAGATGCAGACTTGCAACTATCCCCGTGCAAGTTCTTGTCCCAGGGCAGGGTTCAATTGTACCTCCCCCATTCCTTGCAATGCAAGCGCAAATATGCAGCCAACCACCCACCCACCCCCAGGCTGCAATACCATACTGCTTGCTTGCACTTGAAATTGGGCCTTTTAGGCATGTGGAGGCGGAATCTGGCCACCATGTCATGGCAGAGTTGGCGGCCTGGTATCCATACTCAGTCCCCAGCCGCCCGGCGGCGGGGTGTCCACACTCGGTCCCCAACCGCCTGGGGGCGGCCGGGTGTCCATACTCGGTCGCCAGCCGCCTGGGGGCAGCCGGGTGTCCATAAACGGTCCCCAGCCGCCCCTATTTCTCCTTGGAACATCCCCCCACACACTTTTCTTAGCCTGGCCTGCTTTAGGGCAGCATTGGACGAGCCCACCAGAGAACCAGACTCCTCCGGTGGGCCCTGGTTTCTCCATCAGGGGAGTTGAGAGTGCCAAGGTGAGGACCATGATGATGATACAAGTTAGCATCTGCTTTGTTTTGTTGGAATGCAAGCGCATGTATGTAGTAGCGGCAAGGCCTGAGGTGGTCAGCGTTTTGGCGCATATCCTACCTCCTCCGAGGATTGCTGGATGTTTTCCTGCTACTATCCCAGTTCTATGACTCCCGTTAAAACAAAGCTTCAGGTGATGAATGATGGATGAGGTGGTGGCAAAGGAGAGCAGGAGGAACAGGGACCATTCACATCAATATCAGGCCAGTCAACCACATATGTCTTGTAGGATATGTTTCTGTAACAAAAGGAGCGGTTTGGCTACACAGTTATAGGGCATACAGTGAGTGCAATGCCTACCAAAAATTTCAAGGCACTCCAATGTACCTTGGAAATGACATGGAGGTCAGAGGGCCTTAACTAAACAGTTTTTTCCATTTATAGCAACTGGGTCTCCTGTACAATGTTGGCCTAAACAGTGAATGGAAGGCTTTCCAAAAATTATGAGGCACTGCAATGCCCCTTGAAACAGACGTGGATTACAGCGTACTAAAAACCTTCTACCCACTATTGGGGAGTGGGTCTCCCTTAGTATTCGCCTTTGCATTGAAAAGCAAAAGCTGACTAAAATTAGGAGGAAATGCAATGTCCGTTGGAAGAGTTGTGGAGGTTAGAGGTAATTAAAAACAACATTTCAATGCCCCTAGGAAGAGCTGTGGAGTTCAGAGTGGCTTAAGAAGACTGTTTTAATGTCCCTTTGAAGAGACATGGAGGTCACAGTAGCTTAACAAGATGGTTTTAATGCCCCTCGGAAAAGACGTGGAGGTCCCAGTAGCTTAACCAGACGGTTTGAATGCCCCTCGGAAGAGGGGCTTTTAATGCCCCTTCCAAGAGCCATACAGTACAGCATAGTACAAACATTATTCCCATTATTGGGGAGTGTGTATCCCATAGTCATTGCTTATGCCTTCCAAGCAAAAGCTGCCAAAAATTGGGACGGAGGAACTTGCAATGCCCCTTACAAGAGCCATGCAGTACAGCATATTCCAAACATTATTCCCATTATTGGGGAGTGGGTCTCCCATAGTCTTTGCTTATGCCTTCCAAGCAAAAGCTGCCAAAAATTAGGACGAAGGAGCTTGCAATGCCCCTTACAAGAGCCATGCAGTACAGCATATTACAAACATTATTCCCATTATTGGGGAGTGGGTCTCCCATAGTATTTGCTTATGCCTTCCAAGAAAAAGCTGCCAAAAATTAAGAGGAACTGCAATGCCCGTTCGAAGAGTCGTGGAGGTTAGAGTTAATTAAAAACAACATATCAATGCCCCTTGGAAGAGCTGTGGAGTTCAGAGTGGTTTAACAAGACGCTATTAATGCCCCTCAAAAGAGATGTGGAGGTCCCAGTAGCTTAACAAGACGGTTTTAATACCCCTTGGAAAAGTGGTGGAGGTCCCAGTAGCTTAACAAGACGGTTTTAATACCCCTCGGAAAAGTGGTGGAGGTCACAGTAGCTTAAGAAGACGCTTTTAATGCCCCTCAGAAGAAACGTGGCGATCCCAGTAGCTTAACAAGACGGTTTTAATGCCCCTTGGAAAAGTGGTGGAGGTCGCAGTAGCTTAACAAGATGCTATTAATGCCCCTCAGAAGAGACGTGGAGGTCCCAGCAGCTTAACAAGACGGTTTGAATGCCCCTTGGAAGAGACGTGGAGGTCACAGTAGCTTAACAAGATGCTATTAATGCCCCTCAGAAGAGACGTGGAGGTTCCAGCAGCTTAACATGACGGTTTTAATGCTCCTCAGAAAAGTGGTGGAGGTCCCAGTAGCTTAACAAGATGGTTTTAATGCCCCTCACAAACGTAGTGGAGGTCCCAGTAGCTTAACAAGACTGTTTGAATGCCCCTTGGAAGAGACGTGGAGGTCCCAGTAGCTTAACTGGCCGGTTTAAATGCCCCTTGGAAAAGTGGTGGAGGTCACAGTAGCTTAACAAAACGCTATTAATGCCCCTCAGAAGAGACGTGGAGGTCTCAGTAGCTTAACAAGACGGTTTTAATGCTCCTCAGAAAAGTGGTGGACGTCCCAGTAGCTTAACAAGACGGTTTTAATGCCCCTTGGAAAAGTGGTGGAGGTCGCAGTAGCTTAACAAGACGGTTTGAATGCCCCTTGGAAAAGACGTGGAGGTCCCAGTAGCTTAACAAGACGGTTTTAATGCTCCTCAGAAAAGTGGTGGAGGTCCCAGTAGCTTAACAAGACGGTTTTAATGCCCCTTGGAAAAGTGGTGGAGGTCGCAGTAGCTTAACAAGACGGTTTGAATGCCCCTTGGAAGAGACGTGGAGGTCCCAGTAGCTTAACAAGACGGTTTGAATGCCCCTTGGAAGAGACGTGGAGGTCCCAGTAGCTTAACAAGACTGTTTTAATGCCCCTCGGAAAAGTGGTGGAGGTCACAGTAGCTTAACAAGACGCTTTTAATGCCCTTCGGAAGAGACGTGGAGGTCCAAGTAGCTTAACAAGACGGTTTGAATGCCCCTTGGAAGAGACGTGGAGGTCCCAGTAGCTTAACAAGACGGTTTGAATGCCCCTTGGAAGAGACGTGGAGGTCCCAGTAGCTTAACAAGACAGTTTTAATGCCCCTCGGAAAAGTTGTAGAGGTCACAGTAGCTTAACAAGATGCTTTTAATGCCTCTCAGAAGAGACGTGGAGGTCCCAGTAGCTTAACAAGATGGTTTGAATGCCCCTTGGAAGAGAAGTGGAAGTCCCAGTAGCTTAACAAGACGGTTTTAATGCTTCTCGGAAAAGTGGTGGAGGTCCCAGTAGCTTAAAAAGACGCTTTTACTGCCCCTCGAAAAAGTGGTGGAGGTCGCAGTAGCTTAACAAGACGGTTTGAATGCCCCTTGGTAGAGACGTGGAGGTCCCAGTAGCTTAACAAGACAGTTTGAATGCCCCTTGGAAGAGACGTGGAGGTCCCAGTAGCTTAACAAGACGTTTTTAATGCCCCTCGGAAAAGTGGTGGAGGTCACAGTAGCTTAACAAGTCGCTTTTAATGCCCCTCAGAAGAGAATTGGAGATCCCAGTAGCTTAACAAGACGGTTTGAATGCCCCTTGGAAGAGATGTGGAGGTCACAGTAGCTTAACAAGACGGTTAGAATGCCCCTTGGAAGAGACGTGGAGGTCACAGTAGCTTAACAAGATGGTTTTAATGCTCCTCGGAAAAGTGGTGGAGGTCCCAGTAGCTTAACAAGATGCTTTTAATGCCCCTCGGAAAAGTGGTGGAGGTCCCAGTAACTTAACAAGACGCTTTGAATGCCCCTTGGAAGAGACGTGGAGGTCACAGTAGCTTAACAAGATGGTTTTAATGCTCCTCGGAAAAGTGGTGGAGGTCCCAGTAGCTTAACAAGATGCTTTTAATGCCCCTCGGAAAAGTGGAGGTCCCAGTAGCTTAACAAGACGGTTTTAATGCCCCTTGGAAAAGTGGTGGAGGTCGTAGTAGCTTAACAAGACTGTTTGAATGCCCCTTGGAAAAGTGGTGCAAGTCCCAGTAGCTTAACAAGATGGTTTGAATGCCCCTTGGAAGAGACGTGGAGGTACCAGTAGCTTAAAAAGACGGTTTTAATGCCCCTCGGAAAAGTGGTGGAGGTCCCAGTAGCTTAACAAGACGGTTTTAATGCCCCTCGGAAAAGTGGTGGAGGTCCCAGTAGCTTAACAATACGCTTTTAATGCCTATCAGAAGAGACGTGGAGGTCCCAGTAGCTTAACAAGACGGTTTGAATGCCCCTTGGAAGAGACGTGGAGGTCCCAGTAGCTTAAGAAGACGGCTTGAATGCCCCTTGGAAGAGACGTGGAGGTCCCAGTAGCTTAAGAAGACGGCTTGAATGCCCCTTGGAAGAGACGTGGAGGTCCCAGTAGCTTAACAAGACGGTTTTAATGCTTCTCGGAAAAGTGGTGGAGGTCCCAGTAGCTTAATAAGACGCTTTTAATGCCCCTCGAAAAAATGGTGGAGGTCGCAGTAGCTTACCAAGACGGTTTGAATGCCCCTTGGAAGAGACGTGGAGGTCCCAGTAGCTTAACAAGACAGTTTGAATGCCCCTTGGAAAAGACGTGGAGGTCCCACTAGCTTAACAAGACGTTTTTAATGCCCCTCGGAAAAGTGGTGGACGTACCAGTAGCTTAATAAGACGCTTTTAATGCCCCTCAGAAAAGTGGTGGAGGTCCCAGTAGCTTAACAAGACGGTTTGAATGCCCCTTGGAAGAGATGTGGAAGTCCCAGTAGATTAACAAGACGGTTTTAATGCTCCTCGGAAAAGTGGTGGAGGTCGCAATAGCTTAACAAGACGCTTTTAATGCCCCTTACAAGAGCCATACAGTACAGCATTTTAAAAATATTATTCCCATTATTGGGGAGTGGGTCTCCCACAGTCTTTGCTTATGCCTTCCAAGCAAAAGCTGACAAAAATAAGGACGGAGGAACTTTCAATAATGGCAACACGGACCACGGTCACCCTGGTGGTATAGTGGTGGTGGAGGCTGAGGATAAGGAGAAGAACATAAAACAGCCGAAATGAGGAAGCGTATACCCATGTGTGGGTGTGAAGCGGTGCATGTGAATACACCTTCCGAAATAGCACAGTGGATTTGACTTTATGTTACTCTGCTGTCATTTGGTGGTGATGAGAAGTCTGGCCCAATCCAGCTACTGTTCATTTTGATAAGGGTCAGCTTGTCAGCATTGTCAGTTGACAGGCGAGTGCGCTTAGCAGTTATAATTACCCCAGCAGCACTAAAAACACGCACCGATAACACGCTAGCGGCAGGGCAGGCCAGGACCTCCAAGGCGTACAGAGCGATTTCATTCCAAGTGTCCAGCTTGGATACCCAATAATTAAAAGGCACAGAGGAATCAAGGAGGACGCTGGTACGGTCGGCAAGGTACTCCCTCACCATCTTTTGAAACTTTCCACTGCTTGTGAGAGTACCCCGCGCCTCAGGGCCTGTAAGCTGGGCAGGTCTCAGAAAACTGTCCCAGAATGTTGACAGTGTTCCCCTGCCTCTGCTGGATTGTAGTTGCCTCTCTCTCGCTTGTACGCCTTGATTGGTCAACGAACTGTGACCTCTGCCGCTAGCGTGTTCAGATGGGAATTTTTTTTTAACAGTTCTGCAGCAAGGGCCTTCTGGTACTGCCCCATTTTTGTAGACCTCTCCACCTCAGGAATAAGAGAGTGAAAGTTCTCCTTGTAGCAGGGGTCTAAAAGTGTCACCAACCAGTAATGACTGTCACCCAACATTTTGACAACGCGAGGGTCACGGTTAAGGCAGAGTAACATAAAGTCAGCCATGCGTGCCAGACTGGTAATGGGCAAGACTTCCGTGTCCTCACCAAGATGACGACTGACCATGCTCTCCTCCTCCTCCTCCTCCCCCCCCCTGTCCTCAGGCCACCCACGCTGAACTGACAGTATGACAGTTGTACAGGTACTACCGTCTACAGCGCATGATACAAGCTCCTGTTCTTCCTCCTCCTCCTCTCCCTCATTGTCCCCCAATGCACGTTGGGATGAGATGAGGCTGGGCTGTGTGTAATCGACCGCTACGGCTTCTTGATCCATTTCATCATACTCTGGCTGCAATGCCTCCTCTTTAATTCTCTGCAGAGAGCATTGCAAAAGACAGACAAGTGGAATGCTGACGCTAATGATGGCGTCATCGCCACTCACCATCTTGGTGGACTTCTCAAAGTTTGTCAAGATGGTACATACAGTACAGACCAAAAGTTTGGACATACCTTCTCATTTAAAGATTTTTCTGTATTTTCATGACTATGAAAATTGTACATTCACACTGAAGGCATCAAAACTATGAATTAACACATGTGGAATTATATACTTAACAAAAAAGTGTGAAACAACTGAAAATATGTCTTATATTCTAGGTTCTTCAAAGTAGCCACCTTTTGCTTTGATGACTGCTTTGCACACTCTTGAGAGACTGCCATAAAGACTGAGAGGAGGGGGCATCTTTGCATGCAGTATGGACAGGGGATTGCCATGCACACACAACAGGTGACACCAGCTGACACTGGTCATGGACCCTGGGGTTCGCCCCACAAAGTCGGGTGCTTTGCTGCCATGTGCCTGATCATGCTGGTGGTGGTCAGGCTGGTAGTTTTGTCACCCCTGCTGATGCTGGCATGGCAGGTGGTACAAATGGCCTTTTTGGGGATATCAGCAGAGTCTTTAAAAAAATTCCAGACTCTGGAAGACCTACAGGTTGTACTGGCAACGTCCCTCGTGTTGGTGTTACGGGGAACTGTTGCCGGCCTTCTGTGTGCGGCCACCACACTGCTTTTTTCTGCCTGTTGGGGTACTCTGCCTCCCTCACACTGTCTGCTGCTGGCCTCGCTCTGCATGTCCTCCTGCCACATTGGGTCAGTTACTAGATCATCCACCACCTCCTCCTCTTCCACTTGCGCACCACGATCCTCCTCCTCACTTCCTGGCAATTGTGTCTCGTCATCGTCAACCTCTTGTGACAAATTGCCAGCGTTGACTTCCTCTGGCCGTGGCTGTTCAAATATTTGGGCATCTCTACATGGGATCTCCTCTTCCACCACTTCAAGCGGAGCAGGCGAGGGGCACAAATCTGGAAAAGGACCAGTGAACAGCTCTTCAGAGTGTCCAAGTGTGGGATCAGTTGCTGTCTCACGACACTCGGCATGGTGGGAGGGAGGAGCATCAGGGTGAGGAGGAGTATGCGGTCGAGACTCATGGCTACTAAGAGTTGACCGTGTGGAAGACAGACCGGAGGTGGTGGTGCCCAGGTAACTGGAAGTATTATCTGCTATCCAATTAATAACCTGTTCACACTGATCTGGTGTTGTTCTGTGCTTCCCTAGTAATTCGGTCAAGAAGTGGGAGCGAGAAGATATGGCTGTTGGTTGTGGCACATTTTCACCCTGGCCACGGCCCCGTCCTCTGCATGCACCATCACCAGAACGTCCACTTCCATGTCCCTTGCCACGCGCCTTGCCCATTGTAAAGTAAGTAAAATAGCTTACACTCGCACCATCAATGGAAAAAGGGTAATAAAGTAGATTAGAACCGTGGAAGAGGAAAACCACAGTTCTATTTCTCTGGCCTACACCCGACTCTTTTAAACAATCTGAACAATCAGGGAGAAACTATTACTGTTTTTCTTTACGGAAAAAATACCAAAAGGTGAATAATAGAGATTTTTACCGTGGAATGGCAAAACCACAGTTATTGTTTACTGTGGTATACCAGAAAATTTTAAATAGATATATTTGTGTCTGAACAATCAGGAGATAGTACTGTTTTTCTTTACAGCAAAAAATGCAAAAAAGCAGGATAATACAGAGATTTGACCCGTGGAACTGCAAAACCACACTTGTATTTCTCGGGCCTACACCAGACTATTTTCAACAGATATATTTGTGTCTGAACAATCAGGAGACACTACTACTGTTTTTCTTCACGGCAAAAAATGCCAAAAGCAGGATAATAGAGATTTTTTACCGTGGAACAGCAAAACCACAGTTATAATTTACTGGTGTATACCAGACTATTTTCAACAGATATATTTGTGTCTGAACAATCAGGAGACACTATTAGTTTTTTTTTTACGGTGACACATATTACTATAACTTGCACCCATAGTGCAAAAAAAACAAAAACCCTAAAAAAACACAATGGGTTCAACCGTACTCAAATTGTTAACTAGGAGCAATGATTAGTGTGAATAATATAATATTTTGATTGGAGATGATCCAACCTCTGGTTCCACCACTGATCCTGAGAATGAAGGAATGGGGAACCTATCAGCTTTTTTTTTTCCTGCACAGCTGTGCTCCCAACCACCCACAGTGCAAAAAAAACCCCTAAAAAAACAATAGGTATAACCGTACTCAAATTGATAATTGGGAGCAACGATTAGTGTGAAGGATATAATATTGTGATTGGCGATGTTCCATCCACTGATTCTGAGAATGAAGAAATGGGGAACCTATCAGCTTTTTTTCCTGCACAGCTGTGCTCCCACCCATTGCGCAAAAATACCCTAAAAAAATGCACGTACTCAAATTGTTAATTGGGAGCAATGATGAGTGTGAAGGGATATAATATCTTGATTGGCGATGGTCCGACCTGTGGTTCCGCCACCGATCCCAAGAATGAAGGAATTGAGAACCTGTAAGCTTTTTTTTTCCTGCACAGCTGTGCTCCCAACCACCCACCCATAGTGCAAAAAATAAAAAAAACAATAGATCCAACTGTACTCAAATTGTTAAATTGGGAGCGTGAAAAAAATAATGCATCCACTTCTTTCTAAATTAGGCTGTCAGACCCCCAAGAATGACATCCTAGTAATATGCCATGACTTATACCTCTTTAAATGTATGCAAAGGATAAACCTGGATATCCAGGTATACGTTCTATTGATTGATTTCTATAAGGGCCTATTTACACATGTAAATGTGTATCTGCTACGGACATGAATGATCGGCTGCAGCCCTTCCACTTGGCCAGTCAATGGATCCGCAAATCACAACAAGTAATTCAAGGAAATGGAAAAGTAAAAAAAAAAATTCTAGTAACATTGCATAGCGTACCGGTGATTGCGCTATTTAACTTGCCATGAGTGATTGATGGCATATAAATGGTTAAACAGCAGTGATTGACGCTCCGCTCTGGCCGCTGCTGTTACAGCAAGATGTCAGCTGTGTAGGATGGGGGCTCTGCTCCTAAGCCCACCCGAAACAGCAATCCAATGGACGGTTTCACACACCACATTATCCAGTGGTGTTTAATTTGCTTTTCTATTTAGGAAACAAAACCGTTTTAATAACGTTTTCCTTCTCTGGTATCTAGGAGACATTTCAGCTATTTGTAAAGGGAATCTGTCAGCAGGTTTTTCTTGGCTATTCTGAGAGCAGCATGATGGGGTGAGCGCCACACTAGGAGTAGGACCACCGAGCCCAGAGCTATTGCAAGACGTGCAGACAATATATACCAGGTATGAATGAATCCAATACAACATTATTGTTACTTGGGAATTAACCTACTTGGATATAATACATCCCTTGATATATATATACCAAAAGGTCATTATCTTGGGAATGCCTATATTGGCTTTTATTATTTAGGATTATATCCTTTTACTATGTGACCTAGGATATACTATCAGTATGCATTAGCACAATTGGAGCTACTACTATTTAGCCCTGGTGTCTCTGCAATTCAAATATTTACATTATACCTCCTCACTATTATATGGTATTACTATATATATGTGTGTGTGCTCTTTTCTTTCCCGCCATGTACCCAAATTATTATAATAAAGGTCTTTTGACACATTGACCCCTTGTCGGATGTACTATATATTGGTTGTTGTTGAGAGCAGCATGATGTAGAGACAAAGACCCCTTACAGGGCTGCTTGTTGTAGTTTTGATAAAAATCACACTTTTATTAGCAGAAGATTATCACTAGAGGACTAGTAAACCTGCAGCCAGGTAGTCCAACCACGCCCCCCACCACTGATTGGCAGTTTAAATACAGTGTACACAGAAAGCGGCCAATCAGTGGTGTGGGTGGGGTTATTATACAGAGCTCAGCATTCAGAGATCTGCATGAGAACAAAAAACCTGCAATTTTATCAAAATAACACCAAGCAGCCCAGTAAGTGATACATTGTTGGAATCAGGGCCTCGGATTATGCTGCTCTCAAATGGGATAGCAAAAACCTGCTGACATATTCCATTTAAAGGGGCAGCTGCTACTAAATCCAGACATGGTGCAAAATGTAAATTCTGCTGCAGATTTACTGCTGTAGATTTTTAATTCCTAAAAATCCCTGTAGATTCAGAGGATCTCAACCTTTTCAATGCAAATTATTTTCAAGACTTATTCACAGATATTATGAAATATTACAGTAGAAATAAAAAAAAAAACCACAATACCTAAACCCCTTCCTTGGGAAAAATATACGGCAAGTATAAGAAAGACAAAAATTTATTCTGGAGTCATATTGAAGTCTAAATAGAATTGTAACCATACAATGTAAACAGCAGCAAATGTAAGTAGGATCCACTGGATCTATATAAGAGGAACGCTTTCCAAAGCTGATCTTCTGAGCCCACCGCTATGCTGGCTGCACCGGCATTGTGATCGTCAGCACCTGGAATATACGTCACGTTTTACTGCAGCTCATAGAACCAAATGATAAGACGCAGAGCAGTGTGAGGCTTGTGACTCGCTATACACAAAATATACGACATGTTTGATGAATGGCATAAAGGAAAGCCGATGCATTCAGATGTCTCTGGGCAACTATATGTTGTGATAGATAAGTTCCTGTCAGGGTGAGGGGCAGCATCCTATCTGCTCACTCATCATGACAGGTTTACAACATGTTGACTCATGGACGTGATCAGTCAGTCAATCGATGACATAGATGCACGTTCTTGATTCCGACAGGTAGGTCA
Organism: Phyllobates terribilis; assembly: GCF_046119375.1. NCBI lineage: Eukaryota > Metazoa > Chordata > Amphibia > Anura > Dendrobatidae > Phyllobates > Phyllobates terribilis. The sequence goes on along the minus strand of NW_027363010.1, from coordinate 999,680 downwards.
GAGAAGTCCGTCTCAAACAGTTTACTTTCACCCATCTAGGATGGATGGCTGCTGACATCGTTGGCCATTATGTCCATACACAATTATTATCCCCTAATTGTGATGTACAGTACAAATTTATATTGTGGTACCGTGTTAGCCAGAAAATTTAATGGAAATAATTTTATGCCCAAAAATGGCAAAAGTATTCTCGGAGTGATACCTTTATTGGCTAACCAGAAAAAAAAAAATATATATGCAAACTTACAGAGCACACAGGTTCCTTCTTCAGGCAGGATTACAAATGTTATGAATTCATTTGTAATATTGCCTGAAGAAGGAGCCTCTGTGCTCTGAAAGCTTGCATATATATTTTTTTTTTCTGGTTAGCCAATAAAGGTATCACTCCGAGAATACTTTTGCCATTTTTGGGCATAAAAGTATTCACATAGAATTATTCACTAATTAAAACAATTTATTTTTGCTAAATAAATGTATACATTTTTTAAAATTTTATTATATACATTTTCTCAGAGAACCTCTTTAAGAAGGAGATTTCAGAATGGGCTATAAGACATGTCCAGCTTTGCTTAATTGTCTCACCTTACTGTCCTTGTTGAACTGAGCTCCACTTTGTTCTTGGATGATATTGTAAGGAATGAAGACGTCTAGATGATACAAATCGGGACGTCTGACTATTCTGTCTTCACCCAAGTCCAACACAAGAGATCTAGCAGAAGACTGTAAAGAGAAGACCAGCGTGGTAACAACGCTTATGTCGCTGAATGCTTCTGTACGGGAAAGAAAGTTGTAACCAACAAGTGCACAAAAATCTAAACTTTTATCTTGATACGTGGCCAACTAGAAGTTACTGTGTAGCTCCACACGTCTCCTACATTAAATCTGACACGTGGAGGAACTGCTCACAGAAAATGCTGAAAAATATTTTTTAGGATTCACACTGCATTAAAAGGGGTTGTCCACCACTTTAATACTAATGGAATATCCTTAGGATAGGTCATCAATATTAAAGTGCCAGGCAACCCCTTTAAGTGAGGCATAATGAATGGTACCAGAATTTCACATAATGTAGCCTTCATTAAGCAGAAGGCCCACTCGGTTATATGAAGAAATCTGGGGTCCCCAAAAGCAAACCCAGTAATCACCAGATTCCCGTGTGGTGACTACTTAATCTGCTTTTTGGGAAGACCAGAACTGACCCCTATATTTAACCAAGTGGGTCCCCTTAAGCTACATTATCCTGTCTGATGAAGGCTACATTAGCTGAAACATTCTTAATCTTCATTATGCCTGATTTAACGCAATGTGAATCATGGACATGAGAAAAATCAAATTAAAAAATAAATACATTTAAAGCATTTTCTGTGCGATTCCTCCAAATGTCGCATTAATATAGAAAAAATAAAGAGCGGCGTGTTCTACACTATTGCAACAAGCCTCTTTCATCATTTATATCATCATTATAACATCATTTATATGCACCAGCACCATGGAATCAATGGCACTATATAATTAAATAACAATAATAATATATACATCTTCCCACCAGCTTGTTTTCCCTCTATCTCCTCTCTGGATCTATGAAGCCAGAACTGTCAAAGAAGAGGTGATGGTGGAGATGGAGGGGAAACAAGCAGGGGGGAAGGTTTATATAAATGACTGGTCCTGCCGTGAAGCACTGGGCGTCTGTGCTTGGTTTGAACAGTCGTTCTCTGCTGACAGAGTCGTTTACAGAGATCTTCTTTCCCATTCCAACAGCTTGCAAACAACCCACCATGGTATGAAAAAAAAATTAGATCATCATCATCCAGCAAATGTGTCACAGCTGCCAGCAATTGGCTACTGTGGACACATCAAAGCTGTGATGATAAAAGTTGGCAGAGGAGGACCGGTAGCATGAGGTTGGCATAGACTTTTAATAAGGGAAGACTATTGGAGATCACATGAAATACAAAAAGGTCACAATCCTAAACCACATCTGAGGGTCTCACCACTTTAGGTAAAGAGATTTCAGCCACCAGAAAACTTGGGTGTCCTACAGGAGGTTCCGCCACAATCATGTAATCTGGTTTCACGGGTGAACTGATAAAAAAAAGGAAGGCAGCAGTATATTGCAAGGGTACACCATCAATTTATGATCTGTTGGGGTCGATCTCTAATATAATAAAGGGGCACTGATGCTGGTAATGAGGAACAGCCCCTTTCACAGTCATTCCCTGCACATCGGCATCATGGCCTCCACTGTGCAGCGGAACGACAGCATAGATCCAGCAAAGTGAATGGGCTTAGCTGCAGTTCTCCTGCATAGTGAATATCCGGGTAGCTGCCCCACACCAGCATATTCTTTAAAAAGGGCAGCGGGGTTACTTCCAGGCTGCAGCCCCCTTATTCTTGGAGTCCAAGAAGTTGGATATCCTATATCTTTTGTAAGATGGGATTCTAAAAAAAGTAAATGCATGCATTAAACCTCAAAGAAACCCAAACCTTTCAACTTCTGAGATGAGGGACTTGCTTGGAGTTAGCTGGGAGGGTCTGTAGGAAAAAAATAAAGAACATAAAGGCATAATAGTTAAAACAAAAACAAAAAAAAACAATGTCCACATTGTTCTTGCACCATAACAAGCCATTCTGCAACTTCCTCCATCTGTTGGGTTTAACCCATCACCACGAGGAGTGGGGCTCCCCCATCTGTTGGGTATAACCCATCACCACGAGGAGTGGCACTCCCCCATCTGTTGGGTATAACCCATCACCACGAGGAGTGGCGCTCCCCCATCTGTTGGGTATAACCCATCACCTCAAGGAGTGAAGCTCCCCCATCTGTTGGGTGTAACCCATCACCACAAGGAGTGGAGCTCCCCCATCTGTTGGGTGCAGCCCATCACCACGAGAAGTGGCGCTCCCCCATCTGTTGGGTATAACCCATCACCACGAGGAGTGGCGCTCCCCCATCTGTTGGGTATAACCTATCACCTCAAGGAGTGGCGCTCCCCCATCTGTTGGGTATAACCCATCACCAAGAGGAGTGGAGCTCCCCCATCTGTTGGGTGTAACCCATCACCACGAGGAGTGGCGCTCCCCCATCTGTTGGGTGTAACCCATCACCACGAGGAGTGGCGCTGCCCCATCTGTTGGGTATAACCTATCACCAGGAGGAGTGGCGCTCGTCATACTTTGTGTCCCTAGGGGAAATGTGGTATTATAAGATATCCAATCAATTGAATGGCCGACTATGTACTGCATGGATGAGCGAGGAACATCAGAGAAGAAGCCGTCGATGCTCAACAGCACCCTACTCTGTCGTCTTTTACAGACTGTATGCCATAGACTTGTACCTTAGAGTTGGGACTTACCCCTATTATGAATCATCGGTTTTGATTTGGTTCTGATATTCTGTTCAAAAATGGATCCCAGGAACTTCCAATTTTTCAGCATTTTCCACTCTGAAGGGAAACCATAGATGATTAACAGGGTCGGACTGGAACTGAAACTCAGCCCTGGCATGTGAGAGGACGCAGGCCCGCCCGACGCGCGTTGAATGTGAAATATTTTCATGAATGATTTGGGTATATGTCACAATAAAAATTGCTGCAAACTGCACTTTATCATCGATAGACAAAAACTGACATAATGTAAAATATAAACTTCCCTCCAGGAAAATGTTAATTTCTTTCAACTGGAGGGACGGACATATTTGTAATATAGAGCTCCAAGTTCCCAAAAACGCTATGCTTGATAGTACCAGGAAAAGCAGGAAAAGTGAATCCTTGCAGATTTGAAGCAGTTTCATGTCTATTCTTTCAGTATTTTTGCAGCGTTTCTAAAGAAAGGGAAAAAAAAATCTCAAAAAACGCAACATCAACGGGATTTTCCTGCCGAGCGACACGTTTTTTGTGCAGAAATGTTCTTTCCTTTCTTTTTTGTTTATATTTTGTGTTATACACTAGTGGCCAAAATTGAGGCAACACTTTCAGTTTTTCACCATCACCAATATTTAATGGAGGATTTCACTGACCTACTTACTTGTACACACGCCCTCTTCTGCCATATGTATTCTATGTTGGTTTATAGTGACCTGGGTGTGGGTTGTAAGACAGATATTGTGCGATTAAAATGCGGTTTTTATATTTTAAAGCCAGTTTGTCATCAGAAGGTAAGCAATTACATGTTTTCGTTCTCAAAGTGTGTAAGCGGTTTCAAGAGACTGGTTCGATAAAGAATAAACCAGGTAGAGAAAGGAAGAAGGCTACAACTCCTCAGACTGATAGAAGAATTGTTAGAATCGCCCTAAATAACAGGAAATAAACTGCTGTTAACATCAACAAGGAGCTTGTCAACACCGGAGTGACAGTGTCTGATCGGACGGTTCGACGACGATTGGTAAACGCGGGGTTAAGAGCCAGAATACCAGGTAAAAAGCCATTTCTGAATGCCTCACAGCGTCAGAAACGTCTGCAGGGGCCAAAGAACATTGTAAATGGACCATTGAACAATGGTGAAATGTTATATGGAGCGATGAGACACGCATATCCATCTTTGGCAGCGACGGTGTCTGCTACGTTCGACGACGACCTGGAGAGGACTGGTTGCCAGAGGGTACAGTACCCACCATGAAGCCTCCTCTGAGTGTTATGGTAGGGGGCTGCGTGTCCAGAGATGCAGGTGGTCGGCTGCAGGTAATTGAAGAAACAGTTAATGCTGAAAAGTACATCAAGGAAGTCCTTCAGCCTAAACTCATTCCTTCGGCACACGATGTATTTGGTGAAGGGACACCGTTTATTTTAAGATGGAGCCCCATGCCATACAGCTAAAAAATGGCTCTCTTGGTTCAAGGACAAAAATGTCCAGCTATTGAATTGGCCAGGAAACAGCCCAGATCTCAATCCTATTGAGAATCTCTGGGCTCGGCTCAAAAGAGCGGTGTCAAAACAGCGGGCTTCACACAAGCAGGAACTCATTGCAGCCATCATCAAATCATGGCTTCATATCATCACACCATCTGATTTACACAAACTGGTAGATAGCATGCCAAGTAGATGCCAGGCAGTCATCAAGGCCGAGGGCTATCCAACTGAGTATTAACATTTAGTGTTAGATATGAAAATAGGACAAATCAATGGCTTTTCTCCCACAGTCATCTGAGTGACAATAGTGTCCAATTTGTTGACAAATGAACAAATTTCCTGCTAATATTGTGTTTCTATATGAGATTTTATTTCTACTTAAAAACTTTACTGTGAAATCAAAAACATTCATGAAATTTGTATTTGTATTGGCAAAATGCTAAAAATTCATAAATCTTGGGGGTGTTGCCTCAATTTTGGCCACTAGTGTATAGAGTTCCTCAGTATATTTATATGTTGTCCCCCATCACCTTTTTCATCTCTCCTTACAAGTATGCCTTGTATCTTAGCTAAAACATGGTCGTAAGTAGCATATGAAACCCTTTTATAATGGGTAGTGTAGAATCGCTGCATATTTCAGGGTTATGCGCTCCTGAGGACTCATTAGTGCTGCCCTCCTCAGGCGAAACCTGGTTGTGACCTTGTATAATATGGGGCTAGCCGGTCTCACCTACCAGTTTGGGTCACAAACCCTTTTTCGTTTGCTTTGATGTTTTACTCATTGTTTATTACGTTTACACCCCAAATCTCTCCTAATCCTGGAGATCAAACCTATGAAAGCAATTTATGAATGATCATAACACCTCTATGAAGGGTAATTATCATCTCCTTCATAAATATACATTTATATGTATAAATACATACAGTGCCTACAAGTAGTATTCAACCCCCTGCAGATTTAGCTGGTTTGATAAGATGCAAATAAGTTAGAGCCTTCAAACTGCAAACGAGAGTAGGTTTTATGAACAGAAGCATAAATCTTACAAACCAAATAGTTATGTTGCTCAGTTGAATTTTATTAAATTTTAAACATAAGTGTGGGTCAATTATTATACAACCCCTATGTTTAATATTTTGTGGAATAACCCTTGTTTGCAATTACAGCTAATAATCGTCTTTTATAAGACCTGATCAGGCCGGCACAGGTCTGTGGAGTTATCTTGGCCCACTCCTCCATGCAGATCTTCTCCAAGTTATCTAGGTTCTTTGGGTGTCTCATGTGGACTTTATTCTTGAGCTCCTTCCACAAGTTTTCAATTGGGTTAAGGTCAGGAGACGGAGTAGGCCACTCCAACACCTTGACTTTTTCCCTCTTGAACCAGGCCTTGGTTTTCTTGGCTGTGTGCTTTGGGTCGTTGTCTTGTTGGAAGATGAAATTACGACCCATCTTAAGATCCTTGATGGAGGAGCGGAGGTTCGTGGCCAAAATCTCCAGGTAGGCCGTGCTATCCATCTTCCCATGGATGCGGACCAGATGGCCAGGCCCCTTGGCAGAGAAACAGCCCCACAGCATGATGCTGCCACCACCATGCTTGACTGTAGGGATGGTATTCTTGGGGTCGTATGCAGTGCCATCCAGTCTCCAAACGTCACGTGTGTGGTTGGCACCAAAGATCTCGATCTTGGTCTCATCAGACCATAGAACCTTGAACCAGTCTGTCTCAGAGTCCTCCAAGTGATCATGAGCAAACTGTAGACGAGCCTTGACATGACGCTTTGAAAGTAAAGGTACCTTACGGGCTCGTCTGGAACGGAGACCATTGCGGTGGAGTACGTTACTTATGGTATTGACTGAAACCAATGTCCCCACTGCCATGAGATCTTCCCGGAGCTCCTTCCTTGTTGTCCTTGGGTTAGCCTTGACTCTTCGGACAAGCCTGGCCTCGGCACGGGAGGACACTTTCAAAGGCTGTCCTGGCCGTGGAAGGCTAACAGTAGTTCCATAAGCCTTCCACTTACGGATGATGCTCCCAACAGTGGAGACAGGTAGGCCCAACTCCTTGGAAAGGGTTTTGTACCCCTTGCTAGCCTTGTGACCCTCCACGATCTTGTCTCTGATGGCCTTGGAATGCTCCTTTGTCTTTCCCATGTTGACCATGTCTGAGTGCTGTTCACAAGTTTGGGGAGGGTCTTAAATAGTCAGAAAAGGCTGGCAAAAGAGATCTTTAATCCACACATGTGAAGCTCATTATTCTTGGTGCCTGAACTACTTCTTAATACTTTTGGGGGACCAAACAGAATTCTTGTGGTTTGAGGGGTTGAATAATAAATGACACTCTGAATTAACTTTTAACGTTTTTCTTAAAAAAAAAAAAAAAAAGCAAAAACAAAATTTGCTGCAGTGCATTTCCCACTTCCAGGCTGATCTACAGTACAAATGTCACAATGCCAAGTTAATTCCGCATGTGTCAACCAGCTAAATCTGCAGGGGGTTGAATACTACTTGTAGGCACTGTATGTGGTCAATGCATAGTACTGGCACATGACTTATCACTTTCCAGGACCTTACAAAGCACCAGGAACATTCATAACAAGCGGAGGTGAGGCGATTCTGGCAACTTAATAGGAAAGGATTCTTTACAGTTAGAGCAGTCAGACTGTGGAATGCCAACCACAAGATATAGTAATGGCAGATAGTATAACAGCATTTATAGAAGGGCTGGATACTTTTTTAACAAAACATGACATTGTGGGTTATAAATAATCTAGTAATAGAAAATGTATAACTTTGGAGATAGACCAAGGACATTAAAGTTAAAACTTTTTCAACCTATGTAACTATGCAAGTATGCAGAATGCACATTAGGAAAATGCTTGAAATGCAATTCCCTATAATATTATTTTACAAGTAATTTCCTCTTAATTTTCCGCTTTGTAAAGTGCTAGTTATAAGCCCAATCTATGGATCTAAAAAGTGCAAAACACTCCTGAAACACTTGTACGTATGTTCTATAATCTTTATTTCTTATGGTGCCTAAGGGAAGCCGTAATGATAAGACTCCTGCTTGGTAACAAGTGCAGTTATTTGCCTCCATAATGAAAGTGAATTACCAATGATGAAAGGGTTAATACTTGGACTCTGCATCAGTAATAGCCCTTGTAGTAACCATGACAACTATTGTGAGGGCATAAACAAGTGTCATAAAGAAGATTCCATAAAAGAATGCCGCGCTGCCATGATCAGAGCCATTACTGATGATGCGCCTGAGGACCTTGAGCTTGACCACCCCACGTAATGTGCCAATGTTGGTGTAATTTGGAGGTTCTAGCAGGGAAAGGGGTTGTCTTCTTAGACACCCCGGGGGGAAGGGAAGGTAACAGAGGGGGGGTCCCCAAAACAGGATCCCCTTCTGTTACTATGTACAAAGAGCTGCTCTTCTTTGGGAGTTCATAGATGGATCCTTGACTTTAATGGGTGATAAATTGGGAGGGGGAGGGGATACTCATCCTATTAGGGGTTATCCATAATGAGCAACCCCTGTAACCAAGTACCCAACATCTTGAGAGACGGAGCTGGATCTGTAAGGGAGAAGTGGTAGATCCACCTGGGAAATCAGATCAACTAAATTCGTTCCAGCAATAAATGTGGTGACAGATATCGCAGCCAGATCTCTCCCACATCCAGTTTATCACAATAATAGTCTATATTTGTTATGTCGTTCTCTGTAAATATGTAGAAATTCTAAAACTCCGTCATATATCGGCACTAACTCTCTAAGCCCAAGGGAAGGGCAGCCCTCCAGCCATGGTTCCCTAGAGGTTTCCTCCACAGGGGGTTTTCCTCTCCTGAGAGCTGGAGGGTGACTCTTCGTGAGTCGAGGGTTGTGCCATTTTCGGTGTCATGTAAATTTAAATAAAGTTGAGAACGTTTGACACCTAATTGCAATGATTTGTGTATTTATTTTGTATGTGTCTGATTCATTTTGTTTGGGAGTCGGGGTCCATCACACATCACTGAGTCATACGTCTGGACATCTGCCGCCAGAAGTTTTGCTCCAGGGGTTGCCCCTGCTCTGGGGAGTTTGATGGAGCAGAGAAGACAAGAATTACAGAACTCATCCTCAGAATAAGGACTTCTATTACAGTACTACAAGCAGCTTCCTCGTCTCATTCACACAGTGAGTATTTTGGGCACTAATTTACATCAGTATTTGTAAGCTGAAAACCAGAGGGGAACAAACACAGTGAAAAATAGTAACTGAAACACTTTCACCTCTTCTGTTTTGGATCCACTCCTGGCGTCTGCTAACAAATACTGATGCAAAATATCGCCATGGAAGTTCCCTAAATTCTTACTGACTGATTTGACTGTTTGAGTAGCAGTCAAGCAACAGAGGTTGCAAGCGTTAAAGGAGTTTTCTGGTATCAAAAACCCCTGTCCCCCTTGCCATTTTTCTCTATCCTGAACCTGTGCTTCCTGCCCTGATCTCGGACTGTCTGACCTAGTCCTTGTCTTCGCTCTCCTGAGTCTGGTACCCTGGTACCTCCGGAATGCTGCTGCAGTCCCGGGAACTGCAATGAAGTGGTACCTGGTGTCTACCGGAGGCCCAGTCTATCCTCACCACCAGAGGTTCTAGTGGAGACCCAGTAGACACCTAGTCACAACCCTCCCGTGGGGCAGTGGGTCCATATCCACCAGGGTTACACCCACATAGCAAATGTGGTACCAATATTCAAGAAGGGGATAACATCTGAGCCTGGAATTTATAGGTCGGTAAGTTTAACTTGTACTGTGGGCAACAACTTTGAGGGTTTTCTAAGAGATACTAACCTGGAGCACCTCAATAAGAATAACCTAAACATATGATTATGAGGGATCTGTCCTGCAAACTAATCTGAAAAGATTCTATGGGGAGGTAAGTTCAGGTTGGACCAGGGAAACTTAGTGGATGTTGTCTATCTGGACTTTTCAAAGGCATTTGATACGGTGCCATACAACAGGTTGGTACATAAAAATGTTCAATATATTATATGGTAAACTTGCTCCACGAAAGAACAAGTCCTTGTGTGGTCGATGGAAAAATCAAGGAAAAGATCAGTGATGCGGTCGTTACCTCTTGACAGCTCCATTTCGTACTTGTTCTCTAGTCCCTCCATGGCCACGGTGATAAAAAATTCCCTGAAAAGCTCATTATTCTAATAAAAAAAATACAAAGTAAGGAGCTGACACAAAGGAGAGCAGACAGCTCGTATGTCGGAATAAGCAATTGCAGTTACCGTAATTTTCTCAAAGAAGGTGCCATTAATCACTATGTCGTACGCCGAGCAGCCGCCTCTACCTGTAGGACAAAGTGCACCAGGACTTAGATACTTTGCGGTGCCGACTCAATCCATTGACCTTAGTAGGGCTGCTATGAATAAGTGGTATAAGTTCTTAAAGGGGAATCCAAGTAGTGGACAATCCCTTTAAGTCCCAAATCTAAACCAAAAAAGTTCAAAAGTCAACAACAAGATGTCAAACTTTATTCCGCAGACTGGAAGTGGACCTACCAGAACCTGTGGAGATGGCACCTTTGACCATTGAGGATTAGTAAGTTGTAATACTTGCTATTTTAACCCCTTTAAGGATATCTCTGGACTATCCCTTTAAAAAGAGAAGCGCTGTATTAAAAAAAAACGTACTATTATCAACTTCAACGTGGGGCTCTCCAAGGCTCATGGGGACTCGATAGCCGGAGGGATCATCAGATTCCAGGATGCTGACTAACTCCTGCTCCGTCAGGTCCGGGGCCGCTGGGATCTGGTTCGACTTGCAGATGTTAATAAAGCTTTTGGTATTTTTGGATGTGCGAGTTTTAATGCAGAAACCTAACACAGAAATAAAAACAAAAAGTGAACAAAAACACAATAAAATCGGCAAAAGCCAAGCAGCATTTACATGTAATCAACTGCATAAGAAATTATGTGACCCCCCACGTTGGTTGCATCATGTGACCGTTGCAGTCAATAAGACCCCACTGCCCCACTGTGGTATCTGTCACATAACATGCACAAAGTAATCTGGATAATAATCAGAGGACGCCCATCTCACCCGGCTGGGGTCTGATCTCTCTGCTTTCTGGTAAGCTCGGTATTCTGCTCTGTATCTCCTGTTTGGCCTGAAATGAGGCAACAAGTGAGAATCAGTGAGTAACATGAACAGGATGGTTCTGCAAACTGATTTTTCCTGCACCAAAATAGTACAACTGTGAGGGGTCTAAAGCCAACAATACACATTAGGTAAATGTTGGAGACTGCCGCGCCCCCGGCGGCTGACGGAGGAGACATTCACCCGGTGATTGCTGGCCTCTCCAATTCATCTTCGTACCTTCATCAGCATCTGTTCATACAGCGCTTCCTCCATGTTTGTGTTCATTTCTGCAGACAGCAGCGACTTGTCAGACGCCATTTTTTCGGTCAAAGACAGAAGCTCAGAGATCTTGTTTTATAAGAGAAAACCTGAAAAATGAAAATATGTATTAATCTTCTCCACAGACAACGACAAGGGGAGAGTGCGGGAGCCTGACAGCCGACGACATGAGGGGGTGCGGGAGCCTGACAGCCCTCGACACGAGGGGGTGCGGGAGCCTGGCAGCCCACGACAAGAGGGGGTGCGGGAGCCTGACAGCCCATGACACGACGGGGGGCGGGAGCCTGACAGCCCTCGACGCGAGGGGGTGCGGGAGCCTGGCAGCCCACGACACGAGGGGGTGCGGGAGCCTGGCAGCCCACGACACGAGGGGGTGCGGGAGCCTGGCAGCCCACGACACGAGGGGGTGCGGGAGCCTGACAGCCCACGACACGAGGGGGTGCGGGAGCCTGACAGCCCACGACACGAGGGGGTGCGGGAGCCTGGCAGCCCATGACACGAGGGGGTGCGGGAGCCCCGACAGCCCACGACACGAGGGGGTGCGGGAGCCTGACAGCCCACGACACGAGGGGGTGCGGGAGCCTGACAGCCCACGACACGAGGGGGTGCGGGAGCCTGACAGCCCACGACACGAGGGGGCGCGGGAGCCTGACAGCCCACGACACGAGGGGGTGCGGGAGCCTGACAGCCCACGACACGAGGGGGTGCGGGAGCCTGGCAGCCCACGACACGAGGGGGTGCGGGAGCCTGACAGCCCACAGCACGAGGGGATGCGGGAGCCTGACAGCCCACGACACGAGGGGGTGCGGGAGCCTGACAGCCCACAGCACGAGGGGATGCGGGAGCCTGACAGCCCACGACACGAGGGGGTGCGGGAGCCTGGCAGCCCACGACACGAGGGGGTGCGGGAGCCTCGCAGCCCACGTTACGAGGGGGTGCGGGAGCCTGACAGCCCACAGCACGAGGGGATGCGGGAGCCTGGCAGCCCACGACACGAGGGGGTGCGGGAGCCTGACAGCCCACGACACGAGGGGGTGCGGGAGCCTGACAGCCCACGACACGAGGGGGTGCGAGACCCTGACAATATTGGGAGTGGGATTCTGCACACCTACAGCTAGCTACTTATTGTCCTGAATGTAGTAATCACCTTGGCACATTCCCATCTTCTTACCTGTAGTACAGACGCCAAACACCACTACTCTGCCTGCAATCACCCAGCTACAGCGTCACCACGCCTCAGCAACAGGGGAGCGTCTAGATTGGAGTTGATTTCTTGAGGGGGAGGAGTGATTTCATGGAATCATGATGTCACCAGAAGGGGCGGGGCCTTCTCAGTCAGTGGACACTATTCCACCTGCTGCTGCAGCAGTGCGCACATTGTGCCGGGACAGGAGGACTGGTGATGAGGAGCTCGTGTTCTGCGTTGTGCTGTGAGGACTGAGGCGGGGAGAACACAATATTAATTATAATAATTTTTTTTAGGCTGTGTGCCCACTATGCGTTTTTTAAGCGTTTCCGCGGTGGCAATTCCGCTGCAGAAACGCTTAAAAACGCTTGATAGAAGGTCGGCCATGTTCCCCAATGATAATCCGCATGTGCTGTGCACATGCTGTGTAAATTTCAGCTGCGAATTATCATTGCGGAAAAATCCGCTGCACTACCAATTATTTTGCGGAAGCACGGCGCTTTCGCCGCCATTGACTTGCATTAGAACACATGGAATCCGCATCACTGGATCTGTACATGCAGAATCCATGCGCTTCAATGTGCGGATGGTACCCGGGTTTGGAGAAGAGGAGACTCTCCTCCGGACCCGGGTACCATAGAACCTGTAAAAAAAGAATAAAATAAAAAATAAATATTATACTTACCTTCTGATGGCCCCCGGTGTCTTTATCCGATGCGTCCTAGCTTGCCGGCAGCTCGCGATGGTCTGAAAAGGACCTGCCGTGACGTCATTTAGTCATGTGACGGGTCACGCGACCGCTGACGTCGGCAGGCCATCAGAAGGTAATTATATATTTATTTTTTACCATTCTTTTATGGTCACACTATATAAATCCATGCCGGTTGCATGTATTTATATAGTGTGACCAAGTTGTCAAGCACTTTTCAAGTGATGCTAAAATCGCTTGGAAAGCGCTTGTCAACCCGCATGCGGAAATGCAAGTGAAGAACGCTTCACATCAGCAAGTCCCAGGCAGGAAAAAAGCATGTACAATCCGCATGTACAATCCACATGCGTTTTTTCTGCCAGGGAGATGCGGAAACGCTCAAAAAAAATCCGGAGCATTTCTGCATCGTGGGCACATAGCCTTACATTAATTGTATGACTCAATATTGAGCACACGTAACCATCTATACACAGCTGGAGGCCGCACGTAGCCATCTATACACAGCAGGAGGCCGCACGTAGCCATCTATACACAGCGGGAGGCCGCACGTAGCCATCTATACACAGCGGGAGGCCGCACGTAGCCATCTATACACAGCGGGAGGCCGCACTAAGCCATCTATACACAGCGAGAGGCCGCACGTAGCCATCTATACACAGCGGGAGGCCGCACGTAGCAATCTATACACAGCGGGAGGCCGCACGTAGCCATCTATACACAGCGGGAGGCCGCACGGCGCCATCTATACACAGCGGGAGGCCACACGGCGCCACCTATACACAGCGGGAGGCCCACAGCGCCCCCCCCAGAGAGAGCAGGAGGCCGCACGGCGCAATCTATACATAGCGGGAGGCCGCACAGCGCCCCCCTCACAGAGACAGCAGGAGGCCGCACGGCGCCATCTATACTCAGCAGGAGGCCGCACGGCGCACCCGACCCCAAAGACAGCAGGAGGCCGCACGGCGCCATCTATACTCAGCAGGAGGCCGCACGGCGTCACCTATACACAGCGGGAGGCCGCACGGCGCCACCTATACACAGCGGGAGGCCGCACGGCGCCACCTATACACAGCGGGAGGCCGCACGGCGCCACCTATACACAGCGGGAGGCAGCACGGCGCCACCTATACACAGCGGGAGGCCGCACGGCGCCACCTATACACAGCGGGAGGCGCCACCTATACACAGCGGGAGGCCGCACGGCGCCACCTATGCACAGCGGGCGGCGCCACCTATACACAGCGGGAGGCCGCACGGCGCCACCTATACACAGCGGGAGGCCCCACGGCGCCACCTATAAACAGCGGAAGGCCGCACGATGCCATCTATACACAGGGGGCCGCACAATGCCATCTATACACAGCGGGAGGCCGCACGGCGCAATCTATACACAGCGGGAGGCTGCACGGCGCCATATATACACAGCGGGAGGCTACACGGCGCCCCCCCCCAAGAGACAGCAGTAGGCCGCACGGCGCCATCTATACACAGCGGGAGGCCGCACGGCGCCCCCCCCCAGAGACAGCAGGAGGCCGCACAGCGCCATCTATACACAGCGGGAGGCCGCACGGCGCCCCCCCAGAGACAGCAGGAGGCCGCACGGCGCCATCTATACTCAGCAGGAGGCCGCACGCAGTCACGCACACACAAACATATACAGACATATACATACACGCATAAACACATTTGAAACATAAAAATACATATAAACAGACATCACACAATGACATCTGCCTGCACACACACACACATACATACATATACATACACACACACACACTCACCATCCCCTGACTCGGCTCCAGCTCTTTTCCGGTGCAGCACTGCAGGCCGGGTGCGCACTGCGTGACGTCACAGCTAGGAGACACGGCCGCGCACAGGGCCGTGTCTCCTAGCAGTGACGCGGCCGGGCCAGCACAGGGAAGTTAACTGCTGCAGTGCTGGCCCGGCCGAAGAAGAAGCAGCGGCTGTGTGCCGCTGCTGGGGGAGCGATCCTGGGCCCCCCCCCACTGTCTGCCGGTATGTGCCGTGGCGCCGCACATATAATGAGGACAATCTGGCCATAGACACCCCGGAGCCCCCTGGAGGTTCGGGGCCCCGGGCGGTAGCCCATATCGTCCTCATTATAATCCGCCTATGCTTATATACATGTAATACACTCACTACCCCCTATTCCTGTGTATTGCTGTAATATATAACCTATACTCGTTATCCATCATTATAAATTAAGAAGATTTTCCACTTTATCCGATATATCCACACTCAATCAGTAGATTAGATGTCTGCTGGAGAGGCGATACACATGAACGTCTCCACATCATCCTCCCCGACTGTATCTATATGTGCCCCGTGACCCCCGATCAAGTGTCTCCATCACGTGCTCGCAGCATCACAGGTCACATAGTTTCCTCGTAGCGTTGGTGCGCGTTGTGTATCGCGCCACGCCTCCTCAGCACCCATTGGTTGGTGGAGACATACCTCCATCCTGATTGACTATAGTTGGCCGTTTAACTCTTAGCTCTTTCCGAATGATGCCACCCCCTGACGAAGACAAGAAGCCGAAACATACATCGGGTGGACGCCAATCAGGAGTGGGATCTGCATCTGCTATAGCGTGAGTACAATGCACATGTGGTCACCTTTTTTAAAAACGCTTAAAGTGGATACAAATACATATCTGTCAACAGCACATATGCCCAAGTCAGTGCACTACTTTCTACAGGATTCACACCGACCTCCAAATAATAAGGGACCAGCCCTTGTATATATACATATACAGGTGCATCTCACTAAATTAGAATATCATCAAAAAGTTACTTTATTTCAGTTCTTCAATACAAAAAAGTGAAACTCGTATAGCCATAATCATCAGCATTAACAGAAATAAACAATAACTTTTTGATGATATTCTAATTTAGTGAGAAACACCTGTATTTGTTCACATATGAGATATATAATTTATGTAGATTTATTCTTTGGAGGCACTTGCACTTTATGTAAAGTTTATGATAATTAAACAATCATATGTACAGATATATCTAGCTAATGATATGTATATATATTTTTATATACTGGATTAATTTGGGCTTGATTCTCTGTATTATCCCTTTGCTGTTCTAATCATGATCCATTCCCACTGGTGTTAATTGTAATTCCTGTCTCGACGTCCCCTTTGCGTATAGTTTTTAATTCCCCCCTTTTTTTGCATTTCCTCCTCTTCCACCTGGTTATCAATATAATAATTATTAGCATCACCCACATGCCTGGACTCTTCTGGTCGATGTCTCCTTTCTGCTATACACTAGAGTGGTATACTATGTGCACAGATACATGGAGTGCCATATACTTCTCAGGAGGTGCGCAGCGTCCACCTCCTCACCGCACAGGCCCACAAGCTCCTCTCCGGCAGGAAGAAGATGCATTCAGGCGGCTCCTACCACTGCAGCAGACGGCAGTGCACAAGTATACAGGGTGCAGTGTGGATGTGTCTGCACCACTGGGATGTGGCCGACCTGCATGTATACATATGCCCCTCTGCAGGGGGGACTGGCCCACCGGAGGATCGGGAAAACCCCCGGGTCCCGATGGCCACGCCCCCTACACCCCTGGGCCCTGTACAGAGAACAGAGGGCCCCCCCGGTTCGCAGCACTGCCGATATGATTAGTGATGGGCCCTCTGCCTCCTCTGCGCAGCGCGACACTGCCGGCGCGTGCGCAGGAGGTCAGTCTCAGTGTGATGACGTCATTGCCCTGGGACTGCTTCCTGTGCGCGCTGTGGAGTACGGACCATGCGTCGCTCCAGGCAGCGGCTGCAGCTCATCTCGACGCGTGAGTATGAAACGGGGAGGGGAGGGGGGAAGGGATAGGGGGGAGGGGTGACTGGGAGGACCCCTGGCCGAGGCTGGCAGTAAATACTACTGGACAATGGGCATGATTATCATCATGCCCATTGCCCAGCATGTCCTGCTGCCAGCCTCTGGTTACTGGTACTATGCCCAGCAGCATGTACTATCACCAGGGGCTGGCAGGACATAGTGGGTGGGCATGATAGTACCAAGGAGGCTGGCAGGACATACTAGGCATGAATCATGCCCAGCATGTCCTGCCAGCCACTGTTGGTACCATCATGCATGCCCATTACCCAGCCACTGGTGGTGTGGTACTATCATGCTAGTACTAACACCAGTGGCTGGCTGGCAGGACATGCCATGTGAGCTTGAATGCTAATACCACAGAGGCTGGCAGTACATACTGGGCAATGGGCATGATAGTACCACCAGTAGACTGACTAGGCGGTCTCCAGGGCTCCGTCTCCCCTTCTCGCTGCTGTTAGGCTGGGTTAACATTGCGTTTATGCTGTGCGTTACAACGCATCCGTTGTAAATCAGTGCAGACGCAATGTACCGTAGACTTGCATAGCAAAAATAGGCATGCGTTTGAAAGTATGCATTATTTGCAACGCACAGCAAAACATGGTCGGCGGCTGGAGGCCAGCTGAGCACTTCTCTGACAACTGGGTTCTAGTGTTATTCTGTGCCTGCTCATCTCTGATATTTGTCTAATGGCAAAGATGTAGCAGAGCTGGAGACAGAAGATCCGTGGATTACGTCAGAGCAAGGGTTTTGTTTTTAATTAAAGATGGAGTCCCTACATGTGTTTTGTGTTTTATTTTTATTAAAAAATTGTGTTGTGTTTTTTTCTGTTTACTGGAAATTCATGGTGGCCATGTGTAGTTTGGCGTGATGCCATGAATTTCAGGCTTAGTGCCAGCTGATAATACAAAGCTGGTATTAACTCCATTATTACCCAGCGTGCCACCCCCCACCAGGGCCGTTGGAAGAGCCGGATAAAGTGCCTGGAAATGGCGCTACGATGAATGCGCCAATTCCAGGGGTGGCTGCGGGCTGCCGTTTTCAGCATGGGGGGCCCAGAATGCTTGGGCCCTACCATGCTGAGAATCCCAGCCCCCAGCCCCCCTGATCAAAATATGGCGGGAGCCCACGCATTTTTTTTTTAAATTATTTTTTTAAATAATTAAAAAAAACCATTGGGCTTTCCTGACTTTTGATCGCCAGTCAAGGTAAAACCAGGCAGATAAAGCAGACAGCTACGGGCTGCCACCTCTATCTGCGCTGAGAATCAAAATTTCTGTAGAGCGCTATGTCATTTTTGTTTTATTATTTATTTATTTTCACACTTCTATATGTGTGACAGTCCCAACAGCCAATCACAGAGGCTGACACAGAGAATGGGTGTCTGTGACTGGCTGCTTGAGTAACCTGAAAGCAGCCCATACATAGTACCATACTAGAATGTATGGGCTGATTGTACATTACTCAAACAGCCAATCACAGAAGCCCATCCTCTTTGACAGCATCTGCGATTGACTGTTGGGTCTGTCACATATAGAAGTGTGAAAAGAAAATTTTAAAAATGAATTTTTGATTCTCACCGCAGATAAAGCAGACAGCTACGTACTGCCACCCCCAGCTGCCTGGCTTTACCTTGGCTGGCGATCAAAAGACAGAGAAGCCGAATATTTGTTTTAAACTTAACTTTTTTTTTTCCCGCCATATGTTGATCGCCAGCCAGATAAAACAAGGCTGCTGGGGGCTGGGATTCGCAGCATGGTAAGGCCCAAGCGTTCTTGGCCCTCCACGCTGAAAATCGCAGCCCGCAGCCACCCCTGAAAATGGCGCATTCATCATGGCAGCATTTCTAGGTGCTTTACCCGGCTCTTCCAGCGGCCCTGGTGGTGAGTGGCACACTGGGTAATAATAGGGTTAGTACCAGGCCATCTTTGCCTTATCAGCTGGTACTAAGCCCGAAATTCATGGTTTCACGCCAAATTAGACATAGCCACCATCAATTTCTAGTAAACAGAAAAAAAAAAGACAGAATTTTTTTTTTTATTATTAAAAATAAAACACATTTAGGGACTCCATCTTTAATAAAGAAAAATCCTCACTCCCAACGTAATCCATAGGTCTTCTGTCTTCATCTCTCTTAGATCTTTGCCATCAGACAAATATGTCTGCTGACAGGTGAGCAGGCACAGAATGACACTGGAGCACTGTTACTGTGTAGTGCAGTGCTATGTTTCTTTTTTTGTCATTTCATGCAGTGTAGAAATCTTGGGAAAAGTGTGGATTGTGCTCTGGAAGTGATCAGTTATAGCTGACTATGTTATTTTCTGCAGAGATAAGTCCTGTATAGAAGATGTGATATATCGGTCTGCAGTTAAAGAACTTCACCTAGAGACATCACTGGTGAGTATGTGTATTACCTATACACACACACACTGACACTATATACAGAGCTTCTGTGCATAATGTCACTGGTGATCACTGTATTACCTGTACACTGACACAATATACAGAGCTCCTGTGCATAATGTCACTGGTGATCACTGTATTACCTGTACACTGACACTATATACAGAGCTCCTGTGTATAATGTCACTGGTGATCCCTGTATTTCCTATACACACACACACTGACACTATATTCAGAGCTGTGCATAATGTCACTGGTGATCCCTGTATTACCTGTACACTGACACCATACACAGAGCTCCTGTGTATAATGTCACTGGTGATCACTATATTACCTGTACACTGACACTATATACAGAGCTCCTGTGTATAATGTCACTGGTGATCACTATATTACCTGTACACTGACACTATATACAGAGCTCCTGTGCATAATGTCACTGGTGATCACTATATTACCTGTACACTGACACTATATACAGAGCTCCTATGCATAATGTCACTGGTGATCACTATATTACCTGTGCACTGACACTAAATACAGAGCTCCTGTGTATAATGTCACTGGTGAACACTGTATTATCTGTACACTGACACCAAACACAGAGCTCCTGTGTATAATGTCACTGGTGATCCCTGTATTTCCTGTACACTGACACTATATACAGAGCTCCTATGTATAATGTCACTGGTGATCACTGTATTACCTGTACACTGACACTATATACAGAGCTCCTGTGTATAATGTCACTGGTGAACACTGTATTACCTGTACACTGACACCAAACACAGAGCTCCTGTGTATAATGTCACTGGTGATCCCTGTATTTCCTGTACACTTACACTATATACAGAGCTCCTGTGTATAATGTCACTGATAATCTCTACATTATCTGTACACTGACTCTATATACAGAGCTTTTTTACATTTTCATTATCAGTCACTATCTGGTGCCATTATGTGCCATGGTCATGGCGTGGCGGTATTTGTCCCTTGTATGTGGTATTATTCAGACAGTCACTATGTGGTGGTAATATGTGGTCTTCTCATGGTGTGGCAGTATATATACCTTGTACTTGGTAGTATTTGATCTCTATGTGGTGGTATGTGTTCTGGTCATGGTGTGGCGGTATTTCTCTCTTCTATATGGTATTATTAGTCTAGGTATAGTGGATGGTTGTCAGTCATTTGTTTTTTCGGATATTAAGAATGGGAACATTCTTTATTTGCAATACATATTAAATACTTGGATGTTTAACCTCTCCCTGTGTTGTGACTACTACACAGCAGCAGAGATTTATTGGTTAATAAAGTTGATTCATTTTGAAAGAGTTTGTGGACTTATGTTATTCCTATATACGGTAACTGCATGGTGCTGGTGGGTCCCAAGATTGATTTTTTCCTGGTGGGCCCCAGGTACTCCAGTCCGGCGCTGGTCCCAGACAGTTACCTCCTCATCTGTCCTGCTGCCGGCTGGGAGTCCTGTACAGTGCGGCATGTAGTGTGATGTGAATGCCACACTATGGAGATGCTGCTCCTACTACTGCCAAGTGAGGATCTCACCTCGCCAGTATTGTGCCCTCAGGAGCTCCCACAGGGCATCACAGGCCTTAGTATGAAGCAATTCCACAAGTCTTCTAGTATTGCTTCATACTAAGGCCTGTGATGCCCTGTGAGAGCTCCCTGAGGAGGTGAGAGCCTCACCTCATACGGCCCCATGATCTCTATGTACGATCCCTGACTGGGCCCCATGATCTCTATGTACGATCCCTGACTGGGCCCCATGATCTCTATGTACGCCGCTGACTCGGCCCCATGATCTCTATGTACACCGCTGACTGGGCCCCATGATCTCTATGTACGCCGCTGACTGGGCCCCATGATCTCTATGTGCACCGCTGACTGGGCCCCATGATCTCTATGTACACCGCTGACTCGGCCCCATGATCTCTATGTACGATCCCTGACTGGGCCCCATGATCTCTATGTACGATCCCTGACTGGGCCCCATGATCTCTATGTACGCCGCTGACTCGGCCCCATGATCTCTATGTACACCGCTGACTGGGCCCCATGATCTCTATGTACGCCGCTGACTGGGCCCCATGATCTCTATGTGCACCGCTGACTGGGCCCCATGATCTCTATTTACACCGCTGACTCGGCCCCATGATCTCTATGTACGATCCCTGACTGGGCCCCATGATCTCTATGTACGATCCCTGACTGGGCCCCATGATCTCTATGTACGCCGCTGACTCGGCCCCATGATCTCTATGTACGCCGCTGACTGGGCCCCATGATCTCTTTGTACGCCGCTGACTGGGCCCCATGATCTCTATGTACTCCGGTGACTGGGCCCCATGATCTCTATGTACGCCGCTGAGGGGGCCCCATGATCTCTATGTACACCCCTAACCTGATTGGCCCCATGATCTCTATGTACGCCTCTGACTGGGCCCCATGATCTCTATGTACACCCCTAACCTGATTGGCCCCATGATTTCTGTATACGCCCCTGACTGGGCCACATGATTTCTATGTACGATCCCTGACTGGGCCCCATAATCTCTGATCTCTCATGATGTTTTTTTTTTATTAAAGATGGAGTCCCTAAATGTATTTTGTGTTTTATTTTTACTGTGTAGTGCGGCACTATGTTGCATTTTGTCATTTCATGCAGTGTAGAAATCTTGGGAAAAGTGTGGATTGTGCTCTGGAAGTGATCAGTTATAGCTAACTATGTTATTTTCTGCAGAGATAAGTCCTGCATAGAAGATGTGATATATCGGTCTGCAGATAAAGAACTTCACCTAGAGACATCACTGGTGAGTATGTGTATTACCTATACACACACACACTGACACTATATACAGAGCTCCTGTGTATTATGTCACTGGTGATCACTATATTACCTGTACACTGACACTATATACAGAGCTCCTGTGTATAATGTCACTGGTGATCACTATATTACCTGTACACTGACACTATATACAGAGCTCCTGTGCATAATGTCACTGGTGATCACTATATTACCTGTACACTGACACTATATACAGAGCTCCTATGCATAATGTCACTGGTGATCACTATATTACCTGTACACTGACACTATATACAGAGCTCCTGTGTATAATGTCACTGGTGAACACTGTATTACCTGTACACTGACACCAAACACAGAGCTCCTGTGTATAATGTCACTGGTGATCCCTGTATTTCCTGTACACTGACAATATATACAGAGCTCCTATGTATAATGTCACTGGTGATCACTGTATTACCTGTACACTGACACTATATACAGAGCTCCTGTGTATAATGTCACTGGTGAACACTATATTACCTGTACACTGACACTATATACAGAGCTCCTGTGTATAATGTCACTGATGATCACTGTATTACCTCTACACTGACACTATATACAGAGCTCCTGTGTATAATGTCACTGGTGATCACTGTATTACCTCTACACTGACACTATATACAGAGCTCCTGTGTATAATGTCACTGATGATCACTTTATTACCTCTACACTGACACTATATACAGAGCTCCTATGTATAATGTCACTGGTGATCACTGTATTACCTCTACACTGACTCTATATACAGAGCTCCTGTGTATAATGTCACTGGTGATCACTGTATTACCTGTACACTGACACTATATACAGAGCTCCTGTGTATAATGTCACTGGTGATCACTGTATTACCTGTACACTATATACAGAGCTCCTGTGTATAATATCAATGGTGATCATTGCATTACCTGTACACTGACACTATATACAGAGCTTCTGTGTATAATGTCACTGGTGATGACTGTATAACCTGTACACTATATACAGAGCTCCTGTGCATAATGTCACTGGTGATCACTGTATAACCTGTACACTGACCCAATATACTGAGCTTTTTTACATTTTTATTATTTTAGCATTATTTGTCACTATGTGGTGGCATTATGTGCTTTGGTCATGACATGACGATATTTGTCCCTTCTATGTGGTATTATTCAGTCACTATGTGGTGGTAATATGTGGTCTCATGGTGTGTCAGTATTTATACCTTGTATCTGGTAGCATTTGATCACTATGTGGTGGTATTATGTGCTTTGGTCATGGTGTGGCGGTATTTGTGCCTTGTATGTGGCATTATTTGGGCACTATGTGGTGGTAATATGTGATCTGGTCACGGTGTGGTGGTATTTCTGCCTTCTATCTGGTAATATTGGTCTTGGTAGAGTGGATTGTGGCTGGTCATTTGTTTTATCTGATATCAATAAGGGGAAACCTCTTTATTTCCAATAGATATTAAATACTTGGATGTTTAACCCCTCCCTGCCCTGTGACTATTACACAGCAGCAGAAGTTCACCAGAGAAAGCAAGTTGGCATTTAGTGAGATTTTCACCTCTGTATTTATAAGACAAAACCAGGAGTGGGTGAGAAATGCATAAAACATGACCTCGGATTGCTCCACTCCTGGTTTTGTCTTATAAATACAGAGGTAAAAATCTCACCAAATACTCAAAGTGCCACAATCTTCTGACAGTGCGGATTCCACCAATAAATAAGTGATCACCTTCCCAACCTGTGCATCGCTGAGAACTTGTTTTCACCAATAAAAACCCTTTAATGCAAACTACAGTAATTGTACATCGCAGTTCTGGTGAGCGCACAGTGATGGGCAGGAGCCGCCAGTATAATGGGTATAACGGCTAACAGGTATTTGCAAATAGCTGAAGGGTGGGCCCCTGGAGTCAATGTCCCTGGTGGGCCCCAGACACCCCAGCCCCTGATTTGTCACGCACGGACCCGAAGCGACTGTGCACTGCGATACACACATCCTGTTGAAATTTCTGCTGGCGTTTACAAGCCCCAACCCCCCCTGGGCCCGGTCGCAGTGACTGCCACTGCGACCGCGGACATTACGCCCCTGGGTACGTGAATCATATGTCCCATTTTGGTGCTCCTCACCATTTGCATGGCACAGTCATGCATGCTTCTCTATCACCATAGCATGCTGCAAACAATCAGGATGGCTTCTGCTACATCTCTATATAAAAAGATAGTACATCTGTATTTCTATGATACGTAGAGTGGATGGAAATCATACATCTTGCTAATATTTATTATATTACATTCATCTGATGCTCTGTAGTAACAATGTAAATTAAATTGGCGACTTAGTGCAGTTCTATTACTATTACTAAATGTGGCACCTTGTGTTCCACAGAATAGCTGAATATTACCTGAATATTTAATCTCAGCTAATGTTCATTTATCTCTTAAATATCATTGGTCAGATGCTGATCACATGACCAGTGGTGGTGCATGCATGATGATTCCATATGAAGTGCACTGAGTGACAGTTGGAAGTGACAGTTGGAATTGACCAACAACAGTGGAAGAGATGTCGGCTAACTCTAAGCAAAGCAATAATATGAATATAAAAGAGGAGGAGATTGTGGTGAGCAGAGAAAGAGTGAAGACACGAAGACCTTCCCATGACACATCTGATGATGAGAGGAAGTCTTCAGTCAACAGGACAAAACCACCAGTCCAGAAGAAAGAAGAAGTAGAGGAGAACGTGGTGAGGAGAGAAGCAGCGAAGAGACTAAGACCTTCCCATGACACATCTGATGATGAGAGGAAGTCTTCAGTCAACAGGACAAAACCACCAGTCCAGAAGAAAGAAGAAGTAGAGGAGAACGTGGTGAGGAGAGAAGGAGCGAAGAGACTAAGACCTTCCCATGACACATCTGATGATGAGAGGAAGTCTTCAGTCAACAGGACAAAACAACCAGTCCAGAAGAAAGAAAAAGTGGAAGAAAAGGAGAAGGTAGAAAGTCAGAAGATGGGAGCCAAGAAGAGAGGAGCCATCTTCATCTCATCAGGGGACAAAAAGGAGAAGAAAAGAAGAAGGATTACATCAGGACAGAAACCCATGGATCTAAAGCAGAAGGCTGAAGAAGCTGAAGGAAGCAGCGGTGTTCGGCCAACTGGCTCCAAAAGCACAGTCTCTGATACCATCAAGAGGAGATTATTATTCCATCAAGTGCTTGGCCGGGGATTCTATGGAACGGTCCTGCTGGCGGAAGATTCATCTACCCGCAAACATTTTGCTGTTAAGATCATCGGCAAAAGAGCCCTGCTTGCTGACGGTGATGAGCGTGTGATGCTGGAGCGACGGGTTTTACAGCTGGCATCTGGGAGCCCCTTCCTTGTCCACGCAGACTTTGCATTCCAGATCAAGGTACAGTATTGATTGCTCGATATTAGGAAATGTCACACGTACCACACACTGCTCTGCCTCATGGACCCCACTGATATCATCTTACATTTCAATATAGCATGTCCCAAGGTAACCGCAGACAATAAGATGAATGTGATGACTATACACATGGGATATTGTGGCCCCTACTGTAATCAATAACATTTATGGCGGGGTTTGGTACATTGGGAATCATTTATTAAAACAGCCTTTTTACTTATCCCAGCCAATCACAGAACAGCTTTTACTTTTCCAGGTCAGTTAAAACAACCTTAGCTGAGCTCTAATTGGTTAGTATGGGCAACTAGTTTTCTAGTGAGCAGATTTATTAATGAGGCCCAATGTACCCCGCTGTATAAATGATTGAAAATATTAGATGTCATCATAGAGGTCAATGAACTGTAGAAAATCACTTGCCCGGACCTCATGTTTCTAATTGGGTGACTGGTAATATTTGTATCATTTACAGCATTAGCTGGGCATTATCTTGTGTGTAGGCATCATCGCCATGTAGTAGTCTCTAGCTCATTTCTTTGACACTGTAGAATTTTACATATTATTATCTTGTATAGACATGGGATTTCAGAATAGATTAAATGTATTTGTTATTTTTGGTTATTTCCTGGATGACATTGTATTTTGTGTATACCATGTGGGGGACGGGACCCTGTGTACACTATATGTCAGGGCTATTGACTTTTGTGCACTTTATATACAATTTGAGAATGTGTTAATATTTTTGTATACAAGTATTATCTGTATCTTAAAGGCTTTTTTTAATTAATGTTGGGACATTTTTATGCACGTGCATCTACTTGTTTTTCATTGCCATGTTTTCTATGTATAAATATACTGGAATAAAGTACAAAATCCACTGTCTTGGAGTGAAATTTCTTCTAACCTCACCAACTAATGAAAAAGATGGTATCATATTGACCAGGGGCGAGGTGGGCCAGAGGGGCACATGCCCTCCAAGCCGGTGGCCAAGCAGCTGCTTCTTTACAGACTGCAGGGCGGCCCTGTATCTTTCATTGTGTACATGTGCCAGCTGGGCATCTGCAGCCCAGAACAGCCGGCACAGGCCACGTTCTTATGCCTGCCGGAGAGAAGCTTCAGCCGCTGAGCAGTACGAGAGGGCAGACATCTTTGATTCTTGTAAGGCCACGACCCCACTATCAGTATTTGGTCAGTATTCGATCAGTATTTTTTCACAGGAGTGGGAGACAAAACCAGGAGTTGGTGATAAATGCAGAATTGGTGACTTGTTTCTATTATACCTTTTCTCTGATTGTTACTGACCTGGTTTTGGCTCCCACTCCTGAGAAAATATACTGACCAAATACTGATAGTGGGGCCGTGGCCTTAGCCTGAGCTCCGGATAGTGGTCAGGACAGGAGATTTATACTTTTTGTAGAGTGTGGAAGTGGCAGGACGCTGCTCACCTCCTGACAAGTCCAGGGCCAGATCCTGAATGTTATCTATGGTCGCTCTGCTGAGGATCAGACAGATTTATTGTAGCAGATGGACCCTTCAAGCAGGTTGGGGTCGTGCTGTCAGTGTGAGATCATCGGCTCTCGATCTGTATGAATGTTCAAATCACATCGGACCTGAGATCGAGACACTTCAGACCTTACTATACAGACCCCTGCCCCAGACTGATCCTGCACCAGCTACAGGGCCAGAGCCGGCATAACCACCCATTGCACCAGGGCAAGTGCCAGGGCCCTGGGCAAGAGGGGGGGGGGGCCCACTCACAGTTGGGGACACTGGAACGCTATTGGGCCTGTGAGTTGGGGGGGCCCGGTGTAACCCCCCCCCCCCACCCCCCCGTGCTTTACGGTGTTTGAAATACTCACCTCTCGTCATACCCTGCTGGCCGCAGGTCCAGTCTCCTCTGCGTCTTCTGACTCTGTGACGTCTCAGTGTTGAAGAGACAGGACCTGTAGCCAGCAGGGTATGAGGAGAGGTGAGTATTTTATTTATTTTTTATGTATGGAGCCCATTCTCTATGGAGCATTATATGGGGCCCATTCTCTATGGAGCATTATATGGGGCCCATTATTCTGCATGGAGTAATATATGGGGTCAATTATGGTGTAATGAGCATTATATGGGGTTCATTATTGTGTATAGAGCATTATATGGGGCCTATTATTCTTTATGGAACATTATATGGGGTCCATTATTCAGTATGGAGCCCATTCTGTATAGAGGACTATGTGGTGTCCATAATACTGTATGGAGTACTATGTAGTGCCCATAATACTGTATGGAGGACTATGTGGTGTCCATAATACTGTATGGAGGACTATGTGGTGCCCATAATACTGTATGGAGTACTATGTAGTGCCCATAATACTGTATGGAGTACTATGTGGTCCCCATAATACTGTATGGAGGACTATGTGGTCCCCATAATACTGTATGGAGGACTATAATGTACAGTCTAAAATGAAAACTTTTGAATCCCCCCTTGACACGCCCCATGCACTGTGAGGATTCGCCGGTTTCTGAGCTATTATAGAATTTACAATAGATATCACTCATGTAATGTAAGAAGTACCGTATTTTTCGGACTATAAGATGCACCAGACCATAAGATGCACCTAGGCTTTAGAGGAGGAAAATAAAAAAATAAAAATTTAAGCCAAAAATGTGTTCATGATGCACTTTTAAGGGGGAGGGGGTCTTCTGCTGACACTGGTATAGGGGTAATGTCCCCCAATTCTGACAATATCCCCCATCCTGGTATATATGCCCCCCTCCTTCCATTTATACGTGGTCCCCATCGTGGTATGCATGGAACCCCTCATCCCTATCCCGGTATGCATGGCACCCCTCATCCCTATCCCGGTATGCATGGCACCCCTCACCCCTGTCCCGATATGCATGGCACCCCTCATCTCTGTCCCGGTATGCATGGCTCCCCTCATCCCTGTCCCGGTATGCATGGCTCCCCTCATCCCTGCCCCAGTATGCATGGCACCCCTCATCCCTGCCCCTGTATGCATGGCACCCCTCATCCCTGCCCCTGTATGCATGGCACCCCTCATCCCTGTCCCGGTATGCATGGCACCCCTCATCCTTATCCTGGTATAGTGGTATGCATGGCACCCCTCATCGCTGTCCTGGTATGTATGGCACCTCTAATCCCCATCATGCTGCACATGGCCCCCTCAGCGTTACCCTGGTATGCATGGCACCCCTCATCCCTGTCCCGGTATGCATGGCACCCCTCATCCCTGTCCCGGTATGCATGGCACCCCTCATCCCTGTCCCAGTATGCATGGCACCCCTCATCCCTGTCCCGGTATGCATGGCACCCCTCATCCCTGTCCCGGTATGCATGGCACCCCTCATCCTTATCCTGGTATAGTGGTATGCATGGCACCCCTCATCGCTGTCTTGGTATGTATGGCACCTCTAATCCCCATCATGCTGCACATGGCCCCCTCAGCGTTACCCTGGTATGTATGGCCCCCTCAGCGTTACCCTGGTATGTATGGCCCCCTCAGCGTTACCCTGGTATGTATGGCCCCCTCAGCGTTACCCTGGTATGTATGGCCCCCTCAGCGTTACCCTGGTATGTATGGCCCCCTCAGCGTTACCCTGGTATGTATGGCCCCCTCAGCGTTACCCTGGTATGTATGGCCCCCTCTTCCTTATCCTGGTATGCATGGTCCCCCTAATCCCTATCATGCTGCACTTAAAAGAAAATAAACACTGATACTCACCTTTCTTCTCTCCTCCAGCGCCGCGTCCTGTCTGCCCGTACTGATCTCTCCATGTGAGCCGCGCATGACATCACTGCCATGCGTGGCTCACAAGGAGAGATCAGCTGCCAGAAGTCACTGCTCCCCATGCCGGGACTGTGTGCGCTGGGAGCAGTGACTTCACTCTCCTTCATAGCCGGCACACACCGTAGCCGCGCTGCGGCTCCTGCTACTGCCGGGCTATCGCGTGTGCCCGCTTATTAAAGGGCATGAATATTCACCCCCTCACCATGCCCATGGGCGTGGAGAGAGGTTGAATATTCATGCCCTTTAACAGCGGGCACAGGCGATTCTGGCAGGAGCCACAGCGCGGCTACACTGTGTGCTGCTAATAAGGAGCATGAATATTCATTTTCTTTAGCAGCGGGGACCGTGTAGGCTGCAGCGGGCGGCTGCTGCCTCCTGTGCCCCGCTCCTCTACCGCTCCACCCACACCCCACATATATATACCCCCCCAACATTTGGACTATAAAACGCACCCCCCATTTTCCTCCAAAATTTTGGAGGGAAAAAAGTGCGTCTTATAGTCCGAAAAATACTGTAAGTGAAATTTTTGGCATTGTACTATATCTATATTTCTCCGCCTTATCTGTGCATCATGAATTGTGGTATGTGTTAAAGGGGCCACTGAGACTCTTTTGAGCCTACGAAAACCTGGAGCCGGCCCTGTACAGGACATCACAGATTATATCTATACTGCCATCTATACAATGTGATGTCTGGTAGTCGGTGCAGGATCAGTCCAGGGCATATATGATCTAATGTCAGTGCACAATAAAGTACATACTGTACATTGCTGACATACTGTGACTACAGACATCAGATCTTATACAGTATATATATTGCTGTATGTATATACATATATATGACTGTAGATACCACCAAAATAAAACAATAGGTGCTTATTGACGCTAAAATAAATATTGCAAAAATTAAAAGACAATTCTACAGAGTATAACATTGGAGGACCCCAAGTCACCAACACATGAGTATCACATATATAGAGACAGTAGTGAATATATATATACTAGATGGTGGCCCGATTCAAACGCATCGGGTATTCTAGAATATGTATGCGGTACACCGGGCGCAATCAGCACAGCGGTGTTTAAATTTGGCGCCAATATCGCTTATTGGTCCCGGCCGCGACCAATCAGCGAATTGTATTAGTGAGGACCGGGGAGCGGCGCTGCGGGAGATGACCGGCTGCTCGCAGCAGAAGTATCCCGACCGGCGGCGCCGCTCCCCGGTCCTCCCTTCACACTTGCCGTCGGGAGATCAGCGGCCCTAGCCGCTGATCTCCTGACGGTAGCCGCATGGAGGTCAGCGGCGCCGCCGGTCGGGGTACTTCGGCTGCATCGCCGCTGACCTCTGTGAAGAGCGGTGTTTAAATTTGGCGCCAATATCGCTGCTTGGTCGCTGCTGACGGCCGCGAACAATCAGCG
Organism: Phyllobates terribilis; assembly: GCF_046119375.1. NCBI lineage: Eukaryota > Metazoa > Chordata > Amphibia > Anura > Dendrobatidae > Phyllobates > Phyllobates terribilis. The sequence goes on along the minus strand of NW_027363010.1, from coordinate 968,756 downwards.
ATATTGTCGCCAAGTTTAAACACCGTTGTGCTGATTGGTCGGGGCCGGCGGCCGAGACCAATCAGCGATATTGGCGCCAGTTTAAACACCGCTGTGCTGATTGGCGCAGAGCAGTGTTTAGACTTGGCGCCAATATAACTGATTGGTCGCCGCCGTCGGCAGCGATCAATCAGCGTCGTATTAGTGTGGGCCCGGGAGCGGCGCTGCTTATGCGGGTACTTCCGCTGCTAGCAGCTGGGAGATGACCGGCTGCTCGCAGCAGAAGCATCCCGACCGGCGGCGCCGCTGCTCCCCGGTCCTCCCTTCACACTTACCATCGGGAGATCAGCGGTCCTAGCCGCTGATCTCCCGACGGTAGCCGCATGGAGGTCAGCGGCGCCGCCGGTCAGGGTAGTTCTGCTGCGATCAGCCGAGAGATGACCGGCTAGCGCCGGTCATCTCCCGGCTGCATCGCCGCTGACCTTCGTGTGGCAGATGAGCCGCTAACGGCCGCCATCTTTTTTCTGAAATCCCGCGTCGCTGATTGGCCGCGGCCGGAACAATCAGCGACGGGGGATTTTCTAGACAGACAGACAGACAGACGGGATAAGACAATTATATATATTAGATATATGCCTATAACATGGTTGCCAAAAAAAATCCTAATGATTGCACGCATATGTAGCACAATGTGAATGTTAATCTATATATATAATCGTCTTATCCCGTCTGTCTGTCTGTGTGTCTGTCTGTCCAGGAAATCCCGCGCCGCTCATTGGTCCGCCAGCGGCCAATCAGCGCCGCGGGATTTCTGAAAAAAGATGGCGGCCGTTAGCGGCTCATTTGCGAGACCGAGCTCAGCGGCGATGCAGCCGGGAGATGACCGGCGCGAGGCGCTCATCTCCTGGCCGGTACCAGCTGAAGGAACCCGACCGCCGGACCCATCTGCGGAACTGAGATGCATCCGGGAGATGAGCGGCGCGAGGCGCTCATCTCCCGGCCGGTATCAGCGGAAGGACCGCCGGCGCCGCTGACCTCCATGCGGAAGGGAGGACCGGGGAACGGTGCTGCGGGTCAGGATACTTCTCCTGCGAGCGCCCGCTATGTCCCGGGTTCTCGCAGCGCAAGTAGCCGCACAGGCAGCGCCGCTCCCCGGTCCTCACCAAGACGATTCGATGATTGGTCGCGGTCTTCGGACCCGACCAATCACTGATCTTAGCGCAAAACTTAAACACCGCTGTGCTGATTGGTCGCCGACGCTGCCTGCGACCAATCACCGATTTGGGCGCCAAATTTAAATATCGGCCGCGGCCAATCAGCACAGCGGTGTTTAAATGTGGAGCCAAGATCGGTGATTAGTCGCGGCCGATATTTAAATTTGGCGCCCAAATCGGTGATTGGTTGCGGTCAGCGTCCGCGACCAATGAGCACAATAGTGTTTAACTTTGGCGCCAAGATCAGTGATTGGTCGCGGGCCAAGACAGCGACCAATCACCGATTTGTGCGGCAGATCTAAATAGGGGCCGCGACCAATTGGATGTCAGCGCCGCTCCCTGGTCATCCCTTCACACCCTAGCCGCTGATGTCCCCACAGTATCCGCATGGTGTTACAAAGGTCCGGACGTTTGTGTTAAAAATCGCTGATTGGTCGCTGGCGCTGCCCGCGACCAATCACCGATTTGGGCGCCAAATTTAAATATCGGCCGTGACCAATCAGAACAGCGGTGTTTAAATGTGGAGCCAAGATTGGTGATTGGTCGCGGACGATATTTAAATTTGGCGCCCAAATCGGTGATTGGTCGCGGGCAGCGCCAGCGACCAATCACCGATTTTTAGCACAAATGTCCGGACCTTTGTTACACCATGCGGATACTGTGGGGACATCAGCGGCTAGGGTGTGAAGGGAGGACCGGGGAGCGGCGCTGCGGGTCGGGATACTTCTGCTGCGAGCGCCCGCTCATGTCCCGGGTTCTCGCAGCGGAAGTATCCGCACAGGCAGCGCCGCTGACATCCATGCGGCTAGGGTGTGAAGGGAGGACCGGGGAGCGGCGCTGACATCCAATTGGTCGCGGCTTCTATTTAAAAGTGCCGCACAAATCGGTGATTGGTCGCTGTCTTGGCCCGCGACCAATCACTGATCTTGCCGCAAAAGTTAAACACTACGGTGCTGATTGGTCGCGGACGCTATTTAAATGTGGCGCCAAAATCGGTGATTGGTCGCGCCCTACGTCGGCGACCAATCAGCACAGCGGTCTTTAAATGTGGAGCCAAGATCGGTGATTGGTCGCGGCCGATATTTAAATTTGGCGCCCAAATCGGTGATTGGTCGCGGGCAGCGCCAGCGACCAATCAGCGATTTTTAACACAAATGTCCGGACCTTTGTAACACCATGCGGATACTGTGGTGACATCAGCGGCTAGGGTGTGAAGGGAGGACCGGGGAGCGGCTCTGCGGGTCGGGATACTTCTGCTGCGAGCAGTCGCTCATGTCCCGGGTTCTCGCAGCGGAAGTACCCGCACAGGCTGCGGCGCTCCCCAGTCCTCACTAATACAATTCCGCTCCCCGCTCCTCACCAATACGATTAGCTGATTGGTCGCGTGCGGAGAGCGCGACCAATCAGTGATCTTGGCGCTAAAGTTAAACACCGCTCTGCTGATTGGTCGCGGCTGCTGCCCACGACCAATCACCGATTTGGGCGCCACATTTAAATAGCGCCCGCGACCAATCACCGATTTGGGCACCACATTTAAATAGCGGCCGCGACCAATCACTGATCTTGCCGCCACATTTAAACACTGCTGTGCTAATTGGTCGCGGACGCCAGCCGCAACCAATCTCGCTGATTGGCGCCAAATTTAAACAACGCTCTGCTGATTGGTCGCGGAGTCCAGCCGCGACCAATCAACGAGATTGGTGCCAAATTTAATCAACGCTCTGCTGATTGATCGCGGTCGCTGGCCGAGATCAATCAGCAGTATTGGCGCAAAATTTAAACACCGCTCTGCTGATTGGTCGCGGTTGTCGGCCGTGACCAGTCAGCAGTATTGGCGCCAAATTTAAACCTCACTCTGCTGATTGGTCGCGGCCGGTGGTTGCGACCAATCTTCGTTTTTTGTGCCAAATTTAAACAACGCTCTGCTGATTGGTCGCGGTCGCTTGCCGCGACCAATTAGCAGTATTGGGGCCAAATTTAAACACCTCTTTGCTGATTGGTCGCGGTCGCGACTAATCAGCGATTTTGGCGCCAAATTTCAACCCCGCTCTGCATCGCTCTGCTGATTGGTCGCGGTCGCGACCAATCAGCAGTATTGTCGCCAAATTTAAACACCTCTTTGCTGATTGGTCGCGGTCGCGACTAATCAGCGATTTTGGTGCCAAATTTAAACACGCTCTCCAGTCCTCACTACCACGGTTCGCCGATTGGTCGCGACCGCCGCCCGCGACCAATCAGCGCTTTTGGCCCAAAATTTAAACACCGCTTTGCTGATTGGTCGCGGCCGCCATCCGCGACCAATCAGCGATTTTGGCGCCAAATTTAAACAATGCTCTGCATCGCTCTGCTGACTGGTCGCGGTCGGCGGTCGCGACCAATCAGCAGTATTGGCGCCAAATTTAAAAACCGCTCTGCTGATTGGTCGCGGTCGCGACTAATCAGCGATTTTGGTGCCAAATTTAAACACGCTCTCCAGTTCTCACTAACACGGTTCGCTGATTGGTCACGGGCGGCGGCCGCGACCAATCTCCGATATTGCCGCCAAATTTAAACACCGCTTTGCTAATTGCGCCCGGTCGGCCGCATACATATTCTAGAATACCCGATGCGTTAGAATCGGGCCACCATCTAGTCTATATATAGTTGACAATAACCAATAGGAAATTTAAGTGTTTTTAGAACTACTAAGAAGATAGCTTCTTACACTCACAAGCCCAAGTGAGTACACATATATAGTATATAATATTAAGCTCTATAAAGAATCTCCTATAAAATAATACATTCAAAATGGAGGAGCAGTAGTTACAAGGCAACTTAAATGTCCAAGTGAGTAAATGTGGGATGTGGTCCTATGTGCACCAATGTACCTTTCGTCCTTGCTTCATCAGGGGCCCCCAAAACATCCATTTTGGATGTTTTATTTTATAGGAGATTCCTTATAGAGCTTAATATTATATACTATATATGTGTACCCACTTGGGCTTGTGAGTCTATTGTGGTATAGCGACAAGCTCGGCTGTATGCGTAGGTAAACCACAAGATACTGTCTCTTTAAATTCTCAGGTTAGTTTATTTAGCAGTCATAAACTACCCTTGAGTCCATAAATAAAAACACAGCCCATTCAGCTAAAGAGACAAAACAAAACAAAATGCAAAACTTTCAGAACTTTCAGCAGAGTCCTTATCTCGGCCAAGGTCTCTCACAATTAGCTACACACAGGTTCATCACAGCATGTGCTAGCTCCTTCCTAGAACAAAGTTTCCCCAGGTACTGAACACACCTGAGTGTCAGGGCTGACTATTTAAAGCCCAGACACTCCCCTGATTGGAAGGATGGTGGATAAAGTTCCACCCTACACTTTCATTATCCACTGAAAACATTCCCTTGTAAATGTGGTTCTATTAACTCTCTCTGCACCTACTTGTGCATGAGAACTTGCATGTTTTCACATCACTGAGTCTAAAGGCCCCGTCACACTAAGCGATATCGCTAGCGAGATCGCTGCTGTGTCACGGTTTTGGTGACTCACCAGCGACCTCACCAGCGATGTCGCTATGTGTGACACTTTGCAACGATCAGGCCCCTGCTGTGAGGTCGCTGATCGTTGCAAAGTGTCCTGGACCATTTTTTGGTCGTTGGCCTCCCGCTGGCCAGCACACATCGCTGTGTGTGACCAGCGGGACCAACGATCTGGCTGGTAACCATGGTAAACATCGGGTTACTAGGGGCACGCGCGCACTTAGTAACCCGCTGTTTACCATAGATACCACTCTGCTACGGTGAGCGGAGGCTCCAGCTCACGGTAGCAGAGTGGTATCCATGGTAAACAGCGGGTTACTAGGGGCACACGCGCACTTAGTAACCCGATGTTTACCATAGTTACCAGCCTGCTCCTGCTTGCAGCAGGCTGGTAACGGGAGCAGGACATCGTGGAACGATTCTTTCCACGATATCGTTGCTCCCCTGATCGCTGGTGAGCCTGCCTGTTTGACAGCTCACCAGCGATGTATTAGCGATGCAGCAACGATCCCTGACAGGTCGTATCGTTGTCGGGATCGCTGCTGCATCGCTTAGTGTGACGGGGCCTTAAGAGTCTCAGCGACACATACCTCCCTTCTGACACACTACCAGAGACTTTGTCACACTATGAAGATATCCTTTTAGTAGTTCTACAGACGCTTACATTTCCCCTTAGTTAATGTCAATTATATAGATTAACATTCACATTGTGCTACGTATCTGTGCAATCATTAGGATTTTTTATTTTTGGCAACCATATTATAAATATATATATAATATATATATACAGTACAGACCAAAAGTTTGGACACACCTTCTCATTTAAAGATTTTCTGTATTTTCATGACTATGAAAATTGTGCATTCACATTGCAGGCTTCAAAACTATGAATTAACACGTGTGGAATTATATACTTAACAAAAAAAAGTGTGAAACAACTGAAAATATGTCTTATATTGTAGGTTCTTCAAAGTAGCCACCTTTTGCTTTGATGACTGCTTTGCACACTCTTGGCATTCTCTTGATGAGCTTCAAGAGGTAGTCACCGGAAATGGTCTTCCAACAATCTTGAAGGAGTTCCCAGAGATGCTTAGCACTTGTTGGCCCTTTTGCCTTCACTCTGCGGTCCAGCTCACCCCAAACCATCTCGATTGGGTTCAGGTCTGGTGACTGTGGAGGCCAGGTCATCTGGCGTATCACCCCATCACTCTCCATCTTGGTCAAATAGCCCTTACACAGCCTGGAGGTGTGTTTGGGGTCATTGTCCTGTTGAAAAATAAATGATGGTCCAACTAAACGCAAACCAGATGGAATAGCATGCCGCTGCAAGATGCTGTGGTAGCCATGCTGGTTCATTATGCCTTCAATTTTGAATAAATCCCGAACAGTGTCACCAGCAAAGCACCCCCACATCATCACACCTCCTCCTCCATGCTTCACGGTGGGAACCAGGCATGTAGAGTCCATCCGTTCACCTTTTCTGTGTCACACAAAGACACGGTGGTTGGAACCAAAGATCTCAAATTTGAACTCATCAGACCAAAGCACAGATTTCCACTGGTCTAATGTCCATTCTTTGTGTTCTTTAGCCCAAACAAGTCTCTTCTGCTTGTTGCCTGTCCTTAGCAGTGGTTTCCTAGCAGTTATTTTACCATGAAGGCCTGCTGCACAAAGTCTCCTCTTAACAGTTGTTGTAGAGATGTGTCTGCTGCTAGAACTCTGTGTGGCGTTGACCTGGTCTCTAATCTGAGCTGCTGTTACCTGCGATTTCTGAGGCTGGTGACTCGGATAAACTTATCCTCAGAAGCAGAGGTGACTCTTGGTCTTCCTTTCCTGGGGCGGTCCTCATGTGAGCCAGTTTCTTTGTAGCGCTTGATGGTTTTTGCAACTGCACTTGGGGACACATTCAAAGTTTGCCCAATTTTTCGGACTGACTGACCTTCATTTCTTAAAATAATGATGGCCACTCGTTTTTCTTTACTTAGCTGCTTTTTTCTTGCCATAATACAAATTCTAACAGTCTATTCAGTAGGATTATCAGCTGTGTATCCACCAGACTTCTGCACAACACAACTGATGGTCCCAACCCCATTTATAAGGCAAGAAATCCCACTTATTAAACCTGACAGGGCACACCTGTGAAGTGAAAGACATTTCTGGTGACTACCTCTTGAAGCTCATCAAGAGAATGCCAAGAGTGTGCAAAGCAGTCATCAAAGCAAAAGGTGGCTACTTTGAAGAACCTAGAATATAAGACATATTTTCAGTTGTTTCACACTTTTTTGTTAAGTATATAATTCCACATGTGTTAATTCATAGTTTTGATGCCTTCAGTTTGAATGTACAATTTTCATAGTTATGAAAATACAGAACAATCTTTAAATGAGAAGGTGTGTCCAAACTTTTGGTCTGTACTGTATGTGCTCATTTCTACAGTGGGGAAAATAAGTATTTGATACTTTGCCGATTTTGCAAATTTTCCCACCTACAAAGAATGGAGAGGTCTGTAATTTTTATCGTAGTTCACTTCACTTGTGAGAGACAGAATCTAAAAGTAATCCAGAAAATTACTTTGTATGATTTTTACATAATTCATTTGTATATTATTGCATGAAATAAGTATTTTTATACAATAGAAAAACAGAACTTAATATTTGGTACAGAAACTTTTGTTTGCAATTACAGAGGTCAGACGTTTCCTGTAGTTCTTGACCAGGTTTGCACGCACTGCAGCAGGGATTTTGGCCCCCTCCTTCATACAGATCTTCTCCAGATCTTTCAGGTTTCGGGGCTGTCACTGGGCAGCATTGAGTTACAGCTCCTTCCAAAGATTTTCTATTGGGTTCAGGTCTGGAGATTGGATAGGCCACTCCAGGACCTTGAAATGCTTCTTACGGAGCCACACCTTAGTTGCCTTGGCTGTATATTTCGGGTCATTGTCCTGCTGAAAGACCCATTCTTGACCTTTGACCTTTCTCAGAATTATCTCATGAGGCGAGATCTTGCATGGAGCCCCAGATTAAGGAAGATTGACAGTCAACAATCTATTTAGCTATAATATATGACGCGCTCCCTGGGCCGTGGGGTACTCGGTGCAGGGCCGGTCGGTGCAGGGGAGATATCACAGTGGCGGTGACCCGGTCCGTGACCCAGGGCGGTCAATAAAAGGAGATATTTACAGGGGATATATAGTTTTTATATACAGTTCGTGACGCCACCTGTGGTATGCGGCTATATGGAGCGGCCGCTGCGGAGCAGGTCCTCTGGAGCTGGTGTAAATGCAGTAGAGTTGGTTTACCCCTCCACAGGTAGAGCTTAGCTCCAGGGCTGTGCTGAAATGTTATGGATGTTGCTGTTGCAGTTGTAGTGCAGGGGGTGATGGCGCGGCCAGAATTAATCACAGAGACAGTGTGGTGCAGTCTTCAGGGTTTACTCACAGTTGTTTAGTTCCTCAGGTTACACTTTCTGGACTACGACCTCCCACATCGCGCTGCTTTCATCAGGCAGGGGTGCAGCAAACTCCCAGGTGTTTCAAGAGTGCCTGACAGGACCCCGTTCTATATGACCTTCTCAGCCGTCTTTCTGCGCTGGCCCTCACCCTTCTTGCCCTTTGCCTCGCCAAACAATGTCCCTAGTCGGTATCCTCGGATCTTTCTGGGCAACCTGGAGTTCCCTGGATCCTATGTGGTTACCTTTTTGGCGACTTGAGTGCGGATGTGGCAACTGCACCCTGAAAGTACAGAAGCCTCCGGTTCCTAGTTGAACTTTGTAATTCTCACTAGTTAGGGGCCGGTCCCCTCTGCGGCTTGATCCCTCCACCGCCTGGCAGATTCGGGCATACAGGTGGCCTCCAGCACTGCCCGTACCCCTGGGATCCCTTCCATGCTCCTGGAGCCTTTCTCCTGCTCCTCTCTCTCTCTCTTCAGTCTTGGGCCTCTCTGGCTAGGCCCTCCTCCTGAGCAGAGCTCCTACAGAGCTCCTGCTCCCAACTCTTCCTCTCACTGAAGAACCCTTCTAGATTGTTCCACCTTCTTTTTATAGCACTTCTTACTGAGCTCCCCTGATTTACTTCCTCCACCCACACCCACTACATGGTTCCTCCTATTTTGGTTCCCCCCACTCCAGCCAGGGACAGGGCTCAGAAGGGAAGCGACGCATCTTGCCCCTCCTGCTGGTCTGGAGTAGTGTAGTGTTGGATGCAGGTGTTAGGGTCCCGGGCAGCGCTCTATCCTTACCTGAGAGTGAGATACCACACCTCTGGGTGAGATGCAGTACCTCTGTGGTGACTGAACCCACAGGGGCTCAACATATACACACATATATAATTCTAGACAATCGTGTTAAAAATTATGGTCGGCTTCCAGAAAAAAAGAGATCTCCCAGACAAGTAAGCAAATGTCCCGGGCACAGCCAAAGTCTACTGAAACCTCTTGAAAAGCTGCTTTTCTAATACTTCTTGTATGAGAACCTGAGATGCTACGTTAACCACTTCGCGCCAGAGCCTGTTTTTGCCTTCGTGACCGAGCCAATTTTTTCAATTCTGACCACTGTCACTTTATGAGGTAATTACTCTGGAACGCTTCAACAGATTCCCCTGATTCTGAGATTGTTTTTTCGTGACACATTGTACTTCATGATAGTGGTAAAATTTCTTCGACATCACTTGCGTTTATTTGTGAAAAAATCAGAAAATTTTGGAAATTTTGCAATTTTCAAACTTTGAATTTTCATGCCCTTAAATCAGAGAGATATGTCACACAAAATAGTTAATAAATAACATTTCCCACATGTCTACTTCACATCAGCACAATTTTGGAACCAAATTTTTTTTTTGTTAGGAAGCTATAAGGGTTAAAAGTTGACCAGCGATTTCTCATTTTTTCAACAAACTTTACAAAAACATTTTTTTAGGGACCACATCTTATTTGAAGTCACTTTGAGGGGCCTTTATGACAGAAAATACCCAAAAGTGACACCATTCTAAAAACTGCACCCATCAAGGTGCTCAAAACCACATTCAAGAACTTTATTAACCCTTCAGGTGGTTCACGGGAATTTTTGGAATGTGGAAGAAAACAATGAACATTTAACTTTTTTTCACAAAAAATTACCTTAGAGCCAATATTTTTTAATTTTCGCAAGGGTAACAGGTAAAAATGGACTCCAAAATGTGTTGTGGAGTTTCTCCTGAGCACGCTGATACCCCATATGTGGTGCAAAACCACTGTTTGGGCGCACGGCATGGCTCGGAAGGTAAGGACTTTTGGATTGGAAATTTGGCTGGAATCGATAGCGGACGCCATGTTGCATTTGGAGAGCCCCTGAGGTGCCTAAACAGAGGAAACCCCCAACAAGTGACCGAATTTTACAATCTACTCCTCTGTATAAATTAATCTAGTGGTGGGAAAATAAGTAGATAGGTAAATGGTCACTAAACCCATAGATGAATTCCCAGAGAGGTGTCATTTCCAAAATGGGGTCACTTCATGGGGGATTCTGCTGTTCTGGCACTTTTCAGAGGCGCTAAGTACCATAACTAAAGAATCCCCCCTGAAGTGACCCCATTTTGGAAATGACACCCGTCTGGGAATTCATCTTTGGGTTTAGTGACCATTTTAACTCAATGGATGATTACCAGAAACAAGCACACAATGGAAGGTTTAGATTCTGGAGAACCCCCCCACCCCTGGAAATTAAGTGAGCTCTACTTGAATGTGTCATTCACTAAATGAACCAAATGTTTGAATGACAAAATGGGATACATTTTTACAGTTTAAAAACGTGGTTCTGTGTGGAAGATTTTAAAGCAGTCAGTGACGCATAAGGCTGGCAATGATGGGCATTGTGGGCAATAGTAGCGGGTATCACGCCTCATTCCTCTCTTAGTACATACACGACATCTTTTCTGGGGGTTCCTTCTCGTTTCCGTTGCTGGAATAAGTGCAATAAAATGTCGCTCAGTGAGTCTTTTCACATCCTCAGATTCTAATGGATGAGCGGGGCTAACACTTTCAAAAACAAGATTTTCAATTACCTTTTCTTGATAATCAAGAAAAGGATCGGAATTTCCTGCTTTTTTGTACAACACAAAAGAATTGTATGTGGCCACCTGAAACAAATAAATAACCAACTTTTTATACCAGGTATATGACTTTCTTGATACCTGGTATGGCTGTAGAACCTGGTCTGCAAGGTCCACACCCCCCTTGTGTTTGTTGTAGTCAATGACTGACACAGGTTTTTGCTTCGGAGTGGTGGATCCTAGTTCTACAGTGGCCCTTGTGGCATCTGTGTGGATCGAGCTGAGGACAAAAATATCCCTCTTATCCCTATACTTCAGGGCAAGCTGCTCTCCGTTGCGTACAGCCCCTGACTGCCCCTTTTGGAACTTTTGGTTGACCAATGGTTGTGGAAACCCCTGATGGTTTTTACGAATGGTCCCACAAGCTCCGATGTTGTGTTCAACCAGACTTTTAAGGGTATGCTGGTGTAATAATTGTCCACATATAGATTGTAGCCTTTTTGAAATAATGGACTTATCAGCTCCCAAACAATTTTTCCAGATGTCCCCAGATAAGTAGGGCATCCTGGTGGGTTTAGTTGGCTATCTTTCCCCTCATATATGTGAAAAGCGGATGTGTATCCGGTTGAACTTTCGCACATTTTATAGAGCTTTATTCCAAACCTTGCCCTTTAAGATGTTATAAATTGCTTGAGGTGCAGTCTTCCTTTGAATTTTTACAAGGGACTCATCTATAGAAATATTTTGTGTTGGGGTGTAGAGCCTTCAGATTTTTTATGACAAATTTTCAATAATGGGTCTAATTTTATATAACCTGTCATGTTCTGGGGCATTTCTGGGCAGGCATTGACTATTGTCGTTAAAATGCCAAAACCGCATGAGCATTTCATAACGGGTCCTAGGCAGAACGACTGAAAACATAGGGGTGGCTTGAACAGGGTGGTTGGACCAGTAGGATCGAATGCTCGGTTTTTTAACAAGCCCCATGGCAAATGTAAGTCCTAAATTTTTTTTGATTTCCGGGACATTAGTTGGTGTCCATAAATTTGCCCTAGCATAGTAAGATCGGGGATTCTGGCTTATGAATTGGGATGCGTATAAATTTGTTTGCACGACAATATGCTCTAGCAAGCTGTCTGTAAAAAAACAAATTAAAAAAATGAATTGGTCCAAAATCTTCCACCTCCACATTTATACCAGGAATGGCGCTGAAATCAGGGCTGAATGGAGCAGCCGAATCCGAAGCCTCCCATCTGGGAAATGCTATATCACGTGGCAAAGCCCCTTGTACACTGGCGTGCGCCAATTCACTAGTAGCAGGGACAGCGCTTGTACTGGGCAGTGTTCCCTGATTTGGAGACGTTTCTCCAGTAGCGCTATTTGCCCCTATTGTTGTACTGGTCCTTGGGCTTGAGGATGGACCAGAATCACTGCTCATTTCTGAGCTCTCAGTGTCGCCGCTACTAAAGACCTCAAAATCCACATCTCCATCTGAGATTGCACTGTCATCAGTGTCAGAACATAGCAGGGCATACACCTCCTCTGCGGTATCAGTCTGACGGGCCATTATATTTGTTTTTATATTTTTTGACTGGACTGGACTGACCGGACTGGACTGGACTGACCGGACTGGACTGACCGGACTAACTGGACTGGACTGACCGGACTGACTGGACTGGACTGACCGGACTGGACTGACCGGACTGGACTGGACTGACTGGACTGGACTGACCGGACAGAACTGGACTGGACTGACTGGACTGGACTGACCGGACGGGACTGGACTGACCGGACCGGACTGACTGGACTGGACTGACCTGACAGGACTGACTGACCTGACCTGAGAGGACGGACTGACTGACTGACAGGACTGACTAACCCTAACCTAACTCTTACTTTCTTTTTTTTTTTTTTCTTTTACTTTCACAGTGGCAAGGCTGACACAGCTCTTGTCACACTGTTTCTCCTCTGCTCTCTCACTGAGATCGGAGGGAAACAGTGTATTTATCAGGCAGATCGCCCTCTCTGATTGGCTGGTGTGATGCTGACATCATCGAGACCTGAGCCAATCAGGTCTCAATGAGGTCAGAGGTCACAGCATCAGGATCCCCTTGCTGCTAAGGTATGTGGGGGTCTGGATCACCGACCACCGGTGTCACTATCTTTTAAATGCCGCGATCGCTATGGATCGCTTCATCTAGAAGATAGGAACAGGTTAACATCATGGGGACCTGATCCAATCAGGTCCCCATGATCTCACATGTCAGAGCTATTGCTCTGCACCGGAACCGCAGCGCTTGCAGGACCCTGGGGGTTCTGAGCGCTGCGGGACCACCCACCGTTTTTAAACGGCGCTGCACAGAGCCCAGGCAGCGCTGACGTTTATGTACAGTGGGCGTTCCTGAACCGGTTAACAGATGGAGCATCATGTCCTTCAGACCACCACTTTTATGGCCTGGTATTATTGTAGCTTGGATTAGGGTATACAACAACCATGCTTTGTGCACTGCAGTCTACACTCGTCCAGTCCAGTCGGGCCTCCCTGACTGTTGGTCAGTAAGATATGTGTAAGTATTTTCTGTATGATATATTATTCTGCTGATACAACTAGTGAGACCTCCGGGCACAAAGATTTCATTCTTTTGTCTGAGTTAAATGCTTTGAAAAACATGATTCAATCCGAGCACCATATCTAAGGAGTCTTGCCACGTGAAGCTGGTTTCATGAAAACGTGCCTCCATTTTTTACTTATTAAAGTGTTGTACAAGGTCTGACCTCATGTTTTTACCATAAACCAGAATCATTTTATAATAAATCTGCCAGATGCTGCGGGGGAAGAGATACTGGCACCATGCCTGCCCTGTGCATCAGTAATCACAGGACACCCCTATAAATATCTGACATAAAATGACATTGAACATTAACTGAACAACATGTACAGCAATTCTTTCTATCTCTGTATGCCCCTGAAGAAAATCATTCTACATATCCGCATATTTAAGTGACCCTCCACAGGAGCATCATTATGAGCCCTAAGGTGTCATTACAGGGGTCTCATGGTCATCAGCTAGAACATTGAAACAAATGATGGGACATGTGAAATGTAATCCTTCTTACATGGGACATGTAGACCACCTTCCATTTATCCTGCCGCCTATAGTTATACGGAGCTATTCTGTAGTAGGTGTGTAGATATTGTGATCTTTTGGCCACTTTACCTGCATACAAATCTACTTCTGTATTTCTGTGCTCCAGCTCTGTGTGCTGCTTGGTCTGGAATACGTGAGCTGCGGGGACTTTAACACCTTCCTTCTGGAGAAGGGGCGGCTTGACATCCCCAGCGCAAGGTACATTTTATGTTACCTACAATCCTGATCATAACTGTATAGAAATGTCTAGCATTGATCCGTTCACTTCCCTGCTGTATTATCTGCCTTTGGGTTCTGGTGTTTTTAATATAAAAAATATTGTAGATTGCAGCGAAATTAACCAGAACGTTGACAGAAATCTGAGTGGCCTCATTATTCTTCAGTGGGATCTGGCAGGATTTGTTGTATGTTCTGCATATGGTCATCTTGTTCTAATCATCCAGTCAATGTAGATAATATTGGCTGGAAGCAATATCTTTGTGTTTCTTGTCTTCTCGGAAAGTTACACTCATTCATGTCTTTCTGTCAGATTCTATGCCGCTGAACTGGTCTGTGGAATCCAGTACCTCCACTCCAAGGGCGTCATCCACAGAGACCTCAAGCCCGAGAACATCCTGGTGGCTGAAACGGGCCATATTAAGATCACAGATTTCGGTCTCGCAATTGACAACATGCATGGAGACCGAACAGCCACCGAATACGCTGGGACTGCCGGTTACATGGCTCCTGAGGTGGGATAATAGTGCTTTCCTATTTAGTTTTCGCTAAAATTACAGTCCATGGGAATGTTAACATTTTGACCTTTCTATTCTCTCTTCCATGACAGATTTTTGCTGGCGAGGAGTATAACGCCGGAGTAGACTGGTATTCTCTTGGCGTCATCTTAAAAGATATGGTTACCAGTGAGTGTACGTTCCATCTGACACTCGATGAGGCAACCTCCGGCATTGATGACATCATTAAACAGGTCAGTATAATTCCAGGTTATTAGTACTAGGGGTTGTACAATATTCATTTAAATGGTGAAGTTGTGAGAATGTTTTATTGCCTCTACCGCTTACCTTCATGGGTTTTACTTTATTGTTTTTAGCTCCTACAGAAAGATCCAGCCAGACGCTTAGGAGTCCATGGTAACATCCGAGAGCACGTGTTTTTCCAGTGTATTGATTGGGTCTCTGTGGAAGCCCTGAAAGTGCCTCCACCTCACATCCCTGTAGTAAGTATATGACCAGATCACATTGCACCTCTGTTAAGTATTAGTTAGCGCTGACACTTAGGCTATGTGCCCACAATGCAGAAATGCTCAGGATTTTTTCCTGAGCGTTTCTGCATCTCCCTGGCAGAAAAAAACGCATGCGGATCGTACATGCGGATCGTACATGCGGATCGTACTTGCGGATCGTACATGCGGATCGTACATGCGGATCGTGCATGCGGATCGTGCATGCGGATCGTGCATGCGGATCGTACATGCGGATCGTACATGCGGATCGTACATGCGGATCGTACATGTGGATTGTACATGCGGATCGTACATGCGGATCGTACATGCGGATCGTACATGCGGATTGTACATGCGGATCGTACATGCGGATCGTACATGCGGATTGTACATGCGGATTGTACATGTGGATCGTACATGCGGATCGTACATGCGGATTGTACATGTGGATTGTACATGCGGATTGTACATGCGGATTGTACATGCGTTTTTCCTGCCAGGGACATGCGGATGTGAAGCGTTCTTCACATGCATTTCCGCATGCGGATTGACAAGCGCTTTCCAAGCGATTTTAGCATCACTTGGAAAGTGCTTGTGACAACTAGGTCACACTATATAAATCCATGCAAACTGCATGGATTTATATAGTGTGACCCGAGAGAGTGGTTAAAAATAAAAAAAAAAAATGTATACTTACCCTCCGATGGCCCGCGCTGGCTTGCTTCGCTCGGTGCCGGCACTTTGCAGTGGATTGAAAGACCTGCCGATGTCAGCGTCGCATGACCCGTCACATGTCTCTGACGTCAGCGCAGGTCCTTCAATCCACTGCAAAGTGCCGGGAAGCAAGTAGGAGCGCAGCGCGGGCCGCCGGAAGGTAAATATACATTTATTTTTTATTTTATTCTTTTTTTACAGATTTTTTAATGGTGCCTGGGTCTGGAGGAGAGTCTCCTCTCCTCTAGTCCTGGGTACCATCCACACATTAGAACGCACCAATTACGCAAGTACAGATGCAGTCTTGCGGAATTGGCGCGTTCTAATGCAAGTCAATGGCGGCGATAAACGCAGCATTTCCGCAAAATAATTGGTAGTGCTGCGTTTTTTTCCGTAATGATAATCCTCAGCGGATATTTCCACAGCATGTGCACAGCACATGCGGATTATCATTGCTGCCCTTCTACCATGCGTTTTTAGTGCGTTTCCGCGCTGCAAAAACGCTGCAGGAACGCATTAAAAACGCATCGTGGGCACACAGCCTAACATTGGAAAATCAACATCATCCAGAGCTGCTGGTCCTGGTCTGAGGGTCCAGATCATTTCATATCATCCTTCTCCAGAACGTTTGAGATTTTGGTAATAATTATTTTTTTGTTTGTTTTATAGCCATCTAAAGCTCATCACAGTTCTCGACCACACCATCTGGAGAAATTAGAAGCAGCAGAGGCCAAAAAGTCACCTCTATCAGCAAAGGACCAGGCCATGTTCAAGGGATTTTCTTTTGTCAACGTGGAAACCCTTGACAAGACACCAGCTCCATAGTCATCAGAGCCAGCTGTCTTCCTCAGCCTCCAGTAGACCTTGAAGAACTGAAGATTGGACATCACTTTGATGATCATCTGAAAGCACTGCTGGAATGAAGATGACCATGGATACGACACTGAGGGACCCAAAACACAGACCCCAAAGATGAAGAAGCCAGACAATGTAATCATGCGCTGGCAGTAAGTATAAGCGCCACAACATCTGCGCTTCACTATACTCATAGGCATGTGCAGAACATTTTACACTAACCGGTAATTAATATAAAAAATATTGTAGATTGCAGCGAAATTAACCAGAACGTTGACAGAAATCTGAGTGGCCTCATTATTCTTCAGTGGGATCTGGCAGGATTTGTTGTATGTTCTGCATATGGTCATCTTGTTCTAATCATCCAGTCAATGTAGATAATATTGGCTGGAAGCAATATCTTTGTGTTTCTTGTCTTCTCGGAAAGTTACACTCATTCATGTCTTTCTGTCAGATTCTATGCCGCTGAACTGGTCTGTGGAATCCAGTACCTCCACTCCAAGGGCGTCATCCACAGAGACCTCAAGCCCGAGAACATCCTGGTGGCTGAAACGGGCCATATTAAGATCACAGATTTCGGTCTCGCAATTGACAACATGCATGGAGACCGAACAGCCACCGAATACGCTGGGACTGCCGGTTACATGGCTCCTGAGGTGGGATAATAGTGCTTTCCTATTTAGTTTTCGCTAAAATTACAGTCCATGGGAATGTTAACATTTTGACCTTTCTATTCTCTCTTCCATGACAGATTTTTGCTGGCGAGGAGTATAACGCCGGAGTAGACTGGTATTCTCTTGGCGTCATCTTAAAAGATATGGTTACCAGTGAGTGTACGTTCCATCTGACACTCGATGAGGCAACCTCCGGCATTGATGACATCATTAAACAGGTCAGTATAATTCCAGGTTATTAGTACTAGGGGTTGTACAATATTCATTTAAATGGTGAAGTTGTGAGAATGTTTTATTGCCTCTACCGCTTACCTTCATGGGTTTTACTTTATTGTTTTTAGCTCCTACAGAAAGATCCAGCCAGACGCTTAGGAGTCCATGGTAACATCCGAGAGCACGTGTTTTTCCAGTGTATTGATTGGGTCTCTGTGGAAGCCCTGAAAGTGCCTCCACCTCACATCCCTGTAGTAAGTATATGACCAGATCACATTGCACCTCTGTTAAGTATTAGTTAGCGCTGACACTTAGGCTATGTGCCCACAATGCAGAAATGCTCAGGATTTTTTCCTGAGCGTTTCTGCATCTCCCTGGCAGAAAAAAACGCATGCGGATCGTACATGCGGATCGTACATGCGGATCGTACTTGCGGATCGTACATGCGGATCGTACATGCGGATCGTGCATGCGGATCGTGCATGCGGATCGTGCATGCGGATCGTACATGCGGATCGTACATGCGGATCGTACATGCGGATCGTACATGTGGATTGTACATGCGGATCGTACATGCGGATCGTACATGCGGATTGTACATGCGGATTGTACATGCGGATCGTACATGCGGATCGTACATGCGGATTGTACATGCGGATTGTACATGTGGATCGTACATGCGGATCGTACATGCGGATTGTACATGTGGATTGTACATGCGGATTGTACATGCGGATTGTACATGCGTTTTTCCTGCCAGGGACATGCGGATGTGAAGCGTTCTTCACATGCATTTCCGCATGCGGATTGACAAGCGCTTTCCAAGCGATTTTAGCATCACTTGGAAAGTGCTTGTGACAACTAGGTCACACTATATAAATCCATGCAAACTGCATGGATTTATATAGTGTGACCCGAGAGAGTGGTTAAAAATAAAAAAAAAAAATGTATACTTACCCTCCGATGGCCCGCGCTGGCTTGCTTCGCTCGGTGCCGGCACTTTGCAGTGGATTGAAAGACCTGCCGATGTCAGCGTCGCATGACCCGTCACATGTCTCTGACGTCAGCGCAGGTCCTTCAATCCACTGCAAAGTGCCGGGAAGCAAGTAGGAGCGCAGCGCGGGCCGCCGGAAGGTAAATATACATTTATTTTTTATTTTATTCTTTTTTTACAGATTTTTTAATGGTGCCTGGGTCTGGAGGAGAGTCTCCTCTCCTCTAGTCCTGGGTACCATCCACACATTAGAACGCACCAATTACGCAAGTACAGATGCAGTCTTGCGGAATTGGCGCGTTCTAATGCAAGTCAATGGCGGCGATAAACGCAGCATTTCCGCAAAATAATTGGTAGTGCTGCGTTTTTTTCCGTAATGATAATCCTCAGCGGATATTTCCACAGCATGTGCACAGCACATGCGGATTATCATTGCTGCCCTTCTACCATGCGTTTTTAGTGCGTTTCCGCGCTGCAAAAACGCTGCAGGAACGCATTAAAAACGCATCGTGGGCACACAGCCTAACATTGGAAAATCAACATCATCCAGAGCTGCTGGTCCTGGTCTGAGGGTCCAGATCATTTCATATCATCCTTCTCCAGAACGTTTGAGATTTTGGTAATAATTATTTTTTTGTTTGTTTTATAGCCATCTAAAGCTCATCACAGTTCTCGACCACACCATCTGGAGAAATTAGAAGCAGCAGAGGCCAAAAAGTCACCTCTATCAGCAAAGGACCAGGCCATGTTCAAGGGATTTTCTTTTGTCAACGTGGAAACCCTTGACAAGACACCAGCTCCATAGTCATCAGAGCCAGCTGTCTTCCTCAGCCTCCAGTAGACCTTGAAGAACTGAAGATTGGACATCACTTTGATGATCATCTGAAAGCACTGCTGGAATGAAGATGACCATGGATACGACACTGAGGGACCCAAAACACAGACCCCAAAGATGAAGAAGCCAGACAATGTAATCATGCGCTGGCAGTAAGTATAAGCGCCACAACATCTGCGCTTCACTATACTCATAGGCATGTGCAGAACATTTTACACTAACCGGTAATTGGATTTCCTCTTGCTCATGACAGCTCCATCTTTCGGTGCTGTCTTGGGGTAAGAAGAAATAACATGGTGTGCGATGGCCGGCTATTAAGGGGAGGAAGGAGGCCGGATTTTTTTTTTTAAAACAAACATCATTGCACATGTCTATGATCATTTTTATCATTACCGGTAGTAAGATTTCCTAACACTCATGAAAGTGCTGTCATGGGTGTCGGGAAGAGGTGTGTGATGGCCGGCTATTAAGGGGAGGAAGGAGGCCGGATTTTTTTTTTTTTTTTAATTACAGGTGAGCATAAAGATGACAGCAGATCCCAGTGGAGACATAGAAGATAGAGATGCCAGCAGATCTACTCCTATTCTGGCAGTAAGTATAAGCGCCACAACATCTGCGCTTCACTATACTCATAGACATGTGCAGAACATTTTACACTAACCGGTAATTGGATTTCCTCTTGCTCATGACAGCTCCATCTTTCGGTGCTGTCTTGGGCTAAGAAGAAATAACATGGTGTGCGATGGCCGGCTATTAAGGGGAGGAAGGAGGCCGGATTTTTTTTTTTAACTAACATTGCCCATGTCTATGATCATTTTTACCATTACCAGTAGTAAGATTTCCTCACACTCATGAAAGTGCTGTCATGGGTGTTGGGAAGAGGTGTGTGATGGCCGGCTATTAAGGGGAGGAAGGAGGCCGGATTTTTTTTTTTTAATTAGCAGTTAATAATGAAGATAAGCATAGCAATGACAGAGGATCCCAATATATGACACCAAAGACAGAGATGCCAGCAGATCTACTCATACGCTGGCAGTAAGTATAAGCGCCACAACATCTGCGCTTCATGATACTCATAGGCATGTGCAGAACATTTTACACTAACTGGTAATTGGATTTCCTCTTGCTCATAACAGCTCCAGTCTTTGGTGCTGTCTTGGGCTAAGAAGAAATAACATGGTGTGCGATGGCCGGCTATTAAGGGGAGGAGGAGGCCAGATTTTTTTTTAACCAACATTGCACATGTCTATGATCATTTTTACCAGTAACAGTAGTAAGATGACTCCTGAGACCCAGCAACAAAATTTCCCCAAAAAGTCCCATGTAATAACGACAACATACAGAATTTAACCAAAACTCCTTTTAATGGTTAGAGGTCGTTCACAGCCAAAAAGGACGTGCTCAGCGCGTAACTGGTATAAAACCCGGTTAAGGCATTATTGGCCAGCTGAAACGGGTACAAATCCATATTCCATTGCCGGACTCCCGGCGCATATCATACTTCGTACTGGAGAAAAACATCAAGATAGAGCAAATGACTGCTGCTGTGACTTAAATACAGAACAACCAAATAATACCAACAAAACACACTGTACATGGGAAAAAAGGGGAGGGGTGGTGGGAAACGCAGACTGCGGGTCCCATGCTTGTGTGGAGAGAGGCTGGAAGAGGCAGGTGACTAGCCCAGGGGATGGGGGAAGACTCGGTTACCCGGGCCTTTAGCCTTAAGGAGGTCGCGGTGGTCGGCTCCCGGGCCCGTACTCTGGGGTCTCTCTTTAAAAAGGCGTTGATAGATGTTAAGTTTATAAAAGTTCGTGACGCCACCTGTGGCTTCTGGTGAGGATCACCAGCGCTGCGCAGTCCACTGAGGCCGATGATAAGGCAGCTGGATGGTATAGCTCCCCACAGGTGGAGCTAGGCCTCAGGGCAGTGTATGACGGGGTATGCAGGACAGAGAGACTCAGCCGCGTCAGAGCCAGAACAGGGACAGACACAATAGTCACTTCAGTACCTTTTACTGATGGAAATTCAGGCACTCCCCGGAGCACTGTAGGGTGAAGGGTGTATGTCCGGATCCTCCCCAATGAGCGGGTTTTGGGCCTCCTGTTCCTTGCCTCTACGTAGTAAGTTTCTGACCTGCCTGGAGCTGGCCTAACTTTGTCTCTGTCCTGCGCTGGCTGACCTTGTGGTAGGGCCTTCTCTTGGAGTGCATGCTCCCAACCTACGGGGCCTATGTGTCTCCTGGCTCTGGTAGGTATCAGCACTTTAGCGATCCTGGGACTTGTAGTTCTCCAGGGATTCCGGTTATATCTTACTGGGTCGTGGATATCCCGGTAAGCTTCGGACCCGGTGTCCGGTAAATTCTTCTTCGGGGTGAGCTAGTTAAGCTCCTCTGCCCCCTATGTACTAACTCTCTCTACTCGCCTTCGGCCTACTCGGGCCCTCAATAGGCTACTCACACTAATGGCAGCTTGCCGCGCTTCACCGATCTTATGGCGCCGGCACACCTAAGCTCACTATTCTGAGCTACGACTCAACCGGGCTCAACTCTGTATTCAGGCTTGCACTAACTGAACTCTCCAGAGGAATTGCTGAGTCACTGAGCTCCACTGCAGACTGACCTGTTTCTGTGTCTCACTCTGCAGGAACTGACTGCCTGGCTCCACCTTCCCTTCTTTATATATCCCTAACGGGCTCCCTCTGGTCGTCTGAGGTGGAAGGTGGAGATGTGTGAATGGTTATGGGGGCCTCTTGTGGAGGAATCCGTCAATACACCCTTCTAGGATCTGTGATACCAAGCACAGCTGGGCTTCACACAGGGTCTGGACTTATAATGAGGGGAAGAGGGAGGAAGAAGAGGATTATTGGGTGAAAGCCAGGAGGAGAGGAGAAAAAGAACATGGGACACACAATTTAACCCCTTCAGCAGGGCACAGCAGTCAAGGGGCATTCAATTAAAGATTGACGTGCCCTGCAGACTGCTGAGACCCAACAACAATATTTCCTCAAAAAGTCCCATGGAATAACGACAACACACAGATCTTAACCAAAACTCCTTTTAATGGGTAGAAGTCGGTCACAGCCAAAAAGGACGTGCTCAGTACGTAACTGGTATAAAACTCAGTTAAGGCACTATTAGCCAGCTGAAACGGGTGCAAATCCATATGCCGCAGCTGGACTCCCAGCGCAAGTCAGACTTTGTACCGGAAAAAAACATCAAGATGGAGCAAATGACCGCTAAGGAGGAGCGGAGTATTTATACTGCGCTCCGCCCCCCACCCATTTGGTAAAAAGCTTGTTCTATGCTATCCTGGAGACCGGAGAGAAAAGTATCCAGCCCTATTTCCGTCAGATGGACTCCATCGGGTAGCATAAGACTGGAATTGTCTCCCTCAAGTTGGTGATGCCTCATGACCACTCCGGCCTTAAAACGGATAAAGCGGGACAAGCGGGCATTAAGCGTGCGCACAGAACGTTCAACTGCCGCCGCATCTCTCGCGCCCTGCCATGCAACACGTGACATGACCTCTGACCAAATCAGAGTAAGCTCTGGAAAAAGTCTGTGGAATTTATCCACGTCGGAGCGCATGATTGTGAGGAGCTCCGCTAGGTGAAAGGAGCAGAGATCATTCCCGCCCGCATGCAGGACTAGAATTAAGGGAGAGGAAGCAGTCTCAGCTATCCGCACCACCTCGGGAAGAACCTGAGGCCAGGTCAAGCCTCTTATTCCTCTCCAAAAAACGTTGATGCCGTGGAACCCAAGACCTCTGCCACCTGGTCGACGTTCTGCTCTTTGGGATGCCCAGAAGATGTAAGAGTGGCCCAGTATCCATACTGTGTGTTTTACACCAACTATGAAGAGATAATAAAGTTAGTGAAGCAATAAATTCGGTCTGATGTATCTTGCAAAACAGGAGGAACGCCATCTACCAATGCGCTGGATCTCGGAGTTAGGCAAACCAGCACGGGCTGCTTCGGTAGCAGCTGCTATCCTAAAGGAGTACGTACCAAATACCTTGAGAGGAAGGCCTACGAAAGCTAAACATTTCCAAAAAAGGGATTGAAATTGAAAAACCGTAAGAGGAGAACCATCCTCATGTGAGAAAAAGGAGTCACCAGATCGCCAGAACGATAAGTAATTATTAACAAGCGTTAAAGGACAAATAGGACCGGGGATGGTAAGAAGGGGAACCCATGAACAAATACCGGACGGGTCAATTTTCGATTTCCGAAAGTGGATACGGAGACCTCGGTCACAGGGAGTGACACCATCATACTGGAGTCCTCCTGAAGTGCGCTTGGATGGGGACACCAATTCACTAATGCGCAAAGCACCAATCCAAAAAACGCAAGTCAAAAAGCGGCAGAGAGTAGAGCAGACTTGAAAGGAGAAGAGCGGACAGCGGGAGTGGGTTGATTAGGCGGGTAAGTAAACTGAAAGAAATGGGCCGTCTGTTCCCCTGACGAGTGTGCTCCCTCCTCCAACCCATAATAGCCTGCCGAATGATGAAAACCTTAGTAACATCGTTCCAACCTAAGAGGTGAAAATAAACACCGAGATCAGATAGGCGGTTCTGTGCAACGGCTCCTGAAACACCCATGCTGCGCAAGTAAAGTAAATATTCGATTGTGACCTCCAGACGGGCAGCGTCGGATGCTGCTGCTGATCTATCCCCAAATAAGTTATGCCACTCATTCCATGCCTTACCGTAAGAACGCCATGTAGACGAGGCCACTGAAGATCTCACCAACTCCATCAATCTTTCTCTACCACCTCCCACATGAGGGATGGGCATGGATGCCCCTCTGGTTTGGCCGCGGGGAAACATTCCCGGAATTTCTGCCAATCGAAACGAGAAAGAGAATCAGCAATGACATTATTTGTACCCGGAACATGGCGGGCTTAAAACCAGATGTTTAAACTTAAGCATTTTAATACCAGAAATCTGAGTAATTTGATAACCAGGGGAGATGAGGATGACAAGTGATTTATGGCGTGTACAATACTCATATTGTCAGTCCAATAACAGATCCGTTTATCCCTGAGGGATGGGCCCCATAAAGAAATGGCTGTGATGATAGGAAATAACTCTAACCAAGTAAGGTTTTTAACCCAGCCCTCAGTGCGCCAAGATTCCGGCCAAGGTTCGGCACACCATTGGTCTCCAAAAATGACACTGAAACCAGTAGATCCAGCGGCATCGGAAAAAAGGGAGAGATCCTCATTAGTCAATTCCGATAACTAAAAGCAAGTATATCCATTATAGGACAAGAGGAACTCCTTCCCAACCAGCAAGTCTGCTTTCAAAGGAGGTTTTATCCGAATTCTTTGATGGGGAAGCTTGATGCTTTTGGTCGAGAGGGATAAACGTCTGGAAAAAATTCTCCCCATAGGCATTACTGTGCAAGCAAAGTTAAGGAGGCCTAGCATGGACTGCATTTGACATAGTGTTACTTTGAGAACAGAACAAAATCCTTCAATCTGGGACAGCAATTTTGAATTTTTTTCTGAGGGAAGGTGAAAAACCATGGCAACGGAATCAATCTCAATTCCTAAAAAGGATAGCGAAGTAGTAGCAAAAGTTTTTCCACTGGATAAGGGAACGCCAAAATACGACGCGAAAAAAATAAAATTGTCCAGCAAAAATTGACAGGACCTGGAATCTGGTGGTCCCACAAAAAGAAAATCGTCAAGATAATGGATTATAGCGGAGGAACCTGTTTCATACTTGACCACCCATTCTAGGAAAGAACCAAATAATTCAAAATAATAGCAAGAGATGGAACAACCCATGGGAAGGCAGGTAGATCTCACATCACCGTTACTTTCTGAGTAGCAACGTCTTCGGAAAGTTTATGAAGCTACATTTACAGAAAACATGGGTCCACTGGCTTTACTAAACGCCATCTACAAATTCGAGCTTCAAGATTTGGAGAGGTGTGTATTGTAAGAATTTTTATCACCCAACCACTTTGAGTAGCAGAAGGAGAGATAGCATTAGCAAACTCTCAAGAACTATCTGCATTCTACAATGACGGAACAACGGTTAAACAGCCGAGCCCTTCTGTCAATTGAACATGAGCTCGCCAGACACCTGAATATTAAAGACCTGATTAAGGATTTTTCTAACCAGCAGGTAAAACGACTGCTTGTTCCATACATGTAAATTTGCATCTTCACATCTTCTACATTGCAGCCAGTTTTACATTAGTGTGTTATTGCCATGTATGTTCCCCTGTATTATGGATGAGTGTCCTAGCCTGACTGCGGGATTACTGACCCAAAGTCCTAGCATTAGACAGATGTAACAGATCGGATAGTAATGTTTCAGTTCTGAGACCTGCACCTGACTGACCCTGCGATGCACTATCCGTACCCCAGATGGGAATACCCATTTAATATTAGGGCTTAGTTTTTAGGATAGAGCGCACTATTGTTTGTTGTTCTTGAATTTATGGAAATACGTCTTTATTATTATGGTTCATTTCCTTAGATCGTGTGCAAAACTGTTTGTTGTTTTAATATGTTTTCTGACCTCACAAAATGACCTTATTTTCATTGTATTAATTGGTTATACGTTTTGTCTTTGTTTTGTTTGTTTTGTTACATTATAATTTTGCACTTTACATAATTGACCAAAGGATTTAACTAAATGACTCTTATGAAAAATAGATTTAATTAGCGAAATGTTTAGTGGGAATGTTTTACAAAACTTTTATGTTAAGGGCATTGACCATGCTCTGGTTATTCTTAACCAATGTGTGTGTGAGATGAATAAAAGGCCCTTAATGCAGAAATTCAACATAGAAATATAGTCTATTTCCCATATTTCGTATTTAGTGCCGAAGTTCAAGAAAGACCATAATACTAAGTGCCTTATCATCATCTCAAACACATTGGTCAAGAATAACCAGAAAATTGCCAATCCTTTTAATCATAGTTTAACGTTTTGGACGAATTTACTTTAAAGTTTGTCACCCCTTATATCATAAATAATAAATAAACAGAAATTGCTTTTCTAATAGAATAACACGTCCAGAAGAGATTCCTTTTCAGCAGTCACCTCATTATCATAGCCAGCAGGATTACAATGAGAGATAACAGAATCCACCATTCACATTAGGTCGTGTCACAGCTCACCTCTTCCCCTTTCCTGCACAATGACATCTGCATGACACTAAACATGAGAACATGTATAGAAAACTCTCCCTAGGAATTAGAGTCCCCTGTTTTGTCTTGTGATATATATACATCCATATGTCTATTGTTCATATCTCCAAACAGGCAAGACAGCAGATTTCCATAAATGTACAGAAAACAGGATACAATAATCTGAAGTCAGAAATACAGATTATAAAAAAATTATCACAATCTGGTTTCAATTAGTTTAAAAAATGTACGTGACTCATTCCCTTAAAGAAAAAGAAGCAAAATATACCTAAAAAGAATATTGGATAGTTTAAGAAATGTTTAATAGGTTAGAGTAGAGTAGGGCCCTGCCAAAAGAGTCTACCTTGTCGTGGTGGCAGGCTTAAAAAATCTTTTGGCCAAAACAAAAGCTGATGGCTGTGTATGTGAAATGGTGTTCGATGGGAACTGTTTATGTGTGATTGGTGAAACCGAGGTGCAGAAGCAGAGTTTTTCCAAGAGTGGGAGGTGGGACGGTGGAAAGTTTGAGGGGTGGAGTCTCAAGGGTGCCCGGAAATGTTGCCAGTATGGGGTGCTGAAATTCCTGGTGGCAGCCCTGCTTCAGTATGTAGCAAAAATCACAGTCTCCTACTCTCCACAGGCATGTGTTCAAAGGAGTATGTTACGGATCCGGGTGGTGGAACCTCTGTGCTGCGGTGCAAGGAGGGACCAGAGGGGCATAAGTAGCTGTCAACTCGGACTGACCAAGGTCATACGGCGGCTCAAATCGACTCCGTGACCAGGGAAGGACCGAGCAGAGGGGACCAGGTGCTACTCTGGGACCGACCTTGTATGAGAGCAGGTGACTCCCACGGGTCAGAAGGCAGGGACTGACCGGTACAGCAGATGAGCACAGCAGGCAGGCTGACGGGTGATCCGGGTAGGCGGACTGGCAGACACAGCAGGTAACAAGCAGGAGCCTCCAGATAGGCTGGCTGGTAGGCACGGCAGGTAACAGGCAGGTGCTTCCAGGTAAGCAGGTGGGCAAGGCCCATAGACAGACTGGCGGGCTGGAGAGTAGACAAGCTGGCGGACTGGACCAGTAGTCAGGCTGGCGGGCTGGACTTGTAGTCAGGCTGGCGGGCTGGACTTGTAGTCAGGCTGGCGGGCTGGACTTGTAGTCAGGCTGGCGGGCTGGACTGGTAGTCAGGCTGGCAGCGGGACCTGAGGGCTGAAGCAGAGTTTAACACACAAAGCTACAACCTTGCATGGGCACCTCCATCTTGGAGGAGGTGCCTTTTATATGAGAGGTCCTCCGGTCATTGGCCGGGGACTCCTTAGGACGGCGTGCGCGGCCCCTTTAAGAGGGCGCCCTAAGCACAATGCCCGGGAAGCTGCGCGCCGGCAGAAGCAGGAGCGCCGGAGGACGCCGGGCGGGGAGCGCGGCGGTAAGAGGGACGGCGTCTCTGCCTGTCAAGGCGCAGAGACACCGATACTACAGAGTATTGTCATGACAAGCACTGGGGTGTTCAGAAAACCTCAAGCTGTCATGACAACCCTTTGGCACCCCACAATCATGATGCAGGGACAGTTAGAACAGTGTGCCCCACCTGGACCAGTCACTGTAAATTCTGCCATCACAGATTGTTAGCGGCATATAACAGGTTAACGGCCGCTTCCCTCCACTCAGAACTGTTAGAGGCAGATGATGGCTGAATAACGCAGCCATCATTTGTCGGCTCAGTTCCCAAGTCCACATCAAAGAACGGGACCTGGGATTTGTGTTATTTTTTTCTATAAACCGTTTTGTTTTTTACTTTTTTTACTTTAGTCCCTTTACAGAACGTGAATCTGGTTGAGCTTTATTGCACGATGCTGCGAGGCATGATTTACAATTACAGCTGTGGGGGCCATTGTGTAGAGTTGGTTGACTAAAAGAGCCCCCTACCTTTATTTGACAACCTAGATGCCACTGATACTATAGGTTGCGGCATCAAAGGCGTTAATTAAAGATAACAGCTAGGATCAAAGACATTGACTGCTCAGTTCCTGCGGGAGCCCCTCAGTGATCCAGCTGGAATGGTGCCAGCACCGGAGGTAAGTATAGCTCCTATTATTTTACTTTGTGGAAACATAGTGATTGAGAAGGGTTGGTCCTAGTAGTGAACATCAGAGAGAGACTTGCGGCCTATCCTGAAAACCCAGTGATCCCCGCTAGGGCCAGAGCTTCATAGAGAACTTACATGGAAACTCACACGACTGGGCACACCACCTTTGTGAAGAGAACATTAACGTTAAATAGTGAAAGACTTTCTCTGCTATCCCAAGCTTACTGTTATTAGTTCTACTGTTGATTTGCCTTGTTACTAACACTTTACAGTTTAAAGTATATACCGTATATACTCGAGTATAAGCCAACTTTTTCAGCACACTGAACTCATCATCTTTCCTTCATCTCGCATATCTTCCCCACCTGATCTTTCTATCACAATAAATGACATCACACTTTCCCCTGTCCCCAGAGTAACCCCTGACTCTGCCCTGTCCTTCAAGCCCCACATCCAAGCTCTTGCCACCTCCTGTGGCCTCCAGCTCAAAAGTATTCCCAGAATCCATCCTTTCCTCAACCCTCAATCTACTAAACTGCTTGTTCATGCCCTCATCATCTCCCGCCTCGACTACTGCAACACCCTCCTCTGTGGCCTACCTGCTAACACTCTCGCACCCCTCCAGTCCATCCTCAACTCTGCTGCTCGACTAGTTCATCTCTCGCCTCACTAGAGCAAATGGTGCATTGGGAGTGGGGGTGGGGAGAGCTAATGGTAAATTGGGAGTGGGGAGAGCAAATGGTCAATTGGGAGGGAGCGGTAGTGAGAGCTAATGGTGAATTGGGAGTGTGGAGAGCACATGATGAATTGGGGGTGGGAAGAGCAAATGGTGAATTGGGAATAGGGGTGGGGAGAACTAATGGTGAATGGAGCAAATAGTGAGTGGGGGGTGGGGAGAGCAAACGTTGAATTGGAAGTGGGGGGTAGAGAGCAGATGGTGAATTAGGAGTGCGGGTGGGGAGAGCAAATGGTGAATTGGGAGTGGAGGGTGGGGAGAGCAAATGGTGAATTGGGAGTGGAGGGTGGGGAGAGCAAATGGTGAATTGGGAGTGGAGGGTGGGGAGAACAAATGGTGAATTGGGAGAGCAAATGATGAGTTGGGAGTGGGGAGAGCAAATGGGGAGTGGGGATGGGGGGAGCAAATGG
Organism: Phyllobates terribilis; assembly: GCF_046119375.1. Classification (NCBI taxonomy): domain Eukaryota; kingdom Metazoa; phylum Chordata; class Amphibia; order Anura; family Dendrobatidae; genus Phyllobates; species Phyllobates terribilis. Next base: position 938,982 of record NW_027363010.1, on the reverse strand, counting down.
TGAATTGGGAGTGGGGGGTGGGGAGAGCTAGTGGTGAATTGGGAGTGGGGAGAGCTAATGGTGAATTTGGAGTGGGGAGAGCAAATGTTGAATGGGGGGTGGGGAGAGCTAATGGTGAATTGGGAGTGGGGGAGAGCAAATAATGAATTGGGAGTGGGGTAGAGCAAATGATGAATTGGGAGTGGGGGAGAATAAATGATTATGAATACAGGTTGGGAGAGAGCACGAACATGACATAATGAATTGGAGTGGAGGGGTTCATGTAAATATAATGAATTGGGGGAGCGGGAGGTACAGAGTGGGGGGTGTTGAGGATGCAGGAGTGTGACTGGTAATGAATTGGGAAAGAGTACAGGTGCTATTTAATTTATATATTTATTGGGTGGAGAAAGTGGCTATTTACAGTTAGTGGGGGGGCCGTGGTGGATTACAATTTGTATTTGGAATGGTGGGTTGCATAATAACTAATTATATATTAATGGTGGGTGCACATCTGTATTCAGCTGCGTAATGTAGAAATTGGGGAATGTGCTCTAGATAACTGTGTGCTATTTTATGCAGAGACGAGTCCTGGCTGGAAGAAGTGAGGTCGGTCTGCGCTGGATGAAAGTGAAAAAAAGCGAAGATGAAGGACTTCAACTAGAGACGTCACTTGTGAGTCAGTGTGTTCTCTGTACAATGACACTATATACTAATGTACAGAGCTCCTGTGTATGTCACTGGTGATCACTATATTACCTGTACACTATACACTATATGCAGAGCTCCTGTGTATAATGTCACTGGTGATCACTGTATTACCTGTACACTATATACACAGCTCCTATGTATAATGTCATTGGTGATCACTGTATTACCTGTACACTGACACTATATACAGAGCTCCTGTGTATAATGTCACTGGTGATCACTGTACACCGTCTACTATGTAGAGAGCTCCTGTGTATAATGGCACTTATGGTAATATTAGTATTTTTTTTTTTTTATTAATGATCAGTATTGTATTATTTGGTCACTATGTGGTGGTAATATGTGGTCCGGTCATGGTGTGGCGGTATTTGTCCCTTACACTGTGTGCAGAATTATTAGGCAAGTTGTATTTTAGAGGATTATTTTTATTATTGATCAACAACTATGTTCTCAATCAACCCAAAAGACTCATAAATATCCAAGCTTAATATTTTTGGAAGTTGGAGTGTTTTTTTTTTTAGATTTGGCTATCTTAGGAGGATATCTGTGTGTGCAGGTAACTATTACTGTGCAGAATTATTAGGCAACTTAATAAAAACCAAATATAATCCTATCTCACTTGTTTATTTTCACCAGGTAAACCAATATCAGTGCACAAAATTTAGAAATAAACATTTCTGACATGCAAAAACAAAAACCCAAAAAATTTGTGATCATTATAGCCACCTTTCTTTATGATGACACTCAACAGCCTTCCATCCATAGATTCTGTCAGTTGCTTGATCTGTTTTCGATCAACATTGCATGCAGCAGCCACCACAGCCTCCCAGACACTGTTCCGAGAGGTGTACTGTTTTCACTCCCTGTAGATCTCACATTTTATGATGGACCACAGGTTCTCTATGGGGTTCAGATCAGATGAACAAGGGGGCCATGTCATTATTTTTTCTTCTTTTAGACCTTTACTGGCCAGCCACGCTGTGGAGTAGTTGGATGCATGTGATGGAGCATTGTCCTGCATTTAAATCATGTTTTCTTGAACGATACCGACTTCTTCCTGTACCACTGCTTGAAGAAGTTGTCTTCCAGAAAGTGGCAGTAGGTCTGGGAGTTGAGCTTCACTCCATCCTCAACCCGAAAAGGTCCCATAAGTTCATCTTTGATTATACCAGCCCATACCAGTACCCCACCTCCACCTTCCTGGCGTCTGAGTCGAAGTGGAGCTCTCTGCCCTTTACTGATCCAGCCTCTGGCCCATCCATCTGGCCCATCAGGAGTCACTCTCATTTCATCAGTCCATAAAACCTTTGAAAAATCAGTCTTAAGATATTTCTTGGCCCATTCTTGACATTTTATCTTATGTTTCTTGTTCAAAGGTGGTCGTTTTTCAGCCTTCCTTACCTTGGCCATGTCCCTGAGTATCGCACACCTTGTGCTTTTTGATACTCCAGTAACGTTGCAGCTCTGAAATATGGCAAAGCTGGTGGCGAATGGCATCTTGGCAGCTTCACGCTTGATTTTCCTCAATTCATGGGCAGTTATTTTGCGCCTTTTTTGGCCAACACGCTTCTTGCGACCCTGTTGGCTATTTGCCATGAAATGCTTGATTGTTCGGTGATCACGCTTCAAAAGTTTGGAAATTTCAAGATTGCTGCATCCCTCTGCAAAACATCTCACAATTTTGGACCTTTCAGAGCCCGTCAAATCTCTCTTCTGACCCATTTTGCCAAAGGAAAGGAAGTTGCCTAATAATTAAGCACACCTTATATAGGGTGTTGATGTCATTAGTCAACACCTCTCCTCATTACAGAGATGCACATCACCAGATTTACTTAATTGGTAGTTGGCTCTCAAACTTATGCAGCTTGGAATAGGACAACATGTATAAAAAGTATCATGTGATCAAAATACTTATTTGCCTAATAATTCTGCACACAGTGTATATGTGGTATTATTTGGTGACCATTTGGTGGTAATATGTGGTCTGGCCATGGTGTGGTGGTATTTGTTCCTTGCTTGCGGTATTATTCGGTCACTATGTGGTGGTAATATGTGGTCTGGTCATGGTGTGGCAGTATACCTTGTATGTGGTATTATTTGGTGACTATGTGATGGTAAATTGTGGTCCGGCTATGGTGTGATGGTTTTTGTTCCTTGAATGTGATATTATTAGTCATTTTAAAAAATTGATGTGACACATTCCTTTAAAGAAAAAGAAATAAAAATATACCTAAAAAGAGTATTGGATATTTTAAGAAAGGTTTAATAGGTTAGAGTAGAGTAGGGCCCAGCCAAAAGAGTTTAACTTGTCGTGGTGGTTGATTAAAAAAATCTTTTGGCCAAAACAAAAGTTGCTGGCTATGTATATGATATATGGTTGAGTGGAAACTGTAAATCTGTGATTGGTGAGGGCGTGGTGCAGAAGTGGAGTTTTTCCAAGATTGGGTGGTGGGACTGTGGAAGTTTCGAGGGGTGGAGGTGGAGCTGGGGTGGAGCCTGGGCGGAGTCTCAAGGGAGCTTGAAAATGTTGCCAATATTGGGCCCTGAAATTCCTGGTGGCAGCCCTCTATCTATCTATCTGTCTATCTAAATAGCAAAGTAAGGCTATGTGTGTTGTGATCTGCAAGAAGAAATAAGGAAAGATAGGGGAAAGCTGTCCCTACAGTAAGACTAAGCTGAATCCCTATGATGTAGCGGGGTGCCTGTTCCTAGTGAACAGACCCACCTTTTTCTTCGGCTAGTCTGAACGAAGACCTATAGGATTAAGGAAGGGTTCCTAAAGAACTAAGGACTGGGACAAAAATGGGACACTTCCTAAACAGAAATTGTTGTAGAACACAAAAGACAAATTGACAAAAAGTACTAGAGGTCCAAGAGGACCAAGCAAACTGACAGAGCTAGGCACCGAAGCACCAGGCTAGCAAAACAGTCAAACAACACTGAAGTCCAGCAAAGCCAGAAGGGCAGAGCTGGAATGTATATGCAGATGGTCACGTGACCGCAAAACACAAGATAGCAAAAACTAACAGGAGGGTTCTAACAGTACCCCCTCTTCTATGAGGATCCTCCGGATCCTCCAGGCCCAGGCCTATCAGGAAAGCTCCTGTGGAAAGCTTTAACAAGCCTAGGAGCAGAGACATCATCCGTCCTTACCCAGGAGTTGTCTTCGGGACCGAAACCCTTCCAGGAGACAAGATACTGTAATTTCCCTCTATGCCATCTAGAATTCAAAATACGAGAAATTTCATATTCGCCGTCTTCCACCACAGGAGGAACTGTGACAGTGGCGTCCCTATTAGATACGTCAGCCTTTTTCAAGAAGGAAACATGAAACACAGGATTAATCTTCCAGGAAGTAGGGACATCCAACCTAACAGCAGACGGGTTAACAACCTGAAGCACTTTAAATGGACCCACAAACTTAGGACCCAGTTTTTTAGAGGGAATCCTCAAACGCAGGTTCTTCAAGGACAACCAAACCATTTCACCCACAGTAAACAAAACCTCTTTACGTTTCCTGTCAAAATACTTCTTGGACTTTTTGTTAGCCTCTTGAAGGTTACAACGTACATTAGTCCAAACTCTCTCTAAATCACCGGAAAAATTCTCCTCCTCCGGCACCGCCGACCCCAATTTGGAGAAAGAACCAAAAGACGGATGTCTCCCAGTACAACAAAAAAAAAGAACACCCAGCAGAGGAGGATGTATGACTGTTAAGAGCAAATTCTGCGAGAGGCAGAAACTCCGACCACACCTCTTGATTGTTCGCCACAAAGCAACGCAAAAACTGCTCAACATCCTGGTTCTTTCTTTCAGTCTGTCCATTAGACTCAGGATGATAACCAGACGAAAATGACAAATGGACTCCCAACCTGTCACAAAAAGCACGCCAAAAGCGAGCTACAAACTGAGGTCCTCTATCAGAAACAATATCCGTGGGAACGCCATGGAGCTTGACAATCTCCTTAACAAATGCCTTAGCGAGTGTCTTGGTGCAGGGCAACTTAATGAATGGAACCAAATGACACATCTTACTAAAACCGTCCACGACCACCCAGATGACAGTAAAACCCTCGGACACAGGAAGATCAGTAATAAAATCCATAGTGAGATGCGTCCAAGGCACACTAGGAACCTCCAGAAGGCAAAGCAACCCCGCAGCAGGAGTATGTGAAGCCTTTGACCTAGCACACACAGTACACTGACGCACCCACTTGATGACTTCCTTCTGCCATCCAGGCCACCAAAAACTGCGACTGATCAGTCTGTTAGTCTCCGAAATTCCTGGATGACCTGCCAACAGAGACTCATGACACTCCACAAACAAATCTCTCCTAAAGGCTCCAGGCACGAACAACCTCCCATGGGGAGTGTTAGATGGAGCATCTTCTTGAGCTTTCAGAATCCCATTCTCCAAAACGGAGTCCAAAGCCGCCACCACAACTCCTTTCTGTAAAATGCTCTCCTCCTCCTCGGCACCGACCGTAGGAGAGAAGCTGCGAGATAAAGCATTGGCTTTAACATTCTTAGTACCAGGGAAATAGGTAACAGAAAAATGAAACCGAGAAAAAAAAAGTGCCCACCTAGCTTGACGGGCATTCAAGCGCTTGGCAGCATCCAGATAAATCAAATTCTTATGATCTGTGAAAACCTGAATAGGAAATCTAGCGCCTTCCAAAAAATGACGCCAATGTTCAAACGCGTATTTAATAGCCAGCAGCTCCCGATTTCCAACATCATAATTCAGTTCGGTTTCCGAAATTTTTTTCGAAAAGAAGGCACAAGGATGTACTCCACCCTTGTTCTCCTGAGACAAAACTGCTCCGACCCCCACCGATGAAGCATCGACCTCGACCAAAAAAGGCTTGGTCTCATCAGGCTGCATAAGGATAGGGGCAGAACTGAACCTCTCTTTGAGATACTCAAAAACTTCAATGGCCTCAGTAGTCTACTGGGCCGTATTCGCACCTTGCCTGGTGAGATCGGTTAGAGGTTTAACAATTACAGAAAAATTCTTAATGAATTTCCTGTAATAATTGGCAAAACCCAAAAATCTCTGTATAGATTTCAAACCAATAGGCAGGCCTAGGCCATTCCTGCACAGCCTGAACCTTCACAGGGTCCATCTCAAAGCCATCGCTGGAGACAATGTAGGCCAAAAAACTAATTTTCTGCACAGCGAACTCACATTTCTCCAGATTAGCAAAGAGTGAACTATCACCCAATAACTGCAAAACTTCACGTACACTCTGCGAATGGGACTCCAGATCTGGTGAATAAATCAAAATGTCATCGAAATACACAACCACATTCTTACCAATCAGAGGTCTCAGGATGTCATCAATAGGATTCTGAAAAAATGCAGGTGCATTGGTAAGACCAAAAGGCATCACCAGATTCTCAAAATGACCTACCGGAGTGTTAAAAGCAGTTTTCCATTCATCACCCTCCTTCACACGTAACAAATTGTATGCCCCCCGGAGATCAATTTTGGAGAACCACTTGTCTCCCACTAACTGGTTAAACAAGTCAGGAATTAATGGTAATGAGTAGGAATTGCGTACGGTAATCTTATTAATTTCACGAAAATCCAGACATGGACATAAACCGCCGTCCTTTTTTTTAACAAAGAAGAATCCGACTGCCACAGGCGACTTAGAAGGTCTAATGTGACCAGCAACCAGGCTAGTCTCTTTGTACTCCTCCAAGGCCTTTCTTTCAGGGATAGTCAGATTAAACAAGCGACTTTTGGGAAGAGTAGCACCCAGAACAAACTCAATGGCGCAATCATAATCCCTATGAGGAGGTAAAACTTGCGACTCCTCCAAAAAAACCCTCCAAAAATCTTGAATAGGTACAGGTAATTCCATTTTTTCCACAGCCGCAGAGCGACCATTACAACATTTATCATAGCACTTCGGACTCCAAGACTTAATCACATTAGTAGACCAGTCCAATAAAGGATTGTGCAGTTTTAACCAAGGCAATCCTAGAACAACTGGAGAGGGTAAATTATCCAAAACAACCAAGTCCAAAATTTCTTTGTGAACTCCATTGATAGTGAGAGAAAATGCAGCAACCTTGTGAGTAATACATTTCAAAGGAGTGTTATCAATTGCAACCACAGAAATAAGTGATGACAAAGGTTTTGATTTCAATTTAAGGTTTTCCAAAAACCCTTTATCAATCACATTAAGTGCTGAACCACAATCCACAAATACCTGAAATTCAATCAAATCTCCCTGCAGAGTAGTACTCCCAGAAAGAAATACTCCTGCAGAGCATAAACAAGCTATACGGGCGTAACTGACCTTTTTTTTTTCTTTACTTAAACGACGCTCACAATACTTAATCAAATGGTCACCTTTACCACAATAAAGACACAATCCCTCGGCGAATCTCCGGTCTTTTTCCTGAGAGTGGAGTGACATCTCCCCAACCTCCATCGGTTCCCCGCCGTCAGTGAAGATTTTCTGGGGACTAGGACCTGACATTACAGGAGTCTTTACGTCATTGAGCCTGCACCTCAGTCTCCTGTCTATACGAACAGCTAACTGCATAGCCTCCTGCAGAGTCTCAGGTGCAGGGAATGCAATTAGCAAATCCTTAACCCTTTCACTCAGACCAGCAAGAAATAAACATCTAAGCACCGAATCATTCCACTTAACTTCTGAAGCCCATCTCCTGATGTGTGTGCAATAATTTTCAACATCATCAGACCCCTGATTCAAACGTCTAAGTTCTGATTCAGCAGATGAGATTCGATCAGGATCGTCATATAATAGCCCCATAGCAGAAAAAAATTCTTCAACAGAACTTAAACACGGATCATTAGGCTGGAGAGAAAAGGCCCAACCCTGTGGTTCTTTGCGCAAAAGTGACATAATAAAACCAATGCGCTGTGATTCATTCCCAGAGGATCTTGGTCTCAAACGAAAATATAACAAATAAGCATTTTTAAAGGAAAAAAATCTTGCTGTTTACCATAAAAAACATCAGGCAGTCCTACCTTCGGTTCCACAAAATGCGCTCCAGGACAGCTACTCACGTGTTACTGAAGCTCGGCCACCTCCAGAGACAATCCTTGCAGGCGTTGAGCCAACTCCTGGACGGAAACCATACTGATCCCTGAATTTCTTTCCTTTTAGTTTTTTTTTTGGGCTGGACTTACTGTTGTGATCTGCAACAAGAACTAAGGAAAGATAGGGGAAAGCTGTCCCTACAGTAAGACTAAGCTGAATCCCTACGATGTAGCGGGCTGCCTGTTCCTAGTGAACAGACCCACCTTCGTCCTCGGCTAGTCTGAACGAAGACCTATAGAATTAAGGGAGGGGTCCCTAAAGCACTAAGGGTTGGGACAAAAATGGGACACCTCCTAAACAGAAATTGTTGTAGAACACAAAAGACAAACTGACAAAAAGTACTAAAGGTCCAAGAGTACCAAGCAAAATGACAGAGCTAGGCACCGAAGCACCAGGCTAGCAAAACAGTCAAACAACACTGAAGTCCAGCAAAGCCAGAAGGGCGGAGCTGGAATATATAGGCAGATCGTCACGTGACCGCAAAACACAAGATAGCAAAACTAACAGGAAGGTTCTAACAATGTGCCCACGATGCAGAAATGCTCCGGATTTTTCCTGAGCATTTCTGCATCTCCCCTGGCAGAAAAAACGCATGCGGATTGTACATGCGCATTGTACATGCGTTTTTCCTGCCAGGGACATGCGGATATGAAGCGTTCTTCACATGCATTTCCGCATGCGGGTTGACAAGTGCTTTCCAAGCGATTTTAGCATCACTTGGAAAGTGCTTGACAACTTGGTCACACTATATAAATCCATGCAACCAGCATGGATTTATATAGTGTGACCCAAGAGAATGTCAAAAAATAAATATTTACTTACCTTCCGATGGCCCCCGGTGTCTAGCTTCACCGTCCCGGCTGCCGGCAGATCATGTTACACTGAAGGACCTGCCGACGTCAGTGTCGCGTGACCCGTCACATGACTATGACGTCAGCGCAATTCCTTCAGTCCATCGAACTGCCGGCATGAGAGGAGGAGCGCATCGGGGGCCGCCAGAAGGTAAAAAATAAATATATACTTATTTTATTCATTTTTTTTTTACAGTTTTCTATGGTACAAGGGTCCGGAGGAGAGTCTCCTCTTCTCTAGACCTGGGTACGATCCACACATTAGAACGCATGGAATGCGCATCTACATATACAGTGATGCGTAATCCATGCGATCTAATGCAAGTCAATGGCGGCGAAAACGCAGCACTTCCGCAAAATAATTGGTAGTGCTGCGTTTTTTTCCGCAATGATATTCCGCAGCGGAAATTTCCGCAGCATGTGCACAGCACATGCGGATTATCATTGGGGAACATGGCAGGCCTTCTACCATGCGTTCTTTAAGCATTTCTGCAGCGTTTTTGCCGCTGCGGAAAAGTTTAAAAATGCATCGTGGGCACACATCCTTATGGAGACCAATCTCTGTGATGGGGGAAGGGCACTAAAATAGTGTATGTCCTACACAACAAACTACCTGCTTGAAGACTGAAGACCGGGACACAGAGTCACCGAATACAAGAGACACAAGCAGTGTCTGACTGGTGCCAGAGACCCCCACTGTCCAACTTTAGGGCCCCACTTCTCAACTACATGCAAATGTGACATTATCCTCAATCACAAATTTATATAACAATGAACTGGGTAGATTGGTAAATGAATAAGATGCTACCTTTGTCTGCACATAGTGAGTAAAGTATATTGTGCCAAGTACTGCTCATATAAGAGGGTGGAGGCCACTCTGCACAGGGGCCCACTGGAGGATTCTCCTGTTCTCCTGTCGGCCAGTCCAAGCCTGAGCACAGAGCTGGCACAAAAATGCTCCCATCCCATCCAAAGTTCTGGCCAGAAGTGGTCTTCAAGGAAGAATTGTAATCAAAAACAATATCTTAGTCATAGAAACAAGGGTGCAGAAAAATGTCAGCCTTGGCTATGGACTAATGAGCAAAAATGTGAAATATTTGCCGTTCACAGAAGACAGTTAGTTTGTCAAAGGGCTGGAGAGTGGAACAATATAGAGGGTCTGCAAGCAACAATGAAGTATGGTGAAGGTGTAAGGGACGAGACAAGGGGCTCCTCGTTGTGTGCACATATTACTGATTCAGCTGATGGCACATTCAGACTATGTTCTGCCACAGTTGGTGAGACACTGGGACTCTTTAACTCCGCAAAGAAGAAGACAGACATGTTTACGAAAATAAAGTCATTTACTAGGTCTGGAAAAAATGTACAATGGGTAGCAGGAATAATGCTTTAAACTTTCATCTGTATAGTATGACAGAGGTTCACACTTGATGGTTGAGGACGGTGGCGCAATACTTGTGTAGAACTTTGCAAATGAACAACAAGCTCCACCGAGGGCCTTCATATTCCCAGTACAGGGCTACATGGGTCGATGTATTGCGCTGTGACCATTGTACCAGCCTGGCTGATCCCATATTTCTTCACAAAGACCTCCAGGTCTGGCTAACACTGAGACTAGCTTTAAAATGATTTATTTTTCAGTGGGTGCCCCAACTTGCCTTTGGTATGGAGTACTGCTGCCACTGTTACTTGAATGCTGAAATGTATTCCCTAGTATGTCTGCTCTTCGCGCACGCAAAATTATGGCTAGATCCGATTGAAGTTGTCCTTTCTTCTCTGCAGCTCTACTCAGACTCTCTATTAAAACAGGAACTAACTCCTGGTGCCCACTTACTCCTCCCCAAACTATGGGCTGGCCCTACAGTTAACCATGTCCACCCCTGTACAGAGGAAAACTGGAGCCTACATAAGGATAAAACACATAAAACCACAGGTCACACTAACTATACAGTCAGGAGTCTTCAGAGAGGGTGTTCAGACATCTTCTACACCATTACAGAGGGACCTAGCATATTTGGAACTCCAGTTCAACAAATGGAGTTGGGGATTTGGTCATCATTAATGGTGTCTTCAATGCAGAGAAATATAGCAGATAATTATTAGTGTTGAGCGAGTATGTCCTGTTAACACTTTTGGCGAGTATGACAACTTTAATACATGTGAGGAATGTGTAATAAATAGACATTCCTTACATGTACTAAAGCTGTCAATCAGTCGCAAATCATGCACACGGGAGTGATTCAAACATAACACCGAGCAGCTGTAACTACTCGGTGCTCGGCCCAAGCATACTCGCCGAAAGTGTTAACAGAACTTACTCGCTCAACACTAATAATTATCCATCATGCAATACCATCAGTTAAGCGTCTGACTGGCTCTAAATTTATTATTCTGCAGTGTTATGCGCTAACGCAGAAAGACCCAGGAAGACTGGCACCAAACCAGCAAATCCGCAGGGACAGACGCACTTGGCACAAGCTGCCCAGCTAGGTGAGCTCTTTAGGACCGGGAACACTTTTCACTCAGCTCCCAGTGATGGAAGGGGGACTTTGGCAGAGCCTTCCCAGGCCCACTGTCGCCAGCCAGCTGGCGTCTGGTGACACGGCCGGTGCCTAGTCAAGAACCGGGTGGGTACCTCTATAAGAACACCTAGGAAAAATTAAAAGGGAAAGAGAAGACTCCTAAGACAAAACGCTGGAAAGATAACAACTAATAATGATAGCACCCCTCACCACCACAGCACATTGAAACTGTAATAAACAGCAAAGGACTGAGCAGGGAACAGGTTTAAATAGCCCGCCTAATGATCAGGTGTTGAATACCTCTCAATCATCCCAAGACAACCACTCCCTGCTAACTTGCACAGCAGCTTGGACCCAATCCCACCACTGCCTAGTACCAGACACCGCAGTATCGTGTGTTGCCTGGCAATCGGGGGAACACAGCATCCCATGTTAACCGGGCATTATATCAGTGGGAGAAACGGCATCCCGCGTCCTCACAAATCCTACTACTCCAGAGCGCGATGCTCCATAAGATTGAGACGGTTTTCCTGCATGTGTAGTAGCTTCGCCTGCAGAGTCAGGACAATGGTGGCCCCTGCGACCGGAGTAGCGTAGCACTGGACTTGATCCATTCCCAGGTGGGAGCACAGAACCACAATTCCTAACAAGTAGGACAATGACTTCAAACATAAAGCCAATGTGACTAAGTACTATCTACAGTATAAAAAAGAACAAGGAACCTGGAAGTGATGATATGGCCCCCACAGAACACTGATCTCAAAATCATCAAGTCGGTCTTGGATTACATAGAGAGACAGAAGTATTTTTGTCCAAGCCTACATCCACAGAAGATCTGTGGTTATTTTTTAGTGAGCCAAGATATTGGGAACAGTCTCCTTGTTGAGGTCCTTCACAAAACTGTATGCAAGTGTACCTGATGCTTTGATGTTGTTTTGCAGCAGTTTTCCATACCTGTTTAAAAATATTGCACAGTACTGTATGTACCCATTTGACTGACTGGTTATAGCTGCATGCAGTGGCGTAACTAGAGTCTTATGGGCCCAAGTGCAAGATCTGGACCGGGTCCCCCTTCCATCTTGAATAAATTATTATATTTTATATATATATATATATATATATATATATATATATATATATAAATATATGCGCGTCCTCCATCCTGGTATATACCGTATATCACTCATCCTGGTATATATGTCCCTCATCCTGGCCCCATCCTGGTATTTATATCGCCCATTCTGGTATATGTCCCTTATCCCGGGCCCATTCTGGTATATACAGTATATCCCTCATCCTGGTACATTTTCCCCATTCTGCTACTGTTCTTTAATGTATAGAAGAAAATAAACTATGCTCATCAGGGGCGTACATAAAAGTCACGGGGCTCCATAGAAGAAGTATAATGGACATCTCATAGTCCTTTATATTGTATAATACATCCCATAGTCCTCCATATAATACACTGCACAGCCCATAGTCATCCATATTAGCATAATACACAGCCCATATTCTTCATATAATATAATACACAGCCATTAGTCCTCCATAAAGTATAATGTACAGCCCATAGTCATCCATGTAGTATAGTGCACCCCATAGTCATCCATAAATTATAATGCACAATCCATAGTCATTCATAACGTATAATGCACAGCCCATAGTCATCCATGTACTATAACGCACCCCCATAGTCATCCATAAAATATAATGCACCCCATAGTCATCCATAAAACATAATGCACCCTATAGTCATCCATAAATTATAATTCACAGCCCATAATCATCCATGTACTATAATGCAGCCCCATAGTCATCCATAAAGTATAATGCATCTCCATAGTCATCCATGTAGTAGTGTGGCGCCCCTGAGGGTTCGGTCGCCACAGAGGTACTGCACCTCACCCAGAGGTGTGGTGTCTCCCTTCTCTCAGGTAAGGAGGGAGTGCTGCATGGAACCCCAACACCTACATCCAACACTACACTACCCCAGGCCAGCAGGAGGGGCAAGACGCAATGTCGTTTTCTGCTGAGCCCTGACCCTGGCTGGGGTGGGGGGAACCCAAAGTTAGGGGAACCAGTAGTGGGTGTGGGTGGAGGAAGTAGTTTATGGCAGCACTCATACAGTAGATATATAAAAAGGTAGACATCTTAACAAGAGCAGGAAGTTGAGGAGTGTGGTTCAGAGGAACAGTCTTGGAGCTGAGTCTCTGTAGGAGCTCTGCTCCACTACAAGGGCCCAGGACTTAGGCCCAGGAGGGGAGCAGGGAGTAAGCTCTGTTCTGTAGAAGGGATCCTAGGGGAGTACGGCGAGTGCAGGCGCCACCCGTACACCCCGAACCTGCCAAGTGTCAGGAGGATCTAGGCCGCAAGAAGGGGACCGGCCCCTGGCCCAGTCATGCAGCTTCAGGCCTCGGCTGGAAAAACCCGAGGCTTCTGACTTCTATAGCCAGGAGCCAAACCCCCACTTCAATTCAAGTAAGGTCAAGCAGGTCTGTGCAACTCCGACGGACAGGGCGGACCTCGCAGCCACCCGAACAGGATTCACAGTGGGAAGCGCAGGGCAGGAGGGAGTAAGACCCAGCTTGAAGTCGGTCTAGAGAGGTACATAAGAAAGTGGGGTTCTGCCAGGTACACCCGAACTGCCTGAGGAAAGATGGAACCCCTGCCCGGTGAACGCGGCGCGACACAGGAGGCTTGCACCAGTACAGTGCACCTGTGGACTGTCTAAGAACTGTGAGTAAATCTTGGATGACTGCACTGAGCTACCTCCGCTCCTTTCTTTCGCCGGTGCCATTTCCCTCCCTGCACTACAACGCCCAGCGCACCTCCATTTATTCTACACTGCCCTGAGTCCTGCTCCATCTGTGGGGAGCCATTCCATCTGAAGCTGCCCTATCATCTGCCTCAGAGGACTGTCGCAGCGCTGGTGATCCTCACCAGACACCACAGGTGGCGTCACGACAAATCCCCTATAAATATCCCCTTTTTGCACTGACCGCCCTGGGTCACGGCAACGGGCCAGCCACCGTGATCTCTCCCCCGAAAGCAGCCATAAGGCCCGGCGGCTGCAGAGTACCCCACGGCCCTGGGGGCGAGTCACTAGCATGACCACTGATTTAAAATAAATCAATAAATAAATACTCACCTGGCCCTCGCTCTCCCTCCGTGCAGCGTCCTCTTGTAAAGCCGGCAGCTGACTTTGGCAGGCGACAGGAGTGTATGACGTCACTGCCATGCTCGCATCACATAGTAACATAGTAACATAGTTTGTAAAGCCGAATAAAGACTTGCGTCCATCAAGTTCGACCTGTTAGTTCTGTGATTGCTAAAGTTGATCCAGAGGAGGGCAAAAACCCCAAATGATTTGGCCAATCTTCACCTGAGGAAAAATTCCCTCCCGACTCTGAAACCAGCAGTCAGAATAAATCCCTGTATCAACCTACTATTTTATTTTATTTTTAAGTATATGCTGAAATCTGCCTGGTATCTAGAAATGCATCCAGTCCCCGCTTGAACTGGTGTAGTGAATCCGACATTACCGTCTCCTCACTCAGTGAATTCCATATTCTCACTGCTCTTACCGTAAAGAACCCCTTCCTATGCTGGTGCTGAAACCTTTTCTCTTCCAGTCTTAGTGAATGCCCTCTTGTTACCGTAATATCCCTCCTTTTGAACAAATCCCTGGCAAGATCTCTATACTGTCCCCTAACATATTTGTACACATTTATTATGTCCCCCCTCAACCTTCTCTTTTCCAGGCTGAATAGTCCTAGTTTTGCCAACCTCTCTGGGTATTGCAGTCCCTCCATTCCCTTTATTAATTTTGTTGCCCTCCTTTGTACCTTTTCAAGCTCATTTATATCCTTTCTATATATTGGGGCCCATAACTGAGCACAGTATTCCAAGTGTGGTCTGACCAGTGCTTTGTACAGTGGAAGAACAATGTTCTCATCCTTTGCAGCTATACCTCTTCTGATACATCCCATTACCCTGTTTGCCCTCACAGCAGCGGCCTGACTTTGGGCACTCCAATTTAGTTTGCTATCAATCAAGATGCCCAAGTCCTTCTCCATCTCTGAATTCCCCAATGATTTCCCATTCAGTGAGAACTGGTGACTTCCATTTTTCCTTCCCATATGTATGACCTTACCTCATTTGCCATTTAATGCTCCACCTACCCAGCTTATCCAAATCCCTCTGTAGGTCTGCACTGTCCTCTTTTGTATTAATTGTTTTACATAACTTTGTGTCATCTGCAAATATTGATATTTTACTATTTATCCCGTTAACATTGGGCCTAGTACAGACCCCTGTGGTACCCCACTAGTGACGCTTACCCAATCTGAGTATATTCCATTTACAACCACCCTCTGCCTTCTATCCTTTAGCCAGTTAGCTACCCACTTGCAGACATTTTCCCCCAGCCCCATCATTCTCATTTTGTATACCAACCTATTATGTGGCACGCTATCGAACGCTTTTGAGAAGTCGAGATACACGACATCCACTGGTTCCCCCTGATCTACTCGAGAGCTAACCTCCTCGTAGAAGTCAATCAGGTTTGTTTGGCAGGAGCGATTCCTCATGAATCCATGTTGGTTCGGGATTAAAAGATTATTAGCATCAAGATGCTCCGTAATCGCCTCTTTAATGAAGCTTTCAAAAATTTTGCCCACAACGGACGTCAGACTCACCGGCCGATAGTTTCCGGCGTCACTTTTCGCTCCCTTTTTGAATATTGGCACTACATTCGCCTGTCGCCAATCAAGTGGCACAGACCCAGTCTCAACAGAGTCCTTAAATATAAGATATAACGGTCTGTCTATCACATTACTTAGTTCCCTTAGTACCCGTGGGTGTATGCCATCAGGTCCTGGTGATTTGTTTATTTTAATGTTACTGAGGCGTTTCTGTACCCCAGCTTGGGTTAGATTTGTCATACTTAGTGGAGGATTAAGTTTGTCACTTCTCATTTCTCCTGTTAGTTTGATTTCCTTTGTGAAAGTTGTCGAAAAAAAATTATTTAATAGATTAGCTTTATCCTCATCTTTCTCTATGATTTTGCCTTCCTCACTTTTTATCGGTCCAATATTATCCGATTTAATCCTTTTACTATTTATATACGTAAAGAACAGTTTGGGATTTGATCTACTTTCCCTAGCAATACTTCTCTCTGTTTCCTCCTTCGCTATTTTTATTTGTTTTTTGCAGGTTCTCGTTTTTTCCTTGTAACACATTAGTGCCTCCTTACTGTTTTCCTGTTTTAATCTCTTGAATGCCTCTTTTTTGCTATTTAACGCCCCTTTTGCGTTCTTGTTCAACCATATTGGTTTCCTCTTATTTCTGGCCCTTTTATTCCCATACGGTATATACCTCTCGCACTGAGTATTCAGAATTCTTTTGAAGGTTTCCCATTTACTATTCGTATTCCATTGATTAAGTACTTTGTCCCAGTCAATAAGTTGAAGGTTTTCTATCAGCTGATCAAATAGGATTACCAAAATTTTTAATATTTGCCAAATGTCAGAATAATGAGAGAGAGAGAATGTTTTAAGGCATTTTTATTACTTACTTCTAAGTCAAAAGTTTACATACACTAATATTACAATGCCTTTAAACAATTCTGGATTGCCCATATGATGATGTCATGTGTTTGGAAGATTCTGATTTTTTTGGCAACATCTGAGTTAATCAGAGACACGCCTGTGTCTTCTTTTCTCATGATGCCATTTATTTTGTGAAGTGCACCAATCCCTCCTGCAGCAAAACAACCCTACAACATGATGCTGCCACCCTGATGCTTTACAGCTGGGATGGTGTTCTTATTTAGAAGGTGTGTATAACAGTTTACACTTTCAACATGTCAAATAATTGTGATCACCTAGGTCTGCTGCCTCTTGAATCTGATGAAGGAGAACAGCAGTAACCATTTCATACCAAAACGCCTGGGTCAGTCCGTTCTGTATATTGCCCTGGATTGTGTTTTTAAAGGTGCCATTTGTATGGCACCGGTAATTCCACTAGTGGAGAACCACAATGCTGCAAAGGTCACTGATATAAAAATGTTACATTCTGGTCTGAAACTGCCCCAACTGCAACCTCTTTCATCAGGCGTCACCACTCTTACACTGTGGATGGCACTGTTGACGCAAGTGTGGTGCATGCATCCAAGCATATTAGTGAGGCTGGGGCTGGTGGTGATGTCCAGCTGAAGAGTCTGTGGACCCGGTTCATCAAAGCTAAGCTAAGTGGCTAGCGCCAAGAGTGTTTGTGAGAGCCCTTTTAAAAGTTGCAAAAACTCCATGAACCGTCCCCTGTAACAACTTTTTCTAACTTTGGAAAACCAGAATTGGTTACCTCCATATAATAAAATGTTGAATTCATAGTTTCACTGCCAGTCAAGAGCTCATGTACTATGGTATCTAATTAATACTTTTGAGATATGCTCTGGCATTTTTAAACAGGAGCTGAAAAGGAGCTTACTGTTTTCATATTTTAGCAAAAAAAATTTTTTTGTAAAAACTACTTTAATCATGCTTTAGACTAAGTCCATTGCCCACAGCCCTGCTCACTGCAGATGTACTCCTCAGCTTCCTACCTCTTCTTCTTGCCCACACCCCTGCTCACTGCAGCTGTCCTCCTCAACCCCTCAGATTCCTACCTCTTCTCCTTGCCCACACCCCTGCTCACCGCAGCTGTCCTCCTCAGCCCCTCAGATTCCTACCTCTTCTCCTTGCCCACACCCCTGCTCACCGCAGCTGTCCTCCTCAGCCCCTCAGCTTCCTACCTCTTCTCCTTGCCCACACCCCTGCTCACCGCAGCTGTCCTCCTCAGCCCCTCAGATTTCTACCTCTTCTCCTTGCCCACACCCCTGCTCACCGCAGCTGTCCTCCTCAGCCCTTCAGCTTCCTACCCTTCCCCTTGCCCACAGCCCTGCTCACTGCAGCTGTCCTCCTCAGCCCCTCAGCTACCTACCTCTTCTCCTTGCCCACACCCCTGCTCACCGCAGCTGTCCTCCTCAGCCCCTCAGCTTCCTACTCATTCCCCTTGCCCACAGCCCTGCTCACCGCAGCTGTCCTCCTCAGCCGCTCAGCTTCCTACCTCTTATCCTTGCCCACACCCATGCTCACCGCAGCTGTCCTCCACAGCCCCTCAGCTTCCTACCTCTTCTCCTTGCCCACACCCCTTCTCACCGCAGCTGTCCTCCTCAGCCCTTCAGCTTCCTACCCCTTCCCCTTGCCCACACCCCTGCTCACCGCAGCTGTCCTCCTCAGCCCCTCAGCTTCCTACCTCTTGTCCTTGCCCACAGCCCTACTCACCGCAGCTGTCCTCCTCAGCTTCCTACCTCTTCTCCTTGCCCACAGCCCTGCTCACTGCAGCTGTCCTCCTCAGCCCCTCAGCTTCCTACCTCTTCTCCTTGCCCACACCCCTGCTCACCGCAGCTGTCCTCCTCAGCCCCTCAGCTTCCTACCTCTTCTCCTTGCCCACACCCCTGCTCACTGCAGCTGTCCTCCTCAGCCCCTCAGCTGCCTACCTCTTCTTCTTGCCCACACCCCTGCTCACCGCATCTGTCCTCCTCAGCCCCTCAGCTTCCTGTTCCTTCCCCTTGCCCACAGCCCTGCTCACTGCAGCTGTCCTCCTCAGCCCCTCAGCTTCCTACCTCTTCTCTTTGCCCACTGCCCTGCTCATCGCAGCTGTCCTCTTCAGCCCCTCAGCTTCCTACCCCTTCCCCTTGCCCACAGCCCTGCTCACCGGAGCTGTCCTCCTCAGCCCCTCAGCTTCCTACCTCTTCTCCTTGCCCACACCCCTGCTCACCGCAGCTGTCCTCCTCAGCCCCTCAGCTTCCTACCTCTTCTCCTTACCCACACCCCTGCTCACAGCAGCTATCCTCCTCAGCCCCTCAGCTTTCTACCTCTCAGCCTATAGCCTCTCTGTGCAGCTCCCCTGTCCCATCCTCCCTCAGTTGCTCTCTGACTGCTGTCTGACAGCAGCATCCCTTCAGTCCCCTTGTGCTCTAGAAGTACTCACCTCAAGTGCCGTCTCTCCTTGTGTCACTTTCCTCTACTTTTCTCATAGCCACACCAAGTGCCAAGCAGCCCAGAATCAGCCTGACGACAGCTACTGGGCTAAGTATCGCACTATTAGGCTGCATGTCCACTATGCGTTTTTCAAGCGTTTTTGCTGCGGAATTTCTGCAGCGAAAATGCTTAAAAGACGCTTGGTAATACGTGCTCCATGGTCCCCAATGACAATCCTCATGTGCTGTGCACATGCTGCGGAAATTTCCACTGCGGATTATCATTGCGGAAAAATACGCATCAATTGCCGCCATTGACTTGCATTGAAACGCATAATATCCGTGTCAGTACATTTGTATACACGGATATTATGCGTTTCTATGTGCAGATGGTACCCGGGTGTGGATGAGAGGAGACTCATCCAGACCCAGGTACCATAGAACCTGTTAAAAAAGAATTTAAAATAAAAAATAAAGATTATACTTACCTTCCGATGTCCTCCCGGGGTTTTCTCCCCTCCGTCTGGTCTTCTCTATGGGTCGCGGCGTTGTGAAGGACCTGCCATGATGTCATTGAGTCATGTGACCAGTCACATGACTCAATGACGTCACCGCAGGTCCTTCACACCACCGCGAGCCGCCCAAGACACCAGACCCATCGGAGAGAACATCGGGAGGACATCGGAAGGTGAGTATAAAATTAATTTTTTATTTTTTACCATTCTTATTCTTTTTTTTAGCTAACTAGGTCACACTATATAAAATCCATGCCGGTTGCATGGATTTATATAGTGTGACCAAGTTGTCAAGCACTTTTCCAAGTGATGCTAAAATCGCTTGGAAAAGTACTGGATAACCCGCATGCGGAAATGCTGCAAAAAACGCTCGACAAACGCTTCTACCTGGCTGGAAAAACACATGAAACAACCGCATGCGTTTTTCCTGCAGGGAGAAGCGTAAAAAATCTGCAGCATTTCTGCATCGTGGGCACATAGCCTCATAAACCCCTTGATTGCTGTAGGGATAGTAGGTGATAGGCACGTGGTTTGTAATTAATGTTTGTATGCTTTTAGGCAAGTGGGTGGGAAGTATAATTAGGTTATTGGTGGGGTTAATTCTATATCCGTATTGTGTGCTATTGTTAATATTATTGTGTACTGTGGAAATTGGTAGTATATTAACTGTAGACTTGTGTGTAATAAATGTATTTTATTGATACACGGTTTCGTCTCAGTTAGTCGCCGTTAGTATCGCATATAGCAAAGGAATCAGAGTAGTAACAGGTGAGGTATTAGCCGGATACCGATTATTAATAGTCAAGCCTGACATTAATAATTAATATACGGAACACCACCCTGTAACATAAGGGCAGATATTATGGCGCCTATACTTACATGCAGCTCATAGGTGGATCTGCCGGCTCTGCCATCCTCAGGGTCTTAATGAAATGTACTTTTTAGGACTGCGGCTCTCATTTTACACTTACATCTGGAGGATGTGCAAGTCCACTAGCTGTAAGCTCTTGTGTTCTCCATAGGCCAAATTTTCCCTATTTAAAAAAAAAAAAAAAAAATCCGGCCTCCTGCCACCCCTTAATAGCCGGCCATCTCTCACCTTTTTCCCCACTCCTATGACAACACTGTCAAAAGTATGAGGAAATCCAACTGCCGGTAATGGTAGATTTATCATAGGCAAGTGCAAGATGTTGTTAAAAAAAAAAAAATCCAACCTCCTCCACCCCTTAATAGCCGGCCATCACGCACCTCAGTATTTCATCATTGCCCAAGACAGCACCAAAAAATGCAGCTAAAATGAGCAGGAGGAAATCCTATTACCGGTCAGTGAAAAATGTTTGGCACATGCCTATGATTGGAATAAAGCGCAGATATTAGTAACATTGTAACGTAGGTTGAAGAAAGACCTCGGTCCATCAAGTTCAACCTTTTTCCCCCACTGGTACTCCGTACACTAACACTACACTAACTTACTAACTAACTGGCACTAGGCCTCACAAATGTATTATTATTATTATTACCATTTTTATTATTGCTGCACTAAAACAATTAAGAATGTACCCGTTTATAATTTAATTTTTTAATTAGTTTTACATTTTGTATTACTCTTGTGATTCTAATAATGGTATTACCAGAATCCCTATGCCTAAATCTGTTGATCCTGAAGAAGGCAAAAACCCCAGGACACCTAACGCCAATTTGCATCACGGGGAAAAATTCCTTATTGACCCCAAGAAAAGGCGATCAGTCCTAGAACCCTGGATCAAACCTAATTATGTTATTACTAGTTATATATTTAATATTACACTACTTATTGTACTACTGCAGTTATTATTTAATTTGTTTTTATTTTTATAAATGTGACTATTTGATATCGTTACTATTATTAACATCCTGCTATCTTATTACAGTATTATTCTAACTTTCCTATCACTAATAATACTACCCTATTCCTACATTGTTGATCCAGAAGAAGGCAAAAACCCCAGGACATCTTCAGCCAATTTGTGTCACAGGGGAAAAATTCCTTCTTGACCCCGAAAATAGGCGATCAGTCCTGGAACCCTGGATCAAACCTAATTATGATACTAACTATGTAATTACTATTATGGTATTAAATGTACTTCTATAGGTGTAACATTTTGTCTAATTTTACTGTAACCCTCAATGTTATGTGTATCGAGGAAATGGTCCAGCCCTTTTTTGAAAGCTGTTATAGTGTCTGCCATCACTACCTCTTGTGGTAGGGAATTCCACAGTCCCACTGCTCTGACTGTAAAGAACCCTTTCCTGATTAGGTGCCTTAAAAAATGGGTATATTCAAAATACACTTTTAACCCACTTCATTCTGTTGTTATTTACAGATGTAAGAAAAATGTAAGAGGTTTTAGTTGCATTAAAAAGCTTTGCAGGTTTTTTTGTTTTGTTTAACTATATAGATGTTCCATGAGAAGGCTCAATGGCTTCTGGAATGGGTACCCCTGGCATGGACTGGAATGACATTGGCATGGGTGTCTTCACAGGACTTTGATGAAATAGTCCTCCATTCTTACCTCCAGCTCATAGGTGGATCTGCCGGCTCTGCCATCCTCAGGGTCTTAATGAAATGTACTTTTTAGGACTGCGGCTCTCATTTTACACTTACATCTGGAGGATGTGCAGGTCCACTAGCTGTAAGCTCTTGTGTTCTCCATAGGCCAAATTTTCCCTATTTAAAAAAAAAAAATCCGGCCTCCTGCCACCCCTTAATAGCCGGCCATCTCTCACCTTTTTCCCCACTCCTATGACAACACTGTCATAAGTATGAGGAAATCCAACTGCCGGTAATGGTAAATTTATCATAGGCAAGTGCAAGATGTTGTTAAAAAAAAAAATCCGGCCTCCTGCCACCCCTTAATAGCCGGCCATCACGCACCTCGGTATTTCATCGTTGCCCAAGACAGCACCAAAAATTGGAGCTAAAATGAGCAGGAGGAAATCCTATTACCGGTCAGTGAAAAATGTTTGGCACATGCCTATGATTGGAATAAAGCGCAGATATTATGGCGCTTATTCTTACCGCCAGCCCATAGGTGGATCTGCTGGCTCCGTCATTCTCTGTGTCTTCATTCGGGGTCCCTCGACGTCTCCATGGTCACCTTCATTCTTGCAGCGTTTGTTCCAGTGATGTCCAGTCTTCTGATTTTCAGTCTTCCGGAGGCTCAGGTGGGCCGCTCGCTCTGATGACTATAGAGCTGGGGTCTGCTCAAGGGTTTCCAAGTTGACAAATGAAAATCCCTCAAACAATGCCTGGTCCTTTGTTGATATAGGTGCTGTGGCCTCTGCTGCTTCTAGTTTCTCCAGATGGAATGGTTTATGACGACGGGGAGGCTCAGATGGCTATAAAGGAAAAAAGGAATTATAACATTAAAATTATGACTTTATATCAGAGTCTCCGTTAAAAACAAGTTGTGTTGATTGAAAACTAGTAAAAGAATAGACACAAAGATTTTAATACTAAGAAACCATATCTGCTCATATACTTACTACAGGGACGTATGGTGGAGGCAGTTTCAGGGCTTCCACAGAGACCCAGTCGATACGCTGAAAAAACCTGTGCTTTCTGATGTTACCGTTGGCTCCTAAGCGACTGGCAGGATCTTTCTGAAGGAGCTAATAAAGATAAAACCAAAATCCATGAATGTAAACTGGAGAGAAAATGATGACTACTATGCAGAGATGAGCAAATCCACTTGATGCGAACTGAATTTGTGTTGAATTTTTGTGAATCTGCTGAACCCGGTGAATTTCAACAATTTGTGATTTGCTTCTTGGGAATCACCTAAAATAATTGCAGCCAATTTTCATACAGTATTACTAAAAATTACATCAGCCAGAGAAGACTTATGGGACCTCTGATGTAAGCCGTCCAGGCTTCACCATAATGCTTTAAGGTGTCACATCACATGTTATAGCACAATCAGGAGGGACTATCATAGCCTGTATGAAAGCCAAAGCAATGAATGTAGGAGTCATTTTGTGGTGAATCTGGATAGGGAGAGCACATCACAGCTTAGCAGTAGAGATTGAGAGAGAAAGACATAAAACAGTAAAAGACTGCACAGATAGTATGTGACAGCACAGCAGTAAAGAACGGTTGAGTACTTGCGATTTTAACATTTTTGGGAAAAAATTGGAACAAGCTGGTTAATTTGAATTTCAAAAGGTTTGCTCATCTCTACAACTATAACATTGTATACATCATAGTACTAATGACTGTTAAGACAACTGACCTGTTTAATGATGTTCCTGATGCCGGAGGATTTATCGTTGAGTGTCTGATGGTAGGCGCACTCATCGGTAACCATTTCTTTTAAGATGACACCAAAAGAATACCAGTCTACTCCGGCGTTATACTCCTTCCCAGCCAAAATCTACATAAAGAAGAAGAAAATAGATAAAGAGTTGGTCAAAAAGTTCCATATCTTCAGTGTAACAAAGTTCTCAGCATAATAATTGTAAGGGTATGTGCACACGATGCAGAAATGCTCAGGATTTTTTCCTGAGCGTTTCTGTATCTCTCTGGCAGGAAAAAACGCATGCGGATTGTACATGCGGTTTCCTGCCAGGGACATGCGGAAATGAAGCGGTCTTCACTTTCATTTCCGCATGCGGGTTGACAAGCGCTTCCCAAGCGATTTTAGCATCACTTCGAAAGTGCTTGTCAACTTTACACTATATAAATCCATGCAAACAGCATGGATTTATATAGTGTGTGAATGTCAAAAAATAAAAAATAAATCTATACTTTACCCTCTGATGGCCCCCGGTGTCCTGCTTCATCGGTCCCGGCTGCCGGCAGTGAAGACTTTAGGACCTTCCGACGTCAGCGTCACGTGACCTGTCACATGACTCTGACGTCAGCGAAGGTCCTTCATTCAACCGCGAAGTGCCCGGGAAGCCAGCAGGACGCAGCGCGGGCCGTCAGAAGGTGAGAATATATATAATTTTTATTTTATTCTTTTTTTTTTAATGGTACCTGGGTCTGGATGAGAGTCCTCTCCTCCACACCCGGGTACCATCCGCACATTAGACCGCATGAAAAGCGCATCAACATATACAGTGATGCGGATTCCATGCGGTCTAATGCAAGTCAATGGCGGCAAAAGAGCAGCGTTTCCGCAAAATTAATTGACATGCTGCGGATTTTTGACCGCAGCGTTTACGCTGCGGAAAAATCCGCATCATGGGCACAGCACATGCGGATTTCCATTGGGGAACATTGCTGCCCTTCTACCATGCGTTTTTCATGCGTTTCCGCGGCGTTTACGCAACTGCAAAAACGCCGCGGAAACGCATGAAAAACGCATCGTGTGAACTCAGCCTAAGACTATGTAATATAGTGAGAGTGGATGATTCCTCTGGTTGTGGCATCACTTGAATATTATGATTACTACACTAATGACTGAAAGGAGCCACGCTGCTCTTCTGAGCTCCAGAACCTTTGTTGGCTGACTTGTAACTCTTTGGGTCTCTAATGCTGGCAAAACATATAGCATGATCATGTATTGTGGCCGGACTCACAGATTCCGGAGAGATCATCTAATGTGTATGGAGACATCCCAATTCAGCTCAAACACTGGATGCTGAATTTCAGTGCCCGATCCTTTGTGTCTGGCATGGTCATACTCCCTCCTCCCATTCAGAACGCATGTACACTCAGCTGAGCCAAGCTGCCTATCTAATGTGTATGGCATGCCAGATGTCAATGTCAGAATGTCCCATTTACTGTAATGGACATTTGTTGGATTATGTGTGTGATGAAAAAAGGAGAAAATCCTTGTTCTTCTCACCTCAGGAGCCATGTAGCCTGCAGTTCCAGCGTATCCAGTGGCTGTTCGGTCTCCATGCATGTTGTCAATTGAGAGACCGAAATCTGTGATCTTAATATGGCCCGTTTCAGCCACCAAGATGTTCTCGGGCTTGAGGTCTCTGTGGATGACGCCCTTGGAGTGGAGATGTTGGATTCCACAGACGAGTTCAGCGGCATAGAATCTGACAGAGAGACAAGAAATTAGTGACTGTCTACAGAAATACAAGAAATCCTGCCCTATCCATAGTGTAATAAAGTGGCCGGTCAGGATTCTGTCCAGGTTCTGATGACTAATATATTGCTTTAGTCTAATCCATATTGCCATCAAAGAGCAATCAATACTGATGACAGAACTGCTGTTTATATATACTGTATATTTCTATTCGTGTATAATTACATAAAAATAAAACTTTACCTTGCACTGGGGATGTCAAGCTGCCCCTTCATCAGTAAGTAGCTGTAAAAGTCCCCGCAGCTCACGTATTCCAGACCAAGGAGCAAATGCAGCTGTTGTACAGAGCAGAGATATAGGTGAATTGCCAGATTATTACAGTACCTACACATCTACTACAGAATAACTATAGGCTACATGGTAAATGCCTGTCTGATTGTCCAGATACAAACATAGAGACATAACTATAGTAGGTACATGTGTTGCAGTTGCACTTAGCTCTGGAGCCTATGGGGCCAAAATATCCTTTTGGCCCATAAGAGAACACCAGTACTATTAAAGATCTGTAATGGTTGGGGGCCATGTTGGAAATTTTTCATTGGGGCTGTAATGCAGCGGCTTGCGGCATTACTGTAATGGTCCAGGGTGTGTTTTGGCCGACCATGTACCTCCCGAGGTGACTGATCACATGACTGTGACATCGCACAGGTCCTGTGCATACAGAAGGTCTGATCACATGACTGTGACATCAGCACAGGTCCTGTGTGTGCACTAGAGGATATATAAACTCTGGTAGATTTGAGACAGGTGTGAAAGGCGTGAGGCCTGTTCCCGTGTGTGGGACACCGTTAGCCTGGAGAGGCTTAGTGAGGCCTAGTGAAGCCTGAAAGGCAGAGGCTGGATCCTTACGTGTAAGCGATACCAGTAGCCTTGGAGGACCAGAGGCTTGGAAGGCAAGAGTCCTGGAAGGCAGAGGCTGGATGTTAGGTGAGAAAACATACCAGTAGCCTTTGAAGGAATGAGGGCTGGAGACCCCCATCTGGGAAGCCGTAAAGCCACAGTGGTGGCAGAACAAATCTGACTGAAGCAGCTAAAACCGGGCAAAGGTAAAGCACTGCATTATATGGACGTTGATATAAGTGACTTTGCTGGTGGCTGTAACTGGAGCCAAGTGGGCCTGTCTGCCACTTGAAAGGCTCCTGGACATTATATGTGTATGTCGACGAGCCACTGAGTTGGACTCGGTGATAAGCAGTAGTGAAGTGTAATAAACTGCTGGATTGTGAAATACTGGAAAACATGGCTGGTGTGCTTTAATTGACCCGATGCAGCGAGTGTCCCCCAGCATGATGACTAGCGCTGCCTTACAGGGTCTATAAACTTCAAGCAACGCCACTATACACATATACACATACTGTATATACTCACACACATGCACATGTACTGTATGTACACACCAATGTGTAAGTGTGTCTATATACAGGGTCGGACTGGGGCACCCGGACACCGGAGAATTCTCCGGTGGGCCCGGGTCCTCAGCGGGCCCCCGAGCAGGACACACGGTTGCCCCTGGTTAACATGGCCGCCGGTGCTCTGCACTGCAAGGGCCTGGAGGGTCAGGGGGGCCCTTGCAGTGCGGCTGATGAAGGCAATCTGGCCTGCTTCTCGGTCCCATGGGCAGATTGCCCTCATCCTGTGTGGCAGGCAAGGAGCGATCCCTCCAGCTCCACTGCCGACAGGAGGAAAATGGCAGCGTAGCTGCAGGGATCCGTCCTCACCTCTGCTTTCTGCCCGGCGTTTCCTCCCTCACACAGGCTCACGCTGCTTGATGACGTCATCATGCAGCATGGGCCTGTGTCAGGGAGAAAGATGCCGGGCAGGAAGCAGAGGACAGTGCTGCGGGGGAGCGCGCTGAGAGACAAGTTTTGGGTTTTTTTGAGGGAGAACAATGGTGATTGAGCAGGTGCGGCGAGATATGACATGGTGGGGGATATATGGCATGGCAATGGGGGAGGTGGGGGGAGATATGCATGGCATGGTGATGGAGGAGGTAGGGGGAGATATGGCAATGATGGTGGAGCAGGTGGGGGGAGAAATGGCAATGATGATGGAGTAGGTGGGGGGAGATATGGCAATGATGACGGAGCAGGTTGGGGGAGATATGGCAATGATGACAGAGCAGGTGGGGGAGATATGGCAATGATGACGGAGCAGGTGGGTGGAGATATGACAATGTTGGAGAAGGTAGGGGAGAGCAATGATTGGGATGGGGAAGAGCAATTATGGAGGTAGGAGAGAGAAATGATGGGGAATTATTTGGACGCTATTTGCTGTTAATATCTGGTCTGGTCATGGCATGGTGGTATTTCTCCCTTGTATGTAGTAATATTCGGTCACTATGGGGTGGTAATATCTGGTCTGGTCAAGGTGTGGTGGTATTTCTACCTTGTATGTAGTATTATTCGGTCACTATGTGGTGGTAATATGTGGTCTGGTCATGGTTTTGTGGTATTTCTCCCTTGTATGCGGTATTATTCGGTCACTATGTGGTGGTAATATGTGGTCTGGTCATGGTGTGGTGGTATTTCTCCCTTGTATGTAGTATTATTCGGTCACTATGTGGTGGTAATATGTAGTCCAGTCATGGTGTGGCAGTATTTCTCCCTTGTATGTGGTACTGTTTGTGTTGGTACAGTGGATTGTGTTGTGTATGACAGTCATCTGTTCTCTCTGATATTAATTAGGAGAAGATTCTTTGTTTCCATTAGTGATTAATTAAATACTTGGAACAAGATGCACTTACAGGGGTTCTCCGATGTATGTACATCAGCCCTAGTGTATCCTACTGTATATGATGTGTATACATCAGCCCCAGTGTATCCTATGTGATGTACATACTGTACATCAGCACCTGTATATCCTATATGATGTATATACATCAGCCCCAGTGTATTCTATACGATGTATATACTGTACATTAGCTCCAGTATCTCTTATATGATATATATACATCGGCCCTAGTGTATCCTATACGATGTATATACATCAGTCCCAGTGTATCCTATATGATGTATATACTCTACATTAGCACCCGTATATCCTTTAAGATGTACTATATATACATCAGCCCTAGTGTATCCTATATGATATATATACATCAGCCCTAGTGTATCCTATATGATGTTTGTACATCAGCACGTCACAAGGAGGTTTTCTCTAACATCATAAACTGTGATGGCGGCGTCCAAGTCTGTGGATTCCACAGATTCATATACTGCTCCTTGTAACTCCATTGATAGCTATGGTCAGTGCAGGGTGACTAGGGCATCGACTCTTAGAGCTGCAGCTCCTTGGCAGGTGAGCAAAAGTTAGTCTTTGCTGGGCTGAGGTTGTTGACTGCCTTTGATCACATGCTAGAGGAGAACCAGTCGTGTCTGCTTTTTCTCCATTTAAGCCGGCTGTGCTTTGCTGGCAATGCCAGTATAGTTTTTCTCTATCCTGTTCTGGAAAGGTGAACACATACTGGTTTAGTGGTTATTGCTAAAGTTGTTGCAAGCGTTGTTTGGTAACCCTTTCCTTTTTCCCTAGGTGTCTTTATATTACTTTGTTGCCTCTCGGGTTTTAGACTTTATATTCCTTTGTGTATTTCCCTGAGAGCGTGTTGTGTGACTGTGCTTCAGTTCTGTCCTATCTTGTTTTGTATTCCCCCCATACACTGTACAAACTAGTGCTGCTTAGGAGGATAGTAAGGAACGAGGCTCGGGCATCTCCACATTCAGGAGTAATCCTGGGAACAGAAATAGCTAGGGACCCCTAGCCTGAGGGTCAGAATAGGAGCACACTTGCTATCCCACAGTCACACCATGACACAGCCCCAGTGTATTCTATATGATGTATATATATCGGCCTCTGCGTATCCTATATGATCTATGTACATCGCTCCCAAGGTATCCTATATGATGCACATACACTGGCACAAGCGTATCCTATATGATGTATATACATAGTCTCCAGCATATCCTATGTAATGTATGTACATCATCACCAGTGTATCCTACATGACGTATATACATCAGCCCCAGTGTATCTTATATTATGTATACTGATCAGCCCCAGCATCCTATATGATGTACAGGTGCATCTCACTAAATTAGAATGTCATCAAAAAGTTAATTTATTTCAGTTTTTCAATGCAAAAAGTGAAACTCATATATTATATAGAGTCATTACACACAGAGGGATCTATTTCAAGTGTTTATTTCTGTTAATGTTGATGATTATAGCTTACAGCCAATGAACAAAAGTCATTATCTCAGTAAATTAGAATACTTTACAGCAACAACAGCTTGAAAAATGTTTTTAAAATCCGAAATGTTGTCCGACTGAAATGTATGTTCATTAAATGCACTCAATACTTGGTCGGGGCTCCTTTTGCATCAATTACTGCATCAATGGGGCAATGTGGCATGGAGGCGATCAGCCTGTGGCCCTGCTGAGGTGTTATGGAAGCCCAGGTTGCTTTGATAGCAGCAATCAGCTCGTCTGCATTGTTGGGTCTGGTGTCTCTCATCTTCCTCTTGACAATACCCGATAGATTCTCTGGCCAATCAAGCTCAGTGATACTGTTGTTTTTAAACCAGGTATTGGTATTTTTGGCAGTGTGGACAGGTGCCAAGTAGGGTTGAGCGAGTATGTTCTGACCGAGTATGCTCGGGCCGAGCTCCGAGTATTTACAGCTGCTCGGTGATGAGGTTAAATCGCTCCCGTGTGCATGATTTGCAACTGTTTGACTGCTTTATTACATGTGAGGAATGTGTAAGAAATAGACATTCCTCACATGTAATAAAGCTGTCAAACAGTTGCAAATCATGCACACAGGAGCGATTTAACCTTATCACCGAGCAGCTGTAAATACTCGGAGCTCGGCCCGAGCATAGTCGGCGAAAGGGTTAATAGAACATACTCGCTCAACACTAGTGTCAAGTCCTGCTGGAGAATGAAATTTCCATCTCCAAAAAGCTTGTCGGCAGAGGGAAGCATGAAGTGCTCTAAAATGTCCTGGTAGACGGCTGCGCTGACTTTGGTCTTGATAAAACACAGTGGACCTACACCAGCAGATGACATGGCTCCCCAAACCATCACCGATTGTGGAAACTTCACACTAGAGCTCAAGCAGCTTGGATTGTGGCCTCTCCACTCTTCCTCCAGACTCTGGGACCTTGATTTCCAAATGAAAATAGGAACTCTGGGACCTTGTGGAGTGTGTCAATGACTGCCTTCTGGACATCTGTCATGTCAGCAGTCTTCCCTATGATTGTGGAGCCTTCTGAAACAGACTAAGGGACCTTTTAAATGCTTAGGAAGCCTTTACATGTGTTTTTTTGTTAATTATTTTAATTCACTGAGATAATGGCTTTTGTGTTTTCATTGGCTGTAAGCCATAATCATCAACATTAACAGAAATAAACACGTGAAATAGATCACTCTGTTTGTAATGAATCTATATAATATACTAGATGGTGGCCCGATTCTAACGCATCGGGTATTCTAGAATATGTCTCCCGACGGTGGCGTACTTATTTTAAATCAGCCGCCAATTGGCCGGAGATCGTGTTTAAATTTGGCGCCACAATCGCAGATTGGTCGCCGCGGGCGGCCACGAGCAATCAGCAGAGCGGTGTTTAAATTTGGCGCCGAAATAGCTGATTGGTCGTGGCCGGTGGCTGCGACCAATCAGCGAACCGTGTTAGTGAGGACCGGGGAGCATCCACCTGCCTTATAATGCCCCATGCAGGTTGTCACTTCCCCCCCCCATATAATGCCCCATGCAGGATGTCACATCCCCACTCCCTTATAATGCCCCATGCAGGATGTCACCCCCCTCCCTTATAGTGCCCCATGCAGGATGTCACCCCCCCTCCCTTATAATGCCCCATGCAGGATGTCACTTCCCCCCCCATATAATGCCCCATGCAGGATGTCACACCCCCCCTCCTTTATAATGCCCCATGCAGGATGTCACATCCCCCCCTCCCTTATAATGCCCCAAGAAGGATGTCACATCCCCCCCCATATAATGGCCCATGCAAGATAATGCCCCATGCAGGATGTCACATCCCCCCTCCCTTATAATGCCCCATGCAGGATGTCACATCCCCCCCTGTATAATGCCCCATGCAGGATGTCACATCCCCCCCTTTCTTATAATGCCCCATGCAGGATGTGACATCCCCCCTTCCTTTATAATGCCCCATGCAGGAAGTCACATCCCTCCTATAGAATGCCCCATGCAGGAAGTGACATCCCCCCTATATAATACCCCATGCAGGAAGTGACATCCCCCTTATATAATGCCCCATGGAGGAAGTCACATCCCCTCCATAGTGCCCCATGCAGGATGTCACATCCCCCTCCCTTATAATGCCCCATGCAGGATGTCACTCCCCCCCACCATATAAATGCCCCATGCAGGATGTCACCACCCCCCTTATAATGCCCCATGGAGGAAGTCACATCCCCCCTCCCTTATAATGCACCATGCAGGAAGTGACATCCCCCCTATATAATGCCCCATGGAGGAAGTCACATCCCCCCATAGTGCCCCATGCAGGATATCACATCCCCCCTCCCTTATAATGCCCCATGCAGGAAATCACATCCCCACTATATAATACCCCATGCAGGATGTCACATCCCCCCATAGTGGCCCATGCAGGATGTCACACCCCCCCCTCGCTTATAATGGCCCCTCCACGATGTCACACACCCCCACACCACCATTTAATGCCCTATGCCCCCATACAATAAAAAAAAAAAAATCCAATACTCACCTCACTTCTCAGCTGCTGCTCCGGACTCCAGCGTAGCCGGCATCTTCCCGCTGCGCGCTGTGACCGCTCAGGAGAGAGTGCAGTGTAAAGACGTCACCGAGCCCTCTGACCTGAGACGTCACAGAGCGGCAGTGGAAGACACAGGAGCTGCTGCGGAGGCACAGGGAGGGGTAAGTATGGCGCCGGGTGCTGGGGCCCTGAGCAAGCGGGGGGAGGGGAGGGGGGGAGAGGGGAGAGGAGCGGGGAGGAGAGGAGAGGGGAGGGGGGGTGTCACACTTGCCGTCGGGAGAAAAGCGGCCGTAGCCGCTGATCTCCCGACGGTAGCCGCATGGAGGTCAGCGGCGCCTCCGGTCGGGGGACTTATGCTGCAAGCAGCCGGCTGCATCTCCCGGCTGCATCGCCGCTGACCTCCGTGCGGCAGATGAGCCGCTAACGGCCGCCATCTTTTTCTGAAATGCTGCGTCGCTGATTGGCCGCGCCGGACCAATCAGCGACGCGGGATTTCCTGGACAGAAGGACAGACAGACAGACAGACGGGATAAGACAATTATATTAATGACTCTATATAATATATGAGTTTCACTTTTTGTATTGATGAACTGAAAAAAATTAACTTCTTGATGATATTATAATTTAGTGAGATGCACCTATATATACATCGGCCCCAGTGTATCCCATGTGATGTATATACATCGTCCCCAACGTATCCTATGTGATGTATATATGTAGCACCCTGAGGATTCGGCTGCTATAGGAGTATTGCGCCTCAGCCAGAGGTGTGATATTCCACTCCCGGGTAAGGAAGGAGTGTGAAACTGAGCTCGGTAGGCTGCATGCACTACACACATCTCATTTCCGGAGGGCAGACCAACGGTGCTCCCACTTAGAAATGTGCAGGTACGACCGAGTCTGTCCTTGGCTGGAGTGGGAGGGGGGTGGAACATCCCAAGTAGTGTAGGGGCAGATAGGGGGAGCAGCCTGGGTAAAGTTAGGAGCTCATTGGGTGCTGGTCACCTGAGCTCACACATAGAGGGATATATAAGGTGGGCACCAACTAAGAACAGGGTCAGTTGCAGAGAGTAAGTCAGCGAGCAGAGGAGAAGAGCGACCCAGAGTGAGAGAGGAGAAGAAAGACCCAGAGGGGGAAACAGAAAAGAGGACTCCAAGAACCCAAATTAAATCCCCGGGTGAAGAGTCGGCACAGGGTACCGGATCCCAAGCTGGTGGGGGCAAAAACACACCCCAGCCAGAGACCGGAGGCCGTGGGCAGCGTCTGCCACGGCCACCCACCACATCCACCCCGAAGGCATACCACGTGGAGGGTCAGGGAACCCAAGGCCAAGGGTCTCCCAACAGAAGGCCCGAGGGAGCTGGACCTAGGTGGATCACTGGTGGGGACGGCCAGAGGAAAGGACAGAAGGATAGCTCAGGGTCACGCTCCGGACTTATTTGGGGGTTGGCTGAATCCAGGACCTGGTGGACGCAGCACGGCTCGGGTGGTCACTTGAAGCTAGAGTGACCGGGAACATCAGCAGTGAGTAAATATCCTAAACTGCATAACCCGACTCTGTCTTCCTTTAACATCTACACTGCACCACCACAACCCCCATCCTCTGCACCTGATCCCCCTGAGGCTATACCCCTCCCGTTGGGGGTTATCCTATCAAGCTGCACCAACACCATCAGCCTCAGCGGACCCTGCTGCAGCGGCGGCCACAGTGACCGCAACACAACGGGTGGCGTAGTCGACAATAAAGAACTTAATAACATCTGTAGGACTGCCACATACAACTGAGTTTGACACCCTGGGCACGGACCGGGTCACAGCCACTCGGAGACTACAACCCCCATCTGATCCGGCTCCGGGTATTCCCCTGAAAGAAAGGAATATGTCCCAGGGGGTGCGTCAACTTTGGCGTAGTCGGCAGGATTACGTGCCCGCAACACCCGGGTACTGCGTGCCTGAAGAAAAGTGCAAGTTTACCTCAGAAAGAAGCCTCCTGCCGGTTCCGGAGGGTCCCCGCCATCGGACCCCATCACCAGTCGATTCCCGCCGGTTGTCCGCCATTTCCAGCTTTTTCCCGCCATCTGCAGAGTTTCCCGCCACTGGGAAGCGATTCCCGCCAATTCCGAAGATTTCCCGCCTTGGAAGAGCGGACGCCATTATGGGCGTGCCAGAGGGTGGTAAGAAGCCACCTCCCATCGTGGGCCGGGACCGAAAATGGCGCCAAAAGTGGAAACCGCCCCCACCAACGGAGACTGTGATGCTAGAGGTGTCTGTCAGCGTGAAAGAACTGCCCCTGGAGCTGACAGTCACCGAGTTGCCCCGGGACCGCCCTCGAAGTGGGAGGAGACGAAAGAAAAGAACGAAGATGGGTGCCGCCTGGAGCAGTCTGGAGCAAGCGCACCCGGAGACAAGAAGTCTAACAAGGAGTATGGAGAGAGCTTACCCGGAAATGGAGAAAGAGCAGAGCAGCACCGGCCCGCTGGCCAGGAGCCTGCTGGACGAAGAGCAGAGCAGCACCGGCCCGCTGGCCAGGAGCCTGCTGGAAGAAGAGCAGAGCAGCACCGGCCCGCTGGCCAGGAGCCTGCTGGAAGAAGAGCAGAGCAGCACCGACCCGTTGGTCAGGAGCCTGCTGGAAACTACGACCCCACTAGGCCTAGTGGAGGTCCTAGCACAGCTCCCCCGAGACCGGGAGTGTGCACAGACTGCCCTGGAGGGCCTCGCACGGAGGATGGCCCGGGTACAGCGAGAGACATTGGCGGAGTGGAGCCGAGAGATGGCCCAGCAAACCAAGACCCGGAGCACGCCAGCCAAGATGAGGAGACAGACCGCCTCTGAGGATGGCGCGGGAGGACCCAAGGCCGGAGACGGCGCCGAGAAGGGAGCCGAACGAATGGAGGCAGGTAAAGGGGACGTCTATACCCCAAGCCGGGACACCGCGTACCTGCCCCAGCTCCCCGTCGCAGAGCCCGAAAGTCCCCCTGCTGTGCCCGAAAACGCCATGTCACCGACGCAGACTAGGCCCCAACCGGAAGCCGCCGCCGCGACCCCTGTGACGCCATGCGCAACGACCCCGAGCGTGACAAAACAGGAAGCAACACCAGCCTGGTCGCAGGGCCTAGAATTCCCGGGCGTCGCACCACCAACAGCGCCCCCTACCTCCGCGGAGCCTCCGGCCTGGCCGCAAGGCCAGGTAGCCCAGGGCGCCGCCGTCCTAACGGTGCCCTTCACCTTCCAGGTGCCCCAGGCCTGGCCGCAAGGCCTGGGCAACCCGGGCGCCACCACCACCGCGCCCGCGCCCGTAAAACCAAGGGTGCCGCGTCTGGGAGAGGACTTGTTTGCCCAGCACACGTGGCCGGACGGGCAGCCTTTCATCTGGCCCCAGGAATATTATGAACTGGAGCACCAGAGGAGGGTTGGGGCCATGTGTGCACCCCTGATTCCGGCTCCGAAGCCCGTGATAAGGATCTCGCCCCCGCCTGAAGAGACCCAATTTGAGTGGGACCCCACCGGAGAAGATCTAATGGGGTTCACTCAAGAAACCCGGGCAGCTGCAGCGGAGCGTGCTGAGTGCTGCCGACAGCAGCTCGAGGAGTTTGCGAGGGAGCGGAGAGAGAGGCGGGTCCGGGAACAACAGGCCCAAATAAGGAGCGCCGAGCAGAAGAGCCGGGCCAGGAGGGACCCCCGTGCAGCGCACAGTCCCCGCACCACCGGGACTGTAATCAAGTTCAACATGCAGCACGGGTGGGGCTTCATCCGAGACCACAACACCCCCGGCGACGTCTTTGTCACGCGCAGAGACGTGGAGTCCCATCTGCCGGAGGGGCACAGAGGTCGTGACCTTTATATCGGGGACGAGGTCACCTTTACCCGGCACAAGTGTGCCAAAGGACCCTACGCCCTCCACGTGCATCGCCTGACAGAGGAGGAGTTGCGGTGTGAGGAGGAGGAGCGAGAAGACCCGGACGGGTCTAAAGCAACAGCTGACTACAAGAAAAGAGCAGGAGGACGCCGTCGTTGAGGACGGTAGTGAAGGAGACTGTATATAGTTACCCGTAGGGGTACAAAGAAACTGTTTCTGCAAATATAGTCCCCGTTGGGACCAGCTGATGTGAACTGTTAACCCGTTTTACCCTTAATCCCACAGGCTGAGGACTGTGAGCAGCCATTCCTTCCCCTCCCCAACTGGCCGAGGACTGAGAGCGGCCAACTACCCTTGTACATAGTTGCGCGTCCTAAAGCGCCCCCTACTGGTTTTACTGTAAAACCACCTTAAGAAAAGGAACTGTCGCACTTTGCCCGGTCAACAGTTGCACAGTGACCGGAGGAGGAGGAGAGACGACGAGAATGCTTTATATAAAAAGTTTTATTGATGCTGCTAATTAATATGATGTTTTATATGTTTTATATGTTTATGTTTATGAAAAAAAATTGTATGTTTGGATGTTTTTGTCTTACAGCCCGAGGACGTGCTGTGATTTACCAGGGGGAATGTAGCACCCTGAGGATTCGGCTGCTACAGGAGTATTGCGCCTCAGCCAGAGGTGTGATATTCCACTCCCGGGTAAGGAAGGAGTGTGAAACTGAGCTCGGTAGGCTGCATGCACTACACACATCTCATTTCCGGAGGGCAGACCAACGGTACTCCCACTTAGAAATGTGCAGGTACGACCGAGTCTGTCCTTGGCTGGAGTGGGAGGGGGGTGGAACATCCCAAGTAGTGTAGGGGCAGATAGGGGGAGCAGCCTGGGTAAAGTTAGGAGCTCATTGGGTGCTGGTCACCTGAGCTCACACATAGAGGGATATATAAGGTGGGCACCAACTAAGAACAGGGTCAGTTGCAGAGAGTAAGTCAGCGAGCAGAGGAGAAGAGCGACCCAGAGTGAGAGAGGAGAAGAAAGACCCAGAGGGGGAAACAGAAAAGAGGACTCCAAGAACCCAAATTAAATCCCCGGGTGAAGAGTCGGCACAGGGTACCGGATCCCAAGCTGGTGGGGGCAAAAACACACCCCAGCCAGAGACCGGAGGCCGTGGGCAGCGTCTGCCACGGCCACCCACCACATCCACCCCGAAGGCATACCACGTGGAGGGTCAGGGAACCCAAGGCCAAGGGTCTCCCAACAGAAGGCCCGAGGGAGCTGGACCTAGGTGGATCACTGGTGGGGACGGCCAGAGGAAAGGACAGAAGGAGAGCTCAGGGTCACGCTCCGGACTTATTTGGGGGTTGGCTGAATCCAGGACCTGGTGGACGCAGCACGGCTCGGGTGGTCACTTGAAGCTAGAGTGACCGGGAACATCAGCAGTGAGTAAATATCCTAAACTGCATAACCCGACTCTGTCTTCCTTTAACATCTACACTGCACCACCACAACCCCCATCCTCTGCACCTGATCCCCCTGAGGCTATACCCCTCCCGTTGGGGGTTATCCTATCAAGCTGCACCAACACCATCAGCCTCAGCGGACCCTGCTGCAGCGGCGGCCACAGTGACCGCAACACAACGGGTGGCGTAGTCGACAATAAAGAACTTAATAACATCTGTAGGACTGCCACATACAACTGAGTTTGACACCCTGGGCACGGACCGGGTCACAGCCACTCGGAGACTACAACCCCCATCTGATCCGGCTCCGGGTATTCCCCTGAAAGAAAGGAATATGTCCCAGGGGGTGCGTCATATACATTGTCCCCAACGTATCCTATATGATGTATATACACAGGGTTGGATTAAGAGTAGCCAGGGCCCCGGGCAGTTTAAAAGGTGTGGCCCCCACCCCAGGTGCCGGATGTATCACGTGACTTGTCACATGATCCCCTTTGATAGATCATGTGATCAACACACAGATGTTCTGATCACATCTGTAACATACCTGGCGGCGTCCTTGCATGGTGGTCCATCTCCCACTGTGCAGGAGCGCGCACTTGATCTCCAGTCCAGAATGTCTCTCTGGCTTCCCTCCTTGCTGTCTGTTTGTCTGTTTTGGCTGCATAGGGCGACGCCCGCTGAACTTCCTGTTTCTTGTACCTGCTGCGGACACGCCCCTGTTGCACCTTCAGCCTATTGCTGTCCATCTTTGGGTATTTATACCACCTTCTTCCTCAAGATGGCGCCTGAGCATTGTGTCCTGTCAGTCGGCTTTTTGCCTCTGACATGCCAGGTCCTATCCTGTTTTCCTGCCTGTTTTCCAGTTCTGTGTCTGAACTGTGGTCTGTTCTTGTGAACTCGCTCCTTGCCTGTTCCTCCCGCCTTCTAGGGGCCGATTACCTAGATCCGTTCCTGTATCTTGTCTGTCCTGTTTGAACACGCTCCTTGCCTGTTCGTCCCGCCTCTCTGGGGGCCGTATTCCCAGACCCGCTCCTGTATCCCGCTGCAGTGTCGGTCTCCTCCGTACACTCAGTTCCAGTCTGAACTCTCTCCTATCCTTTACCTGTTTTGCCTCTATGTCCGTTCCCTTCCTTTTTCTGCAGAGTCTGAACTCGTACCTAACTCCTGCCTGTTGTCTCTGTACTCCCGTTTGTGAGTTTGTGGTCCACTCGCTACTTCACTGCAAGTACCCTGTGGGTATCTGGCTCTGCCTTTCCCTTCCTGTCTGTTCCGTGTGAACAGAGCCCTGTCCGTCCTGCTCCGGCAGCCTTGCTCCGCTCTTACCCTTTTGCTCACTGCTCCGGCAGTCCTGTCCTGCCCTGCTTCTGCCCGCTGCTCCGGCAGTCCTGTCCTGCCCTGCTTCTGCCCGCTGCTCCGGCAGTCCTGTCCTGCCCTGCTTCTGCCCGCTGCTCCGGCAGTCCTGTCCTGCCCTGCTTGTGCTCGCTGCTCCTGCAGCCCCGTCCTGCTCTGTTCTTACCCACCGCTTTGGGCGTTCCCTCTCTGCTGTGGTTGTCTACCGCATCTGCGGTTCTGTGACCCAGTCTGTACTGGGTCTTAACCTTTCTGTGCTCCAGCCCGTCCTTTCGGCCAGTACCTCCCTGCCTGCATACTCGCCTGTATCTACCCATCTGCATACCTGCCGTGTTTGCTTACATCCACCAGTCTGTGCCAGCCTAACCTGCTTGTTCCAGTAATCCCAGTGTGGGTCAACCCCCGTGTCCG
Source organism: Phyllobates terribilis (assembly GCF_046119375.1). NCBI lineage: Eukaryota > Metazoa > Chordata > Amphibia > Anura > Dendrobatidae > Phyllobates > Phyllobates terribilis. Next base: position 899,358 of record NW_027363010.1, on the reverse strand, counting down.
GAGTTTGACCTGGAGTAGCACCTGGTCCCTCTGCCCGGTTTCTCCCTGGTGCACTGGCGTCGTATGCCGTCGTGCCACCTTGGTCGGATCGGCCAGATACTTAGTCACGCCCCTCCAGGCACTCTCCGGTCCATGGTCCAGTGGAACCACTACAACCGCACACGCCAGTCAGTCCGGGCGTGTGCATAACAACATCTATAGACAGAGAATGAGGAAAACAAATTTCCATAATATAGCACTATATATAGTAGATCAGGGTGGCAGATTAATTTTCCGGAGGGGCCACATGAGAGATCGTGACTGTTATGGAGGCCGATCCAATAGGCCGAAATTAATTCTGCTTCATATTAATATTAACAAAATAATAAAAAAAAATTATATTAATGGTATGACTTAATATTGAGCAGAATTAAGTATGCTGACATCCCTCTAGATACAGTATGAGCCCCCGCATAGCTCCCTAGATACAGTATGAGCCCCCGCATAGCCCCTCTATATACAGTATGAGCCCCCACATAGCCTCCTATATACAGTATGAGCCCCGCATAGCTCCCTAGATACAGTATGAGCCCCTGCAGAGCCCTGTACATATAGTATGAGCCCCCACACAGCCCCCTACATACAGTATGAGCCCCCACATAGCCCTGTACATACAGTATGAGCCCACACACTGCCACCTACATACAGTATGAGCCCCTACAGTTATTTAGATACAAAATGAGTCTGCACATAGCCCCTATATACAGTATGAGCCCGCACATAGCTCCTTATATACAATATGAGCCTGCACATAGCTCCCTATATACAGTGTGAGCCCGCACATAGCTCCTTATATACAATATGAGCCCGCACATAGCTCCCTATATACAGTATAAGCCCGCACATAGCTCCCTATAAACAGTATGAGCCCGCACATAGCGGCCTAGATACAGTATGAGCCCCCGCAGAGCCCTGTACATATAGTATGAGCCCCCACACACCCCCCTACATACAGTATGAGCCCCCGCATAGCCCTGTACATACAGTATAAGCCCACACACTGCCACCTACATACAGTATGAGCCCCTACATAGTTACTTAGATACAATATGAGTCTGCACATAGCCCCTATATACAGTATGAGCCAGCACATAGCTTCCTATATAAAATATGAGTCCGCACATAGCTCCCTATATACAGTATGAGCCTGCACATAGCTCCCTATATACAGTATGAGCCCGCACATAGCTCCCTATATACAGTATGAGCCCGCACATAGCTCCCTATATACAGTATGAGCCCGCACATAGCTCCCTTCTCTGATCGACTGTCGGTTCCACAGCAAGCTCAGAGAATGGTCGACTCCCACTCTGGGGGCGGCAAATTGCAGCTGCCTGGGAGACACCTCTGACCACCGCATGAGGTGGCCCGAAGGCACCCCCCTGACGGCTGTACCCAGGTCACATGCCCCTCCTCTTCCCCTAGGTACGGCCCTGTAGAGTCTATATGAGAATACATGACTATCTATAATATAATCAGGGATGTGTCCGTCTGTCCGAAGCCTCTATAGACTGTGCACGCAATGCGCCTGCACAGTCTGGCCGGAGACAGAAGAACACATCAGATGTTACAGGTGACAGGGAGGAGGACGAGGATAAAGGATTGTAATGACGGAGATCACGGGGTGCGTAAACACTGATTTCATACTGCCATCTTCGGCGCCATTAGGACACATACCTTGATGTCCGGCGAGGTTGGAGGAGTGTGGCGTTGTGGTTCATGCATGCGCAGGTGCGAACTCTGGCGCCACACTCCTCCAGCCTTGCCGGTGTTCGAGGATGCGCTGCAAGCGAGAGGGGAAAAGGCGAGTAGGAGTGTTGTTTTTTTTTTGTATGGATGGAAGAACATCAGAGAAGGCAAGATGGGGGAACATATACCAGGATGGGGGATAAGGATGGGGAGGGAGCACATACCAGGATGGGGAGGGAGCATATACCAGGATGGGGGAGCATTTGGTTTTAGTAATGGGGTCTGGCCCGACGCCGGTTCAGTCATTACTTTGAGTATACAGAGCAACCCCTGTAATCCTGGCCCTGACTGACAGCCGGTCTCAATGTAGAGTCAGTGTCAGTCAGGGCCGGGGGCTCGGTTGCAGAGGACGCTCTGTATACTGAAAGTGGTGACCGAACCGGCACTGCCCTCATGACTGAAACCGAATGCTGGCGAGGAGAATAAAGATCATTTTCTCCCCACTGCATTCAGCTACTGGGCAGTATAAAAACGCTGTTTACCTGAACGCAGGTTAATAGCGTTATTTCCGATGAAAGGATCCCTTTAATTTTGTAGCACATTACTTCAATGAAATGGTGCCGGAGTCAGTGCATGCGCTTACCACGCTATCCAGCGCCATTTTATTGAAGATACTGTTTATGAGAATTTGCAGACACAGTGTCTTAAAAAAAATGGCGCCAAAAATGTACCACTAAAAATGCTTGTGACCCGGGTGTAAAACGGGTTCAATAGCTAGTATAATATACTGTGATACAGACATTAGATGTTATACTATACACATTGTTATATCCCATCTGATGTCTGTACCACAGTATAATATACACTAATCTGTTTACTGGATGTGACATTTTGTACAGGGATATACACTGTACTGATCACACCTGCCTACAGGACCTCACATATCATATATGGATCAGTACAGTATGTGATGTCCTGCAGGTTCAGGGTTGATCAGTCAGTGCAGGATCCTCTATGCAATGTCTGTGGTCGCTCCGCTGGGGCTCAGTGGGATTTATTACAGGACTCTGAATTTTCCTGCAGATCTGGTGATGCTGGAGCCGATGACCCTGAGTAATCTGATCTGCAGCAACGATGAAAGTCCTGCAATAACTTATACAGAGCCCTATCAGAGCGGCCGCTGAACTGACACTATGGAATCTTATGCAAACTCATCAGGAGGGGAGCAGCGTCCTGCAGCCCCCTTCTCACTCCAGACATCCTCTCCAGACCTCATATTTACCGCCATTCACTGACCTGATCCACCAGCTCCTCTCCCGCAGGATAAAGAAGCTCCAGGCGCTGCTGTGTGATGTCAGTCCTGGAGACGCAGCACACAGCGCGCAGGGTGCGTGTCTGCCTCCCTGTGATGTGGCCGGCGTCTAAAAGGTACAGTGCGGTCCCCCTGCCAAACCTGCCCCTGCCTCCGCACAAAACATTATAATGAGGGCAATCTGGCCATGGGTCCACCTGAAGCCTCGGGCCCCGGGCGGTAGCCCAAATTGCCCTCATTATAATCCGTATATACATCAGCCCCAGTGAATCCCATGTGATGTATATACATCGTTCCCAGCATATCCCATCTGATGTATATACATCGGCCCCAGCGTATCTTATGTGATGTATATAGATCGCCCACAGCACATCCCCTCAGAAGTATATACATCGGCCCCATTGTATCCTATGTAATGTATATATATCATCCCCAGTGTATCCTATGTAATGTATATGCATCGGCCCCAGATTATACTATCTGATGTAAACAGCATAATTAAGTACTGTATATAGTGTGGACCTGTGTATATAGCATGTAGTGAGGTGCTGTGTGTAATATATAGTGTAGATGTGATGTGAATATAATATGTGTGTATAGCATATAGTGTGGGCTGCACATTTTATATAAAAGGCACATCTCTACACTATATAGTATACACACAGCTCCATACCATGTTTTATAACCCAGTATATAGTGTGGAGCTCTGTATATGGTGTGGACTTCCCACTAAAAGTTATGTACTCAGGCACAGCACCACACTAAATAACTATATACACAGCTTCATAGTTCATACTATAATATATATACTATAATATTTACTACATGTATATACAATGGTCCCAGTGTTTGTGTGGGTATATATATATATATATATATTTAGATGTTTGTAGCATATATTTTGGAGCTATGTATGCTGTGTATAATTCTCCTTATGGCCACGGCCTCACTATCAGTATTTGGTCAGTATTCGGTCAGTATTTTTTCTCAGGAGTTGGAGACAAAACCAGGAGTTGGTGATAAATCCAGAATTGGTGACTTGTTTCTATTATACCTTTTCTCTGATTGTTCCTCACCTGGTTTTGGCTCCCACTCCTAAGAAAAAATACTGACCAAATACTGATAATGGGGCCGTGGCCTTACACACAGTATATATAGGACTTGAGAAGTGGTACTTTGCAGTGTACTGTATATATACAGAATAATACGGATACTGACAATTGCAACCAGCATACAGACAGAAGTGGTACTGTGCAGTGTATACTGTATATACAGAATAATACAGATACTGCGGAAATAATACTGACCGAATACTGACCAAATACTGATAGTGAGGCTGTGGCCTAAGTCTCAGTATCTGTATTATTCTGCATATTTACACTGCACAGTACCACTTCTCCTGCCCTGTATACTGGGTGTAATTCTCAGTATCTTTATTATTCTGTATATGTACACTGCACAGTACCACTTCTCCTGCCCTGTATACTGATGTAAATCTCAGTATCTGTATTATTCTGTGTATATACTGTATATAGACTGTATATACACTGCACAGTACCACTTCTCCTGCCCTGTATACTGATGTAAATCTCAGTATCTGTATTATTCTGTGTATATAAATTGACTGCAATATTCTCAGTATCTGTATTAATCTGTATATATACACTGCACAGTACCACTTCTCCTGTCCTGTATACTGATGTAAATCTCAGTATCTGTATTATTCTGTGTATATAAATTGACTGCAATATTCTCAGTATCTGTATTAATCTGTATATATACACTGCACAGTACTACTTCTCCCGTCTTGTATACTGGTTTTAATTCTCAGTATCTGTATTATTCTGTGTATATACTGTATATAGACTGTATATAGACTGCACAGTACCACTTCTCCTGTCCTGTATGCGGAGTGTAATTTTCAGTATTTGGATTATTCTGTATACATATAGACTGCACAGTGCCATTTCCTCTCTCCTATTCTTGGAGAGGCTGTATTACAGTTAGGTAGAGTCATTATTGCTTTATAATTTTCTACATTCCTATGGGCAAATAAAAATACATTTTGAAATCCTGTTTAAATGGGTTATCCCAAGTTTGGAAGTTATCCCCCTTCTTATGGATAGGGGATGGCTTTCTGATCACTGCGGACCTAACCACTGGGACCACCATGATCCAGAGAAACGGAACTGTGAAAAGATAAATGGAGCTGTGGTTGATGATGCGCACTGCTGCGCCATTCACGTGGGGCTCTTCAAATAACTCCTTTAAGAGAGTGCTGAGGGCATGACCAAGAAAAGTAACACATAGGTGCGCTTGTACACATCTGTAGATGGACAAAGACAGCGGTGCACACAGCGCGCAGCGCAAAGTTTACCCTTATGTACAGCACCATACAGAAAATGGCACTATATAAAATAGAGCAGGGGTGGGAGATTAATTTTCCCAAGGGGCCACATGAGAGACCATGATTGTTGTGGAGACCAAACCAATAGGCTGAAATTAATTCTGCTCAATGTTAATATTAACATATTAATTATAATTATTTTTTATAATATAATATTTAATAATAATAAATAATAATAACTTAATATTGAGCACAATTAAGTATGCTGACATCCCCCTATATACAGTATGAGCCCTCCCACATCACCCCCTACATACAGTATGAGCCACCACATAGCCCCCTACATACAGTAAGAGCCCCACATAGCTCCTTATATACAGTGTGAGCCCCCAGATAGCGCCTTAGGTACAGTATGAGCCTCCATATAGCCTCCTATATACAGTATGAGCCTCCACATAGCCTCCCATATACAGTATGAGCCTGCGCATAGCTCCCTAGATACAGTATGAGCCCCCATATAGCTCTCTAGATACAGTATGAACCCTCGCATAGCTCCCTAGATACAGTAGATACAGTATGAACCCTCGCATAGCTCCCAGGATACAGTAGATACAGTATGAACCCTCGCATAGCTCCCTAGACACAGTAGATACAGTATGAACCCTCGCATAGCTCCCTAGACACAGTAGATACAGTATGAACCCTCGCATAGCTCCCAGGATACAGTAGATACAGTATGAACCCTCGCATAGCTCCTTAGACACAGCAGATACAGTATGAACCCTCGCATAGCTCCCTAGACACAGTAGATACAGTATGAACCCTCGCATAGCTCCCTAGACACAGTAGATACAGTATGAACCCTCGCATAGCTCCCAGGATACAGTAGATACAGTATGAACCCTCGCATAGCTCCCTAGACACAGTAGATACAGTATGAACCCTCGCATAGCTCCCAGGATACAGTAGATACAGTATGAACCCTCGCATAGCTCCCTAGACACAGTAGATACAGTATGAACCCTCGCATAGCTCCCTAGATACAGTAGATACAGTATGAGCCCCCGCATAGCTCCATAGATACAGTATGAGCCCCGTGCATAGCTCCCAAGATACAGTATGAGACCCCGCATAGCCTCCTAGATACAGTATGAGACCCCGCATAGACTCCTAGATACAGTATGAGACCCCGCATAGCCTCCTAGATACAGTATGAGACCCCGCATAGACTCCTAGATACAGTATGAGACCCCGCATAGCCTCCTAGATACAGTATGACACCCCGCATAGCCTCCTAGATACAGTATGAGCCCCGTGCATAGCTCCCAAGATACAGTATGAGCCCCCGCATAGACTCCTAGATACAGTATGACACCCCGCATAGACTCCTAGATACAGTATGAGACCCCACATAGCCTCCTAGATACAGTATGAGACCCCACATAGCCTCCTAGATACAGTATGAGACCCCGCATAGCCTCCTAGATACAGTATGAGACCCCACATAGCCTCCTAGATACAGTATGAGACCCCGCATAGCCTCCTAGATACAGTATGAGACCCCACATAGCCTCCTAGATACAGTATGAGACCCCACATAGCCTCCTAGATACAGTATGAGCCCCTGCATAGCCTCCTAGATATAGTATGAGACCCCACATAGCCTCCTAGATACAGTATGAGCCCCTGCATAGCTTTTTGGTATTAATCTAAATTGAATACATTTTTAATTTTTAAATGGATAAATTTGTTAGCTAGTTATTACTAATCCTCAGATATACATCAGTTTTTTGTACACTGGTCCACACGCACATGTAGACACACACACTCACTCACAAACACACACGCAGTCACACACATACACACACATGCAGTCACGCACATACACACATGCAGTCGCGCACATACACACACATACGTAGTCACGCACATACACACACATGCAGTCACGCACATACACACATGCAGTCACACACATACACACACATGCAGTCACGCACATACACACACATATGCAGTCACACACATACACACATGCAGTCACGCACATACACACATGCAGTCACGCACATACACACACATACGCAGTCACACACATACACACACATGCAGTCACGCACATACACACACATGCAGTCACACACATACACACACATGCAGTCACACACATACACACACATGCAGTCACACACATACACATGCACGCAGTCACGCACATACACACACATGCAGTCACGCACATACACACACATGCAGTCACGCACATACACACACATGCAGTCACGCACATACACACACATGCAGTCACGCACATACACACACACGCAGTCACACACATACATACACACACATGCAGTCACGCACATACACACACATGCAGTCACGCACATACACACACATGCAGTTACGCACATACACACACATGCAGTCACGCACATACACACACATGCAGTCACGCACATACACACACATGCAGTCACGCACATACACACACATGCAGTCACACACATACACACACATGCAGTCACACACATACACACACATGCAGTCACACACATACACACACATGCAGTCACACACATACACACACATGCAGTCACACACATACACACACATGCAGTCACGCACATACACACACATGCAGTCACGCACATACACACACACGTAGTCACGCACATACACACACACGCAGTCACACACATACACACACATGCAGTCACGCACATACACACACATGCAGTCACACACATACGCAGACACACACATACACACACACGCAGTCACGCACATACACACATGCAGTCACACACAGACACACACATGCAGTTACGCACATACACACACATACGCATTCACACACATACACACACACGCAGTCACGCACATACACACACACGCAGTCACGCACATACACACATGCAGTCACACACATACACACACATGCAGTCACGCACATACACACACATGCAGTCACACACATACGCAGACACACACATACACACACACGCAGTCACGCACATACACACATGCAGTCACACACAGACACACACATGCAGTTACGCACATACACACACATACGCATTCACACACATACACACACACGCAGTCACGCACATACACACACACGCAGTCACGCACATACACACACATGCAGTCACGCACATACACACACATGCAGTCACGCACATACACACACATGCAGTCACGCACATACACACACATGCAGTCACACACATACGCAGACACACACATACACACACACGCAGTCACGCACATACACACATGCAGTCACGCACATACACACACATGCAGTCACACACATACACACACATGCAGTCACGCACATACACACACATGCAGTCACGCACATACACACACATGCAGTCACACACATACGCAGACACACACATACACACACACGCAGTCACGCACATACACACATGCAGTCACGCACATACACACACATGCAGTCACACACATACGCAGACACACACATACACACACACGCAGTCACGCACATACACACATGCAGTCACACACAGACACACACATGCAGTTACGCACATACACACACATACGCATTCACACACATACACACACACGCAGTCACGCACATACACACACACGTAGTCACGCACATACACACACACACGCAGTCACACACATACACACACATGCAGTCACGCACATACACACACATGCAGTCACACACATACGCAGACACACACATACACACACACGCAGTCACGCACATACACACATGCAGTCACACACAGACACACACATGCAGTTACGCACATACACACACATACGCATTCACACACATACACACACGCGCAGTCATGCACATACACACACGCGCAGTCATGCACATACACACACATACGCAGTCACGCACATACGCATGCAGTCTTGCAAATACACAAACATGCAGTCAACACTCAGTCACGCACACACGTAGTCTTGTACACACATGCAGTCTTTTACACAAGCAGTCACACACACGCAGTCATGCACACAGTCAGACACCAGCAGGCATGCGCACACATGGTCATACACACACGGTCATGCACATGCAGTCACGCATATACGCACATGCAGTCACACACATACACACACACACGCGCAGTCATGCACATACACACACATGCAGTCACGCACATACACACACATACGCAGTCATGCACATACACACACATACGCAGTCACGCACATACACACACATACGCAGTCACGCACATACACACACACGTAGTCACGCACATACACACACACGTAGTCACGCACATACACACACACGCAGTCACGCACATACACACACATGCAGTCACACACATACACACACATGCAGTCACGCACATACACACACATGCAGTCACGCACATACACACACATGCAGTCACGCACATACACACACATACGCAGTCACACACATACACACACATACGCAGTCACACACATACACACATGCAGTCACACACATACACACACATGCAGTTACGCACATACAGACACATACGCAGTCACGCACATATGCATGCAGTCTTGCAAATACACAAACATGCAGTCAACACTCAGTCACGCACACACGTAGTCTTGTACACACATGCAGTCTTTTACACAAGCAGTCACACACACGCAGTCACATACACTCACGCGGTCATGCACACAGTCAGACACCAGCAGGCATGCGCACACATGGTCATACACACACGGTCATGCACATGCAGTCACGCATATACGCACATGGAGTCACGTATACACATGCAGACTTGCACATATACGGGTCACAGAAATGTGCGCACACAAACATATACAGACATATATAAAGACACATACAGACATAAACATATTTGAAGACATACAGAAAAATACATGTAAACAGACATATCACATATTACAACTGTGCTGGTCTCAGAGATGGTCTTCAATGTCCAAGGGCTACTAAATGGATTTGATGCTTACATTCATGTGATAATTTACCCCATACTGTAAATAATACTAATATTAGTGGTTTCCCTGGGAAGAAGCTAAACCACCCTAGCCACCGGTCTGAGGGTCCTTGGGATACTACAATTTAGGGTAAGCGGTCATAGGCCCTTTGGTCCATTATTCTGATACTTATACATTTGCTGATGGTGGCCCTGGGAGTTGGTATTTTAGTGGCACACTTAGTGCTTATACTCTCACCACTTGCCCTATATAGATTACCTGGGTCAACCTGTTACCACTAGCCTAAAACACCCGGCTTTTCCCAGCCTATACCTTGCATAGAGCTATATATAATCTCTGATTGGTTTTCCCCTGGGGGGTTTCCTTACACTTACCCCTATGCACACTGTTTTTGTCTTTATTGTCTATTTGCTATTATGTATACATCTGTATTTAATAAAGATTTTGTCATATCTTTGCATAAGAAACTCCTAGTTTCTCTGTTTTTTTCCAAATGATACTAATATTAGTGGTTTCCCTAGGAGCATCAGGACCTAAGATGTTATTATACAGATGAGGGAACACTGCGAAAAATGTAATAATCTATAGTAAGGGGTATATTGGGCCTCATTTACCCCAAAAATGTCCTTGTTACCCATCCCAAGAAGTCAGAGCTCAGTGTAATGAGTACAATGCTGCACGTTACTAAATCATTGTGCCGTCTATAAACATGGACCAGTGCATCCTACTGTAAACTCTAGACATATTAGCTGTCATCCAAAGAGCACCATGACCTAAAGAATCAGGGGAATCTTGGGGTGATGGCTGATAAATCTGCTTTTTAAAAATAAAATAAAAAAAATAAAAAAATTGAGGTTTTATTACTATTGATAACAAAGCCAATTTTAATATCAGACAGTATTTCTGAATAAGGCCTAATGTTACCCCTACTATTGTTAAAATATTAGCTGTCACCCCAAAGCCAAAACCAGGTGAGGAACAATCAGAAAAAAGGTATAATAGAAACAAGTCACCAACTCTGCATTTATCACCCACTCCTGGTCTTGGCTCCCACTCCTGAGAAAAAATACTGACTGAATACTGACCAAATACTGATAGTGGGGCCGTGGCCTAAGAGCTAAAGTCGGTCTCAGGGGTAGGTAAGCCTTTTTATCATGCTCTCCCACTGCTAACTTATAAAGGAGGCAGAAAAGCGTTTGCCGACATATGATGTAATAGCTCCTCCAATGTCAGGTCTCTGTATGGAGCAGGTTCAGGAGCTGAGCCCGCATCATACTGGGCAGATGCCTGTACACATAACACCGACAATGAATGGGGTATAGCTACACATCCAGGAAAAAAATACATGTGTATAATCATTAAGGTCCACTGGACCACAATTCAAGTATGAAATGACCTACAACAATCCAGTAAGGATTAAATAATACAGCAGACATAATGGAGTAAATTCTTTATTTGGATAAATCAGTGATCAGACATAGAAAAATACGTAAAAAAACATGTAATTGACAACTATACATTAAAACACACGTGGGGTGTAGAGACACAGCCTATGTATTGAATAGTGGTTCTCCCTAGGATGCACATATATTGGATTTCATCCAGTAAATACATGAATACAAGTAAATTAACACCATCGATATATTAAATACATAAAGTGCATGTGCAGATATATATATGTATATACCAGAATAACATCAAAGAGAAAAACAGTACATCTAATATAATAAATAGGAAAAATCTCATATAATTCTTGTGACACATAACTTGAATATATGGCCGTAATAATGTACATAGTGCAAAAGTCATTGGCCAACATAAGAATAAATATCAGGATATAATGAAGAAATAAAGATGGGATGAGCCAAATCCAGAGGCAGTATGGCATGAGCGGGGTAGGGCTGTGTGACCTCCACCCACAGGCGTTTTGCTCGCGGTTCTACAGGGAGATGCCTGTACACAGCCGGCATCTGTAACCGCAGCCATCAGAGATTGTTCTGATCGCTGCTGTTACACTGATCACTGGCTGCGGATGGGTTATCATGGCAGCTGACTATGAGAACTACTAGGATGAGTTTAAAATAAATGTTCCTGTGCTGAGATAATCTTATAAATGTGCCCCTGCTGTGTACTGTGTAATGGCCGTGTCTGACCGTGCTGGACAATGGTCTGATCATACCACAGCTCCTGGGCAGGAGGAAGCAAAAGAGGATACAGACAGGATCACAAAGGATTATTTCTTTCAGGAAAAATATTGCTTAAAAACAGACAGCAAAATGTTTTGCCTCACAAAATGAATCAGCTGTGATCCCGTGTTGTAATGTCTGTATACTCTTTTGTGTCCTCCCCTGCCCAGGAGCTGTGGTATGATCAGACCATGGCCCTGTAAGGTCAGACACATCCATTACACAGCACAAACCAGGGGCACATTTATAAGATTATCTCAGCACAGGAACATGTTTTTAACACATCCAATTGTAGAACTTATTTTTACTCCAAGATCTATTAGTTAAAATGTACTTTGTTTGTGGGAAAACCCTTTAAATTCCATAAGAGGACTGAAAAAATAAAGTAAACATACATAAAAAAGTGTTAAAAATATAAACCAAATAAAAACTTATAATAATTTGAATCAACCCTTTTCCTTTATTAAGTATAAAAAAAAATAATTATATTATTATCAAAATATTCAATTAAGTGTGTTTTTGGCCGACACACTTTCCTAACAAAAGGCAATAAAATGTGATCAAAACATCTCCCCACCTCACAAAAAAAAGAATAAAACATTTGCAGGTCTTAGAAAATGGACGCACAAACCCAATGTTTTTTTATTTACAAATGTTCACATTTTTTTCATCACTAGTGTTGAGCATTCCGATACTGTAATATCGGGTATCGGCCGATATTAGCGGTATCGGAATTCCGATACTTAATTCCGATACTTTTACAATATCGAATACCGGAATCGGAAGTTCCCATAATGCCTGCGCTCTGCAGTGTCTCTGAAGGATGACAAGCTGGATGGCAGCGCTCAGCTGAGATCCAGTCTCTCATCAGAATGCCATCCCGGCGTGGGAGAATTCTCCTGATCGTTTAAAAGCCGGCGGGCGGTAAAAAGCCGCCGGCTTTTAAACAATCACACAGCCCCATACTGCTTCCCTGCAGCCTCCCACCCGATCCTCCGCTCCCCTCGCCACCTCCCATCCCGATCGTAAGTTAGGACCGGGCGGGGAGCGCAGCACCAAGGAGCAGGGAGCGAAGGACCCGGGCGGGGAAGTCGGCAGTGAAAAGACTTCACCGCCGGCTTTCCCGTTCTGTGCTGCGCTTTCCCGCCGGTTATTTCAAATGAACAGCTGAGGTATCAGGTGATGCTGATCAGCTGTTCATTTGAAGTCGCCGCGGTGCCCTCGGAAGGTTCATGTGAGTTCATGCTTGACTGCATTGCATGAACTCACATGAACTTTCCCACGGTCGCACAGGTCAGCCTCACCTCCCAGACGATCAGCCCGTCATGATTGGTGTGTGTGGGTGTCTGTGCGTGTGTCTGCGAGTGTGTGCGGGTGTCTGTGCGTGTGTCTGCGAGTGTGTGCGGGGTGTCTGTGCGATGTCTGCGGGTGTGTGCGATGTCTGCGGGTGTGTGCGGTGTCTGTGCGATGTGTGCGGGTGTGTGCGGTGTCTGTGCGATGTCTGCGGTGTCTGTGCGATGTCTGCGAGTGTGTGCGGTGTCTGTGCGATGTCTGTGAGTGTGTGCGGGGTGTCTGTGCGATGTCTGCGGGTGTGTGCGATGTCTGCGGGTGTGTGCGGTGTCTGTGCGATGTGTGCGGGTGTGTGCGGTGTCTGTGCGATGCCTTCAGTGTCTGTGCGATGTCTGCGAGTGTGTGCGGCGTCTGTGCGATGTCTGCGGGTGTGTGCGGTGTCTGTGCGATGTCTGCGAGTGTGTGCGGTGTCTGTGCGATGTCTGCGGGTGTGTGCGTGCAGGCAGACATAGGCCGATGTGACACTACTACTCCCATCGGCCTATGTCTGTCCCCCGTCCACTCGTGCCAGCAGGATCAGCTCGATGGGAGCAGTAGTTCCCATCAGCCTGATCCTGCTATTTAAATTGCCCTACTGTGTCCCCAATAAATTTTAAATACATGTCATTGGTGGCCAGTGGTTGCCTACAATAAATTAGTTCATACATTACCTGTCCCCGCCGATCGCCACCTAAAATAAAGTAAAAAATAAAAAACTACACCTATACTCACCTAGACACCTAATTCCCCGAAGCCATCGATCTCCTGTAATAAAATATAAAATAATAAACCACAACCTTATCCTTATCCCTCCGTAGTAGTCCACGAGTGTCCCACGATGATCTCCAGTTTAGAGCAGCCACATAAAATGTGACCGCTCTGAACCGCTGCCGCTGCTAGAATGATGGGGCCGTAAAGCAGCCCCGTCATGCGGGTTCACCGGAGTTCAGGCAGCGCTGCTCCGGTTAGCTGCTTTACGGCCCTGCTGTATCGTGAGAAATTCCCACGGTACAGCACTGCCGTAAAGGAGGTCTCCGGAGCTGCGCTGCCTGAATGCACTCCGGTGACCTCAGTCAGTGGCTCCCGCTGCCGGGAGCGGACGTGTTCCCGGCAGTGTGAGCTTACAGCAGCCATGCACAGCTGTCACCATCTCCAGTTGTGACAGCTGTGCATGGGAGATCAGCGCAGGAACGTGGACAGGTAACTATTTTTTTTTAGTAAACTAAGAATTAAATAAAATTGTGTGTTTTATTTCAAATAAATTATTTTTTTCTGGGTGTAGTGTGTTTTTTCTTTTTAACACTTTGTAGGTTAGTAATGGGGGTGTCTTATAGACGCCCATCATTACTAACCCAGGCTTCATGGCAGCTGGCGGTGACATGAACCCCAACCCTATTACCCCCTGCCACCGCACCAGGGCAGCGTGGAAGAGCGAGGCTAAGTGCCAGAATTGGCGCATCCTATGGATGTGCCATTTCTGGGGCGGCTGACGGTTGGTGTTTCTAGCCTGGGAGGGGGCCAATATTCATGGCACCCTTCCTGGGCTATTAATATCAGCCCCCAGCTGTCTGCCTAGCCTTTGCTAGCTATTAAATAGGGGGTCCCCCATTTTAATAGCTAGTAAAGGCTAGGTATTCAGCTGGGGGCTGATATTAGTAGTCTGGGAAGCTCCGTGGGTATTACCCCCTTCCCAGGCTTCAAACATCTGCCCCAGCCGTCTGCTTAACTTCCGCTAGAGCCTAAAATTATGGGGGATCCCACGCCAATTTTATTTTAAATAAATCCTTTATTTTAACACTAAATGACATTTGAGGAGTTAATAAAGATGCAGTCCCTAAATTATTATTTATTTTTTAATTAATATTTCCCAAAAATTTTGACGTGGGCTTTGCCATATTTTTGTATGCCAGCCAGGTACATCATCCAGCTTCTATGAACGCGCCATTTTCCGGGGTGGCTGCGGACTGCAATTTGCACCAGGGGGGGGGGGCCAGAAAGCTTGGGCCTCCCTGCGCTGCAGATTCCATCCCCCAGCTGCCTAGTTGTACCTGGCTGGACACACAAATAGGGAGAAGCCCCACGTATTTTTTTTTTAAATTATTTCAGGAAATTCATGAAATAATTAAAAAAAAATTGATGTGGGGCTTCGCCCTATATTTGTGTCCAGCCAGGTACAGCAGGCAGGAACGGGCTGCCCCCAACCACCAGCTGCCTATTTGTACCTGGTTGGACGCAACAATATAGGGAAGCCCTTTTTTTCTTAATTATTTCATGAATTTCATGAAATAATAAAAAAAAAAAAATACGTGGGGCTTCGCCCTATTTTTGTGTCCAGCCAGGTACAACAAGGCAGCTGGGGGCTGGAATCCGCAGCGCAGGGAGGCCCAAGCTTTCTGGGCCCACACGCAGCAAATTGCAGTCCGCAGCCACCCCGGAAAATGGCGCGTTCATAGAAGCGCCATCTTCTGGCGCTGTACCCAACTCATCCAGGGCCCTGGTGCGGTGGCTCACTGGGTAATAAAGGGGTTAAGGCCAGCTTGGCATTATCAGCTGGCCCTAAGCCCGAAATTCATGGGGTCACGCCAATATTAGACATGACCACCATGAATTTCTAGTAAAGTATTTAAAAAAAACACAACACCCAGAAAAAAGTCCTTTAATTGAAATAAACACACAATTCTTTATTGTTCTAAATTAAACTCTACTTACCATCACGCCCATTCCAGCTGAAGCCAACGATCTCCTGCAATAAAAGAAAAATAATAAAGCAACCTCATCCTTACCTTTCCATGGTTCCCACGACAGCTTCAGCTCTGCTACATCGAGATGACAGGCTGGACCCCAGCAGAACGCTGCCATCCAGCCTGTCATCCCGCGGACACTGAGAAGCGCAGGCATGCTTGCGCTCCTCAGTGTCTCTCTGTGACGGCATAAAGATGAGCCGAGGTCATGTCCAATGAACTCGGCTCACCTCATGCACGTCACTGACAGCGTGGGAAAATTCTCCTGCACTCAGCGCTTCAGCGTGAGAATTTTCCCACGCTGTCAGTGACGTGAATGAGGTGAGGTCATGTCCAATGAACTCAGCTCACCTCATGCACGTCACTGACAGCGTGGGAAAATTCTCACGCTGAAGCGCTGAGTGCAGGAGAATTCTCCCACGCTGTCAGTGACGTGCATGAGGTGAGCTGAGTTCATTGGACATGACCTCGGCTCATCTGGATGCCGTCACAGAGAGACACTGAGGAGCGCAAGCATGCCTGCGCTTCTCAGTGTCCGCGGGATGACAGGCTGGATGGCAGCGTTCTGCTGCGGTCCAGCCTGTCATCTCGATGTAGCAGAGCTGAAGCTGTCGTGGGAACCATGGAAAGGTAAGGATGATGTTGGTTTATTATTTTTCTTTTATTGCAGGAGATCGTTGGCTTCAGCTGGAATGGGCGTGATGGTAAGTAGAGTTTAATTTAGAACAATAAAGAATTGTGTGTTTATTTCAATTAAAGGACTTTATTCTGGGTGTTTGTGTTTTTTTGTAACTTTGACTATGGGGTTAGTAATGGGGGTGTCTTATAGACGCCTCTCCATTACTAACCTGGGCTTGATGTCAGCTGGCATTATAAGCTGACATCAACCCCAAACCTATTACCCCACTGCCACCGCTACAGGGCAGTGGAAAGAGCGAGGCTAAGTGCCAGAATTGGCGCATCCTATGGATGCGCCATTTCTGGGGCGGCTGACGGCTGGTGTTTCTAGCCTGGGAGGGGGCCAATATTCATGGAACCCTTCCTGGGCTATTAATATCAGCCCCCATCTGTCTGCCTAGCCTTTGCTAGCTATTAAATTAGGGGGGACCCCACGTCATTTTTTTTGGGGGTCCCCCATTTTAATAGCTAGTAAAGGCTAGGTATTCAGCTGGGGGCTGATATTAGTAGCCTGGGAAGCTCCGTGGGTATTACCCCCTTCCCAGGCTTCAAACATCTGCCCCAGCTGTCTGCTTAACCTCCGCTAGAGACTAAAATTAAGGGGAACCCCACGCCAATTTTTTTTTAAATAAATCCTTATTTTAACACTAAATGACAAGTACAGTAATCAACACTGTCACTGTACTTCATATATATGTGACTGACATGTTTCTATCTATCTAATCTATGTGTGAAGCTCTATTCTTTCTGTTGTAAATTGTCGGGTACCAGTGTATGCCGCTGATGAATTGCCGGCTTTTCGCATAATACATTCTACATTATTCTTAGTTGTTTTACTTCATGTAGAATTAACCTACAAGGAAAGAAAGGGTTTATTTTCATTCCGATATTTGTGTCCCATTGACTTGCATTGGTTTCCGGTATCGGAATCGGCGATATCCGATACTTTTTGGGTATCGGTCCGATCCAATCCGATACGATATTTCCTGATATCGGAAGGTATCGCTCAACACTACTGATAAGTCCAAATTTGAGATCTTTCGTTCCAACCACTGTGACTTTGTGCGATGCAGAAAAGGTGAACGCATGGACTCTACATGCCTGGTTCCCACCGTGAAGCATGGAGAAGGAGGTGTGATGGTGTGGGGGTGCTTTGCTGGTGACACTGTTGGGGATTTATTCAAAATTTAAGGCATACTGAACCAGTATGGCTACCACAGCATCTTGCAGCGGCATGCTATTCCATCCGGTTTGCGTTTAGTTGGACCATCATTTATTTTTCAACAGGACAATGACCCCAAACACACCTCCAGGCTGTGTAAGGGCTATTTGACCAAGAAGGAGAGTGATGGGGTGCTACGCCAGATGACCTGGCCTCCACAGTCACCAGACCTGAACCCAATCGAGATGGTTTGGGGTGAGCTGGACCGCAGAGTGAAGGCAAAAGGGCCAACAAGTGCTAAGCATCTCTGGGAACTCCTTCAAGATTGTTAGAAGACCATTTCCCGTGACTACCTCTTGAAGCTCATCAAGAGAATGCCAAGAGTGTGCAAAGCAGTCATCAAAGCAAAAGGTGGCTACTTTGAAGAACCTAGAATATAAGACATATTTTCAGTTGTTTCACACTTTTTTATTAAGTATATAATTCCACATGTGTTAATTCATACTTTTGATGCCTTCAGTGTGAATGTACAATTTTCAGAGTCATGAAAATACAGAAAAATCTTTAAATAAACTTTTGGTCTGTACTGTATATATAATATAATGCTACATGTCTCCCTCTGTCTGAAGCCTTTAAAGACTTGGCAAGTGCTACATGCCTGCGCAGTCTGGCTCTAGACAGAAGAACCTATTACGTTACAGGTAAGAGGAGTGTATGGCGCCGGAGATTGCGGTATGCGTAGACACTGAACACATACCGCGATCTCCGGCGCCATACTTACCTGACCGGGAGGAGCGTTGCAGCGGTGCTTCTCTTCTCGCCGGAGACCAGGGCAGGAGTGAAGGCGTTGGAATCGGCACATGTGCATAGCTCTATCCGGCGCCATTTTACTGAAGACATATTTGCAGTGTGTCTTCAGTAAAATGGCGTTGAACAGCACGGTATGGTCACGCGCGTACTCTGGCGCCGCACTGCTCCCCCGGCAGAACAGGATACAGTAGCACTGGAGCACAGGGAAGAAAGGTGAGTATGTGTTTATTTTTTTGTATGTGTGCACCGTGAAAGGGATGAGGGGTGCCATACATACCAGGAATGGGGTGTGACGGGTACCATACATACCAGGAAAGGGGTGTGAGGGGTACCATACATACCAGGAAAGGGGTGTGAGGGGACCATGCATACCAGGATTGGGGGATGAGGGGTACAATGCATACCAGGATTTGGGGGGTGACTGAACCATGAAAACCAGGATTGGGGGGTGAGGGGTGCCATACATACCAGGATTGGGGGGTGAGGGGTGCCATACATACCAGGATTGGGGGGTGAGGGGTGCCATACATACCAGGACTTGGGGGGTGACTGAACCATGAAAACCAGGATTGGGGGGTGAGGGGTGCCATACATACCAGGATTGGGGGGTGAGTGGTGCCATACATACCAGGATTGGGGGGTGAGGGGTACCATGCATACCAGGATAGGAAAGTGGGGTTCCATGCATACCAGAATAGGGATGAGGGGTACCATGCATACCAGGATTGGGGGATGAGGGGACCATGCATACCAGGATTGGGGGATGAGGGGACCATGCATACCAGGATTGGGGGATGAGGAGGCCATACATACCAGGATTGGGGATGAGAGAGTCATGCATACCAGGATTGGGGATGAGAGAGCCATGCATACCAGGATGGGGGATGAGGAGGCCATACATACCAGGATTGGGGGATGAGGGGTACCATACATACCCGGATTGGGATGAGGGGTGCCATGTATACCAAGATGAGGGGTACCATAAATACAAGAATAGGAATGAGGGGTACCATGCATACCAGGATGAGGGATGGGTTGCCATGCATACCAGGATGAGGGGTAACATACATAACAGGATAGGGATGAGGTGCACCATAAATACCAAGATGAGGGATAGGGTGCCATGCACATCAGGAAGAGGGATTGAGTGCCATACATACCAGGATTGGCGAATGAGCAGTGCCATACATACCAGGATGAGAGATGGGGTGCCATGCATACCGGATTGGGATGAGGGGGTGCCATGCATACCCGGATTGGGGTGAGGGGTGCCATGCATACCCGGATTGGGGATGAGGGGACAGGATGGGGGCAGCACAAATACCAGGATGGGGGGCAGCACATACCAGCATGGGAGACCATATACCAATAAAAATGCTCGCCACCCGGGCGTAGAACAGGTTCAATAGCTAGTGTGTGTGTGTGTGTGTGTGTGTGTGTGTGTGTATATATATATATATATATATATATATATATATATATATATATATATCTATCTATAACATGGTTGCCAAAAATAAAAAATCCTAGTGATTGCACAGATACGTAGCACAATGTGAATGTTAATCTATATAATTGACATTAACTAAGGGGAAATGTAAGCGTCTGTAGAACTACTAAAAGGATATCTTCATAGTGTGACAAAGTCTCTGGTAGTGTGTCAGAAGGGAGGTATGTGTCGCTGAGACTCTTAGACTCAGTGATGTGAAAACATGCAAGTTCTCATGCACAAGTAGGTGCAGAGAGAGTTAATAGAACGATATTTACAAGGGAATGTTTTCAGTGGATAACGAAAGTGTAGGGAGGAACGTTATCCACCTTCATTCCAATCAGGGGAGTGTCTGGGCTTTAAATAGTCAGCCCTGACACTCAGGTGTGTTCAGTACCTGGGGAAACTTTGTTCTAGGAAGGAGCTAGCACATGCTGTGATGAATCTGTGTGTAGCTAATTGTGAGTGGCCAGACCTTGGCCGAAATAAGGACTCTGCTGAAAGTTCTGAAAGTTTTGCATTTAGTTTTGTCTCTTTAGCTGAATGGGCTGTGCTTTTATTTATGGACTCAAGGGTAGTTTATGACTGCTAAATAAACTAACCTGAGAATTTAAAGAGACAGTATCTTGTGTTTTACCTACGCATACAGCCGAGCTTGTCGCTATACCACAATAGACTCACAAGCCCAAGTGGGTACTCATATATAGTATATAATATTAAGCTCTATAAGGAATCTCCTATAAAATAAAACATCCAAAATGGATGTTTCGGGGGCCCCTGATGAAGCAAGGACGAAAGGTACATTGGTGCACATAGGACCACATCCCACATTTACTCACTTGGACATTTAAGTTGCCTTGTAACTACTGCTCCTCCATTTTGAATGTATTATTTTATAGGAGATTCTTTACAGAGTTTAATATTATATACTATATATGTGTACTCACTTGGGCTTGTGAGTGTAAGAAGCTATCTTCTTAGTAGTTCTAAAGACACTTACATTTCCCCTTGGTTATTGTCAACTATATAGATTAACATGCACATTGTGCTACATATGCGTGCAATCATTAGGATTTTTTTTGGCAACCATGTTATAGGCATATATCTAATATATATAATTGTCTTATCCCGTCAACCTGTCTGTCTGTCTGTCCAGAAAATCCCGCGTCGCTGATTGGTCCGCGACGCGGATGGCGGCTCATCTGCTGCACGGAGGTCAGCGGCGATGCAGCCGGGATATGACCGGCGGCGCCGCTGACCTCCATGCGGCTACCGTCGGGAGATCAGCGGCTAGGACTGCTGATCTCCCGACGGTAAGTGTGAAGGGAGGACCGGCGCCGCCGGTCGGGATACTTCTGCTGCGAGCAGCCGGTCATCTCCCGCAGCGCCGCTCCCCGGTCCTCACTAATACAATTCGCTGATTGGTCGCGGCCGGGACCAATAAGCGATATTGGCGCCAAATTTAAAACCGCTGTGCTGATTGCGCCCGGTGTACCGCATTCATATTCTAGAATACCCGATGCGTTTGAATCGGGCCACCATCTAGTATATATATATATATTCACTAATGTCTCTATATATGTGATACTCATGAGTTGGTGACCTGGGGTCCTCCAATGTTATACTCTGTAGAATTGTCTTTTAATTTTTGCAATATTTATTTTAGCATCAATAAGCACCTATTGTTCCATTTTGGTGGTATCTACAGTCATATATATGTATATACATACAGCAATATATATACTGTATAAGATCAGATGTCTGTAGTCACAGTATGTCAGCAATATACAGTATGTACTTTATTGTGCACTGACATTAGATCATATATGCCCTGGACTGATCCTGCACCGACTACCAGACATCACATTGTATAGATGGCAGTATAGATATAATCTGTGATGTCCTGTACAGGGCCGGCTCCAGGTTTTCGTAGGCTCAAAAGAGTCTCAGTGGGCCCCTTTAACACATACCACAATTCATGATGCACAGATAAGGCGGAGAAATATAGATATAGTACAATGCCAAAGATTTCACTTACCTTATTTTTTGGACTATAAGACGCACTTTTTTCCCTCCAAAATGTTAGCTACGTTGTGTGCCGGCTATGAAGGAGAGTGAAGTCACTGCTCCCCGCGCACACAGTCCCGGCATGGGGAGCAGTGACTTCTGGCAGCTGATCTCTTCTTGTGAGCCACGCATGGCAGTCATATCATGCGCGGCTCACATGGAGAGATCAGTGCGGGCAGACAGGACGCAGCGCTGGAGGAAAGAAGAAAGGTGAGTATCAGTGTTTTTTTTTTTTTTTTTTATGTGCAGCATGATGGGGATTAGGGGGACCATGAATACCAGGATAAGGATTAGGGGCACCATGCATACCAGGATAAGGATTAGGGGGACCATGCATACCAGGATAAGGATGAGGGGGCCATACATACCAGGGTAACGCTGAGGGGCCATACATACCAGGGTAAGGCTGAGGGGGCCATACATACCAGGGTAAGGCTGAGGGGGCCATACATACCAGGGTAACGCTGGGGGGCCATACATACCAGGGTAACGCTGAGGGGGCAATGTGCAGCATGATGGGGATTAGAGGTGCCATACATACCAGGACAGGGATGAGGGGTGCCATGCATACCGGGATAGGGATGAGGGGTGCCATGCATACCGGGATAGGGATGAGGGGTGCCATGCATACCGGGATAGGGATGAGGGGTGCCATGCATACCGGGATAGGGATGAGGGGTGCCATGCATACCGGGATAGGGATGAGGGGTGCCATGCATACCAGGATGGGGATGGGGACTACGTATAAAAGGGGGGGGGGGCATATATACCAGAATGGGGGATATTGTCAGAATTGGGGGACATTACCCCTATACCAGTGTCAGCAGAAGACCCCCTCCCCCTTAAAAGTGCATCATGAACACATTTTTGGCTTAAATGTTTTTATTTTCCTCCTTTAAAACCTAGGTGCGTCTTATGGTCCGGTGCATCTTATAGTCCGAAAAATACGGTACTTCATTACATGAGTGATATCTATTGTAAATTCTATAATAGCTCAGAAACCGGCGAATCCTCACAGTGCATGGGGCGTGTCATGGGGGGATTCAAAAGTTTTCATTTTAGACTGTACATTATAGTCCTCCATACAGTATTATGGGCACCACATAGTCGTCCATACAGTATTATGGACACCACATAGTCCTCCGTACAGTATTATGGGCACTACATAGTACTCCATACAGTATTATGGGCACTACATAGTACTCCATACAGTATTATGGGCACCACATAGTCCTCTATACAGAATGGGCTCCATACTGAATAATGGACCCCATATAATGTTCCATACAGAATAATAGGCCCCATATAATGCTCTATACAGAATAATGAACCCCATATAATGCTCATTACACCATAATTGACCCCATATATTACTCCATGCAGAATAATGGGCGTCATGAAATATGCCATACAGAATAATGGGCCCCATATAATGCTCCATAGAGAATGGGCCCCATATAATGCACCATAGAGAATGGGCCCCATATAATGCTCCATAGAGAATGGGCCCCATATAATGCTCCATAGAGAATGGGCTCCATACATAAAAAATAAATAAAATACTCACCTCTCCTCATACCCTGCTGGCTACAGGTCCTGTCTCTTCAACACTGAGACGTCACAGAGTCAGAAGACACAGAGGAGACTGGACCTGCGGCCAGCAGGGTATGACGAGAGGTGAGTATTTCAAACACCGTAAAGCACTGGGGGGGGGGGTTTCCCGCCCCCCCCAACTCACAGGCCCAATAGCGTTCCAGTGTCCCCAACTGTGAGTGGGCCCCCCCCCTCTTGCCCAGGGCCCTGGCACTTGCCCTGGTGCAATGGGTGGTTATGCCGGCTCTGGCCCTGTAGCTGGTGCAGGATCAGTCTGGGGCAGGGGTCTGTATAGTAAGGTCTGAAGTGTCTCGATCTCAGGTCCGATGTGATTTGAACATTCATACAGATCGAGAGCCGATGATCTCACACTGACAGCACGACCCCAACCTGCTTGAAGGGTCCATCTGCTACAATAAATCTGTCTGATCCTCAGCAGAGCGACCATAGATAACATTCAGGATCTGGCCCTGGACTTGTCAGGAGGTGAGCAGCATCCTGCCACTTCCACACTCTACAAAAAGTATAAATCTCCTGTCCTGACCACTATCCGGAGCTCAGGCTAAGGCCACGGCCCCACTATCAGTATTTGGTCAGTATATTTTCTCAGGAGTGGGAGCCAAAACCAGGTCAGTAACAATCAGAGAAAAGGTATAATAGAAACAAGTCACCAATTCTGCATTTATCACCAACTCCTGGTTTTGTCTCCCACTCCTGTGAAAAAATACTCACCGAATACTGACCAAATACTGATAGTGGGGTCGTGGCCTTACAAGAATCAAAGATGTCTGCCCTCTCGTACTGCTCAGCGGCTGAAGCTTCTCTCCGGCAGGCATAAGAACGTGGCCTGTGCCGGCTGTTCTGGGCTGCAGATGCCCAGCTGGCACATGTACACAATGAAAGAGACAGGGCCGCCCTGCAGTCTGTAAAGAAGCAGCTGCTTGGCCACCGGCTTGGAGGGCATGTGCCCCTCTGGCCCACCTCGCCCCTGGTCAATATGATACCATCTTTTTCATTACTTGGTGAGGTTAGAAGAAATTTCACTCCAAGACAGTGGATTTTGTACTTTATTCCAGTATATTTATACATAGAAAACATGGCAATGAAAAACAAGTAGATGCACGTGCATAAAAATGTCCCAACATTAATTAAAAAAAGCCTTTAAGATACAGATAATACTTGTATACAAAAATATTAACACATTCTCAAATTGTATATAAAGTGCACAAAAGTCAATAGCCCTGACATATAGTGTACACAGGGTCCCCCACATGGTATACACAAAATACAATGTCACCCAGGAAATAACAAAAAATAACAAATACATTTAATCTATTCTGAAATCCCATGTCTATGCAAGATAATAATATGTAAAATTCTACAGTGTCAAAGAAATGAGCTAGAGACTACTACATGGCGATGATGCCTACGAACAAGATAATGCCCAGCTAATGCTGTAAATGATACAAATATTACCAGTCACCCAATTAGAAACATGAGGTCCGGGCAAGTGATTTTCTACAGTTCATTGACCTCTATGATGACATCTAATATTTTCAATCATTTATAGAGCGGGGTACATTGGGCCTCATTAATAAATCTGCTCACTAGAAAACTAGTTGCCCATACTAACCAATTAGAGCTCAGCTAAGGTTGTTTTAACGGACCTGGAAAAGTAAAAGCTGTTCTGTGATTCGCTGGGGTAAGCAAAAAGGCTGTTTTAATAAATGATTCCCAATGTACCAAGCCCCGCCATAAATGTTATTGATTACAGTAGGGGCCACAATATCCCATGTGTATAGTCATCACATTCATCTTATTGTCTGCGGTTACCTTGGGACATGCTATATTGAAATGTAAGATGATATCAGTGGGGTCCATGAGGCAGAGCAGTGTGTGGTACGTGTGACATTTCCTAATATCGAGCAATCAATACTGTACCTTGGTCTGGAATGCAAAGTCTGCGTGGACAAGGAAGGGGCTCCCAGATGCCAGCTGTAAAACCCGTCGCTCCACCATCACACGCTCATCACCGTCAGCAAGCAGGGCTCTTTTGCCGATGATCTTAACAGCAAAATGTTTGCGGGTAGATGAATCTTCCGCCAGCAGGACCGTTCCATAGCATCCCCGGCCAAGCACTTGATGGAATAATAATCTCCTCTTGATGGTATCAGAGACTGTGCTTTTGGAGCCGGCTGGCCGAACACCGCTGCTTCCTTCAGCTTCTTCAGCCTTCTGCTTTAGATCCATGGGTTTCTGTCCTAATGTAATCCTTCTTCTTTTCTTCTCCTTTTTGTCCCCTGATGAGATGAAGATGGCTCCTCTCTTCTTGGCTCCCATCTTCTGACTTTCTACCTTCTCCTTTTCTTCCACTTCTTCTTTCTTCTGGACTGGTTGTTTTGTCCTGTTGACTGAAGACTTCCTCTCATCATCAGATGTGTCATGGGAAGGTCTTAGTCTCTTCGCTCCTTCTCTCCTCACCACGTTCTCCTCTACTTCTTCTTTCTTCTGGACTGGTGGTTTTGTCCTGTTGACTGAAGACTTCCTCTCATCATCAGATGTGTCATGGGAAGGTCTTCGTGTCTTCACTCTTTCTCTGCTCACCACGTTCTCCTCTACTTCTTTCTTCTGGACTGGTGGCTTTGTCCTGTTGACTGAAGACTTCCTCTCATCATCAGATGTGTCATGGGAAGGTCTTCGTGTCTTCACTCTTTCTCTGCTCACCACAATCTCCTCCTCTTTTATATCCATATTATTGCTTTGCTTAGAGTTAGCCGACATCTCCTCCACTGTTGTTGGTCAATTCCAACTGTCACTTCCAACTGTCACTCAGTGCACTTCATATGGAATCATCATGCATGCACCACCACTGGTCATGTGATCAGCATCTGACCAATGATATTTAAGAGATAAATGAACATTAGCTGAGATTAAATATTCAGGTAATATTCAGATATTCTGTGGAACACAAGGTGCCACATTTACTAATAGTAATAGAACTGCACTAAGTCGCCAATTTAATTTACATTGTTACTACAGAGCATCAGATGAATGTAATATAATAAATATTAGCAAGATGTATGATTTCCATCCACTCTACGTATCATAGAAATACAGATGTACCATCTTTTTATATAGAGATGTAGCAGAAGCCATCCTGATTGTTTGCAGCATGCTATGGTGATAGAGAAGCATGCATGACTGTGTCATGCAAATGGTGAGGAGCACCAAAATGGGACATATGATTCACGTAGCCAGGGCACAGTCGCTTCGGGTCCGCGCGTGACAAATCAGGGGCGGGCTGGGTCGGGGGCAGAGCCGGACTGGGGTGTCTGGGGCCCACCAGGGACATTGACTCCAGGGGCCCACCTGGGCCCACCCACCCTTCAGCTATTTGCAAATACCAGTTAGCCGTTATACCCATTATATTGGCGGCTCCTGCCCATCACTGTGCGCTCACCAGAACTGCGATGTACAATTACTGTAGTTTGCATTAAAGGGTTTTTATTGGTGAAAACAAGTTATCAGCGATGCATAGGTTGGGAAGGTGATCACTTATTTATTGGTGGAATCCGCACTGTCAGAAGATTGTGGCACTTTGAGTATTTGGTGAGATTTTTACCTCTGTATTTATAAGACAAAACCAGGAGTGGAGCAATCCGAGGTCATGTTTTATACATTTCTCACCCACTCCTGGTTTTGTCTTATAAATACAGAGGTGAAAATCTCACCAAATGCCAACTTGCTTTCTCTGGTGAACCTCTGTAACTGCATCTCTGCTGCTGTGTAATAGTCACAGGGCAGGGAGGGGTTAAACATCTAAGTATTTAATATCTATTGGAAATAAAGAGGTTTCCCCTTATTGATATCAGATAAAACAAATGACCAACCACAATCCACTCTACCAAGACCAATATTACCAGATAGAAGGCAGAAATACCACCACACCGTGACCAGATCACATATTACCACCACATAGTGCCCAAATAATGCCACATACAAGGCACAAATACCGCCACACCATGACCAAAGCACATAATATCACCACATAGTGATCAAATGCTACCAGATACAAGGTATAAATACTGACACACCATGAGACCACATATTACCACCACATAGTGACTGAATAATACCACATAGAAGGGACAAATATCGTCATGTCATGACCAAAGCACATAATGCCACCACATAGTGACAAATAATGCTAAAATAATAAAAATGTAAAAAAGCTCAGTATATTGGGTCAGTGTACAGGTTATACAGTGATCACCAGTGACATTATGCATAGGAGCTCTGTATATAGTGTAGAGGTTATACAGTCATCACCAGTGACATTATACACAGAAGCTCTGTATATAGTGTCAGTGTACAGGTAATGCAATGATCACCATTGATATTATACACAGGAGCTCTGTATATAGTGTACAGGTAATACAGTGATCACCAGTGACATTATACACAGGAGCTCTGTATATAGTGTCAGTGTACAGGTAATACAGTGATCACCAGTGACATTATGCACAGGAGCTCTGTATATAGTGTCAGTGTGTGTGTATAGGTAATACACATACTCACCAGTGATGTCTCTAGGTGAAGTTCTTTATCTGCAGACCGATATATCACATCTTCTATGCAGGACTTATCTCTGCAGAAAATAACATAGTTAGCTATAACTGATCACTTCGAGAGCACAAGCCACACTTTTCCCAAGATTTCTACACTGCATGAAATGACAAAATGCAACATAGTGCCGCACTACACAGTAAAAATAAAACGCAAAATACATTTAGGGACTCCATCTTTAATAAAAAAAAAACATCATGAGAGATCAGAGATTATGGGGCCCAGTCAGGGATCGTACATAGAAATCATGTGGCTCAGTCAGGGGCGTATACAGAAATCATGGGGCCAATCAGGCTAGGGGTGTACATAGAGATCATGGGGCCCAGTCAGCGGCGTACATAGAGATCATGGGGCCCAGTAAGCGGCGTACATAGAGATCATGGGGCCAATCAGGTTAGGGGTGTACATAGAGATCATGGACCCCCTCAGCGGCATACATAGAGATCATGGGGCCCAGTCAGCGGAGTACATAGAGATCATGGGGCCCAGTCAGCGGCATACATAGAGATCATGAGGCCCAGTCAGCGGTGTACATATAGATCATGGGGCCCAGTCAGCGGCGTACAAAGAGATCATGGGGCCCAGTCAGCGGCGTACATAGAGATCATGGGGCCCAGTTAGCGGCGTACATAGAGATCATGGGGCCCAGTCAGCGGCGTACATAGAGATCATGGGGCCCAGTCAGCGGCGTACATAGAGATCATGGGGCCCAGTCAGCGGCGTACATAGAGATCATGGGGCCGAGTTAGCGGCGTACATAGAGATCATGGGGCCCAGTCAGGGATCGTACATAGAGATCATGGGGCCCAGTCAGGGATCGTACATAGAGATCATGGGGCCCAGTCAGCGGAGTACATAGAGATCATGGGGCCCAGTCAGCGGTGTACATAGAGATCATGGGGCCCAGTCAGCGGCGTACATAGAGATCATGGGGCCGAGTTAGCGGCGTACATAGAGATCATGGGGCCCAGTCAGGGATCGTACATAGAGATCATGGGGCCCAGTCAGGGATCGTACATAGAGATCATGGGGCCGTATGAGGTGAGGCTCTCACCTCCTCAGGGAGCTCTCACAGGGCATCACAGGCCTTAGTATGAAGCAATACTAGAAGACTTGTGGTATTGCTTCATACTAAGGCCTGTGATGCCCTGTGGGAGCTCCTGAGGGCACCATACTGGCGAGGTGAGATCCTCACTTGGCAGTAGTAGGAGCAGCATCTCCATAGTGTGGCATTCACATCACACTACATGCTGCACTGTACAGGACTCCCAGCCGGCAGCAGGACAGATGAGGAGGTAACTGTCTGGGACCAGCGCTGGACTGGAGTACGTGGGGCCCACCAGGAAAAAATCAATCTTGGGGCCCACCAGCACCATGCAGTTACCGTATATAGGAATAACATAAGTCCACAAACTCTTTCAAAATGAATCAACTTTATTAACCAATAAATCTCTGCTGCTGTGTAGTAGTCACAACACAGGGAGAGGTTAAACATCCAAGTATTTAATATGTATTGCAAATAAAGAATGTTCCCATTCTTAATATCCGAAAAAACAAATGACTGACAACAATCCACTATACCTAGACTAATAATACCATATAGAAGAGAGAAATACCGCCACACCATGACCAGAACACATACCACCACATAGTGATCAAATACTACCAAGTACAAGGTATATATACTGCCACACCATGATAAGACCACATATTAGCACAACATAGTGACTGTCTGAATAATACCACATACAAGGGACAAATACCGCCACGCCATGACCATGGCACATAATGGCACCAGATAGTGACTGATAATGAAAATGTAAAAAAGCTCTGTATATAGAGTCAGTGTACAGATAATGTAGAGATTATCAGTGACATTATACACAGGAGCTCTGTGTATAGTGTCAGTGTAGAGGTAATACAGTGATCATCAGTGACATTATACACAGGAGCTCTGTATATAGTGTCAGTGTACAGGTAATACATTGATCACCAGTGACATTATACACAGGAGCTGTGTATATAGTGTATAGGTAATACAGTGATCACCAGTGACATTATACACAGGAGCTCTGTATATAGTGTATAGGTAATATAGTGATCACCAGTGACATTATACATAGGAGCTCTGTATATAGTGTCAGTGTACAGGAAATACAGGGATCACCAGTGACATTATACACAGGAGCTCTGGATATAGTGTCAGTGTACAGGTAATACATTGATCACCAGTGACATTATACACAGGAGCTGTGTATATAGTGTATAGGTAATACAGTGATCACCAGTGACATTATACACAGGAGCTCTGTATATAGTGTATAGGTAATATAGTGATCACCAGTGACATTATACATAGGAGCTCTGTATATAGTGTCAGTGTACAGGAAATACAGGGATCACCAGTGACATTATACACAGGAGCTCTGTATATAGTGTCAGTGTACAGGTAATATAGTGATCACCAGTGACATTATGCATAGGAGCTCTGTATATAGTGTCAGTGTACAGGTAATATAGTGATCACCAGTGACATTATGCACAGGAGCTCTGTATATAGTGTCAGTGTACAGGTAATATAGTGATCACCAGTGACATTATGCACAGGAGCTCTGTATATAGTGTCAGTGTACAGGTAATATAGTGATCACCAGTGACATTATACACAGGAGCTCTGTATATAGTGTCAGTGTACAGGTAATATAGTGATCACCAGTGACATTATACACAGGAGCTCTGTGTATGGTGTCAGTGTACAGGTAATACAGGGATCACCAGTGACATTATGCACAGCTCTGTATATAGTGTCAGTGTGTGTGTGTATAGGAAATACAGGGATCACTAGTGACATTATACACAGGAGCTCTGTATATAGTGTCAGTGTACAGGTAATACAGTGATCACCAGTGACATTATACACAGGCGCTCTGTATATAGTGTCAGTGTGTGTGTATAGGTAATACACATACTCACCAGTGATGTCTCTAGGTGAAGTTCTTTAACTGCAGACCGATATATCATATCTTCTATACAGGACTTATCTCTGCAGAAAATAACCTAGTTAGCTATAACTGATCACTTCCAGAGCACAATCCACACTTTTCCCAAGATTTCTACACTGCATGAAATGACAAAAAAAGAAACATAGCACTGCACTACACAGTAACAGTGCTCCAGTGTCATTCTGTGCCTGCTCATCTGTCAGCAGACATATTTGTCTGATGGCAAAGATCTAAGAGAGATGAAGACAGAAGACCTATGGATTCCGTTGGGAGTGAGGATTTTTCTTTATTAAAGATGGAGTCCCTAAATGTGTTTTATTTTTAATAATAAAAAAAAAAAATTCTGTCTTTTTTTTTTCTGTTTACTAGAAATTGATGGTGGCTATGTCTAATTTGGCGTGAAACCATGAATTTCGGGCTTAGTACCAGCTGATAAGGCAAAGATGGCCTGGTACTAACCCTATTATTACCCAGGTTGCCACTCACCACCAGGGCCGCTGGAAGAGCCGGGTAAAGCA
This sequence comes from Phyllobates terribilis, assembly GCF_046119375.1. Taxonomy (NCBI): domain Eukaryota; kingdom Metazoa; phylum Chordata; class Amphibia; order Anura; family Dendrobatidae; genus Phyllobates; species Phyllobates terribilis. The sequence goes on along the minus strand of NW_027363010.1, from coordinate 866,817 downwards.
CCTGGAAATGGTGCCATGATGAATGCGCCATTTTCAGGGGTGGCTGTGGGCTGCGATTTTCAGCGTGGAGGGCCAAGAACGCATGGGCCTTACCATGCTGCGAATCCCAGCCCCCAGCCAGTCACAGACGCCCATTCTCTGTGTCAGCGTCTGTGATTGGCTGTTGGGACTGTCACACATATAGAAGTGTGAAAATAAATAAATAATAAAACAAAAATGACATAGCACTCTGCAGAAATTTTGATTCTCAGCGCAGATAGAGGTGGCAGCCCGTAGCTGTCTGCTTTATCTGCCTGGTTTTACCTTGACTGGCGATCAAAAGTCAGGAAAGCCCAATGTTTTTTTTTAATTATTTAAAAAAATAATTAAAAAAAAAAAATGCGTGGGCTCCCGCCATATTTTGATCGGGGGGGCTGGGGGCTTGGATTCTCAGCATGGTAAGGCCCAAGCATTCTGGGCCCCCCACGCTGAAAATGGCAGCCTGCAGCCACCCCTGGAATTGGCGCATTCATCGTAGCGCCATTTCCAGGCACTTTATCCGGCTCTTCCAATGGCCCTGGTGGGGGGTGGCACGCTGGGTAATAATGGGGTTAATACCAGCTTTGTATTATCAGCTGGAACTAAGCCTGAAATTCATGGAGTCACGCCAAACTAGACATGGCCACCATGAATTTCCAGTAAACAGAAAAAAACACAACACAGAATTTTTTTTTTAATAAAAATAAAACACAAAACACATGTAGGGACTCCATCTTTAATTAAAAACAAAACCCTTGCTCTGACGTAATCCACGGATCTTCTGTCTCCAGCTCTGCTACATCTTTGCCATCAGACAAATATGCCTGCTGACAGAGATGAGCAGGCACAGAATGACACTAGAACCCAGTTGTCAGAGAAGTGCTCAGCTGGCCTCCAGCCGCCGACCATGTTTTGCTGTGCGTTGCAAATAATGCATACTTTCAAACGCATGCCTATTTTTGCAATGCAAGTCTACGGTACATTGCGTCTGCACTGATTTACAACGGATGCGTTGTAACGCACAGCATAAACGCAATGTTAACCCAGCCTAACAGCAGCGAGAAGGGGAGACGGAGCCCTGGAGACCGCCTAGTCAGTCTACTGCTGGTACTATCATGCCCATTGCCCAGTATGTACTGCCAGCCTCTGTGGTATTAGCATTCAAGCTCACATGGCATGTCCTGCCAGCCAGCCACTGGTGTTAGTACTAGCATGATAGTACCACACACCAGTGGCTGGGCAATGGGCATGCATGATGGTACCACCAGTGGCTGGCAGGACATGCTGGGCATGATTCATGCCTAGTATGTCCTGCCAGCCTCCTTGGTACTATCATGCCCACCCACTATGTCCTGCCAGCCCCTGGTAATAGTACATGCTGCTGGGCATAGTACCAGTAACCAGAGGCTGGCAGCAGGACATGCTGGGCAATGGGCATGATGATAATCATGCCCATTGCCCAGTAGTATTTACTGCCAGCCTCGGCCAGGGGTCCTCCCAGTCACCCCTCCCCCCTATCCCTTCCCCCCACCCCTCCCCGTTTCATACTGACGCGTCGAGATGAGCTGCAGCCGCTGCCTGGAGCGACGCAGGGTCCGTACTCCACAGCGCGCACAGGAAGCAGTCCCAGGGCAATGACGTCATCACCCTGAGACTGACCTCCTGCGCACGCGCCGGCAGTGTCGCGCTGCGCAGAGGAGGCAGAGGGCCCATCACTAATCATATCGGCAGTGCTGCGAACCGGGGGGGGGGCGCATCTGTTCTCTGTACAGGGCCCAGGGGGGTAGGGGGCGTGGCCATCGGGACCCGGGGGTTTTCCCGATCCTCCGGTGGCCAGTCCCCCCTGCAGAGGGGCATATGTATACATGCAGGTCGGCCACATCCCAGTGGTGCAGACACATCCACACTGCACCCTGTATACTTGTGCACTGCCGTCTGCTGCAGTGGTAGGAGCCGCCTGAATGCATCTTCTTCCTGCCGGAGAGGAGCTTGTGGGCCTGTGCGGTGAGGAGGTGGACGCTGCGCACCTCCTGAGAAGTATATGGCACTCCATGTATCTGTGCACATAGTATACCACTCTAGTGTATAGCAGAAAGGAGACATCGACCAGAAGAGTCCAGGCATGTGGGTGATGCACATAATTATTATATTGATAACCAGGTGGAAGAGGAGGAAATGCAGAAAAAGGGGGGAAATTAAAAACTATACGCAAAGGGGACGTCGAGACAGGAATTACAATTAACACCAGTGGGAATGGATCATGATTAGAACAGCAAAGGGATAATACAGAGAATCAAGCCACAAATTAATCCAGTATATAAAAATATATATACATATCATTAGTTAGATATATCTGTACATATGATTGTTTAATTATCATAAACTTTACATAAAGTGCAAGTGCCTCCAAAGAATAAATCTACATAAATTATATATCTCATATGTGAACAAATACAGGTGTTTCTCACTAAATTAGAATATCATCAAACAGTTATTGTTTATTTCTGTTAATGCTGATGATTATGGCTATACGAGTTTCACTTTTTTTATATTGAAGAACTGAAATAAAGTAACTTTTTGATGATATTCTATTTTAGTGAGATGCACCTGTGTATGTATATATACAAGGGCTGGTCCCTTATTATTTGGCTGTCGGTGTGAATCCTGTAGAGCAGTGGTCGGCAAACTTTTTTGCACCAGGGACCCGCTTTAAGCAAGACCAGTTTTCAATGGCCCGGTGGGGGTGGGGTCGGGGCTTTGGTCATATGTGGGTGGGGTTATGGAGGGGTGGAGCTTAGTGCATACTTATCATATAATTATGACATTTATAATGAGAATGTGATTCAACTTACCATAGGTTCAGAATGAGTGGGAGCACCAGGCTTGTTTCCCTGGATCAGTGGGAGCACTGGGCTTGTTTTCCTGCAACAAGACGATCCCATCTAGGTCCCATCTGATGATGATGACCACTACTACTGCTACTGGACACAGCCACTGCTGCTATGAATTTTCACTGTTATTTGCTTTTTTCACTTTAACCAGAAAATCTGCTGCTGGGCCGCACAACACCAGAACACAGCTACAGGAGTCATAAGGGTGGGACACCTGACGTCATATCTAGCTGCCCATTAGCATCCAGAGCCCCTCCCCCTCCAACTCGCAGCTAGCAGGAGGGGAAGGAGCGCTGGACACACATGACCTGCTTGTCCCTGCTCCTGCCTGAGCACATTCTGGGAGTAGGGCCGCATGGCTAATTATCTATTCACTGCCAGTCCCTCCTCCTCTTTTCTTATAGGCTACTGATCACATGCTGGCTTTCTCTCTGCTGATCCTCTACAACTGTCAGCGGCGCTGCGGACCGGCTGAAAAACCCCAACGGCCCGGTCCTGGTCCGCGGACCAGCGGTTGGGGACCTCTGCTGTAGAGAGTAGTGCACTGACTTGGGCATATGTGCTGTTGACAGATATGTATTTGTATCCACTTTAAGCGTTTTTAAAAAAGGTGACCACATGTGCATTGTACTCATGCTATAGCAGAAGCAGATCCCACTCCTGAATGGCGTCCACCCGATGTATGTTTCGGCTTCTTGTCTTCGTCAGGGGGTGGCATCATTCAGAAAGAGCTAAGAGTTAAACGGCCAACTATAGCCAATCAGGATGGAGGTATGTCTCCACCAACCAATGGGTGCTGAGGAGGCGTGGCTCGATACACAACGCGCACCAACGCTACGAGGAAACTATGTGACCTGTGATGCTGTGAGCACGTGATGGAGACACTTGATCGGGGGTCACGGGGCACATATAGATACAGTCGGGGAGGATGATGTGGAGACGTTCATGTGTATTGCCTCTTCAGCAGACATCTAATCTACTGATTGAGTGTGGATATATCGGATAAAGTGGAAAATCTTCTTAATTTATAATGATGGATAACGAGTATAGGTTATATATTACAGCAATACACAGGAATAGGGGGTAGTGAGTGTTACATGTATATAAGCATAGGCGGATTATAATGAGGACGATCTGGGCTACCGCCCGGGGCCCCGAACCTCCAGGGGGCCCGGGGCTTCGGGGTGTCTATGGCCAGATTGTCCTCATTATATGTGCGGCACCACGGCACATACCGGCAGACAGTGGGGGGGGGGGCCCAAGGATCGCTCCCCCAGCAGCGGCACACAGCCGCTGCTTCTTCTTCGGCCGGGCCAGCACTGCAGCAGTTAACTTCCCTGTGCTGGCCCGGCCGCGTCACTGCTAGGAGACACGGCTCTGTGCGCGGCCGTGTCTCCTAGCTGTGACGTCACGCAGTGCGCACCCGGCCTGCAGTGCTGCACCGGAAAAGAGCTGGAGCCGAGTCGGGGGATGGTGAGTGTGTGTGTGTGTATGTATATGTATGTGTGTGTGTGTGCAGGCAGATGTCATTGTGTGATGTCTGTTTATATGTATTTTTGTGTTTCAAATGTGTTTATGCGTGTATGTATATGTTTGTGTGTGCGTGACTGCGTGCGGCCTCCTGCTGAGTATAGATGGCGCCGTGCGGCCTCCTGCTGTCTCTGGGGGGGCGCCGTGCGGCCTCCCGCTGTGTATAGATGGCGCCGTGCGGCCCCCTGCTGTCTCTGGGGGGGGCGCCGTGCGGCCTCCCGCTGTGTATAGATGGCGCCGTGCGGCCTACTGCTGTCTCTGGGGGGGGGCGCCGTGCAGCCTCCCGCTGTGTATATATGGCGCCGTGCAGCCTCCCGCTGTGTACAGATGGCGCCGTGCGGCCTCCCGCTGTGTATAGATGGCATTGTGCGGCCCCCTGTGTATAGATGGCATCGTGCAGCCTTCCGCTGTTTATAGGTGGCGCCGTGGGGCCTCCCGCTATGTATAGGTGGCGCCGTGCGGCCTCCCGCTGTGTATAGGTGGCGCCGCCCGCTGTGCATAGGTGGCGCCGTGCGGCCTCCCGCTGTGTATAGGTGGCGCCTCCCGCTGTGTATAGGTGGCGCCGTGCGGCCTCCCGCTGTTTATAGGTGGCGCCGTGCTGCCTCCCGCTGTGTATAGGTGGCGCCGTGCGGCCTCCCGCTGTGTATAGGTGGCGCCGTGCGGCCTCCCGCTGTGTATAGGTGACGCCGTGCGGCCTCCTGCTGAGTATAGATGGCGCCGTGCGGCCTCCTGCTGTCTTTGGGGTCGGGGGCGCCGTGTGGCCTCCTGCTGAGTATAGATGGCGCTGTGGGGGGGGGCGTTGTGCGGCCTCCCGCTGTGTATAGATTGCGCCGTGCGGCCTCCTGCTCTCTCTGGGGGGGGCGCTGTGGGCCTCCTGCTGTGTATAGGTGGCGCCGTGTGGCCTCCCGCTGTGTATAGATGGCGCCGTGCGGCCTCCCGCTGTGTATAGATGGCTACGTGCGGCCTCCCGCTGTGTATAGATGGCTACGTGCGGCCTCCCGCTGTGTATAGATGGCTACGTGCGGCCTCCCGCTGTGTATAGATGGCTACGTGCGGCCTCCCGCTGTGTATAGATGGCTACGTGCGGCCTCCTGCTGTGTATAGATGGCTACGTGCGGCCTCCAGCTGTGTATAGATGGTTACGTGTGCTCAATATTGAGTCATACAATTAATGTAAGGCTATGTGCCCACGATGCAGAAATGCTCCGGATTTTTTTTGAGCGTTTCCGCGTCTCCCTGGCAGAAAAAACGCATGTGGATTGTACATGCGGATTGTACATGCTTTTTTCCTGCCTGGGACTTGCTGATGTGAAGCGTTCTTCACTTGCATTTCCGCATGCGGGTTGACAAGCGATTTTAGCATCACTTGGAAAGTGCTTGACAACTTGGTCACACTATATAAATACATGCAACCGGCATGAATTTATATAGTGTGACCATAAAAGAATGGTAAAAAATAAATATATAATTACCTTCTGATGGCCTGCCGACGTCAGCGGTCGCGTGACCCGTCACATGACTAAATGACGTCACGGCAGGTCCTTTTCAGACCATCGCGAGCTGCTGGCAAGCCAGGACGCATCGGATAAAGACACCGGGGGCCATCAGAAGGTAAGTATAATATTTATTTTTTATTTTATTCTTTTTTTACAGGTTCTATGGTACCCGGGTCCGGAGGACAGTCTCCTCTTCTCCAAACCCGGGTACCATCCGCACATTGAAGCGCATGGATTCTGCATGTACAGATCCAGTGATGCGGATTCCATGTGTTCTAATGCAAGTCAATGGCGGCGAAAGCGCCGTGCTTCCGCAAAATAATTGGTAGTGCAGCGGATTTTTCCGCAATGATAATCCGCAGCAGAAATTTACACAGCATGTGCACAGCACATGCGGATTATCATTGGGGAACATGGCAGACCTTCTACCAAGCGTTTTTAAGCGTTTCTGCAGCGGAATTGCCACCGCGGAAACGCTTAAAAAACGCATAGTGGGCACACAGCCTAAAAAAAATTATTATAATTAATATTGTGTTCTCCCCGCCTCAGTCCTCACAGCACAACGCAGAACACGAGCTCCTCATCACCAGTCCTCCTGTCCCGGCACAATGTGCGCACTGCTGCAGCTGCAGGTGGAATAGTGTCCACTGACTGGACTGAGAAGGCCCCGCCCCTTCTGGTGACGTCATGGTTCCATGAAATCACTCCTCCCCCTCAAGAAATCAACTCCAATCTAGACACTCCGCTGCTGCTGAGGCGTGGTGACGCTGTAGCTGGGTGATTGCAGTCAGAGTAGTGGTGTTTGGTGTCTGCACTACAGGTAAGAAGATGGGAATGTGCCAAGGTGATTACTACATTCAGGACAATAAGTAGCTAGCTGTAGGTGTGCAGAATCCCACTCCCAATATTGTCAGGGTCTCGCACCCCCTCATGTCGTGGGCTGTCAGGCTCCCGCACCCCCTCGTGTCGTGAGCTGCCAGGCTCCCGCACCCCCTCGTTTCGTGGGCTGTCAGGGTCTCGCACCCCCTCGTTTCATGGGCTGTCAGGGTCTCGCACCCCCTCGTTTCGTGGGCTGTCAGGGTCTCGCACCCCCTCGTTTCGTGGGCTGTCAGGGTCTCGCACCCCCTCGTGTCGTGGGCTGTCTGGCTCCCGCACCCCTTCATATCGTGGGCTGTCAGGCTCCAGCACCCCCTCGTGTCGTGGGCTGCCAGGCTCCCGCACCCCCTCGTGTAGTGGGCTGCCAGGCTCCAGCACCCACTCGTGTTGTGGGCTGCCAGGCTCCCGCACCCACTCGTGTAGTGGGCTGCCAGGCTCCCGCACCCCCTCGTGTCGTGGGCTGTCAGGCTCCCGCACCCCTTCATGTCGTGGGCTGTCAGGCTCCCGCACCCCCTTGTGTCATGGGCTGTCGGGGCTCCCGCACCCCTCGTGTCGTGGGCTGTCGGGCTCCCGCACCCCCTCGTGTCGTGGGCTGTCGGGCTCCCGCATCCCCTCGTGTCATGGGCTGTCAGGCTCCCGCACCCCCTCGTGTCGTGGGCTGCCAGGCTCCCGCATCCCCTCGTGTCGAGGGCTGTCAGGCTCCCGCACCCCCTCGTGTCGTGGGCTGCCAGGCTCCCGCACCCCCTCTTGTCGTGGGCTGCCAGGCTCCCGCACCCCCTCGTGTCAAGGGCTGTCAGGCTCCCGCACCCCCTCGTGTCGTCGGCTGTCAGGCTCCCGCACTCTCCCCCTGTCGTTGTCTGTGGAGAAGATTAATACATATTTTCATTTTTCAGGTTTTCTCTTATAAAACAAGATCCCTGAGCTTCTGTCTTTGACCGAAAAAATGGCGTCTGACAAGTCGCTGCTGTCTGCAGAAATGAACACAAACATGGAGGAAGCGCTGTATGAACAGATGCTGATGAAGGTACGAAAGATGAATTGGAGAGGCCAGCAATCACCGGGTGAATGTCTCCTCCGTCAGCTGCCGGGAGCGCGGCAGTCTACAACATTTACCTAATGTGTATTGTTGGCTTTAGACCCCTCACAGTTGTACTATTTTGGTGCAGGAAAAATCAGTTTGCAGAACCATCCTGTTCATGTTACTCACTGATTCTCACTTGTTGCCTCATTTCAGGCCAAACAGGAGATACAGGGCAGAATACCGAACTTACCAGAACGCAGAGAGATCAGACCCCAGCCGGGTGAGATGGGCATCCTCTGATTATTATCCAGATTACTTTGTGCATATTATGTGACAGATACCACAGTGGGGCAGTGGGGTCTTATTGACTGCAACGGTCACATGATGCAACCAACGTGGGGGGTCACATAATTTCTTATGCAGTTGATTACATGCAAATGCTGCTTGGCTTTTGCCGATTTTATTGTGTTTTTGTTCACTTTTTGTTTTTATTTCTGTGTTAGGTTTCTGCATTAAAACTCGCACATCCAAAAATACCAAAATCTTTATTAACATCTGCAAGTCGAACCAGATCCCAGCGGCCCCGGACCTGACGGAGCAGGAGTTAGTCAGCATCCTGGAATCTGATGATCCCTCCGGCTATCGAGTCCCCATGAGCCTTGGAGAGCCCCACGTTGAAGTTGATAATAGTACGTTTTTTTTTAATACAGCGCTTCTCTTTTTAAAGGGATAGTCCAGAGATATCCTTAAAGGGGTTAAAATAGCAAGTATTACAACTTACTAATCCTCAATGGTCAAAGGTGCCATCTCCACAGGTTCTGGTAGGTCCACTTCCAGTCTGCGGAATAAAGTTTGACATCTTGTTGTTGACTTTTGAACTTTTTTGGTTTAGATTTGGGACTTAGAGGGATTGTCCACTACTTGGATTCCCCTTTAAGAACTTATACCACTTATTCATAGCAGCCCTACTAAGGTCAATGGATTGAGTCGGCACCGCAAAGTATCTAAGTCCTGGTGCACTTTGTCCTACAGGTGGAGGCAGCTGCACGGCGTACGACATAGTGATTAATGGCACCGTCTTTGAGAAAATTACGGTAACTGCAATTGCTTATTCCGACATACGAGCTGTCTGCTCTCCTTTGTGTCAGCTCCTTACTTTGTATTTTTTTTATTAGAATAATGAGCTTTTCAGGGAATTTTTTATCACCGTGGCCATGGAGGGACTAGAGAACAAGTACGAAATGGAGCTGTCAAGAGGTAACGACCGCATCACTGATATTTTCCTTGATTTTTCCATCGACCACACAAGGACTTGTTCTTTCGTGGAGCAAGTTTACCATATAATATATTGAACATTTTTATGTACCAACCTGTTGTATGGCACCGTATCAAATGCCTTTGAAAAGTCCAGATAGACAACATCCACTAAGTTTCCCTGGTCCAACCTGAACTTACCTCCCCATAGAATCTTTTCAGATTAGTTTGCAGGACAGATCCCTCATAATCATATGTTTAGGTTATTCTTATTGAGGTGCTCCAGGTTAGTATCTCTTAGAAAACCCTCAAAGTTGTTGCCCACAGTACAAGTTAAACTTACCAACCTATAAATTCCAGGCTCAGATGTTATCCCCTTCTTGAATATTGGTACCACATTTGCTATGTGGGTGTAACCCTGGTGGATATGGACCCACTGCCCCACGGGAGGGTTGTGACTAGGTGTCTACTGGGTCTCCACTAGAACCTCTGGTAGTGAGGATAGACTGGGCCGCCGGTAGACACCAGGTACCACTTCAGTGCAGTTCCCGGGACTGCAGCAGCATTCCGGAGGTACCAGGGTACCAGACTCAGGAGAGCGAAGACAAGGACTAGGTCAGACAGTCTGAGATCAGGGCAGGAAGCACAGGTTCAGGATAGAGAAAAATGGCAAGGGGGACAGGGGTTTTTGATACCAGAAAACTCCTTTAACGCTTGCAACCTCTGTTGCTTGACTGCTACTCAAACAGTCAAATCAGTCAGTAAGAATTTAGGGAACTTCCATGGCGATATTTTGCATCAGTATTTGTTAGCAGACGCCAGGAGTGGATCCAAAACAGAAGAGGTGAAAGTGTTTCAGTTACTATTTTTCACTGTGTTTGTTCCCCTCTGGTTTTCAGCTTACAAATACTGATGTAAATTAGTGCCCAAAATACTCACTGTGTGAATGAGGCGAGAAAGCTGCTTGTAGTACTGTAATAGAAGTCCTTATTCTGAGGATGAGTTCTGTAATTCTTGTCTTCTCTGCTCCATCAAACTCCCCAGAGCAGGGGCAACCCCTGGAGCAAAATTTCTGGCGGCAGATTTCCAGACGTATGACTCAGTGATGTGTGATGGACCCCGACTCCCAAACAAAATGAATCAGACACATACAAAATAAACACACAAATCATTGCAATTAGGTGTCAAACGTTCTCAACTTTATTTAAATTTACATGACACCGAAAATGGCACAACCCTCGACTCACGAAGAGTCACCCTCCAGCGCTCAGGAGAGGAAAACCCCCTGTGGAGGAAACCTCTAGGGAACCATGGCTGGAGGGCTGCCCTTCCCTTGGGCTTAGAGAGTTAGTGCCGATATATGACGGAGTTTTAGAATTTCTACATATTTACAGAGAACGACATAACAAATATAGACTATTAATGTGATAAACTGGATGTGGGAGAGATCTGGCTGCGATATCTGTCACCACATTTATTGCTGGAACGAATTTAGTTGATCTGATTTCCCAGGTGGATCTACCACTTCTCCCTTACAGATCCAGCTCCGTCTCTCAAGATGTTGGGTACTTGGTTACAGGGGTTGCTCATTATGGATAACCCCTAATAGGATGCGTATCCCCTCCCCCTCCCAATTTATCACCCATTAAAGTCAACGATCCATCCATGAACTCCCAAAGAAGAGCAGCTCTTTCTACATAGTAACAGAAGGGGATCCTGTTTTGGGGACCCCCCCTCTGTTACCTTCCCTTCCCCCGGGGTGTCTAAGAAGACAACCCCTTTCCCTGCTAGAACCTCCAAATTACACCAACATTGGCACATTACGTGGGGTGGTCAAGCTCAAGGTCCTCAGGCGCATCATCAGTAATGGCGCTGATCATGGCAGCACGGCATTCTTTTATGGAATCTTCTTTATGACACTTGTTTATGCCCTCACAATAGTTGTCATGGTTACTACAAGGGCTATTACTGATGCAGGGTCCAAGTATTAACCCTTTCATCATTGGTAATTCACTTTCATTATGGAGGCAAATAACTGCACTTGTTACCAAGCAGGAGTCTTATCATTACGGCTTCCCTTAGGCACCATAAGAAATAAAGATTATAGAACATACGTACAAGTGTTTCAGGAGTGTTTTGCACTTTTTAGATCCATAGATTGGGCTTATAACTAGCACTTTACAAAGCGGAAAATTAAGAGGAAATTACATGTAAAATAATATTATAGGGAATTGCATTTCAAGCATTTTCCTAATGTGCATTCTGCATACTTGCATAGTTACATAGGTTGAAAAAGTTTGAACTTTAATATCCTAGGTCTATCTCCAAAGTTATACATTTTCTATTACTAGATTATTTATAACCCACAATGTCATGTTTTGTTAAAAAAGTATCCAGCCCTTCTATAAATGCTGTTATGCTATCTGCCATTACTATATCTTGTGGTTGGCATTCCAAAGTCTGACTGCTCTAACTGTAAAGAATCCTTTCCTATTAAGTTGCCAGAATCGCTTCACCTCCGCTTGTTATGAATGTTCCTGGTGCTTTGTAAGGTCCTGGAAAGTGATAAGTCATGTGCCAGTACTATGCATTGACCACATATGTATTTATACATATAAATGTATATTTATGAAGGATGTGATAATTACCCTTCATAGAGGTGTTACGATCATTCATAAATTGCTTTCATAGGTTTGATCTCCAGGATTAGGAGAGATTTTTGGTGTAAACGTAATAAACAATGAGTAAAACATCAAAGCAAACGAAAAAGGGTTTGTGACCCAAACTGGTAGGTGAGACCGGCTAGCCCCATATTATACGAGGTCACAACCAGGTTTCGCCTGAGGAGGGCAGCACTAATGAGTCCTCAGGAGCGCATAACCCTGAAATATGCAGCGATTCTACACTGCCCATTATAAAAGGGTTTCATATGCTACTTACTACCATGTTTTAGTTAAGATACAAGGCATACTTGTAAGGAGAGATGAAAAAGGTGATGGGGGACAACATATAAATATACTGAGGAACTCTATACACTAGTGGCCAAAATTGAGGCAACACCCCCAAGATTTATGAATTTTTAGCATTTTGCCAATACAAATACTAATTTCATGAATGTTTTTGATTTCACAGTAAAGTTTTTAAGTAGAAATAAAATCTCATATAGAAACACAATATTAGCTGGAAATTTGTTCATTTGTCAACAAATTGGAGACTATTGTCACTCAGATGACTGTGGGAGAAAAGCCATTGATTTGTCCTATTTTCATATCTAACACTAAATGTTAATACTCAGTTGGATAGCCCTCGGCCTTGATGACTGCCTGGCATCTACTTGGCATGCTATCCACCAGTTTGTGTAAATCAGATGGTGTGATGATATGAAGCCATGATTTGATGATGGCTGCAATGAGTTCCTGCTTGTGTGAAGCCCGCTGTTTTGACACCGCTCTTTTGAGCCGAGCCCAGAGATTCTCAATAGGATTGAGATCTGGGCTGTTTCCTGGCCAATTCAATAGCTGGACATTTTTGTCCTTGAACCAAGAGAGACATTTTTTAGCTGTATGGCATGGGGCTCCATCTTAAAATAAACGGTGTCCCTTCACCAAATACATCACGTGCCGAAGGAATGAGTTTAGGCTGAAGGACTTCCTTGATGTACTTTTCAGCATTAACTGTTCCTTCAATTACCTGCAGCCGACCCCCTGCATCTCTGGACACGCAGCCCCCTACCATAACACTCAGAGGAGGCTTCATGGTGGGTACTGTACCCTCTGGCAACCAGTCCTCTCCAGGTCGTCGTCGAACGTAGCGGACACCGTCACTGCCAAAGATGGATATGCGTGTCTCATCGCTCCATATAACATTTCTCCATTGTTCAATGGTCCATTTACAATGTTCTTTGGCCCCTGCAGACGTTTCTGACGCTGTGAGGCATTCAGAAATGGCTTTTTACCTGGTATTCTGGCTCTTAACCCTGCATTTACCAGTCATCGTCGAACCGTCCGGTCAGACACTGTCACTCCGGTGTTGACCAGCTCCTTGTTGATGTTAACAGCAGTTTATTCCCTGTTATTTAGGGCGATTCTAACAATTCTTCTATCAGTCTGAGGAGTTGTAGCCTTCTTCCTTTCTCTACCTGCTTTATTCTTTATCGAACCAGTCTCTTGAAACCGCTTACACACTTTGAGAACGAAAACATGTAATTGCTTACCTTCTGATGACAAACTGGCTTTAAAATATAAAAACCGCATTTTAATCGCACAATATCTGTCTTACAACCCACACCCAGGTCACTATAAACCAACATAGAATACATATCGCAGAAGAGGGCGTGTGTCCAAGTAAGTAGGTCAGTGAAATCCTCCATTAAATATTGGTGATGGTGAAAAAGTGAAGGTGTTGCCTCAATTTTGGCCACTAGTGTATAACACAAAATATAAACAAAAAAGAAAGGGAAGAACATTTCTGCACAAAAAACCTGTCGCTCGGCAGGAAAATCCCCTTGATATTGCGTTTTTTGAGATTTTTTTTGTCCCGTTCTTTAGAAACGCTGCAAAAATACTGAAAGAATAGACATGAAACTGCTTCAAATCTGCAAGGATTCACTTTTCCTGCTTTTCCTGGTACTATCAAACATAGTGTTTTTGGGAACATGGAGCTCTATATTACAAATATGTCCGTCCCTCCATTTGAAAGAAATTAACATTTTCCTGGAGGGAAGTTTATATTTTACATTATGTCAGTTTTTGTCTATCGATGATAAAGTGCAGTTTGCAGCAATTTTTATTGTGACATATACCCAAATAATTGACGAAAATATTTCAAATTTAACGCGCGTCGGGCGGGCCTGCGTGCTCTCACATGCCAGAGCTGAGTTTCAGTTCCAGTCCGACCCTGTTAATCATCTATGGTTTCCCTTCAGAGTGGAAAATGCCGAAAAATCGGAAGTTCCTGGTATCCATTTTTGAACAGAATATCAGAACCAAATCAAAACCGATGATTCAGGAAATGAACATAATGGGGTAAGTCCCAACTCTAAGGTACAAGTCTATGGCATACAGTCTGTAAAAGACGACAGAGTAGGCTGCTGTTGAGCATCGGTGGCTTCTTCTCTGATGTTCCTCGCTCATCCATGCAGTACATGGTCGGCCATTCAATTGATTGGATGTCTTATAATACCACATTTCCTCTAGGTACACAAAGTATGAAGAGCGCCACTCCTCCTGGTGATAGGTTATACCCAACAGAAGCGGCAGCGCCACTCCTCATGGTGATGGGTTACACCCAACAGATGGGGGAGCGCCACTCCTCATGGTGATGGGTTACACCCAACAGATGGTGGAGCGCCACTCCTCGTGGTGATGGGTTAAACCCAACAGATGGGGGAAGTTGCAGAATGGCTTGTTATGGTGCAAGAACAATGTGGACATTGTTTTTTTTTTTGTTTTAACTATTATGCCTTTATGGTCTTTATTTTTTTCCTACAGACCCTCCCAGCTAACTCCAAGCAAGTCCCTCATCTCAGAAGTTGAAAGGTTTGGGTTACTTTGAGGTTTAATGCATGCATTTACTTTTTTTAGAATCCCATCTTACAAAAGATATAGGATATCCAACTTCTTGGACTCCAAGAATAAGGGGGCTGCAGCCTGGAAGTAACCCCGCTGCCCTTTTTAAAGAATATGCTGGTGTGGGGCAGCTACCCAGATTTTCACTGTGCAGGAGAACTGCAGCTAAGCCCATTCACTTTGCTGGATCTATGCTGTCGTTCCGCTGCACAGTGGAGGCCATGATGCCAATGTGCAGGGAATGACCCTGAAAGGGGCTGTTCCTCTTTACCAGCATCAGTGCCCCTTTATTATATTAGAGATTGACCCCAACAGATCATAAATTGATGGTGTACCCTTGCAATATACTGCTGCCTTCCTTTTTTTATCAGTTCACCCGTGAAACCAGATTACATGATTGTGGCGGAACCTCCTGTAGGACACCCAAGTTTTCTGGTGGCTGAAATCTCTTTACCTAAAGTGGTGAGACCCTCAGATGTGGTTTAGGATTGTGACCTTTTCGCATTTCATGTGATTTCCAAAAGTCTTCCCTTATTAAAAGTCTGTGCCAACCTCGTGCTACCGGTCCTCCTCTGCCAACTTTTATCATCACAGCTTTGATGTGTCCACAGTAGCCAATTGCTGGCAGCTGTGACACATTTGCTGGATGATGATGATATAATTTTTTTTTCATACCATGGTGGGTTGTTTGCAAGCTGTTGGAATGGGAAAGAAGATCTCTGTAAACGACTCTGTCAGCAGAGAACGACTGTTCAAACCAAGCACAGACGCCCAGTGCTTCACTGCGGGACCAGTCATTTATATAAGCCTTCCCCCCTGCTTGTTTCCCCTCCATCTCCACCATCACCTCTTCTTTGACAGTTCTGGCTTCATAGATCCAGAGAGGAGATAGAGGGAAAACAAGCTGGTGGGAAGATGTATATATTATTATTATTATTTAATTATATAGTGCCATTGATTCCATGGTGCTGGTGCATATAAATGATGTTATAATGATGATATAAATGATGAAAGAGGCTTGTTGCAATAGTGTAGAACACACCGCTCTTTATTTTTTCTATATTAATGTGACATTTGGAGGAATCGCACAGAAAATGCTTTAAATGTATTTATTTTTTAATTTGATTTTTCTCATGTCCATGATTCACATTGCGTTAAATGAGGCATAATGAAGATTAAGAATGTTTCAGCTAATGTAGCCTTCATCAGACGGGATAATGTAGCTTGAGGGGACCCACTTGGTTAAATATAGGGGTCAGTTCTGGTCTTCCCAAAAAGCAGATTAAGTAGTCACCACACGGGAATCTGGTGATTACTGGGTTTGCTTTTGGGGACCCCAGATTTCTTCATATAACCGAGTGGGCCTTCTGCCTAATGAAGGCTACATTATGTGAAATTCTGGTACCATTCATTATGCCTCACTTAAAGGGGTTGCCTGGCACTTTAATATTGATGACCTATCCTAAGGATATTCCATTAGTATTAAAGTGGTGGACAACCCCTTTTAATGCAGTGTGAATCCTAAAAAATATTTTTCAGCATTTTCTGTGAGCAGTTCCTCCACGTGTCAGATTTAATGTAGGAGACGTGTGGAGCTACACAGTAACTTCTAGTTGGCCACGTATCAAGATAAAAGTTTAGATTTTTGTGCACTTGTTGGTTACAACTTTCTTTCCCGTGCAGAAGCATTCAGCGACATAAGCGTTGTTACCACGCTGGTCTTCTCTTTACAGTCTTCTGCTAGATCTCTTGTGTTGGACTTGGGTGAAGACAGAATAGTCAGACGTCCCGATTTGTATCATCTAGACGTCTTCATTCCTTACAATATCATCCAAGAACAAAGTGGAGCTCAGTTCAACAAGGACAGTAAGGTGAGACAATTAAGCAAAGCTGGACATGTCTTATAGCCCATTCTGAAATCTCCTTCTTAAAGAGGTTCTCTGAGAAAATGTATAAAATAAAATTTTAAAAAATGTATACATTTATTTAGCAAAAATAAATTGTTTTAATTAGTGAATAATTCTATGTGAATACTTTTATGCCCAAAAATGGCAAAAGTATTCTCGGAGTGATACCTTTATTGGCTAACCAGAAAAAAAATATATATATGCAAGCTTTCAGAGCACAGAGGCTCCTTCTTCAGGCAATATTACACATGAATTCATAACATTTGTAATCCTGCCTGAAGAAGGAGCCTGTGTGCTCTGTAAGTTTGTATATATATATTTTTTTTCTGGTTAGCCAATAAAGGTATCACTCCGAGAATACTTTTGCCATTTTTGGGCATAAAATTATTTCCATCAAATTTTCTGGCTAACACGGTACCACAATATAAATTTGTACTGTACATCACAATTAGGGGATAATAATTGCATATGGACATAATGGCCAACGATGTCAGCAGCCATCCATCCTAGATGGGTGAAGGTAAACTGATTGAGACGGACATCTCTGACCTACCTGTCGGAATCAAGAACGTGCATCTGTCATTGATTGACTGACTGATCACGTCCATGAGTCAACATGTTGTAAACCTGTCATGATGAGTGAGCAGATAGGATGCTGCCCCTCACCCTGACAGGAACTTATCTATCACAACATATAGTTGCCCAGAGACATCTGAATGCATCGGCTTTCCTTTATGCCATTCATCAAACATGTCGTATATTTTGTGTATAGCGAGTCACAAGCCTCGCACTGCTCTGCGTCTTATCATTTGGTTCTATGAGCTGCAGTAAAACGTGACGTATATTCCAGGTGCTGACGATCACAATGCCGGTCCAGCCAGCATAGCGGTGGGCTCAGAAGATCGGCTTTGGAAAGCGTTCCTCTTATATAGATCCAGTGGATCCTACTTACATTCGCTGCTGTTTACATTGTATGGTTACAAGTCTATTTAGACTTCAATATGACTCCAGAATAAATTTTTGTCTTTCTTATACTTGCCGTATATTTTTCCCAAGGAGGGGGTTTAGGTATTGTGCTTTTTTTTTTTTTATTTCTACTGTAATATTTCATAATATCTGTGAATAAGTCTTGAAAATAATTTGCATTGAAAAGGTTGAGATCCTCTGAATCTACAGGGATTTTTAGGAATTAAAAATCTACAGCAGTAAATCTGCAGCAGAATTTAAATTTTGCACCATGTCTGGATTTAGTAGCAGCTGCCCCTTTAAATGGAATATGTCAGCAGGTTTTTGCTATCCCATTTGAGAGCAGCATAATCCGAGGCCCTGATTCCAACGATGTATCACTTACTGGGCTGCTTGGTGTTATTTTGATAAAATTGCAGGTTTTTTTTATCTCATGCAGATCTCTGAATGCTGAACTCTGTATAATAACCCCACCCACACCACTGATTGGCAGCTTTCTGTGTACACTGTATTTAAACTGCCAATCAGTGGTGGGGGCGTGGTTGGACTACCTGGCAGCAGGTTTACTAGTCCTCTAGTGATAATCTTCTGCTAATAAAAGTGTGATTTTTATCAAAACTACAACCAGCAGCCCTGTAAGTGAGACGTCCCTAGAATCAGGGTCTTTGTCTCTACATCATGCTGCTCTCAACAACAACCAATATATAGTACATCCGACAAGGGGTCAATGTGTTAAAAAAGACCTTTATTATAATAATTTGTGTACATGGCGGCAAAGAAAAGAGCACACACACATATATATAGTAATACCATATAATAGTGAGGAGGTATAATGTAAATATTTGAATTGCAGAGACACCAGGGCTAAATAGTAGTAGCTCCAATTGTGCTAATGCATACTGATAGTATATCCTAGGTCACATAGTAAAAGGATATAATCCCAAATAATAAAAGCCAATATAGGCATTCCCAAGATAATGACCTTTTGGTATATACATATCAAGGGATGTATTATATCCAAGTAGGTTAATTCCCAAGTAACAATAATGTTGTATTGGATTCATTCATACCTGGTATATATTGTCTGCACGTCTTGCAATAGCTCTGGGCTCGGTGGTCCTACTCCTAGTGTGGCGCTCACCCCATCATGCTGCTCTCAGAATAGCCAAGAAAAACCTGCTGACAGATTCCCTTTACAAATAGCTGAAATGGCTCCTAGATACCAGAGAAGGAAAACGTTATTAAAACGGTTTTGTTTCCTAAATAGAAAAGCAAATTAAACACCACTGGATAATGTGGTGTGTGAAACCGTCCATTGGATTGCTGTTTCGGGTGGGCTCAGGAGCAGAGCCCCCATCCTACACAGCTGACATACATCTTGCTGTAACAGCAGCGGCCAGAGCGGAGCGTCAATCACTGCTGTTTAACCATTTATATGCCGTCAATCACTGATGGCAAGTTAAATAGCGCAATCGCCGGTACGCTATGCAATGTTACTAGAATTTTTTTTTGTTACTTTTCCATTTCCTTGAATTACTTGTTGTGATTTGCGGATCCATTGACTGGCCAAGTGGAAGGGCTGCAGCCGATCATTCATGTCCGTAGCAGATACACATTTACGTGTGTAAATAGGCCCTTATAGAAATCAATCAATAGAATGTATACCTGGATATCCAGGTTTATCCTTTGCATACATTTAAAGAGGTATAAGTCATGGCATATTACTAGGATGTCATTCTTGGGGGTCTGACAGCCTAATTTAGAAAGAAGTGGATGCATTATTTTTTTCACATTCCCAATTTAACAATTTGAGTACAGTTGGATCTATTGTTTTTTTTATTTTTTGCACTATGGGTGGGTGGTTGGGAGCACAGCTGTGCAGGAAAAAAAAAGCTTACAGGTTCTCAATTCCTTCATTCTTGGGATCGGTGGCGGAACCACAGGTCGGACCATCGCCAATCAAGATATTATATCCCTTCACACTCATCATTGCTCCCAATTAACAATTTGAGTACGTGCATTTTTTTAGGGTATTTTTGCGCAATGGGTGGGAGCACAACTGTGCAGGAAAAAAAGCTGATAGGTTCCCCATTCCTTCTTTCTCAGAATCAGTGGATGGAACATCGCCTATCACAATATTATATCCTTCACACTAATCGCTGCTCCCAATTATCAATTTGAGTACGGTTATACCTATTGTTTTTTTAGGTTTTTTTTTTGCACTGTGGGTGGTTGGGAGCACAGCTGTGCAGGAAAAAAAAAAGCTGATAGGTTCCCCATTCCTTCATTCTCAGGATCAGTGGTGGAACCAGAGGGTGGATCATCTCCAATCAAAATATTATATTATTCACACTAATCATTGCTCCTAGTTAACAATTTGAGTACGGTTGAACCCATTGTGTTTTTTTTAGGGTTTTTGTTTTTTTTGCACTATGGGTGCAAGTTATCGTAATATGTGTCACCGTAAAAAAAAAAACTAATAGTGTCTCCTGATTGTTCAGACACAAATATATCTGTTGAAAATAGTCTGGTATACACCAGTAAATTATAACTGTGGTTTTGCTGTTCCACGGTAAAAAATCTCTATTATTTTGGCATTTTTTTGCCGCAAAGAAAAACAGTAGTAGTGTCTCCTGATTGTTCAGACACAAATATATCTGTTGAAAATAGTCTGGTGTAGGCCCGAGAAATACAAGTGTGGTTTTGCAGTTCCACGGGTCAAATCTCTGTATTATCCTGCTTTTTTGCATTTTTTGCTGTAAAGAAAAACAGTACTGTCTCCTGATTGTTCAGACACAAATATATCTATTTAAAATTTTCTGGTATACCCCAGTAAACAATAACTGTGGTTTTGCCATTCCACGGTAAAAAATCTCTATTATTCACCTTTTGGTATTTTTTCCATAAAGAAAAACAGTAATAGTTTCTCCCTGATTGTTCAGATTGTTTAAAAGAGTCGGGTGTAGGCCAGAGAAATAGAACTGTGGTTTTCCTCTTCCACGGTTCTAATCTACTTTATTACCCTTTTTCCATTGATGGTGCGAGTGTAAGCTATTTTACTTACTTTACAATGGGCAAGGCGCGTGGCAAGGGACATGGAAGTGGACGTTCTGGTGATGGTGCATGCAGAGGACGGGGCCGTGGCCAAGGTGAAAATGTGCCACAACCAACAGCCATATCTTCTCGCTCCCACTTCTTGACCGAATTACTAGGGAAGCACAGAACAACACCAGATCAGTGTGAACAGGTTATTAATTGGATAGCAGATAATACTTCCAGTTACCTGGGCACCACCACCTCCGGTCTGTCTTCCACACGGTCAACTCTTAGTAGCCATGAGTCTCGACCGCATACTCCTCCTCACCCTGATGCTTCTCCCTCGCACCATGCCGAGTGTCGTCAGACAGCAACTGATCCCACACTTGGACACTCTGAAGAGCTGTTCACTGGTCCATTTCCAGATTTGTGCCCCTCCCCTGCTCCGCTTGAAGTGGTGGAAGAGGAGATCCCATGTAGAGATGCCCAAATATTTGAACAGCCACGGCCAGAGGAAGTCAACGCTGGCAATTTGTCACAAGAGGTTGACGATGATGAGACACAATTGCCAGGAAGTGAGGAGGAGGATCGTAGTGCGCAAGTGGAAGAGGAGGAGGTGGTGGATGATCTAGTAACTGACCCAATGTGGCAGGAGGACATGCAGAGCGAGGCCAGCAGCAGACAGGGTGAGGGAGGCAGAGTACCCCAACAGGCAGAAAAAAGCAGTGTGGTGGCCGCACACAGAAGGCCGGCAACAGTTCCCCGTAACACCAACACGAGGGACGTTGCCAGTACAACCTGTAGGTCTTCCAGAGTCTGGAATTTTTTTAAAGACTCTGCTGATATCCCCAAAAAGGCCATTTGTACCACCTGCCATGCCAGCATCAGCAGGGGTGACAAAACTACCAGCCTGACCACCACCAGCATGATCAAGCACATGGCAGCAAAGCACCCGACTTTGTGGGGCGAACCCCAGGGTCCATGACCAGTGTCAGCGGGTGTCACCTGTTGTGTGTGCATGGCAATCCCCTTTCCATACTGCATGCAAAGATGCCCCCTCCTCTCAGTCTTTATGGCAGTCTCTCAAGAGTGCAAAGCAGTCATCAAAGCAAAAGGTGGCTACTTTGAAGAACCTAGAATATAAGACATATTTTCAGTTGTTTCACACTTTTTTGTTAAGTATATAATTCCACATGTGTTAATTCATAGTTTTGATGCCTTCAGTGTGAATGTACAATTTTCATAGTCATGAAAATACAGAAAAATCTTTAAATGAGAAGGTGTGTCCAAACTTTTGGTCTGTACTGTATGTACCATCTTGACAAACTTTGAGGAGTCCACCAAGATGGTGAGTGGCGATGACGCCATCATTAGCGTCAGCATTCCACTTGTCTTTCTTTTGCAATGCTCTCTGCAGAGAATTAAAGAGGAGGCATTGCAGCCAGAGTATGATGAAATGGATCAAGAAGCCGTAGCGGTCTATTACACACAGCCCAGCCTCATCTCATCCCAACGTGCATTGGGGGACAATGAGGGAGAGGAGGAGGAGGAAGAACAGGAGCTTGTATCATGCGCTGTAGACGGTAGTACCTGTACAACTGTCATACTGTCGGTTCAGCGTGGGTGGCCTGAGGACAGGGGGGGGGTGGGGAGGAGGAGGAGGAGAGCATGGTCAGTCGTCATCTTGGTGAGGACACGGAAGTCTTGCCCGTTACCAGTCTGGCACGCATGGCTGACTTTATGTTACTCTGCCTTAACCGTGACCCTCGCGTTGTCAAAATGTTGGGTGACAGTCATTACTGGTTGGTGACACTTTTAGACCCCCGCTACAAGGAGAACTTTCACTCTCTTATTCCTGAGGTGGAGAGGTCTACGAAAATGGGGCAGTACCAGAAGGCCCTTGCTGCAGAACTGTTAAAAAAAAATTCCCATCTGAACACGCTAGCGGCAGAGGTCACAGTTCGTTGACCAACCAAGGCGTACAAGCGAGAGAGAGGCAACTCCAATCCAGCAGAGGCAGGGGAACACTGTCAACATTCTGGGACAGTTTTCTGAGACCTGCCCAGCTTACAGGCCCTGAGGCGCGGGGTACTCTCACAAGCAGTGGAAAGTTTCAAAAGATGGTGAGGGAGTACCTTGCCGACCGTACCAGCGTCCTCCGTGATTCCTCTGTGCCTTTTAATTATTGGGTATCCAAGCTGGACACTTGGAATGAAATCGCTCTGTACGCCTTGGAGGTCCTGGCCTGCCCTGCCGCTAGCGTGTTATTAGAGCGTGTTTTTAGTGCTGCTGGGGTAATTATAACTGATAAGCGCACTCGCCTGTCAACTGACAATGCTGACAAGCTGACCCTTATCAAAATGAACAGTAGCTGGATTGGGCCAGACTTCTCATCACCACCAAATGACAGCAGAGTAACATAAAGTCAAATCCACTGTGTTATTTCGGAAGGTGTATTCACATGCACCGCTTCACACCCACACATGGGTATACGCTTCCTCATTTCGGCTGTTTTATGTTCTTCTCCTTATCCTCAGCCTCCACCACCACTATACCACTAGGGTGACCGTGGTCCGTGTTGCCATTATTGAAAGTTCCTCCGTCCTTATTTTTGTCAGCTTTTGCTTGGAAGGCATAAGCAAAGACTGTGGGAGACCCACTCCCCAATAATGGGAATAATATTTTTAAAATGCTGTACTGTATGGCTCTTGTAAGGGGCATTAAAAGCGTCTTGTTAAGCTACTGCGACCTCCACCACTTTTCCGAGAAGCATTAAAACCGTCTTGTTAATCTACTTGGACTTCCACATCTCTTCCAAGGGTCCAAGGGGCATTCAAACCGTCTTGTTAAGCTACTGGGACCTCCACCACTTTTCTGAGGGGCATTAAAAGCGTCTTATTAAGCTACTGGTACGTCCACCACTTTTCCGAGAAGCATTAAAACCGTCTTGTTAAGCTACTGGGACCTCCACGTCTCTTCCAAGGGGCATTCAAACTGTCTTGTTAAGCTACTGGGACCTCCACGTCTCTTCCAAGGGGCATTCAAACCGTCTTGGTAAGCTACTGCGACCTCCACCACTTTTTCGAGGGGCATTAAAAGCGTCTTATTAAGCTACTGGGACCTCCACCACTTTTCCGAGAAGCATTAAAACCGTCTTGTTAAGCTACTGGGACCTCCACGTCTCTTCCAAGGGGCATTCAAACCGTCTTGTTAAGCTACTGGGACCTCCACGTCTCTTCTGAGAGGCATTAAAAGCGTATTGTTAAGCTACTGGGACCTCCACCACTTTTCCGAGGGGCATTAAAACCGTCTTGTTAAGCTACTGGGACCTCCACCACTTTTCCGAGGGGCATTAAAACCGTCTTTTTAAGCTACTGGTACCTCCACGTCTCTTCCAAGGGGCATTCAAACCATCTTGTTAAGCTACTGGGACCTGCACCACTTTTCCAAGGGGCATTCAAACAGTCTTGTTAAGCTACTACGACCTCCACCACTTTTCCAAGGGGCATTAAAACCGTCTTGTTAAGCTACTGGGACCTCCACTTTTCCGAGGGGCATTAAAAGCATCTTGTTAAGCTACTGGGACCTCCACCACTTTTCCGAGGAGCATTAAAACCATCTTGTTAAGCTACTGTGACCTCCACGTCTCTTCCAAGGGGCATTCAAAGCATCTTGTTAAGCTACTGGGACCTCCACCACTTTTCCGAGGGGCATTAAAAGCATCTTGTTAAGTTACTGGGACCTCCACCACTTTTCCGAGGAGCATTAAAACCATCTTGTTAAGCTACTGTGACCTCCACGTCTCTTCCAAGGGGCATTCTAACCATCTTGTTAAGCTACTGTGACCTCCACGTCTCTTCCAAGGGGCATTCAAACCGTCTTGTTAAGCTACTGGGATCTCCACTTCTCTTCTGAGGGGCATTAAAAGCGACTTGTTAAGCTACTGTGACCTCCACCACTTTTCCGAGGGGCATTAAAACCGTCTTGTTAAGCTACTGGGACCTCCACGTCTCTTCCAAGGGGCATTCAAACTGTCTTGTTAAGCTACTGGGACCTCCACGTCTCTACCAAGGGACATTCAAACCGTCTTGTTAAGCTACTGCGACCTCCACCACTTTTTCGAGGGGCACTAAAAGCGTCTTTTTAAGCTACTTGGACCTCCACCACTTTTCCGAGAAGCATTAAAACCGTCTTGTTAAGCTACTGGGACCTCCACTTCTCTTCCAAGGGACATTCAAACCATCTTGTTAAGCTACTGGGACCTCCACGTCTCTTCTGAGAGGCATTAAAAGCATCTTGTTAAGCTACTGTGACTTCCACAACTTTTCCGAGGGGCATTAAAACTGTCTTGTTAAGCTACTGGGACCTCCACGTCTCTTCCAAGGGGCATTCAAACCGTCTTGTTAAGCTACTGGGACCTCCACGTCTCTTCCAAGGGGCATTCAAACCGTCTTGTTAAGCTACTTGGACCTCCACGTCTCTTCCGAGGGGCATTAAAAGCGTCTTGTTAAGCTACTGTGACCTCCACCACTTTTCCGAGGGGCATTAAAACAGTCTTGTTAAGCTACTGGGACCTCCACGTCTCTTCCAAGGGGCATTCAAACCGTCTTGTTAAGCTACAGGGACCTCCACGTCTCTTCCAAGGGGCATTCAAACCGTCTTGTTAAGCTACTGGGACCTCCACCACTTTTCCAAGGGGCATTAAAACCGTCTTGTTAAGCTACTGGGACCTCCACCACTTTTCTGAGGAGCATTAAAACCGTCTTGTTAAGCTACTGAGACCTCCACGTCTCTTCTGAGGGGCATTAATAGCGTTTTGTTAAGCTACTGTGACCTCCACCACTTTTCCAAGGGGCATTTAAACCGGCCAGTTAAGCTACTGGGACCTCCACGTCTCTTCCAAGGGGCATTCAAACCGTCTTGTTAAGCTGCTGGGACCTCAACGTCTCTTCTGAGGGGCATTAATAGCGTCTTGTTAAGCTACTGCGACCTCCACCACTTTTCCAAGGGGCATTAAAACCGTCTTGTTAAGCTACTGGGATCTCCACGTTTCTTCTGAGGGGCATTAAAAGCGTCTTCTTAAGCTACTGTGACCTCCACCACTTTTCCGAGGGGTATTAAAACCGTCTTGTTAAGCTACTGGGACCTCCACCACTTTTCCAAGGGGTATTAAAACCGTCTTGTTAAGCTACTGGGACCTCCACATCTCTTTTGAGGGGCATTAATAGCGTCTTGTTAAACCACTCTGAACTCCACTGCTCTTCCAAGGGGCATTGATATGTTGTTTTTAATTAACTCTAACCTCCACGACTCTTCGAACGGGCATTGCAGTTCCTCTTAATTTTTGGCAGCTTTTTCTTGGAAGGCATAAGCAAATACTATGGGAGACCCACTCCCCAATAATGGGAATAATGTTTGTAATATGCTGTACTGCATGGCTCTTGTAAGGGGCATTGCAAGCTCCTTCGTCCTAATTTTTGGCAGCTTTTGCTTGGAAGGCATAAGCAATGACTATGGGATACACACTCCCCAATAATGGGAATAATGTTTGTACTATGCTGTACTGTATGGCTCTTGGAAGGGGCATTAAAAGCCCCTCTTCCGAGGGGCATTCAAACCGTCTGGTTAAGCTACTGGGACCTCCACGTCTTTTCCGAGGGGCATTAAAACCATCTTGTTAAGCTACATTGAAATGTTGTTTTTAATTACCTCTAATCTCCACAACTCTTCCAACGGACATTGCATTTCCTCCTAATTTTAGTCAGCTTTTGCTTTTCAATGCAAAGGCGAATACTAAGGGAGACCCACTCCCCAATAGTGGGTAGAAGGTTTTTAGTACGCTGTAATCCACGTCTGTTTCAAGGGGCATTGCAGTTCCTCATAATTTTTGGAAAGCCTTCCATTCACTGTTTAGGCCAACAGTGTACAGGAGACCCAGTTGCTATAAATGGAAAAAACTGTTTAGTTAAGGCCCTCTGACCTCCATGTCATTTCCAAGGTACATTGGAGTGCCTCGAAATTTTTGGTAGGCATTGCACTCACTGTATGCCCTATAACTGTGTAGCCAAACCGCTCCTTTTGTTACAGAAACATATCCTACAAGACATATGTGGTTGACTGGCCTGATATTGATGTGAATGGTCCCTGTTCCTCCTGCTCTCCTTTGCCACCACCTCATCCATCATTCATCACCTGAAGCTTTGTTTTAACGGGAGTCATAGAACTGGGATAGTAGCAGGAAAACATCCAGCAATCCTCGGAGGAGGTAGGATATGCGCCAAAACGCTGACCACCTCAGGCCTTGCCGCTACTACATACATGCGCTTGCATTCCAACAAAACAAAGCAGATGCTAACTTGTATCATCATCATGGTCCTCACCTTGGCACTCTCAACTCCCCTGATGGAGAAGCCAGGGCCCACCGGAGGAGTCTGGTTCTCTGGTGGGCTCGTCCAATGCTGCCCTAAAGCAGGCCAGGCTAAGAAAAGTGTGTGTGTGGATGTTCCAAGGAGAAATAGGGGCGGCTGGGGACCGTTTATGGACACCCGGCTGCCCCCAGGCGGCTGGCGACCGAGTATGGACACCCGGCCGCCCCCTGGCGGTTGGGGACCGAGTGTGGACACCCCGCCGCCGGGCGGCTGGGGACTGAGTATGGATACCAGGCCGCCAACGCTGCCATGACATGGTGGCCAGATTCCGCCTCTACATGCCTAAAAGGCCCAATTTCAAGTGCAAGCAAGCAGTATGGTATTGCAGCCTGGGGGTGGGTGGGTGGTTGGCTGCATATTTGCGCTTGCATTGCAAGGAATGGGGGAGGTACAATTGAACACTGCCCTGGGACAAGAACTTGCACGGGGATAGTTGCAAGTCTGCATCTTCTGATGCTGCAAGGATGACTTCTGATGGGCACACTTTTAGGCAGTGACCGGGGAGTCAGAGATGCTTCCAGGGGTCTTCCCCATGCTGTCCCCATGTCTTTTCAGCACTGTATGCATGTGTCACACAGCACATGGCCAGATAAGGTTGTAAAATGTTAAAATGACATTTCCCGGTGAATGCATTTGTCACGGTTGAAGCAATACAAAAGTGCAAAAACACATTAAAAATGCTACTTGTGAACAAAGCCCAAGGTGTGGAGGAGTATTTTTTTTTTTTTTTGTTATTTATTTTTCCTTATACACAAGTCTTTACCCTGGAAAGGAACTTCCTTAACATATTTCACAGGAAAGCAGTTTCAGTTTAGTTTTTGAACGTTTTATTGTGAGCCCTTAAAAGTGGCTTAATACCTCTGACCACGTTGTTGACAGAAGTGACCTGGGGGTCAGAAATGCTTCCTGGGGCGATCCCCATGCTGTCCCCATGTCATTTGAGCACTGTCACTATCGTTTTGGGCACTTGTTAGGCTTTTAAAAGACAGCCGGGGATGCCGCCGCGAAAATGCTCGGGTCTCCCATAGACTAACATTGGGCTCGTGGCTCAGGTCGAGCAACCGAGTATCATGGCGAGCTCAGCCCGAGCTTTGAGCATCCGAGCATTTTAGTGCTCGCTCTTCACTACTAAATACCCTTCATTATTTATTATTTTTGCACTTTGCGATTTACCCATTTACTTCTAGTTACTTGGGTATTTTGCTTGCCTTTGGTTTTTCTTTGTCTAGTGTCCTTGTGTGAACATGCATTTACATTTTGCATGCACATCAATTTATGTTTCAGTTCAGACTTCTAGGTTTTTTCTTTGTAGTTCAGTGTGCTTTAAGTACATATTAGGATGTGGCCACCCGTTGTCTGAGCTGAAATGTTTATTCTGCCTCAGGTCTATGCTTCTACTAGGGGGTTAGTCTCTCTGCCCTTATCCATATGTACGTCACTTGACAAATGGTAAGGTTTTAATATTAGAGTTAGGACTGTCCCATAAGGGTTGCTATGACGTGGCGGGATAGCTTTTACATTATTTTGATCAAAATTATGTTAACTAAATACCCTTCATTATTTATTATTTTTGCACTGTGCGATTTACCCATTTACTTCCAGTTACTTGGGTATTTTGCTTGTCTTTGGTTTTTCTTTGTCTAGTGGCCGTGTGTGAACATGCATTTACATTTTGCATGCACATCAATTTATGTTTCAGTTCAGACTTCTAGTTTTTTTCTTTATATGATATATATGCTGTATGTGCGGGAAGGGAGCTTGTCTGTACACTGCTTGCTATGTGTGGGGGAGGGAAGCTGTCGGACAAAGAGGGGTCCTGCAAACATCCAACTAATGGCCCCCCATATATATTACAGGAAGGTAGGTCAAACCCAAGGATTTTTGCTGGAGCAGCCGACCATGTGCTGTGTATGGGGCCATCTCCCCCACACATATAACCACATTCATGTATATGGGGGAGTCGGGATGTGTTGTGTGGACAAGCGTCCGGTCTAAAGCTAACTAGTGTATGGGCATCTGAGACTAAGGCAAGTTATCATCCAGAAAGTCATTCTCCAGCCTGCTGCAAAAATACCGGATAGAGAAAGGCTTTTATCACCTAAGCCAGATCTCACTGGAGGGGAAGCAAGAAGAAAAAAGGAGAAATGTAAAATAAGACACAAGTTCAGACAGTTGTCATCCAAAACTTTATCTGGTATCGACCAAGAAAATTACAATCAGTAAAAGTATAATCCACATTTAGGAAAAACACAGATGAGCTGCGGGACCATCGCTTCTTCTTCTGGGACTTTTTGGCGGACAGGTTGCTCTGCTGTCGGAGGCCTTTCTTGTTCTTGGACTTCTCCTTCATGTGGATTCTGAAGACTAGGAGGCTCCTGAGGGTCCATCACTCCTGCCGGCAGCTCAGAATGACTTGGAGATATGTTTCCTTCAGTCCAGGAAAGCAAGAGAGGAAAAAGATGAATGTGATGTAATAACAAGACAAACCTAAAAAAAAACATGTATAAAAAATCATGTAACTGCAAACTGCACAAAAATGACCCCAATAACATAAGTGCTGTAGCATTAAAGAACCTGCAAAACGAGTGGTGTGAAAAGACCTGGGACTTGTCAGGAATATGTAATGTTTTGTCTAAAATGACAAAAAAAAAGAAAAGATTCAAGGGATTAGCAGCATTTTATAACAGGTAAAAAATATACAAATTTGTGACAAGTGACCGGTATTAAGTATTGTGGATGATAACCAGACGTTTATTTCTAATGAAGAGTTTAATGAACGTCTTGTATTCGGCCAATTGGAACCTTCCCGGAAATGTCTGCGCTGGTGATAAAATCTACTTACTAATAGAGCTCCCGACTGGACACAAAGAACTGCAGCTCATGGAGGAATGAAGCTTCTTTCCTTCTCAGCCAAGAACTTCTTATACCAGTCCCGTACGGCCTCTATCATGTCCTGATATCTAGCAGAAAGAGAAAAAATCAATTATAAACTAAATAAAATTTATTAAAGAAAAAAAAACCTCCTGCAAACATGAAGCATTTGTAGCAAAGCACAGCCATTATTTACAGGGCACAATTGTTTTACTTTATTCTATATTAGTGGCCGCTCTGTGCAAAAACTTGTGGGAAATTACTGCAGCACTAATATTGTCCGTCCAGAGAGCACCCAAGTATTCCCCAATTTCTGACTCCACCGCCCGATTGCCCCCACAAGCACAATGCTGCACCGCTGTCACCTGCCTGGTACAGGCTCCTTTATAGGGTCCTTTCAGCTGTTGTTCACCAAGATGTGAAGTAATCCGAGTACAGGGTTTCCCATGTCTGAGTGCAGGGGTGGAGAGCAGAGAGGATCAGACAGGGACAGGCCCATACACAGACTGCTGGTATATAGAGGACAAATCTCGCTGAACAGCAGCCACAAGAAGCTTCTGGATGGGGGCAGTGGGGGTGAGACAGCACTTCAGCAACGTGTTTGGGAGAGAAGGAAGAAAATAAGCAAATGAAGAAAATTTATTAAGTTCACAAGTCTGCAATGTGAGGAGGATAATTACATGAAGAAAACCCTCTAGGTGCAGCGTCCGCAACCGGAAAACCGCCCCAAGGTCCACCTGTGTCATCAGCGCCCCCCTGCTGGACCCCTAATCAGTTGTACTGCAGACTCTGATGATTGATAGTGACACTAGGTCAGCTCTTTCCCAATGGCGGCACTAGCTGACCATCCTGTGGATAGGACAGGTGCCAGATTATTCAGTCCTTTCCCTCTTCCCCAACGTGAAGCAAACATCCCTCTGACCAGACAAACATCCCCCTGACCAGACAAACATCCCCCTGACCAGGCAAACATCCCCCTGACCAGGCAAACATCCCCCTGACCAGGCAAACATCCCTCTGACCAGGCAAACATCCCTCTGACCAGACAAACATCCCCATGACCAGGCAAACATCCCTCTGACCAGGCAAACATACAACCCCTTTTTTTCTTTCCCATTTTACTTGCTTTATTAATTTCACCTCCAACATTACTGACAACTCCAAGTTCAATAGTTTGATAGTCTCATCTCCTGCCTTTGTATGTGGAGGAGGCAATAAACAGCCGTATACATCCTAAACCTGTCACAAGGACTTTCTCTGCAACTCCCTACTCTCAGCTGTCCCCCTGTAACAATCCACCTTTTTCTCTTTCTCGCTCATACATTTCAGACACTTTATTAACATGTTAATCATATTTCCAAACTTACTGCATTCCACTTCATCTGATCATACATCACCGTTTAAAAGAATCACAATCACTTACTTGTCTGCTGCGGTAATTCTTGGATTGTTTTCTTGCTGTTGCTTGGTCTTATTTTGCTGTTTGCTGTCCTTAAACCACCATCTGCCGCACAGTGTCCACATCTTGTTCCACCGGGTCGCTCTTTTGATCCCTGCAACAACAGACACTATGCGAGTATGACTTCACATGTGACATTTCCAAGTCCCTTGACCATTGTGGTGCCAATGGAGTACCCCTTTTCTCGTTATCATGCCACCGAAGCACACCATTTCCCGCTAGCATGCCACCGTAGCACACCTTTTCCCGTTAGTATGCCACCGGGCACACCTATTCCCGTTAGCATGCCATCGGAGCACACCTATTCCCGTTAGCATGCCACCGGAGCACACCTTTACCATTAGCATGTGACCGCAGCACACCTTTACCATTAGAATGCCACTGGAGCACACCTTTACCATTAGCATGCCACCGGAGCACACCTTTTCCCGTTGGCTTGCCACCGGAGCACGCCACTTTCCCGCTGGCTTGCCACCGAAGCACGCCACAGTCCCGTTGGCTTGCCACCGGAGCACGCCACAGTCCCGTTGGCTTGCCACCGGAGCACGCCACTTTCCCGATGGCTTGCCACCGGAGCACGCCACTTTCCCGATGGCTTGCCACCGGAGCACGCCACTTTCCCGTTGGCTTGCCACCGGAGCACGCCACTTTCCCGTTGGCTTGCCACCGGAGCACGCCACTTTCCCGTTGGCTTGCCACCGGAGCATGCCACTTTCCCGTTGGCTTGCCACCGGAGCACGCCACTTTCCCGTTGGCTTGCCACCGAAGCACGCCACTTTCCCGTTGGCTTGCCACCGGAGCACGCCACTTTCCCGTTGGCTTGCCACCGGAGCACGCCACTTTCCCGTTGGCTTGCCACCGGAGCACGCCACTTTCCCGTTGGCTTGCCACCGGAGCACGCCACTTTCCCGTTGGCTTGCCACCGGAGCACGCCACTTTCCCGTTGGCTTGCCACCGGAGCACGCCACTTTCCCGTTGGCTTGCCACCGGAGCACGCCACTTTCCCGTTGGCTTGCCACCGGAGCACGCCACTTTCCCGTTGGCTTGCCACCGGAGCACGCCACTTTTCCGTTGGCTTGCCACCGGAGCACGCCACTTTCCCGTTGGCTTGCCACCGGAGCATGCCACTTTTCCGTTGGCTTGCCACCGGAGCACGCCACTTTCCCGTTGGCTTGCCACCGGAGCACGCCTTTACCATTAGCATGTGACCGCAGCACACCTTTACCGTTAGAATGCCACTGGAGCACACCTTTACCATTAGCATGCCACCGGAGCACACCTTTTCCCGTTGGCTTGCCACTGGAGCACGCCACTTTCCCGCTGGCTTGCCACCGAAGCACGCCACAGTCCCGTTGGCTTGCCACCGGAGCACGCCACAGTCCCGTTGGCTTGCCACCGGAGCACGCCACTTTCCCGTTGGCTTGCCACCGGAGCACGCCACTTTCCCGATGGCTTCCCACCGGAGCACGCCACTTTCCCGTTGGCTTGCCACCGGAGCACGCCACTTTCCCGTTGGCTTGCCACCGGAGCACGCCACTTTCCCGTTGGCTTGCCACCGGAGCACGCCACTTTCCCGTTGGCTTGCCACCGGAGCACGCCACTTTCCCGTTGGCTTGCCACCGGAGCACGCCACTTTTCCGTTGGCTTGCCACCGGAGCACGCCACTTTCCCGTTGGCTTGCCACCGGAGCACGCCACTTTTCCGTTGGCTTGCCACCGGAGCACGCCACTTTCCCGTTGGCTTGCCACCGGAGCACGCCACTTTCCCGTTGGCTTGCCACCGGAGCACACCACTTTCCCGTTGGCTTGCCACCGGAGCACGCCACTTTCCCGTTGGCTTGCCACCGGAGCACGCCACTTTCCCGTTGGCTTGCCACCGGAGCACGCCACTTTCCCGTTGGCTTGCCACCGGAGCACGCCACTTTCCCGTTGGCTTGCCACCGGAGCACGCCACTGTCCCGTTGGCTTGCCACCGGAGCACGCCACTGTCCCGTTGGCTTGCCACCGGAGCACGCCACAGTCCCGTTGGCTTGCCACCGGAGCACGCCACAGTCCCGTTGGCTTGCCACCGGAGCACGCCACAGTCCCGTTGGCTTGCCACCGGAGCACGCCACAGTCCCGTTGGCTTGCCACCGGAGCACGCCACTTTCCCGTTGGCTTGCCACCGGAGCACGCCACTTTCCCGTTGGCTTGCCACCGGAGCACGCCACTTTCCCGTTGGCTTGCCACCGGAGCACGCCACTTTCCCGTTGGCTTGCCACCGGAGCACGCCACAGTCCCGTTGGCTTGCCACCGGAGCACGCCACAGTCCCGTTGGCTTGCCACCGGAGCACGCCACTTTCCCGTTGGCTTTCCACCGGAGCACGCCACTTTCCCGTTGGCTTGCCACCGGAGCACGCCACTTTCCCGTTGGCTTGCCACCGGAGCACGCCACTTTCCCGTTGGCTTGCCACCGGAGCACGCCACTGTCCCTTTGGCTTGCCACCGGAGCACGCCACTGTCCCGTTGGCTTGCCACCGGAGCACGCCACTGTCCCGTTGGCTTGCCACCGGAGCACGCCACTGTCCCGTTGGCTTGCCACCGGAGCACGCCACTGTCCCGTTGGCTTGCCACCGGAGCACGCCACTTTCCCGTTGGCTTGCCACCGGAGCACGCCACTTTCCCGTTGGCTTGCCACCGGAGCACGCCACTTTCCCGTTGGCTTGCCACCGGAGCACGACACAGTCCCGTTGGCTTGCCACCGGAGCACGCCACTTTCCCGATGGCTTGCCACCGGAGCACGCCACTTTCCCGTTGGCTTGCCACCGGAGCACGCCACTTTCCCGTTGGCTTGCCACCGGAGCACGCCACTTTCCCGTTGGCTTGCCACCGGAGCACGCCACTTTCCCGTTGGCTTGCCACCGGAGCACGCCACTTTCCCGTTGGCTTGCCACCGGAGCACGCCACAGTCCCGTTGGCTTGCCACCGGAGCACGCCACTTTCCCGTTGGCTTGCCACCGGAGCACGCCACTTTCCCGTTGGCTTGCCACCGGAGCACGCCACTTTCCCGTTGGCTTGCCACCGGAGCACGCCACTTTCCCGTTGGCTTGCCACCGGAGCACGCCACTTTCCCGTTGGCTTGCCACCGGAGCACGCCACTTTCCCGTTGGCTTGCCACCGGAGCACGCCACTTTTCCGTTGGCTTGCCACCGGAGCACGCCACTTTCCCGTTGGCTTGCCACCGGAGCACGCCACTTTCCCGTTGGCTTGCCACCGGAGCACGCCACTTTCCCGTTGGCTTGCCACCGGAGCACGCCACTTTCCCGTTGGCTTGCCACCGGAGCACGCCACTTTCCCGTTGGCTTGCCACCGGAGCACGCCACTTTCCCGTTGGCTTGCCACCGGAGCACGCCACTTTCCCGTTGGCTTGCCACCGGAGCACGCCACTTTCCTGTTGGCTTGCCACCGGAGCACGCCACTATCCCGTTGGTTTGCCACCGGAGCACGCCACAGTCCCGTTGGTTTGCCACCGGAGCACGCCACAGTCCCGTTGGTTTGCCACCGGAGCACGCCACAGTCCCGTTGGCTTGCCACCGGAGCACGCCACTTTCCCGTTGGCTTGCCACCGGAGCACGCCACTGTCCCGTTGGCTTGCCACCGGAGCACGCCACTGTCCCGTTGGCTTGCCACCGGAGCACGCCACTGTCCCGTTGGCTTGCCACCGGAGCACGCCACTGTCCCGTTGGCTTGCCACCGGAGCACGCCACTGTCCCGTTGGCTTGCCACCGGAGCACGCCACTGTCCCGTTGGCTTGCCACCGGAGCACGCCACTGTCCCGTTGGCTTGCCACCGGAGCACACCACTGTCCCGCTGGCTTGCCACCGGAGCACGCCACTTTCCCGTTGGCTTGCCACCGGAGCACGCCACTTTCCCGTTGGCTTGCCACCGGAGCACGCCACTTTCCCGTTGGCTTGCCACCGGAGCACGCCACAGTCCCGTTGGCTTGCCACCGGAGCACGCCACTTTCCCGTTGGCTTGCCACCGGAGCACGCCACTTTCCCGATGGCTTGCCACCGGAGCACGCCACTTTCCCGTTGGCTTGCCACCGGAGCACGCCACTTTCCCGTTGGCTTGCCACCGGAGCACGCCACAGTCCCGTTGGCTTGCCACCGGAGCACGCCACTTTCCCGTTGGCTTGCCACCGGAGCACGCCACTTTCCCGTTGGCTTGCCACCGGAGCACGCCACTTTTCCGTTGGCTTGCCACCGGAGCACGCCACTTTCCCGTTGGCTTGCCACCGGAGCACGCCACTTTCCCGTTGGCTTGCCACCGGAGCACGCCACTTTCCCGTTGGCTTGCCACCGGAGCACGCCACTTTCCCGTTGGCTTGCCACCGGAGCACGCCACTTTCCCGTTGGCTTGCCACCGGAGCACGCCACTTTCCCGTTGGCTTGCCACCGGAGCACGCCACTTTCCCGTTGGCTTGCCACCGGAGCACGCCACTTTCCCGTTGGCTTGCCACCGGAGCACGCCACTTTCCCGTTAGCTTGCCACCGGAGCACGCCACTTTCCCGTTGGCTTGCCACCGGAGCACGCCACAGTCCCGTTGGTTTGCCACCGGAGCACGCCACAGTCCCGTTGGCTTGCCACCGGAGCACGCCACAGTCCCGTTGGCTTGCCACCGGAGCACGCCACTTTCCCGTTGGCTTGCCACCGGAGCACGCCACTTTCCCGTTGGCTTGCCACCGGAGCACGCCACTGTCCCGTTGGCTTGCCACCGGAGCACGCCACTGTCCCGTTGGCTTGCCACCGGAGCACGCCACTGTCCCGTTGGCTTGCCACCGGAGCACGCCACTGTCCCGTTGGCTTGCCACCGGAGCATGCCACTGTCCCGTTGGCTTGCCACCGGAGCACGCCACTGTCCCGTTGGCTTGCCACCGGAGCACGCCACTGTCCCGCTGGCTTGCCACCGGAGCACGCCACTTTCCCGTTGGCTTGCCACCGGAGCACGCCACTTTTCCGTTGGCTTGCCACCGGAGCACGCCACTTTCCCGTTGGCTTGCCACCGGAGCACGCCACAGTCCCGTTGGCTTGCCACCGGAGCACGCCACTTTCCCGTTGGCTTGCCACCGGAGCACGCCACTTTCCCGTTGGCTTGCCACCGGAGCACGCCACTTTCCCGTTGGCTTGCCACCGGAGCACGCCACTTTCCCGTTGGCTTGCCACCGGAGCACGCCACAGTCCCGTTGGCTTGCCACCGGAGCACGCCACTTTCCCGTTGGCTTGCCACTGGAGCACGCCACTTTCCCGTTGGCTTGCCACCGGAGCACGCCACTTTCCCGTTGGCTTGCCACCGGAGCACGCCACTTTCCCGTTGGCTTGCCACCGGAGCACGCCACTTTCCCGTTGGCTTGCCACCGGAGCACGCCACTCTCCCGTTGGCTTGCCACCGGAGCACGCCACTTTCCCGTTGGCTTGCCACCGGAGCACGCCACTTTCCCGTTGGCTTGCCACCGGAGCACGCCACTTTCCCGTTGGCTTGCCACCGCAGCACGCCACTTTCCCGTTGGCTTGCCACCGGAGCACGCCACTTTCCCGTTGGCTTGCCACCGGAGCACGCCACTTTCCCGCTGGCTTGCCACCGGAGCACGCCACTTTCCCGTTGGCTTGCCACCGGAGCACGCCACTTTCCCGTTGGCTTGCCACCGGAGCACGCCACTTTCCCGTTGGCTTGCCACCGGAGCACGCCACTTTACCGTTGGCTTGCCACCGGAGCACGCCACTTTCCCTTTGGCTTGCCTCCGGAGCACGCCACTTTCCCGTTGGCTTGCCACCGGAGCACGCCACAGTCCCGTTGGCTTGCCACCGGAGCACGCCACTTTCCCGTTGGCTTGCCACCGGAGCACGCCACTTTCCCGTTGGCTTGCCACCGGAGCACGCCACTTTCCCGTTGGCTTGCCACCGGAGCACGCCACTTTCCCGTTGGCTTGCCACTGGAGCACGCCACTTTCCCTTTGGCTTGCCACCGAAGCACGCCACAGTCCCGTTGGCTTGCCACCGGAGCACGCCACTTTCCCGTTGGCTTGCCACCGGAGCACGCCACTGTCCCGTTGGCTTGCCACCGGAGCACGCCACTGTCCCGTTGGCTTGCCACCGGAGCACGGCACTGTCCCGTTGGCTTGCCACCGGAGCACGCCACTGTCCCGTTGGCTTGCCACCGGAGCACGCCACTGTCCCGTTGGCTTGCCACCGGAGCACGCCACTGTCCCGTTGGCTTGCCACCGGAGCACGCCACTTTCCCGTTGGCTTGCCACCGGAGCACGCCACTTTCCCGTTGGCTTGCCACCGGAGCACGCCACTTTCCCGTTGGCTTGCCACCAGAGCACGACACAGTCCCGTTGGCTTGCCACCGGAGCACGCCACTTTCCCGTTGGCTTGCCACCGGAGCACGCCACTTTTCCGTTGGCTTGCCACCGGAGCACGCCACTTTCCCGTTGGCTTGCCACCGGAGCACGCCACTTTCCCGTTGGCTTGCCACCGGAGCACGCCACTTTCCCGTTGGCTTGCCACCGGAGCACGCCACTTTCCCGTTGGCTTGCCACCGGAGCACGCCACTTTCCCGTTGGCTTGCCACCGGAGCACGCCACTTTCCCGTTGGCTTGCCACCGGAGCACGCCACTTTCCCGTTGGCTTGCCACCGGAGCACGCCACAGTCCCGTTGGCTTGCCACCGGAGCACGCCACTTTCCCGTTGGCTTGCCACCGGAGCACGCCACTTTCCCGTTGGCTTGCCACCGGAGCACGCCACTTTCCCGTTGGCTTGCCACCGGAGCACGCCACTTTCCCGTTGGCTTGCCACCGGAGCACGCCACTTTCCCGTTGGCTTGCCACCGGAGCACGCCACTTTCCCGTTGGCTTGCCACCGGAGCACGCCACTTTCCCGTTGGCTTGCCACCGAAGCACGCCACTTTCCCGTTGGCTTGCCACCGGAGCACGCCACTTTCCCGCTGGCTTGCCACCGGAGCACGCCACTTTCCCGTTGGCTTGCCACCGGAGCACGCCACTTTCCCGTTGGCTTGCCACCGGAGCACGCCACTTTCCCGTTGGCTTGCCACCGGAGCACGCCACTTTCCCGTTGGCTTGCCACCGGAGCACGCCACTTTCCCGTTGGCTTGCCACCGGAGCACGCCACTTTCCCGTTGGCTTGCCACCGGAGCACGCCACAGTCCCGTTGGCTTGCCACCGGAGCACGCCACTTTCCCGTTGGCTTGCCACCGGAGCACGCCACTTTCCCGTTGGCTTGCCACCGGAGCACGCCACTGTCCCGTTGGCTTGCCACCGGAGCACGCCACTGTCCCGTTGGCTTGCCACCGGAGCACGCCACTGTCCCGTTGGCTTGCCACCGGAGCACGCCACTGTCCCGTTGGCTTGCCACCGGAGCACGCCACTTTCCCGTTGGCTTGCCACCGGAGCACGCCACTTTCCCGTTGGCTTGCCACCGGAGCACGACACAGTCCCGTTGGCTTGCCACCGGAGCACGCCACTTTCCCGTTGGCTTGCCACCGGAGCACGCCACTTTCCCGTTGGCTTGCCACCGGAGCACGCCACTTTCCCGTTGGCTTGCCACCGGAGCACGCCACTTTCCCGTTGGCTTGCCACCGGAGCACGCCACTTTCCCGTTGGCTTGCCCCTGGAGCACTCCACAGTCCCGTTGGCTTGCCACCGGAGCACGCCACAGTCCCGTTGGCTTGCCACCGGAGCACGCCACTTTCCCGTTGGCTTGCCACCGGAGCACGCCCCTTTCCCGTTGGCTTGCCAACGGAGCACGCCACTTTCCCGTTGGCTTGCCACCGGAGCACGCCACTTTCCCGTTGGCTTGCCACCGGAGCACGCCACTTTCCCGTTGGCTTGCCACCGGAGCACGCCACTTTCCCGTTGGCTTGCCACCGGAGCACGCCACTTTTCCGTTGGCTTGCCACCGGAGCACGCCACTTTCCCGTTGGCTTGCCACCGGAGCACGCCACTTTCCCGTTGGCTTGCCACCGGAGCACGCCACTTTCCCGTTGGCTTGCCACCGGAGCACGCCACTTTCCCGTTGGCTTGCCACCGGAGCACGCCACTTTCCCGTTGGCTTGCCACCGGAGCACGCCACTTTCCCGTTGGCTTGCCACCGGAGCACGCCACAGTCCCGTTGGTTTGCCACCGGAGCACGCCACAGTCCCGTTGGCTTGCCACCGGAGCACGCCACAGTCCCGTTGGCTTGCCACCGGAGCACGCCACTTTCCCGTTGGCTTGCCACCGGAGCACGCCACTTTCCCGTTGGCTTGCCACCGGAGCACGCCACTGTCCCGTTGGCTTGCCACCGGAGCACGCCACTGTCCCGTTGGCTTGCCACCGGAGCACGCCACTGTCCCGTTGGCTTGCCACCGGAGCACGCCACTGTCCCGTTGGCTTGCCACCGGAGCACGCCACTGTCCCGTTGGCTTGCCACCGGAGCACGCCACTGTCCCGCTGGCTTGCCACCGGAGCACGCCACTTTCCCGTTGGCTTGCCACCGGAGCACGCCACTTTCCCGTTGGCTTGCCACCGGAGCACGCCACTTTCCCGTTGGCTTGCCACCGGAGCACGCCACAGTCCCGTTGGCTTGCCAGCGGAGCACGCCACTTTCCCGTTGGCTTGCCACCGGAGCACGCCACTTTCCCGTTGGCTTGCCACCGGAGCACGCCACTTTCCCGTTGGCTTGCCACCGGAGCACGCCACTTTCCCGTTGGCTTGCCACCGGAGCACGCCACAGTCCCGTTGGCTTGCCACCGGAGCACGCCACTTTCCCGTTGGCTTGCCACCGGAGCACGCCACTTTCCCGTTGGCTTGCCACCGGAGCACGCCACTTTCCCGTTGGCTTGCCACCGGAGCACGCCACTTTCCCGTTGGCTTGCCACCGGAGCACGCCACTTTCCCGTTGGCTTGCCACCGGAGCACGCCACTTTCCCGTTGGCTTGCCACCGGAGCACGCCACTTTCCCGTTGGCTTGCCACCGGAGCATGCCACAGTCCCGTTGGTTTGCCACCGGAGCACGCCACAGTCCCGTTGGCTTGCCACCGGAGCACGCCACAGTCCCGTTGGCTTGCCACCGGAGCACGCCACTTTCCCGTTGGCTTGCCACCGGAGCACGCCACTTTCCCGTTGGCTTGCCACCGGAGCACGCCACTGTCCCGTTGGCTTGCCACCGGAGCACGCCACTGTCCCGTTGGCTTGCCACCGGAGCACGCCACTGTCCCATTGGCTTGCCACCGGAGCACGCCACTGTCCCGTTGGCTTGCCACCGGGGCACGCCACTGTCCCGTTTGCTTGCCACCGGAGCACGCCACTGTCCCGTTGGCTTGCCACCGGAGCACGCCACTGTCCCGTTGGCTTGCCACCGGAGCACGCCACTGTCCCGCTGGCTTGCCACCGGAGCACGCCACTTTCCCGTTGGCTTGCCACCGGAGCACGCCACTTTCCCGTTGGCTTGCCACCGGAGCACGCCACTTTCCCGTTGGCTTGCCACCGGAGCACGCCACAGTCCCGTTGGCTTGCCACCGGAGCACGCCACTTTCCCATTGGCTTGCCACCGGAGCACGCCACTTTCCCGTTGGCTTGCCACCGGAGCACGCCACTTTCCCGTTGGCTTGCCACCGGAGCACGCCACTTTCCCGTTGGCTTGCCACCGGAGCACGCCACTTTCCCGTTGGCTTGCCACCGGAGCACGCCACTTTCCCGTTGGCTTGCCACCGGAGCACGCCACTTTCCCGTTGGCTTGCCACCGGAGCACGCCACTTTCCCGTTGGCTTGCCACCGAAGCACGCCACTTTCCCGTTGGCTTGCCACCGGAGCACGCCACTTTCCCGTTGGCTTGCCACCGGAGCACGCCACTTTCCCGCTGGCTTGCCACCGGAGCACGCCACTTTCCCGTTGGCTTGCCACCGGAGCACGCCACTTTCCCGTTGGCTTGCCACCGGAGCACGCCACTTTCCCGTTGGCTTGCCACCGGAGCACGCCACTTTACCGTTGGCTTGCCACCGGAGCACGCCACTTTCCCGTTGGCTTGCCACCGGAGCACGCCACTTTCCCGTTGGCTTGCCACCGGAGCACGCCACAGTCCCGTTGGCTTGCCACCGGAGCACGCCACTTTCCCGTTGGCTTGCCACCGGAGCACGCCACTTTCCCGTTGGCTTGCCACCGGAGCACGCCACTTTCCCGTTGGCTTGCCACCGGAGCACGCCACTTTCCCTTTGGCTTGCCACCGGAGCACGCCACAGTCCCGTTGGCTTGCCACCGGAGCACGCCACTTTCCCATTGGCTTGCCACTGGAGCACGCCACTTTCCCGTTGGCTTGCCACCGGAGCACGCCACTTTCCCGTTGGCTTGCCACCGGAGCACGCCACTTTCCCGTTGGCTTGCCACCGGAGCACGCCACTTTCCCGCTGGCTTGCCACCGGAGCACGCCACTTTCCCGTTGGCTTGCCACCGGAGCACGCCACTTTCCCGCTGGCTTGCCACCGGAGCACGCCACTTTCCCGCTGGCTTGCCACCGGAGCACGCCACTTTCCCGTTGGCTTGCCACCGGAGCTCGCCACTTTCCCGTTGGCTTGCCACCGGAGCACGCCACTTTCCCGTTGGCTTGCCACCGGAGCACGCCACTTTCCCGTTGGCTTGCCACCGGAGCACGCCACTTTCCCGTTGGCTTGCCACCGGAGCACGCCACTTTCCCGCTGGCTTGCCACCGGAGCACGCCACTGTCCCGCTGGCTTGCCACCGGAGCACGCCACTTTCCCGCTGGCTTGCCACCGGAGCACGCCACTTTCCCGCTGGCTTGCCACCGGAGCACGCCACTTTCCCGCTGGCTTGCCACCGGAGCACGCCACTGTCCCGCTGGCTTGCCACCGGAAGCACGCCACTTTCCCGCTGGCTTGCCAAGGGAGCACGCCATCATCCATTTAATAAAATGGGCCACACTTAGCTTTTTCTTTTATATAATGGGTCCATATAGTTTTTCATTGAATATATTGGGCCCTACATAACCTTACATTTAATATATATAATCGTCTTATCATGTCTGTCTGTCCTTCTGTCCAGGAAGTCCTGCGTCGCTGATTGGTCCGACCGTGGTCAATCAGCGACGTGGGATTTCAGAAAAAGATGGCGGCCATTAGCAGCTCATCTGCCGCACGGAGGTCAGCGGCGATGTAGCCGGGAGATGACCGGCGCTAGCAGCAGAAGTACCCCGACCAGCGGCGCCGCTGACCTCCATGCGGCTACCGTCGGGAGATCAGCGGTTAGGGCCGCTGATCTTCCGACGGAAAGTGTGAAGGGAGGACCGGGGAGCAGCGCCACCGGTCGGGATACTTCTGCTGCGAGCAGCCGGTCATTTCCCGGCTGCTCGCAGTGGAAGTACCCGCACAGGCAGCGCCGCTCCCCTGTCCTCACTAATACGATTCGGCGGCCACGACCAATCAGCGATATTGGCTCCAAATTTAAACACCGCTCTGCACAGAGGTCAGTGGCGATGCAGCCGGTCATCTCCCCGCTGCTCGCAGCAGAAGTACCCCGACCTGCGGCGCCGCTGACCTTCATGCGGCTACCTTCGCTAGATCAGCGGCTAGGGCCGCTGATCTCCCGACGGCAAGTGTGAAGGGAGGACCGGGGAGCGGCGCCGCCGGTTGGGATACTTCTGCTGCGAGCAGCCGGTCATCTCCCGGCTGCTCACAGTGGAAGTACCCGCTCCCCGGTTCTCACTAATACGATTCGCTGATTGGTCGCGGCCGCCAGCCGTGACCAATCACCGGTTTTGGCGCCAAATTTAAACATGCTCTCCGGT
The DNA here is from genome assembly GCF_046119375.1 of Phyllobates terribilis. Lineage (NCBI taxonomy): Eukaryota > Metazoa > Chordata > Amphibia > Anura > Dendrobatidae > Phyllobates > Phyllobates terribilis. The sequence goes on along the minus strand of NW_027363010.1, from coordinate 823,663 downwards.
CCTCACTAACATGGTTCGCTGATTGGTCGCGGCCGGCCGCATACATATTCTAGAATATCCGATGAGTTAGAATCGGGCCACCATCTAGTTTAATATAATGGGCCACAAATTGCCTTCTAGTTATTACAAGAGGTCCTGCATAGTCTTCCATTTATTTTAATAGGCCCCATATAACCTTTCAGCATCTGAAACAACGGATACTGAAAGCCTGTGCTAGCATTTCTTCTGCGGTGTTGCTATCAGTGTGTCAAGAGTGGGAGAAGAGGGTTGCATTGACAATCCAACACAATGGGCAGCACTTTAAACACATTTTATAAGTGGTCATAAACTTGTAAAAAATTCATGAAAGAATAAAGTTATGTTAAAACCAAGCACACCATTGTATTTTCTTATGAAATTCTCAATGAGTTTGATGTGTCACATCACCCTCTTCCCATTGAAAAAAATAAAGTTAGATCCAAAATGGCCGACTTCAAAATGGCCGCCATAGTCACCACCCATCTGGAAAAGTTTCCCCCTCCCATATACTAATGTGCCATAAACAGGAAGTTGACATCACCAACCATTCCATTTAATTTAGGTGTATCCATATAAATAGCCCACCCTGTATTATTACCATTTTTATTATTGCTGTACATACTGTAGCTTTTTATTTAATTTATTGGGCCCCATATAGGCTTCCATTTAATATAATGGGCCCCACATAGCCTTCCATTTAATTTAATGGGGTCCACATAGCCTTCCATTTAATTTAATGGGGTCCACATAGCCTTCCATTTTATTTAATGGGGCCCACATATGTTTTTATTTAATATAAAGAGCCCCACATAAGCCCCTAATTAATATAATGGGCCCCACCTTGCTTTCCATATAAAATAATGGGTCCCACATAGCCCTCCCTTTTGTTATGATGAGCCTTACATATCACACCATTTCCCGATGGTCTGCCACCGAAGTACACCATTGGCTGCTGGGGTGCCACTGGAACACACTCTTTACAGTTGGGGTGCCAAAAGAGCACACCTTTCACCATTAGCATGCCACCAGAGTACACTTTTTGCCACTGGCATGCCACTGAAGCACACCCTTTACCATTGGAGTACCATCGGGCACACCCTTTACCGTTGGTGTGCCATCGGAGAACTCTATTTCCCGTAGGCCTACCAGAGGGGCCCAATATGTGACCTTTTTTGCTTACCACCGGGGCACCCATCTTGGGCTTTTTAGCTTCCACCGGGGTGCACTCTTTGGCCTTTTAGCTTACCACCGGGGCACCCAACTTGGGCTTTTTAACTGCGACCGGGGTACACTCTGACCATTTTGCTTACCACCGGGGCACTCATTTTAGGCTTTTTTAGCCTGCCACCAGGGTGCACTTTTTGGCCTTATTGCTTACCACTGGGGCGCACTCTAGGGCTTTTTAGCCTACCACCAGGGTACATTCTTTGGCCTTATTGCTTATCACTGGGGCGCACTCTAGGGCTGCTCAGTCTGCCACCAGAGTCTACTCTTTGGCCTTTTTGACATTGGTGTGCCACCAGAGCACACCCTATGACGTTGGAGTGCCACCGGAGCACACCCTTTACCTTTGGAGTGCCACCGGAACACACAATTTGCCATTGGCAAAAGTATAATGGACCCCCACATAGAATTCTATAAAGTATAATGGCCCCCACATAGCCCTCTATATAGTATAATGAGCCGCACATTGCCTTCCATGTACTATAATTTAATTTATTGGGCTCCACATAGCTTTTCATTTAATTTATTGAACCCCACATAACCGTCAATTTAATATAATAGGCCGCACTGGACTCCATATAATATATTGGACCTGACAGCCTTCCATTTAATAAAATGGGGCCAAAATATCCCTCTATTTAATATAATGGGCACCAAAAAGCCTTCCATGTTTTATATTGGGCACCACATAGCCCTCTATTTAATACAATTGGCCCCACTTAACCTTCCATTTAAAATATTGGGCCCCACATAGCTTTACATTTAATTTACTGGGCTCCATATAGGCTTCCATTTAATATAATGGGCCCCACATAACCCTCCATTTAATATAATGGTCCCCACATTGCCTTCCATTTATTATAATGGAGCCAAGATACATCTCTATTTAATACAATGGACAAAACACAGGCTTCCATTTAATATAATTGGCGCTACATAGCCCTTTATTTGATAAATGCGCCTCACATAGCCCTCCATATAATATTATGGGCCCCGCAACGCTTTCCATTTAATTTAATAGGCCTCACATAGCCCTCAATTTAATACAGAGGGCCCCACAAAACCTTCCAGATAACATAGTGGGCCCCAATATAGCTTTCTTTTTAATGTATTGGTCCCCACATAGTCCTCTATTTAATATAATGGGCCTCACATAGCCTTCCATTAAATATCATGGGCCCCATATAGAATTTATCATATACGTAGATGTCCCTTTAAGATAACGGGCCCCACATAGCTTTCCCTTTAATATAATGGGCCCCACATAGATTTTATTATTATATAATGGGCCCCACATAGCTTTCCCTTTAATATAATGGGCCCCACATAGCTTTCTCTTTAATATAATGGGCCCCACATAGCTTTCCCTTTAATATAATGGGCCCCACATAGCTTTCTCTTTAATATAATGGGCCCCACATAGCTTTCTCTTTAATATAATGGGCCCCACATAGCTCTCTCTTTAATATAATGGGCCCCACATAGACATCCATTTAATATAATGGGCCCTACGTAGATGTCCCTTTAAGATAACGGGCCCCACATAGCTTTCCCTTTAATATAATGGGCCCCACATAGCTTTCCCTTTAATATAATGGGCCCCACATAGCTTTCTCTTTAATATAATGGGCCCCACATAGCTTTCCCTTTAATATAATGGGCACCACATAGATTTTATTATTATATAATGGGCCCCACATAGCTTTCCCTTTAATATAATGGGCCCCACATAGCTTTCTCTTTAATATAATGGGCCCCACATAGCTTTCTCTTTAATATAATGGGCCCCACATAGCTTTCTCTTTAATAAAATGGGCCCCACATAGCTTTCTCTTTAATATAATGGGCCGCACATAGCTTTCCCTTTAATATAATGGGCCCCACATAGCTTTCCCTTTAATATAATGGGCCCCACATAGCTTTCCCTTTAATATAATGGGTCCCACATAACTTTTTCTTTAATATAATGGGCCCCACATAGCTTTTTCTTTAATATAATGGGCCCCACATAGCTTTCTCTTTAATATAATGGGCCCCACATAGCTTTCTCTTTAATATAATGGGCCGCACATAGCTTTCTCTTTAATATAATGGGCCCCACATAGCTTTCTCTTTAATATAATGGGCCCCACATAGCTTTCTCTTTAATATAATGGGCCCCATATAGCTTTCTCTTTAATATAATGGGCCCCATATAGCTTTCTCTTTAATATAATGGGCCCCACACAGCTTTCTCTTTAATATAATGGGACCCACATAGCTTTCTCTTTAATATAATGGGCCCCACATAGCTTTCTCTTTAACATAATGGGCCCCACATAGCTTTCCCTTTAATATAATGGGCCCCACATAGCTTTCTCTTTAATATAATGGGCCCCACATAGCTTTCTCTTTAATATAATGGGCCCCACATAGCTTTCTCTTTAATATAATGGGCCCCACATAGCTTTCTCTTTAATATAATGGGCCCCACATAGCTTTCCCTTTAATATAACGGGCCCCACATAGCTTTCCCCTTAATATAATTGGCCCCACATAGCTTTCCCTTTAATATAATTGGCCCCACATAGCTTTCCCTTTAATATAATGGGCACCACATAGATTTATTATAATATAATGGGCCCCACATATCCGTCCCTTTAATATTATGGACCCCACATAGATTTATTATAATATTATGGACCCCACATAGATTTATTATAATATAATGGGCCCCACATAGATTTATTATAATATAATGGGCCCCACATAGATTTATTATAATATAATGGGCCCCACATAGATTTATTATAATATAATGGGCCCCACCTAACCCTCCAGTTTATACACTGCAGTCGCTCTCTTTCTTCTCTTCATTACCTAGTCCAGTCTTTCGTGACGACTTCCCGCCATGATTCGTCTTTGCAGTTTGCTGTCCAGGTTTCGGCTGCTCCGCACTTTTCAGCAGATCACCGCACTCCTGAAAAACAAAAATGTTACAAATATAAGCGACTTAAATAAATAATGCCGCCCACTGTGCCACCAAATGCAAATATGTGCCACACTGTGCCCATGAGTATATCATTCACCGCAATGAAGTCTGCTCCACTGAGAATATAAATCAGTCACTAGCTTGTGCCCCCGTTATAAATAGTGTTGAGCGAGCACTAAAATGCTCGGGTGCTCGAAGCTCGGCCCAAGCTCGCCGTGATACTCGGGTGCTCGACTCGAGCAACGAGCCCATGTTAGTCTATGGGAGACCCGAGCATTTTTGCGGAGGCACCCCCGGCAGTCTGTAGAAAGCCTAAAAAGTTCCCAAAATGATAGTGACAGTGCTCAGATGACATGGGGACAGCATGGGGATCGCCCCAGGAAGCATTTCTGACCCCCAGGTCACTGTTGTCAACAACGTGGTCAGAGGTATTAAGCCACTTTTACAGGCTCATAAGAAAATGTTCAAAAACGAAAGTGAAACTTTTTTCCTGTGAAATATGTTAAGGAATTTCTTTTCCAGGGTAAAGACTTGTGTATAAGGTAAAATAAATAACCAAAAACAAAAATACTCCTCCACACCTTGGGCTATGTTCACAAGTAGCATTTTTTATGCGTTTTTGCACTTTTGTATTGCTTTCAACTGTGACAAATGCATTCACCGGGAAATGTCATTTTAACATTTTACAACCTTATCTGGCCATGTGCTGTGTGACACATGCATATAGTGCTGAAAAGACATGGGAACAGCATGGGGAAGACCCCTGGAAGGATCTCTGACTCCCAGGTCACTGCCTAAAAGTGTGCCCATCAGAAGTGATCCTTGCCGCATCAGAAGATGCAGACTTGCAACTATCCCCGTGCAAGTCCTTGTCCCAGGGCAGTGTTCAATTATACCTCCCCCATTCCTTGCAATGCAAGCGCAAATATGCAGCCAACCACCCACCCACCCCCAGGCTGCAATACCATACTGCTAGCTTGCACTTGAAATTGGGCCTTTTAGTTTTGAGGAGGCCGAAGCTGGCCACTACCTCATGGCTGCTTCGGCAGCGAGGTATCCATACTCAGTCCCCAGCCGCCCGGCGGCCGGGTGTCCACACCTGGTCCCCAGCCGCCTGGGGGCGGCGGGGTGTCCATAGACGGTCCCCAGCCACCCCGATTTCTCCGCGGAACATCCCCACACACTTTTCTTAGACTGGCCTGCTTTAGGGCAGCATTGGACAAGCCCACTAGAGAAACCGACTCCATCAGGGGAGGTGAGAATGCCAAGGTGAGGAGCATGATGATGATAGAAGTTAGCATCTGCTTTGTTTTGTTGGAATGCAAGCATAAGTGTGCAACCTGCCACCAACCCACCCCAAGGCTGCAATACCATACTGCTAGCATGCGTGCACTTGAAATTGGGCCTTTTAGGCATGTGGAGGCCAGAGCTGGCCACTACCTCATGGGTGCTTCGGCAGCGAGGTATCGATACTCAGTCCCCAGCCGCCCGGCGGCCGGGTGTCCATGCTCGGTCCCCAGCCGCCAGGGGGCGGCCGGGTGTCCACACTCGGTCCCCAGCCGCCCCGCGGCCAGGTGTCCATAAACGGTTCCAAGCCGCCCCGATTTCTCCGCGGAACATCCCCACACACTTTTCTTAGACTGGCCTGCTTTAGGGCAGCATTGGACGAGCCCACCAAAGAACCCGACTTCTCCGGTGGGCCCTGGCTTCTTTATCAGGGGAGTTGAGAGTGCCAAGGTGAGGAGCATGATGAAGATGATAGAAGTTAGCATCTGCTTTGTTTTCAAGGAATGCAAGCGCATTTATGTAGTAGCGGCTAGGCCTGAGGTGGTCAGCGTTTTGGCGCATATCCTACCTCCTCCGAGGATTGCTGGATGTTTTCCTGCTGCTATCCAAGTTCTATGACTCTCGTTAAAACAAAGCTTCAAGTGATAAATGATGGATGAGGTAGTGGCAAAGGAGAAAGAGCAGGAGGAACAGGGACCATTCACATCAATATCAGGCCAGTCAACCACATATGTCTTGTAGGATATGTTTCTGTAACAAAAGGAGCGGTTTGGCTACACAGTTATAGGGCATACAGTGAGTGCAATGCCTACCAAAACTTTTGAGGCACTCCAATGCCCCTTGGAAATGACATGGAGGTCAGAGGGCCTTAACTAAACCTTTTTTTCCATTTATGGCAACTGGGTCTCCTGTGCACTGTTGGCCTAAGCAGTGAATGGAAGGCTTTCCAAAAATTATAAGGAACTGCAATGCCCCTGGAAACAGATGTGGATTACAGCGTACTAAAAACCTTCTACCCATTATTGGGGAGTGTGTCTCCCTTAGTTTTCACCTTTGCATTGAAAAGCAAAAGCTGACTAAAATTAGGAGGAAATGCAATGCCCGTTGGAAGAGTCATGGAGATTAGAGGTAAGGTAATTAAAAACAACATTTCAATGCCCCTTGGAAGAGCTGTGGAGTTCAGAGTGGCTTAAGAAGACGCTTTTAATGCCCCTTTGAAGAGACGTGGAGGTCACAGTAGCTTAACAAGACGGTTTTAATGCCCCTTACAAGAGCCATACAGTACAGCATCTTAAAAACATTATTCCCATTATTGGGGAGTGGGTCTCCCATAGTATTTGCTTATGCCTTCCAAGCAAAAGCTTCCAAAAATTATGAGGAAATGCAATGCCCGTTCAAAGAGTTGTGGAGGTCCCAGTAGCTTAACAAGACGCTTTTAATGCCCCTCAGAAGAGACGTGGAGGTCAGAGTGGCATAACAAGACGGTTTTAATGCCCCTTACAAGACACGTGGAGGTCAGAGTGGTATAACAAGACGCTTTTAATGCCCCTCAGAAGAGACGTGGAGGTCAGAGTGGTATAACAAGACGGTTTTAATGCCCCTTACAAGAGACGTGGAGGTCAGAGTGGTATAACAAGATGGTTTTAATGCCCCTCAGAAGAGACGTGGAGGTCAGAGTGGTATAACAAGACGGTTTTAATGCCCCTCTGAAGAGACGTGGGGGTCAGAGTGGTATAACAAGACGGTTTTAATGCCCCTTACAAGACACGTGGAGGTCAGAGTGGTATAACAAGACGCTTTTAATGCCCCTCAGAAGAGACGTGGAGGTCAGAGTGGTATAACAAGACGGTTTTAATGCCCCTTACAAGAGACGTGGAGGTCAGAGTGGTATAACAAGACGGTTTTAATGCCCCTCTGAAGAGACGTGGGGGTCAGAGTGGTATAACAAGACAGTTTTAATGCCCCTTACAAGACACGTGGAGGTCAGAGTGGTATAACAAGACGGTTTTAATGCCCCTTACAAGACACGTGGAGGTCAGAGTGGTATAACAAGACTCTTTTAATGCCCCTTACAAGAGACGCTCATTATTCTGGCATTTGGCAAATATTAAAAATGATGGTAATCCTAATTGACCTAAAATGGGAAAGGTTTATTCTGATTTCATGTCAGATATTGAGAAAAACCTGCAGATGTGTCTATTTATACAGTGTATGGAAACTTCTAATTTCAACTCTGTATATATATATATATATATATATATATATATATATATATATATATATATATATGTGTATAATATATACACGGCGAAGCTCACACAACACAACACCCACAGCAGAGGAACTGGCTGCACACACACCTGCTCCTGTCAGTGCTGTGAGCGCTCCTCATATCGCTGCTGGCTCCGCCCCTCATATCGCTGCTGGCTCCGCCCCTCTTGTCGCTGCTGGCTCCGCATCTCATATCACTGCTGGCTCCGCCCCTCATGTCGCTGCTGGCTCCGCCCCTCATATCGCTGCTGGCTCTGCCCCTCACATCGCTGCTGGCTCCGCCCATCAGCCGCTCACAGTCCTCAGCAATATGGAGACATCCGCACTGATCAGAATCCTCGGGGGCGTGGCCTGTCACTGTAGTCACACAAGGGTTGTCATGGAGATCTCAAGGGAAGGCAGGTGGGCGGGGCTTAGAGCAGGAAGTAGAAGCCGTGCAGTGTGATTGGCTCCTTACCTTCTGCCAGTAATGGAGCAGATATATGGCTCCTATATAATGGAGGGGGCTCAGGAGGGGTTCCCCACCTTAAAGGTCAGGGGATAAATAATACTGGACATGAACGAGGGCAGGAGGACATTATTCTATATTGTAAGAAATCTGATTTCTTCTTTCCTCACAGTTTTTCCTGTGCAAGGCCACATGTATTGTGCGATAATCTGTGAATATGGGGGGGATCTGCTCCTCACATCCACATCAATCCCCCCACGTCTGAGCTCTCCCTTACAGGGGTCTTCTGCTCTGCACATTGATGCCGTATCCATGGAGATGACATCATGGCCGGTACATGCGGATCTCCCCGATGGGACCCTCATGTATCTGGAGGACGAGGCACTGCTGCTCCTCGGGGAGAGGGGGCACAATTCCTGTACACATGATACAGGGGCTTCTGCCATCTCTGGGCTGAGAATAATGCTGGCAGCGCGCAGTCTACATGATGTGAGGATTACAAGTCTGCAGTCACAGAGAGTCACACAGATGACTGCAGCCTTCAGCTTCACACCGGACAATCCCTTTAAATACATGTATATTGGTCTAAAAAGACTTTTTACTATTTTGCTTCTTGTAACATTTGCTCTGTTCGGCCTTTACCAGCTTTTTGTTTCCCAGCAGCACATTGATGGCTGCAGAATGAGTTAACTTGAGATTCAGTCAGTGAGCTCCTTATGATGTGGAGTTTCCAGCGCTTTTATTTCTGCGATGATTTATGACTGCATCAGAGATCAGCCCAACTTTCATGCTGGTCTGTGAACATAATCAGCACAGAGAAGGTCAGAATGAGCTCACTGATAAATTCTCAGTGAGCTCATTCTGCAACTAGCAATTCAAAGGAAATAAAAAAGCCAAATTGTTTATGAAACGTTATTGAAAAAATATTTGTATGTATATATTTAGCCCAAAATGTCTGAGTGTCCATATCCTTAGTACCAGCACAGCTGAGGATTTGGTATAATCAGGGGCGTACATAGGACGCAGAAATTCTAATTGGGCCCCCCCCCAGCAATAAAAATGTAAATAATTGTCGGGGTCGCAGAAGATCAGATCTCACAACCTTCCAGCCTTTACATAGTAATTTTCCTCCTGCTGAAGTCCTAGATCCCTTTTTCATTGCCCATAAAGTGTGGTGCCAACAAAAGTGCCCCCCAAACACGGTATGATACCCCCATGGTGAATTCCTCCATATGTGCAGTACAATGACCCTACTGTACCCGACCTCAACTCCCAGGGTAAAGTATGATCCCCCAACTGCCCCACACCTCTCCACACTCCATAGAGTATAATGCACTCAGTATAAGACTCTCGCCATGGTTCTCCACACAGTATAAGGCACTCGCCATGGTCCTCCACGCAGTATAATGCACTCCCTCGTGGTCCTCCACGCAGTATAATGCACTCCCACGTGGTCCTCCACACAGTACAATGCACTCCCCGTGGTCCTCCACACAGTATAATGCACTCCCCCATGGTCCTCCACACAGTACAATGCACTCCCCCATGGTCCTCCACACAGTACAATGCACTCCCCCATGGTCCTCCACACTGTACAATGTACTCCCCCATGGTCCTCCACACAGTATAAAGCCCCCGTCTCACATAGCGATATCGCTAGCGAGATCGCTGCTGTGTCACGGTTTTGGTGACTCACCAGCGACCTCACCAGCGATGTCGCTATGTGTGACACTTTGCAACGATCAGGCCCCTGCTGTGAGGTTGCTGATCGCTGCAAAGTGTCCTGGACCATTTTTTGGTCGTTGGCCTCCCGCTGGCCAGCACACATCGCTGTGTGTGACCAGCGGGACCAACGATCTGGCTGGTAACCATGGTAAACATCGGGTTACTAGGGGCACGCGCGCACTTAGTAACCCGCTGTTTACCATGGATACCACTCTGCTACGGTGCGCGGAGGCTACCGTTCACCTTAGCAGAGTGGTATCCATGATAAACAGCGGGTTACTAGGGGCACACGCGCACTTAGTAACCCGATGTTTACCATAGTTACCAGCCTGCTCCTGCTTAAGCAGTAGGCTGGTAACAGGAGCAGGACATCGTGGAACGATTCTTTCCACGATATCGCTGCTCCCCTGATCGCTGGTGAGCCTGCCTGTTTGACAGCTCACCAGCGATGTATTAGCGATGCAGCAACGATCCCTGACAGGTCGTATCGTTGTCGGGATCGCTGCTGCATCGCTTAGTGTGACGGGGCCTTAAGACACTCGCCATGGTCCTCCACTCAGTATAATGCATTCCCCCATGGTCCTGTACGCAGTATAATGCAGCCCCCCATAGGGTAAAATGCAGCCCCCCCCACCCGTAGGGTAAAATGCAGCCCCAGTCCTCCAGTATTATCAGTACACACTGATTTATAAATAAATACATACTTACCGCTCCTCGTTCCCCGCTGCTTCAGTCTCTGCAGCTGATCACCTCAGCAGCTGCCAGCTCCACTGTCTGACACAGCGTGGCGGGTCATCATGCCGCTGCGTCAGACGCAGAGGAGGAATGATGGGAGAGGGAGTGTCACATGATGCTCCCTCCTCCAGGTTTTCGTGGGCCCCGGGCGAAAGAGTCTCAGTGGCCCCTTTAACACATTCAACCATTCATGATACACAGATACAGCAGAGAAATTATAGATATAGACATAGTACAATGCCAAACATTTCACTGACTTCTTACATTTCATGAGTGATATCTACTGTAAATTCTACAATAGCTCAGAAACCGGTGAATCCTCACAGCGCACAGTGCAGACCGGACAGTATAGTCCTCCATACAGTGTTATGGCACCACATAGTCCTCCATACAGTATTATGAGCCCTATATAATGCTCCATACAAAATACTGGATCCCATATAATTCACCATAGAGAATACTGCCTGGTCCCTATGTAATGCCATATGCAGGCTGGACCCCATACAGAGGCCCCACAAGCCCGCTGCATCCTCCCCGGGGCCCCCACAAGCCGGCTGCATCCCCCCAGGGCCCCCCTCAAGCCTGCATCACTCCCCCCAGAGCCCCCACATGCCTGCAGCATCCCCCCCATAGACCCCACAAGCCTGCAGCATCCCCCCCAGAGCACCCACAAGCCCACAGCATCCCCTCCAGGGCCCCACAAGCCCGCAGAATCCCCCCCAGGGCCCCACAAGCCCGCAGCATCCCCTTAGGGCCCCCACAAGCCCGCAGCATCCCCCCGGGGCCCCCACAAGCCCTGGACCGTACCTGCATCACCACCAGTAAAGGTATTGAAGTTTACCCTTGTCTGTGCCTGTACTTCCTCTGGGACCGTCCTGCCGTCTCCCTCCTGCTTCCACCATCTTTCTACACCTCTACACTGCCCTGAGGCCTGCTCTACCTGTGGGGAGCCGTCCCATCATAGCTGCCCCTAACATCAGCCTCAGTGGACTGTCGCAGCGCTGGTAACCTCTTACCAGAATCCACAGGTGGCGTCACGACAATTTCCCCTATAAGCATCCCCCCCCCCTTTGAGTGACCGCCCTGGGCCACGGACTGGGCCAGCCACCGTGATATCCCCCGGCAACCAGAGGCCCGGCTGCCGAGTGCCCCACGGCCCTGGGGGCGAGTCACTATGCACAGTGGTTCATGAATTAATATTCACAGTGACCCTCCATCCTGTGATTAAAAGGGTCCGTACATTTGACACCTCCGTCTGACTCCCACAGTCTCCTCCGCACAGATCGATATTAAGATGGCCACCGCAATGGCATGGGGAGTGCAGCGGTGAGTCCAGAGCGCAGCTCCTCGCTCTAAAATGCCCATCAGAAAGAAGAGGTCAGACATTTATTTTCTATGAGCGCTCTATTATCCTATTTATCAAACATCAGCACTACAACAATCCGTCCTGAGCCGTGCTGGGATCTTTGAACGTGGGCCCCCGGGAGGATCGGGCCCCTCATGGTGGAGCAGATCACACTCATTATAATCCATCACTGATAGAAGATACATAAACAACAACACAGGATGATTGTAAAACAGTGAGGTAATATTTTATTGAGCCACCAAACACACAATAAACATATCGAACAGTCCCAGCAAATACCTAATATGGTGCAAATTACAGAGTCTCACCCTTCCGCTGACTCGCTGGGATTAAAGCAGCTGCCAATCCGAGGGGCTTCTGGGGCTGACTACCCCCACCAATGTCACCCCCACCAAAGAACACCCACAAAGAGGAGGTAACAACAAGCTTAGAAAGCTGACAGTCCATTGAGGTACGTGGCCAGGAGACCAGAAAGTTCCAACCTGGCTTCTCCGAACATATCCATGGAACTAGGTGACCGGAAGGTCCCGACTTGGCTTTTTCCGAGCATATTCACGAGTTCCAGGTGGCAAGAGTGTCCCAACCTGGCTACTCCAAACATCTCCATGGGACCAAGTGACTGGTGGGTCCCAACCTGGTTTTCCCAGATGTATCTGTGGCACCCCAGGGGTCTGGTTTCCACAGTAACAGCTATGTTATGTCTGAGAGCAGGTGGGAGGTCTCTTGGTCAGGGATCCTATGCATGCCACACCTCCTGCCCAGTCCTGGGAGGGGAAGGACTTCCCCTATATAAACCTAGGGCTGAGGCAGGGTTAGTGAGTAGAGAAGAAGTAGAGACAGAGAAGAGAAGCAGATATAGGAAAAGAACATCAGGAGCTCTGTGGGAGCAGTGCTATAAGGAGTCAGGGGCTGGCAGCTGCAGAGCTCGCCCTGACTGAGAAGCTATCACCGGACCCGGAGTCCGAGGCTGTGGGGACTAATCTTTACCCAGCAGCAGAAACCGCCCGGCAGGGGATTTCAGGTCCTCTAGCCAAGAAACCCGAAGGCACGGTCACACGCGTGGGACCAGCACCGCCGTCGTGGAGCGGACGCCACTAGAAGGCCCCGAGTCACCGGCCATACGGGTGAGCACCACACGGTACACTCAGGGACGTGGGCTACTTATACCCGCCTCTAGCAAGGTAGCCAGAAGAGTACAGTCAGTTTGGGAGGCCTACAACTCCGTCTGGCCAGGGGAGATCCCATCTGCTCAAGGACTGACCAGGCCCCGATCGCTAGCCAGTACTCCGGGAGGGTCTATCTTTATCACCAGTAAAGACCCTGAACTACACCGCATCGTCTCTGAGTGATTCCTGCTCCCCCATCATCCACGTCGGCTGCCCTGAGGCCATACCCCTCCCGTTGGGGGTGATACTATCACGCTGCACAATCCTACCACCGGCCTCAGCGGTCTGCCCTGCAGCGGCAGCTCCTTCGCTGCATTCAACGGGTGGCGTAGTCGTCCAACATCTACCGCTAATACAACGCCACTTAGTCTGACTCCCTGGGCACGGACCGGGTCACCGCCACGAGACTACAACCCTCAACAGATCCGGCTCCGGGTAAGCTCCTACATGCGCAACGCTGTGCGACACAGGCCCAGGGGTGCGTCAACTTTTGGCGTAGTCGGCAGGATATCGTGCCCGCAACCACCGGGTACTGCGTGCCTGAAAAAGACTGTTCAAACTTACCAGTGGTGAAGATTCCCACCATCCGTGGAGGTTTCCCGCCGTTGGACGCCATCTTGAAGACGCCGCGCGGGAAGAAGAGGGGCGTGGACTCCGAAAGCGCGCGAGAACGGAAGCCCCGCCTCACGTCCGGACGTTGCGTAAGGTCCTGGAAGGAGCCCAGCAGACGCCGACGTCACAGGAGCGCGACAGAAGGTCCTCAACCCTGACGATCCACTGCGGAGCCGCGGCCTACGGAAGAGGATCATCGCAAGGTAGGCCACGGTCCACTAGGGGGGAGGAAGATGTCGGATACGGAGGAGAGCTTCACTGCCTCAACCCCCGCCAGCGCCACCGCTGCTGCAGTCATGCCTTTCACCATGCCCTATATCCCAGGAGCGGCCTGGCTACCCCAGTACTCAGGGGAGTCACATACCCTGCATGACTTTAGAGAAAAGCTGGATAGCCTCTTCCAGGTGTACCCCCTCACAGAAGAGCAAAAAGTGAGCATCCTGGTGGCCCAATTAACCGGGGCAGCCCAAAGGGAGGTAAAGTCCTGGCCACCTGGGGGGAGGACTGTTGCAGGGATACTAACCCGGCTGAGGGACACCTTTGATACCCGCACCTCAGCCGAGATCAAGCTTAGATTCTACGGGTGCAAGCAGCGAGCATACGAGAGTATAAGGGACTATGCCCTGAACCTACAAGAGGCCCTGAGAGCCATTAAGCAGACCGACCCTGACGGCGTGGGAGACGAGGACAGGCTGTTGACTGAACAATTTATAGAGGGTTTATATTGCAATGCCCACCGAACCCAGTTGCGGGCAATGGCCTTACAGGACCCTCATCTGGGATTTGCACAGTTCAAGGACAGAGCCATCCGGGTGCTCCGAGAACCGGCACCAGGTGGCGTTGTGACCCACAGACGCCCCACTACCACTTACCACCAGGAGGCGGCGCCCTTGTCGGCAGGGCCTGTGGGAGCTGATGCGCAGGCTTTGAACAATGACCCGGCTCCAGACCTGCACCATCAGGTCCAAGAGCTAGCTAAAAGCGTTGCCGCGCTAACCCGAACTGTGCAGTCTTTACAGGTTTCCACTCCAGGGAAGATCCAGCTGGCATCCGGACCGGAGGACATCCCGTGGCGTCGACCAAGGAGGACCCCACCGGCCAGAGGAAGACCCAGCGACCGATACAACGAGGACGGACAACCCATCTGCCGCCGCTGCAATCAACCCGGACATATGGCAAGGTACTGTCCTTTAAACTGGCACAACCTGGGGTAGAGGGCCAAACCCCAGGAAAAAGATCATCAGGCCCATCGAACTGGCGCGACAAATATGTGGGAGGACGTCCAGTCTTGCCTGTGGTACTGGATGGCATCCCTATGAGTGCCCTACTGGACACCGGGTCACAGGTTACCACTATCCCGTACGTGCTCTTCAAGCAGTACTGGAATGACTCGGATATCACCCGCTACCCTGACGACGATTTGAGTATCATCGCCAGCAATGGTCAGCCCGTGCCACAGATTGGATTTAAAGAGGTGACCATTAAAATCGGTAGAGTTGAACTGGCGGCACAGGGACTGATCATTGTAGACATTGACAAGCACGAGAGTCACCCAAAGATAACTCTAGGAACTAATGTAATTGAAAATTGTCTTGCAGAGGTGATTTTCCTTTTACAGCAGGTTGCCAAGAACGCCAGCTCCGGCCAGCAGCGAGTGCTCCAGAAAGAGATCCGGGCACTGATGCGACGGCAACAGATAGAACTCTCCGGTGGTGAGATTGGTAGCGTAAGAATGTGTGACCCTTTCCCTATTGCCATGCCCCCAAAAAGTGAAATGATGATTTGGTGCCGGGCAGCTATTGGTGTGAGAGGTAGAGATTACCAGGCAATGGTAGAACCAGTTTACTCAGACAGTAGGCCCACCATTTTGACAGCACGGGGGGTGGTCAATGTACGCCATGGGAGGGTGCCCGTTCGCATAATAAATATCGGGAAGAGGGAAGTGTACCTGCCCCGGTATGCCACGCTAGCCAAATTGTATACCATCAATCAAAATTCCATACAGTCCGTAGAACCCTTGCCTCCATCTTCCCCGGAGGAAGGTAACGGCTCTAAGGAAACAATGGAGGACTGGTGTCAGCAACTACATTTGGGTACTGACTCCACTCCCTCACACCAGAGACAGGGAGTCTATCGGGTGGTTCAAGAGTACGAGAGAGTGTTTAGTAAACACCCGTTAGACTTCGGGCGAGTCAAGGGGGTAGAACACCGCATCCCCACGGGAGACCATCTTCCCATAAAAGAGAGGTATCGACCCGTACCCCCTGCACACTACCAACACGCCAAGGGGATGCTTAGGGACATGAAGGAGGCTGGGGTGATCAGGGATAGCTGTAGCCCCTGGGCAGCTCCACTAGTCTTAGTCAAAAAGAAAGACAACACCATGAGGATGTGTGTAGATTACCGGAAAATCAACCGTATCACACACAAGGATGCGTACCCCTTACCAAGGATAGAGGAGTCTTTGGCTGCTTTAAGATCTGCTAACTTCTTCTCTACCTTGGATCTCACTAGTGGGTACTGGCAGGTTCCTGTAGCAGAGGCGGACCGGGAGAAGACCGCATTCACCACCCCGATGGGACTTAGCGAGTTTACCTGCATGCCGTTCGGACTCTGTAACGCACCAGGAACCTTTCAACGATTAATGGAGTGCTGTCTGGGCCACAAAAACTTCGAGACGGTCCTGTTCTACCTGGACGATGTCATCGTATATTCCAAGACTTATGAGGACCACCTGAAACACTTGGCGGAAGTGTTCGAAGCTCTGGCAAACTACGGCCTAAAGGTAAAACCCTCCAAGTGTCACCTCCTAAAACCAAAGGTGCAGTACCTGGGACACGTGGTGAGCGCTGACGGAGTGGCTCCCGACCCTGATAAGATCACCGCAATTAAGGAATGGCCAAGTCCCTCCAGTGTAAAGGAAGTGCGGCAGTTCCTCGGGTTGGTAGGCTATTACCGCAGATTCATCCCCGGTTTCACCAAAAAGGCAGCTCCTATGCAGGACCTCCTGATAGGCCAGTCCCGGAAGGCCAAGAACCAGAAGCCGTCCTTCAAATGGGAGAAGTTAGAAGAAGAGTCCTTCCGCCAGCTGAAGATGGCCCTCACGGGGGATGAAATCCTGGCGTACCCTGATTACAGCCAGCCCTTTATCCTCTACACCGACGCAAGTAACATCGGGCTAGGAGCCGTACTGTCCCAGATCCAGCAGGGGAAAGAACGAGTAATCGCTTACGCCAGTCGAAAACTGCGACCCACCGAAAGAAACCCTGAGAATTACAGCTCATTTAAGCTAGAGTTCCTGGCAGTGGTGTGGGCAGTCACCGAACGCTTTAAGCACTACCTTGCTTCTTCCCGGTTCACCGTGTACACGGATAACAACCCGTTGACACACCTGGACACGGCAAGACTCGGTGCCTTAGAGCAGAGATGGATGGCCCGTCTGTCCAACTACGAGTTCACAATCAAATACCGGGCAGGACGCTCCAATACCAACGCGGACGCCCTGTCCAGGATGCCAAACCTACCGGACGTAGGAGAAGATTCAGAGGGGCTGGAAGAAGTCGAACTCCCCGCGTTCCACCGTCATGGGACTATCCAGTATTCCCATCGGGTAAGGAGTAAGCAAGCCGCTACGTTTAACCCCTTGCCTCACTACAACTGGGAGGAAACGCAAGACAGTGACCCTGCCGTCCGACTGGTGAAGGAGATGCTGACTCGGCCAGAGGCTCGCCTTGACCCAGACGCTCCGGAGGAAGCCAAACAACTGTGGGCTGAGAAGAGTCGACTGTTCCTTTACAAGGGGAAGTTGTGCCGCAGAATGGTTAACTCCCGGACGCATGAACTAATCTGGCAAGTAGTGGTGCCACGAAGAGACGCAGCCATGGTGATGGAGGCATACCACGACGGGGCTGGACACTTCGGATGGAAGAAGTTGGAGTTCCTGCTGCGCGGGCGGTTCCACTGGGTAGGCATGAGGGGAACCATCGAGAGGTGGTGCAGAGACTGTGGCCCGTGCAACCTAAGAAGGAAGGACCGTGCCAGCCAGAAGACCCCCCTTCAGTCCATCGTCACCAAGCAGCCGTTGGAACTGGTAGCCTTGGATCATGTAAAACTGACCCCAAGCAGAAGTGGCTACGTCTACGCGTTAACCATTGTGGATCATTACTCCCGGTTCTTGGTTGTCGTCCCCGTTAAGGACTTAACAGCTCAAACGGCAGCTAGAGCCTTCCAGCAGCATTTCTGCCGTCCACACGGGTACCCGGACCAAGTGCTGACGGATCAGGGACCTGCCTTTGAAGCGGAGGTCTTCCAGGAATTCTGCAATCTGTATGGCTGCCGGAAGATAAGGACGACACCCTATCATCCGCAAACTAATGGACTTTGTGAGAAAATGAACCAGGTGGTAATGGATCTTCTGAAAACGTTGCCCCTGGAAGAACGCAGTCTGTGGCCTGAGAAGCTGCCCGACCTGGTGGACCTATACAACTACATCCCTGTAGGTTCCACCAACTGTACCCCGGCTTACCTAATGAGGGCAAGGCCTGGTAAGCTACCTGTTGACCTGGAGATGGGAGTCCTGACACCCGAGGACACTTCACCGGAAGCAGACTGGGACACAGAGAGGCAGCAGCAGTACCCGAAAGTACAGGAGAGCGTGGAGCGAAGTCTCTGTCTCGCTAGGGAAAGACAAGAGAAAACTTACAACCAGTATGCTCCCGCTGTTCCCCTGGTACCCGGAGAGCAGGTCTTGAAGAGGAAGAGACGGCTCCACAAGTTGGACGACCAGTGGGAGAAGGACCCGTACACCGTACTGCCCTCAAGCCACGACAACCCGAAGGTTTGTACCATCAGTAAAGACGGAGGGGAAACCACAGCCATTGTATCCCGGGATCACCTGAAGAAGTGTCCCGAACAGCTATGGAACCCAGAAGGAGAGCAAGAAGACCCTCGACCCGTAGAGGAAAGGGAAGATATGGTTAGTACTGTGCTCGGAGACTTCCCTCGGTCCTGGACTCAAGTCAATGGTGCAGTTGTGGTACCCGTCCTCACGTTCCTCCAACCAGCATCCCAAGTGCCTACGGAGCAACAGGTAGAGCTGGAAGAGCAGCCGGTCCAGGAGGCAGCAGACTCCACACAAGCAGAACAGGAGGATCAACCCTCTGCTCATAGTGAGCCTGCCGTACCCCTAGTGAGCCAAAGAGCCCGTAAACAGCTGCCCAGTTTACCCTTGACAGCTCCTACACCCTGTAGTTCAGGGCCAGACAGTCAGCTCCGTAGGTCCACTAGGGCCACTAGAGGCCAGTTACCCGCACGTTGGAGGATTTGAAGTGTTTAAATTGTTTTATTGAGGTCACCTGTCTGTTACTTGTAAATAATTATGTGTTTCTAGTTATTTTTAGGAGTCCTTGGTGGGTTTACCGGGAATCCTTGTATAATTGGTTGGAGCGTAACCTAGGAATGGACTAAAGACTGTTAAGGACTCGGGGCAGGACAGACCCCTACCTGGTTACGTCTCCCTGTTTTGGTGAAATGGACACCTTGCTTTTCTTCAAAACTGCACCCGGTTGCGGACACGCCGTAACCATCTTTATGTGTTTTTCTTATTGTATTATTATTGTTTATACCTTGTTATGTTTTTCTAAAAATATGTTTAGTCCCGGAGTACTAAATTTCACTAGGGGGGAATGTGGCACCCCAGGGGTCTGGTTTCCACAGTAACAGCTATGTTATGTCTGAGAGCAGGTGGGAGGTCTCTTGGTCAGGGATCCTATGCATGCCACACCTCCTGCCCAGTCCTGGGAGGGGAAGGACTTCCCCTATATAAACCTAGGGCTGAGGCAGGGTTAGTGAGTAGAGAAGAAGTAGAGACAGAGAAGAGAAGCAGATATAGGAAAAGAACATCAGGAGCTCTGTGGGAGCAGTGCTATAAGGAGTCAGGGGCTGGCAGCTGCAGAGCTCGCCCTGACTGAGAAGCTATCACCGGACCCGGAGTCCGAGGCTGTGGGGACTAATCTTTACCCAGCAGCAGAAACCGCCCGGCAGGGGATTTCAGGTCCTCTGGCCAAGAAACCCGAAGGCACGGTCACACGCGTGGGACCAGCACCGCCGTCGTGGAGCGGACGCCACTAGAAGGCCCCGAGTCACCGGCCATACGGGTGAGCACCACACGGTACACTCAGGGACGTGGGCTACTTATACCCGCCTCTAGCAAGGTAGCCAGAAGAGTACAGTCAGTTTGGGAGGCCTACAACTACGTCTGGCCAGGGGAGATCCCATCTGCTCAAGGACTGACCAGGCCCCGATCGCTAGCCAGTACTCCGGGAGGGTCTTACTTTATCACCAGTAAAGACCCTGAACTACACCGCATCGTCTCTGAGTGATTCCTGCTCCCCCATCATCCACGTCGGCTGCCCTGAGGCCATACCCCTCCCGTTGGGGGTGATACTATCACGCTGCACAATCCTACCACCGGCCTCAGCGGTCTGCCCTGCAGCGGCAGCTCCTTCGCTGCATTCAACGGGTGGCGTAGTCGTCCAACATCTACCGCTAATACAACGCCACTTAGTCTGACTCCCTGGGCACGGACCGGGTCACCGCCACGAGACTACAACCCTCAACAGATTCGGCTCCGGGTAAGCTCCTACATGCGCAACGCTGTGCGACACAGGCCCAGGGGTGCGTCATATCCATGGGTTCTATAGTAGTCAATGGAGCAGATCTGTATTCCTCCAGCCAGGGCTGTGGTCCCTTAAGCTGGCATCCTGTAGAAACCAAATCTGTGTCCCTCTTAATGGATTCATGGTGTTCTGTAGAGCTGTCCCATAGAGTGTTCCTGGCAGTGGTTTTGTAAAAAGACTCCTTTATGTAGTTCACAACTGTCCTTCTTCAAGACTTCATCCACAGGTCAAGAGAAAGGGGTGGTGTTACTAATTCTCATTACTGGAGCATCCACAGTTCATCCCCCAAATGTTGACTTGCAAACATTGCAAACATTGAAGGATAAACTATAAATTCCGAAACAATGCAAGTCAACAAATTGCATGGACTTATAAAATGGTAATCAACATATTTAGCAAACATCCATTGTTCAAAGAGCCTGCGTCCCTGTATTGTAAAGATAACAGTACAATAAACCAGAAGAGTTGATATAAGAGGTAAATAACCATTTATCAATTAACAAATATCACCTCAACCTACAAGATGAGTCAACATTCGGACTAATGACAAAAGATCATGTGCGTTGACCAACCGAAGAAAGAAACACATAAATTCAATAGTTAATAATTCAGGCAATAGTCTATCATTCTGGGCCTATGGAATTTACATCTGGATAATTACGATTAAATGCTGTGTCGTCACAGGCCCCTTTAGTTTTAGGGACTGGCAGGGGTCCTTTACAGTTGCTCTCCCACTAGTTCATCCTTCTTTCCTTTACTCCGTTTCAATACAATATTTGGAAATATACAAAGTAAAAACTCAAATATAATTTTTTTTCTTACATTAAAACTAGATTTTATTAAAATAAACCCCCAAAAAACAAGAACAAAAAAACTAAACCTGATTAACATCGCAAAGAACAACAAACCAAACTGTACAACGATCACATGATTTATCCGGCACGAAAAACAGCATCAAGAATAAAATAGTAAGAATTAATGGCAAAATTGTAGCTTTTGTTCATTTTGTCTCTATACTGCACGATAAACGCTGGAAAGAAAAAATATAAGAACCATTCCTGGGGTTTTGCCATTGAATGCTGGAAAAAATAAAAAAACATCAGCAGAATTGTTTTTTTATTAATCTCACGCAAAAGAAAAATGGAATAAAAATTATAAAAACTTTGTCTGTTCCCCAAAATGTTACCAGTGAATCCTATAGCTGCTCCGCATGGACCCAAACTGGTAAACTAAAAACTCCTGCATGCCCCGTGTGTGTGTATGTATATATATATATATATATATATATACATACACATATATATATACTCCTCTGTACTATATACACGGCAGAGCTCACACACCACAACACGCTCCGCTGCGGCTCCACAAAAAGAGCGGACCTGGCTGCACACACACCTGCTCCTGTCACCTGTATACACAGTTGAAACCAGAAATTTACATACACTATATAAATGTTAGAACCCTCCTGTTTGTTTTTTCCATCTTGTGCTTTGCGGTCACAAGACCATCTGCCTTTATATTCCAGCTCTGCCCTTTTGGCTGTGTTGGACTTCAGTGTTGTTTGACTGCTTTGCTAGCCAGGTGCTTCTGTGCCTTTCTCTGTCAGTTCGCTTGGTCCTTCTGGGACCTCTAGTACCTTTTTGTCAGTTTATCTTTTTGTGTTCTGTAACAACTTCTCTGTTTAGGAGATGTCCCATTTTTGTTCCAGTCCTTAGTTCTTTTAGGGACCCCTCTCCTTTATGCTATAGGTCTTCGTTCAGACTAGCCGAGGACTAAGGCGGGTCTGTTCGCTAGGAACAGGCAGCCCGCTACATCGTAGGGATTCAGCTTAGTCTTACTGTAGGGATAGCTTTCTCCCTTCTTTCCTTAGTACTTGTTGCAGATCATAACAATAAAAAGACACATCTGCAGGTTTTTCTCAATATCTGACATGAAATCAGAATAAACCTTTCCCGTTTTAGGTCAATTAGGATTACCATAATTTTTAAGATTTGCCAAATGCCAGAATAATAAGAGAGAGAGAGAATGTTTTAAAGCATTTTTATTACTTACTGCAAAGTCATAAGTTTACATACACTAATATTGCTATACCTTTAAAAAATTCTGGACTGCCCATATGATGATGTCATGTGTTTGGAAACTTCTGATAGCTTTTTTGGCAACATCTCAGTTAATTAGAGACACACCTGTGGATGTATTTTAATGCACACCTGAAACACACTGCTTCTTTGTGTAGCATCATGGGAAAGTCTAAAGAAATCAACCAAGATATCAGGAAGAGAATTGTGGACTTGCACAAGTCTGGCTCATCCTTGGGTACAATTTCAAGATACCTGAAGGTGTCTCGTTAATCTGTACAAACAATTATATGCAAGTACAAACAAGATGGGAATGTCCAGCCATCATACCGCTCAGGAAGGAGACGGGTTCTGTTTCCCAGAGATGAACGTGCTTTGGTCCGATATGTGCATATCAAGGACAAAAGCAAAAGATCTTGTGAAGATGATAGGGGAAGCTGATAAGATTGTGTCTATATCCACAGTGAAATGAGTACTGTATCAATATAGGCAGAAAGGCCACTGTGCCAGGAAGAAGCCATTACTCCAAAAGAAAGATAAAAAAGCCAGATTAATGTTTGCAAATGCACACAGGAACAAAGACCTTAATTTTTGGAGACATGTCCCGTGGTCTGATGAAACTAAAATTGAACTTTTTGGGCATAGTGACCATCGTTACTTTTGGAAGAAAAAAGGAGAAGCTTGGAAGCCTAAGAACACCATCCCAACTGTGAAACACGGAGGAGGCAGCATCATGTGGGGTTGATTTCCTGTAGGAGGGACTGGCGATAGCGCCACTCACAGGCATCACGTGACCTCCCGGCTGCAGCCGGCTCTTTCTTCCGCTGATATCACGTCAAATGAGGGGTGACATTAGAGTCGCGGACCCCGCGGTGGATGCTGGGCTGTGGGCGGGGGTTACCCCGCGCGTCCCACCCAGCATCCTCCGCGCCCCACTCCCAATGAATGAGGAGAGGGAAAGAGGTAAACTTTTGACTTAGCAGTAAGTAATAAAAATGTCCTAAAACATTCTCTCTCTCTCATTATTCTGGCATTTGGCAAATATTACAAATTATGGTAATCCTAATTGACCTAAAATGGGAAGGTTTATTCTGATTTCATGTCAGATATTGAGAAAAACCTGCAGATGTGTCTATTTATACAGTGTATGGAAACTTCTGATTTCACCTGTGTATATATATATATATATATATATATATATGTGTGTATATTATATACACGGCGAAGCTCACACAACACAACACCCACAGCAGAGGAACTGGCTGCACACACACCTGCTCCTGTCAGTGCTGTGAGTGGCCCTCATATCGCTGCTGGCTCCGCCCCTCATATCGCTGCTGGCTCCGCCCCTCATGTCGCTGCTGGCTCTGCCCCTCACATCGCTGCTGGCTCCGCCCCTCATATCGCTGCTGGCTCCGCCCCTCATGTCGCTGTTGGCTCAGCCCCTCATATCGCTGCTGGCTCCGCCCATCAGCCGCTCACAGTCCTCAGCAATATGGAGACATCTGCACTGGTCAGAATCCTCGGGGGCGTGGCCTGTCACTGTAGTCACACAAGGGTTGTCATGGAGATCTCAAGGGAAGGCAGGTGGGTGGGGCTTAGAGCAGGAAGTAGAAGCCGTGCAGTGTGATTGGCTCCTTACCTTCTGCCAGTAATGGAGCAGATATATGGCTCCTATATAATGTAGGGGGCTCAGGAGGGGTTCCCCACCCTAAAGGTCAGGGGATAAATAATACTGGACATGAGCGAGGGCAGGAGGACATTATTCTATATTGTAAGAAATCTGATTTCTTCTTTCCTCACAATTTTTCCTGTGCAAGGCCACATGTATTGTGCGATAATCTGTGAATATGGGGGGGATCTGCTCCTCACATCCACATCAATCCCCCCACGTCTGAGCTCTCCCTTACGGGGGTCTTCTGCTCTGCACATTGATGCCGTATCCATGGAGATGACATCATGGCCGGTACATGCGGATCTCCCCGATGGGACCCTCATGTATCTGGAGGACGAGGCACTGCTGCTCCTCGGGGAGAGGGGGCACAATTCCTGTACACATGATACAGGGGCTTCTGCCATCTCTGGGCTGAGAATAATGCTGGCAGCGCGCAGTCTACATGATGTGAGGATTACAAGTCTGCAGTCACAGAGAGTCACACAGATGACTGCAGCCTTCAGCTTCACACCGGACAATCCCTTTAAATACATGTATATTGGTCTAAAAAGACTTTTTACTATTTCTCTTCATGTAATATTTGCTCTGTTCGGCCTTTACCAGCTTTTTGTTTCCCAGCAGCACATTGATGACTGCAGAATGAGTTAACTTGAGATTCAGTCAGTGAGCTCCTTATGATGTGGAGTTTCCAGCTCTTTTATTTCTGCGATGATTTATGACTGCATCAGAGATCAGCCCAACTTTCATGCTGATCTGTGAACATAATCAGCACAGAGAAGGTCAGAATGAGCTCACTGATAAATTCTCAGTGAGCTCAT
Organism: Phyllobates terribilis; assembly: GCF_046119375.1. NCBI lineage: Eukaryota > Metazoa > Chordata > Amphibia > Anura > Dendrobatidae > Phyllobates > Phyllobates terribilis. Next base: position 798,589 of record NW_027363010.1, on the reverse strand, counting down.
TCTGCAACTAGCAATGCAAAGGAAATAAAAAAGCCAAATTGTTTATGAAACGTTATTGAAAAAATATTTGTATGTATATATTTTGCCCAAAATGCCTGAGTGTCCATATCCTTAGTACCAGCACAGCTGAGGATTTGGTACAATCAGGGGCGTACATAGGAATCATGGGGCCCCATAGCAGAAGTTCTAATTGCCCCCCCCCCCCCAACAAAAAAATTGTAAAAATGTAAATAATTGTCGGGGTCACAGAAGAGCAGATCTCACAACCTTCCAGCCTTTACATAGTAATTTTCCTCCTGCTGAAGTCCTAGATCCCTTTTTCATTGCCCATAAAGTGTGGTGCCAACAAAAGTGCCCCCCAAACACGGTATGATACCCCCATGGTGAATTCCTCCATATGCACAGTATAATGACCCTACTGTACCCCACCTCAACTCCCAGGGTAAAGTATGATGACACCAACACAGTATGATCCCCCAACTGCCCCACACCTCTCCATACTCCATAGAGTACAATGCACTCGCCATGGTCCTCCACACAGTATAAGACTCTCGCCATGGTCGTCCACACAGTATAAGGCACTCGCCGTGGTCCTCCACGCAGTATAATACAGTCCCCATGGTCCTCCACGCAGTATAATGCACTCCCTCGTGGTCCTCCACACAGTATAATGCACTCCCTCGTGGTCCTCCACGCAGTATAATGCACTCCCTCGTGGTCCTCCACACAGTACAATGCACTTCCCGTGGTCCTCCACGCAGTATAATGCACTCCCACGTGGTCCTCCACACAGTACAATGCACTCCCCCATGGTCCTCCACTCAGTATAATGCACTCCTCCATGGTTCTGTACGCAGTATAATGCAGCCCCCCATAGGGTAAAATGCAGCCCCCCACCCGTAGGGTAAAATGCAGCCCCAGTCCTCCAGTATTATCAGTACACACTGATTTATAAATAAATACATACTTACCGCTCCTCGTTCCCCGCTGCTTCAGTCTCTGCAGCTGATCACCTCAGCAGCTGCCAGCTCCACTGTCTGACACAGCGTGGCGCGTCATCATGCTGCTGCGTCAGACGCAGAGGAGGAATGATGGGAGAGGGGGTGTCACATGATGCTCCCTCCTCCAGGTTTTCGTGGGCCCCGGGCGAAAGAGTCTCAGTGGCCCCTTTAACACATCCAACCATTCATGATGCACAGATACAGCAGAGAAATTATAGATATAGATATAGTACAATGCCAAACATTTCACTGACTTCTTACATTTCATGAGTGATATCTTTTGTAAGTTCTACAATAGCTCAGAAACCGGTGAATCCTCACAGCGCACAGTGCAGACCGGACAGTATAGTCCTCCATACAGTGTTATGGCACCACTAAGTCCTCCATACAATATTATGGGCACCACATAGTCCTCCATACAGTATTATGAGCCCCATATAATGCTCCATACAAAATACTGGATCCCATATAATTCACCGTAGAGAATACTGCCTGGTCCCCATGTAATGCCATATGCAGGCTGGACCCCATACAGAGGCCCCACAAGCCCGCTGCATCCCACCCGGGGCCCCCACAAGCCTTCAGCTTCCCCCCGGGGCCCCCACAAGCCTTCAGCACCCCCCCCGCAGAGGACCCAGAAGCTTGCAGCATCCCCCCCAGAGCCCCCACAAGCCCACAGCATCCCCCCCAGAGCACCCACAAGCCTGCAGCATCCCCCCGAGAGCACCCACAAGCCCACAGCATCCCCCCCCAGGGCCCCACAAGCAAGCAGCATCCCCCCAGAGCACCCACAAGCCCACAGTATCCCCCCAAGGGCCCCCACAAACCCACAGCATCCCCCCCAGGGCCCCAGAAGCCCACAGCATCCCCCCCAGGGCCCCCACAAGCCCACAACACCCCTTCAGGGCCCCACAAGCCCGCAGCATCCCCCCCAGAGCACCCACAAGCCCACAGCATCCCCCCCAGGGCCCCACAAGCCTGCAGCATCTCCCCCAGGGCCTCACAAGCTCGCAGCATCCCCCCCAGAGCCCCCACAAGACCGCAAAATCCCCCTTAGGGCCCCCACAAGCCCGCAGCATCCACCCCAGAGCCCTCACAAGCCCACAGCATCCCCTTAGGGCCCCCACAAGCACACATTATCCCTGCATTATTCCCCAGAGCCCCCTAAGATCTCCACAAGCATTAATTAACCCCACCAGACTGCCCTCCAGCATTAACCCCCCCAAATCCCTCACTCGCAAGTATCAAGCCCCCTCACCCCAAAAACAACAAGAAGAAAAGACATCAGACCAGCAATTAATAGAACAATCTCCTGTTTCTCAGCTTAGGATACTGACCTCCTCCTGCAGCTTCACCGGCAGCTCTGTCTCTGCATGAGACTCTGGCGTCTGGTGCTGAACTAGAACACGCCCCCGGAAATGACATCACACCTGGAAGGATCCCATACATTCTAGCGTCTAGGGCACGGAAGAGGTAAGTATTGTGCCGGCCGGGGCCCTGAGCAGGCGGGGGTGGCCCATAGGGCGCCGGGATGCCCGACGGCGAGTAAGCCCCCCGCCTGCTCAGGGCCCCGCCGCTTGCCTGGGTGCAGGAGGGGGACCCGATGCGGGGGTACACAGTGCAGGCGACTGCTATGGGGCCCCCCCAGCTCACGGGCCCCATAGCAGTCGCGTGGCCTGCCGCCATTGGCGGGACGCCACTCGGTACAATGGTGTCTGGCCTGGACAATCCTCTGTAAGGGAAACCAAATCCAAACTGATAGATTTTCCCTGCACTGATACATTGTAGCAAACGGTCAGGACAGGAGGGGGATCGTCTAGACTGAATACCATTGTAATAAATGCTCCGCTGCTGTCAGGATTAGATTTTTTTCAGGTTCTGGATATTAACAAGAATGATTTTATTCTCAGACAACAAGCAGAGATCTTACAAATGGCAGAAAAGTGGAATAATCCTTCATTGCAGAGAGGAGAACTTTCCTCCTGTATCCGGCGGATCGTCCTGTGGCTGAGAACAGTCTTTGCGGAGCGATTCCTCCCTATGAGGGGAACGTCGGCGCGGTGGAGCTGCTGTATCAGCCACGGAGGGGAATGAAGAGCAAGAAAGATTTATCCCTCATCCTGGAGGATCCGGAACTGAAGACTGCGGAGATCAAAGCTGAAGGTGAAGCCACATGTGATCTGTATACATCGGCAGAGGGGTCGTCACATGAGGAAATCCCCCCATATATATGGAGATGGCGATCTGTGGGGGCCGGACACAGAATGGGTGTGTGGTGTAACCAAAGAGAACACTAAGTCAGCACAGGAGCTGTGTACACAAAACGGAAGCATTCTGCAAAGTTACTTTATTCTCTTTATCCCCTTCCCGACATCCGCAGAATTTAAGTGTCGCAATTCCAATGAGTTGTGGATTTTTGGTTCAAGTTGCCCAACGGGACCAAAAAATAATGTGATAGAAAAGGATTAAAATTGAAATTTATATATATAAAAAAAATCCTTTTAAATTTCCTACCTCCATTTGTCAAAACAAAGCAACACTATATATATAGTATTGACACACTGACAAAAAGTCCGATCTATCAAATCATAAATATATTAACCCCTACAGCAAATGCCCAACAGCAAAGATAATCTAAACACCCAGTTTTTTTTTTCTTTTTGGGTAATTTTACCTCCCAAAAAATGCATCAAAAAGAGATGAAAAGTTTGTAGACGGCAGAGAATGGCATCAATAACCCCCGCAGGCCGGCGAGCAGAAAGCGAACCTCGCCCAGATTCATCAGCAGAAACATGGAACAAATGCAGGGTCTCACAAAATGGTGACACAATACCGGGTTATTTATTACTGTTTGGTGACACCATAATACGGCAATTCTGGCTTCTTAATTTATTTTTCCGCTATTTAACGTGCGGTTTAAATAATTTGGGCTTTGATAGGTCGGACTTTTACAGACATGACAATATAAAATGTTTCTTTTTTAATTTCTTTTTTTTTACCTTGGAAAATAGGGGTGATTTAACATTTTTGTTTATTTTTTTTCCTTTGTAAAACTTTTTTCTTTTTTTTACATTTTTACTTTATTTTTTTATGTCCCCTTAGGGCACTTGAACCTGCGATCTCTTGACTGCTTATTCTATATACAGTAATCCTCTAGTAATGCAGTATACAGTTTATAAGATTAAGTCCAGACTGTGGATGAACTTCACAGGAGTACCAAGATGGCAGCCATGCAGGCCTTCACCATTCCCCTGACTGCCATTGTCATCCATTTCCTGGCGATAGCGCAATATAAATGCCGCTGTTGGCTCAGGTGGCCACAGTCTACTCAAGTCGCTGCTGTCGGCTCAGGTCACCGCTGTTCTGGGCTGGCTGGCAAATTGCACACAGTAGCAACCCATCCTTACTGAGTTTTATCTATGGCTGATTCATAAAGTGAGTAAAGGTTACAAAGCTTTAAAAAGATAAAGCCGGTGTTATGATGTAATAGTTGAGGTCAAATGCCGACTAGATTCTCATCCACTTCTATCAGTGGGCTACTCAGAGAGGTGTCTGAGACTCTAGCCAGCATGTGACCAGGCTCGGACTGGCCTGCTGTGGAATTCCCCGGTGGGCCCCACTGCAGGGCCAGAACTGACAAGAGAAGGAAGGCTCCTCCCACTCCTACCATAGCACAGCTATGCACTTGTCTATATACCGTATGCTGTGTGTGTGTGGGGGGGACTTGTCTGTATACCGTGTGTGGGAGGTGGGGGACTTGTCTATATACTGTATGCTGTGTGGGGGACTTGTCTATATACCGTATGCTGTGTGTGGGGGACTTGTCTATATACTGTATGCTGTGTGCGGGGGACTTGTCTGTATACCGTGTGTGGGAGGTGGGGGACTTGTCTATATACCGTATGCTGTGTGTGGGGTACTTGTCTATATACTGTATGCTGTGTGTGGGGGACTTGTCTATATACCGTATGCTGTGTGTGGGGGACTTGTCTATATACCGTATGCTGTGTGTGGGGGACTTGTCTATATACTGTATGCTGTGTGTGGGGGACTTGTCTATATACTGTATGCTGTGTGGGGGACTTGTCTATATACCGTATGCTGTGTGTGGGGTACTTGTCTATATACTGTATGCTGTGTGTGGGGGACTTGTCTATATACCGTATGCTGTGTATGGGGGACTTGTCTATATACTGTATGCTGTGTGGGGGACTTGTCTATATACTGTATGCTGTGTGTGGGGGACTTGTCTATATACTGTATGCTGTGTGGGGGACTTGTCTATATACTGTATGCTGTGTGTGGGGGACTTGTCTATATACCGTATGCTGTGTGTGGGGGACTTGTCTATATACCGTATGCTGTGTGTGGGGGACTTGTCTATATACTGTATGCTGTGTGTGGGGGACTTGTCTATATACCGTATGCTGTGTGTGGGGGGGGAGGGGGTGGGGGACTTGTCTATATACCGTATGCTGTGTGCGGGGGACTTGTCTATATACCGTATGCTGTGTGTGGGGGACTTGTCAATATACCGTATGCTGTGTGGTGGGGGACTTGTCTATATACTGTATGCTGTGTATGGGGGACTTGTCTATATACCGTATGCTGTGTGTGGGGGACTTGTCTATATACTGTATGCTATGTGGGGGTCTTGTCTATATACCGTATGCTGTGTGGGGGACTTGTCTATATACCGTATGCTGTGTGTGGGGGACTTGTCTATATACCGTATGCTGTGTGTGGGGGACTTGTCTATATACTGTATGCTGTGTGGGGGGGGAGGGGGTGGCGGACTTGTCTATATACTGTATGCTGTGTGGGGGGGGAGGGGGTGGCGGACTTGTCTATATACTGTATGCTGTGTGGGGGGGGAGGGGGTGGCGGACTTGTCTATATACCGTATGCTGTGTGTGGGGGACTTGTCTATATACTGTATGCTGTGTATGGGGGACTTGTCTATATACCGTATGCTGTGTGTGGGGGACTTGTCTATATACTGTATGCTATGTGGGGGTCTTGTCTATATACTGTATGCTGTGTGTGGGGGACTTGTCTATATACCGTATGCTGTGTGTGGGGGACTTGTCTATATACCGTATGCTGTGTATGGGGGACTTGTCTATATACTGTATGCTGTGTATGGGGGACTTGTCTATATACTGTATGCTGTGTGTGGGGGACTTGTCTATATACCGTATGGTGTGTGTGGGGGACTTGTCTATATACTGTATGCTCTGTGTGGGGAACTTGTCTATATACTGTATGCTGTGTGTGGGGGACTTGTCTTTATACCGTATGCTGTGTGTGGGGGACTTGTCTATATACCGTATGCTGTGTGTGGGGGACTTGTCTATATACCGTATGCTGTGTGTGGGGGACTTGTCTATATACCGTATGCTGTGTGTGGGGGACTTGTCTTTATACCGTATGCTGTGTGTGGGGGACTTGTCTTTATACCGTATGCTGTGTGTGGGGGACTTGTCTATATACCGTATGCTGTGTGTGGGGGACTTGTCTATATACCGTATGCTGTGTGTGGGGGACTTGTCTATATACCGTATGCTGTGTGTGGGGTACTTGTCTATATACTGTATGCTGTGTGTGGGGGACTTGTCTAGGTACCGTATGCTGTGTGTGGGGGACTTGTCTATATACCGTATGCTGTGTGTGGGGGACTTGTCTATATACTGTATGCTGTGTGTGGGGGACTTGTCTATATACTGTATGCTGTGTGGGGGACTTGTCTATATACCGTATGCTGTGTGTGGGGTACTTGTCTATATACTGTATGCTGTGTGTGGGGGACTTGTCTATATACCGTATGCTGTGTATGGGGGACTTGTCTATATACTGTATGCTGTGTGGGGGACTTGTCTATATACTGTATGCTGTGTGTGGGGGACTTGTCTATATACTGTATGCTGTGTGGGGGACTTGTCTATATACTGTATGCTGTGTGTGGGGGACTTGTCTATATACCGTATGCTGTGTGTGGGGGACTTGTCTATATACCGTATGCTGTGTGTGGGGGACTTGTCTATATACTGTATGCTGTGTGTGGGGGACTTGTCTATATACCGTATGCTGTGTGTGGGGGGGGAGGGGGTGGGGGACTTGTCTATATACCGTATGCTGTGTGCGGGGGACTTGTCTATATACCGTATGCTGTGTGTGGGGGACTTGTCAATATACCGTATGCTGTGTGGTGGGGGACTTGTCTATATACTGTATGCTGTGTATGGGGGACTTGTCTATATACCGTATGCTGTGTGTGGGGGACTTGTCTATATACTGTATGCTATGTGGGGGTCTTGTCTATATACCGTATGCTGTGTGGGGGACTTGTCTATATACCGTATGCTGTGTGTGGGGGACTTGTCTATATACCGTATGCTGTGTGTGGGGGACTTGTCTATATACTGTATGCTGTGTGGGGGGGGAGGGGGTGGCGGACTTGTCTATATACTGTATGCTGTGTGGGGGGGGAGGGGGTGGCGGACTTGTCTATATACTGTATGCTGTGTGGGGGGGGAGGGGGTGGCGGACTTGTCTATATACCGTATGCTGTGTGTGGGGGACTTGTCTATATACTGTATGCTGTGTATGGGGGACTTGTCTATATACCGTATGCTGTGTGTGGGGGACTTGTCTATATACTGTATGCTATGTGGGGGTCTTGTCTATATACTGTATGCTGTGTGTGGGGGACTTGTCTATATACCGTATGCTGTGTGTGGGGGACTTGTCTATATACCGTATGCTGTGTATGGGGGACTTGTCTATATACTGTATGCTGTGTATGGGGGACTTGTCTATATACTGTATGCTGTCTGTGGGGGACTTGTCTATATACCGTATGGTGTGTGTGGGGGACTTGTCTATATACTGTATGCTCTGTGTGGGGAACTTGTCTATATACTGTATGCTGTGTGTGGGGGACTTGTCTTTATACCGTATGCTGTGTGTGGGGGACTTGTCTATATACCGTATGCTGTGTGGGGGGGACTTGTCTTTATACCGTATGCTGTGTGTGGGGGACTTGTCTATATACCGTATGCTGTGTGTGGGGGACTTGTCTATATATCGTATGCTGTGTGTGGGGGACTTGTCTTTATACCGTATGCTGTGTGTGGGGGACTTGTCTATATACCGTATGCTGTGTGTGGGGGACTTGTCTATATACCGTATGCTGTGTGTGGGGGACTTGTCTATATACCGTATGCTGTGTGTGGGGGACTTGTCTTTATACCGTATGCTGTGTGTGGGGGACTTGTCTTTATACCGTATGCTGTGTGTGGGGGACTTGTCTATATACCGTATGCTGTGTGTGGGGGACTTGTCTATATACCGTATGCTGTGTGTGGGGGACTTGTCTATAAACCGTATGCTGTGTGTGGGGGACTTGTCTATATACCGTATGCTGTGTGTGGGGGACTTGTCTTTATACCGTATGCTGTGTGTGGGGGACTTGTCTATATACCGTATGCTGTGTGTGGGGGACTTGTCTATATACCGTATGCTGTGTGTGGGGGACTTGTCTATATACCGTATGCTGTGTGTGGGGAACTTGTCTATCTACCGTATGCTGTTTGTGGGGGACTTGTCTATATACTGTATGCTGTGTGTGGGGGACTTGTCTATATACCGTATGCTGTGCGTGGGGGACTTGTCTATATACCGTATGCTGTGTGTGGGGGACTTGTGTATATACCGTATGCTGCGTGGGGGGAACTTGTCTATATACAGTATACTGTGTGTGGGGGCCTTGTCTATATACCGTATGCTGTGTGTGGGGGACTTGTCTATATACCGTATGCTGTGTGTGCGGGACTTGTCTATATACCGTATGCTGTGTGTGGGGGACTTGTCTATATACTGTTTGCTGTGTGTGGGGGACTTGTCTATATACTGTATGCTCTGTGTGGGGAACTTGTCTATATACTGTATGCTGTGTGTGGGGAACTTGTCTATATACTGTATGCTGTGTGTGGGGGACTTGTCTATATATCGTATGCTGTGTGAGGGGTGACTGGGACTTGTCTATATACCGTATGCTGTGTGTGTGGGACTTGTCTATATACCGTATGCTGTGTGTGGGGGACATGTCTATATACTGTATGCTGTGTGTGGGGGACAGGTCTATATACCGTATGCTGTGTGTGTGGGGGACTTGTCTATATACTGTATGCTGTGTGTGGGGGACTTGTCTATATACTGTATGCTCTGTGTGGGGAACTTGTCTATATACTGTATGCTGTGTGTGGGGAACTTGTCTATATATCGTATGCTGTGTGAGGGGGGACTGGGACTTGTCTATATACCGTATGCTGTGTGTGGGGGACTTGTCTATATACCGCATGCTGTGTGTGGGGGACATGTCTATATACTGTATGCTGTGTGTGGGGGACTTGTCTATATACTGTATGCTGTGTGTGGGGGACTTGTCTATATACTGTATACTGTGTGGGGGACTTGTCTATATACCGTATGCTGTGTGTGGGGGGGTGGGGGACTTGTCTATATACTGTATGCTGTGTGGGGGACTTGTCTATATACCGTATGCTGTGTATGGGGGACTTGTCTATATACCGTATGCTGTGTGGGGGACTTGTCTATATAGTGTATGCTGTGTGGTGGGGACTTGTCTATATACCGTATGCTGTGTATGGGGGACTTGTCTATATACCGTATGCTGTGTGGGGGACTTGTCTATATACTGTATGCTGTGTGTGGGGGACTTGTCTATATACTGTATGCTGTGTATGGGGGACTTGTCTATATACCGTATGCTGTGTGTGGGGGACTTGTCTATATACTGTATGCTGTGTGTGGGGAACTTGTCTATATACTGTATGCTGTGTGTGGGGGACTTGTCTATATACCGTATGCTGTGTGTGGGGGGGGTGGGGGGGACTTGTCTATATACTGTATGCTGTATGTGGGGAACTTGTCTATATACCGTATGCTGTGTGGGGGGGACTTGTCTATATACCGTATGCTGTGTGGTGGGGGACTTGTCTATATACCGTATGCTGTGTGGGGGGGACTTGTCTATATACCGTATGCTGTGTGGGGGACTTGTCTATATACTGTATGCTCTGTGTGGGGAACTTGTCTATATACTGTATGCTGTGTGTGGGGGACTTGTCTATATACTGTATGCTGTGTGGGGGACTTGTCTATATACCGTATGCTGTGTGTGGGGGGGGGTGTGGGGGACTTGTCTATATACCGTATGCTGTGTGTGGGGGACTTGTCTATATACCGTATGCTGTGTGGGGGACTTGTCTATATACCGTATGCTGTGTGGGGGACTTGTCTATATACCGTATGCTGTGTGTGGGGAACTTGTCTATATACTGTATGCTGTGTGTGGGGAACTTGTCTATATACCGTATGCTGTGTGGGGGACTTGTCTATATACCGTATGCTGTGTGGGGGACTTGTCTATATACCGTATGCTGTGTGTGGGGAACTTGTCTATATACTGTATGCTGTGTGGGGGACTTGTCTATATACCGTATGCTGTGTGTGGGGGACTTGTCTATATACTGTATGCTGTGTGTGGGGTACTTGTCTATATACCGTATGCTGTGTGGGGGGGACTTGTCTATATACTGTATGCTGTGTATGGGGGACTTGTCTATATACTGTATGCTGTGTATGGGGGACTTGTCTATATACTGTATGCTGTGTGTGGGGGACTTGTCTATATACCGTATGCTGTGTATGGGGGACTTGTCTATATACTGTATGCTGTGTGGGGGACTTGTCTATATACTGTATGCTGTGTGTGGGGGGGACTTGTCTATATACCGTATGCTGTGTGTGGGGGGGACTTGTCTATATACTGTATGCTGTGTGTGGGGGACTTTTCTATATACTGTATGCTCTGTGTGGGGAACTTGTCTATATACTGTATGCTGTGTGTGGGGGACTTGTCTATATACTGTATGCTGTGTGGGGGAGTTGTCTATATACCGTATGCTGTGTGTGGCGGAGGGGGTGGGGGACTTGTCTATATACTGTATGCTGTGTGTGGGGGGGACTTGTCTATATACCGTATGCTGTGTGGTGGGGGACTTGTCTATATACCGTATGCTGTGTGGGGGGGACTTGTCTATATACCGTATGCTGTGTATGGGGGACTTGTCTATATACTGTATGCTGTGTGTGGGGGGCTTGTCTATATACCGTATGCTGTGTGGGGGGGACTTGTCTATATACTGTATGCTGTGTATGGGGGACTTGTCTATATACTGTATGCTGTGTATGGGAGACTTGTCTATATACTGTATGCTGTGTATGGGGGACTTGTCTATATACCGTATGCTGTGTGGGGGAGTTGTCTATATACTGTATGCTGTGTGTGGGGGGGACTTGTCTATATACCGTATGCTGTGTGTGGGGGCGACTTGTCTATATACTGTATGCTGTGTGTGGGTGACTTGTCTATATACTGTATGCTCTGTGTGGGGAACTTGTCTATATACTGTATGCTGTGTGTGGGGGACTTGTCTATATACTGTATGCTGTGTGGAAGACTTGTCTATATACCGTATGCTGTGTGTGGGGGGAGGGGGTGGGGGACTTGTCTATATACTGTATGCTGTGTGTGGGGGGAGGGGGTGGGGGACTTGTCTATATACTGTATGCTCTGTGTGGGGGACTTGTCTATATACTGTATGCTGTGTGTGGGGAACTTGTCTATATACTGTATGCTGTGTGGGGGACTTGTCTATATACCGTATGCTGTGTGGTGGGGGACTTGTCTATATACTGTATGCTGTGTGGTGGGGGACTTGTCTATATACCGTATGCTGTGTGGGGGACTTGTCTATATACTGTATGCTGTGTATGGGGGACTTGTCTATATACCGTATGCTGTGTGTGGGGGACTTGTCTATATACTGTATGCTGTGTGGGGGACTTGTCTATATAACGTATGCTGTGTGTGGGGGACTTGTCTATATACTATATGCTGTGTGTGGGGGACTTCTCTATATACCGTATGCTGTGTGTGGGGGACTTGTCTATATACTGTATGCTGTATGTGGGGGACTTGTCTATATACCGTATGCTGTGTGTGGGGGACTTGTCTATATATCGTATGCTGTGTGGGGGACTTGTCTATATACCGTATGCTGTGTGTGGGGGACTTGTCTATATACCGTATGCTGTGTGTGGGGGACTTGTCTATATACTGTATGCTGTGTGGGGGTCTTGTCTATATACTGTATGCTGTGTGTGGGGGACTTGTCTATATACCGTATGCTGTGTGTGGGGGACTTGTCTATATACCGTATGCTGTGTATGGGGGACTTGTCTATATACCGTATGCTGTGTGTGGGGGACTTGTCTATATACTGTATGCTGTGTGGGGGACTTGTCTATATACTGTATGCTGTATGTGGGGGGGACTTGTCTATATACCGTATGCTGTGTGGGGGGGACTTGGCTATATACCGTATGCTGTGTGTGGGGGGGACTTGTCTATATACCGTATGCTGTGTGTGGGGGACTTGTCTATATACTGTATGCTGTGTGTGGGGGACTTGTCTATATACTGTATGCTGTGTGTGGGGGGGACTTGTCTATATACCGTATGATGTGTGGGGGGGACTTGTCTATATACCATATGCTGTGTGTGGGGGGGACTTGTCTATATACCGTATGCTGTGTGGGGGGGACTTGTCTATATACTGTATGCTGTGTGTGGGTGACTTGTCTATATACTGTATGCTGTGTGTGGGGGGGACTTGTCTATATACCGTATGCTGTGTGGGGGGGACTTGTCTATATACCGTATGCTGTGTGTGGGGGGGACTTGTCTATATACCGTATACTGTGTGTGGGGGACTTGTCTATATACTGTATGCTGTGTGTGGGAGACTTGTCTATATACTGTATGCTGTGTGGGGGGGACTTGTCTATATACCGTATGCTGTGTGGGGGGGACTTGTCTATATACCGTATGCTGTGTGGGGGGGACTTGTCTATATACCGTATGCTGTGTGGGGGGGACTTATCTATATACTGTATGCTGTGTGTGGGGGGGACTTGTCTATATACCGTATGCTGTGTGGGGGGGACTTGTCTATATACCGTATGCTGTGTGGGGGGACTTGTCTATATACCGTATGCTGTGTGTGGGGGACTTGTCTATATACCGTGTGCTGTGTGGGGGGGACTTGTCTATATACCGTATGCTGTGTGTGGGGAAGACTTGTCTATATACCGTATGCTGTGTGTGGGGGACTTGTCTATATACCGTATGCTGTGTGGGGGGGACTTGTCTATATACTGTATGCTGTGTGGGGGACATGTCTATATACCGTATGCTGTGTGTGGGGTACTTGTCTATATACTGTATGCTGTGTGTGGGGGACTTGTCTATATACCGTATGCTGTGTATGGGGGACTTGTCTATATACTGTATGCTGTCTGGGGGACTTGTCTATATACTGTATGCTGTGTGTGGGGGACTTGTCTATATACCGTATGCTGTGTGTGGGGGACTTGTCTATATACCGTATGCTGTGTGTGGGGGACTTGTATATATACTGTATGCTGTGTGTGGGGGACTTGTCTATATACCGTATGCTGTGTGTGGGGGGGGAGGGGGTGGGGGACTTGTCTATATACCGTATGCTGTGTGCGGGGGACTTGTCTATATACCGTATGCTGTGTGTGTGTGGGGGGGACTTGTCTGTATACCGTGTGTGGGAGGTGGGGGACTTGTCTATATACTGTATGCTGTGTGGGGGACTTGTCTATATACCGTATGCTGTGTGTGGGGGACTTGTCTATATACTGTATGCTGTGTGTGGGGCACTTGTCTATATACCGTATGCTGTGTGTGTGTGGGGGGACTTGTCTGTATACCGAGTGTGGGAGGTGGGGGACTTGTCTATATACCGTATGCTGTGTGTGGGGGACTTGTCTATATACTGTATGCTGTGTGTGTGTGGGGGGACTTGTCTGTATACCGAGTGTGGGAGGTGGGGGACTTGTCTATATACCGTATGCTGTGTGTGGGGGACTTGTCTATATACTGTATGCTGTGTGGGGGACTTGTCTATATACCGTATGCTGTGTGTGGGGTACTTGTCTATATACTGTATGCTGTGTGTGGGGGACTTGTCTATATACTGTATGCTGTGTGTGGGGGACTTGTCTATATACCGTATGCTGTGTGTGGGGGACTTGTCTATATACTGTATGCTGTGTGTGGGGGACTTGTCTATATACTGTATGCTGTGTGGGGGACTTGTCTATATACCGTATCCTGTGTGTGGGGTACTTGTCTATATACTGTATGCTGTGTGTGGGGGACTTGTCTATATACCGTATGCTGTGTGTGGGGGACTTGTCTATATACTGTATGCTGTGTGGGGGACTTGTCTATATACTGTATGCTGTGTGGGGGGGACTTGTCTATATACTGTATGCTGTGTGTGGGGGACTTGTCTATATACTGTATGCTGTGTGTGGGGGGGACTTGTCTATATACCGTATGCTGTGTGGGGGGGACTTGGCTATATACCGTATGCTGTGTGTGGGGGGGACTTGTCTATATACCGTATGCTGTGTGTGGGGGACTTGTCTATATACTGTATGCTGTGTGTGGGTGACTTGTCTATATACTGTATGCTGTGTGTGGGGGGGACTTGTCTATATACCGTATGCTGTGTGTGGGTGACTTGTCTATATACTGTATGCTGTGTGTGGGTGACTTGTCTATATACTGTATGCTGTGTGTGGGGGGGACTTGTCTATATACCGTATGCTGTGTGGGGGGGACTTGTCTATATACCATATGCTGTGTGTGGGGGGGACTTGTCTATATACCGTATGCTGTGTGGGGGGGACTTGTCTATATACCGTATGCTGTGTGGGGGGGACTTGTCTATATACTGTATGCTGTGTGTGGGTGACTTGTCTATATACTGTATGCTGTGTGTGGGGGGGACTTGTCTATATACCGTATGCTGTGTGTGGGGGACTTGTCTATATACCGTATGCTGTGTGTGGGGGGGACTTGTCTATATACCGTATACTGTGTGTGGGGGACTTGTCTATATACTGTATGCTGTGTGTGGGTGACTTGTCTATATACTGTATGCTGTGTGGGGGGGACTTGTCTATATACCGTATGCTGTGTGGGGGGGACTTGTCTATATACCGTATGCTGTGTGGGGGGGACTTGTCTATATACCGTATGCTGTGTGGGGGGGGACTTATCTATATACTGTATGCTGTGTGTGGGGGGGACTTGTCTATATACCGTATGCTGTGTGGGGGGGACTTGTCTATATACCGTATGCTGTGTGGGGGGACTTGTCTGTATACCGTATGCTGTGTGTGGGGGACTTGTCTATATACCGTATGCTGTGTGGGGGGGACTTGTCTATATACCGTATGCTGTGTGTGGGGAAGACTTGTCTATATACCGTATGCTGTGTGTGGGGGACTTGTCTATATACCGTATGCTGTGTGGGGGACTTGTCTATATACCGTATGCTGTGTGTGGGGTACTTGTCTATATACTGTATGCTGTGTGTGGGGGACTTGTCTATATACCGTATGCTGTGTATGGGGGACTTGTCTATATACTGTATGCTATGTGTGGGGGACTTGTCTATATACCGTATGCTGTGTGTGGGGGACTTGTCTATATACCGTATGCTGTGTGTGGGGGACTTGTATATATACTGTATGCTGTGTGTGGGGGACTTGTCTATATACCGTATGCTGTGTGTGGGGGGGGAGGGGGTGGGGGACTTGTCTATATACCGTATGCTGTGTGCGGGGGACTTGTCTATATACCGTATGCTGTGTGTGTGTGGGGGGGACTTGTCTGTATACCGTGTGTGGGAGGTGGGGGACTTGTCTATATACTGTATGCTGTGTGGGGGACTTGTCTATATACCGTATGCTGTGTGTGGGGGACTTGTCTATATACTGTATGCTGTGTGTGGGGGACTTGTCTATATACCGTATGCTGTGTATGGGGGACTTGTCTATATACTGTATGCTGTGTATGGGGGACTTGTCTATATACTGTATGCTGTGTGTGTGTGGGGGGACTTGTCTGTATACCGTGTGTGGGAGGTGGGGGACTTGTCTATATACCGTATGCTGTGTGTGGGGGACTTGTCTATATACTGTATGCTGTGTGGGGGACTTGTCTATATACCGTATGCTGTGTGTGGGGTACTTGTCTATATACTGTATGCTGTGTGTGGGGGACTTGTCTATATACTGTATGCTGTGTGTGGGGGACTTGTCTATATACCGTATGCTGTGTGTGGGGGACTTGTCTATATACTGTATGCTGTGTGTGGGGGACTTGTCTATATACTGTATGCTGTGTGGGGGACTTGTCTATATACCGTATGCTGTGTGTGGGGTACTTGTCTATATACTGTATGCTGTGTGTGGGGGACTTGTCTATATACCGTATGCTGTGTATGGGGGACTTGTCTATATACTGTATGCTGTGTGGGGGACTTGTCTATATACTGTATGCTGTGTGTGGGGAACTTGTCTATATACTGTATGCTGTGTGTGGGGGAC
The DNA here is from genome assembly GCF_046119375.1 of Phyllobates terribilis. NCBI lineage: Eukaryota > Metazoa > Chordata > Amphibia > Anura > Dendrobatidae > Phyllobates > Phyllobates terribilis. The sequence continues at coordinate 782,006 of NW_027363010.1, read as the reverse complement.
TTGTCTATATACCGTATGCTGTGTGTGGAGGACTTGTCTATATACCGTATGCTGTGTGTGGGGGACTTGTCTATATACTGTATGCTGTGTGTGGGGGACTTGTCTATATACCGTATGCTGTGTGTGGGGGGGGAGGGGGTGGGGGACTTGTCTATATACCGTATGCTGTGTGCGGGGGACTTGTCTATATACCGTATGCTGTGTGTGGGGGACTTGTCAATATACCGTATGCTGTGTGGTGGGGGACTTGTCTATATACTGTATGCTGTGTATGGGGGACTTGTCTATATACCGTATGCTGTGTGTGGGGGACTTGTCTATATACTGTATGCTATGTGGGGGTCTTGTCTATATACCGTATGCTGTGTGTGGGGGACTTGTCTATATACTGTATGCTCTGTGTGGGGAACTTGTTTATATACTGTATGCTGTGTGTGGGGGACTTGTCTATATACCGTATGCTGTGTGTGGGGGACTTGTCTATATACCGTATGCTGTGTGTGGGGGACTTGTCTATATACCGTATGCTGTGTGTGGGGGACTTGTCTATCTACCGTATGCTGTGTGTGGGGGACTTGTCTATATACTGTATGCTGTGTGTGGGGGACTTGTCTATATACCGTATGCTGTGCGTGGGGGACTTGTCTATATACCGTATGCTGTGTGTGGGGGACTTGTCTATATACCGTATGCTGCGTGGGGGGAACTTGTCTATATACAGTATACTGTGTGTGGGGAACTTGTCTATATACCGTATGCTGTGTGTGGGGGACTTGTCTATATACTGTATGCTGTGTGTGGGGGACTTGTCTATATACCGTATGCTGTGTGTGCGGGACTTGTCTATATACCGTATGCTGTGTGTGGGGGACTTGTCTATATACTGTATGCTCTGTGTGGGGAACTTGTCTATATACTGTATGCTGTGTGTGGGGAACTTGTCTATATACTGTATGCTCTGTGTGGGGAACTTGTCTATATACTGTATGCTGTGTGTGGGGGACTTGTCTATATATCGTATGCTGTGTGAGGGGGGACTGGGACTTGTCTATATACCGTATGCTGTGTGTGGGGGACATGTCTATATTCTGTATGCTGTGTGTGGGGGACTTGTCTATATACTGTATGCTGTGTGTGGGGGACTTGTCTATATATCGTATGCTGTGTGAGGGGGGACTGGGACTTGTCTATATACTGTATGCTGTGTGTGGGGGACTTGTCTATATACCGTATGCTGTGTGTGGGGGACATGTCTATATACTGTATGCTGTGTGTGGTGGACTTGTCTATATACCGTATGCTGTGTGTGTGGGGGGACTTGTCTATATACTGTATGCTGTGTGTGGGGGACTTGTCTATATACTGTATGCTGTGTGTGGGGGACTTGTCTATATACTGTATGCTCTGTGTGGGGAACTTGTCTATATACTGTATGCTGTGTGTGGGGAACTTGTCTATATACTGTATGCTGTGTGTGGGGGGGACTTGTCTATATACTGTATGCTGTGTGTGGGGGGGACTTGTCTATATACTGTATGCTGTGTGTGGGGGGGACTTGTCTATATACCGTATGCTGTGTGTGGGGGGGACTTGTCTATATACTGTATGCTGTGTGTGGGGGACTTGTCTATATACTGTATGCTGTGTGTGGGGGACTTGTCTATATACCGTTTGCTGTGTGTGGGGGACTTGTCTATATACCGTATGCTGTGTGTGGGGGACAAGTCTATATACTGTATGCTGTGTGTGGGGGACTTGTCTATATACCGTATGCTGTGTGTGTGGGGGACTTGTCTATATACTGTATGCTGTGTGTGGGGGACTTGTCTATATACTGTATGCTGTGTGTGGGGGACTTGTCTATATACTGTATGCTCTGTGTGGGGAACTTGTCTATATACTGTATGCTGTGTGTGGGGAACTTGTCTATATACTGTATGCTGTGTGTGGGGGACTTGTCTATATATCGTATGCTGTGTGAGGGGGGACTGGGACTTGTCTGTATACCGTATGCTGTGTGTGGGGGACATGTCTATATACTGTATGCTGTGTGTGTGGGACTTGTCTATATACTGTATGCTGTGTGTGGGGGACTTGTCTATATACTGGATGCTGTGTGGGGGACTTGTCTATATACCGTATGCTGTGTGGGGGGGGGGGGGGACTTGTCTATATACTGTATGCTGTGTGGGGGACTTGTCTATATACCATATGCTGTGTATGGGCGACTTGTCTATATACCGTATGCTGTGTATGGGGGACTTGTCTATATACCGTATGCTGTGTGGGGGACTTGTCTATATACTGTATGCTGTGTGGTGGGGACTTGTCTATATACCGTATGCTGTGTATGGGGGACTTGTCTATATACTGTATGCTGTGTATGGGGGACTTGTCTATATACCGTATGCTGTGTGGGGGACTTGTCTATATACTGTATGCTCTGTGTGGGGAACTTGTCTATATACTGTATGCTGTGTGTGGGGGACTTGTCTATATACTGTATGCTGTGTGGGGGACTTGTCTATATACCGTATGCTGTGTGTGTGGGGGGGTGGGGGGGACTTGTCTATATACTGTATGCTGTGTGTGGGGAACTTGTCTATATACCGTATGCTGTGTGTGTGGGGGGGAGGGGGTGGGGGACTTGTCTATATACTATATGCTGTGTGGTGGGGGACTTGTCTATATACCGTATGCTGTGTGGGGGACTTGTCTATATACTGTATGCTCTGTGTGGGGAACTTGTCTATATACTGTATGCTGTGTGTGGGGGACTTGTCTATATACTGTATGCTGTGTGGGGGACTTGTCTATATACCGTATGCTGTGTGTGGGGGGGGGTGTGGGGGACTTGTCTATATACCGTATGCTGTGTGTGTGGGGGGTGTGGGGGACTTGTCTATATACCGTATGCTGTGTGTGGGGGACTTGTCTATATACTGTATGCTGTGCGTGCGGAACTTGTCTATATACTGTATGCTGTGTGTGGGGAACTTGTCTATATACCGTATGCTGTGTGTGGGGGGGGGTGTGGGGGACTTGTCTATATACCGTATGCTGTGTGTGGGGGGGGGTGTGGGGGACTTGTCTATATACCGTATGCTGTGTGTGGGGGACTTGTCTATATACTGTATGCTGTGTGTGGGGAACTTGTCTATATACTGTATGCTGTGTGGGGGGGACTTGTCTATATACCGTATGCTGTGTGTGGGGGACTTGTCTATATACCGTATGCTGTGTGTGGGGAACTTGTCTATATACTGTATGCTGTGTGGGGGACTTGTCTATATACCGTATGCTGTGTGTGGGGGACTTGTCTATATACTGTATGCTGTGTGTGGGGTACTTGTCTATATACCGTATGCTGTGTGGGGGGGACTTGTCTATATACTGTATGCTGTGTATGGGGGACTTGTCTATATACTGTATGCTGTGTATGGGGGACTTGTCTATATACCGTATGCTGTGTTGGGGACTTGTCTATATACTGTATGCTGTGTGTGGGGGGGACTTGTCTATATACTGTATGCTGTGTGTGGGGGACTTGTCTATATACCGTATGCTGTGTGTAGGGGACTTGTCTATATACTGTATGCTGTGTGTGGGGTACTTGTCTATATACCGTATGCTGTGTGGGGGGGACTTGTCTATATACTGTATGCTGTGTATGGGGGGCTTGTCTATATACTGTATGCTGTGTATGGGGGACTTGTCTATATACTGTATGCTGTGTGGGGGACTTGTCTATATACTGTATGCTGTGTGTGGGGGGGACTTGTCTATATACTGTATGCTGTGTGTGGGGGGGACTTGTCTATATACCGTATGCTGTGTGTGGGGGGGACTTGTCTATATACTGTATGCTGTGTGTGGGGGACTTGTCTATATACTGTATGCTGTGTATGGGGGGCTTGTCTATATACTGTATGCTGTGTATGGGGGACTTGTCTATATACTGTATGCTGTGTGGGGGACTTGTCTATATACTGTATGCTGTGTGTGGGGGGGACTTGTCTATATACTGTATGCTGTGTGTGGGGGGGACTTGTCTATATACCGTATGCTGTGTGTGGGGGGGACTTGTCTATATACTGCATGCTGTGTGGGGGGACTTGTCTATATACCGTATGCTCTGTGTGGGGAATTTGTCTATATACTGGATGCTGTGTGTGGGGGACTTGTCTATATACTGTATGCTGTGTGGGGGACATGTCTATATACCGTATGCTGTGTGTGGGGGAGGGGGTGGGGGACTTGTCTATATACTGTATGCTGTGTGTGGGGGGGACTTGTCTATATTCCGTATGCTGTGTGGTGGGGGACTTGTCTATATACCGTATGCTGTGTGGGGGGGACTTGTCTATATACTGTATGCTGTGTATGGGGGACTTGTCTATATACTGTATGCTGTGTATGGGGGACTTGTCTATATACTGTATGCTGTGTATGGGGGACTTGTCTATATACCGTATGCTGTGTGGGGGAGTTGTCTATATACTGTATGCTGTGTGTGGGGGGGACTTGTCTATATACCGTATGCTGTGTGTGGGGGGGACTTGTCTATATACTGTATGCTGTGTGTGGGTGACTTGTCTATATACTGTATGCTCTGTGTGGGGAACTTGTCTATATACTGTATGCTGTGTGTGGGGGACTTGTCTATATACTGTATGCTGTGTGTGGGGGGAGGGGGTGGGGGACTTGTCTATATACTATATGCTGTGTGGTGGGGGACTTGTCTATATACCGTATGCTGTGTGGGGGGGACTTGTCTATGTACCGTATGCTGTGTGGGGGACTTGTCTATATACTGTATGCTCTGTGTGGGGAACTTGTCTATATACTGTATGCTGTGTGTGGGGGACTTGTCTATATACTGTATGCTGTGTGGGGGACTTGTCTATATACCGTATGCTGTGTGTGGGGGGGGGTGTGGGGGACTTGTCTATATACCGTATGCTGTGTGTGGGGGGGTGTGGGGGACTTGTCTATATACCGTATGCTGTGTGTGGGGGACTTGTCTATATTCTGTATGCTGTGCGTGGGGAACTTGTCTATATACTGTATGCTGTGTGTGGGGAACTTGTCTATATACCGTATGCTGTGTGTGGGGGGGGGTGTGGGGGACTTGTCTATATACCGTATGCTGTGTGTGGGGGGGGTGTGGGGGACTTGTCTATATACCGTATGCTGTGTGTGGGGGACTTGTCTATATACTGTATGCTGTGTGTGGGGAACTTGTCTATATACTGTATGCTGTGTGGGGGGGACTTGTCTATATACCGTATGCTGTGTGTGGGGGACTTGTCTATATACTGTATGCTGTGTGTGGGGAACTTGTCTATATACTGTATGCTGTGTGGGGGGGACTTGTCTATATACCGTATGCTGTGTGTGGGGGACTTGTCTATATACCGTATGCTGTGTGTGGGGAACTTGTCTTTATACCGTATGCTGTGTGTGGGGGGGGGTGTGGGGGACTTGTCTATATACCGTATGCTGTGTGTGTGGGGGGTGTGGGGGACTTGTCTATATACCGTATGCTGTGTGTGGGGGACTTGTCTATATACTGTATGCTGTGCGTGCGGAACTTGTCTATATACTGTATGCTGTGTGTGGGGAACTTGTCTATATACCGTATGCTGTGTGTGGGGGGGGGTGTGGGGGACTTGTCTATATACCGTATGCTGTGTGTGGGGGGGGGTGTGGGGGACTTGTCTATATACCGTATGCTGTGTGTGGGGGACTTGTCTATATACTGTATGCTGTGTGTGGGGAACTTGTCTATATACTGTATGCTGTGTGGGGGGGACTTGTCTATATACCGTATGCTGTGTGTGGGGGACTTGTCTATATACCGTATGCTGTGTGTGGGGAACTTGTCTATATACTGTATGCTGTGTGGGGGACTTGTCTATATACCGTATGCTGTGTGTGGGGGACTTGTCTATATACTGTATGCTGTGTGTGGGGTACTTGTCTATATACCGTATGCTGTGTGGGGGGGACTTGTCTATATACTGTATGCTGTGTATGGGGGACTTGTCTATATACTGTATGCTGTGTATGGGGGACTTGTCTATATACTGTATGCTGTGTGGGGGACTTGTCTATATACTGTATGCTGTGTGTGGGGGGGACTTGTCTATATACTGTATGCTGTGTGTGGGGGGGACTTGTCTATATACCGTATGCTGTGTGTGGGGGGGACTTGTCTATATACTGTATGCTGTGTGTGGGGGACTTGTCTATATACTGTATGCTGTGTATGGGGGGCTTGTCTATATACTGTATGCTGTGTATGGGGGACTTGTCTATATACTGTATGCTGTGTGGGGGACTTGTCTATCTACTGTATGCTGTGTGTGGGGGGGACTTGTCTATATACTGTATGCTGTGTGTGGGGGGGACTTGTCTATATACCGTATGCTGTGTGTGGGGGGGACTTGTCTATATACTGCATGCTGTGTGGGGGGACTTGTCTATATACCGTATGCTCTGTGTGGGGAACTTGTCTATATACTGGATGCTGTGTGTGGGGGACTTGTCTATATACTGTATGCTGTGTGGGGGACATGTCTATATACCGTATGCTGTGTGTGGGGGAGGGGGTGGGGGACTTGTCTATATACTGTATGCTGTGTGTGGGGGGGACTTGTCTATATTCCGTATGCTGTGTGGTGGGGGACTTGTCTATATACCGTATGCTGTGTGGGGGGGACTTGTCTATATACTGTATGCTGTGTATGGGGGACTTGTCTATATACTGTATGCTGTGTATGGGGGACTTGTCTATATACTGTATGCTGTGTATGGGGGACTTGTCTATATACTGTATGCTGTGTATGGGGGACTTGTCTATATACTGTATGCTGTGTGTGGGGGACTTGTCTATATACCGTATGCTGTGTGGGGGGGACTTGTCTATATACCGTATGCTGTGTGTGGGGGACTTGTCTATATTCTGTATGCTGTGTATGGGGGACTTGTCTATATACTGTATGCTGTGTGTGGGGGACTTGTCTATATACCGTATGCTGTGTGGGGGGGACTTGTCTATATACTGTATGCTGTGTATGGGGGACTTGTCTATATACTGTATGCTGTGTATGGGGGACTTGTCTATATACTGTATGCTGTGTATGGGGGACTTGTCTATATACCGTATGCTGTGTGGGGGAGTTGTCTATATACTGTATGCTGTGTGTGGGGGGGACTTGTCTATATACCGTATGCTGTGTGTGGGGGGAGGGGGTGGGGGACTTGTCTATATACCGTATGCTGTGTGTGGGGAACTTGTCTATATACTGTATGCTGTGTGGGGGGGACTTGTCTATATACTGTATGCTCTGTGTGGGGAACTTGTCTATATACTGTATGCTGTGTGTGGGGGACTTGTCTATATACTGTATGCTGTGTGTGGGGGGAGGGGGTGGGGGACTTGTCTATATACCGTATGCTGTGTGGGGGGGACTTGTCTATGTACCGTATGCTGTGTGGGGGACTTGTCTATATACTGTATGCTCTGTGTGGGGAACTTGTCTATATACTGTATGCTGTGTGTGGGGGACTTGTCTATATACTGTATGCTGTGTGGGGGACTTGTCTATATACCGTATGCTGTGTGTGGGGGGGGGTGTGGGGCACTTGTCTATATACCGTATGCTGTGTGTGGGGGGGTGTGGGGGACTTGTCTATATACCGTATGCTGTGTGTGGGGGACTTGTCTATATTCTGTATGCTGTGCGTGGGGAACTTGTCTATATACTGTATGCTGTGTGTGGGGAACTTGTCTATATACCGTATGCTGTGTGTGGGGGGGGGGGGTGGGGGACTTGTCTATATACCGTATGCTGTGTGTGGGGGGGGTGTGGGGGACTTGTCTATATACCGTATGCTGTGTGTGGGGGACTTGTCTATATACTGTATGCTGTGTGTGGGGAACTTGTCTATATACTGTATGCTGTGTGTGGGTGACTTGTCTATATACTGTATGCTCTGTGTGGGGAACTTGTCTATATACTGTATGCTGTGTGTGGGGGACTTGTCTATATACTGTATGCTGTGTGTGGGGGGAGGGGGTGGGGGACTTGTCTATATACTATATGCTGTGTGGTGGGGGACTTGTCTATATACCGTATGCTGTGTGGGGGGGACTTGTCTATGTACCGTATGCTGTGTGGGGGACTTGTCTATATACTGTATGCTCTGTGTGGGGAACTTGTCTATATACTGTATGCTGTGTGTGGGGGACTTGTCTATATACTGTATGCTGTGTGGGGGACTTGTCTATATACCGTATGCTGTGTGTGGGGGGGGGTGTGGGGGACTTGTCTATATACCGTATGCTGTGTGTGGGGGGGAGTGGGGGACTTGTCTATATACCGTATGCTGTGTGTGGGGGACTTGTCTATATTCTGTATGCTGTGCGTGGGGAACTTGTCTATATACTGTATGCTGTGTGTGGGGAACTTGTCTATATACCGCATGCTGTGTGTGGGGGGGGGGGGGGACTTGTCTATATACCGTATGCTGTGTGTGGGGGGGGTGTGGGGGACTTGTCTATATACCGTATGCTGTGTGTGGGGGACTTGTCTATATACTGTATGCTGTGTGTGGGGAACTTGTCTATATACTGTATGCTGTGTGGGGGGGACTTGTCTATATACCGTATGCTGTGTGTGGGGGACTTGTCTATATACCGTATGCTGTGTGTGGGGAACTTGTCTATATACTGTATGCTGTGTGGGGGACTTGTCTATATACCGTATGCTGTGTGTGGGGGACTTGTCTATATACTGTATGCTGTGTGTGGGGTACTTGTCTATATACCGTATGCTGTGTGGGGGGGACTTGTCTATATACTGTATGCTGTGTATGGGGGACTTGTCTATATACTGTATGCTGTGTATGGGGGACTTGTCTATATACCGTATGCTGTGTTGGGGACTTGTCTATATACTGTATGCTGTGTGTGGGGGGGACTTGTCTATATACTGTATGCTGTGTGTGGGGGACTTGTCTATATACCGTATGCTGTGTGGGGGGGACTTGTCTATATACTGTATGCTGTGTATGGGGGGCTTGTCTATATACTGTATGCTGTGTATGGGGGACTTGTCTATATACTGTATGCTGTGTGGGGGACTTGTCTATATACTGTATGCTGTGTGTGGGGGGGACTTGTCTATATACTGTATGCTGTGTGTGGGGGGGACTTGTCTATATACCGTATGCTGTGTGTGGGGGGGACTTGTCTATATACTGTATGCTGTGTGTGGGGGACTTGTCTATATACTGTATGCTCTGTGTGGGGAACTTGTCTATATACTGGATGCTGTGTGTGGGGGACTTGTCTATATACTGTATGCTGTGTGGGGGACTTGTCTATATACCGTATGCTGTGTGTGGGGGAGGCGGTGGGGGACTTGTCTATATACTGTATGCTGTGTGTGGGGGGGACTTGTCTATATACCGTATGCTGTGTGGTGGGGGACTTGTCTATATACTGTATGCTGTGTATGGGGGACTTGTCTATATACTGTATGCTGTGTATGGGGGACTTGTCTATATACTGTATGCTGTGTATGGGGGACTTGTCTATATACCGTATGCTGTGTGGGGGAGTTGTCTATATACTGTATGCTGTGTGGGGGGGACTTGTCCTGTATGCTGTGTATGGGGGACTTGTCTATATACTGTATGCTGTGTGTGGGGGACTTGTCTATATACCGTATGCTGTGTGGGGGGGACTTGTCTATATACTGTATGCTGTGTATGGGGGACTTGTCTATATACTGTATGCTGTGTATGGGGGACTTGTCTATATACCGTATGCTGTGTGGGGGAGTTGTCTATATACTGTATGCTGTGTGTGGGGGGGACTTGTCTATATACCGTATGCTGTGTGTAGGGGGGACTTGTCTATATACTGTATGCTGTGTGTGGGTGACTTGTCTATATACTGTATGCTCTGTGTGGGGAACTTGTCTATATACTGTATGCTGTGTGTGGGGGACTTGTCTATATACTGTATGCTGTGTGTGGGGGGAGGGGGTGGGGGACTTGTCTATATACTGTATGCTGTGTGTGGGGAACTTGTCTATATACTGTATGCTGTGTGGGGGACTTGTCTATATACCGTATGCTGTGTGGTGGGGGACTTGTCTATATACTGTATGCTGTGTGGTGGGGGACTTGTCTATATACCGTATGCTGTGTGGGGGACTTGTCTATATACTGTATGCTGTGTATGGGGGACTTGTCTATATACTGTATGCTGTGTGTGGGGGACTTCTCTATATACCGTATACTGTGTGTGGGGGACTTGTCTATATACCGTTTGCTGTGTGTGGGGGACTTGTCTATATACTATATGCTGTGTGGGGGACTTGTCTATATACCGTATGCTGTGTGTGGGGGGGACTTGTCTATATACCGTATGCTGTGTGTGGGGGGGACTTGTCTATATACTGTATGCTGTGTGTGGGGGACTTGTCTATATACTGTATGCTGTGTGTGGGGGACTTGTCTATATACTGTATGCTGTGTGTGGGGAACTTGTCTATATACTGTATGCTGTGTGTGGCGGACTTGTCTATATACTGTATGCTGTGTGGGGGACTTGTCTATATACCGTATGCTGTGTGTGCGGGGAGGGGGTGGGGGACTTGTCTATATACTGTATGCTGTGTGGTGGGGGACTTGTCTATATACCGTATGCTGTGTGTGGGGGGGACTTGTCTATATACCGTATGCTGTGTGGTGGGGGACTTGTCTATATACCGTATGCTGTGTGGGGGGGACTTGTCTATATACTGTATGCTGTGTGGTGGGGACTTGTCTATATACTGTATGCTGTGTATGGGGGACTTGTCTATATACTGTATGCTGTGTATGGGGGACTTGTCTATATACCGTATGCTGTGTGGGGGACTTGTCTATATACTGTATGCTGTGTGTGGGGGGGACTTGTCTATATACCGTATGCTGTGTGTGGGGGGGACTTGTCTATATACTGTATGCTGTGTGTGGGGGACTTGTCTATATACTGTATGCTCTGTGTGGGGAACTTGTCTATATACTGTATGCTGTGTGTGGGGGACTTGTCTATATACTGTATGCTGTGTGGAGGACTTGTCTATATACTGTATGCTGTGTGTGGGGGGAGGGGGTGGGGGACTTGTCTATATACTGTATGCTGTGTGTGGGGGGAGGGGGTGGGGGACTTGTCTATATACTGTATGCTCTGTGTGGGGGACTTGTCTATATACTGTATGCTCTGTGTGGGGGACTTGTCTATATACTGTATGCTGTGTGTGGGGAACTTGTCTATATACTGTATGCTGTGTGGGGGACTTGTCTATATACCGTATGCTGTGTGGTGGGGGACTTGTCTATATACTGTATGCTGTGTGGTGGGGGACTTGTCTATATACCGTATGCTGTGTGGGGGACTTGTCTATATACTGTATGCTGTGTATGGGGGACTTGTCTATATACCGTATGCTGTGTGTGGGGGACTTGTCTATATACTGTATGCTGTGTGGGGGACTTGTCTATATAACGTATGCTGTGTGTGGGGGACTTGTCTATATACTGTATGCTGTGTGTGGGGGACTTGTCTATATACTGTATGCTGTGTGTGGGGGACTTGTCTATATACCGTATGCTGTGTGTGGGGGACTTGTCTATATACCGTATGCTGTGTGTGGGGGACTTGTCTATATACCGTATGCTGTGTGTGGGGGACTTGTCTATATACTGTATGCTGTGTGGGGGTCTTGTCTATATACTGTATGCTGTGTGTGGGGGACTTGTCTATATACCGTATGCTGTGTGTGGGGGACTTGTCTATATACCGTATGCTGTGTATGGGGGACTTGTCTATATACCGTATGCTGTGTGTGGGGGACTTGTCTATATACTGTATGCTGTGTGTGGGGGACTTGTCTATATACTGTATGCTGTGTGTGGGGGGGACTTGTCTATATACCGTATGCTGTGTGTGGGTGACTTGTCTATATACTGTATGCTGTGTGTGGGTGACTTGTCTATATACTGTATGCTGTGTGTGGGGGGGACTTGTCTATATACCGTATGCTGTGTGGGGGGGACTTGTCTATATACCGTATGTTGTGTGTGGGGGGGACTTGTCTATATACCGTATGCTGTGTGGGGGGGACTTGTCTATATACTGTATGCTGTGTGTGGGTGACTTGTCTATATACTGTATGCTGTGTGTGGGGGGGACTTGTCTATATACCGTATGCTGTGTGGGGGGGACTTGTCTATATACCGTATACTGTGTGTGGGGGACTTTTCTATATACTGTATGCTGTGTGTGGGGGACTTGTCTATATACTGTATGCTGTGTGGGGGGGACTTGTCTATATACCGTATGCTGTGTGGGGGGGACTTGTCTATATACCGTATGCTGTGTGGGGGGGACTTGTCTATATACCGTATGCTGTGTGGGGGGGACTTATCTATATACTGTATGCTGTGTGTGGGGGGGACTTGTCTATATACCGTATGCTGTGTGGGGGGGACTTGTCTATATACCGTATGCTGTGTGGGGGGCACTTGTCTATATACCGTATGCTGTGTGTGGGGGACTTGTCTATATACCGTATGCTGTGTGAGGGGGACTTGTCTATATACTGTATGCTGTGTGGGGGACTTGTCTATATACCGTATGCTGTGTGTGGGGAAGACTTGTCTATATACCGTATGCTGTGTGTGGGGGACTTGTCTATATACCGTATGCTGTGTGGGGGGGACTTATCTATATACCGTATGCTGTGTGGGGGGGACTTGTCTATATACCGTATGCTGTGTGGGGGGGACTTGTCTATATACCGTATGCTGTGTGGGGGGGACTTGTCTATATACCGTATGCTGTGTGGGGGACTTGTCTATATACCGTATGCTGTGTGTGGGGGACTTGTCTATATACTGTATGCTGTGTGTGGGGGACTTGTCTATATACTGTATACTGTGTGTGGGGGACTTGTCTATATACTGTATGCTGTGTGGGGGACTTGTCTATATACCGTATGCTGTGTGGGCGACTTGTCTATATACCGTATGCTGTGTGTGGGGGACTTGTCTATATACCGTATGCTGTGTGTGGGGGACTTGTCTATATACTGTATGCTGTGTGTGGGGGACTTGTCTATATACCGTATGCTGTGTGGGGGACTTGTCTATATACCGTATGCTGTGTGGAGGAGTTGTCTATAGACCGTATGCTGTGTGTAGGGGACTTGTCTATATACTGTATGCTGTGTGTGGGGTACTTGTCTATATACTGTATGCTGTGTGGGGGACTTGTCAATATACTGTATGCTGTGTGTGGGGGACTTGTCTATATACCGTATGCTGTGTGGGGGGGACTTGTCTATATACTGTATGCTGTGTGTGGGGTACTTGTCTATATACTGTATGCTGTGTGGGGGACTTGTCTATATACTGTATGCTGTGTGTGGGGGACTTGTCTATATACCGTATGCTGTGTGGGGGGGACTTGTCTATATACCGTATGCTGTGTGTGGGGGACTTGTCTATATACTGTATGCTGTGTGGGGGGGACTTGTCTATACATCGTATGCTGTGTGTGGGAGACTTGTCTATATACCGTATGATGTGTGGGGGGGGACTTGTCTATATACCGTATGCTGTGTGGGGGACTTGTCTATATACCGTATGCTGTGTGTGGGGGACTTGTCTATATACCGTATGCTGTGTGTGGGGGACTTGTCTATATACCGTATGCTGTGTGTGGGTGACTTGTCTATATACCGTATGCTGTGTGGTGGGGGACTTGTCTATATACCGTATGCTGTGTGGGGGGGACTTGTCTATATACTGTATGCTGTGTGTGGGGACTTGTCTATATACTGTATGCTGTGTGGGGGGGACTTGTCTATATACTGTATGCTGTGTGGGGGGGACTTCTCTATATACCGTATGCTGTGTGTGGGGGACTTGTCTATATACTGTATGCTGTGTGGGGGACTTGTCTATATACTGTATGCTTTGTGTGGGGGACTTGTCTATATACTGTATGCTATGTGGGGGACTTGTCTATATACCGTATGCTGTGTGTGGGGGACTTGTCTATATACCGTATGCTGTGTGTGGGGGACTTGTCTATATACCGTATGCTGTGTGTGGGGGACTTGTCTATATACCGTATGCTGTGTGTGGGGGGGACTTGTCTATATACTGTATGCTGTGTGTGGGGGACTTGCCTATATACTGTATGCTGTGTGTGGGGGACTTGTCTATATACCGTATGCTGTGTGTGGGGGACTTGTCTATATAACGTATGCTGTGTGTGGGGGACTTGTCTATATACCGTATGCTGTGTGTGGGGGACTTGTCTATATACCGTATGCTGTGTGGTGGGGGACTTGTCTATATACCGTATGCTGTGTGGGGGGGACTTGTCTATATACTGTATGCTGTGTGTGGGGACTTGTCTATATACTGTATGCTGTGTGTGGGGGGGACTTGTCTATATTCCGTATGCTGTGTGGGGGGGACTTGTCTATATACTGTATGCTGTGTGTGGGGACTTGTCTATATACTGTATGCTGTGTGTGGGGGGGACTTGTCTATATTCCGTATGCTGTGTGGGGGGGACTTGTCTATATACCGTATGCTGTGTGTGGGGGACTTGTCTATATACTGTATGCTGTGTGGGGGACTTGTCTATATACTGTATGCTTTGTGTGGGGGACTTGTCTATATACTGTATGCTATGTGGGGGACTTGTCTATATACCGTATGCTGTGTGGGGGGGTACTTGTCTATATACCGTATGCTGTGTGTGGGGGACTTGTCTATATACCGTATGCTGTGTGTGGGGGACTTGTCTATATACTGTATGCTGTGTGTGGGGGACTTGTCTATATACTGTATGCTGTGTGTGGGGGACTTGTCTATATACTGTATGCTGTGTGTGTGGGGGACTTGTCTATATACTGTATGCTGTGTGTGGGGGACTTGTCTATATACCGTATGCTGTGTGTGTGGGGGACTTGTCTATATACCGTATGCTGTGTGTGGGGGACTTGTCTATATACCGTATGCTGTGTGTGTGGGGGACTTGTCTATATACCGTATGCTGTGTGTGGGGGACTTGTCTATATACTGTATGCTGTGTGTGGGGGACTTGTCTATATACTGTATGCTGTGTGTGTGGGGGACTTGTCTATATACTGTATGCTGTGTGTGGGGGACTTGTCTATATACTGTATGCTGTGTGTGTGGGGGACTTGTCTATATACTGTATGCTGTGTGTGGGGGACTTGTCTATATACCGTATGCTGTGTGTGTGGGGGACTTGTCTATATACCGTATGCTGTGTGTGGGGGGGGGTGTGGGGGACTTGTCTATATACCATATGCTGTGTGTGGGGGGGGTGTGGGGGACTTGTCTATATACCGTATGCTGTGTGTGGGGGACTTGTCTATATACTGTATGCTGTGTGTGGGGAACTTGTCTATATACTGTATGCTGTGTGGGGGGGACTTGTCTATATACCGTATGCTGTGTGTGGGGGACTTGTCTATATACCGTATGCTGTGTGTGGGGAACTTGTCTATATACTGTTTGCTGTGTGGGGGACTTGTCTATATACCGTATGCTGTGTGTGGGGGACTTGTCTATATACTGTATGCTGTGTGTGGGGTACTTGTCTATATACCGTATGCTGTGTGGGGGGGACTTGTCTATATACTGTATGCTGTGTATGGGGGACTTGTCTATATACTGTATGCTGTGTATGGGGGACTTGTCTATATACCGTATGCTGTGTTGGGGACTTGTCTATATACTGTATGCTGTGTGTGGGGGGGACTTGTCTATATACTGTATGCTGTGTGTGGGGGACTTGTCTATATACCGTATGCTGTGTGGGGGGGACTTGTCTATATACTGTATGCTGTGTATGGGGGGCTTGTCTATATACTGTATGCTGTGTATGGGGGACTTGTCTATATACGGTATGCTGTGTGTGGGGGGGACTTGTCTATATACCGTATGCTGTGTGTGGGGGAGGGGGTGGGGGACTTGTCTATATACTGTATGCTGTGTGTGGGGGGGACTTGTCTATATACCGTATTCCGTGTGGTGGGGGACTTGTCTATATACCGTATGCTGTGTGGGGGGGACTTGTCTATATACTGTATGCTGTGTGGTGGGGACTTGTCTATATACTGTATGCTGTGTATGGGGGACTTGTCTATATACTGTATGCTGTGTATGGGGGACTTGTCTATATACCGTATGCTGTGTGGGGGACTTGTCTATATACTGTATGCTGTGTGGGGCTGGGACTTGTCTATATACCGTATGCTGTGTGTGGGGGGGACTTGTCTATATACTGTATGCTGTGTGTGGGGGACTTGTCTATATACTGTATGCTCTGTGTGGGGAACTTGTCTATATACTGTATGCTGTGTGTGGGGGACTTGTCTATATACTGTATGCTGTGTGGAGGACTTGTCTATATACTGTATGCTGTGTGTGGGGGGAGGGGGTGGGGGACTTGTCTATATACTGTATGCTGTGTGTGGGGGGAGGGGGTGGGGGACTTGTCTATATACTGTATGCTCTGTGTGGGGGACTTGTCTATATACTGTATGCTCTGTGTGGGGGACTTGTCTATATACTGTATGCTGTGTGTGGGGAACTTGTCTATATACTGTATGCTGTGTGGGGGACTTGTCTATATACCGTATGCTGTGTGGTGGGGGACTTGTCTATATACTGTATGCTGTGTGGTGGGGGACTTGTCTATATACCGTATGCTGTGTGGGGGACTTGTCTATATACTGTATGCTGTGTATGGGGGACTTGTCTATATACCGTATGCTGTGTGTGGGGGACTTGTCTATATACTGTATGCTGTGTGGGGGACTTGTCTATATAACGTATGCTGTGTGTGGGGGACTTGTCTATATACTGTATGCTGTGTGTGGGGGACTTGTCTATATACTGTATGCTGTGTGTGGGGGACTTGTCTATATACTGTATGCTGTGTGTGGGGGACTTGTCTATATACCGTATGCTGTGTGTGGGGGACTTGTCTATATACCGTATGCTGTGTGTGGGGGACTTGTCTATATACTGTATGCTGTGTGGGGGTCTTGTCTATATACTGTATGCTGTGTGTGGGGGACTTGTCTATATACCGTATGCTGTGTGTGGGGGACTTGTCTATATACCGTATGCTGTGTATGGGGGACTTGTCTATATACCGTATGCTGTGTGTGGGGGACTTGTCTATATACTGTATGCTGTGTGTGGGGGACTTGTCTATATACTGTATGCTGTGTGTGGGGGGGACTTGTCTATATACCGTATGCTGTGTGTGGGTGACTTGTCTATATACTGTATGCTGTGTGTGGGTGACTTGTCTATATACTGTATGCTGTGTGTGGGGGGGACTTGTCTATATACCGTATGTTGTGTGGGGGGGGGACTTGTCTATATACCGTATGCTGTGTGGGGGGGACTTGTCTATATACTGTATGCTGTGTGTGGGGGACTTGTCTATATACTGTATGCTGTGTGTGGGGGGGACTTGTCTATATACCGTATGCTGTGTGTGGGTGACTTGTCTATATACTGTATGCTGTGTGTGGGTGACTTGTCTATATACTGTATGCTGTGTGTGGGGGGGACTTGTCTATATACCGTATGTTGTGTGTGGGGGGGACTTGTCTATATACCGTATGCTGTGTGGGGGGGACTTGTCTATATACTGTATGCTGTGTATGGGGGACTTTTCTATATACTGTATGCTGTGTGTGGGGGACTTGTCTATATACTGTATGCTGTGTGGGGGGGACTTGTCTATATACCGTATGCTGTGTGGGGGGGACTTGTCTATATACCGTATGCTGTGTGGGGGGGACTTGTCTATATACCGTATGCTGTGTGGGGGGGACTTATCTATATACTGTATGCTGTGTGTGGGGGGGACTTGTCTATATACCGTATGCTGTGTGGGGGGGACTTGTCTATATACCGTATGCTGTGTGGGGGGCACTTGTCTATATACCGTATGCTGTGTGTGGGGGACTTGTCTATATACCGTATGCTGTGTGAGGGGGACTTGTCTATATACTGTATGCTGTGTGGGGGACTTGTCTATATACCGTATGCTGTGTGTGGGGAAGACTTGTCTATATACCGTATGCTGTGTGTGGGGGACTTGTCTATATACCGTATGCTGTGTGGGGGGGACTTATCTATATACCGTATGCTGTGTGGGGGGGACTTGTCTATATACCGTATGCTGTGTGGGGGGGACTTGTCTATATACCGTATGCTGTGTGGGGGGGACTTGTCTATATACCGTATGCTGTGTGGGGGACTTGTCTATATACCGTATGCTGTGTGTGGGGGACTTGTCTATATACTGTATGCTGTGTGTGGGGGACTTGTCTATATACTGTATACTGTGTGTGGGGGACTTGTCTATATACCGTATGCTGTGTGGGGGACTTGTCTATATACCGTATGCTGTGTGTGGGGGACTTGTCTATATACCGTATGCTGTGTGTGGGGGACTTGTCTATATACTGTATGCTGTGTGTGGGGGACTTGTCTATATCCCGTATGCTGTGTGGGGGACTTGTCTATATACCGTATGCTGTGTGGAGGAGTTGTCTATAGACCGTATGCTGTGTGTAGGGGACTTGTCTATATACTGTATGCTGTGTGTGGGGTACTTGTCTATATACTGTATGCTGTGTGGGGGGGACTTGTCTATATATTGTATGCTGTGTGTGGGGTACTTGTCTATATACTGTATGCTGTGTGGGGGACTTGTCAATATACTGTATGCTGTGTGTGGGGGACTTGTCTATATACCGTATGCTGTGTGGGGGGGACTTGTCTATATACTGTATGCTGTGTGTGGGGTACTTGTCTATATACTGTATGCTGTGTGTGGGGGACTTGTCTATATACTGTATGCTGTGTGGGGGACTTGTCAATATACTGTATGCTGTGTGTGGGGGACTTGTCTATATACCGTATGCTGTGTGGGGGGGACTTGTCTATATACTGTATGCTGTGTGTGGGGTACTTGTCTATATACTGTATGCTGTGTGGGGGACTTGTCTATATACTGTATGCTGTGTGTGGGGGACTTGTCTATATACCGTATGCTGTGTGGGGGAGACTTGTCTATATACCGTATGCTGTGTGTGGGGGACTTGTCTATATACTGTATGCTGTGTGGGGGGGACTTGTCTATACATCGTATGCTGTGTGTGGGAGACTTGTCTATATACCGTATGATGTGTGGGGGGGGACTTGTCTATATACCGTATGCTGTGTGTGGGGGACTTGTCTATATACCGTATGCTGTGTGGGGGGGACTTGTCTATATACCGTATGCTGTGTGTGGGGGACTTGTCTATATACCGTATGCTGTGTGTGGGGGACTTGTCTATATACCGTATGCTGTGTGGTGGGGGACTTGTCTATATACCGTATGCTGTGTGGGGGGGACTTGTCTATATACTGTATGCTGTGTGTGGGGACTTGTCTATATACTGTATGCTGTGTGGGGGGGACTTGTCTATATACTGTATGCTGTGTGGGGGGGACTTCTCTATATACCGTATGCTGTGTGTGGGGGACTTGTCTATATACTGTATGCTGTGTGGGGGACTTGTCTATATACTGTATGCTTTGTGTGGGGGACTTGTCTATATACTGTATGCTATGTGGGGGACTTGTCTATATACCGTATGCTGTGTGTGGGGGACTTGTCTATATACCGTATGCTGTGTGTGGGGGACTTGTCTATATACCGTATGCTGTGTGTGGGGGACTTGTCTATATACCGTATGCTGTGTGTGTGGGGGACTTGTCTATATACTGTATGCTGTGTGTGGGGGACTTGCCTATATACTGTATGCTGTGTGTGGGGGACTTGTCTATATACCGTATGCTGTGTGTGGGGGACTTGTCTATATAACGTATGCTGTGTGTGGGGGACTTGTCTATATACCGTATGCTGTGTGGTGGGGGACTTGTCTATATACCGTATGCTGTGTGGGGGGGACTTGTCTATATACTGTATGCTGTGTGTGGGGACTTGTCTATATACTGTATGCTGTGTGGGGGGGACTTGTCTATATACTGTATGCTGTGTGGGGGACTTGTCTATATACTGTATGCTTTGTGTGGGGGACTTGTCTATATACTGTATGCTATGTGGGGGACTTGTCTATATACCGTATGCTGTGTGTGGGGGACTTGTCTATATACCGTATGCTGTGTGTGGGGGACTTGTCTATATACCGTATGCTGTGTGTGGGGGACTTGTCTATATACCGTATGCTGTGTGTGTGGGGGACTTGTCTATATACTGTATGCTGTGTGTGGGGGACTTGCCTATATACTGTATGCTGTGTGTGGGGGACTTGTCTATATACCGTATGCTGTGTGTGGGGGACTTGTCTATATAACGTATGCTGTGTGTGGGGGACTTGTCTATATACCGTATGCTGTGTGGTGGGGGACTTGTCTATATACCGTATGCTGTGTGGGGGGGACTTGTCTATATACTGTATGCTGTGTGTGGGGACTTGTCTATATACTGTATGCTGTGTGGGGGGGACTTGTCTATATTCCGTATGCTGTGTGGGGGGGACTTGTCTATATACCGTATGCTGTGTGTGGGGACTTGTCTATATACTGTATGCTGTGTGGGGGACTTGTCTATATACTGTATGCTTTGTGTGGGGGACTTGTCTATATACTGTATGCTATGTGGGGGACTTGTCTATATACCGTATGCTGTGTGGGGGGGTACTTGTCTATATACCGTATGCTGTGTGTGGGGGACTTGTCTATATACCGTATGCTGTGTGTGGGGGACTTGTCTATATACTGTATGCTGTGTGTGGGGGACTTGTCTATATACTGTATGCTGTGTGTGGGGGACTTGTCTATATACTGTATGCTGTGTGTGTGGGGGACTTGTCTATATACTGTATGCTGTGTGTGGGGGACTTGTCTATATACTGTATGCTGTGTGTGTGGGGGACTTGTCTATATACTGTATGCTGTGTGTGGGGGACTTGTCTATATACCGTATGCTGTGTGTGTGGGGGACTTGTCTATATACCGTATGCTGTGTGTGGGGGACTTGTCTATATACTGTATGCTGTGTGTGGGGGACTTGTCTATATACTGTATGCTGTGTGTGTGGGGGACTTGTCTATATACTGTATGCTGTGTGTGGGGGACTTGTCTATATACTGTATGCTGTGTGTGTGGGGGACTTGTCTATATACTGTATGCTGTGTGTGGGGGACTTGTCTATATACCGTATGCTGTGTGTGTGGGGGACTTGTCTATATACCGTATGCTGTGTGTGGGGGACTTGTCTATATACCGTATGCTATGTGGGGGACTTGTCTATATACCGTATGCTGTGTGGGGGGGACTTGTCTATATACTGTATGCTGTGTGTGGGGGACTTGTCTATATACCGTATGCTGTGTGAGGTACTTGTCTATATACTGTATGCTGTGTGTGGGGGACTTGTCTATATACCGTATGCTGTGTGTGGGGGACTTGTCTATATACCGTATGCTGTGTGTGGGGGACTTGTCTATATACTGTATGCTGTGTGTGGGGGACTTGTCTATATACTGTATGCTGTGTGTGGGGGACTTGTCTATATACTGTATGCTGTGTGTGTGGGGCACTTGTCTATATACTGTATGCTGTGTGTGGGGGACTTGTCTATATACTGTATGCTGTGTGTGTGGGGGACTTGTCTATATACTGTATGCTGTGTGTGGGGGACTTGTCTATATACCGTATGCTGTGTGTGTGGGGGACTTGTCTATATACCGTATGCTGTGTGTGGGGGACTTGTCTATATACTGTATGCTGTGTGTGGGGGACTTGTCTATATACTGTATGCTGTGTGTGGGGGACTTGTCTATATACTGTATGCTGTGTGTGGGGGACTTGTCTATATACCGTATGCTATGTGGGGGACTTGTCTATATACCGTATGCTGTGTGGGGGGGACTTGTCTATATACTGTATGCTGTGTGTGGGGGACTTGTCTATATACCGTATGCTGTGTGAGGTACTTGTCTATATACTGTATGCTGTGTGGGGGGGACTTGTCTATATACCGTATGCTGTGTATGGGGGACTTGTCTATGTACTGTATGCTGTGTGTGGGGGACTTGTCTATATACTGTATGCTGTGTGGGGGGGACTTGTCTATATACTGTATGCTGTGTGGGGGGGACTT
The DNA here is from genome assembly GCF_046119375.1 of Phyllobates terribilis. NCBI lineage: Eukaryota > Metazoa > Chordata > Amphibia > Anura > Dendrobatidae > Phyllobates > Phyllobates terribilis. Next base: position 759,691 of record NW_027363010.1, on the reverse strand, counting down.
GTCTATATACCGTATGCTGTGTGGGAGGGACTTGTCTATATACCGTATGCTGTGTGGGGGACTTGTCTATATACCGTATGCTGTGTGTGGGGGACTTGTCTATATACTGTATGCTGTGTGGTGGGGGAGGGGGTGCTGGACTTGGTTCTCTTTGCTATATGTGGGGGAGGGAGACCTGGATAAATATGCTATACATGGAGGAGGGGATCTTGTCTATATACTGTGTGTGGGGGAGCGGGGACCTTGGCTATATACTTTGTGTGGGGGAGCGGGGACCTGGCTATATACTTTGTGTGGGGGAGCGGGGACCTGGCTATATACTGTGTGTGGGGGAGCGGGGACCTTGGCTATATACTTTGTGTGGGGGAGCGGGGACCTGGCTATATACTTTGTGTGGGGGAGCGGGGATCTTGGCTATATACTGTGTGTGGGGGAGCGGGGACCTGGCTATATACTGTGTGTGGGGGAGCGGGGACCTGGCTATATACTGTGTGTGGGGGAGCGGGGATCTTGGCTATATACTGTGTGTGGGGGAGCGGGGACCTGGCTATATACTTTGTGTAGGGGAGCGGGGACCTTGGCTATATACTGTGTGTAGGGGAGCGGGGACCTGGCTATATACTGTGTGTGGGGGAGCGGGGACCTGGCTATATACTGTGTGTGGGGGAGCGGGGACCTGGCTATATGTGGTAGGTGTGGGGCAGTTGATGTTACGGGGGCAGCTTTATTGTGAATGTATATGTAGTGGGTACAATGTGGAGGACTCTTTATAGATCACAGACATCATATGTGCTGATCAGGAGCCTTTCTGTGAATGCTATGTGTCAGGTCAGAGCTGCACTATTGCTAGATGATCTTGTGGGTGAACGTCTCATTCAGACGTCTGTTTTTTTACATCCATGTTATTGACAGACATAATACGCACCTTTATCATCTATGGGGCAGTTCACATATCCATATATATATATTTTTTTATTTGCATATAGTAACAAACATTGATACAATTCGGATCGATCCCTTTGATGAAAATCAGTTTTGTATTTTTTTGCTTTTTTTTAATGTACCAGAAAACTACAGATGTCTGAATGAGGCCTGAAGATCTGTTCAAATGTGGCAGATTGTTCCTGGAGGATTTCCATAGAAAATCAGAGCAAATTAGCAAAAATCCACAAGAAAATCCACAACAGCAAATTTGCACTTCATGATTATGGTGCAGATCTTTCTGGTAATTCACTGTGGAAAACAGCAGCGTGTAAAATAAAAAGAAATAAACTTGCTGGGAGTTGTAGTCCCTCACCACATACTGCAGTGCTATTATGACGCAGTGATGGTTTAGTTACATGATCGGTGCCTGCGCTGTCACTTGCTGGGAGTTGTAGTCCCTCACCACATACTGCAGTGTTATCATGACACAGTGATGGTTTAGTTACATGACCGGTGCCTGCGCTGTCACTTGCTGGGAGTTGTAGTCCCTCACCACATACTGCAGTGCTATTATGATGCAGTGATGGTTTAGTTACATGATCGGTGCCTGCGCTGTCACTTGCTGGGAGTTGTAGTCCCTCACCACATACTGCAGTGTTATCATGACGCAGTGATGGTTTAGTTACATGACCGGTGCCTGCGCTGTCACTTGCTGGGAGTTGTAGTCCCTCAGCACATACTGCAGTGCTATTATGACGCAGTGATGGTTTAGTTACATGATCGGTGCCTGCGCTGTCACTTGCTGGGAGTTGTAGTCCCTCAGCACATACTGCAATGCTATTATGGCACAGTGATGGTTTAGTTACATGATCGGTGCCTGCGCTGTCACTTGCTGGGAGTTGTAGTCCCTCACCACACACTGCAATGCTATTATGATGCAGTGATGGTTTAGTTACATGATCGGAGCCTGCGCTGTCACTTGCTGGGAGTTGTAGTCCCTCACCACATACTGCAGTGCTATTATGATGCAGTGATGGTTTAGTTACATGATCGGTGCCTGCGCTGTCACTTGCTGGGAGTTGTAGTCCCTCACCACATACTGCAGTGCTATTATGATGCAGTGATGGTTTAGTTACATGATCGGTGCCTGCGCTGTCACTTGCTGGGAGTTGTAGTCCCTCAGCACATACTGCAGTGCTATTATGATGCAGTGATGGTTTAGTTACATGACCGGTGCCTGCTCTGTCACTTGCTGGGAGTTGTAGTCCCTCACCACATACTGCAGTGCTATATGATGCAGTGATGGTTTAGTTACATGATCGGTGCCTGCACTGTCACTTGCTGGGAGTTGTACTCCCTCACCACATACTGCAGTGCTATTATGACGCAGTGATGGTTTAGTTACATGACCGGTGCCTGCGCTGTCACTTGCTGGGAGTTGTAGTCCCTCAGCACATACTGCAATGCTATTATGGCACAGTGATGGTTTAGTTACATGATCGGTGCCTGCGCTGTCACTTGCTGGGAGTTGTAGTCCCTCAGCACATACTGCAGTGCTATTATGATGCAGTGATGGTATAGTTACATGATCGGAGCCTGCGCTGTCACTTGCTGGGAGTTGTAGTCCCTCACCACATACTGCAGTGCTATTATGATGCAGTGATGGTTTAGTTACATGATCGGTGCCTGTGCTGTCACTTGCTGGGAGTTGTAGTCCCTCACCACATACTGCAGTGCTATTATGATGCAGCGATGGTTTAGTTACATGATCGGTGCCTGTTCTGTCACTTGCTGGGAGTTGTAGTCCCTCACCACACACTGCAATGCTATTATGATGCAGTGATGATTTAGTTACATGATCGGTGCCTGTGCTGTCACTTGCTGGGAGTTGTAGTCCCTCACCACATACTGCAGTGCTATTATGATGCAGTGATGGTTTAGTTACATGATCGGTGCCTGCACTGTCACTTGCTGGGAGTTGTAGTCCCTCACCACATACTGCAGGGCTATTATGATGCAGTGATTGTTTAGTTACATGATCGGTGCCTGTGCTGTCACTTGCTGGGAGTTGTACTCCCGCACAACATACTGCAGTGCTATTATGATGCAGTGATGGTTTAGTTACATGACCGGTGCCTGCTCTGTCACTTGCTGGGAGTTGTAGTCCCTCACCACATACTGCAGTGCTATATGATGCAGTGATGGTTTAGTTACATGATCGGTGCCTGCACTGTCACTTGCTGGGAGTTGTACTCCCTCAGCACATACTGCAGTGCTATTATGATGCAGTGATGGTTTAGTTACATGATCGGTGCCTGCGCTGTCACTTGCTGGGAGTTGTAGTCCCTCAGCACATACTGCAGTGCTATTATGATGCAGTGATGGTTTAGTTACATGATCGGTGCCTGCGCTGTCACTTGCTGGGAGTTGTAGTCCCTCACCACACACTGCAATGCTATTATGATGCAGTGATGATTTAGTTACATGATCGGTGCCTGTGCTGTCACTTGCTGGGAGTTGTAGTCCCTCACCACATACTGCAGTGCTATTATGATGCAGTGATGGTTTAGTTACATGATCGGTGCCTGCGCTGTCACTTGCTGGGAGTTGTAGTCCCTCACCACATACTGCAGTGCTATTATGACGCAGTGATGGTTTAGTTACATGATCGGTGCCTGCGCTGTCACTTACTGGGAGTTGTAGTCCCTCACCACATACTGCAGTGCTATTATGACGCAGTGATGGTTTAGTTACATGATCGGTACCTGCGCTGTCACTTGCTGGGAGTTGTAGTCCCTCACCACATACTGCAGTGCTATTATGACGCAGTGATGGTTTAGTTACATGATCGGTGCCTGCGCTGTCACTTGCTGGGAGTTGTAGTCCCTCACCACATACTGCAGTGCTATTATGAAGCAGTGATGGTTTAGTTACATGATCGGTGCCTGCGCTGTCACTTGCTGGGAGTTGTAGTCCCTCACCACATACTGCAGTGCTATTATGATGCAGTGATGGTTTAGTTACATGATCGGTGCCTGTGCTGTCACTTGCTGGGAGTTGTAGTCCCTCACCACATACTGCAGTGCTATTATGACGCAGTGATGGTTTAGTTACATGATCGGTGCCTGCGCTGTCACTTGCTGGGAGTAGTAGTCCCTCACCACATACCGCTGTGCTATTATGATGGTGAATTGTGTATCTAATCCTATCCTGTGTGATACTGTCTGCTGAGCCGTGTATCTAATCCCGCCCTGTGCAATACTGTCTGCTGAGCTGTGTATCTAATCCTCTTCTGTGTGATACTGTCTGCTGAGCTGTGTATCTAATCATCTCCTGTGTGATACTGTCTACTGAGCTGTGTATCTAATCCTCTCCTGTGTGATACTGTCTGCTGAGCCGTGTAGCTAATCCTCTCCTGTGTGATACTGTCTGCTGAGCCGTGTAGCTAATCCACTCCTGTGTGATACTGTCTGCTGAGCTGTGTATCTAATACTCTCCTGTGTGATACTATCTGCTGAGCCATGTATCTAATCCTCTCCTGTGTGATACTGTCTGCTGAGCTGTGTATCTAATACTCTCCTGTGTGATACTGTCTGCTGAGCAGTGTATCTAATCCTATCCTGTGTGATACTATCTGCTGAGCCATGTATCTAATCCTCTCCTGTGTGATACTGTCTGCTGAGCTGTGTATCTAATACTCTCCTGTGTGATACTGTCTGCTGAGCAGTGTATCTAATCTTATCCTGTGTGATACTGTCTGCTGAGCTGTGTATCTAATCCCCTCCTGTATGATACTGTCTGCTGAGCTGTGTATCTAATCCCCTCCTGTGTGATACTGTCTGCTGAGCCGTGTATCTAATCCTACCCTGTGTGATACTGTGTGCTGAGCTGTATCTCTAATACTACCCTGTGTGATACTGTCTGCTGAGCCGTGTATCTAATCCTCTCCTGTGTGATACTGTCTACTGAGCTGTGTATCTAATCCTCTCCTGTGTGATACTGTCTGCTGAGCTGTATCTCTAATCCTACCCTGTGTGATACTGTCTGCTGAGCCGTGTATCTAATCCTCTCCTGTGTGATACTGTCTGCTGAGCCATGTATCTAATCCTCTCCTGTGTGATACTGTCTGCTGAGGTGTCTATCTAATCCTCTCCTATGTGATACTGTCTGCTGAGCCGTTATCTAATCCTCTCCTGTGTAATACTGTGAGTTGAGCTGTGTATCTAATCCTCTCCTGTGTGATACTGTCTGCTGAGATGTGTATCTAATCCTCTCCTGTGTGATACTGTGTGCTGAGCTGTGTATCTAATCCTCTCCTGTGTAATACTGTGTGTTGAGCTGTGTATCTAATCCTCTCCTGTGTGATACTGTCTGCTGAGCTGTGTATCTAATACTCTCCTGTGTGATACTGTCTGCTGAGCTGTGTATCTAATCCCCTCCTGTGTGATACTGTCAGCTGAGCTATGTATCTAATCCTATGCTGTGTGATACCGTCTGCTGAGCTGTGTATCTAATCCTATGCTGTGTATCTAATCCTCTCCTGTGTATCTAATCCTCTCCTGTGTGATACTATCTGCTGAGCTGTGTATCTAATCCTCTCCTGTGTGATACTGTCTGCTGAGCTATGCATCTAATCCACTCCTGTGTGATACTATCTGCTGAGCTGTGTATCTAATCCCCTCCTGTGTGATACTGTCTGCTGAGCCGTGTATCTAACCCTATGCTGTGTGATACTGTCTGCTGAGCCATGTATCTAATCCCCTCCTGTGTGATACTGTCTGCTGAGCAGTGTCTCTAATCCCCTGCTGTGTGATACTGTCCGCTGAGCCGTGTATCTAATCCTATGCTGTGTGATACTGTCTGCTGAGCCGTGTATCTAACCCTATGCTGTGTGATACTGTCTGCTGAGCCATGTATCTAATCCCCTCCTGTGTGATACTGTCTGCTGAGCAGTGTCTCTAATCCCCTGCTGTGTGATACTGTCCGCTGAGCCGTGTATCTAATCCTATCCTGTGTAGTACTGTCTGCTGAGCTGTGTATCTAACCCTATGCTGTGTGATACTGTCTGCTGAGCTATGTATCTAATCCTATGCTGTGTATCTAATCCTCTCCTGTGTGATAATGTCTGCTGAGCCATGTATCTAATCCTCTCCTGTGTGATACTGTCTGCGGAGCCGTGTATCTAATCCTATCCTGTGTGATACTGTCTGCTGAGCAGTGTATCTAATCCTATCCTGTGTGATACTGTCTGCTGAGCTGTGTATCTAATCCTCTCCTGTGTGATACTGTCTGCTGAGCCGTGTATCTAATCCTCTCCTGTGTGATTCTGGTGTGCTGAGCTGTGTATCTAATCCTCTCCTGTGTGATACTTTCTGCTGAGCCATGTATCTAATTCTCTCCTGTGTGATACTGTCTGCTGAGCTGTGTATCTAATCCTCTCCTGTGTGATACTGTCTGCTGAGCCGTGTATCTAATCCTCTTCTGTGTGATACTGTCTGCTGAGCTGTGTATCTAATCCTCTCCTGTGTGATACTGTCTGCTGAGCTGTATCTCTAATCCTACCCTGTGTGATACCATCTGCTGAGCTGTATCTCTAATCCTGTCCTGTGTGATACCGTCTGCTGAGCAGTGTATCTAATCCTCTCCTGTGTGATACTGTCTGCTGAGCCGTGTATCTAATCCTCTCCTGTGTGATACCATCTGCTGAGCAGTGTATCTAAGCTGTGTGATACCTTCTGCTGAGCTGTGTATCTAATCCTCTCCTGTGCGATACTGTCTTTTGAGCTGTGTATCTAATCCTCTCCTGTGTGATACTGTCTGCTGAGCCGTGTATCTAATCCTCTCCTGTGTGAAACTGTGTGCTGAGCTGTGTATCTAATCCCATCCTGTGTGATACTGTCTGATGAACTGTGTATCTAATCCTATCTTGCGTGATACTGTCTGCTGAGTCGTGTATCTAATCCCGCCCTGTGCGATACTGTCTGCTGAGCCGTGTATCTAATCCACTCCTGTGTGATACTGTCTGATGAACTGTGTATCTAATCCTCTCCTGTGTGATACTGTCTGCTGAGCTGTTTATCTAATCCTCTCCTGTGTGATACTGTCAGCTGAGCCGTGTATCTAATCCTCTCCTGTGCGATACTGTCTGCTGAGCTGTGTATCTAATCCTCTCCTGTGTGATACTGTCTGCTGAGCTGTGTATCTAATCCTCTCCTGTGTGATACTGTCAGCTGAGCTGTGTATCTAATCCTCTCCTGTGTGATACTGTCTGCTGAGCTATGTATCTAATCCCCTCCTGTGTGATACTGTCTGCTGAGCTGTGTATCTAATCCTATCCTGTGTGATACTGTCTGCTGAGCTATGCATCTAATCCTGTCCTGTGTGATACCGTCTGCTGAGCTATGTATCTAATCCTTTCCTGTGTGATACTGTCTGCTGAGCTGTATCTCTAATCCTACCCTGTGTGATACTGTCTGTGGAGCCATGTATCTAATCCTCTCCTGTGCGATACCGTCTGCTGAGCAGTGTATCTAATCCTCTCCTGTGCGATACTGTCTGCTGAGCTGTGTATCTAATCCTCTCCTGTGTGATACTGTCTGCTGAGCAGTGTATCTAATCTTATACTGTGTGATACTGTCTCCTGAGCTGTGTATCTAATCCCCTCCTGTGTGATACTGTCTGCTGAGCTGTGTATCTAATCCTCTCCTGTGTGATACTGTCTGCTGAGCTGTGTATCTAATCCTATTGTCGTCACTGAATTTTGGGTCTTCTATCCTTTGGATTACGAGCTCGGAGAGAATGAAGACACAGGACAGGATGTTTGTGTCTAAACATACTCTAAAAACTTTATTACAAAACACAGGGCTAATATACACCCTAAAAGGCAGGAAACGGATTTGCCATATATGGTTCGATTATACAGTTTAGCTGAACAAGCGAAAAAAAGCTAGTTTCTGTATGCTTTAAAATATTTAATTAGACTTATCTAGTTAGCAAGGTCATTTCATCTTTCTGCAAGAACACATTATTGCTACAAGAAGAAACATCTGGCCAGGGAGTATACTTTATCTTCTCCCAAGGACACGCTATTGATACAAGAAGGAACATTCATAGCTGTTGTTTTCACCTAAAATATCTGTCAGACTTATATAGCATAGATGGGGCCTTTAAACTTGAGGGACTCCATCTTCTGCTATAACATTCCATCCTTTTGTTCCTTCATTTATCAATATGAATTTCTATGTTTTCTTTTAGTACAACGCTGAATACACATTAAAAAAAGCTTAAAAACCAAATAAACCGCAAGACACATTAGCAAAACCTGTAAAATCACTTGTACTATACCAGCCAACCACCCACCAATACCTTTAAACCAATTTGTGGGATTTAGAAAGGAAAATCTCTGTGTGGAATTATTGGCCCAAGTATCTGAACAGTTCACCCAAAAGTTTATCTCTTCCCATGAGACCGGGACAGCGAGAAAGGGTATGCTAGTGGACGTCACAGGGGCATGTGTACATATCCAACAATTAGCAATGGTCTGGTTTTGCTCCTTTAGTCAATCGATTAGAGCAAGATGGTGTCTAATGAATCTATTGTCATCTCCATCCATGGTGCCTAACGTAGTCCATGCACCTGTGATTGTAAGTATGCAGGTAAGTATAAATGTCATCATTCTTTGTCCGCTGGTTCTCCTAGTATCTTTTTGCAATGGGACGCGTGGATCCAGGTCTCTTTTCCCTCTAGCTTAACGGCTGTACTTGTGGTCAGCAGAACTTGAAAGGGTCCGTCAAACCGTGGATCTAGGCTTTTCCTCACGTGTCTTTTTATAACCACCCAGTCTCCAGGTTGCAGCGTATGGCTGCTAGAGTCTTGATCTGGATCTGGAAGAGAACTGAAGACATTATCATGTACTTGCTTAATCTTTTTGTGTAAAGCCCTCACATAGGAACTTAGCACATGGTTGTTCATTTCTAATGCTTGCGGATAGAAACACCCTAGGCTGGGTACGTTGCCAAACAATATCTCATATGGAGAGAGTCCAGTCTTTCTATTAGGCGTGTATCTTACTGAAAACAGAGCAAGTGGTAAACAGTCCGGCCATGGTTTTCCTGTCTCAGCCATGGCTTTCTGAATTTTTAATTTCATTGTCCCATTCAGTCTTTCCACTTTACCACTACTTTGTGGGTGATATGGGGTGTGGAATGCTTGTTGAATTCCTAGAGCTGACATGACTTCATTCATTATTTCACCTGTGAAGTGTGTACCTCTGTCACTCTCAATTACCTCTGGTACCCCATACCTGCAGACCACCTCCGCAAGCAGTTTCTTTGCGGTTGCCGCAGCCGTGGCTTTGGCAATCGGGAAAGCCTCTGGCCATCCTGAGAACAAATCAATACAGACCAACACATATTCCCATGATCCTGACTTTGGCAGCTGAATATAATCAATTTGCAGTCTCTGGAATGGATAGAGGGGCCGGGGGGTGTGTTTGGGTGGTGTTTTAACTACTCTACCCTGATTATGTGTAGCACATATCATGCACCCTTGTACCAGGTTTTCAATACAGGTGGAGAATCCTGGTGCCACCCAATGTTTCTGCATCACACTCATCACACCCGTTTTAGATTGGTGTGTCGGCCCATGTAGTATCTGGGCAGCTGCTGGGTACAGTGCCCTTGGAAGGCATCGTCGTGTCCCTTTCCCCCATACCCCATTTGCTTCATTCAGGCATGCACCTTCCTTTAACCACTTATCAACCTCCTCCTTTTGAGCCTGAGCCTGCATTTGGGATAAGATGTCCTCCGACACAAAGGGGTTTTTAGGGGCACTTAACTAACGTACTGTTGACCCTTGTTGCGGCTTACAGGCTGCTGTTTTTGCCGCTGCATCTGCCATCGCGTTTCCTCTGCTTACCTTGTCGGTGCGTCTGGTATGTGCTCTTACCTTTATGACAGCTACTTGTTTAGGTAGTTGTAGCGCATCAATTAACTGCTGGACCGCATCAGCATTCTTAATGGGGTGTCCTGCTGCCGTCAGGAAACCTCTTGACTTCCATATTGGACCAAAATCATGCGATATACCGAATGCGTACCTAGAATCTGTGTAAATGTTAACAATACTACCTTCCGCTAGTTTACAGGCCTCGGTTAGGGCCCTAAGTTCAGCTTCTTGAGCCGACTGGTGTGGGAGCATTGGTTCTGCCTTGATTACTGCATTGAGGGAGACAACTGCATATCCAGTATGGAAGGTACCTGAATCGTCCTGATGACGGGATCCATCTACAAAAAATTCAAAATCTGCATTTTGTAATTCATGTTCAAATACAGTAGGTAAACCTGCCGTTTCTTGTGCCATCATTTGTACACAGTCATGAGGAACTTCCTCTCTTGGATCTTCCTTATAAAGCACAGTACCTGACCCCTCCTTCAGATCCGAGAGAGGTAACAAAGTTGCTGGATTCAGGGTAGTACACCTCTGTAAAGAAACATTGGGAGGCATTAACAGTGCACATTGTAACCTAAGATTGACTAATAGGCCTGATAGAATAACTGAGGTACAGATAGGGGGGCACCTAGGTAATAGCGACCATAATATTATCGACTTCAAAATGCCCTTCAGTAGGGTTATCAATAAGGGAACAACAAAAACATTAAACTTTAGGAGGGCGAAGTTTGATCAGCTGAAAGAAAGCCTTCAACTTATTGACTGGGACAAAGTTCTTAATCAAAGGAATACGAATAGTAAATGGGAAACCTTCAAAAGAATTCTGAATACTCAGTGCGAGAGATATATACCGTATGGGAATAAAAGGGCCAGAAATAAGAGGAAACCAATATGGTTGAACAAGAACGTAAAAGGGGCGTTAAATAGCAAAAAAGAGGCATTCAAGAGATTAAAACAGGAAAACAGTAAGGAGGCACTAATGTGTTACAAGGAAAAAACGAGAACCTGTAAAAAACAAATAAAAATAGCGAAGGAGGAAACAGAGAGACGTATTGCTAGGGAAAGTAGATCAAATCCCAAACTGTTCTTTACGTATATAAATAGTAAAAGGATTAAATCGGATAATATTGGACCGATAAAAAGTGAGGAAGGCAAAATCATAGAGAAAGATGAGGATAAAGCTAATCTATTAAATAATTTTTTTTCGACAACTTTCACAAAGGAAAAAGAACTAACAGGAGAAATGAGAAGTGACAAGCTTAATCCTCCACTAAGTATGACAAATCTAACCCAAGCTGGGGTACAGAAACGCCTCAGTAACATTAAAATAAACAAATCACCAGGACCTGATGGCATACACCCACGGGTACTAAGGGAACTAAGTAATGTGATAGACAGACCGTTATATCTTATATTTAAGGACTCTGTTGAGACTGGGTCTGTGCCACTTGATTGGCGACAGGCGAATGTAGTGCCAATATTCAAAAAGGGAGTGAAAAGTGACGCCGGAAACTATCGGCCGGTGAGTCTGACGTCCGTTGTGGGCAAAATTTTTGAAAGCTTCATTAAAGAGGCAATTACGGAGCATCTTGATGCTAATAATCTTTTAATCTCGAACCAACATGGATTCATGAGGAATCGCTCCTGCCAAACAAACCTGATTGACTTCTACGAGGAGGTTAGCTCTCGAGTAGATCAGGGGGAACCAGTGGATGTCGTGTATCTCGACTTCTCAAAAGCGTTCGATAGCGTGCCACATAATAGGTTGGTATACAAAATGAGAATGATGGGGCTGGGGGAAAATGTCTGCAAGTGGGTAGCTAACTGGCTAAAGGATAGAAGGCAGAGGGTGGTTATAAATGGAATATACTCAGAGTGGGTAAGCGTCACTAGTGGGGTACCACAGGGGTCTGTACTAGGCCCAATGTTATTTAATATCTTTATTAACGACATAGTCAACGGGATAAATAGTAAAATATCAATATTTGCAGATGACACAAAGTTATGTAAAACAATTAATACAAAAGAGGACAGTGCAGACCTACAGAGGGATTTGGATAAGCTGGGTAGGTGGAGCATTAAATGGCAAATGAGGTTTAACGAGGAGAAATGTAAGGTCATACATATGGGAAGGAAAAATGGAAGTCACCAGTACTCACTGAATGGGAAATCATTGGGGAATTCAGAGATGGAGAAGGACTTGGGCATCTTGATTGATAGCAAACTAAATTGGAGTGCCCAAAGTCAGGCCGCTGCTGTAAGGGCAAACAGGGTAATGGGATGTATCAGAAGAGGTATAGCTGCAAAGGATGAGAACATTGTTCTTCCACTGTACAAAGCACTGGTCAGACCACACTTGGAATACTGTGCTCAGTTATGGGCCCCAATATATAGAAAGGATATAAATGAGCTTGAAAAGGTACAAAGGAGGGCAACAAAATTAATAAAGGGAATGGATGGACTGCAATACCCAGAGAGGTTGGCAAAACTAGAACTATTCAGCCTGGAAAAGAGAAGGTTGAGGGGGGACATAATAAATGTGTACAAATATGTTAGGGGACAGTATAGAGATCTTGCCCGGGATTTGTTCAAAAGGAGGGATATTACGGTAACTAGAGGGCATTCACTAAGACTGGAAGAGAAAAGGTTTCAGCACCAGCATAGGAAGGGGTTCTTTACGGTAAGAGCAGTGAGAATATGGAATTCACTGAGTGAGGAGACGGTAATGTCGGATTCACTACACCAGTTCAAGCGGGGACTGGATGCATTTCTAGATACCAGGCAGATTTCAGCATATACTTAAAAATAAAATAAAATAGTAGGTTGATACAGGGATTTATTCTGACTGCTGGTTTCAGAGTCGGGAGGGAATTTTTCCTCAGGTGAAGATTGGCCAAATCATTGGGGGTTTTTGCCCTCCTCTGGATCAACTTTAGCAATTACAGAACTAACAGGTCGAACTTGATGGACGCAAGTCTTTATTCGGCTTTACAAACTATGTTACTATGTTACTATTTGCTGCTGAGAGGTGAGTGGGTTGCACTTGATTCAATATAGTGTAGACATCATGAGGTGTTAGCACGGTGAGCGGGTGGTCAAGAACAATGTCTGCGGATTTATGGAGTAATAGTCCAACAGCATGCAGAGCACGTACGCAGGATGGTGCACCTCTGTCTACCGCATCTAATCTGCCACTAAAGTAGGCAACAGGTCTCTGATTATCACCGTGTGTTTGAGTTAAAACTCCTGCTGCATGTCCAGCTTGTTCATGAAGGTACAGAGTAAATGGGAGCTCATAATTAGGGGTACCCAAAGCTGGAGCGGCCAAAATACGGTTCTTGAGAGAATAAAAACAGTCTATTGCCTCTGATGTTAGTACAAAAGGTGTTGGGGTAAGACAGTCATAGAGGGGCTGCATCAAAACAGAGACGGCATGAATCCACTGTCTGCAATAGGAAACAAGTCCAAGAAAAGTTCTGAGGGCTGCAACATTAATGGGGACGGTGAATGCCTGTACTGCTTGTTTACGTGCATTTGTTAAATGACGAGCTCCTGGTGTAATGCAATGTCCCAAAAAGGTGACTGAAGATTTACAAAACTGAAGCTTATCTTTCGATGCCTTGCAGCCAGCGTGATAGAGAAACAACATAAGCGATATAGTTGCACTATGACATTGTTTCCTGGAGGGGGCACAAATGAGCAGGTCATCAACATATTGCAGAACAACGATATGTGGTTCAGACCATCCCTCCAGTATTTCCTGCAGACTTGCAGTGTACATTGTGGGTGAATTCTGGGCACCCTGTGGCAACACTGTCCATGTATATTGACTGCCCTGGAATGTGAAAGCAAACAGGTACTGGCAGTCAGGATGTAATGGTACACTGAAAAATGCATTTGCCAAATCAACCACTGAAAAGCAAAGAGAGTTAGAAGGTATCTGTGACAGGAGAGTATGCGGGTTGGGCACAACTGGTGTTAGAAGTTCTGTGGCTTTGTTAACCAACCGGAGGTCATGGACCATTCTATATGCGGCTGGTTGTCCTGGCACGCTCTTTTTCTTTACTGGGAACAGGGGAGTGTTGCAAGGGGACTGGGTTTTGACTAGGACTCCTCTCTGTAGTAATTTTTGGACTTGCTGGGCTATGGCATTCTCCTGAGCCGAGCTAAGGGGATACTGCCTCTGTTGAGGCAAGATGGCTCCTGGTTTTAATTTCACCATTACTGGTTGAACTCTTAACCTACCAACATCTGTTTTGTCTGAGGCCCAAAAATCATGTGGCACAGCCTGCTCCAATATCGGGGGAAACTCATTTGTCTCTTCTATGCTGGCAATATCTAGTGACATAATTTTGCAAAGGGTACTTGGTTTTAAACCTGGGGTCATGGTGACAGTGCCATCGGGATGATACTCAATATGTGCTTGTAATTGGGACAACACATCATTTCCCAATAGATTACATTGGCCTCGGGGCGATACCATGAGCTGGCTATGTACAGTAGCTCCTTGAATTTGCAGGGGAATTCTTTTAGTGACAGGAAGCAGGACAGACGGGGAATTGAAGGGGGTGGCAATGACAAGATGTGAAAAATCAGTGTCAGTATATGGCCAATTACCTTGCGTAATTACTGAATTGTCGGCCCCCGTATCTACTTGGAAATCGATTTCATGTCCCCCTGGTAGGTTCACCTGCACTATACAACTGGGAGTTGGGGGTAAGGAGATGAGGGGGTTCATGTGCAAGCTACCCTCATCCTATAGGGGCGTTGTTTGGTCGGCTGGAGGACCCGTACTCTGAGCATTTGGATACGGGTTGGTCCTACAGTTCTTTCTAAAATGTCCTGGCTTTTTACATCCGTAACACAGTTTCTGTCCTCCTCCTTCAGTCCGTCCTCTGCCTCTGTTGTTTCTGGGGGTCGTCTCTACTATATGTATTCTGGCAGCTCTTTTTGCCTGCGCTATGTCATGCTGTGCCCCCTGAGCGATTCTAGCTAAATCTTCTGCCTTCACTGATCTCCAGTCCGGTCTACTTGCTTTTACCTTCTCTGCAATCTCTTTCTTTAGTCCATTCATGAAAGCACTTGCTAATACCCTCTCACTAGTCTTATTCCCGGGGTTGAACCCCATTTCTGACCAGGTTTTCTTTAGTGCATAGAAATAATCCTTAGGATCTTCCTCCTTTCCCTGCACTCTATCTTCTAGTGTAACTTGCTTTTCTGCTTGCCTGTCTTGACATGCTTTTACCAACGCTGCTGCGAATAGGACTCCAGCTGCTGCATCATTAGATTCTGCATCTACGGGTCCGGTCCTATTGGCATACTGTTTTTTTGTCTCATCTATCAACCTATCATAGCGGGCTTCATCTGCCAATTTTCCCTTAATTACCCCCTGCAGATCTATTCTAGTGGCATGGTACGTATCCTGTATGGTGGTGATCATTCTAGCGAAACCCATAGGGGACTGGGATGGGTCTGGCAGCTGGGAGATCAGTGCCAACTGCTCTGAAGGACTCCATGGTCTATACATTAACATTGTACGAGCTTCCTGACCTGGAACCACTGCATCCCCCCCTGCTGCTGCTGCTCCCGGTGCTCCTGGCATAACTACCGTCCTCATTGGGAATAGACTAGTTGGGTGGGGACTCGGTCCTCCACATGCCACACAGATGTCTACTGTCAAGGGGTTCTGCTGTCCACATCTGGGGCAAACCCAACATTTAGGTTCTTGAGAATTCTGGTACTGGGGTGGGGGTGACGTCGGGAGCGGACAGGGAGGAAAATCTGTCATTCCAGTTTTTGTCAGTCTGTAACGTCCGTCTCCTAATTCTTCAATCTTTCCTTCAAAATAAGCGCATGCATTCATCCATACATCCACTGTCTTCAACAGACCCTTATCTTTCAACCATCCATGATAGGAGTTAAAGAAGGATTTCCATTTCTCTCCATTCATCTCTCCATTCTCATTCATTCCCGCTTTACACAATATTTTGTCAATTCCAATCAGTGCCTGTTTCCCTTCTCTGCGTACCACTAAGTCTTTGGCTATAATGCCTTCCTTGGCATTTTGGTTCCCCATTTTTTTCGGTTCTCCTCACCTAGAAGAGACTCCTCAGTCACTTAGACAATGGTCACTTAGACAATGGGCCACAAAGGTTTCTGAACCATTCCACTACTAGCCTCTCTAGGACTTATACGCCAACCAGAAAAACAGACCAAAAACATCAATCCCGGGACACATCCACAACACAATCATCGGATCCATACTTTCATTCTTAAATTCTCTAAAGGATAGAAGGCAGGACTGTCAATTTATCTGAGGGATTCTACTGGTTCAAAGGGACCTGAGCCAGACAACAATCTGTTGAATTACCTGGGGAGCCGACCGCTCGGGGGTGAGGGAGTCTCTTCTATGCAGTGATATAATTAGGTAGAATATAACAGTTATTCTTACCTCAGCGCTGTATATATCACCAACAGAGATCTTCACTCGTCCCACGTCTTTGACCGGTCGAGCACCCTTGGGTAGATTAACTCAAGGTCCCTGTTCGGGCGCCAGCTGTCGTCACTGAATTTTGGGTCTTCTATCCTTTGAATTACGAGCTCGGAGAGAATGAAGACACAGGACAGGATGTTTGTGTCTAAACATACTCTAAAAACTTTATTACAAAACACAGGGCTAATATACACCCTAAAAGGCAGGAAACGGATTTGCCATATATGGTTCGATTATACAGTTTAGCTGAACAAGCGAAAAAAAGCTAGTTTCTGTATGCTTTAAAATATTTAATTAGACTTATCTAGTTAGCAAGGTCATTTCATCTTTCTGCAAGAACACATTATTGCTACAAGAAGAAACATCTGGCCAGGGAGTATACTTTATCTTCTCCCAATGATACAAGAAGGAACATTCATAGCTGTTGTTTTCACCTAAAATAACTGTCAGACTTATATAGCATAGATGGGGCCTTTAAACTTGAGGGACTCCATCTTCTGCTATAACACTATCCTGTGTGATACTGTCTATTGAGCTGTGTATCTAATCCTATCCTGTGTGATACCATCTGCTGAGCTGTGTATCTAATCCCATCCTGTGTGATACTGTCTGCTGAGCTGTGTATCTAATCCTATGCTGTGTGATACTGTCTGCTGAGCTGTGTATCTAATCCTATGCTGTGTGATGCTGTCTGCTGAGCTGTGTATCTAATCCTTTCCTATGTGATACTGTCTGATGAACTGTGTATCTAATCCTCTCCTGTGTGATACTGTCTGCTGAGCAGTGTATCTAATCCACTCCTTTTTGATACTGTCTGCTGAGCTGTGTATCTAATCCTATGCTGTGTGATACTGTCTGCTGAGCTGTGTATCTAATCCTATGCTGTGTGATACTGTCTGCTGAGCCGTGTATCTAATCCTCTCCTATGTGATACTGTCTGATGAACTGTGTATCTAATCCTCTCCTGTGTTCTACTGTCTGCTGAGCTGTGTATCTAATCCTATGCTGTGTGATACTGTCTGCTGAGCTGTGTATCTAATCCTATGCTGTGTGATACTGTCTGCTGAGCTGTGTATCTAATCCTCTCCTATGTGATACTGTCTGATGAACTGTGTATCTAATCCTCTCCTGTGTGATACTGTGTGCTGAGCTGTGTATCTAATCCACTCCTGTGTGATACTGTCTGCTGAGCAGTGTATCTAATCCTATGCTGTGTGATACTGTCTGCTGAGCTGTGTATCTAATCCTATGCTGTGTGATACTGTCTACTGAGCCGTGTATCTAATCCTCTCCTATGTGATACTGTCTGATGAACTGTGTATCTAATCCTCTCCTGTGTTCTACTGTCTGCTGAGCTGGGTATCTAATCCTATGCTGTGTGATACTGTCTGCTGAGCTGTGTATCTAATCCTATGCTGTGTGATACTGTCTGCTGAGCCGTGTATCTAATCCTCTCCTATGTGATACTGTCTGATGAACTGTGTATCTAATCCTCTCCTGTGTGATACTGTCTGCTGAGCTGTGTATCTAATCCACTCCTGTGTGATACTGTCTGCTGAGCAGTGTATCTAATCCTATGCTGTGTGATACTGTCTGCTGACCCGTGTATCTAATCCTCTCCTATGTGATACTGTCTGCTGAGCCGTGTATCTAATCCTCTCCTATGTGATAGTGTCTGCTGAGCCGTGTATCTAATCTTCTCCTATGTGATACTGTCTGATGAACTGTGTATCTAATCCTCTCCTGTGTTCTACTGTCTGCTGAGCTGTGTATCTAATCCTATGCTGTGTGATACTGTCTGCTGAGCTGTGTATCTAATCCTATGCTGTGTGATACTGTCTGCTGAGCCGTGTATCTAATCCTCTCCTATGTGATACTGTCTGATGAACTGTGTATCTAATCCTCTCCTGTGTGATACTGTCTGCTGAGCTGTGTATCTAATCCACTCCTTTGTGATACTGTCTGCTGAGCCGTGTATCTAATCCTATGCTGTGTGATACTGTCTGCTGAGCTGTGTATCTAATCCTCTCCTGTGTGATAGTGTCTGCTGAGCCGTGTATCTAATCCTCTCCTATGTGATACTGTCTGATGAACTGTGTATCTAATCCTCTCCTGTGTGATACTCTCTGCTGAGCTGTGTATCTAATCCTCTCCTGTGTGATACTCTCTGCTGAGCTGTGTATCTAATCCTCTCCTGTGTGATACTGTCTGCTGAGCCGTGTATCTAATCCTCTCCTGTGTGATACTGTCTGCTGAGCTGTGTATCTAATCCTCTCCAGTGTGATACTCTCTGCTGAGCTGTGTATCTAATCCTCTCCTGTGTGATACTCTCTGCTGAGCTGTGTATCTAATCCTCTCCTGTGTGATACTGTCTGCTGAGCCGTGTATCTAATCCTCTCCTGTGTGATACTGTCTGCTGAGCTGAGTATCTAATCCTCTCCTACGAGAGTCCCTATCCACATTCTACAAGTACTCAACAACAGGCCCAGCCGATCTAACCTACCCGTCGCACCTGAGAAGGAAGATTAATTTCAATCATCAAATTTCTTTCTATGTTTTATGTTTTTATCATATTAGCCTGGTGCATTTTTAAAGAAATTTGTACACTAATCCTGGTGATACATATCACCCTTTTAAAACTTATTTTTTTTCCCACCCCCATATATTTTATATTTTATATCTTAATAAAAGCTTCAAGCAAATTAAGTTATCCACCTCTGGTTTTCTTTCTCCAAACCCACTACCATTAGCGCGAATTTACACAATTATCTTAACCCTAGAACAAAAGATCCTCTAAAGCTAGACATCATGCTGCGATCCAAAGAAATTCAGGACCAAATGAGAAACAAAGTAATTGAGATCTATCAGTCTGGAAAAAGTTCTAAAGCCATTTCTAAAGATTTGGGACTCCAGCGAACCACAGTGGGAGTCATTATCCACAATAGGCGAAAATATGGAACAATGGTGAACTTTCCTAGGCGTGGCCGGCTGATCAAAATTACCCCAAGAGCGCAGCAACGACTCATCCAAGAGGTCAGAAAAGACCCCACAACAACATCCAGAGAACTGCAGGTCTCACTTGCCTCAGTTAAGGACAGTGTTCATGACTCCACCATAAGAAAGAGACTGGGCAAAAATGACACGCATAGCAGAGTTCCAAGACAAAAACCACTGCTGAGCAATAAGAACAAAGGCTCATCTCAGTTTTGTCAGAAAACATCTTGATGATCGCCAAGACTTTTGGGAGAATACTCTGTGGACTGACAAGACAAAAGTTGAACTTTTTGGAAGGTGTATGTCCCATTACATCTGGCGTAGAAGTAACACTGCATTTCAAAAAAGGAACATCATACCAACAGTAAAATATGGTGGCGGTAGCGTGATGGTCTGGGACTGTTATGCTGCTTCAGGACCTGGAAGACTTGCTGTGGTAAATGGAACCATGAATTCTGCTGGTTAACCAAAAAATCCTGAAAGAGAATGTCCGGCCATCTGTTCATGACCTCAAGCTGAAGTGCACTTGAGTTATGCAGCAGGACAATGATCCAAAACACACTATTAAGTCCACCTCTGATTGGCTTAAGGAAAACAAAATTAAGACTTTGCAGTGGCTTAGTCAAAGTCCTGACCTTAAGAAAGCGGTTCATGCTCGGAAACCCTCCAATGTGGCTAAATTACAACAATTTTGCAAAGATGAGTGGGCAAAAATTCCTCCAGAGTGTTGTAAAAGACTCATTGCCAATTATCCCAAACACTTGATTGTAGTTGTTGTTGCTGAGGGTGTTTCAAACAGTTATTAGGTTTAGAGGACAATCACTTTTTCACACAGGGCCCTGTAGGTTTGGATTTCTTTTTCCCTTAATAATTAGGGTCTTCATTTAAAAACTGCATTTTGTGGTTACTTGTGTTATCTTTGTCTAATATTAAAATTTGTTTTGAGATCTGAAATATTTAAGTATGACAAACATGCAAAAGAATGAGAAATCAGGAAGGGGCAAACAACTTTTCACACATACACATATACATATATATATATTCATCCCACAATGTCACATTCATGGTAGAAGAGAGGGATTGGTAAGATGGGACAACCATTACAAACCAGCCACCTGATCAGACGTTATTGAACACCTTTCCAGAAGCTTTAATCAATCTTATCTGCTGTTATTTTCTGAAGAGAGGAAACAAATGTCCTAAAAATAAAAAAATATAAAAATGAAAGTTAAGAAAAAAAAAAAAAAAAAATAATAATAGGCTCACCTCCACTATGAGCATTTTTTGCTCTTCTAATAATCCAAGCTTTCCTAATTGTTCTTCTATTTGCTCCTGCGTCTTCATATTCCTCTCCAGCACAAATGATGCATGCTGGGGCTGTAAGAGCTGTAATAGAAGCCTAGAAGAACCATCAGAGGTCAGGCCCATCTGGTTACAGAAAGAACACAGATACACGCTGTATAAGACAATGGGATGGAAACAAGATTTTAAAAGGAGTTATCAAACACTTTTATACTCCACTGGATAGGTCATTAATATAAGATAGGTGGGGGTCCAACCATCGGCCCCCCGATGATCAGCTGTCATCACCTCTGGCAAGATGTAGGCAATGTTCAAAGTGGAACAAAACCGCTCCGTACACTGCGGCCGCTGCCGGGTGCAGACCAGCTATTGAGGAGTACCGGAGGTGATCTGCAGCACCAGGCAGTGGCCACTGGGGTGCGCTCTGTTCACAAGTTACATCCGGCCGTTGCCAGAGCTATAAACAGCTTATTGGTGGGGAGCCAAGAGTCGGACCTACAACGATCTGATATAGACCACCTATTTTATGCATAAATCATCTGCATTAAAGTATTAGAGAACGTCTTTAAGAGCCCGGCATTTTCAGAGCCAAACTTCAGTCAACATCTAATAACCAATTACAAGGTCTTTCTTAGGACTCGTTCACACAAATGTATTTTCAGTAGGAAAGTTGTCTGTGGAACAAATGGACGGCACTCAGACCAATGGGATTCAATGGGAAAGTGCAGAGGAGTCATTTTTCTTTTTTGTCACTGATCGAATCTGTGTGTGAGCAAAAAATAAAGAAAGAAAATGGCAGCATGTCCTCGTTTCATCCGTCAGACAAGATTCACCCATTCAAGTCTATGGGTACAGAAAAAAATCTGCTTTATACAGATACATTGCAATCCTGTAGCCCTGGAAACTGTAAATGGTTAAAAAGCCAGATTAGATCTGGACTGTACATGGACGACAAGTGAGAAAAGAATTCTCCCACTTTTCTGGATGAAACTCTGAATGATATTTTATCTGCTTGTGTGAACAGGCCCTTAGAGGTCTCGACAAGACGGAGGAGCTGATCCAGAGTGTCCAGGGAAAGCTAGCAGTCCAGGTAATGGCGGATACGGAGGCAACCATCCACATCGTGCTCCATGCCCTTCTAATCTGACCTCCGTGACAGTGATGCTCAGTGTAAAGCCTGAGCTCAGGAGATGTGGGCTCGGACCCTGTTCAGACACACTGGAACTGATCAATCTCCATTCAACATTATGAAGGTAAACCTGGAGCACTGGCCCCACTCAAATATATTGTATTATGGTCAAATCATTCCCTTTAGGAGCTGAGTGCTGTGTAATAGAGGAGGATAAGGCCCCCCGTATACAGCCATCTATTCTCTGATAGGCGAGAGGGAAGAGACGTCATCTCCTCCTTTCTGATAATGTCCCCTGTATCCTGCTGACAGTGATTGTGCCATCCCAGCCGGTGACACTAGAGCCGCTCCCCGCTCTTAGGCTATGTGCCCATGTAAAACCGTCTGCCATGCAAAGCAATGTGAATTGGGATGTGCTGTGCACATGATGCGCTAATTAGCGCGCCGAATTCACATTGCGTTGCAAAACACAGCATGACCATTTCTACCGCGATTACGCGGCCATTGAAAAGCAGCAAACCCACAGGTATATGTGGATTTGCTGCGTTTCAATTAAATTCAATGGCCGAGAATTTGCAGCGTAATCGGGGTGCGTGTGGTACCCAGGATGAAGAAGAGACTACAACTCCTCTTCATCCCGGCTACCAAGCGGTGAAAAAAAGAAATAAATAAGTTAAAAATAAAAAAACCTGTATACTCCCCTCTCCGGTCTGCTCCCGGCGGCGATCCTCTCTCCTCGGCGTCCAGCGGTGTACTTGCAGGACCTGCGGTGACGTCATCTAGTCAGCTGATGGTCATGCGACCGATGATGTCAGAGGTCAGGTGATGGTCGCGTGACCATCAGCTGACTAAATGACGTCACCGCAGGTCCTGCCAGTATACCGCGGGACACCGAAGAGAGAGAACACCGCCGGGAGGAGACCGGAGAGGTGAGTATACAGGGTTTTTTTATTTTTAACTTTTTAATTCTTTTTTTTTTTTTACTATAGATGCAGCATTTAAAGCATCTAAGTTGGTCACACAATATAAATCCATGCCGGTTGCATGGATTTATATTGTGTGACCAACTTGTCAAGCACTTTTCCAAGTGATGCTCAAAATCACTTGGAAAAGTGCTTGAAAAAACGCTGAAAAAATGCTGAAAAAACACTTCTGTCTGGCAGAAAAAATGCATGTAAATCTGCATGTAAATCTGCATGTAAGTCTGCATGTAAATCTGCATGCGTTTTTTTCTGCCAGAGAGAGGCAAAAACGCTCTGCATCAAATCTGCTACGTGGGCACATAGCCTTAGCGTGTATGTGCTGTACTTATCATTCAGGACTGTGCAAAGACCTGCCTGTGACCAAAAGAACAACAAGGCTGTGTGCACACGCTGCAGATTTGGTGCGTTTTTCAATGGAACAGGCTGCCACGAGAGGTGGTGAATTCTCCTTCAATGGAAGTCTTCAAACAGAGGTTGGACAGACATTTGTCTGAGATGCTTTAGTGAATCCTGCATTGAGCAGGGGTTGGACACTAGGACCCTGGAGGTTCCTCCAATTCTAATGTTCTAGGATTCTATGTATAAACACCAGCTGCAATCTTCCATGGAGAAGTAACTGTGGTTTCAGGAGAACTTGCAGCAGAAGGTCTGTGCCTTCCGCTAGCTCCTCCCCCTTCTGCTAGCTCCTCCCCCTTCCTTCTTTAAGATGCTGAGAGAGTTCAGTATATAAATTGTAAGCTTGCGAGCAGGGCCCTCACTCCTCCTGTAACGGATAAAACGTCTTACATTTTATTGTTATTATTGTCTGTACAGGTCATTACTTAATTGGAAAGTGCTGCAGAATATGTTGGTGCTATGATAGAATAATCATTTTTATTTATATGTGCAGAGATGTTTCAGTTTTCACATTCACCACATGAGGGCAGCAGAGTACTATGCACAGAATAAGGTCAGACATAACAGTACCTGCATATTACATGTGCTGACTAATGAAAGATACTGCCACTTGCACTGGTATGGCTGACATCAGACTGTACGTGCGCCCGATAATGTCTGTGAGGGCGTATCTGTGCCCTGTTCCTCAGTCTCCTCTCGCTCTCCCTCTGAGCGCTGGTAAATAGGTGATGGTATCAGGGGGGACAATGTCTACCTAGAACTGCACCCTTGGTCTGGGCCAACTACGCCATCTTGTGGTAACGGACAGTACCAATTAGTGAAGCGCTGCTAAGGGGCCATGTGTTTCTGAGTCGGGTCTCACAGTCTGGGGCCCATTCGTAACAGGACAATGGCAGACAAGGTCCTCTGGTCTCCCACCTCAGCTCAAGTGAGGCCGCAACTCTGAGCATCGCGTAGGCCATGCTAATGGAGCTCAGCCAAACTCATCTGAAAATGGCCCATAAGCTTCTTGTAACCAAGAGGAGTCACACTGATGGCCCTCCATGCCGGGATGAGCCCTCTGTGCAACTCGGAGACCCTTGGACACATACGCACCCAATGGCTGCCAGACATGCCCCCCTACACAACACTTATTTTGTAAAGCATTCTGACTTTGCAGCGTTTTCCCACAACACTATATCAGCGCTGGTCCCAGGTGTTGGCAGCTCCATTCTCACATAGGTGGCACTGGCAGAAGGAGATCCTGGACCAATGCAAATATGACAACTTTTCCATACTATTATGCTCTAGTTAAAAAAAAAAGGTAAGTTTCATCCATTTTTACTTTTAAACATAATAAAGCAACTTTTTCTTCTCAAGTTGGAGAAATAATGTTTCCTATAATGTCTCCAATTCCATTCCCAGCAGTTCTGCGCTCTCCAGCGCTTCTTTGCGCCTCCCCAGACGTAGTAAGCCGCGCGCCTGACTTTCCTGGACGTCGCTCCTCATTGCGGTGTTTGCCAGCGGTATAAGTGCAGAGCAGTCGCTGGACACATTAAACGCCTTCTGAAAGGGAAGAAAGAGAACGGCCATTATCCTTCCTAAAAGAAAGGGATGGTGGCAGAATTCTTTTCAGATGTTTTAGCAAAGTCTTTTGGATTTATGGGCAAAGTCTTTCCTACAAAACTGTAGAACTGATTTCTTGCAATTCTGCGAGTCTGATCATTCTATAAGGAAATCAACTAAGTGACAAATATATTGTTTTATTATTGTTCTGTGAGTACAAATCATTCCATAACCTTGGGTTCACCCTGGTATTACACACAAAGCTAATGGTTGGCTTGCTGTAAGGGGTTGTGGGGTCAGTGTGTAACTGCAGACTTATAAATCCTCCAGCGCAGAGACTGTGCACTGTGCGGAGTCGCTGGTTTCTGACCCGGGGACGGCGGGGATATATGCATTATACATACTCCCGGGCAGAACCCGACTAGTGGGCGCAGCTCCGCTCCAGAGGGGACTTGTACACACCAGTCTTCTGATTTGGAAGTGACAGTCAGTTTTTTGCTATTTGTATATTGTCTCTCTGACCGAGCGCTCCACCCTCCAGCCTGTGGTGGATTTAATTGCAGCAGGATCCTAGCTACCCATAAATGCAGGCTTTAGCCTAGCAGAGGATTCACATTACATCAGTTCCCAGCAAACCGGAAAGTGCCTTGTCGTTGGCTGCTGGGTTTGCGTGAATTGGCCAAATTATGAGCTAAACATCTCCATTTTTTCTTATTATCTAAAGCAGTAATGACATTCAGATTCCATGTATTTCATGTTTCCATGCTTTAGCACTACAGAGTGCTACTTTGTCTTTATATCATGTGGCTTCTGCCACATAAACAGCACGGCCATGCCAGCCACACATCTCCTGGATGCTCACTATGGTTATAGTGATATACTGTACTGCTGCTCCCAGGGCTGCCATTGCTGGCCCTACACTGGAGTCTCTGGGCAATGGGGGGCCAGTGAAGGGATTGACAGAGAGGAGAGGCGGGGGACACGCGGATTAGTCGGGCAGCAGAGTTTAGGATAGATTGGAGGTGTGCGAGTGGTAGAAGGGAGACCACAGAGCAAGAGGTTGCAGTAGTCAAGGCAGGAGATGATGAGGGCGTGCACTAGTGTTTTTGCAGATTCGTGGTTGAGGAATGTGCGGATCCGGGAGATATTTTTTGAGTTGGAGTCGGAAGGAAGTGGAAAGGGCTTGGATATGTGGCTTAAAGGAGAGGTTAGAGTCCAGGGTTACCCTGAGGCAGCGGGCTTGCGGGACTAGGGAGATTGGGCAGCCATTGACTTTGATGGATAGGTCAGTTGGGGGGGGTTGAGTGAGACGGTGGAAAAATTATGAATTCAGTTTTGTCTATGTTAAGTTTTAGAAACCTGTCAGAGAAGAAGGATAAAATAGCAGACAGACATTGTGGGATTTTGGTTAGTAGGGAGGAGAAATCGGATCCAGAGAGGTAGATCTGTGTGTCATCAGCATAGAGGTGATACTGAAAGCCATGGGACCCTATGAGCTGTCCAAGGCCGAAGGTGTAGATGGAGAAGAGCAGGGGTCCTAGGACTGAACCTTGGGGGACACTGACAGATAGGGGGCGAGATGAGGAGGTGGTGTGTGAGTGGCAGACACTGAATGTCCGGTCAGTTAGGTATGAAGAGATCCAAGATAGGGCCAAGTCCGTGATGCCAAGAGATGAGAGTCTGTAGTAAGAGGGAATGGTCGACTGTGTCAAAGGCAGATGACAGGTCCAGGAGGAGGAGGACAGAGTAGTGTTGCCTGGATTTGGCAGTTAGTAGGTTGTTGGTGACTTAAGTCAGGGAAGTTTCAGTGGAGTGGTGCGGTCGGAAGCCAGATTGGAGGCGGTCAAAGAGGAGAAGTGGGAGGACAGTTCAGAATGGACGTGTTGTTCCAGTAGTTTTGAGCCATAGGGGAGAAGTGATATGCGGCAATAGCTAGACAGAGAGGATGGGTCAAGGGATGGCTTTTTGAGGATGGGTGTGATCGAGGCATGTTTGAAGCATGAGGGGAAGACACCAGTTGTTAGTGACAGGTTGAAAAGGTGGGTTAGGGTTGGGATGAGAATAGTGTTAAGGCTAGGGATGAGTTGGGACGGGACTGGGTCAAGTTTGCAGGTGGTGAGGTGTGATTTGGAGAGTAAAGAGGAGAGTTGATTGTCTGTAATGGTGGAGAAGCTGGTTTTGGAGGAGGATGGTTGAGTAGGTGTGAGGAGGGGCTGTGGGGACTTTAGTCAAAAGATTTGTCTGATAGTGTCAACCTTCTGCTTGAAGAATGTGGCAAAGTCTTCGGCTGAGATGAGAGGAGATGAAGGAGGCGCTGGGGGACGGAGGAGAGAACTGAAAGTTTTGAATAGCTGTTTACGGTTGTGAGACAGGGATGATATGAGAGATGAGAAGTATGATTGTTTTGCTGCAGTAAGTGTGGACTTGAAGGTAGTGAGGGACTGTTAGAATGCAATGAAGTGCTCGCTGGAGTGGGACCTTTTCCATTTTCACTCAGCAACCCTGGAGGCCCTTCGCAGTTCTTTAGTCAGGTTGGTGTGCCAGGGTTGCCGGTTGAATGGGCGAGCTGTGATAAGTGTCAGGGGGCGACCAATTTGAGAGCTGCAGCTATTGAGGTGTTATATAAAGTGGCAGCAGCATTGCATTGTGTAATGAACTTATGCCTGTGAGAGGGAGAAGGGATTCAGAGATTGAGTGTAGGTCAAGGTGTTTGAGATTTCTGTGAGGGTGTGCAAGTTTGTGGAGTGTGGCTTGTGTACCTGGAGAGGAGAGGTAAGAGAATGTAAGTTGTGGTCAGAAAGAGGGAGAGGTGAGCTTGAGAGGTTAGATAGGGAACAGAGGAGGGTGAAGATGAGGTCCAGTGTGTGGCCATCTTTGTGAGTGAGGGCTGAAGACCATTGAGCAAGGCTGAAGGAGGAAGTGAGGAATAGAAGCTTCGAGACAGATGAGTGGGAAGTGTCAATGGGGATGTTGAAGTCACCCATGATGATAGTGGGGATGTCATCGGAAAGGAAATTAAGCAGCCAGGTCGTTGAAGTGGTCAAAGAAGGTGGTGGCTAGTCCTGAGGAGCAGTAAACGACGGCCAGTTGGAGGGGGGCGTAGATGAGCACACAGTGTACTTCAAAGGAGGGAAGAGTAATGGAGGGTGGCAGTGGGATATGGGTGAAGGAGCAGTTGCCTGACAGGACAAAACCTACTCCTCCACCATGCTTGAAATTGGAGCGGGGTGTGTGAGAAAGATGGAATCCACCGTAAGAAAGTGCAGCTGGGGACGCCGTGTCAGAGGTGGTGAGCCAGGTATCGGTGATGCCGATGAAGGAGAGTTTGTTAGTAATGAAAAGATCATGGATGTAGGAAAGTTTGTTGCACACGGAGCGAGCATTGCATAGAGCTCCTGTTAGTGGGACTGGGGAGGCGGGGGCTGGGCGGATGGGAATAAGTTTAGAATGGTTGCGAGAGTTTGTGACAGATCGTGGATAGGAGGTGGAAGTGACTATATGATAGAAACACCCAACAGTGACAGCATTCTAAAAACTGCACCCCTCAAGGTGCTCAAAACAGCATTCAAGAAGTTTATTAACCCTTCAGGTGCTTCACAGGAATTTTTGGAATGTGGAAGAAAAAAATGAACATTTAACATTTTTCACAAAAATGATCTTTTAGCCCCAAATTTTTTATTTTCACAAGGGTAAGAGGAGAAAATGGACCCCAAAACTTGTTGTGCAATTTCTCCTGAGTACGCCGATACCTGATATGTGGGGAAAAACCACTGTTTGCGTGCACGGCAGGGTTCAAAAGGGAAGGAGCACCGTGTGACTTTTTGAACGCAAAATTGGCAGGAATCGAGAGCGGACGCCATGTCGCATTTGGAGAGCCCCTGATGCACCTAAACAGTGGACATCCCCCACAAGTGACCCCATTTTGGAAACTAGACCCCCCCCAAGGATTTTATCAAGGGGTTGTTGTAGATCGGCTCACTTGGTTGCATATAGCGGTACACAGGAACATTGTCTCTTTAAATCTTCTGCTGGGTTTATTAAGAATGCTGCATAAACCACAGCACAGATAGCAAAAACAAACACGGCCTTCCTGGCCTAACAGGAAAAACAAAACATAACGTATGGCACAGTCCTTGTTGCTACGAGTAACCGCCCGCTTCAGGAACAAACAACTCAAGGTTTGTCTTTCCTTCACATGACAAAACAGCTCAGAGCTTTCACCTCCAAACCCACCCTACACACAAATGCTCTAAAAGGCTGGGATTTTATCCTCTGACCTCCTTCCTTTCTACAGGTGTTTAACCACCTTAGAACTAAAGATGGCTGAGTAACCCCTTCGTGTGCTGGAACCTTTTTCCTATATTTAATTACTGGAGCTCCCAGTCTCAGTGTTACACATCTTCCCTCCAGTACTTTGCCAGTGACTTTGTCACAGGGTATAGTGAACATTTTGAACCCAGAGGTACGACACAGAACACAGAGTTTGATAACATTATGTCATCATATTGAATATGTTGTCATTAGTCTTAAGCGCAAGTGCTCGCTACTTGAGTTTGCATCAGGTACTCAGGTATGAAACAAGTATCGCGGGGGCTCGAGTGACATGCTCGAGTCCCCGCCTCGCATGTTTCACGGTTTCTAGACACTCGAAAAAACAACAACAAAAAAAAAACATGCAGGGATTGCCGATGCATAGCAGGCAATCCCCATGTGTTTTTTTCTTTTGGCTGTATAACAGCCGTGAAACATATGGGGCAGAGACTCGAGCATGTCACTTGAGCACCTGCGATACTCAGTGCATACCCGGCACCCGATGCATACTCAAGTAGCGAGCACTTGCTCTCAAGACTAGTCACCATATCGTCATCATTTTTTTTTTTTTTTCTTTACTTTTGAAAACATCCCAACCTCAACACAACCCTAACCCTAAAACAACCCTAAGGCCAGGGCCCCATTATCAGTATTTGGTCAGTATTGTTTCTCAGGAGTGGGAGACAAAACCAGGAGAGGAACAATCAGAGAAAAGGTAGAATAGAAACAAGTCACCAACTCTGCATTTATCACCCACTCCTGGTTTTGGTTCCCACTCCTGAGAAAAATACTGACCAAATGCTGACCAGATACTGATAATGAGGCCGTGGTCTAACCGTAACTCTAATGCTAGAGCTTATTTTTTACGCTGTTCCTCGTGCGGTATAAGTGATTAGACGACTTTATTTTTCGGGTTGGTGCGATTACAACGATACCAGATTCATATTCATAAAAGACGCTTTTTTTGTAAAGACTAGTTTTTGTATCCCATATTTTGATAGCTATAATTTTTCCATATTTCGGCCGAGAGAGTCATGTCAGGGCTTGTTTTTTGCGGGACAAGTTGACGGTTTTATTGGTATCATTTTCGGGCACGTGACATTTTTTGATCGCTTTCTACTCCTATTTTTGGGAGGCAGAACAAACAAAAATCAACAATTCAGGAATTGTTTTTTTACGCTGTTCCACGTGTGGTAAAATTGATAAGGTCGCTTTATTCTTCGGGTCAGTACATTTACTGCTATACTACATCTATATAGTTTTTTTAGGTTTTGGCGCTTTTACACAATAAAAATGCATCTGAATTGATGATATTTCGCCAACGAGGAATTGGTCGTCACATTCCGGAGTTCTGTTCATCATACTTATCTGAATAAATACCAGTGACAGGCTGCTGGATATTCATACAAGAGCTTTTTTGATATAGAGGTTTTTAAAATTAGTGGTTCCTCTCAATCCTTATATATTTATTATTGTTTTAAAGAAATTATATACACATTTTTTATTGTTCATATATGCACTGTAGCACTTTCATTAGCGTATGGAAAGTATGATCAATTGTTATTCACTTTGTGTCGTTTACTTTTAGTTCACAATCATATAAAGTACAGACCAAAAGTTTGGACACACCTCATTTAAAGATTTTTCTGTATTTTCATGACTATGAAAATTGTACATTCACACTGAAGGCATCAAAACTATGAATTAACACATGTGGAATTATATACTTAACAAAAAAGTGTGAAACAACTGAAAATATGTCTTATATTCTAGGTTCTTCAAAGTAGCCACCTTTTGCTTTGATGACTGCTTTGCACACTCTTGGCATTCTCTTGATGAGCTTCATCTTTTGGTCTGTACTGTATATCTATAGTAAATCTAGCAGTAATACCATTCAGGAGATATAGATATACATGTATACACTCGTTTTGTGAATAACTTTTTGTGCAGCACCACAGCAGCAGGTATACAGGTATAGGGAGCTCACATCTAATGATAGTGTTACAGTGATATTATAGCTGGGCCTTAACAGGAATCTGTCAGCAGGTTTTTGCTATGTAATCTGACAGCAGCATGATGTAGGGACAGAGACCCTGATTCCAGCGATGTGCCACTTACTGGGTGCAGCAATTGTGATAGAATCACACTTTTCTCTGTAGCAGAGCTCAGATGTTGAGCCCTGTATAACCCTGAACACACCATTGATTGGCAGCTTTCTGTGTACACTGTATATTGACAGAAAGCCGCTAACCAGTGATGGCGGTGTGGTTGGACTAGGAGACACGAGACACCTAGTCTTGTAGTGACAACGTCCTGCTGATAAAATACTGATTGTATTAAAACAGTAAAACACACCCAGTAATTGACACATCACTGGAATCAGACTCTCTACCCTTAACCTGCTGAAAGATTAAGAATAACTGGTTCCCGAGAAGCATCGAAAATCTACTTCACAGTCAGGATCCAGCACCCGCTCAATAGTGCACATTTTCATCAGGCAGGTGTCGTCAGGGCACCTACGAGATCTGCAGCAGTCGTACAGCTGTATTACACAGTCCCGCTGCTGGCGGAGCTATTCCTGATCCTGGCAGGTTAACCCCTTATACCCCACCGTCAGTAGCAACCACAGCATCTAGATGGTTTGAACAGAAGGAGAGGGAGATACGATTACAGGGCAGATGAGTTTCTATAGAAGTTGGGGTCCTAACAGTGACCCCCATGACTGACATCTTACTGCTCCTATTAGACCTTGACTGAAGAAAGGTCTATTAGGACATTGGTCAAAGTAATGTCACCTGCTCTGCAGCTATTAGAAATACCTAGGTCTGATTACTTTCCCATTTGCAGAATGTGATTTTGCGCTGCACCTACAGCAGCACTGTTTTCCCATCATCATCAGTGACAGGACCTCCAGCCTTTCCTGAGATTGATCAGTGGAGGAAGAAGCTTTCAGTTCCTTGTTCCACCATTCAGTTCACCCGTATGTCTCTGCTAGCAGCTGATTGGACTGGTTAGTGCCACCAGCTGTGACATGCCACTGCCGCCTTGCACTGTGTGCAGGCACAGGAGGCTGAAGGAGGAGGGTCTGGCAGAAACTGGGTGTGGTGTTAGTTGTGACTTCATGACTAGTCTCCGAACAGAACACGAAAAGACTAGTCAGGATGTGACCAGGTCCTCCAAAATCAGGAGTGAGGCTGGTCACATGCTGAAGTATAGTATGTAGGCAACCGTGCAGAATGCTGACAGTGAGTATATTACAAGGGGGCAGCATTCTGCAACTTAGACACACACATTGAAAAGTATAAAAGCTCGGACAACCCCTTTAAAGAGGTATTCCTATTTTGGTAACACACACCATACACTTTTTGCACATAATGGTCCTAAGCCCAGAAGTAGCAGAATTCTCTACACTTGTCTCCATTAGTAGCAATGATATCACTCGATGCCTCGTAGTCCTCCAGCTGAGAAATTGTCATTTCTCATTACACAAAACTTCATTTATGGACATCTATGGTGATTTCTTTGCCTGTGTGGATTGGATGGGCTGTTACCGACATCTGGTGAGAATTTCATGGCAATAGCACCTTTAGAAATATATTTACTGATGACAGCTTCTCTCAGAAGAAAAGGATTGGGCATGCTGCTATCCAATATGCCTGATCTTTCCTTCCCAGACATGAAGAAACACCATACATGTTGGGTGGTGAATATGAGCAGGCTTGGTCCACATCCACCCAGTGAGTGTGAGCATTGTTACCGGGAGTTCACACTAATAAATCCCTTGTGCATTTGCAATGTGATCTACGAGCAGAGATTCATGGCTGACCCTATGATTCCCGCTGCAGGTTTAGGCTCTGTGCACACAGCGCCTTTATCAGGCCGGTACGCTCCACAACCCGTCTGAAGAACAACCACCCACTAAATAGATAGAATGACCATATACCCTGCAATGTAATCCGCCTCACTGTGCACATGGTCAGTCCTTTAACCGTTTCACGTTTATGAAGAGGCCACACGGTTAGAAGTGACCGCTCCGTTCTCCAGGCGGTTTCTGCTCGGAGTTCTCCCTGTCTCGGTTTCTGCAGCTTCTTCCTGTAGTAAAGTTGAGCGGGTCGCCGGCATCTACAAGACGTGGTGCGCACAGACCCTTATACTTATATCCAGAACACTGAGGACCACGGGAGCATTTTTCTTGCACACGTGAAGATTACGGAGGTGTGAATGAGACCCCACTCGTATCCAAGGTGCGGAGCTCCGAACAGTCATCGTTTCTGGAGCGTCACCGGCAGATCTCTTCTAGGAGATCACAGTGGATCCGGAGATCTCCAGCATTTCTCCATCTTTATGTCTCACTATATTGTGGCTGATATCAGCGACTCCACCCTTATAAATGTACAGAGGCCACAGGTGCAACACACCAGACCCCCTGACCACAACACCCCGGACACCCTGACCACCAGGGCACAACACCCCGGACCCCCTGACCACCAGGCGGTCCCTATGGGGGCTAATGGACTATGTTACTGGCGGAGAAAAGGATTTCTATAGAATCAGTAGGAAACACCCTGAAGGTTTCTCTTTGCGGCTTTTCTCCAGGATTTTCCTCACCCGTCATTTATCGCTTCTCATTATTGCCAGAATCCCAGTGGGTGAGGACGATCCCAGACAGCGCCCTCAATAGTGAAGTGCACCGAGGAACGCTGCAGACAATCAGTAGCTATAGATCGGCTGCAGACATCACATTCTATATGTAGGTATGGGCTGAGTGTGGGATGGAAATACTGAACAGCCCCTGCTGATCCCCCCCTAGTCCTCCATGCTGCTGGTCGGGTCCCACCAGGCTCCTTTCCCAGTACTGTTGGCATGTGACTGCTGCAGCCAATTCAGTGGCCATACCTGCTACCACCACTACTTGAATGGGAAAGGCACGAGCCAACAATGGAAGAAGAGAAGAAAGTAGCGGGGACCCGGTCAGCAGGACGGAGGAATGGAGGGGGGGGGATATCAGCAGCACGGAGGAATGGAGGGGGTATATCAGCAGCAGCA
The DNA here is from genome assembly GCF_046119375.1 of Phyllobates terribilis. Classification (NCBI taxonomy): domain Eukaryota; kingdom Metazoa; phylum Chordata; class Amphibia; order Anura; family Dendrobatidae; genus Phyllobates; species Phyllobates terribilis. Next base: position 725,622 of record NW_027363010.1, on the reverse strand, counting down.
CAGAGGAATGGAGGGGGGGTATCAGCAGCACGGAGGAATGGAGGGGGGGATATCAGCAGCACGGAGGAATGGAGGGGGGATATCAGCAGCAGCACGGAGGAATGGAGGGGGGGATATCAGCAGCAGCACGGAGGAATGGAGGGGGGAATATCAGCAGCAGCACGGTGGAATGAATGGAGGGGGGATATCAGCAGCAGCACAGAGGAATGGAGGGGGAGATATCAGCAGCAGCACGAAGGAATAGAGGGGGAGATATCAGCAGCAGCACGAAGGAATAGAGGGGGGATAGCAGCAGCACGGAGGAATGGAAGGGGGGATAGCAGCAGCACGGAGGAATGGAGGGGGGGTATCAGCAGCACGGAGGAATGGAGGGGGGATAGCAGCAGCAAGGAGGAATGGAGGGGGGGATAGCAGCAGCACGGAGGAATGGAGGGGGGATAGCAGCAGCACGGAGGAATGGAGGGGGGGATAGCAGCAGCACGGAGGAATGGAGGGGGGATAGCAGCAGCACGGAGGAATGGAGGGGGGATAGAAGCAGCACGGAGGAATGGAGGGGGGGATATCAGCAGCACGGAGGAATGGAAGGGGGATCAGCAGGAGAGAAGGTGCTGGGGAATATCTCATAGCACACTGGGACCTCACCAACACTAACATTAACGGCAGAAAATACCGTTGATAAAATATTCAGTTATCAGAAAATAATATAATAACATTGATACCCATCACTGGAGTGGACGTCCTCATGTGCCACGGCCACCGGGCCAGGAGGAACAGCAGGAGGGTCCTTCACCTCCTCGTGTCTATTACTCAGGGGCTACTCACATCTTATAGGGTCACATTGTAACCCGGAATATTAGGATCACAATGGCACAGAGCGACGCTGCAGCTAATCCCTGGTATATAACGATCACAATGGCACAGAGCGACGCTGCAGCTAATCCCTGGTATATAACGATCACAATGGCATAGAGCGACGCTGCAGCTAATCCCTGGTATATAACGATCACAATGGCACATAGCGACACTGCAGCTAATCCCTGGTATATAACGATCACAATGGCACAGAGCAACGCTGCAGCTAATCCCTGGTATATAACGATCGCAATGGCACAGAGCGACACTGCAGCTAATCCCTGGTATATAACTATCACAATGGCACAGAGCGACACTGCAGCTAATCCCTGGTATATAACGATCACAATGGCACAGAGCGACGCTGCAGATAATCCCTGGTATATAACATCACAATGGCACAGAGCGACACTGCAGCTAATCCCTGGTATATAACGATCACAATGGCACAGAGCGACGCTGCAGCTAATCCCTGGTATATAACGATCACAATGGCACATAGCGATGCTGCAGCTAATCCCTGGTATATAATGATCACAATGGAACATAGCGACGCTGCAGCTAATCACTAGGACTTGGTTACAATCCGCTTCTTACAGCCAATCCCAGCTGTAGAATACTGGCAGATCAGCAGGTGATCGAGTCTCCCCGGGCACAGTGAGCGGCACAAGTCTCCCGGGCACTGGCAGCGTTATCAGGGCAGGTGCCAGTCTCACCCCATCACCCCAGACACCACACACTATGGGCATCTCCTCCTGCCAGCTTCCCTGGCACTGCTGTGCCCCCATCTGACCAGTATGTGCCCACATCACACAGGACCCATCACCTGCTGCCAGTCCCGGATGCCATCGCCTCTGCCAGCAGCAATCAGCAGCCGGAGGCTTCTCAGCCTGGGACATGGGCTGCGGGCACGGGGCTGCTACTTACCTGAGCCCGCAGCAGCGGCCGGTGATGGATGGAGGCAGCGGTCAGGCTCTCCCCGGCTCCCTGACAGGAAGGGCGGCTCACTGACAGGATCTCTCCACGGAGTGTGGAGGAGACAAGGCGGCTGTGATCTCTGCTGCCCACAATCCCCAGCGTTATATCAGACTGCAAGAGCAGAGGAGAGCAACATTCCAGCCTGGAAAAGTCTGCCGCCACCTAGTGGCCAGCGACTGCACCCAGCAATTGTAATGGAAGCAACAGCAGAGATGACCCTCCACCTAGTGGCCAGCGACTTCACCTGCACGCTAGTATTGGCTGCAACAGCAGAGGTGCCCCGCCATCTAGCGGCCATGTGCGGTAATGTCGGCGCTGGACTTGCAGCGGAACATGGAGGGAAGGAGTGATGTGCTCTGCTGCTTGTCTGCTGGACCTTGTAGTTCTAATGGATGGGGAGGACATTGTCCCCAGGGTGTCCTGCACATTAGTAGATGGCTGCACCAGGTCCTGGGTCACATAGTCCTATTGCTTCCTCTTTGCTTTCCAACTTTCTTATTTTTTTTATTTGCAGTGTTTGCTGTAGTTTTTATCCTTACTATTTTGGGGTCCATACTGTGAAGATCTGAGATGGTGCATTTCAATAATTACTTAGGCAGGTTAATAATAATAATGATTTTTATTTATATAGCGCCAACATATTCCGCAGCACTTTACAATTAAGCGGGGACATGTACATACAATAAGTTCAATACACGGTAAGACAGTTTAAACTGTTACATGAGGAGTGAGGTCCCTGCTCCTAAGCTTACCATCTACAAGCAACACTATTTTATTCCTTACATCCATGGTAATACAGCAATTCCAGGTAAATGTCCAAAATACAATTGTCTCAGTCCACAAGATCCCCTCCCCGGGGAGGTAATTCCACTGCCTTTGTGCCAAGCGATACTCACTATCCCCCAACTTTTGGTTGGCCCACATATTTCGTATCTCCAGCAAGTATAGTCTGTAGTCACAGTCCACGATCCTCCATGTGACACATAAAACGATAGAAGCAAAGGTGCCCAGTAGCAACAGTCCTTTAAGAAAATGTATCAAATCCAGACAATGGATCACGGATCCCACAACTGTAGCACATTTATTCAGCTCAGGTGGTAGCTGATCTCTACGCCATAAGCCATCGATTCATCCATGGTCCAGATCCTCAGACTAGATACTATCCCTTCAACGACATTCCACCAACTCTAACCATGTGGCTTCTTTTCTCCTTCACTGGGATCAGCCCTCTGAATGGACAGAACTGCTCTCACCCTCCCCCCCAAAGCTAGTGGAGGTATTTTTCTCAGGTCAAACACATCACCTGGGTCTACATGTGAGACTCCCTGTGGTGACGGCTCCGCTGGATATACTTTCAACAGTCACACAATGGGCCTATTATAATGCCTCAATAATACTGCCATACAGTGGTCAAATTAATTCCACCAAACAATCCCTAAATACCCACCATATGAAACTCTAAAGAATAGTAACACATAATTACTAAAAACGACGATACAATAACTAAATAATGGCGCCATACAGTCCATAAGAAAATAATTCCATAAAGTGGTCAAATAATTCTGTCATAAAATAATACCGTACGGTGTTCAAAATGTTACATAGACTATAAAAATAGAAGCAATTACATTAGTATGAACAGAATTGTACAGTCCATAAAATGATGACACAAAGTTTCAGAATAATAGTATCCCTAGTGCCAAAAACTACTACCATATGCTGGCCAAATAATATAGCCACACAGTTCTATGGAAAATAGTGCAATACAATGCACAAAATAATTCTACCCCGCAGTCCATAAATACACGTCAGAAAGTCCCCAAATAATAGTGCTGTACAATACTGAAATACACCGGCCGAATAACTGTGCCATAGTCCTGACATCACACCGTAAAGTTTATTGTATTAAAGTTTTAAATATTAGTACAATACAAATCATTACCTAAAAATACTGTTATACCCTGGCCGAATAATTGATAAATTAATGTCCCAAATACTGCACAAACAGCATAAAACCTCCCATATCAGTGTCAGCTCCCATACTCCGGAGGGCCCAATTCCCAACAAAATAAGCAAAATGTTGTGGACCAGGGTCCTCTCTCTGTGGAAAAGCCGCAGCGTATTATAGCAGCAGGAAAGCGGATGGAAGTTTACAAAATGTAATCTGCACGCTGAAAATAAATGTCTCTGCTGATTTCATGCAGAAATTGTTTGCAATGTAGAATTAAAATCTGCATCATGTCAATGTATGTGACACATTTATGTGACGTCCCTTTAGCGTTTCCAAGCGTCTTCTGCCCATTAAACCCTAAAAGACGAACATCGCTCAAATGACGTGGATAGCATCCGAGTGCTGTGCATTCTCCTTACAAACTTTCACTCGAAGGGGCGAGTTTTATCTGCAAATCCGATGGAAAATGGATATATCCATGTTTTATCTTTGTGGACATTGTGAACATGACCATAAATTACAGCCCCAATTCCCAAAAAGTTGGGGCCGTGTGTAAAAATGGAAAGAAAACAAGAATGCAATGATTGGGAAATCTCTTATAGCCACATTTTATTCACAACAGAACATAGATCACAGATCAGAGGGTGAACATCAGACATTTTCCATTTCATTTGAAAAACTTACCTAATGTAGAAATTGACGGCAGCAACACAACTCAAAATCAGGTCATGGTCATGTCTACCACTGTGTGGCATCTCCTCTTCTTTGTACAGCAGTCAGTAAACCTCCGGGTAGTGAGGAGACCAATAGTTGGAGTTCTGGGAGAGGAACGTATGTACCTTCATCCATCCTGGTTAGGTGTATATGCCACTCCATCCATCCCGGTCAGTATATGCCCCCCTCCATCCATCCATCCTGGTGGGTATATCCCCCCCTCCATACTGGTGGGTATATGCCCCCCCTCCATCCATCCTGGTGGGTATATGCCCCCCTTCCATACTGGTGGGTATATGCCCCCCCTCCATCCATCCTGGTGGGTATATGCCCTTCCTCCATCCTGGTGGGTATATGCACCCTCCATCCTGGTGGGTATATGCCTCCTCCTCCATCCTGGTGGGTTTATGCCTCCTCCTCCATCCTGGTGGGTTTATGCCTCCTCCTCCATCCTGGTGGGTTTATGCCTCCTCCTCCATCCTGGTGGGTTTATGCCCCCATATATTCAATGCAAAGGAAAAAAAAAAAAAACAATAAACGCTTCTACTCACCTTCCACGTTCCCACGCAGCGCTGTGTCTGTGTTGCCTGAAGATGTCGGCAGTGATAACAGCAGAGAAGCTGAGATCACCGCACGGCGCCGCCACAGATACTCACTCGGGGCCTCCACTCCCAGGCATTTCCTCCCCGGCAGCTCCTGTCATGGCACGCTCTGACTGAGCAGTGCGTGCGACGACAGGGGGAATGTACAGCTTACACTGCAGGCTCCACAAAGATGGCTGCAATCTCCTCCCATGGCTGCGACCTGGACAGCCAAGGGGGCGTGCCCAGGTCACAGTTAGAGGCAGGAGGAGCTGCCTCTAATGTTAGAGATAGGGTCGGTGACAGACTACTGTCTCTTATGGCCAGGGCTGCCGTAAATGAGGTGTGTAAGAGCGCTTCTTACACCCCCCCCCCAAATAAAAATGGCAGCCCCTAGTGGCCAATGAAAAAATAAATAAATAAAAAACTAATAAAGTGGTACATTTAATTTTGCATTAAAAATAATTGATTACATAATTATTAATACAAAACATAAAATGGTGGCCCCTTCCCTGTAAGAATAGCACACGGCTCTTTTCACGTCTGGTTATTTCTCTAACAGGTAGAATATGCTCCGTTATAGACCGGGGACAGGTTTACAGCTCTATTTTTTGTGGACGATTGATCTGTAAATCAGAACTGAGACCGGTCCGATTTCCATCTGATTTGTAGATAAAGATCATCTATTGAAGTCAATGAGTCTGTCAGAAAAATGGCCAGAACGAACCATGTTGCCTGTACTGCTTGTTTTCCAGTGTCTATAGGCCGGGCAAGCGAGGCGAGGAAACCATTAGCTTTTTACTTTACATATAAAAAAATATGCCCCACTGAGGAGAGAAACTGACACACTGACCAAAATCAGATGAAAATGAGAAAAAAAACACTGATTAAAACCTGACATGTGAACGGGGCCTTAGGCCTTAATCAGATGACAGTGACTTATCGTATATGCAAAAATGTCTGAAAGTGGTCAGTTTTTATCTTCAGCGTTTCATCAGCTTTTCTTGTATGCAAAATAAATCCATAAATTGAGAAGCTTCTCCTCTGGTAACAGTGTTATCACAGACAGCACATGGATGGCAATGCCAGCTGTCAGCGATGTCATGGACCCATAGATCTGACTGGAGAATTCTCATCAACCACTAGGATAAAAAACGGACACTACGCGGTTTTCAACAAAAAAATGACATGTGGACGACTCCACAGATTATATTTTGTATGTGATCTATCCGTAACAAATATGGAGAGGACACAAACATGAAAAACAGACGTCTGAATGAGGCCAAAGATATATGTTTCCACACTGATAAGGGAGCGAGAAATATCTATTTCAGATTTGCCAATGAGTCCATGGCAGAAAATTCCAGTTAACCCCTTTATCACCTCAGGTTTTTCCGTTTTTGCGCTTTCATTTTTTGCTCCCCTTCTTCCCAGAGCCATAACTTTTTTATTTTTCTGTCAATATGGCGTAGTTACCAAGAATGTGTAGCTTCTATTTTATTTAAGTGGTGAAATCAAAATTCAAAGCTTGTAAAAAAAATAATCATTTTTCCGAGACCCGTAGCGTCTCCATTTTTCGTGATCTAGAGCCGGGTCAGGGGTTATTTTTTGCGCACTGAGCTGACATTTTTATTGATACCGTTTTGGTGTAGATATGATGTTATGATCGCCTGTTATTACATTTTAATGCAATGTTGCGGCGACCAAAACAACTTAATTTTGGAGTTTTGTTTTTTTTCTCGTTATACAGTTTACTGATGGAAGTCATTCTTTTTATATATTGATAGATCGGGCGATTCTAAATGCGGCGATACCAAACGTGTATTTTTGATTGTTTTATTTTGAATGGGGTAAAAGGGGGGTGATTTGAACTTTTAAATATTTTTTTTTACTTTTTACATGCTTCAATAGTCTCCTTATCAGACTAGAAGCTGTGATCTTCCGATCGCTTGTGTTACACAAATGGCCGCCTGAGGCAGCAGATGCGCAATTGAGACCTCAGTAGCCGAGATCTCAGGAGACATTTACTTGGTTTGGCTTTCTACTTCTTTATCTAACTGTATTGCCCTCTGTATCATCCAATCTGTATGGACTGCTCTGTACTCATATTGGACATCTATGCATTTAGTAGGGCTTAAGGGGATTATTGTGCTTGTTACCCATCAAATCTGTAGATGCGCTCACTAATTAGACTTTGTTTAGGGCAATTTTAAAGTATAATATTGATAACGTCCTGCACAGTGACAAGATTATGTTACAGGATTCTGGACAAATGTACAGTGCCAGTCATTCAAGGGTTAATTCTTTGGAACACTGAGAGAGACTTTCTAGCCAGTGAAACACCAGTAATGAACACCTGTGGTAACTACAGCAACTGTGCTGATGTCATAAACACATACATCTATGATATAGAAGATGATTCCGGAACCACAGGTCATTCAGCCGTATGAAGCGCCGTACTTGATGTGTCTGGAGACCTGGAGCTTCATCACTCCATAACCTGTAAGGGAGGAAGGGGATACGGCCTAGCCAGCCAGATCAGCCATACCGCCTAGCCAGCCAGATCAGCCATACCGCCTAGCCAGCCAGATCAGCCATACCGCCTAGCCAGCCAGATCAGCCATATCGCCTAGCCAGCCAGATCAAACTAACCCTAGCGATCAATGGGGTGACAGATGTTGCAGCCAGATCTCCCTCACGTCCAGTACTAGTTGCCTTCACCTTTATGTGTACGGCCTGGAGATGTCGCATTAGACTTCTCCATATGGCGCTCGCACAGGGCACCTACTTTGACCTTCTCCATTACTGTCTGTTTTCTGATGATGTAATGTGTAACTTGTGTGACTATGTGATGTCACTGCTATCATATCTATAGTGGATGTATATTATGTCTCACTGTAAATATGATACAATGTACAAATTCTAGTACAATTTGCTGTTACTTGTTGGCACTATCCTTCTAAGCCCGAGGGATGGGCAAGTCCTCCAGCCATGGTTCCCTAGAGGTTTCCTCCACAGGGGGTTTTCCTCTCCTGAGTGCTGACGGATGATTCTTCGTGAGTCGGAGGTTTGCCATTTTCAGTGTCTTTTTCATAGCAATTGGCTGATTCTAAATTTCAGACACTGAATGAAATAATATGATTTGTAATAAAATTTGGTCTACTTAACATTCACTAAAAGTGTTTTGTACATTTCTTTCACAATCTTGGGTTGGTGGGATTCTCTTGGGAATCAGGATCCAGCATCTATGATCAAGCCATGAAGCCGGATATGGAGTCAGAGCATTTTTAACCCTCTGCTTGAAGACAGAATGGAGCAGAAATGAAAAAGTGTTACTGCACAAGTAGCACAAGTTCACAATCTTCCTTGCATTCAGATAATGGAGGTGGCTGCTGCAGAAAAACATACCCACAGCATGATACTGCAACCACCATGTTTCACTGTGGGGATGGTGTTCTTGGGGTGATGAGCTGTTGGTTTGGTGCCAGACACAGCATTTACCTTGGTGGCCAAAAACTTCAATTTTGGTCTCATCTGACCACAGCACATTCCTCCATATATTTTGGGAGTCTCCAACATGTCTTTTGGCAAACTCAAATCGAGCCTTACAATTTTTAAGCAGAAGCTTTTTTTCTGCCCACTGAAAGAGACAACTATAGACTGGACAAGGGGATCAGAGGATGCCCGCAAGCTCGGACACTGAGTTTTCAGCTCCTGCAGTGTCAGTGTGTGCAGGGCTGAGGATTCAATATAGGCAGTGCTGTCAATCATCATAAGGGAAGGGGCAGAGAATGGTAATTAAGCGGGGGTGTAAATGGTTTGTTTGCATAAAAATATAATCTGTACCTAAAGTAGAATTTTTTTTATAGGGGCCAAGATTCCTATACAAATCCATAAATGATTTGAGTATTGGGGGTGACAGACTCCCTTTTAGAAACTGAGACCACCCCATTAACTGGTTGTAGAAAAAACATGAAAGGTGTGAAATAACCAGACAGGTAAATTACAAAAAAGGAGATAAACACGAATGGAAATTTTTTGAAAATGTGATCAGTTTATTTTTATTAAGCATAAAACACGTTTTCCTGGAATATCCCTGTGTTTCCAAATAAATACCAGTAACGCAGTGAAGGATGGACATGGTGGAACAGGTTTCTATTAAAGTGCTTGAGCATATATTATGGATGCACCAAAATTCTGTAGTATAATAAAGCCTGCATCTTGGAGGGTTTCGTCCATATCTGGAGTAATATTAATAAAAATGTGGAGTTGGTGCATCTCTAGTATACTGCTATATCACTAGTAACACAATGGGAAACACACAAAGCACTGTGTGCTGCCACCTAGACAGGGTAGCTGCTCAGCAGTGAGGGGTGCGGATTCGGCACAGATTGTCTATGATGACAGATATGTTGAGCTGTCCTCCACATTTATCTGATCGAAACTAGGGGGCTCCACAGCAAACAGTCTTAGCATATCTAGTTCTAGGGGATGCATGCAGCCGCTGACCACCAGGGAATGAAGAGGACCTCCAAAGTCAACAGTGCTGAGTTGCTGCAGAGTGCCCGCCGCTATATGTTGGCCAGATGCCCCCCACTCGGCCCAGTCCCACGCAGATTGTGTTCTCAGGTAGAGCTGAGGATCGCAACAGAAACATTTGTATCTCAATGATATCGCAATACGGTCTTCTATTTAAAAACATTATAAGAAAACTCACAAGCAAAAATACTTATTTTATATATATATAAACCTTTAAGCACAATGGATATTGATGCAAATCAAGGTATTTATTCAGACAATAAATTGTTCATGAGACAGATGTATGACCAACACTTCGGCCTCAGCCTTTATCAAGGTTTATCTAAAACAATACAAAAATGGGAAGAACTGTATAAAAAACGAAAATCCATCGTCTCATGATAAATCAAATTACAATCATATCTGAGAAAAAGAGGGGGGGTAACAAATAAGCCGACACTCAGCACATGAAAATATCTCATATAAATGAATACAAAGCGGTGCTTCATTCCAGAGTTAACCACTAAAGAGGAAAAATAAAAAATACACACGATTTAGTTAGGATTGTAACACATATATGCTTCAAGTGTAAAACAGCCTCCTTCAAAAGAGTAAAAAGGGGGGGACATACTATGAGGTCAGACGTATCACAGGTATCAAAAGAGCCAAAGCGTAATGACACCATATGGTGAGCCACAGAGCAATGGCCCTATATATTGCATTACAGCGTAATGGCCCAATATACGCCCTACAGTATATGCCCCTCATCCTTGTATATGCCCCATCCTGGTATATGGAATATGGTCCCCATCTTGGGTGGGTGTATATGCACCTCCATCCATCCATCCATGCATCCTAGCTAGGTGTAAATGCCCCTCCAGCCATCCATCCTGGATAGATGTATATTCTTTTCCATTCATCCATCCATCCATCCTCGGTAGGTGTATATTCCCCTCTATCCATCCATCCATCCATCCTGGGTAGGTGTATATGCCCCAACCATCCATCCTGGGTATGTGTATATGCCCCGCCATCCATCCATCCTGGGTAGGTGTATATGCCTCTCCATCCATCCATCCTGGGTAGGTGTATATGCCTCTCCATCCATCAATTCTGGGTAGTTGTAGATGCCCCTCCATCCATCAATCCATCCTGGGTAGATGTATTGGCCCCTCCATCCATCCTGGGTAGGTGTATATGCCCCTCCATCCATCCTGGGTAGGTGTATATGCCCCTCCATCCATCCTTTCTGGGTAGGCGTAGATGACTCTCCATCCATCCATCCTGGGTAGTTTATTCTAGTATGTGTTTATGCCCCTCCATCCATCCTGGTTAGGTGTAGATGACCCTCCATACATCTATGCTTGGTAGGAGTATATGCCCCTCCATCCATCCATGCAGGGTAGGAGTATATGCCCCTCTATCCATCCATGGTAGGAGAATATGCCCCTCCATTCATCCATCCTGGGTAGGTGTATATGCCCCTCCTTCCATCCATCCTGGGTAGGTGTATATGCCCCTCCATCCATCGATCGTAGGAAGGTGTATATGCCCCTCCATCCATCCATCCTGGGTAGGTGTATATGCCCCTCCATCCATCCATCCTGGATAGGTGTTTATTCCCCTACATCCATCCTGGGTAGGTGTATACACCCCCCCCATCCATCCAGGGTAGGTGTATATGCCCCTCCATCCATCCTGGGTAGCTTTAAATGCCCCTCCATCCATCCATCCTGAGTAGGTGTACATGCCCCTCCATCCATCCATCTTGAGTAGGTGTATAAGCCTCTCCATCCTTCCATCCTGAGTAGGTGTATATGCCCCTCCATCCATCCATCCTGGGTAGGTGTAAATGCCCCTCCATCCATCCATCCTGGGTAGGTGTATATGCCCCTCCATCCATCCATCCTGGGTAGGTGTATATGCCCCTCCATCCATCCATCCTGGGTAGGTGTATATGCCCCTCCATCCATCCATCCTGGGTAGGTGTATATGCCCCTCCATCCATCCATCCTGGGTAGGTGTATATGCCTCTCCATCCATCCATTCTAGGTAGGTGTAGATGCCCCTCCATTCATCCATCCTGGGTAGGTGTAAATGCCCCTCCATCCATCCATCCTGGGTAGGTGTATATGCCCCTCCATCCATCCATCCTGGGTAGGTGTATATGCCCCTCCATCCATCCATCCTGGGTAGGTGTATATGCCCCTCCATTCATCCATCCTTGGTCGGTGTAGATGCCCCTCCATCCATCCATGATGGATGTGGATACCCCTCCATCCATCCTTCCATCCATTATGGGTAGGTGTATATGCCCCTCCATCCATCCATCCATCCTGGGTAGCAGTATTTGCCCCTCCATCCATCCTGGGCAGGTGTATATACCCTTCCATCCATCCATCCTGGGTAGGTGTATATCCCCCTCCATTAATCCATCCTGGGTAGGTGTATATCCCCCTCCATCCATCCATCCTGGGTAGGTGTATATCCCCCTCCATCCATCCATCCTGGGTAGGTGTATATCCCCCTCCATCCATCCATCCTGGGTAGGTGTATATGCTCCTCCATCCATCCTGGGTAGGTGTATATGCCCCTCCATCCATCCATCCTGGGTAGGTATTTATGCCCCTCCATCCATCCATCCTTGGTAGGAGAATATGCCCCTTCATCCATAATGGGCAGGTGTACAGTACAGACCAAAAGTTTGGACACACCTTCTCATTTAAAGATTTTTCTGTATTTTCAGGACTATGAAAATTGTACATTCACACTGAAGGCATCAAAACTATGAATTAACACATGTGGAATTATATACTTAACAAAAAAGTGTGAAACAACTGAAAATATGTCTTATATTCTAGGTTCTTCAAAGTAGCCATCTTTTGCTTTGATGACTGCTTTGCACACTCTTGGTGAGTTTCAAGAGGTAATCACCAGAAATGGTCTTCCAACAATCTTGAAGGAGTTCCCAGAGATGCTTAGCACTTGTTGGCCCTTTTGCCTTCACTCTGCGGTCCAGCTCACCCCAAACCATCTCGATTGGGTTCAGTTCTGGTGACTGTGGAGGCCAGGTCATCTGGCGTAGCACCCCATCACTCCCCTTCTTGGTCAAATATCCCTTACACAGTCTGGAGGTGTGTTTGGGGTCATTGTCCTGTTGAAAAATAAATGATGGTCCAACTAAACGCAAACCGGATGGAATAGCATGCCGCTGCTGTGGTAGCCATGCTGGTACAGTATGCCTTCAATTTTGAATAAATCACCAACAGTGTCACCAGCAAAGCACCCCCACACCATCACACCTCCTCCTCCATGCTTCACAGTGGGAACCAGGCATGCAGAGTCCATCCGTTCACCTTTTCTGCATCGCTCAAAGACACAGTGGTTGAAACCAAAGATCTCAAATTTGGACTCATCAGACCAAAGCACAGATTTCCACTGGTCTAATATCCATTCCTTGTGTTCTTTAGCCCAAACAAGTCTCTTTTGCTTGTTGCCTGTCCTTAGCAGTGGTTTCCTAGCAGTTATTTTACCATGAAGGCCTGCTGCACAAAGTCTCCTCATAACAGTTGTTGAAGAGATGTGTCTGCTGCTAGAACTCTGTGTGGCATTGACCTGGTCTCTAATCTGAGCTGCTGTTAACCTGCGATTTCTGAGGCTGGTGACTCGGATAAACTTATCCTCAGAAGCAGAGGTGACTCTTGGTCTTACTTTCCTGGGGTGGTCCTCATGTGAGCCAGTTTCTTTGTAGTTCTTGATGGTTTTTGCAACTGCACTTGGGGACACTTTCAAAGTTTTCCCAATTTTTTGGACTGACTGACCTTCATTTCTTAAAGTAATGATGGCCACTCGTTTTTCTTTACTTAGCTCCTTTTTTCTTGCCATAATACAAATTCTAACAGTCTTTTCAGTAGGACTATCAGCTGTGTATCCACCAGACTTCTGCACAACACAGCTGATGGTCCCAACCCCATTTATAAGGCAAGAAATCCCACTTATTAAACCTGACAGGGCACACCTGTGAAGTGAAAACCATTTCCGGTGACTACCACTTGAAGCTCATCAAGAGAATGCCAAAAGTGTGCAAAGCAGTCATCAAAGCAAAAGGTGGCTACTTTGAAGGACCTAGAATATAAGACATATTTTCAGTTGTTTCACACTTTTTTGTTAAGTATACAATTCCACATGTGTTAATTCATAGTTTTGATGCCTTCAGTGTGAATGTACAATTTTCATAGCCATGAAAATACATAAAAATCTTTAAATGAGAAGGTGTGTCCAAACTTTTGGTCTGTACTGTATATGCCCCTTCATTCATCGATCCTGGGTAGCTGTATATGCCCCTCCATCCATCCTGGGTAGCTGTATATGCCCCTCCATCCATCCTGCGTAGGTGTATGTGCCCCTCCATCCATCCTGCGTAGATGTAAATGCCCCTCCATCCATCCTGGGTAGGTGTATATGCCCCTCCATCCATCCTGGGTAGGTGTATATGCCCCTCCATCCATCCTAGGTAGGTGTATGTGCCCCTCCATCCATCCTAGGTAGGTGTATGTGCCCCTCCATCCATCCTGGGTAGGTGTATGTGCCCCTCCATCCATCCTGCGTAGATGTAAATGCCCCTCCATCCATCCTGGGTAGGTGTATATGCCCCTCCATCCATCCTGGGTAGGTGTATATGCCCCTCCATCCATCCTAGGTAGGTTTATATGCCCCTCCATCCATCCTAGGTAGGTGTATCGGCCCCTCCATCCATCCATCCTGGGTAGCTGTATATGCCCCTCCAGCCATCCATCCATCCTGGGTAGGTGTATATGCCCCTTCATCCATTCTGGGTAGGCGTAGATGCCCCTCCATCCATCTATCCATCCTGGATAGTCTATTCTGGTAGGTGTATATGCCCCTCCATTCATCCTGGTTAGGTGTGTAGATGCCCCTCCATTCATCCATCCTGGTTAGGTGTAGATGCCCCTCCATCCATCCATCCATCCATCATGGGTAGTCTATTCTGGTAGGTGTATATGCCCCTCCATCCATCCTGGTTAGGCGTAGATGCCCCTCCATCCATCCATCCTGGTTAGGTGTAGATGCCCCTCCATCCATTCATCCTGGGTAGGTGTATATGCCCCTTCATCCATCCATCAATCCTGGGTAGGTGTAAATGCCCCTCCATCCATCCATGCTGGGTAGGTTTATATGTCACCCCATCCATCCATCCTGGGTAGATGTATATGCCCCTCCATCGATCCATCCATTCTGAGTAGGCGTATATGCCCCTCCATCGATCCATCAATTCTGAGTAGGCGTAGATGCCCCTCCATCCATCCATCCTGGGCAGGTGTAGATGCCCCTCCATCCATCCTGCGTAGGTGTATATGCCCCTCCATCCATCCATCCTGGGTAAATGCATATGCCCCTTCATCCATTCATCCATCCTGGGAAGGAGTAAATGCCCCTCTATCCATCCATCCATCCATCCTGGGTAGGAGTAAATGCCCCTCCATCCATCCATCCCTCCTGGGTAGGTGTAAATGCCCCTCCATCCATCCTGGGTAGGTGTAAATGCCCCTCCATCCATCCATCCTGGGTAGGTGTAAATGCCCCTCCATCCATCCATCCTGGGTAGGTTTAAATGTCCCTCCATCCATCCATCCATCCTGGGTAGGTGTAAATGCCCCTCCATCCATCCATCGTGGGTAGGTGTAAATGCCCCTCCATCCATCCATCCTGGGTAGGTGTAAATGCCGCTCCATCCATCCATCCAGGGTAGATGTGAATGCCCCTCCATCCATCCATGGTAGGTGTAAATGCCCCTCCAACCATCCATCGTGGGTAGGTGTAAATGCCCCTCCATCCATCCATCCTGGGTAGGTGTAAATGCCGCTCCATCCATCCATCCATCCAGGGTAGATGTGAATGCCCCTCCATCCATCCATCCATCCTGGGTAGGTGTATATGCCCCTCCATCCATCCATCCATCCAGGGTAGGTGTAAATGCCCCTCCATCAATCCATCCATCCTGGGTAGGTGTAAATGCTCCTCCATCCATCCTGGGTAGGTGTATATGCCCCTCCATCCATCCTAGGTAGGTGTATATGCCCCTCCATCCATCCTAGGTAGGTGTATAGGCCCCTCCATCCATCCATCCTGGGCAGGTGTAGATGCCCCTCCATCCATCCTGGGTAGGTGTATATGCCCCTCCATCCATCCATCCTGGGTAAATGCATATGCAACTTTATCCATCCATCCATCCTGGGTAGGAGTAAATGCCCCTCTATCCATCCATCCATCCATCCTGGGTAGGAGTAAATGCCCCTCCATCCATCCATCCCTCCTGGGTAGGTGTAAATGCCCCTCCATCCATCCTGGGTAGGTGTAAATGCCCCTCCATCCATCCATCCATCCATCCTGGGTAGGTGTAAATGCCCCTCCATCATCCATCCTGGGTAGGTTTAAATGTCCCTCCATCCATCCATCCATCCTGGGTAGGTGTAAATGCCCCTCCATCCATCCATCGTGGGTAGGTGTAAATACCCCTCCATCCATCCATCCTGGGTAGGTGTAAATGCCGCTCCATCCATCCATCCAGGGTAGCTGTGAATGCCCCTCCATCCATCCATCCATCCTGGGTAGGTGTATATGCCCCTCCATCCATCCATCCATCCAGGGTAGGTGTAAATGCCCCTCCATCCATCCATCCATCCTGGGTAGGTGTAAATGCTACTCCATCCATCCATCCCTCCTGGGTAGGAGTAAATGCCCCCCCATCCATCCATCACTCCTGGGTAGGTGTAAATGCCCCTCCATCCATCCATCCCTCCTGGGTAGGTGTAAATGCCCCTCCATCCATCCATCCATCCTGGGTAGGTGTAAATGCCCCTCCATCCATCCTGGGTAGGTGTATATGCCCCTCCATCCATCCTAGGTAGGTGTATATGCCCCTCCATCCATCCTAGGTAGGTGTATCGGCCCCTCCATCCATCCATCCTGGGTAGCTGTATATGCCCCTCCAGCCATCCATCCATCCTGGGTAGGTGTATATGCCCCTTCATCCATTCTGGGTAGGCGTAGATGCCCCTCCATCCATCCTGGGTAGTCTATTCTGGTAGGTGTATATGCCCCTCCATTCATCCTGGTTAGGTGTAGATGCCCCTCCATTCATCCATCCTGGTTAGTTGTAGATGCGCCTCCATCCATTCATCCTGGGTAGGTGTATATGCCCCTTCATCCATCCATCAATCCTGGGTAGGTGTAAATGCCCCTCCATCCATCCATGCTGGGTAGGTTTATATGTCACCCCATCCATCCATCCTGGGTAGATGTATATGCCCCTCCATCGATCCATCCATTCTGAGTAGGCGTATATGCCCCTCCATCGATCCATCCATTCTGAGTAGGCGTAGATGCCCCTCCATCCATCCATCCTGGGCAGGTGTAGATGCCCCTCCATCCATTGTGGGTAGGTGTAGATGCCCCTCCATCCATCCATCCTGGGTAAATACATATGCCCCTTCATCCATCCATCCATCCTGGGTAGGAGTAAATGCCCCTCTATCCATCCATCCATCCATCCTGGGTAGGAGTAAATGCCCCTCCATCCATCCATCCCTCCTGGGTAGGTGTAAATGCCACTCCATCCATCCTGGGTAGGTGTAAATGCCCCTCCATCCATCCATCCATCCATCCTGGGTAGGTGTAAATGCCCCTCCATCCATCCATCCTGGGTAGGTGTAAATGTCCCTCCATCCATCCATCCATCCTGGGTAGGTGTAAATGCCCCTCCATCCATCCATCCTGGGTAGGTGTAAATGCCCCTCCATCCATCCATCCATCCTGGGTAGGTGTACATGCCTCTAAATCCATCCATCCATCCATGGTAGGTGTAAATGCACCTCCACCCATCCATCTTGGGTAGGTGTAAATGCCCCTCCATCCATCCATCCTGGGTAGGTGTAAATGCCCGTCCATCCATCCATCCAGGGTAGGTGTGAATGCCCCTCCATCCATTCATCCATCCTGGGTAGGTGTATATGCCCCTCCATCCATCCAGGGTAGGTGTAAATGCCCCTCCATCCATCCATCCATTCTGGGTAGGTGTAAATGCTCCTCCATCCATCCATCCCTCCTGGGTAGGAGTAAATGCCCCTCCATCCATCCATCCCTCCTGGGTAGGTGTAAATGCCCCTCCATCCATCCATCCCTCCTGGGTAGGTGTAAATGCCCCTCCATCCATCCATCCTGGGTAGGTGTAAATGCCCTTCCATCCATCCATCCATCCTGGGTAGGTGTACATGCCCCTCCATCCATCCATCTATCCTGGGTAGGTGTACATGCCCCTCCATCCATACATCCATCCATGGTAGGTGTAAATGCCCCTCCATCCATCCATCCATCCTGGGTAGGTGTAAATGCCCCTCCATCCATCCATCCTGGGTAGGTGTAAATGCCCCTCCATCCATCCATCCTGGGTAGGTGTAAATGCCCCTCCATCCATCCATCCTGGGTAGGTGTATATGCCCCTCCATCCATCCATCCTGGGTAGTTTTATATGCCCCTCCATCCATCCTGGGTAGGTGTACATGCCCCTCCTCCATCCATCTATCCTGGGTAAGTGTATATGCCTCTCCATACATCCATTCTGGGTAGGTGTATATGCCCCTCCATCCATCCTAGATAGGTGTATATGCCCCTCCATTCATCCATCCTGGTTAGGTGTAGATGCCCCTCCATCCATCCATCCATCCATCCATCATGGGTAGTCTATTCTGGTAGGTGTATATGCCCCTCCATCCATCCTGGTTAGGCGTACATGCCCCTCCATCCATCCATCCTGGTTAGGTGTAGATGCCCCTCCATCCATTCATCCTGAGTAGGTGTATATGCCCCTTCATCCATCCATCAATCCTGGGTAGGTGTAAATGCCCCTCCATCCATCCATGCTGGGTAGGTTTATATGTCACCCCATCCATCCATCCTGGGTAGATGTATATGCCCCTCCATCGATCCATCCATTCTGAGTAGTCGTATATGCCCCTCCATCGATCCATCCATTCTGAGTAGGCGTAGGTACCCCTCCATCCATCCATCCTGGGCAGGTGTAGATGCCCCTCCATCCATCCTGGGTAGGTGTATATGCCCCTCCATCCATCCATCCTGGGTAAATGCATATGCCCCTTCATCCATCCATCCATCCTGGGTAGGAGTAAATGCCCCTCTATCCATCCATCCATCCATCCTGGGTAGGAGTAAATGCCCCTCCATCCATCCATCCCTCCTGGGTAGGTGTAAATGCCCCTCCATCCATCCTGGGTAGGTGTAAATGCCCCTCCATCCATCCATCCTGGGTAGGTGTAAATGCCCCTCCATCCATCCATCCTGGGTAGGTGTAAATGTCCCTCCATCCATCCATCCATCCTGGGTATGTGTAAATGCCCCTCCATCCATCCATCCTGGGTAGGTGTAAATGCCCCTCCATCCATCCATCCATCCTGGGTAGGTGTACATGCCTCTAAATCCATCCATCCATCCATGGTAGGTGTAAATGCCCCTCCACCCATCCATCCTGGGTAGGTGTAAATGCCCCTCCATCCATCCATCCTGGGTAGGTGTAAATGCCCCTCCATCCATCCATCCAGGGTTGGTGTGAATGCCCCTCCATCCATCCATCCATCCTGGGTAGGTGTATATGCCCCTTCATCCATCCATCAATCCTGGGTAGGTGTAAATGCCTCTCCATCCATCCATGCTGGGTAGGTTTATATGTCACCCCATCCATCCATCCTGGGTAGATGTATATGCCCCTCCATCGATCCATCCATTCTGAGTAGTCGTATATGCCCCTCCATCGATCCATCCATTCTGAGTAGGCGTAGATACCCCTCCATCCATCCATCCTGGGCAGGTGTAGATGCCCCTCCATCCATCCTGGGTAGGTGTATATGCCCCTCCATCCATCCATCCTGGGTAAATGCATATGCCCCTTCATCCATCCATCCATCCTGGGTAGGAGTAAATGCCCCTCTATCCATCCATCCATCCATCCTGGGTAGGAGTAAATGCCCCTCCATCCATCCATCCCTCCTGGGTAGGTGTAAATGCCCCTCCATCCATCCTGGCTAGGTGTAAATGCCCCTCCATCCATCCATCCTGGGTAGGTGTAAATGCCCCTCCATCCATCCATCCTGGGTAGGTGTAAATGTCCCTCCATCCATCCATCCATCCTGGGTATGTGTAAATGCCCCTCCATCCATCCATCCTGAGTAGGTGTAAATGCCCCTCCATCCATCCATCCATCCTGGGTAGGTGTACATGCCTCTAAATCCATCCATCCATCCATGGTAGGTGTAAATGCCCCTCCACCCATCCATCCTGGGTAGGTGTAAATGCCCCTCCATCCATCCATCCTGGGTAGGTGTAAATGCCCCTCCATCCATCCATCCAGGGTTGGTGTGAATGCCCCTCCATCCATCCATCCATTCTGGGTAGGTGTATATGCCCCTCCATCCATCCATCCATCCAGGGTAGGTGTAAATGCCCCTCCATCCATCCATCCATCCTGGGTAGGTGTAAATGCTCCTCCATCCATCCATCCCTCCTGGGTAGGAGTAAATGCCCATCCATCCATCCATCCCTCCTGGGTAGGTGTAAATGCCCCTCCATCCATCCATCCCTCCTGGGTAGGTGTAAATGCCCCTCCATCCATCCTTCCTGGGTAGGTGTAAATGCCCCTCCATCCATCCTGGGTAGGTGTATATGCCCCTCCATCCATCCTAGATAGGTGTATATGCCCTTCCATCCATCGTAGGTAGGTGTTTCGGCCCCTCCATCCATCCATCCTGGGTAGCTGTATATGCCCCTCCAGCCATCCATCCATCCTGGGTAGGTGTATATGCCCCTTCATCCATTCTGGGTAGGCGTAGATGCCCCTCCATCCATCCATCCATCCTGGGTAGTCTATTCTGGTAGGTGTATATGCCCCTCCATCCATCCTGGTTAGGTGTAGATGCCCCTCCATTCATCCATCCTGGTTAGGTGTAGATGCACCTCCATCCATTCATCCTGGGTAGGTGTATAAGCCCCTTCATCCATCCGTCAATCCTGGGTAGGTGTAAATGCCCCTCCATCCATCCATGCTGGGTAGGGTTATATGTCACCCCATCCATCCACCCTGGGTAGATGTATATGCCCCTCCATCGATCCATCCATTCTGAGTAGTCGTATATGTCCCTCCATCGATCCATCCATTCTGAGTAGGCGTAGATGCCCCTCCATCCATCCATCCTGGGCAGGTGTAGATGTCCCTCCATCCATCCTGGGTAGGTGTATATGCCCCTCCATCCATCCATCCTGGATAAATGCATATGCCCCTTCATCCATCCATCCATCCTGGGTAGAAGTAAATGCACCTCTATCCATCCATCCATCCATCCTGGGTAGGAGTAAATGCCCCTCCATCCATCCATCCCTCCTGGGTAGGTGTAAATGCCCCTCCATCCATCCTGGGTAGGTGTAAATGCCCCTCCATCCATCCATCCATCCTGGGTAGGTGTAAATGCCCCTCCATCCATCCATCCTGGGTAGGTGTAAATGTCCCTCCATCCATCCATCCATCCAGGGTAGGTGTAAATGCCCCTCCATCCATCCATCCTGGGTAGGTGTAAATGCCCCTCCATCCATCCATCCATCCATCCTGGGTAGGTGTACATGCCTCTAAATCCATCTATCCATCCATGGTAGGTGTAAATGCCCCTCCACCCATCCATCTTGGGTAGGTGTAAATGCCCCTCCATCCATCCATCCTGGGTAGGTGTAAATGCCCGTCCATCCATCCATCCAGGGTAGGTGTGAATGCCCCTCCATCCATCCATCCATCCTGGGTAGGTGTATATGCCCCTCCAACCATCCATCCATCCATCCAGGGTAGGTGTAAATGCCCCTCCATCCATCCATCCATCCTGGGTAGGTGTAAATGCTCCTCCATCCATCCATCCCTCCTGGGTAGGAGTAAATGCCCCTCCATCCATCCATCCCTCCTGGGTAGGTGTAAATGCCCCTCCATCCATCCATCCCTCCTGGGTAGGTGTAAATGCCCCTCCATCCATCCATCCTGGGTAGGTGTAAATGCCCCTCCATCCATCCATCCATCCATCCTGGGTAGGTGTACATGCCCCTCCATCCATCCATCTATCCTGGGTAGGTGTACATGCCCCTCCATCCATACATGGTAGGTGTAAATGCCCCTCCATCCATCCATCCATCCTGGGTAGGTGTAAATGCCCCTCCATCCATCCATCCTGGGTAGGTGTAAATGCCCCTCCATCCATCCATCCTGGATAGGTGGATATGCCCCTCCATCCATCCTGGTTAGGTGTAGATGCCCCTCCATTCATCCATCCTGGTTAGGTGTAGATGCGCCTCCATCCATTCATCCTGGGTAGGTGTATAAGCCCCTTCATCCATCCATCAATCCTGGGTAGGTGTAAATGCCCCTCCATCCATCCATGCTGGGTAGGTTTATATGTCACCCCATCCATCCATCCTGGGTAGATGTATATGCCCCTCCATCGATCCATCCATTTTGAGTAGGCGTATATGTCCCTCCATCGATCCATCCATTCTGAGTAGGCGTAGATGCCCCTCCATCCATCCATCCTGGACAGGTGTAGATGCCCCTCCATCCATCCTGGGTAGGTGTATATGCCCCTCCATCCATTCATCCTGGATAAATGCATATGCCCCTTCATCCATCCATCCATCCTGGGTAGGAGTAAATGCCTCTCTATCCATCCATCCATCCATCCTGGGTAAGTGTAAATGCCCCTCCATCCATCCTGGGTAGGTGTAAATGCCCCTCCATCCATCCATCCTGGGTAGGTGTAAATGCCCCTCCATCCATCCATCCTGGGTAGGTGTAAATGCCCCTCCATCCATCCATCCATCCATCCTGGGTAGGTGTACATGCCTCTAAATCCATCCATCCATCCATGGTAGGTGTAAATGCCCCTCCACCCATCCATCTTGGGTAGGTGTAAATGCCCCTCCATCCATCCATCCTGGGTAGGTGTAAATGCCCGTCCATCCATCCAGGGTAGGTGTGAATGCCCCTCCATCCATCCATCCATCCTGGGTAGGTGTATATGCCCCTCCATCCATCCATCCATCCATCCATCCAGGGTAGGTGTAAATGCCCCTCCATCCATCCATCCATCCTGGGTAGGTGTAAATGCTCCTCCATCCATCCATCCCTCCTGGGTAGGAGTAAATGCCCCTCCATCCATCCATCCCTCCTGGGTAGGTGTAAATGCCCCTCCATCCATCCATCCCTCCTGGGTAGGTGTAAATGCCCCTCCATCCATCCATCCTGGGTAGGTGTAAATGCCCCTCCATCCTTCCATCCATCCTGGGTAGGTGTACATGCCCCTCCATCCATCCATCTATCCTGGGTAGGTGTACATGCCCCTCCATCCATACATCCATCCATGGTAGGTGTAAATGCCCCTCCATCCATCCATCCATCCTGGGTAGGTGTAAATGCCCCTCCATCCATCCATCCTGGGTAGGTGTAAATGCCCCTCCATCCATCCATCCTGGATAGGTGTATATGCCCCTCCATCCATCCATCCTGGGTAGGTGTATATGCCCCTCCATCCATCCTGGGTAGGTGTACATGCCCCTCCTCCTTCCATCTATCCTGGGTAGGTGTATATGCCTCTCCATACATCCATTCTGGGTAGGTGTATATGCCCCTCCATCCATCCTTGATAGGTGTATATGCCCCTCCATCCATCCTGGGTAGGATTATCTGCCCCTCCATCTTTCCTGGGTAGGTGTATATGCCCCTCCATCCATCCATCCTGTGTAGGTGTAAATGCCCCTCCATCCCTTCATCCATCCTTGGTAGGTGTAAATGCCCCTCCATCCATCCTTCCTGGGTAGGTGTAAATGCCCCTGCATCCATCCATCCTGCGTAGGTGTTAATGCCCCTCCATCCATCCATCCATCCTGGGTATGTGTATATGCCCCTCAATCCATCCTGGTTAGGTGTATATGCCTCTCCATCCATCCATTCTGGGTAGGTGTATATGCCCCTCCATCCATCCATCCTGGGCAAGTGTATATGCCCCTCCATCCATCCATCCTGAGTAGGTGTATATGTACCTCCATCTATCCTGGTTAGTTGTATATGTCCTTCCATCCATCCCGGTCAGTATATGCCCCCCTCCATCCATCCATCCTGGTGGGTATATCCCCCACTCCATACTGGTGGGTATATGCCCCCCTCCATCCTGGCTTGTATATGCCCCCCCTACATCCATCATGGTGGGTATATGCCCCCCCTTCATCCATCCTGGTGGGTATATGCCCCCCCTCCATACTAGTGGGTATATGCCCCCCCCCCCCATCCATCCTGGTGGGTATATGCCCTTCCTCCATCCTGGTGGGTATATGCCCCCTCCTCCATCCTGGTGGGTTTATGCCTCCTCCTCCATCCTGGTGGGTTTATGCCTCCTCCTCCATCCTGGTGGGTTTATGCCCCCATATATTCAATGCAAAGGAAAAAAAAAAAAAAACAATAAACGCTTCTACTCACCTTCCACGTTCCCACGCAGCGCTGTGTCTGTGTTGCCTGAAGATGTCGGCGGTGATAACAGCAGAGAAGCTGAGATCACCGCACGGCGCCGCCGCCGCAGATACTCACTCGGGACGTCCACTCCCAGGCATTTCCTCCCCGGCAGCTCCTGTCATGGCACGCTCTGACTGAGCAGTGCGTGCGACGACAGGGGGAATGTACAGCTTACACTGCAGGCTCCACAAAGATGGCTGCAATCTCCTCCCACGGCTGCGACCTGAACAGCCAAGGGGGCGTGCCCAGGTCACAGTTAGAGGCTGGAGGAGCGGCCTCTAATCTTAGAGATAGGGTCGGTGACAGACTACTGTCTCTTATGGCCAGGGCTGCCGTAAATGAGGTGTGTAAGAGCGCTTCTTACACAACCCCCAAATAAAAATGGCAGCCCCCAGTGGCCAATGTAAAAATAAATAACTAAAAAACTAATAAAGTGGGACATTTAATTTTGTATTAAAAATAATTGATTACATAATTATTAATACAAAACATAAAATGGTGGCCCCTTCCCTGTAAGAATAGCACATGGCTCTTTTCACGTCTGGTTATTTCTCTAACAGGTAGAATATGCTCCGTTATAGACCGGGGACAGGTTTACAGCTCTATTTTTTGTGGACGATTGATCTGTAAATCAGAACTGAGACCGGTCCGATTTCCATCCGATTTGTAGATAAAGATCATCTATTGAAGTCAATGAGTCTGTCAGAAAAATGGCCAGAACCAACCATGTTGCCTGTACTGCTTGTTCTCCAGTGTCTATAGGCCGGGCAAGCGAGGCTAGGAAACCTTTAGCTTTTTACTTTACATATAAAAAAATATGCCCCACTGAGGAGAAAAACTGACACCCTGACCAAAATCAGATGAAAATGAGAAAAAAACACTGATTAAAACCTGACATGTGAACGGGGCCTTAGGCCTTAATCAGATGTCAGTGACTTATCGTATATGCAAAAAATGTCTGAAAGTGGTCAGTTTTTATCTTCAGCGTTTCATCAGCTTTTCTTGTATGCAAAATAAATCCATAAATTGAGAAGCTTCTCCTCTGGTAACAGTGTTATCACAGACAGCACATGGATGGCAATGCCAGCTGTCAGCGATGTCATGGACCCATAGATCTGACTGGAGAATTTTCATCAACCACTAGGAT
Source organism: Phyllobates terribilis (assembly GCF_046119375.1). Classification (NCBI taxonomy): domain Eukaryota; kingdom Metazoa; phylum Chordata; class Amphibia; order Anura; family Dendrobatidae; genus Phyllobates; species Phyllobates terribilis. The sequence continues at coordinate 700,258 of NW_027363010.1, read as the reverse complement.
AAAAAACGGACACTACGCGGTTTTCAACAAAAAAAATGACATGTGGACGACTACAGATTATATTGTGTATGTGATCTATCCGTAACAAATATGGAGAGGACACAAACATGAAAAACAGACGTCTGAATGAGGCCAAAGATATATGTTTCCACACTGATAAGGGAGCGAGAAATATCTATTTCAGATTTGCCAATGAGTCCATGGCAGAAAATTCCAGTTAACCCCTTTATCACCTCAGGTTTTTCCGCTTTCATTTTTTGCTCCCCTTCTTCCCAGAGCCATAACTTTTCTATTTTTCCGTCAATATGGCCATGTGAGGGCTTGTTTTATTGTGGGATGAGTTATTCTTTTGAACACCACCATTGATTTTACCATATTGTGCACTGGAAAATGGGAAAAATATCCAAGTGCAGTGAAATGGCAAAAAAAGTGCAATTCCACAAAAGGTTTTTTTTTACCATGTTCAGTAAATGCTAACACTGACCGGCCATTATGATTCTCCAGGTCATTACGAGTTCGTAGTTACCAAACATGTGGAGCATCTATTTTATTTAAGTGGTGAAATCAAAATTCAAAGCTTGTAAAAAAAAATAATAATTTTTCCGAGACCCGTAGCGTCTCCATTTTTCGTGATCTAGAGCCGGGTCAGGGGTTATTTTTTGCGCACTGAGCTGACATTTTTATTGATACCGTTTTGGTGTAGATATGATGTTATGATCGCCTGTTATTACATTTTAATGCAATGTTGCGGCGACCAAAACAACTTAATTCTGGAGTTTTGTTTTTTTTCTCGTTATACAGTTTACTGATGGAAGTCATTCTTTTTATATATTGATAGATCGGGCGATTCTAAATGCGGCGATACCAAACGTGTATTTTTGATTGTTTTATTTTGAATGGGGTAAAAGGGGGGTGATTTGAACTTTTAAATATTTTTTTTTTACTTTTTACATGCTTCAATAGTCTCCTTAGCAGACTAGAAGCTGTGATCTTCCGATCGCTTGTGTTACACAAATGGCCGCCTGAGGCAGCAGATGCGCAATTGAGACCTCAGTAGCCGAGATCTCAGGAGACATTTACTTGGTTTGGCTTTCTACTTCTTTATCTAACTGTATTGCCCTCTATATCATCCATTCTGTATGGACTGCCCTGTACTCATATTGGACATTTATGCATTTAGTAGGGCTTAAGGGGATTATTGTGCTTGTTACCCATCAAATCTGTAGATGCGATCACTAATTAGACTTTGTTTAAGGGAATTTTAAAGTATAATATTGATAACGGTCCTGCACAGTGATAAGATTATGTTACAGGATTCTGGACAAATGTACAATGCCAGTCATTCAAGGGTTAATTCTTTGGAACACTGAGAGAGACTTTCTAGCCAGTGAAACACCAGTAATGAACACCTGTGGTAACTACGGCAACTGTGCTGATGTCATAAACACATACATCTATGATATAAAAGATGATTCCGGAACCACAGGTCATTCAGCCGTATGAAGCGCCATACTTGATGTGTCTGGAGACCTGGAGCTTCATCACTCCATAACCTGTAAGGGAGGAAGGGGATACGGCCTAGCCAGCCAGATCAGCCATACCGCCTAGCCAGCCAGATCAGCCATACCGCCTAGCCAGCCAGATCAGCCATACCGCCTAGCCAGCCAGATCAGCCGTACCGCCTAGCCAGCCAGATCAAACTAACCCTAGCGATCAATGGGGTGACAGATGTTGCAGCCAGATCTCCCTCACGTCCGGTACTAGTTGCCTTCACCTTTATGTGTACGGCCTGGAGATGTCGCATTAGACTTCTCCATATGGTGCTCGCACAGGGCACCTACTTTGACCTTCTCCATTACTGTCTGTTTTCTGATGATGTAATGTGTAACTTGTGTGACTATGTGATGTCACTGCTATCATATCTATAGTGGATGTATATTATGTCTCACTGTAAATATGATACAATGTACAAATTCTAGTACAATTTGCTGTTACTTGTTGGCACTATCCTTCTAAGCCCGAGGGATGGGCAAGTCCTCCAGCCATGGTTCCCTAGAGGTTTCCTCCACAGGGGGTTTTCCTCTCCTGAGTGCTGACGGATGATTCTTCGTGAGTCGGAGGTTTGCCATTTTCAGTGTCTTTTTCATAGCAATTGGCTGATTCTAAATTTCAGACACTGAATGAAATAATATGATTTGTAATAAAATTTGGTCTATTTAACATTCACTAAAAGTGTTTTGTGCATTTCTTTCACAATCTTGGGTTGGTGGGATTTTCTTGGGAATCAGGATCCAGCATCTATGATCAAGCCATGAAGCCGGATATGGAGTCAGAGCATTGTTAACCCTGTGCTTGAAGACAGAATGGAGCAGAAATAACAAAGTGTTACTGCACAAGTAGCACAAGTTCACAATCTTCCTTGCATTCAGATAATGGAGGTGGCTGCTGCAGAAAAACATACACACAGCATGATACTGCAACCACCATGTTTCACTGTGGGGATGGTGTTCTTGGGGTGATGAGCTGTTGGTTTGGTGCCAGACATAGCATTTACCTTGGTGGCCAAAAACTTCAATTTTGGTCTCATCTGACCACAGCACATTCCTCCATATATTTTGGGAGTCTCCCACATGTCTTTTGGCAAACTCAAATCGAGACTTACAATTTTTAAGTAAAGCTTTTTTCTGCCCACTGAACGAGACAACTGCAGACTGGACAAGGGGATCAGAGGATGCCCGCAAGCTCGGACACTGAGTTTTCAGCTCCTGCAGTGTCAGTGAGTGCAGGGCTGAGGATTCAATATAGGCAGTGCTGTCAATCATCGTAAGGGGAGGGGCAGAGGATGGTAATTAAGCGTGGGGTGTAAATGCTGTTTTTGCATAAAAATATCTGTACCTAAAGTATATTTTTTTTATAGGGGCCAAGATTCCTATACAAATCCATAAATGATTTGAGTATTGGGGTGACAGACTCCCTTTAAGAAACTGAGACCACCCCATTAACTGGTTGTACAAAAAACATGAAAAGTGTGAATTAACCAGACAGATAAATTACAAAAAAGGAGATAAATACCAATGGAAATTCTCTGAAAATGTGATCAGTTTATTTTTATTAAGCATAAAACACGTTTTCCTGGAATATCCCTGTGTTTCCAAATAAATACCAGTAACGCAGTGAAGGATGGACATGGTGGAACAGGTTTCTATTAAAGTGCTTGAGCATATATTATGGATGCACCAAAATTCTGTAGTATAATAAAGCCTGCATCTTGGAGGGTTTCGTCCATATCTGGAGTAATATTAATAAAAATGTGGAGTTGGTGCATCCCTAGTATACTGCTATATCACTAGTAACACAATGGGACACACACAAAGCACTGTGTGCTGCCACCTAGACAGGGTAGCTGCTCAGCAGTGAGGGGTGCAGATTCGGCACAGATTGTCTATGATGACAGATATGTTGAGCTGTCCTCCACATTTATCTGATAGAAACTAAAGGGCTCCACAGCAAACAGTCTTAGCATATCCAGTTCTAGGGGATGCATGCAGCCGCTGATCACCAGGTAATGAAGAGGACCTCCAAAGTCAACAGTGCTGAGTTGCTGCAGAGTGCCCGCCGCTATATGTTGGCCAGATGCCCCCCACTCGGCCCAGTCCCACGCAGATTGTGTTCTCAGGTAGAGCTGAGGATCGCAACAGAAACATTTGTATCTCAATGATATCGCAATACGGTCTTCTATTTAAAAACATTATAAGAAAACTCACAAGCAAAAATACTTATTTTATATATATAAACCTTTAGGCACAATGGATATTGATGCAAATCAAGGTATTTATTCAGACAATAAATTGTTCATGAGACAGATGTATGACCAACACTTCAGCCTCAGCCTTTATCAAGGTTTATCTAAAACAATACAAAAATGGGAAGAACTGTATAAAAAACGAAAATCCATCGTCTCATGATAAATCAAATTACAATCATATCTGAGAAAAAGAGGGGGGGTAACAAATAAGCCGACACTCAGCACATGAAAATATCTCATATAAATGAATACAAAGCGGTGCTTCATTCCAGAGTTAACCACTAAAGAGGAAAAATAAAAAAATATACACGATTTAGTTATGGATTGTAACACATATATGCTTCAAGTGTAAAACAGCCTCCGTCAAAAGAGTAAAAAGGGGGGGACATACTATGAGGTCAGACGTATCAAAGGTATCAAAAGAGCCAAAGCGTAATGACACCATATGGTGAGCCACAGAACAATGGCCCTATATATTGCATTACAGCGTAACGGCCCAATATATGCCCTACAGTATATGCCCCTCATCCTTGTATATGCCCCATCCTGGTATATGGAATATGGTCCCCATCCTGGGTAGGTGTAGATGCCCCTCCATCCATCCATCCATCCAGGGTAGGTGTATATGCCCCTCCATCCATCCTGGGCAGGTGTATATGCCCCTCCATCCATCCATCCTGGGTAGGTGTATATCCCCTTCCATACATCCATCCTGGGTAGGTGTATATCCCCCTCCATCCATCCATCCAGGGTAGGTGTATATCCCCCTCCATCCATCCATCCTGGGTAGGTGTATATCCCACTCCATCCATCCATCCTGGGTAGGTGTATATCCCCCTCCATCCATCCATCCTGGGTAGGTGTATATGCCCCTCCATCCATCCATCCTGGGTAGGTGTATATCCCCCTCCATCCATCCATCCTGGGTAGGTGTATATCCCCCTCCATCCTCGGTAGGTGTATATCCCCCTCCATCCATCCATCCTAGGTAGGTGTATATCCCCCTCCATCCATCCATCCTAGGTAGGTGTATATGCCCCTCCATCCATCCATCCATCCTGGGTAGGTGTATATGCCCCTTCATCCATCCATCCTGGGTAGGTGTAGATGCCCCTCCATCCATCCATCCATCCTAGGTAGTCTATTCTGGTAGGTGTATATGCCCCTCCATCCATCCTGGTTAGGTGAAAATGCCCCTTCATCCATCCACCCTGGTTAGGTATAGATGCCCTTCCATCCATCCACCCTGGGTAGGTGTAGATGCCCCTCCATCCATCCATCCTGGGTAGGTGTATATTCCCCTCCACCCATCCATCCTAGGTAGGTGTATATTCCCCTCCACCCATCCTAGGTAGGTGTATATTCCCCTCCATCCATCCATCCTGGGTAGGTGTATATGCCCCTCCATCCATCCATCCTGGGTAGGTGTATATGCTTCTCCATCCATCCATCCTGGGTAGGTGTATATGCCCCATCATCCATACATTCTGGGTAGGCGTGGATGCCCCTCCATCCATCCTGGGTAGTCTATTCTGGTAGGTGTATATGCCCCTCCATCCATCCTCGTTAGGTATAGATGCCCCTCCATCCATCCACCCTCGGTAGGTGTAGATGCCCCTCCATCCATCCATCCTGGGTAGGTGTATATTCCCCTCCATCCATCCATCCTGGGTAGGTGTATATTCCCCTCCAACCATCCTGGGTAGGTGTATATGCCCCTCCATCCATCCATCCTGGGTAGGTGTATATGCCCCTCCATCCATCCATCCTGGGTAGGTGTAGATGCTTCTCCATCCATCCTGGGTAGGTGTAGATGCCCCTCCATCCATAACTCCATCCTGGGTAGGTGTATCGGCCCCTCCATCTATCCTGGGTAGGTGTATATGCCCCTCCATCCATCCTGGGTAGGTGTATATGTCCCTCCATCCATCCTGGGTAGGTGTATATGCTCCTCCATCCATCCTGGGTAGGTGTATATGCCCCTCCATCCATCCTGGATAAGTATATATGCTCCATCATCTATCCATCCTGGTTAGGTGTAGATGCCCCTTTATCAATCCATCCATCCTGGGTAGGAGTATATGCCCCTCCATCCATCCTTGGTAGAAGAATATGCCCCTCCATCCATCCTAGGTAGGAGAATATGCCCCTCCATCCATCCATCCTGGGTAGGTGTATGTGCCCCTCCATCTATCCATCCTGGGTAGGTGTATATGCCCCTCCATCCATCGATCCTGGGTAGGTGTATATGCCCCTCCATCCATCCATCCTGGGTCGGTGTATGTGCCCCTCCATCCATCCATCCTGGGAAGGTGTGTATGCCCCTCCATCCATCCATCCATCCTGGGAAGGTGTGTATGCCCCTCCATCCATCCATCCATCCTGGGAAGGTGTGTATGCCCCTCCATCCATCCATCCATCCTAGGTAAGTGTATATGCCCCTCCATCCATCCATCCTGGGTAGGTGTATATGCCCCTCCATCCATCCATCCTGGTTAGGTGTATATGCCCCTCCATCCATCCATCCTGGGTAGGTGTATATGCCCCTCCATCCATCCATCCTGGGTAGGTGTATATGCCCCTCCATCCATCCATCCTGGGTAGGTGTATATGCCCCTCCATCCATCCATCCTGGGAAGGTGTATATGCCCCTCCATTCATCCAGCCTGGGAAGGTGTATATGCCCCTTCATCCATCCTGGGTAGGTGTATATGCCCCCTCCCTCTATTCTGGTGAGTATATGCCACATCTCCATCCTGGTGGGTATATGCCACCTCTCCATCCTGGTGGGTATATGCCCCCCCTCCATCCATCCTGGTGGGTATATGCCCCCCCTCCATCCATCCTGGTGGGTATATGCCCCCTCCATCCATCCTGGTGGGTATATGCCCCCGTCCATCCATCCTGGTGGGTATATGCCCCCCTCCATCCTTGTTGGTATATGCCCCACCTTCATCCTTGTGGGTATACACCCCCCCTCCATCCTTGTGGGTGTATGCCCCCCCTCCATCCATCCTGGTGGATATATGCCCCCTTCATCCATCCTGGTGGGTAAATGGCCCCCTTCATTGGTGGGTATATGCACACTCCCTACATCCTGGTGGGTATATGCCTCTTCCATCCATCCTGGTGGGTATATGCCTCCAACTCCACCCTTGTGTGTATATGCCCCCATATATTCACTGCAAAGGAAAAAAAAAAACAAAAAACAATAAACGCTTCTACTCACCTTCCACGTTCCCACGCAGCGCTGTGTCTGTGTTGCCTGAAGATGTCGGCAGTGATAACAGCAGAGAAGCTGAGATCACCGCACGGCGCCGCCGCAGATACTCACTCGGGACGTCCACTCCCAGGCATTTCCTCCCCGGCAGCTCCTGTCATGGCACGCTCTGACTGAGCAGTGCGTGCGATGACAGGGGGAATGTACAGCTTACACTGCAGGCTCCACAAAGATGGCTGCAATCTCCTCCCACGGCTGCGACCTGAACAGCCAAGGGTACGTGCCCAGGTCACAGCTAGAGGCAGGAGGAGCGGCCTCTAATGTTAGAGATAGGGTCGGTGACAGACTACTGTCTCTTATGGCCAGGGCTGCCGTAAATGAGGTGTGTAAGAGCGCTTCTTACACCCCCCCCAAATAAAAATGGCAGCCCCCAGTGGCCAATGTAAAAATAAATAAATAAAAAACTAATAAAGTGGGACATTTAATTTTGTATTAAAAATAATTGATTACATAATTATTAATACAAAACATAAAATGGTGGCCCCTTCCCTGTAAGAATAGCACACGGCTCTTTTCACGTCTGGTTATTTCTCTAACAGGTAGAATATGCTCCGTTATAGACCGGGGACAGGTTTACAGCTCTATTTTTTGTGGACGATTGATCTGTAAATCAGAACTGAGACCGGTCCGATTTTCATCCGATTTGTAGATAAAGATCATCTATTGAAGTCAATGAGTCTGTCAGAAAAATGGCCAGAACCAACCATGTTGCCTGTACTGCTTGTTCTCCAGTGTCTATAGGCCGGGCAAGCGAGGCTAGGAAACCATTAGCTTTTTACTTTACATATAAAAAAATATGCCCCACTGAGGAGAAAAACTGACACCCTGACCAAAATCAGATGAAAATGAGAAAAAAACACTGATTAAAACCTGACATGTGAACGGGGCCTTAGGCCTTAATCAGATGTCAGTGACTTATCGTATATGCAAAAAATGTCTGAAAGTGGTCAGTTTTATCTTCAGCGTTTCATCAGCTTTTCTTGTATGCAAAATAAATCCATAAATTGAGAAGCTTCTCCTCTGGTGACAGTGTTATCACAGACAGCACATGGATGGCAATGCCAGCTGTCAGCGATGTCATGGACCCATAGATCTGACTGGAGAATTTTCATCAACCACTAGGATAAAAAACGGACACTACGCGGTTTTCAACAAAAAAAATGACATGTGGACGACTACAGATTATATTGTGTATGTGATCTATCCGTAACAAATATGGAGAGGACACAAACATGAAAAACAGACGTCTGAATGAGGCCAAAGATATATGTTTCCACACTGATAAGGGAGCGAGAAATATCTATTTCAGATTTGCCAATGAGTCCATGGCAGAAAATTCCAGTTAACCCCTTTATCACCTCAGGTTTTCCGTTTTCATTTTTTGCTCCCCTTCTTCCCAGAGCATAACTTTTCTATTTTCCCGTCAATATGGCCATGTGAGGGCTTGTTGTATTGTGGGATGAGTTATTCTTTTGAACACCACCATTGATTTTACCATATTGTGTACTGGAAAATGGGAAAAATATCCAAGTGCAGTGAAATGGCAAAAAAAGTGCAATTCCACAAAAGGTTTTTTTTTACCATGTTCAGTAAATGCTAACACTGACCGGCCATTATGATTCTCCAGGTCATTACGAGTTCGTAGTTACCAAACATGTGGAGCTTCTATTTTATTTAAGTGGTGAAATCAAAATTCAAAGCTTGTAAAAAAAAATAATCATTTTTCCGAGACCGTAGCGTCTCCATTTTTCGTGATCTAGAGCCGGGTCAGGGGTTATTTTTTGCGCACTGAGCTGACATTTTTATTGATACCGTTTTGGTGTAGATATGATGTTATGATCGCCTGTTATTACATTTTAATGCAATGTTGCGGTGACCAAAACAACTTAATTCTGGAGTTTTTTTTTTTTTTCTCGTTATACGGTTTACTGATCGAAGTCATTCTTATTATATATTGATAGATCGGGCGATTCTAAATGCGGCGATACCAAACGTGGATTTTTGATTGTTTTATTTTGAATGGGGTAAAAGGGGGGTGATTTGAACTTTTAAATATTTTTTTTTTACTTTTTACATGCTTCAATAGTCTCCTTAGCAGACTAGAAGCTGTGATCTTCCGATCGCTTGTGTTACACAAATGGCCGCCTGAGGCAGCAGATGCGCAATTGAGACCTCAGTAGCCGAGATCTCAGGAGACATTTACTTGGTTTGGCTTTCTACTTCTTTATCTAACTGTATTGCCCTCTATATCATCCATTCTGTATGGACTGCCCTGTACTCATATTGGACATTTATGCATTTAGTAGGGCTTAAGGGGATTATTGTGCTTGTTACCCATCAAATCTGTAGATGCGATCACTAATTAGACTTTGTTTAAGGGAATTTTAAAGTATAATATTGATAACGGTCCTGCACAGTGATAAGATTATGTTACAGGATTCTGGACAAATGTACAATGCCAGTCATTCAAGGGTTAATTCTTTGGAACACTGAGAGAGACTTTCTAGCCAGTGAAACACCAGTAATGAACACCTGTGGTAACTACGGCAACTGTGCTGATGTCATAAACACATACATCTATGATATAAAAGATGATTCCGGAACCACAGGTCATTCAGCCGTATGAAGCGCCATACTTGATGTGTCTGGAGACCTGGAGCTTCATCACTCCATAACCTGTAAGGGAGGAAGGGGATACGGCCTAGCCAGCCAGATCAGCCATACCGCCTAGCCAGCCAGATCAGCCATACCGCCTAGCCAGCCAGATCAGCCATACCGCCTAGCCAGCCAGATCAGCCGTACCGCCTAGCCAGCCAGATCAAACTAACCCTAGCGATCAATGGGGTGACAGATGTTGCAGCCAGATCTCCCTCACGTCCGGTACTAGTTGCCTTCACCTTTATGTGTACGGCCTGGAGATGTCGCATTAGACTTCTCCATATGGTGCTCGCACAGGGCACCTACTTTGACCTTCTCCATTACTGTCTGTTTTCTGATGATGTAATGTGTAACTTGTGTGACTATGTGATGTCACTGCTATCATATCTATAGTGGATGTATATTATGTCTCACTGTAAATATGATACAATGTACAAATTCTAGTACAATTTGCTGTTACTTGTTGGCACTATCCTTCTAAGCCCGAGGGATGGGCAAGTCCTCCAGCCATGGTTCCCTAGAGGTTTCCTCCACAGGGGGTTTTCCTCTCCTGAGTGCTGACGGATGATTCTTCGTGAGTCGGAGGTTTGCCATTTTCAGTGTCTTTTTCATAGCAATTGGCTGATTCTAAATTTCAGACACTGAATGAAATAATATGATTTGTAATAAAATTTGGTCTATTTAACATTCACTAAAAGTGTTTTGTGCATTTCTTTCACAATCTTGGGTTGGTGGGATTTTCTTGGGAATCAGGATCCAGCATCTATGATCAAGCCATGAAGCCGGATATGGAGTCAGAGCATTGTTAACCCTGTGCTTGAAGACAGAATGGAGCAGAAATAACAAAGTGTTACTGCACAAGTAGCACAAGTTCACAATCTTCCTTGCATTCAGATAATGGAGGTGGCTGCTGCAGAAAAACATACACACAGCATGATACTGCAACCACCATGTTTCACTGTGGGGATGGTGTTCTTGGGGTGATGAGCTGTTGGTTTGGTGCCAGACATAGCATTTACCTTGGTGGCCAAAAACTTCAATTTTGGTCTCATCTGACCACAGCACATTCCTCCATATATTTTGGGAGTCTCCCACATGTCTTTTGGCAAACTCAAATCGAGACTTACAATTTTTAAGTAAAGCTTTTTTCTGCCCACTGAACGAGACAACTGCAGACTGGACAAGGGGATCAGAGGATGCCCGCAAGCTCGGACACTGAGTTTTCAGCTCCTGCAGTGTCAGTGTGTGCAGGGCTGAGGATTCAATATAGGCAGTGCTGTCAATCATCGTAAGGGGAGGGGCAGAGGATGGTAATTAAGCGTGGGGTGTAAATGCTGTTTTTGCATAAAAATATCTGTACCTAAAGTATATTTTTTTTATAGGGGCCAAGATTCCTATACAAATCCATAAATGATTTGAGTATTGGGGTGACAGACTCCCTTTAAGAAACTGAGACCACCCCATTAACTGGTTGTACAAAAAACATGAAAAGTGTGAATTAACCAGACAGATAAATTACAAAAAAGGAGATAAATACCAATGGAAATTCTCTGAAAATGTGATCAGTTTATTTTTATTAAGCATAAAACACGTTTTCCTGGAATATCCCTGTGTTTCCAAATAAATACCAGTAACGCAGTGAAGGATGGACATGGTGGAACAGGTTTCTATTAAAGTGCTTGAGCATATATTATGGATGCACCAAAATTCTGTAGTATAATAAAGCCTGCATCTTGGAGGGTTTCGTCCATATCTGGAGTAATATTAATAAAAATGTGGAGTTGGTGCATCCCTAGTATACTGCTATATCACTAGTAACACAATGGGACACACACAAAGCACTGTGTGCTGCCACCTAGACAGGGTAGCTGCTCAGCAGTGAGGGGTGCAGATTCGGCACAGATTGTCTATGATGACAGATATGTTGAGCTGTCCTCCACATTTATCTGATAGAAACTAAAGGGCTCCACAGCAAACAGTCTTAGCATATCCAGTTCTAGGGGATGCATGCAGCCGCTGATCACCAGGTAATGAAGAGGACCTCCAAAGTCAACAGTGCTGAGTTGCTGCAGAGTGCCCGCCGCTATATGTTGGCCAGATGCCCCCCACTCGGCCCAGTCCCACGCAGATTGTGTTCTCAGGTAGAGCTGAGGATCGCAACAGAAACATTTGTATCTCAATGATATCGCAATACGGTCTTCTATTTAAAAACATTATAAGAAAACTCACAAGCAAAAATACTTATTTTATATATATAAACCTTTAGGCACAATGGATATTGATGCAAATCAAGGTATTTATTCAGACAATAAATTGTTCATGAGACAGATGTATGACCAACACTTCAGCCTCAGCCTTTATCAAGGTTTATCTAAAACAATACAAAAAATGGGAAGAACTGTATAAAAAACGAAAATCCATCGTCTCATGATAAATCAAATTACAATCATATCTGAGAAAAAGAGGGGGGGTAACAAATAAGCCGACACTCAGCACATGAAAATATCTCATATAAATGAATACAAAGCGGTGCTTCATTCCAGAGTTAACCACTAAAGAGGAAAAATAAAAAAATATACACGATTTAGTTATGGATTGTAACACATATATGCTTCAAGTGTAAAACAGCCTCCGTCAAAAGAGTAAAAAGGGGGGGACATACTATGAGGTCAGACGTATCAAAGGTATCAAAAGAGCCAAAGCGTAATGACACCATATGGTGAGCCACAGAACAATGGCCCTATATATTGCATTACAGCGTAACGGCCCAATATATGCCCTACAGTATATGCCCCTCATCCTTGTATATGCCCCATCCTGGTATATGGAATATGGTCCCCATCCTGGGTAGGTGTAGATGCCCCTCCATCCATCCATCCATCCAGGGTAGGTGTATATGCCCCTCCATCCATCCTGGGCAGGTGTATATGCCCCTCCATCCATCCATCCTGGGTAGGTGTATATCCCCTTCCATACATCCATCCTGGGTAGGTGTATATCCCCCTCCATCCATCCATCCAGGGTAGGTGTATATCCCCCTCCATCCATCCATCCTGGGTAGGTGTATATCCCACTCCATCCATCCATCCTGGGTAGGTGTATATCCCCCTCCATCCATCCATCCTGGGTAGGTGTATATGCCCCTCCATCCATCCATCCTGGGTAGGTGTATATCCCCCTCCATCCATCCATCCTGGGTAGGTGTATATCCCCCTCCATCCTCGGTAGGTGTATATCCCCCTCCATCCATCCATCCTAGGTAGGTGTATATCCCCCTCCATCCATCCATCCTAGGTAGGTGTATATGCCCCTCCATCCATCCATCCATCCTGGGTAGGTGTATATGCCCCTTCATCCATCCATCCTGGGTAGGTGTAGATGCCCCTCCATCCATCCATCCATCCTAGGTAGTCTATTCTGGTAGGTGTATATGCCCCTCCATCCATCCTGGTTAGGTGAAAATGCCCCTTCATCCATCCACCCTGGTTAGGTATAGATGCCCTTCCATCCATCCACCCTGGGTAGGTGTAGATGCCCCTCCATCCATCCATCCTGGGTAGGTGTATATTCCCCTCCACCCATCCATCCTAGGTAGGTGTATATTCCCCTCCACCCATCCTAGGTAGGTGTATATTCCCCTCCATCCATCCATCCTGGGTAGGTGTATATGCCCCTCCATCCATCCATCCTGGGTAGGTGTATATGCTTCTCCATCCATCCATCCTGGGTAGGTGTATATGCCCCATCATCCATACATTCTGGGTAGGCGTGGATGCCCCTCCATCCATCCTGGGTAGTCTATTCTGGTAGGTGTATATGCCCCTCCATCCATCCTCGTTAGGTATAGATGCCCCTCCATCCATCCACCCTCGGTAGGTGTAGATGCCCCTCCATCCATCCATCCTGGGTAGGTGTATATTCCCCTCCATCCATCCATCCTGGGTAGGTGTATATTCCCCTCCAACCATCCTGGGTAGGTGTATATGCCCCTCCATCCATCCATCCTGGGTAGGTGTATATGCCCCTCCATCCATCCATCCTGGGTAGGTGTAGATGCTTCTCCATCCATCCTGGGTAGGTGTAGATGCCCCTCCATCCATAACTCCATCCTGGGTAGGTGTATCGGCCCCTCCATCTATCCTGGGTAGGTGTATATGCCCCTCCATCCATCCTGGGTAGGTGTATATGTCCCTCCATCCATCCTGGGTAGGTGTATATGCTCCTCCATCCATCCTGGGTAGGTGTATATGCCCCTCCATCCATCCTGGATAAGTATATATGCTCCATCATCTATCCATCCTGGTTAGGTGTAGATGCCCCTTTATCAATCCATCCATCCTGGGTAGGAGTATATGCCCCTCCATCCATCCTTGGTAGAAGAATATGCCCCTCCATCCATCCTAGGTAGGAGAATATGCCCCTCCATCCATCCATCCTGGGTAGGTGTATGTGCCCCTCCATCTATCCATCCTGGGTAGGTGTATATGCCCCTCCATCCATCGATCCTGGGTAGGTGTATATGCCCCTCCATCCATCCATCCTGGGTCGGTGTATGTGCCCCTCCATCCATCCATCCTGGGAAGGTGTGTATGCCCCTCCATCCATCCATCCATCCTGGGAAGGTGTGTATGCCCCTCCATCCATCCATCCATCCTGGGAAGGTGTGTATGCCCCTCCATCCATCCATCCATCCTAGGTAAGTGTATATGCCCCTCCATCCATCCATCCTGGGTAGGTGTATATGCCCCTCCATCCATCCATCCTGGTTAGGTGTATATGCCCCTCCATCCATCCATCCTGGGTAGGTGTATATGCCCCTCCATCCATCCATCCTGGGTAGGTGTATATGCCCCTCCATCCATCCATCCTGGGTAGGTGTATATGCCCCTCCATCCATCCATCCTGGGAAGGTGTATATGCCCCTCCATTCATCCAGCCTGGGAAGGTGTATATGCCCCTTCATCCATCCTGGGTAGGTGTATATGCCCCCTCCCTCTATTCTGGTGAGTATATGCCACATCTCCATCCTGGTGGGTATATGCCACCTCTCCATCCTGGTGGGTATATGCCCCCCCTCCATCCATCCTGGTGGGTATATGCCCCCCCTCCATCCATCCTGGTGGGTATATGCCCCCTCCATCCATCCTGGTGGGTATATGCCCCCGTCCATCCATCCTGGTGGGTATATGCCCCCCTCCATCCTTGTTGGTATATGCCCCACCTTCATCCTTGTGGGTATACACCCCCCCTCCATCCTTGTGGGTGTATGCCCCCCCTCCATCCATCCTGGTGGATATATGCCCCCTTCATCCATCCTGGTGGGTAAATGGCCCCCTTCATTGGTGGGTATATGCACACTCCCTACATCCTGGTGGGTATATGCCTCTTCCATCCATCCTGGTGGGTATATGCCTCCAACTCCACCCTTGTGTGTATATGCCCCCATATATTCACTGCAAAGGAAAAAAAAAAACAAAAAACAATAAACGCTTCTACTCACCTTCCACGTTCCCACGCAGCGCTGTGTCTGTGTTGCCTGAAGATGTCGGCAGTGATAACAGCAGAGAAGCTGAGATCACCGCACGGCGCCGCCGCAGATACTCACTCGGGACGTCCACTCCCAGGCATTTCCTCCCCGGCAGCTCCTGTCATGGCACGCTCTGACTGAGCAGTGCGTGCGATGACAGGGGGAATGTACAGCTTACACTGCAGGCTCCACAAAGATGGCTGCAATCTCCTCCCACGGCTGCGACCTGAACAGCCAAGGGTACGTGCCCAGGTCACAGCTAGAGGCAGGAGGAGCGGCCTCTAATGTTAGAGATAGGGTCGGTGACAGACTACTGTCTCTTATGGCCAGGGCTGCCGTAAATGAGGTGTGTAAGAGCGCTTCTTACACCCCCCCCAAATAAAAATGGCAGCCCCCAGTGGCCAATGTAAAAATAAATAAATAAAAAACTAATAAAGTGGGACATTTAATTTTGTATTAAAAATAATTGATTACATAATTATTAATACAAAACATAAAATGGTGGCCCCTTCCCTGTAAGAATAGCACACGGCTCTTTTCACGTCTGGTTATTTCTCTAACAGGTAGAATATGCTCCGTTATAGACCGGGGACAGGTTTACAGCTCTATTTTTTGTGGACGATTGATCTGTAAATCAGAACTGAGACCGGTCCGATTTTCATCCGATTTGTAGATAAAGATCATCTATTGAAGTCAATGAGTCTGTCAGAAAAATGGCCAGAACCAACCATGTTGCCTGTACTGCTTGTTCTCCAGTGTCTATAGGCCGGGCAAGCGAGGCTAGGAAACCATTAGCTTTTTACTTTACATATAAAAAAATATGCCCCACTGAGGAGAAAAACTGACACCCTGACCAAAATCAGATGAAAATGAGAAAAAAACACTGATTAAAACCTGACATGTGAACGGGGCCTTAGGCCTTAATCAGATGTCAGTGACTTATCGTATATGCAAAAAATGTCTGAAAGTGGTCAGTTTTATCTTCAGCGTTTCATCAGCTTTTCTTGTATGCAAAATAAATCCATAAATTGAGAAGCTTCTCCTCTGGTGACAGTGTTATCACAGACAGCACATGGATGGCAATGCCAGCTGTCAGCGATGTCATGGACCCATAGATCTGACTGGAGAATTTTCATCAACCACTAGGATAAAAAACGGACACTACGCGGTTTTCAACAAAAAAAATGACATGTGGACGACTACAGATTATATTGTGTATGTGATCTATCCGTAACAAATATGGAGAGGACACAAACATGAAAAACAGACGTCTGAATGAGGCCAAAGATATATGTTTCCACACTGATAAGGGAGCGAGAAATATCTATTTCAGATTTGCCAATGAGTCCATGGCAGAAAATTCCAGTTAACCCCTTTATCACCTCAGGTTTTCCGTTTTCATTTTTTGCTCCCCTTCTTCCCAGAGCATAACTTTTCTATTTTCCCGTCAATATGGCCATGTGAGGGCTTGTTGTATTGTGGGATGAGTTATTCTTTTGAACACCACCATTGATTTTACCATATTGTGTACTGGAAAATGGGAAAAATATCCAAGTGCAGTGAAATGGCAAAAAAAGTGCAATTCCACAAAAGGTTTTTTTTTACCATGTTCAGTAAATGCTAACACTGACCGGCCATTATGATTCTCCAGGTCATTACGAGTTCGTAGTTACCAAACATGTGGAGCTTCTATTTTATTTAAGTGGTGAAATCAAAATTCAAAGCTTGTAAAAAAAAATAATCATTTTTCCGAGACCGTAGCGTCTCCATTTTTCGTGATCTAGAGCCGGGTCAGGGGTTATTTTTTGCGCACTGAGCTGACATTTTTATTGATACCGTTTTGGTGTAGATATGATGTTATGATCGCCTGTTATTACATTTTAATGCAATGTTGCGGTGACCAAAACAACTTAATTCTGGAGTTTTGTTTTTTTTTCTCGTTATACGGTTTACTGATCGAAGTCATTCTTATTATATATTGATAGATCGGGCGATTCTAAATGCGGCGATACCAAACGTGGATTTTTGATTGTTTTATTTTGAATGGGGTAAAAGGGGGGTGATTTGAACTTTTAAATATTTTTTTTTTACTTTTTACATGCTTCAATAGTCTCCTTAGCAGACTAGAAGCTGTGATCTTCCGATCGCTTGTGTTACACAAATGGCCGCCTGAGGCAGCAGATGCGCAATTGAGACCTCAGTAGCCGAGATCTCAGGAGACATTTACTTGGTTTGGCTTTCTACTTCTTTATCTAACTGTATTGCCCTCTATATCATCCATTCTGTATGGACTGCCCTGTACTCATATTGGACATTTATGCATTTAGTAGGGCTTAAGGGGATTATTGTGCTTGTTACCCATCAAATCTGTAGATGCGATCACTAATTAGACTTTGTTTAAGGGAATTTTAAAGTATAATATTGATAACGGTCCTGCACAGTGATAAGATTATGTTACAGGATTCTGGACAAATGTACAATGCCAGTCATTCAAGGGTTAATTCTTTGGAACACTGAGAGAGACTTTCTAGCCAGTGAAACACCAGTAATGAACACCTGTGGTAACTACGGCAACTGTGCTGATGTCATAAACACATACATCTATGATATAGAAGATGATTCCGGAACCACAGGTCATTCAGCCGTATGAAGCGCCGTACTTGATGTGTCTGGAGACCTGGAGCTTCATCACTCCATAACCTGTAAGGGAGGAAGGGGATACGGCCTAGCCAGCCAGATCAGCCATACCGCCTAGCCAGCCAGATCAGCCATACAGCCTAGCCAGCCAGATCAGCCATATCGCCTAGCCAGCCAGATCAGCCTAACCCTAGCGATCAATGGGGTGACAGATGTTGCAGCCAGATCTCCCTCACGTCCGGTACTAGTTGCCTTCACCTTTATGTGTACGGCCTGGAGATGTCGCATTAGACTTCTCCATATGGTGCTCGCACAGGGCACCTACTTTGACCTTCTCCATTACTGTCTGTTTTCTGATGATGTAATGTGTAACTTGTATGACTATGTGATGTCACTGCTATCATATCTATAGTGGATGTATATTATGTCTCACTGTAAATATGATACAATGTACAAATTCTAGTACAATTTGCTGTTACTTGTTGGCACTATCCTTCTAAGCCCGAGGGATGGGCAAGTCCTCCAGCCATGGTTCCCTAGAGGTTTCCTCCACAGGGGGTTTTCCTCTCCTGAGTGCTGACGGATGATTCTTCGTGAGTCGGAGGTTTGCCATTTTCAGTGTCTTTTTCATAGCAATTGGCTGATTCTAAATTTCAGACACTGAATGAAATAATATGATTTGTAATAAAATTTGGTCTATTTAACATTCACTAAAAGTGTTTTGTGCATTTCTTTCACAATCTTGGGTTGGTGGGATTTTCTTGGGAATCAGGATCCAGCATCTATGATCAAGCCATGAAGCCGGATATGGAGTCAGAGCATTGTTAACCCTGTGCTTGAAGACAGAATGGAGCAGAAATGACAAAGTGTTACTGCACAAGTAGCACAAGTTCACAATCTTCCTTGCATTCAGATAATGGAGGTGGCTGCTGCAGAAAAACATACCCACAGCATGATACTGCAACCACCATGTTTCACTGTGGGGATGGTGTTCTTGGGGTGATGAGCTGTTGGTTTGGTGCCAGACATAGCATTTACCTTGGTGGCCAAAAACTTCAATTTTGGTCTCATCTGACCACAGCACATTCCTCCATATATTTTGGGAGTCTCCCACATGTCTTTTGGCAAACTCAAATCGAGACTTACAATTTTTAAGTAAAAGCTTTTTTCTGCCCACTGAACGAGACAACTGTAGACTGGACAAGGGGATCAGAGGATGCCCGCAAGCTCGGACACTGAGTTTTCAGCTCCTGCAGTGTCAGTGTGTGCAGGGCTGAGGATTCAATATAGGCAGTGCTGTCAATCATCGTAAGGGGAGGGGCAGAGGATGGTAATTAAGCGTGGGGTGTAAATGCTGTTTTTGCATAAAAATATCTGTACCTAAAGTATATTTTTTTTATAGGGGCCAAGATTCCTATACAAATCCATAAATGATTTGAGTATTGGGGTGACAGACTCCCTTTAAGAAACTGAGACCACCCCATTAACTGGTTGTACAAAAAACAAGAAAAGTGTGAATTAACCAGACAGATAAATTACAAAAAAGGAGATAAATACCAGTGGAAATTCTCTGAAAATGTGATCAGTTTATTTTTATTAAGCATAAAACACGTTTTCCTGGAATATCCCTGTGTTTCCAAATAAATACCAGTAACGCAGTGAAGGATGGACATGGTGGAACAGGTTTCTATTAAAGTGCTTGAGCATATATTATGGATGCACCAAAATTCTGTAGTATAATAAAGCCTGCATCTTGGAGGGTTTCGTCCATATCTGGAGTAATATTAATAAAAATGTGGAGTTGGTGCATCCCTAGTATACTGCTATATCACTAGTAACACAATGGGACACACACAAAGCACTGTGTGCTGCCACCTAGACAGGGTAGCTGCTCAGCAGTGAGGGGTGCGGATTCGGCACAGATTGTCTATGATGACAGATATGTTGAGTTGTCCTCCACATTTATCTGATAGAAACTAAAGGGCTCCACAGCAAACAATCTTAGCATATCTAGTTCTAGGGGATGCATGCAGCCGCTGACCACCAGGGAATGAAGAGGACCTCCAAAGTCAACAGTGCTGAGTTGCTGCAGAGTGCCCGCCGCTATATGTTGGCCAGTTGCCCCCCACTCGGCCCAGTCCCACGCAGATTGTGTTCTCAGGTAGAGCTGAGGATCGCAACAGAAACATTTGTATCTCAATGATATCGCAATACGGTCTTCTATTTAAAAACATTATAAGAAAACTCACATGGAAAAATACATATACATATATATATATATATACATATATATATATATATATATATATATATAAAAACCTTTAGGCACAATGGATATTGATGCAAATCAAGGAATTTATTCAGACAATAAATTGTTCATGAGACAGATGTATGACCAACACTTCGGCCTCAGCCTTTATTAAGGTTTATCTAAAACAATACAAAAAATGGGAAGAACTGTATAAAAAACGAAAATCCATCGTCTCATGATA
Organism: Phyllobates terribilis; assembly: GCF_046119375.1. Classification (NCBI taxonomy): domain Eukaryota; kingdom Metazoa; phylum Chordata; class Amphibia; order Anura; family Dendrobatidae; genus Phyllobates; species Phyllobates terribilis. The sequence continues at coordinate 679,859 of NW_027363010.1, read as the reverse complement.
AATCAAATTACAATCATATCTGAGAAAAAGAGGGGGGGTAACAAATAAGTCGACACTCAGCACATGAAAATATCTCATATAAATGAATACAAAGCGGTGCTTCATTCCGGAGTTAACCAATAAAGAGGAAAAATAAAAAATATACACGATTTAGTTATGGATTGTAACACATATATGCTTCAAGTGTAAAACAGCCTCCTTCAAAAGAGTAAAAAGGGGGGGACATACTATGAGGTCAGACGTATCACAGGTATCAAAAGAGCCAAAGCGTAATGACACCATATACGCCCTACAGTATATGCCCCTCATCCTTCTATATGCCCCATCCTGGTATATGGAATATGGTCCCCATCCTGGGTAGGTGTAGATGCCCCTCCATCCATCCATCCATCCAGGGTAGGTGTATATGCCCCTCCATCCATCCTGGGCAGGTGTATATGCCCCTCCATCCATCCATCCTGGGTAGGTGTATATCCCCCTCCATCCATCCATCCATCCAGGGTAGGTGTATATCCCCCTCCATCCAGGGTAGGTGTATATCCCCCTCCATCCATCCATCCTGGGTAGGTGTATATCCCCCTCCATCCATCCATCCTGGGTAGGTGTATATGCCCCTCCATCCATCCATCCTGGGTAGGTGTATATGCCCCTCCATCCATCCATCCTGGGTAGGTGTATATCCCCCTCCATCCATCCATCCTGGGTAGGTGTATATCCCCCTCCATCCATCCATCCTGGGTAGGTGTATATCCCCCTCCATCCATCCATCCTAGGTAGGTGTATATCCCCCTCCATCCATCCATCCTAGGTAGGTGTATATGCCCCTCCATCCATCCATCCTAGGTAGGTGTATATGTCCCTTCATCCATCCATCCTGGGTAGGTGTAGATGCCCCTCCATCCATCCATCCATCCTAGGTAGTCTATTCTGGTAGATGCATATGCCCCTCCATCCATCCTGGTTAGGTGAAAATGCCCCTCCATCCATCCACCCTGGTTAGGTATAGATGCCCCTCCATCCATCCACCCTGGGTAGGTGTAGATGCCCCTCCATCCATCCATCCTGGGTAGGTGTATATTCCCCTCCACCCATCCATCCTAGGTAGGTGTATATTCCCCTCCACCCATCCTAGGTAGGTGTATATTCCCCTCCATCCATCCATCCTGGGTAGGTGTATATGCCCCTCCATCCATCCATCCTGGGTAGGTGTATATGCTTCTCCATCCATCCATCCTGGGTAGGTGTATATGCCCCTTCATCCATCCATTCTGGGTAGGCGTAGATGCCCCTCCATCCATCCTGGGTAGTCTATTCTGGTAGGTGTATATGCCCCTCCATCCATCCTGGTTAGGTATAGATGCCCCTCCATCCATCCACCCTCGGTAGGTGTAGATGCTCCTCCATCCATCCATCCTGGGTAGGTGTATATTCCCCTCCATCCATCGATCCTGGGTAGGTGTATATTCCCCTCCATCCATCCATCCTGAGTAGGTGTATATTCCCCTCCAACCATCCTGGGTAGGTGTATATGCCCCTCCATCCATCCTGGGTAGGTGTATATGCCCCTCCATCCATCCATCCTGGGTAGGTGTATATGCTTCCCCATCCATCCATCCTGGGTAGGTGTAGATGCTTCTCCATCCATCCATCCTGGGTAGGTGTAGATGCCCCTCCATCCATAAATCCATCCTGGGTAGGTGTATCGGCCCCTCCATCTATCCTGGGTAGGTGTATATGCCCCTCCATACATCCTGGGTAGGTGTATATGCCCCTCCATCCATCCTGGATAAGTATATATGCTCCATCATCTATCCATCCTGGGTAGGAGTATATGCCCCTCCATCCATCCTTGGTAGGAGAATATGCCCCTCCATCCATCCTAGGTAGGAGAATATGCCCCTCCATCCATCCATCCTGGGTAGGTGTATGTGCCCCTCCATCTATCCATCCTGGGTAGGTGTATATGCCCCCCCATCCATTCATCCATCCATCCTGGGTAGGTGTATATGCCCCTCCATCCATCCATCCTGGGTAGGTGTATGTGCCCCTCCATCCATCCATCCTGGGAAGGTGTGTATGCCCCTCCATCCATCCATCCATCCTAAGTGTATATGCCCCTCCATCCATCCATCCTGGGTAGGTGTATATGCCCCTCCATCCATCCATCCTGGGTAGGTGTATATGCCCCTCCATCCATCCATCCATCCTGGGTAGGTGTATATGCCCCTCCATCCATCCATCCTGGGTAGGTGTATATGCCCCTCCATCCATCCATCCTGGGTAGGTGTATATGCCCCTCCATCCATCCATCCTGGGAAGGTGTATATGCCCCTCCATTCATCCAGCCTGGGTAGGTGTATATGCCCCTTCATCCATCCTGGGTAGGTGTATATGCCCCCTCCCTCTATTCTGGTGAGTATATGCCACCTCTCCATCCTGGTGGGTATATGCCACCTCTCCATCCTGGTGGGTATATGCCACCTCTCCATCCTGGTGGGTATATGCCCCCCCTCCATCCATCCTGGTGGGTATATGCCCCCCCTCCATCCATCCTGGTGGGTATATGCCCCCCCTCCATCCATCCTGGTGGGTATATGCCCCCCCTCCATCCATCCTGGTGGGTATATGCCCCCGTCCATCCATCCTGGTGGGTATATGCCCCCCTCCATCCTTGTCGGTATATGCCCCACCTTCATCCTTGTGGGTATACACCCCACCTCCATCCATCCTGGTGGATATATGCCCCCTTCATCCATCCTGGTGGGTAAATGCCCCCCTTCATTGGTGGGTATATGCACACTCCCTACATCCTGGTGGGTATATGCCCCCTCCATCCTGGTGGGTATATGCCTCTTCCATCCATCCTGGTGGGTATATGCCTCCAACTCCACCCTTGTGTGTATATGCCCCCATATATTCACTGCAAAGGAAAAAAAAACAAAAAACAATAAACGCTTCTACTCACCTTCCACGTTCCCATGCAGCGCTGTGTCTGTGTTGCCTGAAGATGTCGGCGGTGATAACAGCAGAGAAGCTGAGATCACCGCACGGCGCCGCTGCAGATACTCACTCGGGACGTCCACTCCCAGGCATTTCCTCCCCGGCAGCTCCTGTCATGGCATGCTCTGACTGAGCAGTGCGTGCGACGACAGGGGGAATGTACAGCTTACACTGCAGGCTCCACAAAGATGGCTGCAATCTCCTCCCATGGCTGCGACCTGGACAGCCAAGGGGGCGTGCCCAGGTCACAGCTAGAGGCAGGAGGAGCTGCCTCTAATGTTAGAGATAGGGTCGGTGACAGACTACTGTCTCTTATGGCCAGGGCTGCAGTAAATGAGGTGTGTAAGAGCGCTTCTTACACACCCCCCAAATAAAAATGGCAGCCCCCAGTGGCCAATGTAAAAATAAATAACTAAAAAACTAATAAAGTGGGACATTTAATTTTGTATTAAAAATAATTGATTACATAATTATTAATACAAAACATAAAATGGTGGCCCCTTCCCAGTAAGAATAGCACATGGCTCTTTTCACGTCTGGTTATTTCTCTAACAGGTAGAATATGCTCCGTTATAGACCGGGGACAGGTTTACAGCTCTATTTTTTGTGGACGATTGATCTGTAAATCAGAACTGAGACCGGTCCGATTTTCTTCCGATTTGTAGATAAAGATCATCTATTGAAGTCAATGAGTCTGTCAGAAAAATGGCCAGAACCAACCATGTTGCCTGTACTGCTTGTTCTCCAGGGTCTATAGGCCGGGCAAGCGAGGCTAGGAAACCTTTAGCTTTTTACTTTACATATAAAAAAATATGCCCCACTGAGGAGAAAAACTGACACACTGACCAAAATCAGATGAAAATTAGAAAAAAAACACTGATTAAAACCTGACATGTGAACGGGGCCTTAGGCCTTAATCAGATGTCAGCAGGGTCGGACTGGGGTGTCTGGGGCCCACAGGGGACATTGACTCTAGGGGCCAACTACAGCAATATGCAGATCTCTTTTCTCTGCTCTCCCTGTTATAACAGTATAAGACACTGATCATATTCAGACCCGCAAATCAACGGGCCGGTAAGTAATCGTGTACTTATTATATGGACCAACGTGAAATGGCAGACCATTCGGTAAGACACATAATATAAGAGAACCACCGAATGATAGGTCCAATACAACAAAAGCAATTCAAAAATACCTTTATTCAAGTTATGGTTAAAGTGACACTACATACACAAGGAAAGCCGCATTATAATAGTCATACAGCAATGTTATAATATATACTAGACTCTAAGATATATAGATGAATAAGAATAGATAAACATCAAGCAGGTTAATACATGGAAGGAAGGGGACAAACGGAAAGGGGTTATATCACCGAAATGGCAACTAAGAAAACATGTGAATGGCCAAATCATAAATATATATATATGTACATGGCAGTGTGGAGAGGAAAATTCCCGTGTGCTCCATGTCATTTAATAGTACATATACCCCATGCTTATCCATACAGTCCAGAGTAATCAGTGTGTAAGCCCAAATATAGAGTGTATCTACCTGCACAGAAGTCCAGTGTGTATAAATGGCATCAAGCGGCGCAGCCCCGACGCGCGTTTTGGACACACGTCCTTCGTCAGGGGGTAGCGTCCATATGAACCAGCACGTATAAAAATACTAATGTGACCAATCGGTAAGCACCGGGTGTCCTACATAATTAGGATCGCCCGCAATTAAGCTCCAAATTGAGGCGGGCGCATACAGCTGGTTATCCGCCGGTGTATACAGGCAGCGCTTGATGTGCACGCATGCGGCGGCCGGAGGGACCGGAAGTCGCGGGCATCGCGTCATGCATCAGCCGACGACGGGAACACACGTGACCCGGGTCACCTGATGCATAGAGACACGTGACCGCAGCCTCACGGAGCACAGACGGCGCATGCGCGCAGCGCTTACTCGTAGAATGGGCATCAAATTGTCCTCTGTATCCAAGCAACCACGGGAGATCAGGAAGCCAGAATGGAGAAAGGAACACAAGAGGAATAAAGATCACGCAGATAGAGACAACTCGGGGAATCAGAGTGACAATAAGTAAGTGTGAGACTAGTGAAGTGACTGTGCAAATCATACAAATATAATCATATGTTATGTATATACACATCGACCACAATGGGAGATATGCATAGAGAGGAAGAGGGATAAAGTGAACATGTGCTATATATCAAAGACCTATAATGGCCAGTTAAAACATTAAGGTGTGTGTGTATATAGAGTATAACACAGTGTATATATCCATATTTGAATATATTTGCGTATACATACATATCAAATATAAAGTGTTTACGTGCAATAAATAGAGTAACATGAAAAAAAGGGGGGGGAAAGAAAAAAAGAGAAGAGAAAAAAATATATATATAAAAGATATATATAAAAAATAAAATAAAATTTTTTTTTTACATATAAATATATAGATAGATAGTAAAAACAATCAGATAATACATCATCATACGTATGGAAATAATATACAGGTGAGACATTCTATCCCATCAAGAAAAAATTATATTTTTATATATAAAATATATAAAGAAAGAAAAAAGGGGGAGAGGGGAAGGGGGGGAAGAGAAGAACAATATAATAACGGCTTCCAATCTTCAATCCCGAAATATGTCATAACACTAGGATCCCACTCCGATGCTAGATCAAAGGCCACATCAGAAATAAACTATAAGAGGAGAGAGAGAGTTAAAATTACTATCATATAGAAAATAAATAAAAACATGTTAAAAACAAATTAAAAACAAACAGGCAGGTTCAAGGACTAGATTGGTCACAGAAATGGAACGTAACTCATGTTCTCATTGAGTCCCAAAGGACAGACAGTTTTCAATGTCCAGATCCATCTTGTTTCTAATTGGGCCAGACGTTTACTTATCTTACCTCCTCTAATGTTAGGTGGAACCATATCAATCCCAATTACTCTAAGTAATGAGGCGTCACATCCGTGAAATGTCTTGAAGTGTCTCGGTATTGTCTTCAAGAGCGATGGATCATTGATTTCTTTTGCTGCTATAATACCAAGAACATGCTCGCGTATCCTAACCTTTAATTGGCGGGTAGTTAATCCCACATAGATTAATGAGCATGGGCAAGTGGCATAATAGATCACTGCAGTTGTGGTACATGTAATGAGGTGTTGGATATTATATATTGTAAGTCCGTCCGAGCTTTGAAATGTGTCGGATCGCACCACATTTGAACATGCCACACATTTACCACAGGGTCTACAGCCTTTGAGTGGTTTCACTTTAGACATAAAAGTTGTTCTTTCATTGGTATAGTGACTTTTCACTAGATCGTCCCGTAAATTACGTGACCGACGAAAAGTGATATTGGGTTTCGGGCTCAAATATCTCGAGCGCACAGGGTCAGATTGTAGGATGGGCCAAGATTTGTTTAGAAAATAGCGCATCAGATTAGTTTGACCATGATACTGTGTGATGAATCTAACAGTTCTGTTCGTTGGCTGTGTCTTATTTGAATATAGTTCATTGTGTCTAGAGGTATGTTTAGCCCTATTAAATGCTCTTTTGACGGAGAGACGGCTGTAGCCTCTCTCCAAGAATCGCATCTTTAATATATCGGCCTGTTGTATAAAATCCGCATCACTGGAGCAGATTCTCCTTAACCGGTTCCCGACCGCCCACTGTAGATAAACGTCGGCGCTTGCTGGGCTCTGTGCAGCGCCGACGTTTAAAAACGGTGGGTGGTCTCGCAGCGCTCAGGACCCCCAGGGTCCTGCAAGCGCTGCGATTCCGGTGCAGAGCGTTAGCTCTGACAGGGAACATCATCGGGACCTGATTAGATCAGGTCCCAGTGATGTTAACCCCTAGCTGTCTTCTATATGCTGTGATCTATAGTGATCGCGGCATATAGGAGACAGCAGGAGGAGAGGGGGTCGTCAACTTACCTCTCCGAAGACCTCCGAGTCCTTCCAGGACCTGGGGTTGCTATGGCAGCTGGAGGTCACATGACCGCCTCCAGCTCTGCCATATATGGTGTCCTGTCTGGCTCAGCTGCAGCTGTAGCCAGACAGGAGACTCTGACTGAAACAGTCAGGGAAGATCTCATGTAATGTAATATATGTCTATTACATTACATGAGATCAGAGATCAGAAAAATAAAAATTAATGTCCCATACAGGGACTAAGAAAAAATGTGAAAAAAAGTAAAAAAAAAGTTTTTAAACTATTAATAAAAAAAATCACAAAATAAATAAAAATAAATAAATAAAATATTAAACCAATAAATCCGTATATTTTTACAAAACCAAAAAAAGTACACATATTTGGTATCGCCGCGTCCGAAACAACCCGAGCTATAAAACTGTCACACTAATTAACTCCTTCTGTGCACACCGTAATAAAAATAAATAAAAAACGGAGCAAAAAAATATGCTTTTTCATCATATTGCCAAACAAAAAGTGGAAAAAAATGCGATCAAAAAACAAAATAGAAATAAAAATGGTACCACTGAAAACGTCATCTTGTTACGCAAAAAAAAAGCCGCCATACAGCTCCATCAGCCGAAAAATAAAAAAGTTATAGCGCTCAGAATAAAGCAATGCAAAAAAAATATTTTTTTCTATAAAATATTTTATTGTGTAAAAGCGCCAAAACATAAAAAAAATACAGTAAGTGTAGTATCGCTGTAAATGTACTGACCCGAAGAATAACGCTGCCTGATCACTTTTACCACACGCAGAACGGCATAAAAAAAAAACTCAAAAAACAATTCCTGAATTGTTTGTTTTTGTTAATTTTACCTCCCAAAAAACGGAATAGAAAGCGATCAAAAAATGTCACATACCCAAAAATGGTACCAATAAAAATGTCAACTCGTCCCGCAAAAAACAAGCCGTCACATGACTCTGTCGGCCGAAATATGGAAAAATTATAGCTCTCAAAATATGGTGATGCAAAAACTAGATTTTGCAAAAAAAGCGTCTTTTAGTGTGTGACAGCTGTCAGTCATAAAAACCCGATATCAATCTGGTATCTCTGTAATCACACCGACCCGAAGAATAAAGTAATCTAATCAGTTATATCACACTAGGAACGGCGTAAAAAATAAATAAAACCAATTCTTCACCTGCTACTGATTTGTTTATTATGTCCCCAAAGATCCCAGTAAGGCTCTGCTCACATTTATCCTGTGCTCTGCGCTGAGCACTTACACCAGAGTTTCCGTGTAAATCTCTGAAATACATGATTCAGCCGGAACCCATGACGGAAGATTCCCTGTAATGAGACAGATATAGGCCACTGTGGACGCCGTCTAGCCTGGGATCCCACGGTGTCATTTGTTTTAGGCGTGCATAAAAGTGCGGTTGGCCACAGTTTTGTGCACTTCTGAAAAAAAGGACACCGCTACACAGAGGCCAGACGGTGTCCAGAGTAACTCTGCTGCCTCATTACAGTGAATGGATCCTGCAGGGGTTTCATCTGAATTACATCACTTGGAAATTTAGATGGAAACCCCGATGTAAGTGCTCAGCCTAGAGCGCCGGATAAATGTTACGTAAAATGTTCCCAATAAAAGCTTCAACTCAGTCCTCAAAAAAAGCTAGTCCCCACTCAGGTCCGTCATCTGTTAAAAATATAAGGGACTTCCAAGTTACTGGTAGCAGAAAGGCTCTGGAAAAGCAAAATGACCCTTGCCCCCCAAAAGAAATTCAGAAAATTTTGTGCTCCCAAATCCAAATGCCTATTCTACAATAATTTGTTCTCCAATTGTCAAATAGCACTCTGTCCCCCCCAGATCTCACCGTATGGCTAAGCGGTACGATACAGCCACATATGGGGTATTGACACTTTTAGAAGAAATTGTGTGACACATTTCGGCACCATTTTTACCCATTGCCCTGTGTGAAAATGTAAAATCTGAGGGTAAAACATTTTTTTGTGGTAAAAATATAATTATGATTTTTTCACTGCCCAATGGTATAAATTTAAAAATTAAAAAATACTCACTACTTCCCTAGATGAATTCCTTGAGAGGTGTAGTTTACAAAATGGGGTCATTTGTGGGGGCTTCTGCTGTTTTGGCATGTCAGCGACTCTTCAAATGTGACATGGTGTCTGCTGCCTATCCCAGCCAACATAGCGCTCCTTTCTCTTCCGAACCCTGCCGTACACCAAAGCAGTGGTTTTCCCCCACATATGGGGTATCGGCGTACTCAGGAGAAATTGTACAACAAATTTCATGGTGCAATTTCTCCGGTTATCCTTATGATAATGCAAAATTAGGGGATGAAAAATAATTATTCAAACAAATTTTACATTCAAAAAGTCAAATGGCGCTCCTTCCCTTTCAAACCCTGCCATGCGCCCAAACAGTAATTTGCCTCCACATATGGGGTATCAGCGTGTTCAGGAGAAATTGCACAACAAATTTCATGGTGCAATTTATCCTATTACCCTTATGATAATGCAAAATTAAGGGATGAAAAACGGTTTTGTGGGAAAAATGTGAAAATTTTATTTTTACGGCTCAATATTATAAACTTCTGTGAAGCAGCTGGGGGTGCGAGGTGCTTACCACACATCTAGATAAGTTCCCTAAGGGGTCTAGTTTCCAAAATGGTGGCACTTGTGGGGGGTTTCCACTGTTTAGTCACATTAGGGGCTCCCCAAATGCGACATGGCGTCTGCTAATTATTCAAACAAATTTTACATTCAAAAAGTCAAATGGCGCTCCTTCCCTTTCAAACCCTGCCATGCGCCCAAACAGTAATTTGCCTCCACAAATGGGGTATCAGCGTGTTCAGGAGAAATTGCACAACAAATTTCATGGTGCAATTTATCCTATTACCCTTATGATAATGCAAAATTAAGGGATGAAAAACGGTTTTGTGGGAAAAATGTGAAAATTTTATTTTTACAGCTCAATATTATAAACTTCTGTGAAGCACCTTGGGGTTCAAGGTGCTCAGCACACATCTAGATAAGTTCCCTAAGGGGTCTAGTTTCCAAAATGGTGTCACTTGTGGGGGGTTTCCACTGTTTAGGCACATCAGGAGCTCTCCAAACGCAACATGGTGTCTGCTAATTATTCAGACAAATTTTACATTCAAAAAGTCTAATGGCGCTCCTTCCCTTCCGAACCCTGCAGTGCGCCCAAACAGTGGTTTTCCACCACATATGGGGTATCAGCACGCTCAAGAGAAATTGCACAAAAAAATTTGGGGTCAATTTTTTCCTGTTACCCCTGTGAAAATAAAAAAAATTGGGTCTAAAGTAACATTTTTGTGAAAAAAGTTAAATGTTAATTTTTTTTTTCCACATTCCAAAAATTCCTGTGAAGCACCTGAAGGGTTAATAAAGTTCTTGAATATGGTTTTGAGCACCTTGAGGGGTGCAGTTTTTAGAATGGTGTCACTTTTGGGTATTTTCTGTCATAAAGACCCCTCAAAGTGACTTCAAATATGATGTGGTCCATAAAAAAATGTTTTTGTAAATTTTGTTGGAAAAATGAGAAATCGCTGGTCAACTTTTAACCCTTATAGCTCCCTAACAAAAAAAATTTTGGTTCCAAAATTGTGCTGATGTAAAGTAGACATGTGGGAAATGTTATTTATTAACTATTTTGTGTGACATATCTCTCTGATTTAAGGGCATGAAAATTAAAAGTTTGAAAATTGCAAATTTTTCTAAATTTTCGCCAAATTTCCGATTTTTTCACAAATAAACGCAAGTTATATGGAAGAAATTTTACCACTATCATGAAGTACAATATGTCATGAAAAAACAGTCTCAGAATCAGGGGAATACGTTGAAGCGTTCCAGAGTAATTACTTCATAAAGTGACAGTGGTCAGAATTGAAAAAATTGGCCCGGTCACGAAGGCAAAAACAGGCTCTGGCGCGAAGTGGTTAATCTAAGGAATTGGCCTACCGGTATTGACCGAATCATTGCTGGAGGATGTGACGAAGATGCCAGCAGTAGAGAATTCACCGCTGTATCTTTACGGAATAGAGTGGATTGTAAACAGTTATGGGCATCCCTATATATCTTCACATCCAGGAAATCGATGGAGTCCGTGTCGTATTGATATGTAAGGTGAATGTTTAAATGATTCTGATTCAAATCATTCATAAATTGATGTAATTCTTTAATGGTCCCCTGCCAGATCAAGAATATATCATCTATGTATCGCGTCCAAAAAAGAACGCGGTCCATAGATGGATACTGATCTGACAGGAATAGGTCCCTCTCCCACAGCCCCAGGAATAAATTAGCATATGCCGGTGCAAATGCCGCACCCATTGCGGTACCCCGGAGCTGTAGGTAGAAGGACCCATTGAATAGAAAAAAGTTATGAGATAGGGTGAACTCTAGTAGTTGGATAATGAGATCACTCATATCCGTTGTGTTGGATGAAGACTGCAGAAAGAATTGGGTAGCCCGTATTCCATCTGCATGGGGAATATTGGTATACAATGATTCTACATCACCTGTTACGAGAATGGTATCCCCATCTATGTGAAGCCCATCTATTTTCCTCAAGAACTCAGAGGTGTCTTTGGTAAAAGAAGGTAGTGATTCTACCAGCGGCTGCAGTTTGGTGTCAATGAATCGATTTACATTTTCCAGGTAATTCCCTTTCCCTGAGATAATTGGTCTCCCTGGTGGTGTTTGGCAGTTTTTATGTATTTTTGGTAAAAGATACAGGGTGGGAATGGAGGGTTCACTGACCTGGAGTGCTAGATGTAGTTCTTTTGAAATGACTCCATTGTCCCTAGCTATTTGTAAGATAGAGGAGAGTTCCGTCTGATATTTTATTATGGGATTAAAGGTTAGTTTCTTATAGCATTCCACACTTCTCAATTGGCGGAAGGCTTCATCCTCGTACATTGATTTAGGCCAGATCACCACATTCCCACCCTTATCAGCTGGTTTAAACACCACATCTGGCAACTTACGCAGCCGCTGGAGACACTGTCTCTCATCTCTAGTCAAATTATCTAATGTTGGGTAACGTGGAATTTTCTCAAAGTCTTTGCTCACCATTTTAACAAATACATCAATGGTGGGACACGTAGATAGGGGTGGGAATTTCTGAGAGCGTGGTCTAATAGAGGAAGGGATCTTACCCCCTATCGGACTGTTATGTTCCTCCGCCAGTTCTTCCAGGTTGGCTAACGCCTCCTGTTCCGTCTCTGTGGGAAATAAACAAAAGGCGGCCTCATCATGGAAGTATCTTTTAAATAGTAATTTCCGTGCAAAAAGATGGAGATCTTTAATGGCCGTAAACCTATCGAATTGTGCTGAAGGGCAAAACATCAAACCTTTATTCAACAACGAAATCTCCTGCTGGGAAAAAGAGTGAGAACTTAGGTTAATTACCTTCAAGCTGCCTCTAGATTCTGGTGAGTAGTTATAGTTGCGCTTGTTAGGAGGGAACCGTAACTCGCGTTTCCGTTTTGGAGTAGATACAGAGACGGAAGAGGAGGCGTCAGATGCCTCGCTGGTCGGCGGGTTTGATGAAATAGATGGGGTGCGATCCCTAGTTAGGCCCGGGGGAGTAAGTTTCTTCCACCTATATACTCTGCCCATCGAAAAATCCCTCTGGTCTCTAGTTAGTTTTTTGGCATGGTTCGCCTGGATGTCCTTTACCCACAAGTCCATGGACTTATTCATCTGTGCATCAATGGAGTTAATTTGATCCACAGATAAATCCACTTTTGCATTGGAGACCGTCTTTTCAAGGGATTTATCAATCTCATTGATGGACTTGAGATTGAGTTGTATCAATAACTCCATAAATCTCTTAGATGTGTCATTACACACTTGCTCCCAATCCCTAATAAAGTCCTTATCTTCAATCAGAAAGGATGGTATGACCCGTACCCTAAGGCCTCTAGGGATCAACTGTTTCAGAATGTAATTTTCAAGGAAAGCTTTATTCCACCAAAGGCGTGTCCTTTTTAACAATAGGTTCCTAATTACGTTAGTAGCTATATCAACCTGTGAACCAATAGAATCCAAAGCTGCAGCACCACTGTTACCAAAAACTTCATTAATTTGTCCCTGCCAGGATAGTTCCCTGGCTTTTAGGTCCATATTCAGAGTAGACGGAGCCTGTGCAAAACACAGTAAAATTGTCAGATATATACAACACTGAATATAACAGTATAAGACACTGATCATATTCAGACCCGCAAATCAACGGGCCGGTAAGTAATCGTGTACTTATTATATGGACCAACGTGAAATGGCAGACCATTCGGTAAGACACATAATATAAGAGAACCACCGAATGATAGGTCCAATACAACAAAAGCAATTCAAAAATACCTTTATTCAAGTTATGGTTAAAGTGACACTACATACACAAGGAAAGCCGCATTATAATAGTCATACAGCAATGTTATAATATATACTGGACTCTAAGATATATAGATGAATAAGAATAGATAAACATCAAGCAGGTTAATACATGGAAGGAAGGGGACAAACGGAAAGGGGTTATATCACCGAAATGGCAACTAAGAAAACATGTGAATGGCCAAATCATAAATATATATATATGTACATGGCAGTGTGGAGAGGAAAATTCCCGTGTGCTCCATGTCATTTAATAGTACATATACCCCATGCTTATCCATACAGTCCAGAGTAATCAGTGTGTAAGCCCAAATATAGAGTGTATCTACCTGCACAGAAGTCCAGTGTGTATAAATGGCATCAAGCGGCGCAGCCCCGACGTGCGTTTCGGACACACGTCCTTCGTCAGGGGGTAGCGTCCATATGAACCAGCACGTATAAAAATACTAATGTGACCAATCGGTAAGCACCGGGTGTCCTACATAATTAGGATCGCCCGCAATTAAGCTCCAAATTGAGGCGGGCGCATACAGCTGGTTATCCGCCGGTGTATACAGGCAGCGCTTGATGTGCACGCATGCGGCGGCCGGAGGGACCGGAAGTCGCGGGCATCGCGTCATGCATCAGCCGACGACGGGAACACACGTGACCCGGGTCACCTGATGCATAGAGACACGTGACCGCAGCCTCACGGAGCACAGACGGCGCATGCGCGCAGCGCTTACCCGTAGAATGGGCATCAAATTGTCCTCTGTATCCAAGCAACCACGGGAGATCAGGAAGCCAGAATGGAGAAAGGAACACAAGAGGAATAAAGATCACGCAGATAGAGACAACTCGGGGAATCAGAGTGACAATAAGTAAGTGTGAGACTAGTGAAGTGACTGTGCAAATCATACAAATATAATCATATGTTATGTATATACACATCGACCACAATGGGAGATATGCATAGAGAGGAAGAGGGATAAAGTGAACATGTGCTATATATCAAAGACCTATAATGGCCAGTTAAAACATTAAGGTGTGTGTATATAGAGTATAACACAGTGTATATATCCATATTTGAATATATTTGCGTATACATACATATCAAATATAAAGTGTTTACGTGCAATAAATAGAGTAACATGAAAAAAAGGGGGGGGAAAGAAAAAAAGAGAAGAGAAAAAAATATATATATAAAAGATATATATAAAAAATAAAATAAAATTTTTTTTTTACATATAAATATATAGATAGATAGTAAAAACAATCAGATAATACATCATCATACGTATGGAAATAATATACAGGTGAGACATTCTATCCCATCAAGAAAAAATTACATTTTTATATATAAAATATATAAAGAAAGAAAAAAGGGGGAGAGGGGAAGGGGGGGAAGAGAAGAACAATATAATAACGGCTTCCAATCTTCAATCCCGAAATATGTCATAACACTAGGATCCCACTCCGATGCTAGATCAAAGGCCACATCAGAAATAAACTATAAGAGGAGAGAGAGAGTTAAAATTACTATCATATAGAAAATAAATAAAAACATGTTAAAAACAAATTAAAAACAAACAGGCAGGTTCAAGGACTAGATTGGTCACAGAAATGGAACGTAACTCATGTTCTCATTGAGTCCCAAAGGACAGACAGTTTTCAATGTCCAGATCCATCTTGTTTCTAATTGGGCCAGACGTTTACTTATCTTACCTCCTCTAATGTTAGGTGGAACCATATCAATCCCAATTACTCTAAGTAATGAGGCGTCACATCCGTGAAATGTCTTGAAGTGTCTCGGTATTGTCTTCAAGAGCGATGGATCATTGATTTCTTTTGCTGCTATAATACCAAGAACATGCTCGCGTATCCTAACCTTTAATTGGCGGGTAGTTAATCCCACATAGATTAATGAGCATGGGCAAGTGGCATAATAGATCACTGCAGTTGTGGTACATGTAATGAGGTGTTGGATATTATATATTGTAAGTCCGTCCGAGCTTTGAAATGTGTCGGATCGCACCACATTTGAACATGCCACACATTTACCACAGGGTCTACAGCCTTTGAGTGGTTTCACTTTAGACATAAAAGTTGTTCTTTCATTGGTATAGTGACTTTTCACTAGATCGTCCCGTAAATTACGTGACCGACGAAAAGTGATATTGGGTTTCGGGCTCAAATATCTCGAGCGCACAGGGTCAGATTGTAGGATGGGCCAAGATTTGTTTAGAAAATAGCGCATCAGATTAGTTTGACCATGATACTGTGTGATGAATCTAACAGTTCTGTTCGTTGGCTGTGTCTTATTTGAATATAGTTCATTGTGTCTAGAGGTATGTTTAGCCCTATTAAATGCTCTTTTGACGGAGAGACGGCTGTAGCCTCTCTCCAAGAATCGCATCTTTAATATATCGGCCTGTTGTATAAAATCCGCATCACTGGAGCAGATTCTCCTTAACCGGTTCCCGACCGCCCACTGTAGATAAACGTCGGCGCTTGCTGGGCTCTGTGCAGCGCCGACGTTTAAAAACGGTGGGTGGTCTCGCAGCGCTCAGGACCCCCAGGGTCCTGCAAGCGCTGCGATTCCGGTGCAGAGCGTTAGCTCTGACAGGGAACATCATCGGGACCTGATTAGATCAGGTCCCAGTGATGTTAACCCCTAGCTGTCTTCTATATGCTGTGATCTATAGTGATCGCGGCATATAGGAGACAGCAGGAGGAGAGGGGGTCGTCAACTTACCTCTCCGAAGACCTCCGAGTCCTTCCAGGACCTGGGGTTGCTATGGCAGCTGGAGGTCACATGACCGCCTCCAGCTCTGCCATATATGGTGTCCTGTCTGGCTCAGCTGCAGCTGTAGCCAGACAGGAGACTCTGACTGAAACAGTCAGGGAAGATCTCATGTAATGTAATATATGTCTATTACATTACATGAGATCAGAGATCAGAAAAATAAAAATTAATGTCCCATACAGGGACTAAGAAAAAATGTGAAAAAAAGTAAAAAAAAAGTTTTTAAACTATTAATAAAAAAAATCACAAAATAAATAAAAATAAATAAATAAAATATTAAACCAATAAATCCGTATATTTTTACAAAACCAAAAAAAGTACACATATTTGGTATCGCCGCGTCCGAAACAACCCGAGCTATAAAACTGTCACACTAATTAACTCCTTCTGTGCACACCGTAATAAAAATAAATAAAAAACGGAGCAAAAAAATATGCTTTTTCATCATATTGCCAAACAAAAAGTGGAAAAAAATGCGATCAAAAAACAAAATAGAAATAAAAATGGTACCACTGAAAACGTCATCTTGTTACGCAAAAAAAAAGCCGCCATACAGCTCCATCAGCCGAAAAATAAAAAAGTTATAGCGCTCAGAATAAAGCAATGCAAAAAAAATATTTTTTTCTATAAAATATTTTATTGTGTAAAAGCGCCAAAACATAAAAAAAATACAGTAAGTGTAGTATCGCTGTAAATGTACTGACCCGAAGAATAACGCTGCCTGATCACTTTTACCACACGCAGAACGGCATAAAAAAAAAACTCAAAAAACAATTCCTGAATTGTTTGTTTTTGTTAATTTTACCTCCCAAAAAACGGAATAGAAAGCGATCAAAAAATGTCACATACCCAAAAATGGTACCAATAAAAATGTCAACTCGTCCCGCAAAAAACAAGCCGTCACATGACTCTGTCGGCCGAAATATGGAAAAATTATAGCTCTCAAAATATGGTGATGCAAAAACTAGATTTTGCAAAAAAAGCGTCTTTTAGTGTGTGACAGCTGTCAGTCATAAAAACCCGATATCAATCTGGTATCTCTGTAATCACACCGACCCGAAGAATAAAGTAATCTAATCAGTTATATCACACTAGGAACGGCGTAAAAAATAAATAAAACCAATTCTTCACCTGCTACTGATTTGTTTATTATGTCCCCAAAGATCCCAGTAAGGCTCTGCTCACATTTATCCTGTGCTCTGCGCTGAGCACTTACACCAGAGTTTCCGTGTAAATCTCTGAAATACATGATTCAGCCGGAACCCATGACGGAAGATTCCCTGTAATGAGACAGATATAGGCCACTGTGGACGCCGTCTAGCCTGGGATCCCACGGTGTCATTTGTTTTAGGCGTGCATAAAAGTGCGGTTGGCCACAGTTTTGTGCACTTCTGAAAAAAAGGACACCGCTACACAGAGGCCAGACGGTGTCCAGAGTAACTCTGCTGCCTCATTACAGTGAATGGATCCTGCAGGGGTTTCATCTGAATTACATCACTTGGAAATTTAGATGGAAACCCCGATGTAAGTGCTCAGCCTAGAGCGCCGGATAAATGTTACGTAAAATGTTCCCAATAAAAGCTTCAACTCAGTCCTCAAAAAAAGCTAGTCCCCACTCAGGTCCGTCATCTGTTAAAAATATAAGGGACTTCCAAGCTACTGGTAGCAGAAAGGCTCTGGAAAAGCAAAATGACCCTTGCCCCCCAAAAGAAATTCAGAAAATTTTGTGCTCCCAAATCCAAATGCCTATTCTACAATAATTTGTTCTCCAATTGTCAAATAGCACTCTGTCCCCCCCAGATCTCACCGTATGGCTAAGCGGTACGATACAGCCACATATGGGGTATTGACACTTTTAGAAGAAATTGTGTGACACATTTCGGCACCATTTTTACCCATTGCCCTGTGTGAAAATGTAAAATCTGAGGGTAAAACATTTTTTTGTGGTAAAAATATAATTATGATTTTTTCACTGCCCAATGGTATAAATTTAAAAATTAAAAAATACTCACTACTTCCCTAGATGAATTCCTTGAGAGGTGTAGTTTACAAAATGGGGTCATTTGTGGGGGCTTCTGCTGTTTTGGCATGTCAGCGACTCTTCAAATGTGACATGGTGTCTGCTGCCTATCCCAGCCAACATAGCGCTCCTTTCTCTTCCGAACCCTGCCGTACACCAAAGCAGTGGTTTTCCCCCACATATGGGGTATCGGCGTACTCAGGAGAAATTGTACAACAAATTTCATGGTGCAATTTCTCCGGTTATCCTTATGATAATGCAAAATTAGGGGATGAAAAATAATTATTCAAACAAATTTTACATTCAAAAAGTCAAATGGCGCTCCTTCCCTTTCAAACCCTGCCATGCGCCCAAACAGTAATTTGCCTCCACATATGGGGTATCAGCGTGTTCAGGAGAAATTGCACAACAAATTTCATGGTGCAATTTATCCTATTACCCTTATGATAATGCAAAATTAAGGGATGAAAAACGGTTTTGTGGGAAAAATGTGAAAATTTTATTTTTACGGCTCAATATTATAAACTTCTGTGAAGCAGCTGGGGGTGCGAGGTGCTTACCACACATCTAGATAAGTTCCCTAAGGGGTCTAGTTTCCAAAATGGTGGCACTTGTGGGGGGTTTCCACTGTTTAGTCACATTAGGGGCTCCCCAAATGCGACATGGCGTCTGCTAATTATTCAAACAAATTTTACATTCAAAAAGTCAAATGGCGCTCCTTCCCTTTCAAACCCTGCCATGCGCCCAAACAGTAATTTGCCTCCACAAATGGGGTATCAGCGTGTTCAGGAGAAATTGCACAACAAATTTCATGGTGCAATTTATCCTATTACCCTTATGATAATGCAAAATTAAGGGATGAAAAACGGTTTTGTGGGAAAAATGTGAAAATTTTATTTTTACAGCTCAATATTATAAACTTCTGTGAAGCACCTTGGGGTTCAAGGTGCTCAGCACACATCTAGATAAGTTCCCTAAGGGGTCTAGTTTCCAAAATGGTGTCACTTGTGGGGGGTTTCCACTGTTTAGGCACATCAGGAGCTCTCCAAACGCAACATGGTGTCTGCTAATTATTCAGACAAATTTTACATTCAAAAAGTCTAATGGCGCTCCTTCCCTTCCGAACCCTGCAGTGCGCCCAAACAGTGGTTTTCCACCACATATGGGGTATCAGCACGCTCAAGAGAAATTGCACAAAAAAATTTGGGGTCAATTTTTTCCTGTTACCCCTGTGAAAATAAAAAAAATTGGGTCTAAAGTAACATTTTTGTGAAAAAAGTTAAATGTTAATTTTTTTTTTCCACATTCCAAAAATTCCTGTGAAGCACCTGAAGGGTTAATAAAGTTCTTGAATATGGTTTTGAGCACCTTGAGGGGTGCAGTTTTTAGAATGGTGTCACTTTTGGGTATTTTCTGTCATAAAGACCCCTCAAAGTGACTTCAAATATGATGTGGTCCATAAAAAAATGTTTTTGTAAATTTTGTTGGAAAAATGAGAAATCGCTGGTCAACTTTTAACCCTTATAGCTCCCTAACAAAAAAAATTTTGGTTCCAAAATTGTGCTGATGTAAAGTAGACATGTGGGAAATGTTATTTATTAACTATTTTGTGTGACATATCTCTCTGATTTAAGGGCATGAAAATTAAAAGTTTGAAAATTGCAAATTTTTCTAAATTTTCGCCAAATTTCCGATTTTTTCACAAATAAACGCAAGTTATATGGAAGAAATTTTACCACTATCATGAAGTACAATATGTCATGAAAAAACAGTCTCAGAATCAGGGGAATACGTTGAAGCGTTCCAGAGTAATTACTTCATAAAGTGACAGTGGTCAGAATTGAAAAAATTGGCCCGGTCACGAAGGCAAAAACAGGCTCTGGCGCGAAGTGGTTAATCTAAGGAATTGGCCTACCGGTATTGACCGAATCATTGCTGGAGGATGTGACGAAGATGCCAGCAGTAGAGAATTCACCGCTGTATCTTTACGGAATAGAGTGGATTGTAAACAGTTATGGGCATCCCTATATATCTTCACATCCAGGAAATCGATGGAGTCCGTGTCGTATTGATATGTAAGGTGAATGTTTAAATGATTCTGATTCAAATCATTCATAAATTGATGTAATTCTTTAATGGTCCCCTGCCAGATCAAGAATATATCATCTATGTATCGCGTCCAAAAAAGAACGCGGTCCATAGATGGATACTGATCTGACAGGAATAGGTCCCTCTCCCACAGCCCCAGGAATAAATTAGCATATGCCGGTGCAAATGCCGCACCCATTGCGGTACCCCGGAGCTGTAGGTAGAAGGACCCATTGAATAGAAAAAAGTTATGAGATAGGGTGAACTCTAGTAGTTGGATAATGAGATCACTCATATCCGTTGTGTTGGATGAAGACTGCAGAAAGAATTGGGTAGCCCGTATTCCATCTGCATGGGGAATATTGGTATACAATGATTCTACATCACCTGTTACGAGAATGGTATCCCCATCTATGTGAAGCCCATCTATTTTCCTCAAGAACTCAGAGGTGTCTTTGGTAAAAGAAGGTAGTGATTCTACCAGCGGCTGCAGTTTGGTGTCAATGAATCGATTTACATTTTCCAGGTAATTCCCTTTCCCTGAGATAATTGGTCTCCCTGGTGGTGTTTGGCAGTTTTTATGTATTTTTGGTAAAAGATACAGGGTGGGAATGGAGGGTTCACTGACCTGGAGTGCTAGATGTAGTTCTTTTGAAATGACTCCATTGTCCCTAGCTATTTGTAAGATAGAGGAGAGTTCCGTCTGATATTTTATTATGGGATTAAAGGTTAGTTTCTTATAGCATTCCACACTTCTCAATTGGCGGAAGGCTTCATCCTCGTACATTGATTTAGGCCAGATCACCACATTCCCACCCTTATCAGCTGGTTTAAACACCACATCTGGCAACTTACGCAGCCGCTGGAGACACTGTCTCTCATCTCTAGTCAAATTATCTAATGTTGGGTAACGTGGAATTTTCTCAAAGTCTTTGCTCACCATTTTAACAAATACATCAATGGTGGGACACGTAGATAGGGGTGGGAATTTCTGAGAGCGTGGTCTAATAGAGGAAGGGATCTTACCCCCTATCGGACTGTTATGTTCCTCCGCCAGTTCTTCCAGGTTGGCTAACGCCTCCTGTTCCGTCTCTGTGGGAAATAAACAAAAGGCGGCCTCATCATGGAAGTATCTTTTAAATAGTAATTTCCGTGCAAAAAGATGGAGATCTTTAATGGCCGTAAACCTATCGAATTGTGCTGAAGGGCAAAACATCAAACCTTTATTCAACAACGAAATCTCCTGCTGGGAAAAAGAGTGAGAACTTAGGTTAATTACCTTCAAGCTGCCACTAGATTCTGGTGAGTAGTTATAGTTGCGCTTGTTAGGAGGGAACCGTAACTCGCGTTTCCGTTTTGGAGTAGATACAGAGACGGAAGAGGAGGCGTCAGATGCCTCGCTGGTCGGCGGGTTTGATGAAATAGATGGGGTGCGATCCCTAGTTAGGCCCGGGGGAGTAAGTTTCTTCCACCTATATACTCTGCCCATCGAAAAATCCCTCTGGTCTCTAGTTAGTTTTTTGGCATGGTTCGCCTGGATGTCCTTTACCCACAAGTCCATGGACTTATTCATCTGTGCATCAATGGAGTTAATTTGATCCACAGATAAATCCACTTTTGCATTGGAGACCGTCTTTTCAAGGGATTTATCAATCTCATTGATGGACTTGAGATTGAGTTGTATCAATAACTCCATAAATCTCTTAGATGTGTCATTACACACTTGCTCCCAATCCCTAATAAAGTCCTTATCTTCAATCAGAAAGGATGGTATGACCCGTACCCTAAGGCCTCTAGGGATCAACTGTTTCAGAATGTAATTTTAGAGGAAAGCTTTATTCCACCAAACGCGTGTCCTTTTTAACAATAGGTTCCTAATTACGTTAGTAGCTATATCAACCTGTGAACCAATAGAATCCAAAGCTGCAGCACCACTGTTACCAAAAACTTCATTAATTTGTCCCTGCCAGGATAGTTCCCTGGCTTTTAGGTCCATATTCAGAGTAGACGGAGCCTGTGCAAAACACAGTAAAATTATCAGATATATACAACACTGAATATAACAGTATAAGACACTGATCATATTCAGACCCGCAAATCAACAGGCCGGTAAGTAATCGTGTACTTATTATATGGACCAACGTGAAATGGCAGACCATTCGGTAAGACACATAATATAAGAGAACCACCGAATGATAGGTCCAATACAACAAAAGCAATTCAAAAATACCTTTATTCAAGTTATGGTTAAAGTGACACTACATACACAAGGAAAGCCGCATTATAATAGTCATACAGCAATGTTATATTATATACTGGACTCTAAGATATATAGATGAATAAGAATAGATAAACATCAAGCAGGTTAATACATGGAAGGAAGGGGACAAACGGAAAGGGGTTATATCACCGAAATGGCAACTAAGAAAACATGTGAATGGCCAAATCATAAATATATATATATGTACATGGCAGTGTGGAGAGGAAAATTCCCGTGTGCTCCATGTCATTTAATAGTACATATACCCCATGCTTATCCATACAGTCCAGAGTAATCAGTGTGTAAGCCCAAATATAGAGTGTATCTACCTGCACAGAAGTCCAGTGTGTATAAATGGCATCAAGCGGCGCAGCCCCGACGTGCGTTTCGGACACACGTCCTTCGTCAGGGGGTAGCGTCCATATGAACCAGCACGTATAAAAATACTAATGTGACCAATCGGTAAGCACCGGGTGTCCTACATAATTAGGATCGCCCGCAATTAAGCTCCAAATTGAGGCGGGCGCATACAGCTGGTTATCCGCCGGTGTATACAGGCAGCGCTTGATGTGCACGCATGCGGCGGCCGGAGGGACCGGAAGTCGCGGGCATCGCGTCATGCATCAGCAGACGACGGGAACACACGTGACCCGGGTCACCTGATGCATAGAGACACGTGACCGCAGCCTCACGGAGCACAGACGGCGCATGCGCGCAGCGCTTACCCGTAGAATGGGCATCAAATTGTCCTCTGTATCCAAGCAACCACGGGAGATCAGGAAGCCAGAATGGAGAAAGGAACACAAGAGGAATAAGGATCACGCAGATAGAGACAACTCGGGGAATCAGAGTGACAATAAGTAAGTGTGAGACTAGTGAAGTGACTGTGCAAATCATACAAATATAATCATATGTTATGTATATACACATCGACCACAATGGGAGATATGCATAGAGAGGAAGAGGGATAAAGTGAACATGTGCTATATATCAAAGACCTATAATGGCCAGTTAAAACATTAAGGTGTGTGTATATAGAGTATAACACAGTGTATATATCCATATTTGAATATATTTGCGTATACATACATATCAAATATAAAGTGTTTACGTGCAATAAATAGAGTAACATGAAAAAAAGGGGGGGGAAAGAAAAAAAGAGAAGAGAAAAAAATATATATATAAAAGATATATATAAAAAATAAAATAAAAAATTTTTTTTACATATAAATATATAGATAGATAGTAAAAACAATCAGATAATACATCATCATACGTATGGAAATAATATACAGGTGAGACATTCTATCCCATCAAGAAAAAATTACATTTTTATATATAAAATATATAAAGAAAGAAAAAAGGGGGAGAAAGAGAAGAACAATATAATAACGGCTTCCAATCTTCAATCCCGAAATATGTCATAACACTAGGATCCCACTCCGATGCTAGATCAAAGGCCACATCAGAAATAAACTATAAGAGGGGAGAGAGAGTTAAAATTACTATCATATAGAAAATAAATAAAAACATGTTAAAAACAAATTAAAAACAAACAGGCAGGTTCAAGGACTAGATTGGTCACAGAAATGGAACGTAACTCATGTTCTCATTGAGTCCCAAAGGACAGACAGTTTTCAATGTCCAGATCCATCTTGTTTCTAATTGGGCCAGACGTTTACTTATCTTGCCTCCTCTAATGTTAGGTGGAACCATATCAATCCCAATTACTCTAAGTAATGAGGCGTCACATCCGTGAAATGTCTTGAAGTGTCTCGGTATTGTCTTCAAGAGCGATGGATCATTGATTTCTTTTGCTGCTATAATACCAAGAACATGCTCGCGTATCCTAACCTTTAATTGGCGGGTAGTTAATCCCACATAGATTAATGAGCATGGGCAAGTGGCATAATAGATCACTGCAGTTGTGGTACATGTAATGAGGTGTTGGATATTATATATTGTAAGTCCGTCCGAGCTTTGAAATGTGTCGGATCGCACCACATTTGAACATGCCACACATTTACCACAGGGTCTACAGCCTTTGAGTGGTTTCACTTTAGACATAAAAGTTGTTCTTTCATTGGTATAGTGACTTTTCACTAGATCGTCCCGTAAATTACGTGACCGACGAAAAGTGATATTGGGTTTCGGGCTCAAATATCTCGAGCGCACAGGGTCAGATTGTAGGATGGGCCAAGATTTGTTTAGAAAATAGCGCATCAGATTAGTTTGACCATGATACTGTGTGATGAATCTAACAGTTCTGTTCGTTGGCTGTGTCTTATTTGAATATAGTTCATTGTGTCTAGAGGTATGTTTAGCCCTATTAAATGCTCTTTTGACGGAGCGACGGCTGTAGCCTCTCTCCAAGAATCGCATCTTTAATATATCGGCCTGTTGTATAAAATCCGCATCACTGGAGCAGATTCTCCTTAATCTAAGGAATTGGCCTACCGGTATTGACATGAGTTACGTTCCATTTCTGTGACCAATCTAGTCCTTGAACCTGCCTGTTTGTTTTTAATTTGTTTTTAACATGTTTTTATTTATTTTCTATATGATAGTAATTTTAACTCTCTCTCCCCTCTTATAGTTTATTTCTGATGTGGCCTTTGATCTAGCATCGGAGTGGGATCCTAGTGTTATGACATATTTCGGGATTGAAGATTGGAAGCCGTTATTATATTGTTCTTCTCTTCCCCCCCCCTCTCCCCTCCCCCCACCCTCCCCTCTCCCCCTTTTTTCTTTCTTTATATATTTTATATATAAAAATGTAATTTTTTCTTGATGGGATAGAATGTCTCACCTGTATATTATTTCCATACGTATGATGATGTATTATCTGATTGTTTTTACTATCTATCTATATATTTATATGTAAAAAAAAATTTTTATTTTATTTTTTATATATATCTTTTATATATATATTTTTTTCTCTTCTCTTTTTTTCTTCCCCCCCCCCCTTTTTTTCATGTTACTCTATTTATTGCACGTAAACACTTTATATTTGATATGTATGTATACGCAAATATATTCAAATATGGATATATACACTGTGTTATACTCTATATACACACACCTTAATGTTTTAACTGGCCATTATAGGTCTTTGATATATAGCACATGTTCACTTTATCCCTCTTCCTCTCTATGCATATCTCCCATTGTGGTCGATGTGTATATACATAACATATGATTATATTTGTATGATTTGCACAGTCACTTCACTAGTCTCACACTTACTTATTGTCACTCTGATTCCCCGAGTTGTCTCTATCTGCGTGATCCTTATTCCTCTTGTGTTCCTTTCTCCATTCTGGCTTCCTGATCTCCCGTGGTTGCTTGGATACAGAGGACAATTTGATGCCCATTCTACGGGTAAGCGCTGCGCGCATGCGCCGTCTGTGCTCCGTGAGGCTGCGGTCACGTGTCTCTATGCATCAGGTGACCCGGGTCACGTGTGTTCCCGTCGTCGGCTGATGCATGACGCGATGCCCGCGACTTCCGGTCCCTCCGGCCGCCGCATGCGTGCACATCAAGCGCTGCCTGTATACACCGGCGGATAACCAGCTGTATGCGCCCGCCTCAATTTGGAGCTTAATTGCGGGCGATCCTAATTATGTAGGACACCCGGTGCTTACCGATTGGTCACATTAGTATTTTTATACGTGCTGGTTCATATGGACGCTACCCCCTGACGAAGGACGTGTGTCCGAAACGCGCGTCGGGGCTGCGCCGCTTGATGCCATTTATACACACTGGACTTCTGTGCAGGTAGATACACTCTATATTTGGGCTTACACACTGATTACTCTGGACTGTATGGATAAGCATGGGGTATATGTACTATTAAATGACATGGAGCACACGGGAATTTTCCTCTCCACACTGCCATGTACATATATATATATTTATGATTTGGCCATTCACATGTTTTCTTAGTTGCCATTTCGGTGATATAACCCCTTTCCGTTTGTCCCCTTCCTTCCATGTATTAACCTGCTTGATGTTTATCTATTCTTATTCATCTATATATCTTAGAGTCCAGTATATATTATAACATTGCTGTATGACTATTATAATGCGGCTTTCCTTGTGTATGTAGTGTCACTTTAACCATAACTTGAATAAAGGTATTTTTGAATTGCTTTTGTTGTACTGGACCTATCATTCGGTGGTTCTCTTATATTATCTCCCTGTTATAGTGGAGCAGTGACCGGCGGCTCCTCACATCTACTGTGCACAGACTAGAACAGGGATGGACAATTTCTGGAGTTTGCATGAAAGAGCTTCTGCGGTTAAAACAAGTGATCACAGATTCATGGGCTACACAGGATAGGTGATCACTTATTGATTGGAAACTGCACCGATTGGAAGAATGGATCAGTGGTCGAGTCGCACATGAGCTCCAGTCTAATGGGGAGAAAAGCTCCACATTCTGCCGATCGGTGCAGGTCCCAGTAGTCAGACCCCCACCAATCAATAAGTTATCACTGATCCTGTGGAGAGGTGATTACTTGTTTTCCCCGGAGAACCCCTGTAAGTGCATCTCTGACGCTCTGCTCCAAGTATTTCATCTCTAAGGCCACAGCCCCACTATCAGTATTCAGTCAGGATTATTCTCAGGAGTGGGAGCCAAAACCAGGTGAGGAACAATCAGAGAAAAGGTAGAATAGAAACAAGTCACCAATTCTGGATTTATCACCCACTCCTGCTTTTGCCTCTCACTACTGAGAAAAAATACTGACCAAATGCTGATAGTGAAGCCGTGGCCTCATTGAAAAAAATCTTTTCCTAGTTAATCTCAGCGAGAACAAATGACCGCCATACACAACATAATCCACTATAACAACACCAATAATACCACATACAAAAGGGACAAATATCACCACACCATGACCAGACCACATATTACCACCACATAGTGACCAAATACTACAATACTGATCAGGAATACAAACCACAATACTAACAACACTGTCACTATACATATGAGCTCTGTATATAGTGTCAGTGTACAGGTAATACAGTGATCACCAGTGACATTATACACAGGAGCTCTGTATATAGTGTACAGGTAATACAGTGATCACCAGTGACATTATACACAGGAGCTCTGTATATAGTGTCAGTGTACAGGTAATACAGTTATCACGAGTGACATACACAGGAGCTCAGTATATACTATATAGTGTAAGTGTACAGTAATACACTGACTCACCAGTGATGTCTCTAGGTGAAGTTCTTCATCTTCGCTTTTCTTCATCTGGCACAGTCCGCCATCACTTCTTCCAGCCAGGAATCATCTCTGCAGAAAATAACACACAGTTATCAATAACTGATCTCTTTTAGAGCACATTCCCACTTTTCCCCAGGATTCTACACTACACCAGTTGAAGAAATAAAGCGACATAGTGGCGCCCTGCACAGTAACAGGACCCCCCTTTTGTCCCCTCTTATGGAAAACAGTTTCCTAAAAAGTAAATTATATTACAGAAGTAATAATGTCCCTAATTGGACTCTAAAGTAATAATGTTCCCCATTCGCCATCATAAACTAATAAAGTTCCTCAATCTGGCCCCTAAACAGTAATAAAGTCCCTTGTCCAGCGTGGCCACCCAGCTATCCAACCTGACCCCCCCCCCCCCATATATCCATTCTGGTCTCCATGTGTCCAGCCTGCCCCTCCCATATATCCATCCGGGCCTCCATGTGTCCAGCCCGCCCCCCTTCATATATCCATCCTGTCCCCCTCATATATGCATCCCACCCCACCCCATATATCTATCCAGGTCCCCATGTGTCCAGCTTGCCGCCCTTCACCTCCATGTGTCCATCCAGGTCCCCAACTTGGCCACCTTCACCTCCATGTGTCCGATCATGCGTCCAGCCAGCCCCCCCCTTCAGCCCCGTGCCTCCATCCAAGTCTCCCCATGTGTCAAGCCAGCCCCCCCTTCAGCCCCCTGCCTCCATCCAAGTCTCCCCATGTGTCCAGCCAGCCCCCCCTTCAGCCCCCTGCCTCCATCCATATGTCACCCCATGCGTCCACCCAGCCCCCCCTTCAGCCCCATGTCCCCATCCATGTCACCATGGGTCCAGCCAGCCCCCCCCCTTCAGCCCCATGTCCCCATGGGTCCATCCAGCCCCCCTTTCCGCCCCATGTCGCCCTCCATGTCCCCATGGGTCCATCCAGCTCCCCTTTCCGCCCCATGTCCCCCTCCATGTCCCCATGGGTCCAGCCAGCCCCCCCATCAGCCCCATGTCCCCATCCATGTCCCCATGGGTCCAGTCAGCCCCTCCTTCAGCCCCATGTCCCCATGGGTCCAGCCAGCCCCCCCATTCAGCCCCATGTCCCCATCCATGTCCCCATGGGTCCAGCCAGCCCCCCCATTCAGCCCCATGGGTCCAGCCAGCCCCCCCATTCAGCCCCATGGGTCCAGCCAGCCCCCCCATTCAGCCCCATGGGTCCAGCCAGCCCCCCCATTCAGCCCCATGGGTCCAGCCAGCCCCCCCATTCAGCCCCATGGGTCCAGCCAGCCCCCCCATTCAGCCCCATGGGTCCAGCCAGCCCCCCCATTCAGCCCCATGGGTCCAGCCAGCCCCATGGGTCCAGCCAGCCCCCCCATTCAGCCCCATGTCCCCATGGGTCCAGCCAGCCCCCCCATTCAGCCCCATGTCCCCATGGGTCCAGCCAGCCCCCCCATTAGCCCCATGTCCCCATGGGTCCAGCCAGCCCCCCCCATTCAGCCCCATGTCCCCATGGGTCCAGCCAGCCCCCCCATTAGCCCCATGTCCCCATGGGTCCAGCCAGCCCCCCCATCCAGCCCCATGTCCCCATGGGTCCAGCCAGTCCCCCCATTCAGCAAAATGTCCCCATGGGTCCAGCCAGCCCCCCCATTCAGCAAAATGTCCCCATCCATGTCCCCGTGGGTCCAGCCAGCCCCCCCATTCAGCCCCATGTCCCCATCCATGTCCCCGTGGGTCCAGCCAGCCCCCCCATTCAGCCCCATGTCCCCATCCATGTCCCCGTGGGTCCAGCCAGCCCCCCCATTCAGCCCCATGTCCCCATCCATGTCCCCGTGGGTCCAGCCAGCCCCCCCATTCAGCCCCATGTCCCCATCCATGTCCCCGTGGGTCCAGCCAGCCCCCCCATTCAGCCCCATGTCCCCATCCATGTCCCCGTGGGTCCAGCCAGCCCCCCCATTCAGCCCCATGTCCCCATCCATGTCCCCGTGGGTCCAGCCAGCCCCCCCCATTCAGCCCCATGTCCCCATCCATGTCCCCGTGGGTCCAGCCAGCCCCCCCATTAAGCCCCATGTCCCCATCCATGTCCCCGTGGGTCCAGCCAGCCCCCCCATTAAGCCCCATGTCCCCATCCATGTCCCCGTGGGTCCAACCAGCCCCCACATTCAGCCCCATGTCCCCATCCATGTCCCCGTGGGTCCAACCAGCCCCCACATTCAGCCCCATGTCCCCATCCATGTCCCCGTGGGTCCAACCAGCCCCCCCATTCAGCCCCATGTCCCCATCCATGTCCCCGTGGGTCCAACCAGCCCCCCCATTCAGCCCCATGTCCCCATCCATGTCCCCGTGGGTCCAGCCAGCCCCCCCATTCAGCCCCATGTCCCCATCCATGTCCCCGTGGGTCCAGCCAGCCCCCCCATTCAGCCCCATGTCCCCATCCATGTCCCCGTGGGTCCAGCCAGCCCCCCCATTCAGCCCCATGTCCCCATCCATGTCCCCGTGGGTCCAGCCAGCCCCCCCATTCAGCCCCATGTCCCCATCCATGTCCCCGTGGGTCCAGCCAGCCCCCCCATTCAGCCCCATGTCCCCATCCATGTCCCCGTGGGTCCAGCCAGCCCCCCCATTCAGCCCCATGTCCCCATCCATGTCCCCGTGGGTCCAGCCAGCCCCCCCATTCAGCCCCATGTCCCCATCCATGTCCCCGTGGGTCCAGCCAGCCCCCCCATTCAGCCCCATGTCCCCATCCATGTCCCCGTGGGTCCAGCCAGCCCCCCCATTCAGCCCCATGTCCCCATCCATGTCCCCGTGGGTCCAGCCAGCCCCCCCATTCAGCCCCATGTCCCCATCCATGTCCCCGTGGGTCCAGCCAGCCCCCCCATTCAGCCCCATGTCCCCATCCATGTCCCCGTGGGTCCAGCCAGCCCCCCCATTCAGCCCCATGTCCCCATCCATGTCCCCGTGGGTCCAGCCAGCCCCCCCATTCAGCCCCATGTCCCCATCCATGTCCCCGTGGGTCCAGCCAGCCCCCCCATTCAGCCCCATGTCCCCATCCATGTCCCCGTGGGTCCAGCCAGCCCCCCCATTCAGCCCCATGTCCCCATCCATGTCCCCGTGGGTCCAGCCAGCCCCCCCATTCAGCCCCATGTCCCCATCCATGTCCCCGTGGGTCCAGCCAGCCCCCCCATTCAGCCCCATGTCCCCATCCATGTCCCCGTGGGTCCAGCCAGCCCCCCCATTCAGCCCCATGTCCCCATCCATGTCCCCGTGGGTCCAGCCAGCCCCCCCATTCAGCCCCATGTCCCCATCCATGTCCCCGTGGGTCCAGCCAGCCCCCCCATTCAGCCCCATGTCCCCATCCATGTCCCCGTGGGTCCAGCCAGCCCCCCCATTCAGCCCCATGTCCCCATCCATGTCCCCGTGGGTCCAGCCAGCCCCCCCATTCAGCCCCATGTCCCCATCCATGTCCCCGTGGGTCCAGCCAGCCCCCCCATTCAGCCCCATGTCCCCATCCATGTCCCCGTGGGTCCAGCCAGCCCCCCCATTCAGCCCCATGTCCCCATCCATGTCCCCGTGGGTCCAGCCAGCCCCCCCATTCAGCCCCATGTCCCCATCCATGTCCCCGTGGGTCCAGCCAGCCCCCCCATTCAGCCCCATGTCCCCATCCATGTCCCCGTGGGTCCAGCCAGCCCCCCCATTCAGCCCCATGTCCCCATCCATGTCCCCGTGGGTCCAGCCAGCCCCCCCATTCAGCCCCATGTCCCCATCCATGTCCCCGTGGGTCCAGCCAGCCCCCCCATTCAGCCCCATGTCCCCATCCATGTCCCCGTGGGTCCAGCCAGCCCCCCCATTCAGCCCCATGTCCCCATCCATGTCCCCGTGGGTCCAGCCAGCCCCCCCATTCAGCCCCATGTCCCCATCCATGTCCCCGTGGGTCCAGCCAGCCCCCCCATTCAGCCCCATGTCCCCATCCATGTCCCCGTGGGTCCAGCCAGCCCCCCCATTCAGCCCCATGTCCCCATCCATGTCCCCGTGGGTCCAGCCAGCCCCCCCATTCAGCCCCATGTCCCCATCCATGTCCCCGTGGGTCCAGCCAGCCCCCCCATTCAGCCCCATGTCCCCATCCATGTCCCCGTGGGTCCAGCCAGCCCCCCCATTCAGCCCCATGTCCCCATCCATGTCCCCGTGGGTCCAGCCAGCCCCCCCATTCAGCCCCATGTCCCCATCCATGTCCCCGTGGGTCCAGCCAGCCCCCCCATTCAGCCTCATGTCCCCATCCATGTCCCCGTGGGTCCAGCCAGCCCCCCATTCAGCCCCATGTCCCCATCCATGTCCCCGTGGGTCCAGCCAGCCCCCCCATTCAGCCCCATGTCCCCATCCATGTCCCCGTGGGTCCACCAGCCCCCCCATTCAGCCCCATGTCCCCATCCATGTCCCCGTGGGTCCAGCCAGCCCCCCCATTCAGCCCCATGTCCCCATCCATGTCCCCGTGGGTCCAGCCAGCCCCCCCATTCAGCCCCATGTCCCCATCCATGTCCCCGTGGGTCCAGCCAGCCCCCCCATTCAGCCCCATGTCCCCATCCATGTCCCCGTGGGTCCAGCCAGCCCCCCCATTCAGCCCCATGTCCCCATGGGTCCTACCAGCCCCCCCATTCAGCCCCATGTCCCCATCC
The DNA here is from genome assembly GCF_046119375.1 of Phyllobates terribilis. Classification (NCBI taxonomy): domain Eukaryota; kingdom Metazoa; phylum Chordata; class Amphibia; order Anura; family Dendrobatidae; genus Phyllobates; species Phyllobates terribilis. The sequence continues at coordinate 647,409 of NW_027363010.1, read as the reverse complement.
ATGTCCCCATGGGTCCAGCCAGCCCCCCCATTCAGCCCCATGTCCCCATCCATGTCCCCATGGGTCCAGCCAGCCCCCCCATTCAGCCCCATGTCCCCATCCATGTCCCCATGGGTCCAGCCAGCCCCATGTCCCCATCCATGTCCCCATGGGTCCAGCCAGCCCCCCCATTCATCCCCATGTCCCCATCCATGTCCCCATGGGTCCAGCCAGTCCCCCCATTCAGCCCCATGTCCCCATCCATGTCCCCATGGGTCCAGCCAGCCCCCCCATCCATGTCCCCATGGGTCCAGCCAGCCCCCCCATTCAGCCCCATGTCCCCATCCATGTCCCCATGGGTCCAGCCAGCCCCCCAATTCAGCCCCATGTCCCCATCCATGTCCCCATGGGTCCAGCAAGCCCCCCCATTCAGCCCCATGTCCCCATCCATGTCCCCATGGGTCCATCCAGCCCCCCCATTCAGCCCCATGTCCCCATCCATGTCCCCATGGGTCCATCCAGCCCCCCCATTCAGCCCCATGTCCCCATGGGTCCATCCAGCCCCCCCATTCAGCCCCATGTCCCCATCCATGTCCCCATGGGTCCATTCAACCCCATGTCCCCATCCATGTCCCCATGGGTCCATTCAGCCCCCCCTTCAGACCCATGTCCCCATCCATGTCCCCATGGGTCCATCCAGCCCCCCCTTCAGCCCCATGTCCCCATGGGTCCATCCAGCCCCCCCTTCAGCCCCATGTCCCCATGGGTCCATCCAGCCCCCCCTTCAGCCCCATGTCCCCATCCATGCCCCATGGGTCCATCCAGCCCCCCCTTCAGCCCCATGTCCCCATGGGTCCATCCAGCCCCCCCTTCAGCCCCATGTCCCCATGGGTCCATCCAGCCCCCCCTTCAGCCCCATGTCCCCATGGGTCCATCCAGCCCCCCCTTCAGCCCCATGTCCCCATGGGTCCATCCAGCCCCCCCTTCAGCCCCATGTGTCCATCCAGCCCCCCCTTCAGCCCCATGTCCCCATGGGTCCATCCAGCCCCCCCTTCAGCCCCATGTCCCCATGGGTCCATCCAGCCCCCCCTTCAGCCCCATGTCCCAATGGGTCCATCCAGCCCCCCCTTCAGCCCCATGTCCCCATCCATGTCCCCATGGGTCCATCCAGCCCCCCCTTCAGCCCCATGTCCCCATCCATGTCCCCATGGGTCCATCCAGCCCCCCCTTCAGCCCCATGTCCCCATCCATGTCCCCATGGGTCCATCCAGCCCCCCCTTCAGCCCCATGTCCCCATCCATGTCCCCATGGGTCCATCCAGCCCCCCCTTCAGCCCCATGTCCCCATCCATGTCCCCATGGGTCCATCCAGTCCCCCCTTCAGCCCCATGTCCCCATGGGTCCATCCAGCCCCCCCTTCAGCCCCATGTCCCCATGGGTCCATCCAGCCCCCCCTTCAGCCCCATGTCCCCATGGGTCCATCCAGCCCCCCCTTCAGCCCCATGTCCCCATGGGTCCATCCAGCCCCCCCTTCAGCCCCATGTCCCCATGGGTCCATCCAGCCCCCCCTTCAACCCCATTTCCCCATGGGTCCATCCAGCCCCCCCTTCAGCCCCATGTCCCCATCCATGTCCCCATGGGTCCATCCAGCCCCCCCTTCAGCCCCACGTCCCCATCCATGTCCCCATGGGTCCATCCAGCCCCCCCTTCAGCCCCATGTCCCCATGGGTCCATCCAGCCCCCCCTTCAGCCCCATGGGTCCATCCAGCCCCCCCTTCAGCTCCATGTCCCCATGGGTCCATCCAGCCCCCCCTTCAGCTCCATGTCCCCATGGGTCCATCCAGCCCCCCCGTTCAGCCCCATGGGTCCATCCAGCCCCCCCTTCAGCCCCATGTCCCCATGGGTCCATCCAGCCCCCCCTTCAGCCCCATGTCCCCATGGGTCCATCCAGCACCCCCTTCAGCCCCATGTCCCCATGGGTCCATCCAGCCCCCCCTTCAGCCCCATGTCCCCATGGGTCCATCCAGCCCCCCCTTCAGCCCCATGTCCCCATGGTTCATCCAGCCCCCCCTTCAGCCCCATGTCCCCATGGGTCCATCCAGCCCCTCCTTCAGCCCCATGTCCCCATGGGTCCATCCAGCCCCCCCTTCAGCCCCATGTCCCCATGGGTCCATCCAGCCCCCCCTTCAGCCCCATGTCCCCATGGGTCCATCCAGCCCCCCCTTCAGCCCCATGTCCCCATGGGTCCATCCAGCCCCCCCTTCAGCCCCATGTCCCCATGGGTCCATCCAGCCCCCCCTTCAGCCCCATGTCCCCATGGGTCCATCCAGCCCCCCCTTCAGCCCCATGTCCCCATCCATGTCCCCATGGGTCCATCCAGCCCCCCCTTCAGCCCCATGTCCCCATCCATGTCCCCATGGGTCCATCCAGCCCCCCCTTCAGCCCCATGTTCCCATCCAGCCCCATGTCCCCATCCATGTCCCCATGGGTCCATCCAGCCCCCCCTTCAGCCCCATGTCCCCATCCATGTCCTCATGGGTCCATCCAGCCCCATGTCCCCATGGGTCCATCCAGCCCCCCCTTCAGCCCCATGTCCCCATCCATGTCCCCATGGGTCCATCCAGCCCCCCCTTCAGCCCCATGTCCCCATCCATGTCCCCATGGGTCCATCCAGCCCCATGTCCCCATCCATGTCCCCATGGGTCCATCCAGCCCCATGTCCCCATCCATGTCCCCATGGGTCCATCCAGCCCCATGTCCCCATCCATGTCCCCATGGGTCCATCCAGCCCCATGTCCCCATCCATGTCCCCATGGGTCCATCCAGCCCCATGTCCGCATCCATGTCCCCATGTCCCCATGGGTCCATCCAGCCCCATGTCCCCATCCATGTCCCCATGGGTCCATCCAGCCCCCCCTTCAGCCCCATGTCCCCATGGGTCCATCCAGCCCCCCCTTCAGCCCCATGTCCCCATCCATGTCCCCATGGGTACATCCAGCCCCATGTCCCCATCCATGTCCCCATGGGTCGATCCAGTCCCCCCTTCAGCCCCATGTCCCCATCCATGTCCCCATGGGTACATCCAGCCCCATGTCCCCATGGGTCCATCCAGCCCCCCCATTCAGCCCCATGTCCCCATCCATGTCCCCATGGGTCCATCCAGCCCCCCCATTCAGCCCCATGTCCCCATGGGTCCATCCAGCCCCCCCATTCAGCCCCATGTCCCCATGGGTCCATCCAGCCCCCCCATTCAGCCCCATGTCCCCATCCATGTCCCCATGGGTCCATCCAGCCCCATGTCCCCATCCAGCCCCATGTCCCCATCCATGTCCCCATCGGTCCATCCAGCCCCCCCATTCAGCCCCATGTCCCCATCCATGTCCCCATGGGTCCATCCAGCCCCCCCATTCAGCCCCATGTCCCCATCCATGTCCCCATGGGTCCATTGAGCCCCCCCATTCAGCCCCATGTCCCCATGGGTCCATCCAGCCCCCCCATTCAGCCCCATGTCCCCATGGGTCCATCCAGCTCCTCCATTCAGCCCCATGTCCCCATGGGTCCATCCAGCCCCCCCATTCAGCCCCATGTCCCCATCCATGTCCCCATGGGTCCATCCAGCCCCCCCATTCAGCCCCATGTCCCCATCCATGTCCCCATGGGTCCATCCAGCCCCCCCATTCAGCCCCATGTCCCCATCCATGTCCCCATGGGTCCATCCAGCCCCCCCCTTCAGCCCCATGTCCCCATGGGTCCATCCAGCCCCCCCTTCAGCCCCATTTCCCCATCCATGTCCCCATGGGTCCATCCAGCCCCCCCTTCAGCCCCATGTCCCCATCCATGTCCCCATGGGTCCATCCAGCCCCCCCTTCAGCCCCACGTCCCCATCCATGTCCCCATGGGTCCATCCAGCCCCCCCTTCAGCCCCATGGGTCCATCCAGCCCCCCCTTCAGCTCCATGTCCCCATGGGTCCATCCAGCCCCCCCTTCAGCCCCATGTCCCCATGGGTCCATCCAGCCCCCCCGTTCAGCCCCATGGGTCCATCCAGCCCCCCCTTCAGCCCCATGTCCCCATGGGTCCATCCAGCCCCCCCTTCAGCCCCATGTCCCCATGGGTCCATCCAGCAACCCCTTCAGCCCCATGTCCCCATGGGTCCATCCAGCACCCCCTTCAGCCCCATGTCCCCATGGGTCCATCCAGCACCCCCTTCAGCCCCATGTCCCCATGGGTCCATCCAGCCCCCCCTTCAGCCCCATGTCCCCATGGGTCCATCCAGCCCCCCCTTCAGCCCCATGTCCCCATGGGTTCATCCAGCCCCCCCTTCAGCCCCATGTCCCCATGGGTCCATCCAGCCCCCCCTTCAGCCCCATGTCCCCATGGGTCCATCCAGCCCCCCCTTCAGCCCCATGTCCCCATGGGTCCATCCAGCCCCCCCTTCAGCCCCATGTCCCCATGGGTCCATCCAGCCCCCCCTTCAGCCCCATGTCCCCATGGGTCCATCCAGCCCCCCCTTCAGCCCCATGTCCCCATGGGTCCATCCAGCCCCCCCTTCAGCCCCATGTCCCCATCCATGTCCCCATGGGTCCATCCAGCCCCCCCTTCAGCCCCATGTCCCCATCCATGTCCCCATGGGTCCATCCAGCCCCCCCTTCAGCCCCATGTTCCCATCCAGCCCCATGTCCCCATCCATGTCCCCATGGGTCCATCCAGCCCCCCCTTCAGCCCCATGTCCCCATCCATGTCCTCATGGGTCCATCCAGCCCCATGTCCCCATGGGTCCATCCAGCCCCCCCTTCAGCCCCATGTCCCCATCCATGTCCCCATGGGTCCATCCAGCCCCATGTCCCCATCCATGTCCCCATGGGTCCATCCAGCCCCATGTCCCCATCCATGTCCCCATGGGTCCATCCAGCCCCATGTCCCCATCCATGTCCCCATGGGTCCATCCAGCCCCATGTCCCCATCCATGTCCCCATGGGTCCATCCAGCCCCATGTCCCCATCCATGTCCCCATGGGTCCATCCAGCCCCATGTCCCCATCCATGTCCCCATGGGTCCATCCAGCCCCATGTCCGCATCCATGTCCCCATGGGTCCATCCAGCCCCATGTCCCCATCCATGTCCCCATGTCCCCATGGGTCCATCCAGCCCCATGTCCCCATCCATGTCCCCATGGGTCCATCCAGCCCCCCCTTCAGCCCCATGTCCCCATGGGTCCATCCAGCCCCCCCTTCAGCCCCATGTCCCCATCCATGTCCCCATGGGTACATCCAGCCCCATGTCCCCATCCATGTCCCCATGGGTCGATCCAGCCCCCCCTTCAGCCCCATGTCCCCATCCATGTCCCCATGGGTACATCCAGCCCCATGTCCCCATGGGTCCATCCAGCCCCCCCATTCAGCCCCATGTCCCCATCCATGTCCCCATGGGTCCATCCAGCCCCCCCATTCAGCCCCATGTCCCCATGGGTCCATCCAGCCCCCCCATTCAGCCCCATGTCCCCATGGGTCCATCCAGCCCCCCCATTCAGCCCCATGTCCCCATCCATGTCCCCATGGGTCCATCCAGCCCCATGTCCCCATCCAGCCCCATGTCCCCATCCATGTCCCCATCGGTCCATCCAGCCCCCCCATTCAGCCCCATGTCCCCATCCATGTCCCCATGGGTCCATCCAGCCCCCCCATTCAGCCCCATGTCCCCATCCATGTCCCCATGGGTCCATCCAGCCCCCCCATTCAGCCCCATGTCCCCATGGGTCCATCCAGCCCCCCCATTCAGCCCCATGTCCCCATGGGTCCATCCAGCCCCTCCATTCAGCCCCATGTCCCCATGGGTCCATCCAGCCCCCCCATTCAGCCCCATGTCCCCATCCATGTCCCCATGGGTCCATCCAGCCCCCCCATTCAGCCCCATGTCCCCATCCATGTCCCCATGGGTCCATCCAGCCCCCCCATTCAGCCCCATGTCCCCATGGGTCCATCCAGCCCCCCCATTCAGCCCCATGTCCCCATCCATGTCCCCATGGGTCCATCCAGCCCCCCCATTCAGCCCCATGTCCCCATGGGTCCATCCAGCCCCCCCATTCAGCCCCATGTCCCCATCCATGTCCCCATGGGTCCATCCAGCCCCCCCATTCAGCCCCATGTCCCCATCCATGTCCCCATGGGTCCATCCAGCCCCCCCATTCAGCCCCATGTCCCCATCCATGTCCCCATGGGTCCATCCAGCCCCCCCATTCAGCCCCATGTCCCCATCCATGTCCCCATGGGTCCATCCAGCCCCCCCATTCAGCCCCATGTCCCCATCCATGTCCCCATGGGTCCATCCAGCCCCCCCATTCAGCCCCATGTCCCCATCCATGTCCCCATGGGTCCATCCAGCCCCCCCATTCAGCCCCATGTCCCCATGGGTCCATCCAGCCCCCCCATTCAGCCCCATGTCCCCATCCATGTCCCCATGGGTCCATCCAGCCCCCCCATTCAGCCCCATGTCCCCATCCATGTCCCCATGGGTCCATCCAGCCCCCCCATTCAGCCCCATGTCCCCATCCATGTCCCCATGGGTCCATCCAGCCCCCCCATTCAGCCCCATGTCCCCATCCATGTCCCCATGGGTCCATCCAGCCCCCCCATTCAGCCCCATGTCCCCATCCATGTCCCCATGGGTCCATCCAGCCCCCCCATTCAGCCCCATGTCCCCATCCATGTCCCCATGGGTCCATCCAGCCCCCCCATTCAGCCCCATGTCCCCATCCATGTCCCCATGGGTCCATCCAGCCCCCCCATTCAGCCCCATGTCCCCATCCATGTCCCCATGGGTCCATCCAGCCCCCCCATTCAGCCCCATGTCCCCATCCATGTCCCCATGGGTCCATCCAGCCCCCCCATTCAGCCCCATGTCCCCATCCATGTCCCCATGGGTCCATCCAGCCCCCCCATTCAGCCCCATGTCCCCATCCATGTCCCCATGGGTCCATCCAGCCCCCCCTTCAGCCCCATGTCCCCATCCATGTCCCCATGGGTCCATCCAGCCCCCCCTTCAGCCCCATGTCCCCATGGGTCCATCCAGCCCCCCCTTCAGACCCATGTCCCCATGGGTCCATCCAGCCCCCCCTTCAGCCCCATGTCCCCATGGGTCCATCCAGCCCCCCCTTCAGCCCCATGTCCCCATCCATGTCCCCATGGGTCCATCCAGCACCCCCTTCAGCCCCATGTCCCCATCCATGTCCCCATGGGTCCATCCAGCCCCCCCTTCAGCCCCATGTCCCCATCCATGTCCCCATGGGTCCATCCAGCCCCCCCTTCAGCCCCATGTCCCCATCCATGTCCCCATGGGTCCATCCAGCCCCCCCTTCAGCCCCATGTCCCCATCCATGTCCCCATGGGTCCATCCAGCCCCCCCTTCAGCCCCATGTCCCCATCCATGTCCCCAAGGGTCCATCCAGCCCCCCCTTCAGCCCCATGTCCCCATCCATGTCCCCATGGGTCCATCCAGCCCCCCTTTCAGCCCCATGTCCCCATCCATGTCCCCATGGGTCCATCCAGCCCCCCCTTCAGCCCCATGTCCCCATCCATGTCCCCATGGGTCCATCCAGCCCCCCCTTCGGCCCCATGTCCCCATCCATGTCCCCATGGGTCCATCCAGCCCCCCCTTCAGCCCCATGTCCCCATCCAGCCCCATGTCCCCATCCATGTCCCCATGGGTCCATCCAGCCCCCCCTTCAGCCCCATGTCCCCATCCATGTCCTCATGGGTCCATCCAGCCCCATGTCCCCATGGGTCCATCCAGCCCCCCCTTCAGCCCCATGTCCCCATCCATGTCCCCATGGGTCCATCCAGCCCCATGTCCCCATCCATGTCCCCATGGGTCCATCCAGCCCCATGTCCCCATCCATGTCCCCATGGGTCCATCCAGCCCCATGTCCCCATCCATGTCCCCATGGGTCCATCCAGCCCCATGTCCCCATCCATGTCCCCATGGGTCCATCCAGCCCCATGTCCCCATCCATGTCCCCATGGGTCCATCCAGCCCCATGTCCCCATCCATGTCCCCATCCATGTCCCCATGTCCCCATCCATGTCCCCATGGGTCCATCCAGCCCCATGTCCCCATCCATGTCCCCATGGGTCCATCCAGCCCCCCCTTCAGCCCCATGTCCCCATGGGTCCATCCAGCCCCCCCTTCAGCCCCATGTCCCCATCCATGTCCCCATGGGTACATCCAGCCCCATGTCCCCATCCATGTCCCCATGGGTCGATCCAGCCCCCCCTTCAGCCCCATGTCCCCATCCATGTCCCCATGGGTCCATCCAGCCCCATGTCCCCATGGGTCCATCCAGCCCCCCCATTCAGCCCCATGTCCCCATCCATGTCCCCATGGGTCCATCCAGCCCCCCCATTCAGCCCCATGTCCCCATCCATGTCCCCATGGGTCCATCCAGCCCCCCCATTCAGCCCCATGGGTCCATCCAGCCCCCCCATTCAGCCCCATGTCCCCATCCATGTCCCCATGGGTCCATCCAGCCCCATGTCCCCATCCATGTCCCCATGGGTCCATCCAGCCCCATGTCCCCATCCATGTCCCCATAGGTCCATCCAGCCCCCCCATTCAGCCCCATGTCCCCATGGGTCCATCCAGCCCCCCCATTCAGCCCCATGTCCCCATCCATGTCCCCATGGGTCCATCCAGCCCCCCCTTCAGCCCCATGTCCCCATGGGTCCATCCAGCCCCCCCTTCAGCCCCATGTCCCCATCCATGTCCCCATGGGTCCATCCAGCCCCCCCTTCAGCCCCATGTCCCCATCCATGTCCCCATGGGTCCATCCAGCCCCCCCTTCAGCCCCATGTCCCCATCCATGTCCTCATGGGTCCATCCAGCCCCATGTCCCCATGGGTCCATCCAGCCCCCCCTTCAGCCCCATGTCCCCATCCATGTCCCCATGGGTCCATCCAGCCCCCCCTTCAGCCCCATGTCCCCATCCATGTCCCCATGGGTCCATCCAGCCCCATGTCCCCATCCATGTCCCCATGGGTCCATCCAGCCCCATGTCCCCATCCATGTCCCCATGGGTCCATCCAGCCCCATGTCCCCATCCATGTCCCCATGGGTCCATCCAGCCCCATGTCCCCATCCATGTCCCCATGGGTCCATCCAGCCCCATGTCCCCATCCATGTCCCCATGGGTCCATCCAGCCCAATGTCCGCATCCATGTCCCCATGGGTCCATCCAGCCCCATGTCCCCATCCATGTCCCCATGGGTCCATCCAGCCCCCCCTTCAGCCCCATGTCCCCATGGGTCCATCCAGCCCCCCCTTCAGCCCCATGTCCCCATCCATGTCCCCATGGGTACATCCAGCCCCATGTCCCCATCCATGTCCCCATGGGTCGATCCAGCCCCCCCTTCAGCCCCATGTCCCCATCCATGTCCCCATGGGTACATCCAGCCCCATGTCCCCATGGGTCCATCCAGCCCCCCCATTCAGCCCCATGTCCCCATCCATGTCCCCATGGGTCCATCCAGCCCCCCCATTCAGCCCCATGTCCCCATGGGTCCATCCAGCCCCCCCATTCAGCCCCATGTCCCCATGGGTCCATCCAGCCCCCCCATTCAGCCCCATGTCCCCATCCATGTCCCCATGGGTCCATCCAGCCCCATGTCCCCATCCAGCCCCATGTCCCCATCCATGTCCCCATCGGTCCATCCAGCCCCCCCATTCAGCCCCATGTCCCCATCCATGTCCCCATGGGTCCATCCAGCCCCCCCATTCAGCCCCATGTCCCCATCCATGTCCCCATGGGTCCATCCAGCCCCCCCATTCAGCCCCATGTCCCCATGGGTCCATCCAGCCCCCCCATTCAGCCCCATGTCCCCATGGGTCCATCCAGCCCCTCCATTCAGCCCCATGTCCCCATGGGTCCATCCAGCCCCCCCATTCAGCCCCATGTCCCCATCCATGTCCCCATGGGTCCATCCAGCCCCCCCATTCAGCCCCATGTCCCCATCCATGTCCCCATGGGTCCATCCAGCCCCCCCATTCAGCCCCATGTCCCCATCCATGTCCCCATGGGTCCATCCAGCCCCCCCATTCAGCCCCATGTCCCCATGGGTCCATCCAGCCCCCCCATTCAGCCCCATGTCCCCATCCATGTCCCCATGGGTCCATCCAGCCCCCCCATTCAGCCCCATGTCCCCATCCATGTCCCCATGGGTCCATCCAGCCCCCCCATTCAGCCCCATGTCCCCATCCATGTCCCCATGGGTCCATCCAGCTCCCTCATTCAGCCCCATGTCCCCATCCATGTCCCCATGGGTCCATCCAGCCCCCCCATTCAGCCCCATGTCCCCATCCATGTCCCCATGGGTCCATCCAGCCCCCCCATTCAGCCCCATGTCCCCATCCATGTCCCCATGGGTCCATCCAGCCCCCCCATTCAGCCCCATGTCCCCATCCATGTCCCCATGGGTCCATCCAGCCCCCCCATTCAGCCCCATGTCCCCATCCATGTCCCCATGGGTCCATCCAGCCCCCCCATTCAGCCCCATGTCCCCATCCATGTCCCCATGGGTCCATCCAGCCCCCCCATTCAGCCCCATGTCCCCATCCATGTCCCCATGGGTCCATCCAGCCCCCCCATTCAGCCCCATGTCCCCATCCATGTCCCCATGGGTCCATCCAGCCCCCCCATTCAGCCCCATGTCCCCATCCATGTCCCCATGGGTCCATCCAGCCCCCCCATTCAGCCCCATGTCCCCATCCATGTCCCCATGGGTCCATCCAGCCCCCCCTTCAGCCCCATGTCCCCATCCATGTCCCCATGGGTCCATCCAGCCCCCCCTTCAGCCCCATGTCCCCATGGGTCCATCCAGCCCCCCCTTCAGACCCATGTCCCCATGGGTCCATCCAGCCCCCCCTTCAGCCCCATGTCCCCATGGGTCCATCCAGCCCCCCTTCAGCCCCATGTCCCCATCCATGTCCCCATGGGTCCATCCAGCACCCCCTTCAGCCCCATGTCCCCATCCATGTCCCCATGGGTCCATCCAGCCCCCCCTTCAGCCCCATGTCCCCATCCATGTCCCCATGGGTCCATCCAGCCCCCCCTTCAGCCCCATGTCCCCATCCATGTCCCCATGGGTCCATCCAGCCCCCCCTTCAGCCCCATGTCCCCATCCATGTCCCCATGGGTCCATCCAGCCCCCCCTTCAGCCCCATGTCCCCATCCATGTCCCCATGGGTCCATCCAGCCCCCCCTTCAGCCCCATGTCCCCATCCATGTCCCCATGGGTCCATCCAGCCCCCCTTTCAGCCCCATGTCCCCATCCATGTCCCCATGGGTCCATCCAGCCCCCCCTTCAGCCCCATGTCCCCATCCATGTCCCCATGGGTCCATCCAGCCCCCCCTTCAGCCCCATGTCCCCATCCATGTCCCCATGGGTCCATCCAGCCCCCCCTTCAGCCCCATGTCCCCATCCAGCCCCATGTCCCCATCCATGTCCCCATGGGTCCATCCAGCCCCCCCTTCAGCCCCATGTCCCCATCCATGTCCTCATGGGTCCATCCAGCCCCATGTCCCCATGGGTCCATCCAGCCCCCCCTTCAGCCCCATGTCCCCATCCATGTCCCCATGGGTCCATCCAGCCCCATGTCCCCATCCATGTCCCCATGGGTCCATCCAGCCCCATGTCCCCATCCATGTCCCCATGGGTCCATCCAGCCCCATGTCCCCATCCATGTCCCCATGGGTCCATCCAGCCCCATGTCCCCATCCATGTCCCCATGGGTCCATCCAGCCCCATGTCCCCATCCATGTCCCCATGGGTCCATCCAGCCCCATGTCCCCATCCATGTCCCCATGTCCCCATCCATGTCCCCATGTCCCCATGGGTCCATCCAGCCCCATGTCCCCATCCATGTCCCCATGGGTCCATCCAGCCCCCCCTTCAGCCCCATGTCCCCATGGGTCCATCCAGCCCCCCCTTCAGCCCCATGTCCCCATCCATGTCCCCATGGGTACATCCAGCCCCATGTCCCCATCCATGTCCCCATGGGTCGATCCAGCCCCCCCTTCAGCCCCATGTCCCCATCCATGTCCCCATGGGTCCATCCAGCCCCATGTCCCCATGGGTCCATCCAGCCCCCCCATTCAGCCCCATGTCCCCATCCATGTCCCCATGGGTCCATCCAGCCCCCCCATTCAGCCCCATGTCCCCATGGGTCCATCCAGCCCCCCCATTCAGCCCCATGTCCCCATGGGTCCATCCAGCCCCCCCATTCAGCCCCATGTCCCCATCCATGTCCCCATGGGTCCATCCAGCCCCATGTCCCCATCCATGTCCCCATGGGTCCATCCAGCCCCATGTCCCCATCCATGTCCCCATAGGTCCATCCAGCCCCCCCATTCAGCCCCATGTCCCCATGGGTCCATCCAGCCCCCCCATTCAGCCCCATGTCCCCATCCATGTCCCCATGGGTCCATCCAGCCCCATGTCCCCATCCATGTCCCCATGGGTCCATCCAGCCCCCCAATTCAGCCCCATGTCCCCATCCATGTCCCCATGGGTCCATCCTGCCCCCCCCATTCAGCCCCATGTCCCCATCCATGTCCCCATGGGTCCATCCAGCCCCCCCATTCAGCCCCATGTCCCCATCCATGTCCCCATGGGTCCATCCAGCCCCCCCCATTCAGCCCCATGTCCCCATGGGTCCATCCAGCCCCCCCATTCAGCCCCATGTCCCCATCCATGTCCCCATGGGTCCATCCAGCCCCCCCTTCAGCCCCATGTCCCCATCCATGTCCCCATGGGTCCATCCAGCCCCATGTCCCCATCCATGTCCCCATGGGTCCATCCAGCCCCATGTCCCCATCCATGTCCCCATGGGTCCATCCAGCCCCATGTCCCCATCCAGCCCCATGTCCGCATCCATGTCCCCATGGGTCCATCCAGCCCCATGTCCGCATCCATGTCCCCATGGGTCCATCCAGCCCCATGTCCCCATCCATGTCCCCATGGGTCCATCCAGCCCCCCCTTCAGCCCCATGTCCCCATGGGTCCATCCAGCCCCCCCTTCAGCCCCATGTCCCCATCCATGTCCCCATGGGTACATCCAGCCCCATGTCCCCATCCATGTCCCCATGGGTCGATCCAGCCCCCCCTTCAGCCCCATGTCCCCATCCATGTCCCCATGGGTACATCCAGCCCCATGTCCCCATGGGTCCATCCAGCCCCCCCATTCAGCCCCATGTCCCCATCCATGTCCCCATGGGTCCATCCAGCCCCCCCATTCAGCCCCATGTCCCCATGGGTCCATCCAGCCCCCCCATTCAGCCCCATGTCCCCATGGGTCCATCCAGCCCCCCCATTCAGCCCCATGTCCCCATCCATGTCCCCATGGGTCCATCCAGCCCCATGTCCCCATCCAGCCCCATGTCCCCATCCATGTCCCCATCGGTCCATCCAGCCCCCCCATTCAGCCCCATGTCCCCATCCATGTCCCCATGGGTCCATCCAGCCCCCCCATTCAGCCCCATGTCCCCATCCATGTCCCCATGGGTCCATCCAGCCCCCCCATTCAGCCCCCTGTCCCCATGGGTCCATCCAGCCCCCCCATTCAGCCCCATGTCCCCATGGGTCCATCCAGCCCCTCCATTCAGCCCCATGTCCCCATGGGTCCATCCAGCCCCCCATTCAGCCCCATGTCCCCATCCATGTCCCCATGGGTCCATCCAGCCCCCCCATTCAGCCCCATGTCCCCATCCATGTCCCCATGGGTCCATCCAGCCCCCCCATTCAGCCCCATGTCCCCATCCATGTCCCCATGGGTCCATCCAGCCCCCCCATTCAGCCCCATGTCCCCATGGGTCCATCCAGCCCCCCCATTCAGCCCCATGTCCCCATCCATGTCCCCATGGGTCCATCCAGCCCCCCCATTCAGCCCCATGTCCCCATCCATGTCCCCATGGGTCCATCCAGCCCCCCCATTCAGCCCCATGTCCCCATCCATGTCCCCATGGGTCCATCCAGCCCCCCCATTCAGCCCCATGTCCCCATCCATGTCCCCATGGGTCCATCCAGCCCCCCCATTCAGCCCCATGTCCCCATCCATGTCCCCATGGGTCCATCCAGCCCCCCCATTCAGCCCCATGTCCCCATCCATGTCCCCATGGGTCCATCCAGCCCCCCCATTCAGCCCCATGTCCCCATCCATGTCCCCATGGGTCCATCCAGCCCCCCCATTCAGCCCCATGTCCCCATCCATGTCCCCATGGGTCCATCCAGCCCCCCCATTCAGCCCCATGTCCCCATCCATGTCCCCATGGGTCCATCCAGCCCCCCCATTCAGCCCCATGTCCCCATCCATGTCCCCATGGGTCCATCCAGCCCCCCCATTCAGCCCCATGTCCCCATCCATGTCCCCATGGGTCCATCCAGCCCCCCCTTCAGCCCCATGTCCCCATGGGTCCATCCAGCCCCCCCTTCAGCCCCATGTCCCCATGGGTCCATCCAGCCCCCCCTTCAGCCCCATGTCCCCATGGGTCCATCCAGCCCCCCCTTCAGCCCCATGTCCCCATGGGTCCATCCAGCCCCCCCTTCAGCCCCATGTCCCCATCCATGTCCCCATGGGTCCATCCAGCCCCCCCTTCAGCCCCATGTCCCCATCCATGTCCCCATGGGTCCATCCAGCCCCCCCTTCAGCCCCATGTCCCCATCCATGTCCCCATGGGTCCATCCAGCCCCCCCTTCAGCCCCATGTCCCCATCCATGTCCCCATGGGTCCATCCAGCCCCCCCTTCAGCCCCATGTCCCCATCCATGTCCCCATGGGTCCATCCAGCCCCCCCTTCAGCCCCATGTCCCCATCCATGTCCCCATGGGTCCATCCAGCCCCCCCTTCAGCCCCATGTCCCCATCCATGTCCCCATGGGTCCATCCAGCCCCCCTTTCAGCCCCATGTCCCCATCCATGTCCCCATGGGTCCATCCAGCCCCCCCTTCAGCCCCATGTCCCCATCCATGTCCCCATGGGTCCATCCAGCCCCCCCTTCAGCCCCATGTCCCCATCCATGTCCCCATGGGTCCATCCAGCCCCCCCTTCAGCCCCATGTCCCCATCCAGCCCCATGTCCCCATCCATGTCCCCATGGGTCCATCCAGCCCCCCCTTCAGCCCCATGTCCCCATCCATGTCCTCATGGGTCCATCCAGCCCCATGTTCCCATGGGTCCATCCAGCCCCCCCTTCAGCCCCATGTCCCCATCCATGTCCCCATGGGTCCATCCAGCCCCATGTCCCCATCCATGTCCCCATGTCCCCATCCATGTCCCCATGGGTCCATCCAGCCCCATGTCCCCATCCATGTCCCCATGGGTCCATCCAGCCCCATGTCCCCATCCATGTCCCCATGGGTCCATCCAGCCCCATGTCCCCATCCATGTCCCCATGGGTCCATCCAGCCCCATGTCCCCATCCATGTCCCCATGTCCCCATCCAGCCCCATGTCCCCATCCATGTCCCCATGTCCCCATCCATGTCCCCATCCATGTCCCCATGGGTCCATCCAGCCCCATGTCCCCATCCATGTCCCCATGGGTCCATCCAGCCCCCCCTTCAGCCCCATGTCCCCATGGGTCCATCCAGCCCCCCCTTCAGCCCCATGTCCCCATCCATGTCCCCATCCATGTCCCCATGGGTCCATCCAGCCCCATGTCCCCATGGGTCCATACAGCCCCCCCATTCAGCCCCATGTCCCCATCCATGTCCCCATGGGTCCATCCAGCCCCCCCATTCAGCCCCATGTCCCCATCCATGTCCCCATGGGTCCATCCAGCCCCCCCATTCAGCCCCATGTCCCCATGGGTCCATCCAGCCCCCCCATTCAGCCCCATGTCCCCATCCATGTTCCCATGGGTCCATCCAGCCCCATGTCCCCATCCATGTCCCCATGGGTCCATCCAGCCCCATGTCCCCATCCATGTCCCCATAGGTCCATCCAGCCCCCCCATTCAGCCCCATGTCCCCATGGTTCCATCCAGCCCCCCCATTCAGCCCCATGTCCCCATCCATGTCCCCATGGGTCCATCCAGCCCCATGTCCCCATCCATGTCCCCATGGGTCCATCCAGCCCCCCAATTCAGCCCCATGTCCCCATCCATGTCCCCATGGGTCCATCCTGCCCCCCCCATTCAGCCCCATGTCCCCATCCATGTCCCCATGGGTCCATCCAGCCCCCCCATTCAGCCCCATGTCCCCATCCATGTCCCCATGGGTCCATCCAGCCCCCCCATTCAGCCCCATGTCCCCATGGGTCCATCCAGCCCCCCCATTCAGCCCCATGTCCCCATGGGTCCATCCAGCCCCCCCATTCAGCCCCATGTCCCCATCCATGTCCCCATGGGTCCATCCAGCCCCCCCATTCAGCCCCATGTCCCCATCCATGTCCCCATGGGTCCATCCAGCCCCCCCATTCAGCCCCATGGGTCCATCCAGCCCCCCCATTCAGCCCCATGTCCCCATCCATGTCCCCATGGGTCCATCCAGCCCCCCCATTCAGCCCCATGTCCCCATCCATGTCCCCATGGGTCCATCCAGCCCCCCCATTCAGCCCCATGTCCCCATCCATGTCCCCATGGGTCCATCCAGCCCCCCCATTCAGCCCCATGTCCCCATGGGTCCATCCAGCCCCCCCATTCAGCCCCATGTCCCCATCCATGTCCCCATGGGTCCATCCAGCCCCCCCTTCAGCCCCATGTCCCCATCCATGTCCCCATGGGTCCATCCAGCCCCCCCATTCAGCCCCATGTCCCCATCCATGTCCCCATGGGTCCATCCAGCCCCCCCTTCAGCCCCATGTCCCCATCCATGTCCCCATGGGTCCATCCAGCCCCCCTTCAGCCCCATGTCCCCATCCATGTCCCCATGGGTCCATCCAGCCCCCCCTTCAGCCCCATGTCCCCATCCATGTCCCCATGGGTCCATCCAGCCCCCCCTTCAGCCCCATGTCCCCATGGGTCCATCCAGCCCCCCCTTCAGCCCCATGTCCCCATGGGTCCATCCAGCCCCCCCTTCAGCCCCATGTCCCCATCCATGTCCCCATGGGTCCATCCAGCCCCCCCTTCAGCCCCATGTCCCCATGGGTCCATCCAGCCCCCCCTTCAGCCCCATGTCCCCATGGGTCCATCCAGCCCCCCCTTCAGCCCCATGTCCCCATGGGTCCATCCAGCCCCCCCTTCAGCCCCATGTCCCCATGGGTCCATCCAGCCCCCCCTTCAGCCCCATGTCCCCATGGGTCCATCCAGCCCCCCCTTCAGCCCCATGTCCCCATGGGTCCATCCAGCCCCCCCTTCAGCCCCATGTCCCCATGGGTCCATCCAGCCCCCCCTTCAGCCCCATGTCCCCATGGGTCCATCCAGCCCCCCCTTCAGCCCCATGTCCCCATGGGTCCATCCAGCCCCCCCTTCAGCCCCATGTCCCCATGGGTCCATCCAGCCCCCCCTTCAGCCCCATGTCCCCATGGGTCCATCCAGCCCCCCCTTCAGCCCCATGTCCCCATGGGTCCATCCAGCCCCCCCTTCAGCCCCATGTCCCCATGGGTCCATCCAGCCCCCCCTTCAGCCCCATGTCCCCATGGGTCCATCCAGCCCCCTCTTCAGCCCCATGTCCCCATGGGTCCATCCAGCCCACCCATTCAGCCCCATGTCCCCATGGGTCCATCCAGCCCCCCCATTCAGCCCCATGTCCCCATCCATGTCCCCATGGGTCCATCCAGCCCCATGTCCCCATCCATGTCCCCATGGGTCCATCCAGCCCCATGTCCCCATCCATGTCCCCATAGGTCCATCCAGCCCCCCCATTCAGCCCCATGTCCCCATCCATGTCCCCATGGGTCCATCCAGCCCCCCCATTCAGCCCCATGTCCCCATCCATGTCCCCATGGGTCCATCCAGCCCCCCCATTCAGCCCCATGTCCCCATCCATGTCCCCATGGGTCCATCCAGCCCCCCCATTCAGCCCCATGTCCCCATCCATGTCCCCATGGGTCCATCCAGCCCCCCCATTCAGCCCCATGTCCCCATCCATGTCCCCATGGGTCCATCCAGCCCCCCCATTCAGCCCCATGTCCCCATCCATGTCCCCATGGGTCCATCCAGCCCCCCCATTCAGCCCCATGTCCCCATGGGTCCATCCAGCCCCCCCATTCAGCCCCATGGGTCCATCCAGCCCCCCCCATTCAGCCCCATGTCCCCATGGGTCCATCCAGCCCCCCCATTCAGCCCCATGTCCCCATCCATGTCCCCATGGGTCCATCCAGCCCCCCCATTCAGCCCCATGTCCCCATCCATGTCCCCATGGGTCCATCCAGCCCCCCCATTCAGCCCCATGTCCCCATCCATGTCCCCATGGGTCCATCCAGCCCCCCCATTCAGCCCCATGTCCCCATCCATGTCCCCATGGGTCCATCCAGCCCCCCCATTCAGCCCCATGTCCCCATGGGTCCATCCAGCCCCCCCATTCAGCCCCATGTCCCCATCCATGTCCCCATGGGTCCATCCAGCCCCCCCTTCAGCCCCATGTCCCCATCCATGTCCCCATGGGTCCATCCAGCCCCATGTCCCCATCCATGTCCCCATGGGTCCATCCAGCCCCATGTCCCCATCCATGTCCCCATGGGTCCATCCAGCCCCATGTCCCCATCCATGTCCCCATGGGTCCATCCAGCCCCATGTCCCCATCCATGTCCCCATGGGTCCATCCAGCCCCATGTCCCCATCCATGTCCCCATGGGTCCATCCAGCCCCATGTCCCCATCCATGTCCCCATGGGTCCATCCAGCCCCATGTCCCCATCCATGTCCCCATGGGTCCATCCAGCCCCATGTCCCCATCCATGTCCCCATGGGTCCATCCAGCCCCATGTCCCCATCCATGTCCCCATGGGTCCATCCAGCCCCATGTCCCCATCCATGTCCCCATGGGTCCATCCAGCCCCATGTCCCCATCCATGTCCCCATGGGTCCATCCAGCCCCATGTCCCCATCCATGTCCCCATGGGTCCATCCAGCCCCATGTCCCCATCCATGTCCCCATGGGTCCATCCAGCCCCATGTCCCCATCCATGTCCCCATGGGTCCATCCAGCCCCATGTCCCCATCCATGTCCCCATGGGTCCATCCAGCCCCATGTCCCCATCCATGTCCCCATGGGTCCATCCAGCCCCATGTCCCCATCCATGTCCCCATGGGTCCATCCAGCCCCATGTCCCCATCCATGTCCCCATGGGTCCATCCAGCCCCATGTCCCCATCCATGTCCCCATGGGTCCATCCAGCCCCATGTCCCCATCCATGTCCCCATGGGTCCATCCAGCCCCATGTCCCCATCCATGTCCCCATGGGTCCATCCAGCCCCATGTCCCCATCCATGTCCCCATGGGTCCATCCAGCCCCATGTCCCCATCCATGTCCCCATGGGTCCATCCAGCCCCATGTCCCCATCCATGTCCCCATGGGTCCATCCAGCCCCATGTCCCCATCCATGTCCCCATGGGTCCATCCAGCCCCATGTCCCCATCCATGTCCCCATGGGTCCATCCAGCCCCATGGGTCCATCCAGCCCCATGTCCCCATCCATGTCCCCATGGGTCCATCCAGCCCCATGGGTCCATCCAGCCCCATGTCCCCATCCAGCCCCATGTCCCCATCCATGTCCCCATGGGTCCATCCAGCCCCATGGGTCCATCCAGCCCCATGTCCCCATCCATGTCCCCATGGGTCCATCCAGCCCCATGTCCCCATGGGTCCATCCAGCCCCATGTCCCCATCCATGTCCCCATGGGTCCATCCAGCCCCATGTCCCCATCCATGTCCCCATGGGTCCATCCAGCCCCATGTCCCCATCCATGTCCCCATGGGTCCATCCAGCCCCATGTCCCCATCCATGTCCCCATGGGTCCATCCAGCCCCATGTCCCCATCCATGTCCCCATGGGTCCATCCAGCCCCATGTCCCCATCCATGTCCCCATGGGTCCATCCAGCCCCATGTCCCCATCCATGTCCCCATGGGTCCATCCAGCCCCATGTCCCCATCCATGTCCCCATGGGTCCATCCAGCCCCATGTCCCCATCCATGTCCCCATGGGTCCATCCAGCCCCATGTCCCCATCCATGTCCCCATGGGTCCATCCAGCCCCATGTCCCCATCCATGTCCCCATGGGTCCATCCAGCCCCATGTCCCCATCCATGTCCCCATGGGTCCATCCAGCCCCATGTCCCCATCCATGTCCCCATGGGTCCATCCAGCCCCATGTCCCCATGGGTCCATCCAGCCCCATGTCCCCATCCATGTCCCCATGGGTCCATCCAGCCCCATGTCCCCATCCATGTCCCCATGGGTCCATCCAGCCCCATGTCCCCATCCATGTCCCCATGGGTCCATCCAGCCCCATGTCCCCATCCATGTCCCCATGGGTCCATCCAGCCCCATGTCCCCATCCAGCCCCATGGGTCCATCCAGCCCCATGTCCCCATCCATGTCCCCATGGGTCCCTTCAGCCCCATGTCCCCATCCATGTCCCCATGTGTCCATCCAGCCCCATGTCCCCATCCATGTCCCCATGGGTCCATCCAGCCCCATGTCCCCATCCATGTCCCCAGGGGTCCATCCAGCCCCATGTCCCCATCCAGCCCCATGTCCCCATGGGTCCATCCAGCCCCATGTCCCCATGTCCCCATCCAGCCCCATGTCCCCATGTCCCCATCCAGCCCCATGTCCCCATCCATGTCCCCATGTCCCCATCCAGCCCCATGTCCCCATCCAGCCCCATGTCCCCATCCATGTCCCCATGGGTCCATCCAGCCCCATGTCCCCATCCATGTCCCCATGGGTCCATCCAGCCCCATGTCCCCATCCATGTCCCCATGGGTCCATCCAGCCCCATGTCCCCATCCAGCCCCATGTCCCCATCCATGTCCCCATGGGTCCATCCAGCCCCATGTCCCCATGGGTCCATCCAGCCCCATGTCCCCATGGGTCCATCCAGCCCCATGTCCCCATGGGTCCATCCAGCCCCATGTCCCCATGGGTCCATCCAGCCCCATGTCCCCATGGGTCCATCCAGCCCCATGTCCCCATCCATGTCCCCATGGGTCCATCCAGCCCCCCCTTCAGCCCCATGTCCCCATGGGTCCATCCAGCCCCCCCTTCAGCCCCATGTCCCCATGGGTCCATCCAGCCCCCCCTTCAGCCCCATGTCCCCATGGGTCCATCCAGCCCCCCCTTCAGCCCCATGTCCCCATGGGTCCATCCAGCCCCCCCTTCAGCCCCATGTCCCCATGGGTCCATCCAGCCCCCCCTTCAGCCCCATGTCCCCATGGGTCCATCCAGCCCCCCCTTCAGCCCCATGTCCCCATGGGTCCATCCAGCCCCCCCTTCAGCCCCATGTCCCCATGGGTCCATCCAGCCCCCCCTTCAGCCCCATGTCCCCATGGGTCCATCCAGCCCCCCCTTCAGCCCCATGTCCCCATGGGTCCATCCAGCCCCCTCTTCAGCCCCATGTCCCCATGGGTCCATCCAGCCCACCCATTCAGCCCCATGTCCCCATGGGTCCATCCAGCCCCCCCATTCAGCCCCATGTCCCCATCCATGTCCCCATGGGTCCATCCAGCCCCATGTCCCCATCCATGTCCCCATGGGTCCATCCAGCCCCATGTCCCCATCCATGTCCCCATAGGTCCATCCAGCCCCCCCATTCAGCCCCATGTCCCCATCCATGTCCCCATGGGTCCATCCAGCCCCCCCATTCAGCCCCATGTCCCCATCCATGTCCCCATGGGTCCATCCAGCCCCCCCATTCAGCCCCATGTCCCCATCCATGTCCCCATGGGTCCATCCAGCCCCCCCATTCAGCCCCATGTCCCCATCCATGTCCCCATGGGTCCATCCAGCCCCCCCATTCAGCCCCATGTCCCCATGGGTCCATCCAGCCCCCCCATTCAGCCCCATGGGTCCATCCAGCCCCCCCCATTCAGCCCCATGTCCCCATGGGTCCATCCAGCCCCCCCATTCAGCCCCATGTCCCCATCCATGTCCCCATGGGTCCATCCAGCCCCCCCATTCAGCCCCATGTCCCCATCCATGTCCCCATGGGTCCATCCAGCCCCCCCATTCAGCCCCATGTCCCCATCCATGTCCCCATGGGTCCATCCAGCCCCCCCATTCAGCCCCATGTCCCCATCCATGTCCCCATGGGTCCATCCAGCCCCCCCATTCAGCCCCATGTCCCCATCCATGTCCCCATGGGTCCATCCAGCCCCATGTCCCCATCCATGTCCCCATGGGTCCATCCAGCCCCATGTCCCCATCCATGTCCCCATGGGTCCATCCAGCCCCATGTCCCCATCCATGTCCCCATGGGTCCATCCAGCCCCATGTCCCCATCCATGTCCCCATGGGTCCATCCAGCCCCATGTCCCCATCCATGTCCCCATGGGTCCATCCAGCCCCATGTCCCCATCCATGTCCCCATGGGTCCATCCAGCCCCATGTCCCCATCCATGTCCCCATGGGTCCATCCAGCCCCATGTCCCCATCCATGTCCCCATGGGTCCATCCAGCCCCATGTCCCCATCCATGTCCCCATGGGTCCATCCAGCCCCATGTCCCCATCCATGTCCCCATGGGTCCATCCAGCCCCATGTCCCCATCCATGTCCCCATGGGTCCATCCAGCCCCATGTCCCCATCCATGTCCCCATGGGTCCATCCAGCCCCATGTCCCCATCCATGTCCCCATGGGTCCATCCAGCCCCATGTCCCCATCCATGTCCCCATGGGTCCATCCAGCCCCATGTCCCCATCCATGTCCCCATGGGTCCATCCAGCCCCATGTCCCCATCCATGTCCCCATGGGTCCATCCAGCCCCATGTCCCCATCCATGTCCCCATGGGTCCATCCAGCCCCATGTCCCCATCCATGTCCCCATGGGTCCATCCAGCCCCATGTCCCCATCCATGTCCCCATGGGTCCATCCAGCCCCATGTCCCCATCCATGTCCCCATGGGTCCATCCAGCCCCATGTCCCCATCCATGTCCCCATGGGTCCATCCAGCCCCATGTCCCCATCCATGTCCCCATGGGTCCATCCAGCCCCATGTCCCCATCCATGTCCCCATGGGTCCATCCAGCCCCATGTCCCCATCCATGTCCCCATGGGTCCATCCAGCCCCATGTCCCCATCCATGTCCCCATGGGTCCATCCAGCCCCATGTCCCCATCCATGTCCCCATGGGTCCATCCAGCCCCATGTCCCCATCCATGTCCCCATGGGTCCATCCAGCCCCATGTCCCCATCCATGTCCCCATGGGTCCATCCAGCCCCATGTCCCCATCCATGTCCCCATGGGTCCATCCAGCCCCATGTCCCCATCCATGTCCCCATGGGTCCATCCAGCCCCATGTCCCCATCCATGTCCCCATGGGTCCATCCAGCCCCATGTCCCCATCCATGTCCCCATGGGTCCATCCAGCCCCATGTCCCCATCCATGTCCCCATGGGTCCATCCAGCCCCATGGGTCCATCCAGCCCCATGTCCCCATCCATGTCCCCATGGGTCCATCCAGCCCCATGGGTCCATCCAGCCCCATGTCCCCATCCAGCCCCATGTCCCCATCCATGTCCCCATGGGTCCATCCAGCCCCATGGGTCCATCCAGCCCCATGTCCCCATCCATGTCCCCATGGGTCCATCCAGCCCCATGTCCCCATGGGTCCATCCAGCCCCATGTCCCCATCCATGTCCCCATGGGTCCATCCAGCCCCATGTCCCCATCCATGTCCCCATGGGTCCATCCAGCCCCATGTCCCCATCCATGTCCCCATGGGTCCATCCAGCCCCATGTCCCCATCCATGTCCCCATGGGTCCATCCAGCCCCATGTCCCCATCCATGTCCCCATGGGTCCATCCAGCCCCATGTCCCCATCCATGTCCCCATGGGTCCATCCAGCCCCATGTCCCCATCCATGTCCCCATGGGTCCATCCAGCCCCATGTCCCCATCCATGTCCCCATGGGTCCATCCAGCCCCATGTCCCCATCCATGTCCCCATGGGTCCATCCAGCCCCATGTCCCCATCCATGTCCCCATGGGTCCATCCAGCCCCATGTCCCCATCCATGTCCCCATGGGTCCATCCAGCCCCATGTCCCCATCCATGTCCCCATGGGTCCATCCAGCCCCATGTCCCCATCCATGTCCCCATGGGTCCATCCAGCCCCATGTCCCCATCCATGTCCCCATGGGTCCATCCAGCCCCATGTCCCCATCCATGTCCCCATGGGTCCATCCAGCCCCATGTCCCCATCCATGTCCCCATGGGTCCATCCAGCCCCATGTCCCCATCCATGTCCCCATGGGTCCATCCAGCCCCATGTCCCCATCCAGCCCCATGGGTCCATCCAGCCCCATGTCCCCATCCATGTCCCCATGGGTCCCTTCAGCCCCATGTCCCCATCCATGTCCCCATGTGTCCATCCAGCCCCATGTCCCCATCCATGTCCCCATGGGTCCATCCAGCCCCATGTCCCCATCCATGTCCCCAGGGGTCCATCCAGCCCCATGTCCCCATCCAGCCCCATGTCCCCATGGGTCCATCCAGCCCCATGTCCCCATGGGTCCATCCAGCCCCATGTCCCCATGTCCCCATCCAGCCCCATGTCCCCATCCATGTCCCCATGGGTCCATCCAGCCCCATGTCCCCATCCAGCCCCATGTCCCCATCCATGTCCCCATGGGTCCATCCAGCCCCATGTCCCCATCCATGTCCCCATGGGTCCATCCAGCCCCATGTCCCCATCCATGTCCCCATGGGTCCATCCAGCCCCATGTCCCCATCCAGCCCCATGTCCCCATCCATGTCCCCATGTCCCCATCCAGCCCCATGTCCCCATGGGTCCATCCAGCCCCATGTCCCCATGGGTCCATCCAGCCCCATGTCCCCATGGGTCCATCCAGCCCCATGTCCCCATGGGTCCATCCAGCCCCATGTCCCCATGGGTCCATCCAGCCCCATGTCCCCATCCATGTCCCCATGGGTCCATCCAGCCCCATGTCCCCATCCATGTCCCCATGGGTCCATCCAGCCCCATGTCCCCATCCATGTCCCCATGGGTCCATCCAGCCCCATGTCCCCATCCATGTCCCCATGGGTCCATCCAGCCCCCCCTTCAGCCCCATGTCCCCATCCATGTCCCCATGGGTCCATCCAGCCCCCCCTTCAGCCCCATGTCCCCATCCATGTCCCCATGGGTCCATCCAGCCCCCCCTTCAGCCCCATGTCCCCATCCATGTCCCCATGGGTCCATCCAGCCCCCCCTTCAGCCCCATGTCCCCATCCATGTCCCCATGGGTCCATCCAGCCCCCCCTTCAGCCCCATGTCCCCATCCATGTCCCCATGGGTCCATCCAGCCCCCCCATCAGCCCCATGTCCCCATCCATGTCCCCATGGGTCCATCCAGCCCCCCCATCAGCCCCATGTCCCCATCCATGTCCCCATGGGTCCATCCAGCCCCCCCTTCAGCCCCATGTCCCCATCCATGTCCCCATGGGTCCATCCAGCCCCCCCTTCAGCCCCATGTCCCCATCCATGTCCCCATGGGTCCATCCAGCCCCCCCTTCAGCCCCATGTCCCCATCCATGTCCCCATGGGTCCATCCAGCCCCCCCTTCAGCCCCATGTCCCCATCCATGTCCCCATGGGTCCATCCAGCCCCCCCTTCAGCCCCATGTCCCCATCCATGTCCCCATGGGTCCATCCAGCCCCCCCTTCAGCTCCATGTCCCCATCCATGTCCCCATGGGTCCATCCAGCCCCCCCTTCAGCTCCATGTCCCCATGGGTCCATCCAGCCCCCCCTTCAGCCCCATGTCCCCATGGGTCCATCCAGCCCCCCCTTCAGCCCCATGTCCCCATGGGTCCATCCAGCCCCCCCTTCAGCCCCATGTCCCCATGGGTCCATCCAGCCCCCCCTTCAGCCCCATGTCCCCATGGGTCCATCCAGCCCCCCCTTCAGCCCCATGTCCCCATGGGTCCATCCAGCCCCCCCTTCAGCCCCATGTCCCCATGGGTCCATCCAGCCCCCCCTTCAGCCCCATGTCCCCATGGGTCCATCCAGCCCCCCCTTCAGCCCCATGTCCCCATGGGTCCATCCAGCCCCCCCTTCAGCCCCATGTCCCCATCCATGTCCCCATGGGTCCATCCAGCCCCCCCATTCAGCCCCATGTCCCCATCCATGTCCCCATGGGTCCATCCAGCCCCCCCATTCAGCCCCATGTCCCCATCCATGTCCCCATGGGTCCATCCAGCCCCCCCATTCAGCCCCATGTCCCCATCCATGTCCCCATGGGTCCATCCAGCCCCCCCATTCAGCCCCATGTCCCCATGGGTCCATCCAGCCCCCCCATTCAGCCCCATGTCCCCATCCATGTCCCCATGGGTCCATCCAGCCCCCCCATTCAGCCCCATGTCCCCATGGGTCCATCCAGCCCCCCCATTCAGCCCCATGTCCCCATGGGTCCATCCAGCCCCCCCATTCAGCCCCATGTCCCCATCCATGTCCCCATGGGTCCATCCAGCCCCCCCTTCAGCCCCATGTCCCCATCCATGTCCCCATGGGTCCATCCAGCCCCCCCTTCAGCCCCATGTCCCCATCCATGTCCCCATGGGTCCATCCAGCCCCCCCTTCAGCCCCATGTCCCCATCCATGTCCCCATGGGTCCATCCAGCCCCCCCTTCAGCCCCATGTCCCCATGGGTCCATCCAGCCCCCCCTTCAGCCCCATGTCCCCATGGGTCCATCCAGCCCCCCTTCAGCCCCATGTCCCCATCCAGCCCCATGTCCCCATCCATGTCCCCATGGGTCCATCCAGCCCCATGTCCCCATGGGTCCATCCAGCCCCATGTCCCCATCCATGTCCCCATGGGTCCATCCAGCCCCATGTCCCCATGGGTCCATCCAGCCCCATGTCCCCATGGGTCCATCCAGCCCCATGTCCCCATGGGTCCATCCAGCCCCATGTCCCCATGGGTCCATCCAGCCCCATGTCCCCATGGGTCCATCCAGCCCCATGTCCCCATCCATGTCCCCATGGGTCCATCCAGCCCCATGTCCCCATCCATGTCCCCATGGGTCCATCCAGCCCCATGTCCCCATCCATGTCCCCATGGGTCCATCCAGCCCCATGTCCCCATCCATGTCCCCATGGGTCCATCCAGCCCCATGTCCCCATCCATGTCCCCATGGGTCCATCCAGCCCCATGTCCCCATCCATGTCCCCATGGGTCCATCCAGCCCCATGTCCCCATCCAGCCCCATGTCCCCATCCATGTCCCCATGGGTCCATCCAGCCCCATGTCCCCATCCATGTCCCCATGGGTCCATCCAGCCCCATGTCCCCATGGGTCCATCCAGCCCCATGTCCCCATCCATGTCCCCATGGGTCCATCCAGCCCCATGTCCCCATCCATGTCCCCATGGGTCCATCCAGCCCCATGTCCCCATCCAGCCCCATGTCCCCATCCATGTCCCCATGGGTCCATCCAGCCCCATGTCCCCATCCATGTCCCCATGGGTCCATCCAGCCCCATGGGTCCATCCAGCCCCATGGGTCCATCCAGCCCCATGTCCCCATGGGTCCATCCAGCCCCATGTCCCCATGGGTCCATCCAGCCCCATGTCCCCATGGGTCCATCCAGCCCCATGTCCCCATGGGTCCATCCAGCCCCATGTCCCCATGGGTCCATCCAGCCCCATGTCCCCATCCATGTCCCCATGGGTCCATCCAGCCCCATGTCCCCATCCATGTCCCCATGGGTCCATCCAGCCCCATGTCCCCATCCATGTCCCCATGGGTCCATCCAGCCCCATGTCCCCATCCAGCCCCATGTCCCCATCCATGTCCCCATGGGTCCATCCAGCCCCAAGGGTCCATCCAGCCCCATGTCCCCATCCATGTCCCCATGGGTCCATCCAGCCCCATGGGTCCATCCAGCCCCATGTCCCCATCCATGTCCCCATGGGTCCATCCAGCCCCATGGGTCCATCCAGCCCCATGTCCCCATCCATGTCCCCATGGGTCCATCCAGCCCCATGGGTCCATCCAGCCCCATGTCCCCATCCATGTCCCCATGGGTCCATCCAGCCCCATGTCCCCATGGGTCCATCCAGCCCCATGTCCCCATCCATGTCCCCATGGGTCCATCCAGCCCCATGTCCCCATCCATGTCCCCATGGGTCCATCCAGCCCCATGTCCCCATCCATGTCCCCATGGGTCCATCCAGCCCCATGTCCCCATCCATGTCCCCATGGGTCCATCCAGCCCCATGTCCCCATCCATGTCCCCATGGGTCCATCCAGCCCCATGTCCCCATCCATGTCCCCATGGGTCCATCCAGCCCCATGTCCCCATCCATGTCCCCATGGGTCCATCCATGTCCCCATGTCCCCATCCATGTCCCCATGGGTCCATCCATGTCCCCATCCATGTCCCCATGGGTCCATCCATGTCCCCATGGGTCCATCCATGTCCCCATCCATGTCCCCATGGGTCCATCCATGTCCCCATGGGTCCATCCATGTCCCCATGGGTCCATCCATGTCCCCATGGGTCCATCCAGCCCCATGTCCCCATCCATGTCCCCATGGGTCCATCCAGCCCCATGTCCCCATCCATGTCCCCATGGGTCCATCCAGCCCCATGTCCCCATCCATGTCCCCATGTCCCCATCCAGCCCCATGTCCCCATCCATGTCCCCATGGGTCCATCCAGCCCCATGTCCCCATGGGTCCATCCAGCCCCATGTCCCCATGGGTCCATCCAGCCCCATGTCCCCATCCAGCCCCATGTCCCCATGGGTCCATCCAGCCCCATGTCCCCATCCATGTCCCCATGGGTCCATCCAGCCCCATGTCCCCATCCATGTCCCCATGGGTCCATCCAGCCCCATGTCCCCATCCATGTCCCCATGGGTCCATCCAGCCCCATGTCCCCATCCATGTCCCCATGGGTCCATCCAGCCCCATGTCCCCATCCATGTCCCCATGGGTCCATCCAGCCCCATGTCCCCATCCATGTCCCCATGGGTCCATCCAGCCCCCCCTTCAGCCCCATGTCCCCATCCATGTCCCCATGGGTCCATCCAGCCCCCCCTTCAGCCCCATGTCCCCATCCATGTCCCCATGGGTCCATCCAGCCCCCCCTTCAGCCCCATGTCCCCATCCATGTCCCCATGGGTCCATCCAGCCCCCCCTTCAGCCCCATGTCCCCATCCATGTCCCCATGGGTCCATCCAGCCCCCCCTTCAGCCCCATGTCCCCATCCATGTCCCCATGGGTCCATCCAGCCCCATGTCCCCATCCATGTCCCCATGGGTCCATCCAGCCCCCCCATCAGCCCCATCCATGTCCCCATGGGTCCATCCAGCCCCCCCATCAGCCCCATGTCCCCATCCATGTCCCCATGGGTCCATCCAGCCCCCCCATCAGCCCCATGTCCCCATCCATGTCCCCATGGGTCCATCCAGCCCCCCCTTCAGCCCCATGTCCCCATCCATGTCCCCATGGGTCCATCCAGCCCCCCCTTCAGCCCCATGTCCCCATCCATGTCCCCATGGGTCCATCCAGCCCCCCTTTCAGCCCCATGTCCCCATCCATGTCCCCATGGGTCCATCCAGCCCCCCCTTCAGCCCCATGTCCCCATCCATGTCCCCATGGGTCCATCCAGCCCCCCCTTCAGCCCCATGTCCCCATCCATGTCCCCATGGGTCCATCCAGCCCCCCCTTCAGCTCCATGTCCCCATCCATGTCCCCATGGGTCCATCCAGCCCCCCCTTCAGCCCCATGTCCCCATGGGTCCATCCAGCCCCCCCTTCAGCCCCATGTCCCCATGGGTCCATCCAGCCCCCCTTCAGCCCCATGTCCCCATGGGTCCATCCAGCCCCCCCTTCAGCCCCATGTCCCCATCCATGTCCCCATGGGTCCATCCAGCCCCCCCTTCAGCCCCATGTCCCCATGGGTCCATCCAGCCCCCCCTTCAGCCCCATGTCCCCATGGGTCCATCCAGCCCCCCCTTCAGCCCCATGTCCCCATGGGTCCATCCAGCCCCCCCTTCAGCCCCATGTCCCCATGGGTCCATCCAGCCCCCCCTTCAGCCCCATGTCCCCATGGGTCCATCCAGCCCCCCCTTCAGCCCCATGTCCCCATGGGTCCATCCAGCCCCCCCTTCAGCCCCATGTCCCCATGGGTCCATCCAGCCCCCCCTTCAGCCCCATGTCCCCATGGGTCCATCCAGCCCCCCCTTCAGCCCCATGTCCCCATGGGTCCATCCAGCCCCCCCTTCAGCCCCATGTCCCCATGGGTCCATCCAGCCCCCCCTTCAGCCCCATGTCCCCATGGGTCCATCCAGCCCCCCCTTCAGCCCCATGTCCCCATGGGTCCATCCAGCCCCCCCTTCAGCCCCATGTCCCCATGGGTCCATCCAGCCCCCCCTTCAGCCCCATGTCCCCATGGGTCCATCCAGCCCCCCCTTCAGCCCCATGTCCCCATGGGTCCATCCAGCCCCCCCTTCAGCCCCATGTCCCCATGGGTCCATCCAGCCCCCCCTTCAGCCCCATGTCCCCATGGGTCCATCCAGCCCCCCCTTCAGCCCCATGTCCCCATGGGTCCATCCAGCCCCCCCTTCAGCCCCATGTCCCCATGGGTCCATCCAGCCCCCCCTTCAGCCCCATGTCCCCATGGGTCCATCCAGCCCCCCCTTCAGCCCCATGTCCCCATGGGTCCATCCAGCCCCCCCTTCAGCCCCATGTCCCCATGGGTCCATCCAGCCCCCCCTTCAGCCCCATGTCCCCATGGGTCCATCCAGCCCCCCCTTCAGCCCCATGTCCCCATGGGTCCATCCAGCCCCCCCTTCAGCCCCATGTCCCCATGGGTCCATCCAGCCCCCCCTTCAGCCCCATGTCCCCATGGGTCCATCCAGCCCCCCCTTCAGCCCCATGTCCCCATGGGTCCATCCAGCCCCCCCTTCAGCCCCATGTCCCCATGGGTCCATCCAGCCCCCCCTTCAGCCCCATGTCCCCATGGGTCCATCCAGCCCCCCCTTCAGCCCCATGTCCCCATGGGTCCATCCAGCCCCCCCTTCAGCCCCATGTCCCCATGGGTTCATTCAGCCCCCCCTTCAGCCCCATGTCCCCATGGGTCCATTCAGCCCCCCCTTCAGCCCCATGTCCCCATGGGTCCATCCAGCCCCCCCTTCAGCCCCATGTCCCCATGGGTCCCTTCAGCCCCCCCTTCAGCCCCATGTCCCCATGGGTCCATCCAGCCCCCCCTTCAGCCCCATGTCCCCATGGGTCCCTTCAGCCCCATGTCCCCATCCATGTCCCCATGGGTCCATCCAGCCCCATGTCCCCATCCATGTCCCCATGGGTCCATCCAGCCCCATGTCCCCATCCATGTCCCAATGGGTCCATCCAGCCCCATGTCCCCATCCATGTCCCCATGGGTCCATCCAGCCCCATGTCCCCATCCATGTCCCCATGGGTCCATCCAGCCCCATGTCCCCATGGGTCCATCCAGCCCCCCCTTCAGCCCCATGTCCCCATCCATGTCCCCATGGGTCCATCCAGCCCCATGTCCCCATCCATGTCCCCATGGGTCCATCCAGCCCCATGTCCCCATCCATGTCCCCATGGGTCCATCCAGCCCCATGTCCCCATGGGTCCATCCAGCCCCATGTCCCCATGGGTCCATCCAGCCCCATGTCCCCATGGGTCCATCCAGCCCCATGTCCCCATGGGTCCATCCAGCCCCATGTCCCCATCCAGCCCCATGTCCCCATGTCCCCATCCAGCCCCATGTCCCCATGGGTCCATCCAGCCCCATGTCCCCATGGGTCCATCCAGCCCCATGTCCCCATGGGTCCATCCAGCCCCATGTCCCCATGGGTCCATCCAGCCCCATGTCCCCATGGGTCCATCCAGCCCCATGTCCCCATCCATGTCCCCATGGGTCCATCCAGCCCCATGTCCCCATCCATGTCCCCATGGGTCCATCCAGCCCCCCCTTCAGCCCCATGTCCCCATCCATGTCCCCATGGGTCCATCCAGCCCCCCCTTCAGCCCCATGTCCCCATCCATGTCCCCATGGGTCCATCCAGCCCCCCCTTCAGCCCCATGTCCCCATCCATGTCCCCATGGGTCCATCCAGCCCCCCCTTCAGCCCCATGTCCCCATCCATGTCCCCATGGGTCCATCCAGCCCCCCCTTCAGCCCCATGTCCCCATCCATGTCCCCATGGGTCCATCCAGCCCCCCCTTCAGCCCCATGTCCCCATCCATGTCCCCATGGGTCCATCCAGCCCCCCCTTCAGCCCCATGTCCCCATCCATGTCCCCATGGGTCCATCCAGCCCCCCCTTCAGCCCCATGTCCCCATCCATGTCCCCATGGGTCCATCCAGCCCCCCCTTCAGCCCCATGTCCCCATCCATGTCCCCATGGGTCCATCCAGCCCCCCCTTCAGCCCCATGTCCCCATCCATGTCCCCATGGGTCCATCCAGCCCCCCCTTCAGCCCCATGTCCCCATCCATGTCCCCATGGGTCCATCCAGCCCCCCCTTCAGCCCCATGTCCCCATCCATGTCCCCATGGGTCCATCCAGCCCCCCCTTCAGCCCCATGTCCCCATCCATGTCCCCATGGGTCCATCCAGCCCCCCCTTCAGCCCCATGTCCCCATCCATGTCCCCATGGGTCCATCCAGCCCCCCCTTCAGCCCCATGTCCCCATCCATGTCCCCATGGGTCCATCCAGCCCCATGTCCCCATCCATGTCCCCATGGGTCCATCCAGCCCCCCCTTCAGCCCCATGTCCCCATCCATGTCCCCATGGGTCCATCCAGCCCCCCCTTCAGCCCCATGTCCCCATCCATGTCCCCATGGGTCCATCCAGCCCCATGTTCCCATGGGTCCATCCAGCCCCATGTCCCCATCCATGTCCCCATGGGTCCATCCAGCCCCATGTTCCCATGGGTCCATCCAGCCCCATGTCCCCATCCATGTCCCCATGGGTCCATCCAGCCCCATGTCCCCATGGGTCCATCCAGCCCCATGTCCCCATCCATGTCCCCATGGGTCCATCCAGCCCCATGTCCCCATGGGTCCATCCAGCCCCATGTCCCCATGGGTCCATCCAGCCCCATGTCCCCATCCATGTTCCCATGGGTCCATCCAGCCCCATGTCCCCATCCATGTTCCCATGGGTCCATCCAGCCCCATGTCCCCATCCATGTTCCCATGGGTCCATCCAGCCCCATGTCCCCATCCATGTTCCCATGGGTCCATCCAGCCCCATGTCCCCATCCATGTTCCCATGGGTCCATCCAGCCCCATGTCCCCATCCATGTTCCCATGGGTCCATCCAGCCCCATGTCCCCATCCATGTTCCCATGGGTCCATCCAGCCCCATGTCCCCATCCATGTTCCCATGGGTCCATCCAGCCCCATGTCCCCATCCATGTTCCCATGGGTCCATCCAGCCCCATGTCCCCATCCATGTTCCCATGGGTCCATCCAGCCCCATGTCCCCATCCATGTCCCCATGGGTCCATCCAGCCCCATGTCCCCATCCATGTCCCCATGGGTCCATCCAGCCCCATGTCCCCATCCATGTCCCCATGGGTCCATCCAGCCCCATGTCCCCATCCATGTCCCCATGGGTCCATCCAGCCCCCCCTTCAGCCCCATGTCCCCATGGGTCCATCCAGCCCCCCCTTCAGCCCCATGTCCCCATCCATGTCCCCATGGGTCCATCCAGCCCCCCCTTCAGCCCCATGTCCCCATCCATGTCCCCATGGGTCCATCCAGCCCCCCCTTCAGCCCCATGTCCCCATCCATGTCCCCATGGGTCCATCCAGCCCCCCCTTCAGCCCCATATCCCCATCCGTGTCCCCATGGGTCCATCCAGCCCCCCCTTCAGCCCCATGTCCCCATCCATGTCCCCATGGGTCCATCCAGCCCCCCCTTCAGCCCCATGTCCCCATCCATGTCCCCATGGGTCCATCCAGCCCCCCCTTCAGCCCCATGTCCCCATCCATGTCCCCATGGGTCCATCCAGCCCCCCCTTCAGCCCCATGTCCCCATGTGACCAGCCTGCGACCCCTCCATATATGGATGATGACCAATGCTGGGAACACTCACCCAGAAAAACGTGGCTATTGCACTTGACTTGAAGGTGAAGCAGGGAGAGCTGTAGCCGGGGCCTGCAGCCTTGTTTCCAGGGTGATGGTGAGAGAGCAGAGTGCAGGTCACCGTATACTCAGCCCAGGAGCCGGCTTAAAAGGCCAAGAGAGCAGGAGAGAAGAGGGCGGTGCGCGGTGCTGGTGCGGTGTTCCATACCCGGACGGGAGCCGGTGTTACAAGGCCAATTCCAAGGGAGCAGGAGCCGGGACTGGAGAGCAGAGCGCGGCGTCGGCGTATCAAAAGCCGGCAGGGGAGCAGGGAGAGGAGAGCGTGACGTCACCGTGTCACGTGACACCACACAACTGCCAGCCACCAGCGGGAAAGCAGTGCGCGGTGCGTGTCACCGCCCACCAAGATCACGTCCTCCTGTCATGTGACTATGCGCGTCACCCGCTGTCGCCACTGAATAGTAGGAGCGCCGCACGCGACGCTACATTTCCTTCTGCTGCGCTTTTAAAGGGCCCGCACTTTTTAAGAGCCCCCGCTACCAATTCTCTCACTCTCTCATCGGGGCCCACCGGGAATTTTTCCCGCTATCACACCAGGCCAGTCCTACCCTGCATGGGCCCATCAGGTAAAGTGATGGAATGACGTTTTCTCTCCTCCTGTTGAAAAATGACATTTTCTGCCACCTATTGATGAGAGAAAAAAAGTGATGAAGATTTACAAACTTCTAACATTAGTCAGTGAAAAACATACAGAACAAGGATGCAAATGGATCTTTTTTTGGCAATCCAATCATTTGAATGGGCCAGTTTTATCTGCAAATCAGATTACAATCAAACATGTCTCAAATTTCTTTTGTGAACCATCAGCATCAGAAAAGGTCCATAGACTATAATTATTATGTTTTTATAAGCAAAGAAAAGGAACACAATGCAAACTCTAAAATCAGACATTTAAATGGATGAGTTTGGTGGGCAAACAGGGTCTGACTGGAGCACCGGGACACTGGACGATTATCCGGTGGGCCAGGGTCCTTGGCAGGACCTTGAGCAGGACGTAGAGGGGGCCCACTGGTTTCAACTGAATGTGCGTCCGAGGACATTTCATTAATGATCAGTGTTGTAATATTCGGTCACTATGTTGTAATATCTGGTCCGGTCATGGTGTGGTATTTATCCCTGTATGTGTTATTATTTGGTCACTATGTGGTGTGGACATGGTGTGGTGGTATTTCTCCCTTGTATGTGGAATTATTTGGTCGCTATATGTTGGTAATATCTGGTCTGGTCATGGTGTGGCGATATTTCTCCCTTTTACAGTATGAGGTATTGTTCGGTCACTATGTGGTGGTCATATATGGTCTGCTCACGGTGTGACGGTAGTTCTCCCTTCTATGTGGAATAATTTGGTCGCTATATGCTGCTAAAATCTGGTCTGGTCATGGTGTGGCGATATTTGTCCCTTTTACGGTATGAGGTATTGTTCGGTGACTATGTGGTGGTCATATGTGGTCTGCTCACGGTGTGACGGTAGTTCTCCCTTCTATGTGGAATAATTTGGTCGCTATATGCTGCTAAAATCTGGTCTGGTCATGGTGTGGCGATATTTGTCCCTTTTACAGTATGAGGTATTGTTCGGTCACTATGTGGTGGTCATGTGGTCTGCTCACGGTGTGACGGTAGTTCTCCCTTCTATGTGGAATAATTTGGTCGCTATATGCTGCTAAAATCTGGTCTGATCATGGTGTGGCGATATTTGTCCCTTATACAATATGTGGTATTATTCGGTCACTATGTGGTGGTAATATGTGGTCTGGTCACGGTGTGGCTGTATTTCTCCCTTCTACGTGGGATTATTCGGTCGCTTTATGCTGGTAATATGTGGTCTGGTCACAGTGTCACGTTAGTTCTCCCTTGAATGTGGTATTATTGGTCTTGAAAAAGTGGATTGTGTTGTGTATAGCAGTCAATTGTTCTCTCTGATATTAATTAGGAGAATAATCTTTATTTAGATTTCTGATTAAATACTTGGAACAAGATGCACTTACAGGAATTCTACTGTGAAAACAGGTAATCACCTTTCCAAAGGATAAGTGATAAGGTATTGATTGGTGGGGGTCTGACTGCTGGGACCCGCACCGATTGGTAGAATGTGGAGCTTTTATCCCCACTAGACTGGAGCAGCATGTGCGACTTCACCACTGATCCATTCATTCCCTCAATGGCTGCGAGCGCTGCTCTTGTTTTTTTCTGGAAGCCCCATAGAGAATGAATGGATCTGCGGTCAGACATCCC
Source organism: Phyllobates terribilis (assembly GCF_046119375.1). Classification (NCBI taxonomy): domain Eukaryota; kingdom Metazoa; phylum Chordata; class Amphibia; order Anura; family Dendrobatidae; genus Phyllobates; species Phyllobates terribilis. The sequence goes on along the minus strand of NW_027363010.1, from coordinate 610,926 downwards.
ACCTGCCACTGCATTTTAAAATGGGGATAAAAGTGTCCTGTCAGGGATAAAACTTCCCAATTCTGATCAGTGCGGTTTCCAATGGTCGGACCCAAACGATCATTAAGTTATCACCAATCCTGAGGAGCCCATGGATCGGTGATAACTTGTTTTCACCAAAGAAGCCCTTTAATACAAACTACCGTAATTGTACATCCCAGTTGTGCTGTGCGCACAGTAGATGTGCAGGAGCCGCCTGTGTTTTACAGTCGAGGTCCCACTATAACGGGGATAACGGCTATCAGGTATCTGCATCTAGCTGTAGGGTGGGCCCCAGTCTCCCCAGTGCGACGCTGTGGGCAAATATAACCTGTCTGGGCAATTGTAGCCAATTTTGCTGCAAAAAAAGAAAAGTCTTTTTACCTTTTTAGCCATAACTTTCAATGTCTTGGATAAATGTGTAACCTTTTATTAAATTCTGCCTTTATTATGGGGATCTCATGGTAGTAGAGCATACCAGAGGTTGACTATATTTTATTTATTTATTTTTTACAGAAAGATCCACGTAAAGAAAAAAAAAAAAGTAAAACAAAATGGAAACCAAAAGAAAATAAACAGACCACACCTTTTTGGTAAATGTTTATACTTTGAGCAGCCCCATGATATAAGCTGGTGCAGGTCACTAATCAGACAAATCCACATGAATGAGTGTAAGAAGTGAATGCAGCACTCACCGCTATAATAAAACATTGTATTCCATCATTAATAACCATCAGCTTCTCACAGAGGGAGGTCGGCGAGTGGTAGATACAGCGCATTGTGAAAGGATTTGGCCCCCTTGAACTTTTCCACCTTTTGCCACATTTCTGGCTTCAAACATAAAGATATAAAATTCACATTTTTTTGGGAAGAATCAACAAGTGGGAATGAAATTTATTGGATATTTTAAACTTAAAAATAAAAAATGAAAAGTGGGGCGTGCAATATTATTCGGCCCCTTTACTTTCAGTGCAGCAAACTCACTCCAGAAGTTCAGTGAGGATCTCTGAATGATCCAATGTTGTCCTAAATGACTGGTAACGATAACTAGAATCCACTGATCCAATGTTGTCCTAAATGACTGGTAACGATAACTAGAATCCACCTGTGTGTAATCAAGTCTCTGTATAAATGCACCTGCTCTGTGATAGTCTCAGGGTTCTGTTTCAAGTGCAGAGAGCACCATGAAGACCAAGGAACACACCAGGCAGGTCCGAGATACTGTTGTGGCGAAGTTCAAAGCCGGATTTGGATACAAAAAGATTTCCCAAGTTTTAAACATCTCAAGGAGCACTGTGCAAGCGATCATATTGAAATGGAAGGAGTATCAGACCAATGCTAATCTACCAAGACCCGGCCGTCCCTCTAAACCAGTGTTTCCCAAACTCCAGTCCTCACGGACCACCACAGGTCATGTTTTCAGGATTTCCTTAGTATTGCATAGATGATGGAAGTATCATCAAGGCATCAGGAATTTTCTCACCTGTGCAATACTATGGAAATCCTGAAAACATGACCTGTGGGGTCTGTGAGGACTGGAGTATGGGAAACACTGCTCTAAACTTTCATCTCGAACAAGGAGAAGACTGATCAGAGATGCCGCCAAAAGGCCGATGATCACTCTGGATGAACTGCAGAGATCTAGAGCTGAGGTGGGTTAGTCTGTCCATAGGACAACAATCAGTTATACACTGCACAAATCTGGGCTTTATGGAAGAATGACAAGAAGAAAGCCATTTCTCAAAGATATCTATAAAAAGTCTCGTTTGAAGTTTGCCACAAGCCATCTGGTAGACACACCAAACATGTGGAATAAGGTGCTCTGGTCAGATGAAACCAAAATCAAACTTTTTGGCCACAATGCAAAACGATATGTTTGGCGTAAAAGCAACACAGCTCATCACCCTCAAAACACCATCCCCACTGTCGAACATGGTGGTGGCAGCATCATGGTTTGGGCCTGCTTTTCTTCAGCAGGGACAGAGAAGATGGTTAAAATTGATGGGAAGATGGATGGAGCCAAATACAGGACCATTCTGGAAGAAAACCTGTTGGAGTCTGCAAAAGACCTGAGACTGGGACGGAAATTTATCTTCCAACAAGACAATGATCCCAAACATAAAGCAAAATCTACAATGGAATGGTTCAAAAATAAACATATCCAGGTGTTAGAATGGCCAAGTCAAAGTCCAGACCTGAATCCAATCGAGAATCTGTGGAAAGAGCTGAAAACTGCTGTTCACAAACGCCCTCCGTCCAACCTCAATGAGCTCGAGCTGTTTTGCAAGGAAGTATGGGCAAGAATTTCAGCCACTCGATGTGCAAAACTGATAGAGGCATACCCCAAGCGACTTGCAGCTGTAATCGCAGCAAAAGGTGGCGCTACAAAGTATTAACTCAAGGGGGCCGAATAATATTGCACGCCCCACTTTTCAGTTTTTAATTTGTTAAAAAAGTTTAAAATAGCAAATAAATTTCATTCCACTTCACGATTGTGCCCCACTTGTTGTTGATTCTTCCCCCAAAAAATAGAATTTTATATCTTTATGTTTAAAGCCAGAAATGTGGCAAAAGGTAGAAAAGTTCAAGGGGGCCAAATCCTTTCACAATGCACTGTATAGGTGACGGCAGTACTGTGTATCTGCAGTATTCCAGGCCAGTATCTGCCACCCGCTGGATTTCCCATGGGAGAAGCTCTGGGATTTTATTACAGGGAAACTGTCATCAGGTTTTTGCTATGTAATCTAAAAGCAACAAGTCGGGGCAGAGGACCTTATCCCAGCGATGTGTCACTTGCTGGTCTGCATGATGGCATTTTGATATAATCCCTCTTTTATCTGCTGCAGATCTAGCAGTTCCCTGAATTCACAGATTATGTAGAGACCAATGCGGGAAAGTTACCCCAAATGTTCTAGAAGTCAGCATTGGATTTTCTGCTTTCAGATCACCTCACAGACCAATGTAAGTTAAGGGACAAGTTCAGATCACTGTTTATCCCACTGTTTTTTGAAAGAAATTCGCCATTAAAACTCATGCATACAGTACAAAAAGAAATAGATGCCACAACCAGGGCCGGCTCCAGGATTTCATGGGCCCCGGGCAAAAGTCTCAGTGGGCCCCATTCACACCTACCACGATTCATGATGCACAGGAATATAGGTATAGTACAATGCTAAAGATTTCACTTACTTCTCACATTACATGAGTGATATCTATTGTAAAGTCTACAACAGCTCAGAACCCGGCGAATCCTCCCAGCGCACAGTTCAGACCAGACAATATAGTCCTCTATACAGTATTATGGGCACCACGTGGTCCTCCATATACAGTATTATGGGCACAACGTGGTCCTCCATATACAGTATTATGGGCACCACATGGTCCTCCATATACAGTATTATGGGCAGCACATGGTCCTCCATATACAGTATTATGGGCAGCACGTGGTCCTCCATATACAGTATTATGGGCACCACGTGGTCCTCCACATACAGTATTATGGGCACCACGTGGTCCTCCACATACAGTATTATGGGCACCACGTGGTCCTCCACATACAGTATTATGGGCACCATGTGGTCCTCCACATACAGTATTATGGGCACCACGTGGTCCTCCACATACAGTATTATGGGCACCACGTGGTCCTCCACATACAGTATTATGGGCACCACGTGGTCCTCCACATACAGTATTATGGGCACCACGTGGTCCTCCATATACAGTATTATGGGCCCCACGTAGTCCTCCATGTACAGTATTATGGGCACCACGTGGTCCTCCATACAGTATTATGGACACCACGTGGTCCTCCATATACAGTATTATGGGCACCACGTGGTCCTCCATACAGTATTATGGGCACCACATGGTCCTCCATACAGTATTATGGACACCACATGGTCCTCCATACAGTATTATGGACACCACATGGTCCTCCATATACAGTATTGTGGGCACCACATGGTCCTCCACACAGTATTATGGGCACCACATGGTCCTCCACACAGTATTATGGGCACCACATGGTCCTCAATACAGTATTATGGACACCACATGGTCCTCCATACAGTATTATGGACACCACATGGTCCTCCATACAGTATTATGGATACCACATGGTCCTCCATACAGTATTATGGACACCACATGGTCCTCCATACAGTATTATGGGCAGCACATGGTCCTGCATCCAGTACTATGGGCACCATATATTGCTCCATACAGAATAATGGACCGCATATAATGCTCCATACAGTATGATCCCCATATATTGCTCCATTCAGTATAATGGACCCCATATATTGCTCCATAAAGTAAAATGAGCCCCATATATTGCTCCATACAGAATAATGGAGCCCAAATATTGCTCCATACAGTATGGGCCCCATATATTGCTCCATACAGTATGGGCCCTATATATTGCTCCATAAATAGTGGGCCCTATATATTGCTCCATAAATAGTGGGCCCAATATATTGCTCCATAAAGAATAGGCCCCATATAATGCTCCATAGATAATGGGCCCTATATAATACTCCATACATAATGGGCCCCATATATTGTTCAATAGATAATGAGCCACATATAATACTCCTTACATAATGGGCCCCATATATTGTTCAATAGATAATGAGCCCCATATAATACTCCATACATAATGAGCCCCTTATATTGTTCAATAGATAATGAGCCCCATATAATACTCCATACATAATGAGCCCCTTATATTGTTCAATAGATAATGAGCCCCATATAATACTCCATACATAATGAGCCCCATATAATACTCCTTACATAAAAAAAAAAATCAAATACCGCTCCTTGCTGGAAGCAGGCCTGTCTCATCAGCGTCTTCCGACTCTCTGCACTGGGACTGCTCAGCAGAGGGCGCTCTGTAGTGACATCATCGTACCCTCTGCCCTGAGATGTCACAGAGTAAGAAGACGCAGAAGACAGAGGAGCAGCAGAGGAACAGGGAGAGGTAAGTATTGAAAACAGTTTAAAGCACTGGGGAAGGCCCAGTGCAAGTGCCCATTCGCTGGCATCAGGCCCCGCTGACTCATGGGCCCCATAGCGCGCTGGTGTCCCAGAGGGTGAGTGGGCCCCCTGCTCGCTCAGGGCCCAGGCACTTGCCCGGGTGGTGATGCCGGCCCTGGGTACAACACATACAGCACCCGTTTTTAACTGATCCGCTGCAATGATTATGTAGGAAACTGTATTCATTTACAATCATCCACAGCGTGAGAGAAAACAGCTACAACATTACTGAATAAACAGAAACCCTGCAAGTATAAGAAAATGATTTTATTAAAAATATTTTGCATATCAATCCAGTTTGAAAAAAAATCACTTATTAAGCATTTTTTGCAACGTAGCAGTCCACATCTGACAGAGTCCTGTAACTCTGGACACAGTATAATAGTGTGGCCGCTGCTCTCTAGCAGGACCCTCTAATGATAGAAGCAGGACGGCATACTGGATCTCGCACAACGCTACCTGCATGCCATCTGATTGGCTACTGTAAGTGCTCCAGCCGTATAAAGATCACTATGTATACAATATACTCCGAAAAGATGTCAGTGATTACTGTGAAGTCAAAATATTGTGGCCCCCATTGAGCGGGAATGATTAGAGATGGACAAGCTCCAGTTGGCAGACAGTCAGTGATGGCGGAGAGCTGATCATCTTTACTCGCTGCTCATTAGGAAAGTGGTCGCTTTCTGAAACCATTTGACTCTGAACTCGGCGTCAGACGGCATTATGTAAGAGGCCAATGTCTGAGCGGTTTTTGTGTCCATTTGTCCTTCCTCTGTTCTTTCTGCCAAAAGATCCTCACCCATAACCCAAGGACTAAAATAAAGTTGAATTGTTACTAATATTTTTGTAAATTTAGCACATGAATTGAATTTCATAAATTAAAAGAAAACTTTCCCTCCGATGTCCACAAAACTGAGCGCCACTACATAAGCCACAAATAGTCTCCCCTCTCTCTCCCAGTCTGTGCAGCGGACGGGAACCATTTAAATGGGTGCAGGGCCGATTTTAGATACAGTGGGGCCCTGGGGAAAAGTTTAAAGTGGGGTCCCAAATGCTGACATACAGCACCACACAAACATTTAGCTTGTATGTACATGCGCTGAGATCAGGCCGCTAAACGAGCGCAATCCACAATACTGAAGCCGTTCGACGCTTGTTTCCCGGCCTCTTTACACCAGCTGAGGAAGAATGATGGATACAGAACAATCACTAATAGATCAATCTGTCCCCATACAGCATCATGTTATCAGCAGCACATCTGCAGGTTACACCGGCCGATGTGCTGCTGAGAACAAGGATTTTTGTTCTGGCATAAACAATCCAATTACTCGATGAATAGGCAGCATTTTGCTTGTTTAGTATAATACATGCCATAGTCCTCCATATTTTATAATGTGCCCCACAACCCCCCATATTGTATAATGAGGCCCATAGTCCTCCATATAGTATAATACACTCCCGATAGCCCTCCATATAGTATAATGCACTCCCCATAACCCTCTATATAGTATAATATACTCCCCATAGTCCTCCATATTGTATAATGTGCCCCACAGCCCTCCATATTGTATAATGCACTCCCCATAGCCCTCCATATTGTATAATGCACTCCCCATAGCCCTCCATATTGTATAATGCACTCCCCATAACCCTCTATATAGTATAATATACTCCCCATAGTCCTCCATATTGTATAATGTGCCCCACAGCCCTCCATATTGTATAATGTGGTCCATATTCCTCCAAATAGTATAATACACTCCCCATAGCCCTCCATATAGTATAATATACTCCCCATAGTCCTCCATATAATGGAATGCACCTCATAGTCCTCCATATAGTATAATGCACTCCCCATAGCCCTCCATATAGTATAATGCACTCCCTATAGCCCTCCCTATAGTATAATGCACTCCCCATAGCCCTCCCTATAGTATAATGCACTCCCCATAGTCCTTTATAGTGTATAATGCACTCCCCATAGTCCTTCATATAGTATAATGCATTCTCCTCAGTCCTTAATAGAGTATAATGCAGCCTCCCTATAGTATAATGCAGCCAAACATATAGTACATATAATATAATGCAACCCATAGTCCTCGATAAAGTATAATTCAGCCACTCCATACAGTATAATGCAGCCCCCCAGTTCTGCAGTATTATGGTCACCACGTATAAAAAACAAATACATACAATACTCACCTCTCCTCGTTCTCCAGCTGCTCCATGCTCTGCAGAGCGTCTCAGCAGCTCCACTCTGCAGGCACAGTCATTCCCCCGCTACCGATACAGTTCAATGCGCGATGCGGGGGGACGAACTCACAGGCCCTATAGCGGCACGCCACGGGCTGGAGGCCCCAGGAAGATGCCTAGTCTGCCTGCCCTTACGCCGGCCCTGAATGGGTGTCTCATGCTGGGGACGTGTTTTTCTGCTTTTTTTCTTGCCATAGTCCTACTGAATAGAATTTGTACTATCAGCTGTGTATCCACCAGACTTCTGCACAACACAACTGATGGTCCCAACCCCATTTATAAGGCAAGAAATCCCACTTATTAAACCTGACAGGGCACACCTATGAAGTGAAAACCATTTCTGGTGACTACCTCTTGAAGCTCATCAAGAGAATGCCAAGAGTGTGCAAAGCAGTCATCAAAGCAAAAGGTGGCTACTTTGAAGAACCTAGAATATAAGACATATTTTCAGTTGTTTCACACTTTTTTGTTACGTATATAATTCCACATGTGTTAATTCATAGTTTTGATGCCTTCAGTGTGAATGTACAATTTTCATAGTCATTGAAAATACAGAAAAATCTTTATATGAGAAGGTGTGTCCAAACTTTTGGTCTGTTACTGTATATATCCAGGATGTGTGATCAAGGGTTGCCATACATACCAGAATGGGGGATCAAGGGGTGTCATGCATACCAGGATGGGTGATCAAGGGATGCCATGCATACCAGGATGGGGGATCAAGGGGTGCCATGTATACCAGGATGGGGGATCAAGGGGTGCCATGAAAACTAGGATGGGGATCAAGGGGTGCCATGCATTCCAGGATTGGGATGAGGGCCACGTATACCAAGATGGGATGGGGGCCACATATACCAGGAAGGAGGGACCATACATACCAGGATGGAGGATATTAACAGAATTGGGGGACATTACCGCAATACCAATGTCAGCAGCAGACTCCTATTAGACAAAGATAGCACAAGTATACACAAAATGCAGTTTTTAAAAGGAAGTATTTTATGATTAAGGGAAAAGGAAATCCAAACCTACAGGGCCCTGTGTGAAAAAGTGATGCCCCTCCCTCCTTAAAATATAAATTAACTGTGATTTGTCACATCTTTGGGAAGCTGAGTTCAATTTCCGTAGCCCCACACAGCCCTGTTTACTGCCACACGTGTTCTCAATCAAGAAATCACTTAAATAGGACATGCCTGACAAAGTGAAGTAGAACAAAAGATCCTCTAAAGCTAGACATCATGCTGCGATCCAAAGAAATTCAGGACCAAATGAGAAACAAAGTAATTGAGATCTATCAGTCTGGAAAAAGTTCTAAAGCCATTTCTAAAGATTTGGGACTCCAGCGAACCACAGTGGAAGTCATTATCCACAATAGGCGAAAATATGGAACAATGGTGAACTTTCCTAGGCGTGGCCAGCTGATCAAAATTACCCCAAGAGCGGAGCAACGACTCATCCAAGAGGTCACAAAAGACTCCACAACAACATCCAGAGAACTGCAGGTGTCAATTGCCTCAGTTAAGGACAGTGTTCATGACTACACCATAAGAAACAGACTGGGCAAAAACGACACGCATAGCAGAGTTCCAAGACGAAAACCACTGCTGAGCAATAAGAACAAAGGCTCATCTCAGTTTTGGCAGAAAACATCTTGATGATCGCCAAGACTTTTGGGAGAATACTCTGTGGACTGGCAAGACAAAAGTTGAACTTTTTGGAAGGTGTGTGTTCCATTACATCAGGCGTAGAAGTAACACTGCGTTTCAAAAAAGGAACATCATACCAACAGTAAAATATGGTGGCGGTAGCGTGATGGTCTGGGACTGTTATGCTGCTTCAGGACCTGGAAGACTTGCTGTGGTAAATGGAACCATGAATTCTGCTGGTTAACCAAAAAATCCTGAAAGAGAATGTCCGGCCATCTGTTCATGACCTCAAGCTGAAGTGCACTTGGGTTATGCAGCAGGACAATGATCCAAAACACACTATTAAGTCCACCTCTGAGTGGCTTAAGGAAAACAAAATTAAGACTTTGCAGTGGCTTAGTCAAAGTCCTGACCTTAAGAAAGAGGTTCATGCTCGGAAACCCTCCAATGTGGCTAAATTACAACAATTTTGCAAAGATGAGTGGGCAAAAATTCCTCCAGAGTGTTGTAAAAGACTCATTGACAATTATCCCAAACACTTGATTGTAGTTGTTGTTGCTGAGGGTGCTTCAACCAGTTATTAGGTTTAGAGGGCAATCACTTTTTCACACAGGGCCCTGTAGGTTTGGATTTCTTTTTCCCTTAATAATTAGGATCTTCATTTAAAAACTGCATTTTGTGTTTACTTGTGTTATCTTTGTCTAATATTTAAATTTGTTTTGAGATCTGAAATATTTAAGTATGACAAACATGCAAAAGAATGAGAAATCAGGAAGGGGCAAACAACTTTTCACACATACACATATACATATATATATATTCATCCCACAATGTGACATTCATGGTAGAAGAGAGGGATTGGTAAGATGGGACAACCATTACAAACCAGCCACCTGATCAGACGTTATTGAACACCTTTCCAGAAGCTTTAATCAATCTTATCTGCTGTTATTTTCTGAAGAGAGGAAACAAATGTCCTAAAAATAAAAAAATATAAAAATGAAAGTTAAGAAAAAAAAAAATAATAATAATAATAGTCTCACCTCCACTATGAGCATTTTTTGCGGTTCTAATAATCCAAGCTTTCCTAATTGTTCTTCCATTTGCTCCTGCGTCTTCATATTCCTCTCCAGCACAAATGATGCATGCTGGGGCTGTAAGAGCTGTAATAGAAGCCTAGAAGAACCATCAGAGGTCAGGCCCATCTGGTTACAGAAAGAACACAGATACACGCTGTATAAGACAATGGGATGGAAACAAGATTTTAAAAGGAGTTATCAAACACTTTTATACTCCACTGGATAGGTCATTAATATAAGATAGGTGGGGGTCCAACCATCGGCCCCCCGATGATCAGCTGTCATCACCTCTGGCAAGATGCAGGCAATGTTCAAAGTGGAACAAAACCGCTCCGTACACTGCGGCCGCTGCCGGGTGCAGACCAGCTATTGAGGAGTACCGGAGGTGATCTGCAGCACCAGGCAGTGGCCACTGGGGTGCGCTCTGTTCACAAGTTACATCCGGCCGTTGCCAGAGCTATAAACAGCTTATTGGTGCGGAGCCAAGAGTCGGACCTACAACGATCTGATATAGACCACCTATTTTATGCATAAATCATCTGCATTAAAGTATTAGAGAACGTCTTTAAGAGCCCTGCATTTTCAGAGCCAAACTTCAGTCAACATCTAATAACCAATTACAATGTCTTTCTTAGGACTCGTTCACACGAATGTATTTTCAGTAGGAAAGTTGTCTGTGGAACAAATGGACGGCACTCAGACCAATGGGATTCAATGGGAAAGTGCAGAGGAGTCATTTTTCTTTTTTGTCACTGATCGAATCTGTGTGTGAGCAAAAAATAAAGAAAGAAAATGGCAGCATGTCCTCGTTTCATCCGTCAGACAAGATTCACCCATTCAAGTCTATGGGTACAGAAAAAAATCTGCTTTATACAGATACATTGCAATCCTGTAGCCCTGGAAACTGTAAATGGTTAAAAAGCCAGATTAGATCTGGACTGCACATGGACGACAAGTGAGAAAAGAATTCTCCCACTTTTCTGGATGAAACTCTGAATGATATTTTATCTGCTTGTGTGAACAGGCCCTTAGAGGTCTCGACAAGACGGAGGAGCTGATCCAGAGTGTCCAGGGAAAGCTAGCAGTCCAGGTAATGGCGGATACGGGGGCAACCATCCACATCGTGCTCCATGCCCTTCTAATCTGACGTCCGTGACAGTGATGCTCAGTGTAAAGCCTGAGCTCAGGAGATGTGGGCTCGGACCCTGTTCAGACACACTGGAACTGATCAATCTCCATTCAACATTATGAACGTAAAACTGGAGCACTGGTCCCACTCAAATATATTGTATTGTGGTCAAATCATTCCCTTTAGGAACTGAGTGCTGTGTAATAGAGGAGGATAAGGCCCCCCGTATACAGCAATCTATTCTCTGATAGGCGAGAGGGCAGAGACGTCATCTCCTCCTTTCTGATAATGTCCCCTGTATCCTGCTGACAGTGATTGTGCCATCCCAGCAGGTGACACTAGAGCCGCTCCCCGCTCTTAGGCTATGTGCCCATGTAAAACCGTCTGCCATGCCAAGCAATGTGAATTGGGATGTGCTGTGCACATGATGCGCTAATTAGCGCGCCGAATTCGCATTGCGTTGCAACACGCAGCATGACCATTTCTACCGCGATTACGCGTCCATTGAAAAGCAGCAAACCCGCAGGTATATGTGGATTTGCTGCGTTTCAATTAAATTCAATGGCCGAGAATTTGCAGCGTAATCGGGGTGCGTGTGGTACCCAGGATGAAGAAGAGACTACAACTCCTCTTCATCCCGGCTACCAAGCGGTGAAAAAAAGAAATAAATAAGTTAAAAATAAAAAACCCTGTATACTCCCCTCTCCGGTCTGCTCCCGGCGGCGATCCTCTCTCCTCGGCGTCCAGCGGTGTACTGGCAGGACCTGCGGTGACGTCATCTAGTCAGCTGATGGTCACTCGACTGCTGACGTCAGAGGTCAGGTGATGGTTGCGTGACCATCAGCTGACTAAATGACGTCACCGCAGGTCCTGCCAGTATACCGCTGGACGCCGAGGAGAGAGGATCGCCGCCGGGAGGAGACTGGAGAGGTGAGTATACAGGGTTTATTTTATTTTTAACTTTTTAATTCTTTTTTTTTTTACTATAGATGCAGCATTTAAAGCATCTAAGTTGGTCACACAATATAAATCCATGCCGGTTGCAAGGATTTATATTGTGTGACTAACTTGTCAAGCACTTTTCCAAGTGATGCTCAAAATCACTTGGAAAAGTGCTTGAAAAAACGCTGAAAAAACGCTGAAAAAATGCTGAAAAAACACTTCTCTCTGGCAGAAAAAATGCATGTAAATCTGCTATGTGGGCACATAGCCTTAGCGTGTATGTGCTGTACTTATCATTCAGGACTGTGCAAAGACCTGTCTGTGACCAAAAGAACAACAAGGCTGTGTGCACACGCTGCAGATTTGGTGCGTTTTTCAATGGAACAGGCTGCCACGAGAGGTGGTGAATTCTCCTTCAATGGAAGTCTTCAAACAGAGGCTGGACAGACATTTGTCTGAGATGCTTTAGTGAATCCTGCATTGAGCAGGGGTCGGACACTAGGACCCTGGAGGTTCCTCCAATTCTAATGTTCTAGGATTCTATGTATAAACACCAGCTGCAATCTTCCATGGAGAAGTAACTGTGGTTTCAGGAGAACTTGCAGCAGAAGGTCTGTGCCTTCCGCTAGCTCCTCCCCCTTCCGCTAGCTCCTCCCCCTTCCTTCTTTAAAGAGTATTAATAGCACTAACTGTCATCTATCTCACTAATAGGAAAGTTTGTCTTCACTGAATACAGATTTTACAGATGTTACCGCGAATTGAGACTGAAAGATCAATCCAGCAGGAAAAAGAAGACTTCTCTGATAAGATTATAAAATTACTTATTTTCATGTGTAATATTAATTTACAAAACAAAAATTAAAATGTTTATTCTTTAACTAATGAAGCACTTAGGACACGGATTCATTAAGACTGGCCATATTCAAGCTGCTCTTGATGAGGGAGCGTGCTGGAGTCAGACGGTCCAGATTCATTAAGTGGCGCATGAATTATGCGCTTTTGACAAGTGGTGTGTGCACCTTGCCACAAATCTTACTCCAGTCACGGACTGGAGTAAGATTTCTGGTGTAAGGGAAGCCACAGTTCGCTATGAATTAGACAAGCTGTGGTGCCACACTTCCATCCTGCCCCAACTCTGCCCATTTTGGTGAAGCTGGGCAAAACTGACGTGAAAACACCAAACGTCACAACATTTTTGATCAACTCAACAATGTACGAGGTGTGTGGAGCGGAGCCGCGCGTGGACAAGGTGTGCGGAGCGGAGCCGCGCGTGTACGAGGTGTGTGGAGCGGAGCCGCGCGTGTACGAGGTGTACAGAGCAGAGCCGCGGGTGTATGAGGTGTGCGGAGTGGAGTCGAGCGTGTACGAGGTGTGCGGAACCACGCGTATACGAGGTGTGCGGAGCAGAGCCACACGTGTACGAGGTGTGTGGAGCGGAGCCGCGCGTGTACAAGGTGTACAGAGCAGAGCCGCGCATGTATGAGGTGTGCGGAGTGGAGTTGAGCGTGTACGAGGTGTGCGGAGCGGAGCCGCGCGTGTACAAGGTGTGCAGAGCAGAGCAGCGCATGTACGACGTGTAAGGAGCGGAGACGCGCGTGTACGAGGTGTGCGGAGCAGAGTCGCGCGTTTACGAGGTGTGCAGAGCAGCGCATGTACGACGTGTAAGGAGCGGAGACGCACGTGTACGAGGTGTGCAGAGCAGAGCCGCGAATGTACGAGGTGTACGGAGCGGAGCCGCACGTGTCCGAGGTGTGCGGAGCGGAGTGGAGCCGCACGTGTACAATGTGTACGGAGCGAGCCCGCGCAAGTACGAGGTGTACGGAGCGAAACTGCGCAAGTACGAGGTGTACGGAGCGGAGCCGCGTGTGTACGACGTGTACGGAGCAGAGCCGCGCATGTACGAGGTGTGCGGAGAGGGGCCGCGCGTGTACGAGTTTTACGGAATGGAGACGCGCGTGTACGAGTTGTACGGAGTGGAGTCGAGCGTGTATGATGTGTGCGAAACGGAGCCGCGTGTGTACGAGGTGTATGGAGCAGAGCGGCGCATTTACGAGTGTGCGGAGCGGATCCGCGCGTGTTCAAAGTGTACAGAGAAAAGCCGCGCGAGTATGAGCTGTACGGAGCGGGCCGCACGTGTACGAGGTGTACGGAGCAGAGCAGCGCGTGTACGAGTGTGCGGAGCGGAGCCGCGCGTGTAAGAGTGTGCGGAGCCGAGCATGTATGAGGTGTGCAGAGCGGAGCCGCGCATGTACGAGGTGTGTGAAGCGGAGACACGCGTGTACAAGGTGTGCGGAGTGGAGCTGCGTGTGTACGAGGTGTGTGGAGCGGAGCCGCGCGTGTACGAGGTGTATGAAGTGGAGACAGGTGTGTACAAGGTGTGCAGAGCAGAGCCGTACGTGTACGAGGTGTGTGGAGCAGAGCCGCGCGTGTACGAGGTGTGTGGAGCAGAGCCGCGCGTGTAAGAGGTGTGCGGAGAGGAGCCGCGCGTGTACAAGGTGTGCGGAGCAGAGCCGCACATGTACGAGTGTGCGGAGCGGAGCCAATCGTGTACAAGGTGTGCGGAGTGGGGCGGATCCACACGTGTACAAAGTGTACAGAGCGGAGCCGTGCATGTACGAGGTGTGCAAAGCGGAGCTGCACGTGTAGAAAGTGTATGGAGCGGAACCATGCGTGTACAAGGTGTACGGAGCAGAGCCAATCGTGTATGAGTTGTATGGAGCGGAGCCGCATGTGTACGAGGTGTGCGGAGCGGATCCGCGCGTGTACATAGTGTACAGAGAAAAGCCGCGCGTGTACGAGCTGTACGGAGCGGGCCGCACGTGTACGAGGTGTACGGAGCAGAGCAGCGCGTGTACGAATGTGCGGAGCGGATCCACGCATTTTCAGGGTGTACGGAGCGGAGCTTAGCGTGTACGAGGTGTGCAGAGCGGACCCGTGCGTGTACGGGGTATGTGGAGCAGAGCCGCACAAGTACGAGGTGTGGAGAGGAGACACGCGTGTACGAGGTGTGTGGAGTACAGCCGCGCGTGTACGAAGTGTGCGGAGCGGAGTCGCGCGTGTACGAGGTGTGCAGAGCAGAGCCGCACATGTACGAGTGTGTGGAGCGGAGCCAATCGTGTACGAGGTGTGCGGAGCGGATCCGCGCGTGTACAAAGTGTATGGAGCGGAGCCGTGCATGTACGAGGTGTGCAGAGCAGAGCTGCGCGTGTACAAAGTGTATGGAGCGGAGCCGCGCGTGTACGGGGTGTGCGGAGCGGAGCCGCATGTGTACGAGCTGTACAGAGCGGAGCCGTGCATGTACGAGGTGTGCAGAGCGCAGACATGCGTGTATGAGGTGTGCGGAGCGGACCCACGCGTGTACGAGGTGTGCGGAGCAGAGCCGCAAGTGTACGAGAGTGCGGAGCTTAGCCGCTCGTGTACAAGGTGTACGGAGTGGAGCCGCGCGTGTACGAGGTGTATAGAGCGGAGACACGCGTGTATGAGGTGTGTGGAGCGGATCCGTGTGTGTACAAGGTGTACGGAGTGGAGCCGCACGTGTACGAGCTGTACGGAGCGGAGCCGCGCGTGTACGAGCTGTACGGAGCGGAGCCGTGCGTGTACCATGTGCAGAACGGAGCTGCGCGTGTACAAAGTGGATGGAGCGGAACCGTGCGTGTACGAGATGTGCGGAGCGGAGCCGCGCATGTACAAGGTGTGCGGAGCGGAGCCGCGCATGTACGAGGTGTGTGGAGCGGAGCCGTGTGTGTATGAGGTGTACACAGCATGGCAGCGCGTGTACGAGTGTGTGGAGCGGATCCGCGCATGTACGAGTGTGCGCAGCAGAGCCGCGCGTGTACGAAATGTGCAGAGCGGAGCCGCGCATGTACGAGGTGTGTGGAGCGGAGACACGCGTGTACGAGGTGTGTGGAGCTGAGCCGCGCGTGTACGAGGTGTGCGGAGCGGAGCCGCACGTGTACGAGTTGTGGAGCACAGCCGTGCGTGTACGAGGTGTGCAGAGCGGAGACACGCGTGTATGAGGTGTGCGGAGCAGATCCGCACGTGTACAAGGTGTACGGAGCGGAGCCGCGCATGTACGAGCTGTACGGAGCAGAGCCACGCGTGTACGAGCTGTACGGAGCGGAACCTTGCATGTACGAGGTGTGCGGAGCGGAGCCGCGCGTGTACGAGTTGTGGAGCACAGCCGTGCGTGTACGAGGTGTGCAGAGCGGAGACACGCGTGTATGAGGTGTGCGGAGCAGACCCGCACGTGTACAAGGTGTGCGGAGCGGAGCCACGCGTGTACGGAGCAGAGCCACACGTGTACGCGGTGTACGGAGGGGTATTGCGCATCTATGAGGTGAACGGAGCAGAGCCGCGCGTGTACGAGGTGTATAGAGCGGAGCCGCGCTTCTACGAGTTGTACGGAGTTGAGCCGCACATGTACAAGGCGTACGGAGCAGTGTCGCGTGTGTACGATGTGTGCGGAGCAGAGCCACCCATGTACGAGGTGTACAGAGCAGAGCAGCATGTGTACGAGTGTGCAGAGCTGGAGCGGAGCCGCGTGTGTACGAGATGTACGGAGCGAAGCAACGCGTGTACGAGGTGTACGGAGCGGAGCCACATGTGTACTAGGTGTACGGAGCAGAGCCGCGCATGTAGAAGGTGTGCGGAGCGGAGCCGCATGTGTACGAGGTGTACAGAGCAGAGCAGTGAGTGTACGAGTGTGCGGAGCAGATCCGCGCTTGTACTAGGTGTACGGCGCGGAGCCGCACATGTACTAGCTGTACGGAGCATAGCTGTGCATGTATGAGGTGTACGGAGCAGAGCCGCACGTGTACGAGTGTGCAGAGCGGAGCCGCGCGTGTACGAGGTGTACAGAGCAGAGCAGCGTGTGTACGAGTTTGCGGAGCGGATCCGCACGTGTACAAGGTGTACGGAGCGGAGCCGCGCATGTACAAACTGTACGGAGCGGAGCCACGCGTGTACGAGCCGTACAGATCGGAGCCACGCGTGTACGAGGTGTACGGATCAGAGCAGCGCGTGTACGAGTGTGCGGAGCGGAGCCGCACGTGTATGAGGTGTACGGAGTGGAGCCGCGAGTTTACGAGGTGTACGGAGCGGAGCCACGCATTTACGAGGTTTACAGAGCGGAGCCGCGTGTGTACGAGGTGTGCGGAGCCGCACATGTACGACATTTAAGGAGTGGAGCCGTGCGTGTACGAGCTGTAGGGAGAGGAGCCGTGCGTGTACGAGGTGTGCAGAGCGGAGCCCAGCGTGTATGAGGTTGTGGAGCAGAAACACACGTGTACGAGGTGTGCGGAGCGGAGCCGCGCGTGGACGAGGTGTGCGGAGCGGAGCCGTGCGTGTGCGAGGTGTACGGAGCGGAGCCACGCGTGTATGAGGTGTACGGAGCGGAGCAGCAAGTGTACGAGCTGTACGGAGCGGAACCGTGCGTGTACGAGGTGTGCGGAGCGGAGCCGCACGTGTACGAGGTGTGTGGAGCAGAGACACGCGTGTACGAGGTGTGTGGAGCAGAGCCGCACGTGTACGAGGTGTGTGGAGCGGAGTCGAGCGTGTACGATGTGTGTGGAGCTGAGCCACGCGTGTATGAGGTGTGCCGAGCGGAGCCGCGCGTGTACGAGGTGTACGAAGCAGAGTCGGGCGTGTACGATATGTGCAGAGCGGAGCCACGCGTGTATGAAGTGTACGGAGAAGAGCCGCGCTAGTACCAGTGTGCGGAGCGGATCCGCGCGTGTACAAGGTTTACGGAGCAAAGCCACGCGTTTACGAGGTGTGCGGAGCGGAGCCGCACGTGAACGACGTGCAAGGAGCAGAGCCGCGCGTGTACGAGGTGTACGGAGCGGAGCCACGCTTGTACGAGGTGTACGGAGCGGAGCCGCGCGTGTTCGAGGTGTTCAAAGCGGAGCCACGCGTGTAGGAGGTGTATGGAGCAGAGTCTCGAGTGTACGAGTGTGCGGAGCGGAGCCGCGTGTGTACGAGGTGTACAAAGCGGAGCCACGCGTGTAGGAGGTGTATGGAGCAGAGTCTCCAGTGTACGAGTGTGCGGAGCGGAGCCGCGTGTGTACGAGATGTAAGGAGCAGAGCCGCGCATGTACGAGTGTGCGGAGCCGCGAGTGTACGAGGTGTACAGAGCAGAGTCACGCGTGTATGAGGGGTACGGAGCAGAGCTGCGCATGTACGAGGTGTACGGAGCTGAGCCGCGCATGTACGAGTGTGCGGAGCGGAGCCACGCGTGTACGAGTGTGCGGAGCGGAGCTGCGAGTGTACGAGGTGTACGGAGCAGAGACGCGCGTGTACGAGGTGTACGGAGCAGAAAAGCGCGTATACGAGTGTGCGGAGTGGAGCCGCGCGTGTACGAGTGTGCGGAGCCGCGGGTGTACGAAGTGTACAGAGCAGAGCCGCGCGTGTACGAGTGTGCGGAGCGGAGCCGCATGTGTACGAGATGTAAGGTGCAGAGCTGCGCGTGTATGAGTGTGCGGAGCGGAGCCGCGAGTGTACGAGGTGTTCGGAGCAGTCACGCATGTGTGAGGTGTACGGTGCAGAGCTGCGCGTGTACGAGGTGTACGGAGCAGAGCCGCATGTGTACGAGTGTGCGAAGCGGAGCCGCCCATGTACGAGTGTGCGGAGCGGAGCCGCGCGTGTACGAGGTGTACAGAGCAGAGCCGCACGTGTACGAGGTGTACAGAGCAGAGCAGCGAGTGTACGATGTGTAAGGAGCGGAGCCACACGTGTACGAGGTGTATGGAGCGGAGCCGCACGTGTATGAGGTGTGCAGAGCGGAGCCGCGCATGTACGAGGTGTGCAGAGCAGAGCCGCACGTGTACGCGGTGTACAGAGCAGAATAGCGAGTGTACGACGTGTAAGGAGCGGAGCCACGCGTGTACGAGGTGTATGGAGCGGAGCCGCACGTGTATGAGGTGTGCGGAGCAGAGTCGCGCATTTACAAGGTGTGCAGAGCAGAGCAGCACGTGTACGAGGTGTACGGAGCGGAACCGCACGTGTACGATGTGTGCGGAGCGGAGTGGAGCCGCACGTGTACAAGGTGTACGGAGAGATGCCGCCAAGTACGAGGTGTACGGAGCAAAGCTGCGCAAGTACGAGGTGTACGGAGCGTAGACGCGCGTGTACAAGGTGTGCGGAGCAGAGCAGCGCGTGTACGAGTGTTCAGAGTGGAGCGGAGCCGCGCATGTACGAGGTGTACGGAGCGGAGCCACGCTTATATGAGGAGTACGGACCGGAGCCACGCGTTTACGAAGTGTACGGAGCAGAGCCGCGCGTGTTCGAGGTGTACAGAGCGGAGCCGCGCGTGTACGAGTGTGCGGAGCGGAACCGCGTGTGTACGAGATGTAAGAGCAGAGCCGCGCGTGTACGAGTTTGCGGAGCAGAGTCACGCGTGTACAAAGCAGAGCTGCACGTGTACGAGGTGTACGAAGCAGAGCCGCGCGTGTACGAGTGTGTGGAGCGGAGCCGCCCGTGTACGAGGTGTATGGAGCGGAGCCGCACATGTACGAATTGTACGGAGCTGAGCCGCGCGTGTACAAGGCGTACGGAGCGGCGTCGCACGTGTACGATGTGTGCGGAGCAGAGCCGCCCGTGTACGAGATGTGCAGAGCGGAGCCGCGCATGTTCGAGGTGTACAGAGCAGAGCAGCACGTGTACGAGTGTGCCGAGCTGGAGAGGAGCCGCACGTGTACAAGGTGTACGGAGCGAGACCGCACAAGTACGAGGTGTGCGGAGCCGCCCGTGTTCGAGGTGTACAGAGCAGAGCGTGTACAAGTGTGCAGAGCTGGAGCGGAGCGTGGCGTGTACGAAATGTACAGAGTGAAGCCACATGTGTACGAGGTGTACGGAGCAGAGCCGCGGGTGTACGAGTGTGCGGAGCGGATCCGCTTGTGTACAAGGAGTACGAAGCGGATTCGCATGTGTACAAGGTGTACGGAGTGAAGCCACATGTGTACGAGGTGTACGGAGCAGAGCCGCGAATGTACGAGTGTGCGGAGCAGATCATCATGTGTACAAGGTGTACGGAGCGGCGTCGCGCGTGTACGATGTGTGCGGAGCAGAGCAGCGCTTGTACGATGTGTGCGGAGCTGGAGCGGAGCCGAGCGTGTACAAGATGTATGGAGCGAAGCCACACGTGTATGAGTTGTACAGAGCGGAGCCACAAGTGTACGAGGTGTACGGAGCAGAGCCGAGCGTGTACGAGGTGTTCGGAGCGGAGCCGCGCGTGTACGAGGTGTACAGAGCAGAGCAGCGCGTGTACGAGTGTGCGGAGCGGATCCGCACGTGTACAAGGTGTACGGAGCGGAGCCGCGCGTGGACGAGCTGTACGGAGAGGAGCCGCACGGAGCGGAGCCGAGCGTGTACGAGGTGTATGGAGCGGAGTCGCGCGTGTACGAGTGTGCGAAGCGGAGCCGCGTGTGTACGAGGTGTACAGAGTAGTTTACACGAGTTGTACGGAGCGGAGTCGCGCTTGAATGATGTGTGCGGAGCGGAGTCGCGCGTGTACGAGGTGTATGGAGCAGAGCCGCGCAATTACGAGTCTGCGGAGCGAAGCTGCGCGTGTACGAGGTGTGCGGAGCCACGCGTGTACGAGGTGTACAGAGCAGAGCAGTGCATGTACGAGGTGTACGGAGCGGAGCCGCATGTGTACTAGGTGTACAGAGTGGAGCCGCACATGTACGAGTTGTATGGAGCTGAGTCGCGCGTGTACGATGTGTGCGGAGCAGAGCCGCACGTGTACGATGTGTGCAGAGCAGAGCCACGCGTGTACGATGTGTGCAGAGCAGAGCCACGCGTGTACAAGATGTGCAGAGCGGAGCCGCGGGTGTACGAAGTGTACTGAGCAGAGCAGCGCGTGTACGAGTGTGCGGAGCCGCGCGTGTACGAGATGTATGGAGCGGAGCCACGCGTGTACAAGGTGTGCGGAGGAGAGCCGCATGTGTACGAGGTGTACAGAGCAGAGCAGCGCGTGTACGAGTGTGCAGAGCGGAGTTGCACGTGTACGAGGTGTAAGGAGGGGAACCGCGCGTGTACAAGTTGTGCGGAGCCACGCGCGTACGAAGTGTACGGAGCAGAGCCACGCGAGTACGAGTGTGCAGAGCCGCGTGTGTACGAGGTGTGAGGAGCGGAGCCGCGCGTGTACGACGTGTAAGGAGCGAAGCCGCGCGTGTACGACGTGTATGGAACGGAGCCATGCGTGTACGAGGTGTGCGGAGCGGATCCACGCGTGTACAAGGTGTACGGAGCGGAGCCGCACGTGTATGAGGTGTGCGGAGCGGAGCCACGCGTGGACGAGGTGTACGGAGGAGAGCCGCGTGTGTACGATGTGTGCGGAGCGGAGCCACGCGTGTACGAGGTGTACGGAGCAGAGCGGATCCACGCGTGTACAAGGTGTACGGAGCGGAGCCGCACGTGTACGAGGTGTGCGGAGCAGAGCCGCGCGTATACGAGGTGTGCAGAGCGTAGCTGTGCGTTACGAGGCTTGTGGAGCGGAAACACGCATGTACGAGTTGTACGGAGCGGAGCTGCGCGTGTACAAGGTGTACGGAGCGGAGCCGCGCGTGGACGAGCTGTACGGAGAGGAGCCGCGCGTGTACGAGCTGTATGGAGCGGAGCCGAGCGTGTACGAGGTGTATGGAGCGGAGTCGCGCGTGTACGAGTGTGCGAAGCGGAGCCGCGTGTGTACGAGGTGTACAGAGTAGTTTGCACGAGTTGTACGGAGCGGAGTCGCGCTTGAATGATGTGTGCGGAGCGGAGTCGCGCGTGTACGAGGTGTATGGAGCAGAGCCGCGCAATTACGAGTCTGCGGAGCGAAGCTGCGCGTGTACGAGGTGTGCGGAGCCACGCGTGTACGAGGTGTACAGAGCAGAGCAGTGCATGTACGAGGTGTACGGAGCGGAGCCGCATGTGTACTAGGTGTACAGAGTGGAGCCGCACATGTACGAGTTGTATGGAGCTGAGTCGCGCGTGTACGATGTGTGCGGAGCAGAGCCGCACGTGTACGATGTGTGCAGAGCAGAGCCACGCGTGTACGATGTGTGCAGAGCAGAGCCACGCGTGTACAAGATGTGCAGAGCGGAGCCGCGGGTGTACGAAGTGTACTGAGCAGAGCAGCGCGTGTACGAGTGTGCGGAGCCGCGCGTGTACGAGATGTATGGAGCGGAGCCACGCGTGTACAAGGTGTGCGGAGGAGAGCCGCATGTGTACGAGGTGTACAGAGCAGAGCAGCGCGTGTACGAGTGTGCAGAGCGGAGTTGCACGTGTACGAGGTGTAAGGAGGGGAACCGCGCGTGTACAAGTTGTGCGGAGCCACGCGCGTACGAAGTGTACGGAGCAGAGCCACGCGAGTACGAGTGTGCAGAGCCGCGTGTGTACGAGGTGTGAGGAGCGGAGCCGCGCGTGTACGACGTGTAAGGAGCGAAGCCGCGCGTGTACGACGTGTATGGAACGGAGCCATGCGTGTACGAGGTGTGCGGAGCGGATCCACGCGTGTACAAGGTGTACGGAGCGGAGCCGCGCGTGTATGAGGTGTGCGGAGCGGAGCCACGCGTGGACGAGGTGTACGGAGCAGAGCCGCGTGTGTACGATGTGTGCGGAGCGGAGCCACGCGTGTACGAGGTGTACGGAGCAGAGCGGATCCACGCGTGTACAAGGTGTACGGAGCGGAGCCGCACGTGTACGAGGTGTGCGGAGCAGAGCCGCGCGTATACGAGGTGTGCAGAGCGTAGCTGTGCGTTACGAGGCTTGTGGAGCGGAAACACGCATGTACGAGTTGTACGGAGCGGAGCTGCGCGTGTACGAGGTGTGCGGAGCGGAGCCGTGCGTGTACAAAGTGTACGGAGCGGAGCCGTGCGTGTACAAAGTGTACGGAGCGGAGCCGCGCGTGTACGAGCAGTACCAGAGCGGAGCCGCGCGTGTACGAGCTGTATGGAGTGGAGCCGCGCGTGTACAAGCTGTACGGAGCAGAGCCGTGCATGTACGAGGTATGCAGAGCGGAGCTGCGCGTGTACAAAGTGTATGCAGAGCGGAGCTGCGCGTGTACAAAGTGTATGGAGCGGAACCATACGTGTACGAGGTGTGCGGAGCAGAGCTGCGCGTGTACGAGCTGTGCGGAGCAGAGCCGCACGTGTACGAGTGTGCGGAGTGGAGCAGCTCATGTACGGAGCGGAGCCGCGCGTGTACGAGGTGTATGGAGCAGAGACACGCGTGTATGAGGTGTGCGGAGCAGAGCGGATCCATGCGTGTACAAGGTGTACGGAGCGGAGCCGCGCGTGTACGAGCTGTACGGAACGGAGCCGCGCGTGTACGAGTTGTACGGAACGGAGCCTGCGTGTACGAGCTGTACGGAGCGGAGCCGTGCGTGTACGAGGTGTGCAGAGCAGAGCTGCGCGTGTACAAAGTGTATGGAGCGGAGACGTGCGCGTACGAGCTGTACGGAGTGGAGGAGTGCGTGTACGAGGTGTGCAGAGCGGAGCTGCGCGTGTACAAAGTGTATGGAGCGGAGCAGTGCGTGTACGAGGTGTGCAGAGCGGAGCCGCGTGTGTACGAGGTGTGTGGAGCGGAGCCGCACGTGTACGAGGTGTACCGAGCGGAGCCGCACGTGTACGAGGTGTCTCTGCATACAGCTGAATTTTACCACCACAAAAGGACTAGGTGGACTCTGGCTAGCAACAGAAAAAAAATTATATTTTTTTTTTACTGTGCATACAAATCAATTTCACCCCCAAAAACTGATAAGGTGGGCTACTATAGCTTGCGCTATCACACTGGCAAATTATAAAAATATATTTTTGTGTTCTGCACTCAGCTCTGTATAACAGCTGAATTTCAATCCCACAAAATGAAAAGGTGTGCTAGTCTTTATTAAAGCCATAAAAATTAAATAAAAAGTTGAATAAAATGTAACACTAAAGCCAAGTTCACACAACATGAAGACTGCATTTTTTTATGCAGGTGTCCGCACCATACAACAAAATAACAATCTTATTATTGTGTGTTTGCTGAGTTTCTTTTGAGTTTTCCCCCTTAAAATGTGTTTTGGTGAAGCTGTGAATCTACATTTTTAATACTACAGAAAAACTTAGATTTTTGAGCTTAAAAATGTTTTTTTTTTTACAGGCTCCACAGAGGCTTATATATATATATATATATATATAATAAAATGCATGAAATCCGCACAGTTCAGCAGCGTCTTTAGACTCACTGCAGGCGTAGATTTCATTAAATCACATCCACTGCACTTGCACATTTAGGCCGTGTTCAGATGTAGCATAAGTGCTGTGTTTTTTCAGCTGCTTTTTTGGAACAGTCATTTTGCAGCATTTAAATGGCCAAGAAAAGTGAATGTGATTTCATGAAAACGGCTCTGTGGTCTAAAGACGCTGCTGATCTGTACGGTTATGGTTTATTTTACGTCTAGAGGCTTCTATGTGGAAAAAGAGAGAAAACGCAGGTAAAAAGACTGCAGGTACCTTAAGTGCAGAATCAAAGCTATTCTGTATTATAACAAAAAATGAACAATGCAGCTTCACATCTGCACCAAAAAACATCAAATAAGGGGGAAAAGGCATAAAAAAATGCAGCAAGTACGCAATAATCAGAGAAGATTGTTATTGTGTAGTTTGGTGTGGACATCTGCAGAAAACAAAAAAAAAATACAGTATTTATTCAACATGTGAACACGGCCTTGCAGACACAAAAAAGCCAATGTCAAATAGTGAAGCTACATAAAGATGAGAAAGTGGAATGGACAGAAAATAAATCCATAGATCCCAAGTGAAAGAAGCACGACGCACAGATGACATCATGCCAGCCTCCTCAAAAGTCACGCCAGATGAGGTAAGGTTAGTAGTGACGCATGAGCGTGTTCTCTTAACCCTCTCACAGAGCACACTCAGGTGCTGCCTGAGTATTTTCGGCATCTATGCTCGAGCCGCCGCGGCTGCATGTGTCGCGGCTGTTAGACAGCTGTGACACATGCAGGGATTGCATGTTTGTTAGGCAATCCCTGCATGTGTCACAGCTGTCTAACAGCCCCAGCGGCCCGAGCATAGATACCGAGCACGCCGAAAATACTCGGGCAGCAACCGAGCGTGCACGGTGAAAGGGTAAACTGAGCACGCTCGTGCAACACTATAGGTAAGAGATTCGTGGCCTCCTGTCCAGCGTCCCAAGAATTGATCCTCTCAGCTCTAGTTCCAACTGTCCCGGATACGGTGAACAGCCCCATATAAATAAACTAGCTACTGTGAGCGAAATACGCTCTCTTCTACGCCTTCCGAACTCCAAATTAATAAGATTTGTTTTACGAGCGCTCGGGAAATCAATACAGCACAGCCTTGTATGGTGTACTAGAAAAGACTTCTGCTTTATTAGCACATGTGGCACTTTAAATAGGGTCAGAGACAAAGGAATAGTTCCCTCTGACCTATGAACCAATAGTAACCTTAAGGGAGTGAATAGTAATGTGAAACCTCACTGCCCATCAGTGTTACCTGATGACCATTACATAAGAGTGAAAACAAAATGGATACCACAGACAAACAAGATGGATTCTTTTCTCTCACACTACTGAATCCGTTCTACACCCGGGTGGCGAGCATCTTTATTGGTATATGGTCTCCCATGCTGGTATGTGCTGCCCCCCTCCTGGTATTTGTGCTGCCCCCATCATCCTATACTGGGATGCATGGCACCTCTCACCCCCCAATCCTGGTATGCGTGGCCCCCCTCATCCCCCAATGCTGGTATGTGTGGCCCCCTCATCCCCCAATCCTGGTATGCATGGTACCCCTCATCCCCCAATCCTGGTATGCGTGGCCCCCCTCATTGCCCAATGTTGGTATGCGTGGCACCCCTCATCCCCAATCCTGGTATGCATGGCACCCCTCATCCCCCAATCCTGGTATGCATGGCACCCCTCATCCCCCAATCCTGGTATGTATGGCATCCCTCATCCTATAATCCTGGTATGCATAGGGCCCCTCATCCCCCAATCCTGGTATGGATGGGGCCCCTCACCCCCCAATCCTGGTATGTATGGGCCCCTTACCCCCCAATCCTGGTATGTATGGCATCCCTCATCCCCCAATCTTGGTATGCATGGCGTCCCTCATCCCCCAATCCTGGTATGCATGGCGTCCCTCATCCCCCAATCCTGGTATGCATGGCGTCCCTCATCCCCCAATCCTGGTATGCATGGCGTCCCTCACCCCCCCAATCCTGGTATGCATGGCATCCCTCACCCCCCAATCCTGGTATGTGTGGCCCCCTCATCTCTTTCACGCTGCACACACATACAAAAAAATAAACACTTATACTCACCTTTCTTCCCTGTGCTCCAGCGCTGCTGTGTCCTGCTCTGCCGGGGGAGGAGTGCGGCGCCGGAGTACGTGCGTGCCCATACCGCGCTGTCCGGCGCCACTTTGCTGAAGAGACACTGCAAATGTGTCTTCAGTAAAATGGCGCTGGATAGCGCTATGCGCATGCGCCGATCCGACGCCTCACTCCTGCCCCGGTCTCCGGCGAAGAGAGAGGCGCCGCGACAACGCTCCTCCCGGTCAGGTAAGTATATAAGTATGCATTTAGTGTCTAGGCATACCGCGATCTCCGGCGCCATACACTGCTCTTACCTGTAACGGCTCCATGCGTTCCTCTGTCTAGAGCCAGACTGCGCGTCGCACATGCGCAGTCTATCGAGGCTTCAGACAGAGGGACGCTTAGCTGATTATATTATAGATATAATTATAACACTGTTTATCAATGTACTATATTTTGTTGCTGTGGTGCTCTTTCAGTCATATTTTGATTTATTTTTTTATCTGCAGCATGTGGTCTGAAGAGCGGCAGGCACAATCTAGTACCGTCCTCCCGTGTGGTCTGAGGCACGGCAGGCACTATCTAGTACCGTCCTCCCGTGTGGTCTGAGGCACGGCAGGCACTATCTAGTACCGTCCTCCCGTGCGGTCTGAAGAGCGGCAGGCACTATCTAGTACCGTCCTACCGTGTGGTCTGAAGAGCGGCAGGCACAATCTAGTACCGTCCTCCCGTGTGGTCTGAGGCACGGCAGGCACAATCTAGTACCGTCCTCCCGTGTGGTCTGAGGCACGGCAGGCACAATCTAGTACCATCCTCCCGTGTGGTCTGAGGCACGGCAGGCACAATCTAGTACCGTCCTCTCTTGTGGTCTGAGGCACGGCAGGCACTATCTAGTACCGTCCTCCCGTGTGGTCTGAGGCACGGCAGGCACTATCTAGTACCGTCCTCCCGTGCGGTCTGAAGAGCGGCAGGCACTATCTAGTACCGTCCTCCCATGTGCTCTGAGGCACGGCAGGCACAATCTAGTACCGTCCTCTCGTGTGGTCTGAGGCACGGCAGGCACTATCTAGTACAGTGCTCCCGTGTGGTCTGAAGCACGGCAGGCACTATCTAGTACAGTCCTCCCGTGTGGTCTGAGGCACGGCAGGCACTATCTAGTACCGTCCTCTCGTGTGGTCTGAGGCACGGCAGGCACTATCTAGTACAGTCCTCCCGTGTGGTCTGAAGCACGGCAGGCACAATCTAGTACCGTCCTCTCGTGTGGTCTGAGGCACGGCAGGCACTATCTAATACAGTCCTCCCGTGTGGTCTGAGGCACGGCAGGCACAATCTAGTACCGTCCTCTCGTGTGGTCTGAGGCACTATCTAGTACCGTCCTCCCGTGCGGTCTGAGGCACGTCAGGCACAATCTAGTACCGTCCGACTTCTTTACAGCACTCTAGGGCATACAGGTGGTGGTCGTACTTTATATGGGGAAAAACAGGTGACAGGTTCCCTTAAGGCTGTGTGCCCACGATGCATTTTTTAAGCAAAAACGCTGCAGAAACGCTTAAAAAACGCATGGTAGAAGGCCTGCCATGTTCCCCAATGATAATCCGCATGTGCTGTGCACATGCTGCGGAAATTTCCTCTGCGGATCATCATTGCGGAAAAAAACACAGCACTACCAATTATTTTGCGGAAGTGCTGCATTTTCGCCGCCATTGACTTGCATTAGATCGCATGGATTACGCATCACTGTATATGTAGATGCGCATTCCATGCGTTCTAGTGTGCGGATGGTACCCAGGTATAGAGGAGAGGAGACCGTCCTCCGGACCTGGGTACCATAGAAAACTGTAAAGAAAAAAAAAAGAATAAAATAAAAAATAAATATATACTTACCTTCTGGCGGCCCCCCGCTGCACTCCTCCTCTCATGCCGGAAGTTCGCGATGTACTGAAGGACCTGCGCTGACATTATAGTCATGTGACAGGTCACGCGACGCTGACGTCATCAGGTCCTTCAGTGTATCGCTGCTGGCAAGGGAGAACGGAGGGAAAGCAGGACACCGGGGGCCATCAGAGGGTAAGTATATATTTATTTTTTTAACATTCTTTCGGTCACACTATATAAATCCATGCCGGTTGCATGGATTTATTTAGTGTGACCAAGTTGTCAAACACTTTCCAAGTGATGCTAAAATCGCTTGGAAAGCGCTTGACAACCCGCATGCGGAAATGCAAGTGAAGAACGCTTCACTTCCGCTTGTCCCTGGCAGCAAAACGCATGTACAATCCGCATGCATAATCCGCATGTACAATCCGCATGCACAATCCGCATTGTGATGCAGCAGGCATCCCTTTAATGGTTCAGTGTGTGTTTTGACGGACCACGTACCTCCCTCAGCTGACTGGTCACATGACTGTGACATCACACAGGTCCTTTTGCACAACAGAAGGTCTGGACATGTGACTGTGAGATAAGCACAGGTCCTGTGGCTGTTTCTATAGGATATAAAAACCCTGGTAATTTGAGACAGAAGTATGCAGGGGTGCAAGGGGTGTGATAGGCGTGAGGCCTGAGGCCTGTTACCCGTGTGTGTGGCACCGTGTGAGGCCTGATGAAGCTTGGTGGACTCCTGGAGGGAGAAGCCTGGATCCTTGTGTGTGTAAGTGATGCCAGTAAGCCTTGGAGAGCCAGAGGTTTTGGAGGATAAGCGTCCTGGAGGGCAGAGCCTGGATCTGTGTGTGTGAGAGATGCCAGTGGCCTTGGAGGGGATAAGGGCTGGAGACCACGTGTGGTAAGCTCTAGAGCCACAGAGGTGGCGGAACCAAATGGACTGAAGCAGCTAAAACCTGACAAAGGTAATACACTTTGTTATATGGACATTGCTATAGTATTACCTTGCTGAAGGCTGTATCTGAAGCCAAGTGGGCCTGTCTGCCACTTGAGCTTGTGGACATTATATGTGTGAACTGCGGTTTATGAAGTATAATAAACTGCTGAAGTGTGAAAACCAGAAAGACATTGCTGGTGTGCATTAATTGACGCGCTGCAGCGAGTATTCCCCAGGATGATGACTAGCGCTGCCTTACAGCATGCACGATCCGCATGCACGATCCGCATGCACGATCCGCATGCACGATCCGCATGCACGATCCGCATGCACGATCCGCATGCACAATCCGCATGCACAATCCGCATGCGTTTTTTTCTGCCAGGGAGTTGCAGAAACTCACAGGATAAAATCCTGAGCATTTCTGCATCGTGGGCACACAGCCTAAAGCAGGTTTTCATCTATGCAGCTTGTACAAGTGAACTTCATTGTTTCAAAGGTGGGTTACCTGTCTAAGCCATGTTATTATAGTACCTTTTATATGGTTTACACAGGTGCATCATGGGCTTTCCCTGCCCTATGAGTAAAATGAAAGGCTAAAATACAATGTGGAAGCTTAATCAGAGAAATGTTTTATTTACATTCAGAACAGGTTTAAAAGAAACAAAATAACCATTACCACAGAAATCTCAAACGTTTAATTGTAGAAATAACATTTTACCATTATGTATAGAAATAATTCTAATTTAATAAAAGTGCATTTATGGGAGGATTGTGGGTAAGGTCTTTGGCTTTGCCCCGACCCCTCGGACTGCCTCCGGTGTCTGATGTCTCAGCGTCCTGGAACTGAGATCATGATGCTGCTTTGGATAGCAAATCAATAGCCTTGAAAAACCCAGGAATAAGGGAAGGGGGTCTTTAGGGAAATTGGTCTCGAAAACAAGGCAGCGTGGAAAAATCTATTTTGTGGCTGTAGTCGACAACATCTCAGACCCAAGCGTTGTTGACTACCGAGAGCCTCTCATCCCGGAACCAAAGGAGACGGCCGCCCACCCTGAGAAACATCCCAGGTGGGAATCTTCTAGATCCGGGTCTGGCAGACCAGCGCTGGTGGGTTCGTTGATGCCAGGAGGGGGCTAGCCTAAAGGAAGGTCTCTTCTTTTCCTGGTGGGCCGGAGTGTTGTCCTTTTGGTTGCTTTTCTACACTGAAAATTTCCGAAAGGACCATAACTGGACTGTGCGTCTCTTGGGAGGAGGGCATTTGGCCCTCTGTTGCAGAAACAAAATACTCTTACCCCCCATGGCATTAGAGATCATCTTATCTAGCTCTTCGAAAAGGCAGCAGCCCTGGAAGGTGAGGCTGGTGGACTTTTTGGAAGCTGAATACAAGTTCCATGATTTCAGCTATGAGGCCATGGGGATGGTGATGTTGCCGGCTGCCAGGGCTGAATAGGGGGCTGCAGGGGGCGGGCACACGCTCCTTATGGGGTCTCTGGGGGGATATAATGTTTGCAGGGGGCCATCTGCTGGGACGCCCCCCCCCCACAAGCGCGCCCCCCCCACACACACACAAGCGTGCATCATCCGCCCCCCCCACAAGCGTGCATCATCCGCCCCCCCCCACAAGCGTGCATCATCCGCCCCCCCCCCACAAGCGTGCATCATCCGCCCCCCCCCACAAGCGTGCATCATCCGCCCCCCCCCACAAGCGTGCATCATCCGCCCCCCCCCACAAGCGTGCATCATCCGCCCCCCCCCCCACAAGCGTGCATCATCCGCCCCCCCCCCCACAAGCGTGCATCATCCGCCCCCCCCCCCACAAGCGTGCATCATCCGCCCCCCACAAGCGTGCATCATCTGCCCCCCCCACAAGCGTGCATCATCTGCCCCCCCCACAAGCGTGCATCATCTGCCCCCCCCACAAGCGTGCATCATCTGCCCCCCCCACAAGCGTGCATCATCTGCCCCCCCCACAAGCGTGCATCATCTGCCCCCCCCACAAGCGTGCATCATCTGCCCCCCCCACAAGCGTGCATCATCTGCCCCCCCCACAAGCGTGCATCATCTGCCCCCCCCACAAGCGTGCATCATCAAGCCCGCAGCATCCCCCCCAGAATACCTCCAGAGCCCGCAGCATGCACCCAGAGCCCCCACAAGCCTGCAGCATCCCTCCAGAGCAACCACCAGCCCGCAGCATGCCACCACCAGAGCCATAGACATGCCACCACAGCCCGCAGCATGCACCCAGAGCCCCCACAAGCCTGCAGCATCCCTCCAGAGCAACCACCAGCCCGCAGCATGCCCCCACCAGAGCCATAGACATGCCACCATAGCCCGAAGCATCCCCACAGAGCCCCCACATGCGTGCATCATCAGCCCCCCCCCCCCAGCGTCCCCACAAACCCGCAGCATTCCTCCAGAGCCACCACCAGCCCGCAGCATGCCCACACAGCCCCCACCAGAGCAATAGACATGCCACCACAGCCCGCAGCATGCCCCCACCATGCCCTCAGCATCCCCACCAGCCCGCAGCATCCCCCCAGAGCCACCACGAGCCCGCAGCATCCCTCCAGAGCCCCCACCAGCCCGCAGCATGCCTAGACAGCCCCCACTAGAGTAATAGACATGCCACCACAGCCCGCAGCATCCCCCCAGCATCCCCACCAGCCCGCAGCATCCCCCCAGAGCCACCACCAGCCCGCAGCATCCCCCCAGAGCCACCACGAGCCAGCAGCATCCCTCCAGAGCCCCCACCAGCCCGCAGCATGCCCCCACAAGCCCGCAGCATTCCTCCAGAGCCACCACCAGCCCGTAGCATGCCCACGGAGCTCCCAGAGCCCCCACACGTGTGCATCATCCGCCCCCCCCAAGTGTGCATCATCCGCCCCCCCCAAGTGTGCATCATCCGCCCCCCCCAAGTGTGCATCATCCGCCCCCCCCAAGTGTGCATCATCCGCCCCCCCCAAGTGTGCATCATCCGCCCCCCCCAAGTGTGCATCATCCGCCCCCCCCAAGCGTGCATCATCCGCCCCCCCCAAGCGTGCATCATCCGCCCCCCCCAAGCGTGCATCATCCGCCCCCCCCCCAAGCGTGCATCATCCGCCCCCCCAAGCGTGCATCATCCGCCCCCCCCAAGCGTGCATCATCCGCCCCCCCCCCAAGCGTGCATCATCCGCCCCCCCCCCAAGCGTGCATCATCCGCCCCCCCCCCCAAGCGTGCATCATCCGCCCCCCCCCAAGCGTGCATCATCCGCCCCCCCCCCAAGCGTGCATCATCCGCCCCCCCCCCCAAGCGTGCATCATCCGCCCCCCCCCCAAGCGTGCATCATCCGCCCACCCCCCCCACAAGCGTGCATCATCCGCCGCCCCCCCCCACAAGCGTGCATCATCCGCCCCCCCCACAAGCGTTCATCACCAAGCCCGCAGCATCCCCCCCCAGAATACCTCCAGAGCCCGCAGCATGCCCTCAGCATCCCCACAGAGCCCGCAGCATGCACCCAGGGCCCCCACAAGCCTGCAGCTTCCCTCCAGAGCAACCACCAGCCCGCAGCATGCCCCCACCAGAGCCATAGACATGCCACCACAGCCCGCAGCATCCCCCCCAGAGCCCCCACACGCGTGCATCATCCGACCCCCCCCCCCCCCGAGCCCCCACACGGGTGCATCACCCCCCCCCCCCGCAGATTACCTCCAGAGCCCGCAACATGCTCCCACAGAACCCGCACCAGCCCCATAGAGCACCCACGAGCCCGCAGCATGCCCCCAGAGCCACAACAAGCCCACAGCATGCCCCCACCATCCCCCACAGACCCGCAGCATCCCCCCAGAGCCACCACGAGCCCGCAGCATCCCTCCAGAGCCCCCACCAGCCAGCAGCATGCCCCCAGCATCCCTCCAGAGCCCCCACAAGCCCGCAGCATCCCTCCAGAGCCACCACCAGCCCGCAGCATGCCCACAGAGCCCCCACCAGAGCCATAGACATGCCACCACAGCCCGTAGCATCCCCACAGAGCTCCCAGAGCCCCCACACGCGTGCATCATCAGCCCCCACCAGCCCACAGCATGCCCCCACCATCCCCCACAGACCCGCAGCATCCCCCCCAGAGGCACCACCAGCCCGCAGCATCCCTCCAGAGCCCCCACCAGCCAGCATGCCCCCACAAGCCCGCAGCATCCCTCCAGAGCCACCACCAGCCCGCAGCATGCCCACACAGCCCCCACCAGAGCAATAGACATGCCACCACAGCCCGCAGCATCCCCACCAGCCCGCTGCATCCCTCCAGAGCCACCATGAGCCCGCAGCATCCCTCCAGAGCCACCATGAGCCCGCAGCATCCCTCCAGAGCCACCATGAGCCCGCAGCATCCCTCCAGAGCCCCCACCAGCCAGCAGCATGCCCCCAGCATCCCCACAGAGCCCCCACAAGCCCGCAGCATCCCTCCAGAGCCACCACCAGCTCGTAGCATGCCCACAGAGCCCCCACCAGAGCCATAGACATGCCACCACAGCCGGCAGCATCCCCACAGAGCTCCCAGAGCCCCCACACGCGTGCATCTGCATAATCATCAATCATCATCATCCCAGACCACCCAAAGCCCGCAGCACCCCCCCAGAGCCCAGCACTGACCTCCTCCTGAAGCTTCACCGTATCACTTTCTGCATGAATCTATGGCGTCTGGTGCTAAACTAGAACACGCCCATAATGCAGTCAGGACACGCCCACGGAAACGACGTCATACCTGGAAGGAGCCCATACATTCTAGCGTTTACCAGGGAGGAGGCTGCAGAGCGAGTGGTTGGTGGTGAGGCTGCTGAGTATTGGGGAGACATGTCGGATGACTGCGCACCCCACACTGAGCTCCCGGGGGGGCAGCCTCAGTCCTGGGGGGACACCCTGGCTTCCTGTGGATGTGGTTAGTCCCCTGCACTATAGAGAGCGGCTCATAGACTGCTGTAGAGCAGCAATGGTCGGTGACGGGTCAGAGCCGGTGATTACAGGGAGCCGCAGCCTCTCACCTGTCAGCAGTTGGACTATAAACCAGGTTTCCAGTCACTGACAGTATGGCTGGAGCTGCGCCCATTATGCACTGTTAGAACTTGGCGATGTCTGCCATGTTTGGAGGTTCCTGGATTCTGTATTTTTATGCACAGGGTTTGTCCATGAGAAAAAGGAACACAGAGCGCCAGTCCTGGCCACAGGTTGTGTCTGGTACTACAGCTCCGGTCTAGTGACGTGACAGGTGCTGAGCTGTAATGCCACACACAGCCTGTGCCCAGGGGTGGCGCTGTAATACAACAGCTCTGACTTTCTACTCTGGGACAACTTCTGTAAGGCTGAATTCACACATCTGTGCTCCACGGAGCGAGCTCAGATCTGACAACCGCTGGGTCACCAGTGCTGATCTGTGATTACCTCCTAGGAATAGATGAGGCACTGATCAGGTCCGGAGAGCCGGGCCGGGTCCTCGGATCCCACCACGGATGTGTGAATTCCTCCTTAAGTTAATATCTTAGTGTTAGAGTTCTCCTTTAGAATTTCTGTTCACATGAGAGTAATTTATTATAGTTTGTGTAACTTTTGAAAAACGTATCGATTACTAATCCTGAGTTACAGCCAGTGATAGTCTAGAGCTGCATTCAGAGATCTGCAGGCTTCTGAGCTGAAATCTCCCAGCAGTCCTTGCTGCGATCACTATTGTTAGCGTTGCAATGTTAAGGCAGGTGCAGATAGCAGTGTTTTCGGTCGGAGTGCGATCTGACAAAACATTGAATCGCACTGTGACTAGTGTTTGTCCAAGAAGAAAAATCGGACATGTGCACGGCCCCATAGACTGTCTGTCCGAGGACAAAAATCACTATGCTTGAGTTTCATCTAATATTCGGATCATGCTCGGCCATACAAGTTAATGAGTTCTTGGAAAAGATCACACTGCACTCAGATGACATCTGAGTGCAGTCCCATTTTTCACGGATTGACGTAACGAAGAAGATGGAGAATTTTTTTTGACCTATGTCTTGTATCTTGTTTTGTGTCACTTTATGTACAGTTCTGGCCAAAAGTCTTGTGACTGATAGAAATTTTGGTGTTCACTTCAGTGATTTTAGATCTTTTAGTCAGATGTTTCTGTGGTTACTGCAGTACAATTATCAGCATTTTATAAGTTTTATACTTTTATTGACAAATACATCAAGTTTATGGAAAGATTCAATATTCACAGTGTTGACCCTTATTTTTCAAGACTCGTTCCCTTCGCCTTGGCAGCTGGATATCGGCTGCTGGGCCAAATCCTGACTGACGACGGACAATTTTTGTCTAATCAGTGCTAGGAGCTCACTACATACATTTCTGTTTGTCCACCCGCTTTTTGAGGAGTGACCACAATCGAATTGAGATCTGGAGAGTTTACTGGCCATGAACCCAAAATGTTAATGTTACCCAGACACTTGGTTGTCACTTTTGCCTTGTGACATATTCTCCGTCATGCTGGTATATGCATTGCTGTGTTCTTAGGTATAATTGTGAGTGAGCCCACTCCCTTTTGATGATGGATAACTCCACACATGACTCGTCTCGGGGTGCTTTACTGTTGGCATAACACAGGACTCAAAGTAGCGCTCAGCTTTTCTTCTCCGGACATTCATTCTTCCATATGTCCCTAACAGTTTGAAGGGGGCCTTCATCAGGGAAATAACTTTACCCCAGTCCTCTGTAATCCAATCACTGTAGTTTACTGCATTTTATAATCCTGTTCTTAATCTTTTTCATGGAGAAAAGTGGTTTCTTTGCTGCCCTACTTGACACCAGCACAGCCTCCAAAATCCTTCTCCTCACGGTGTGTACAGATGCACTGACGCCTGCCTGCTGCCATTCTTGAGCAAGCTCTGCACTGATGTTCAACCAATTCCATAGCTGAATCCTATGTAGGAGATGATACAGGGACTTGCTGGACTTTCTTCGGAGTCCTGAAGTCTTCACAGCAAATTAACCTCCCCCCTATTAAGTTATTATTTATTATAGTGCCATTTATTACATGGAGCTTTACATGTGAAAAGGGATATACACAGCAAAAAACAAGTACAATAATCTTGAACAAAACGAATCACCGACTGGTACAGGAGGAGCGAGGACCCTGCCCGCGAGGGCTTACAGTCTACAATGAATGGGTGAGGTTACAGTAGGTGAGGGTAGAGCTGGTCGTGCAGTGGTATGATGGAGCGGTGGTTACTGCAGATTGTAGGCTTGTTAGAAGAGGTGAATCTTCAGCTTCCTTTTGAAGGTTTCCACGGTTGGCAACAGTCTGATATATTGGGGTAGAGAGTTCTAGAGTAGGGGGATGCATGGGAGAAATCTTGCGTGTGATTGTGGGAAGAGGAGATAAGAGGGGAGTAGAGAAGGAGATCTTGTGAGGATTGGAGGTTGCGTGCAGGTAAGTACCGGGACACTAAGTCACAGTTATATGGAGGAGACAGGTTGTGGATGGCTTGGTATGTCATGGTTAGGGTTTTCAACTGCAGTCTCTGGATAATGGGGAGCCAGCGAAGGGATTGACAGAGGGGAGAGGCCAGGGAATAGAGGGGGGGACAGCTGGATTAGTCGGCCAGCAGAGTACAGTTATCTGACAGGAGAAAACAAACTCCTTTGTCATGCTTGCCGATGGGGCGAGGGGTGTGGGAAAGGTGGAATCCAACGTATGAAAGTGCAGCTGGAGACGCCATGTCAGAGGGGGTGAGTCAGGTACCATTGATGCCAAGGAAGGAAAGTTTGTTAGTAATGAAAAGGTCATGGATGTAGGAAAGTTTGTTGCAGACGGAGAGAGCGTTCCATAGAGCTCCTGTTAGTGGGATTGGGGAAGCGGGGGATGGGCAATGGGTATAGGGTTAGAAAGGTTGTGGAAATTTGATAGATTGTGGATGAGAGGTAGAAGTGACTGTGGGGATGTGATGAGGAGGGCCATGATTTGGAGAGATATCGCCAGCAGTGAGGAGCAGCAGGAGAGAGCGTGAGGTGGCTGTCTGTGTTTGGAGACAGAGGATTGTATGTTGAGGAACAGATCTGAGGAGGAGGTGAGATGGAGGGAGAGATGACCAGTTCATTACTAGGTGTAGGGATGAGAAGGGTTAGTAGAACGTGTAGGACTATAGGGGTGAGAGTGAAAACAAAGAGAAACATTTTTTACTCTGGCTGTGCAGTTACCTTCAGTTATCTTCTGGTTCAATTCTGGTCTAACTCAGTGCAGCACACTGTAAGGTGGCTGCCAGACAGGTCGTGGACGGGAGGTATGTGTCCCCGAAGTACCAAACTTCGGTGATGTAGGACATGGAGAAGCAGGCTCCAGAACACATAGTGCTGGGAGGGAGTTAATGGGCCTTATTAAAGGGCCGGGTTTCAAGAGCAGCTGAAAGAGTTGGGGGGGAAACAGCTGCTCACTTACCTCCAGTCCAGGTCTTGGAAGGCCTGATTTAAGACAGCTGCGCCTGTCTCAGTGGTGCTGTGTGTTGTGCATCGTGAGCAAACCTTGCATGTGCTGCTCAGTCTGCTGGAGGCAGAGAAAAGCACTACATTTAAACGGCTGATGCCGTGCTGTATGGACTGGTTATTTTTAGTTTTGTTCTGTTATAGCAGTGTTTCCCAAACCCCATCCTCACGGACCCCCATAGGTCATGTTTTCAGAATCTCCTTAGTATTTGGGAAATACTGCGTTATACCTTTTGTGTATCTGTTGTATGGTGGCAGAAGGTGCCATGCACCCCCTGCTTTGGGCAGAGGGGGGGGTATGTAAGGTTGCTGCCGGACAGGTCGTGGACAGGAGGTATGTGTCCCCGAAGTGCCAAGCTTTGGTGATGTAGGACCCGGAGAAGCAGGCTCCAGCACACATAGTGTAGGGAGTTAGTGGGCCCGGATTAAAGGGCCGAGTTTTACGAGCAGCTGAAAGAGCTGTTATGTTTTGGTTTCCTGGTTGGTTTATGGACATTTAATAAACCACCAGTTTGTTTTGGAACCTGCGGACTGCATTCCTGTGTGAACCTGCGCCTACCCAAGAGCTGATCCGTCACCGCACGTATATGATGCACCGCAGACTAAATTCTTAATGATCCCATAAATGGTTGATCTAGGGGCAATCTTACAAGCAGCAATGGCCTTGCCTGCAAAGCAATGATGACTGCACATGTTTTCTTGAAGGTAATCAGAAGACAATGATTTGAAGCACCAGCCTGCTCTTGTAATTCAGTAAGCATGACTGTGGAAATGGGGGGTTTTGTGGTTAAGTAATTTCCTTGGGAAAAAATTAATATGCATTTTTTTTTTTTTTTTTTAACAATTCATCTGATCATTCTTCATAACAATCTACAGTTAATGCAAATTGACACTATAAAAACTGAAGCAGCAAACTTTATGAAAGCCAGAATGTGTTTCAGTCTCCAAACTTGCCGACTGTGTATTATTGTGTTACCTCTTTTGTATATTATTGTCACCTCTTATCTTGTGTATCGCTTCTCTTTTCAGTTTGTTAGCCACATGCTGCCAGGCGAAAGCTTGTGGGCACAATCATGCGGCTGGTGATTCTTGATGACTATGCCCTGGCCAGCGAATGGGCAGCAAAATACATAAGTAATCGCATCGCCCAGTTCAATCCTGGACCTGACAATTACTTCACACTTGGGCTACCCACAGGTAATGTGCCTTTTATCTCTCTTTATCCAGTTTTCCACGAGTTGGTTCAAGCATTTTAGTTGTGGATTGAACTATTTTTGCACATGTGAATTACGAGACGTCCTCAGGAGTAAGTCAGATGTGTACGGCAAAGCTTCATAGAGGAGGGAGACTCCAAGTTCACTGCTGAACATCTGCTCTCTCCATGTTTCGTTGCGATCTACCAGTGTCTCCGTAAGATTTGGCCATTCTCTACTGTTATATGCAAGAGTGTGCCAATTTTCCAAAGGAACAAGGAGATTGAGTAGCTCAACAGCCTCTTGCCACTGATCGGCAAACAAATTTGGAGAAAATAATTGGACAAAGCCTGAAGGATGCTGTAATGCAGGGCTGTGTTCTGGGGGATCGATGAAGACATAAGAAATAGGAGTGTGAGTTGGGGGTCTCCCAGTGGTAATACAGTTGGAATCACTGCCTTATTAATACAACGGGGAACTGTTTTGATTTCAATTAACATTAAAGGGGTTGTCCGTACCCTACACTGATTTAATCCTAAATCTCTATTTAATTTAATAATCTACCGTATTTTTCGGACTATAAGACGCACTTTTTTTCCTCCAAAATTTTGGAGGAAAATGGAGGGTGCGTCTTATAGTCCGAATGGGGGGGGGTGTGTATATGTGTGTGTGTGTATATATATTCCTGGTATTTGTGCTGCCCCCGCCATCCTATCCTGGAATGCGTGGCTCCCCTCATCCCCAATCCCGGTATGCGTGGCTCCCCTCATCCCCAATCCCGGTATGCGTGGCACCGCTCATCCCTATTCTGGTATGCGTGGCTCCCCTCATCCCCAATCCCGGTATGCGTGGCTCCCCTCATCCCCAATGCCATTATGCGTGTCACCC
Source organism: Phyllobates terribilis (assembly GCF_046119375.1). Lineage (NCBI taxonomy): Eukaryota > Metazoa > Chordata > Amphibia > Anura > Dendrobatidae > Phyllobates > Phyllobates terribilis. The sequence goes on along the minus strand of NW_027363010.1, from coordinate 571,125 downwards.
CTCATCCCCAATCCTGGTATGCGTGTCACCCCTCATCCCCAAAAAAATAAACAGTTATAATCGCCTTTCTTCTCTGTACTCCAGCGCTGCAGCGTCCTGTTCTGCCGGAGGCCGGGGGAGGAGTGCGGCGACAGAGCACAGCGCCGACCGGCGCCAATTTGCTGAAGACACACTGTAAATGTGTCTTCATAAAAATGGCGCCGGATAGCGCTATGCGCACGCGCCGATCCGACGTCTCACTCCGCCCCCGGTCTCCGCTGAAGAGAGGCGCCGCGGCAACGCTCCTCCTGGTCAGGTAAGTATGGCGCCGGAGATCGCAGTGTGTGTTCAGTGCCTACACACACCGCGATGTCCGACGCCATACACCTCTTACCTGTAACGGCTGGATGCGGTCTTCTGTCTGGAGCCAGACTGCGCGTCACGCATGCGCAGTCTATCGAGACTTTGGACAGAGACCCGCATTCCCGGTTATATTATAGATGTGGGGTGTGAGGGGAGTGGTAGCTGTGGAGGAGCGGGGCACAGGAGGCAGCGGTGCAGCCTACACTGTCCCTGCTGCTAAAGAAAATGAATATTCACTGCTCCTTAATAGCAGCACACAGTGTAGCCGCGCTGCGGCTCCTGCTGCTGCCGGAATCGCCTGTGCCCTCTGTTAAAGGGCATGAATATTCAACCTCTCTCCACGCCCATGGGCGTGGGGAGGGGGTGAATATTCATGCCTTTTAATAAGCGGGCACACGCTATAGCCCGGCAGCAGCAGGAACCGCAGCGCGGCCAAGCTGTGTGCCGGCTATGAAGGAGAGTGAAGTCACTGCTCCCCGCGCACACAGACCCAGCGTGGGGAGCAGTGACTTCCGGCAGCTGATCTCTCCATGTGAGCCGCGCATGGCAGTGACGTGCGACTCACATGGAGAGATCAGTGCGGGCAGACAGGAGGAGAGAGAAGAAAGGTGAGTATAAGTGTTTATTTTTTTTATGTGCAGCCTGATGGGGATTAGGGGGACCATGCATATTAGGGTATGGATGAGGGGGCCATACAAAACAGGATAAAGATGAGGGGGCCATACATACCTGGACGGGGATGATGGCCGCCGTGCGTACCTGTACGGGGATGATGGCCACGTATAAAAGGAAGGGGGTTGGGCATATATACCAGGATAGGGGATATTGTCAAAATTGGGTATTACCCCTATACCAGTGTCAGCAGAAGACCCCCTCCCCCTTAAAAGTGCATCATGAACAATTTTTTGCTTAATTTTTTTTTTTTTTTTCCTCTAAAACCTAGGTGCGTCTTATGGTCCGGTGCGTCTTATAGTCCGAAAAATATGGTAATTGCTTTTCTAATATACTTTAATTAAAAGTTAATCTAAATTTATCTAACTGGGGTGTGTTTGTATGTGTGTATACATTTTTTTTTTTTTTTACCAACTTCCTGTTTGATAACATTTAGTTTGAAAATCCCCAGTGCATCCTGGGATATGAAGACGGACGTGATCAGGGAGCAGAGGCTGCGGTCCCTGCTGCTGCCTCTTTCCCCACCCTGAATGAAGCGTCATCAGTGATGCCTGTTTCAGGGGCTGGGCTAGTCCCTGCTACTCTGCGCATGTGTCGGTTGTCAATTCTAACTCTCAGTGGCTCAGCAGGATCTTGTCACTGTGCAATATTCTTTTTAATGCACAGCGTCAGGGATTCCTCAGACGACACCGGGGTGATCACGCAATATCTCACCCTGCCGTCACTGTGTCATGGATTTCGTCTGGAATCGCGAGCACACGATCCAGATTACTTCGACAGTTCAGCAGTTTTTGGGGATTGCGAATCTCAAGAATGCTACCTCCCGGAAGCTAAAATACAATAAATGAGGGGCCCGGTGAAGAAAGCCATAGCAAATTCGGTCATGTCCCTTGGAGGTGCAATGTACCTGTTGGGTACCCTGATATCGTGGGTTCTGTGAGCACAATACCATTCCAGGGTTTTACAGTGGGATCTGCTACATAATGAAGTTTCTCTTAAGGGGCACTTGGAAGGGAAGATGTCCTTATCACCCCGGTCAGTAAAATCTTTATAGAGGTTAGGCTCATCCTGCCACCAATCTCGAGGGGTTCCCTGGGTACTTGGGGTCACTAGCACAATTACCACAGATGCGAGTCCCAGAGGGTGGGGAGCCCAGGGGACCTGGTCAGATATCGAAAAGGGTCTCTCCTCCAATGCAAAATAACTTTTGTCGGTCCGGGCTCTGCTGTGCCTGTTTGGGGTGAAGTTCGGGTCCTAGGAGGCATCGACTATGCAGCCTGCACAGCCGATCACAGCCCGGGCACCACGTCTCCGGGTAAATCTCCACCTTTTGAGTTACTTCTTGTGCAGCAGCCCCATGCAAGTTGCTCCGCTCTCCTCGGCCAGCTCCTGCTGAAGACTGAGCTCCTCTGTCCAATCTAGGAGCTCAATAGCCCTGATCACGTCAGTGGTAGCCCAGCGCTGCTGGATCAGATTTACAAATGGCAAACTAATCAGCCCTAGCCCTTTCTAATATGTGCAGAGCAGGCGACATAAGTCTGACCGGTGTCCTCATAGACCTTTCCTCGGCCGGGGTCTAATAGGAGCAGTAAGATGGCCGTCATGGGGTCCATTGTTAGATCTCGGCTGCCATAGAAACTCATCGGCACCATGATCGCGCCTCCCTCTCCTGTCTAAAGTGCCTAAATGCTGTGGAAGCCCCCTACTGTGTCATACAGTGGATTAAGCTGCCAGGATCAAGGTTGGCTCCACTGTCGGTGGCTGAGGCAGGAGCAGGACTGTGTTATACAGCCACACTTCTGCCGCAGATCTTGTAAGAGCCCTGACAGGACCTGCCTGATGATAATGTGTCCTATAGAGCGGGTCCTGGTACCGGACTGCCCTGTACATATTCACCACTAGCTGGGAACCAGTTACTTACAAGGTCTAGTTTCGGATGTGTTTCCAGAATCTGTAGTTATCAGCATTTTATCCTTAAGGCCGAGTTATAATATCACTGTAACACTCTCGCCCTGTACCTGTATCCCTGCCCTGTGTGCTGCACAAAATTATATAACAAAGTGTGTGTGTGTGTGTACACAGATATCTATCTCCTGAATGGAATTACTGCTAGATCTCCTGTACATAGAAATATGAGGTTCTTAGCGCACATTTTGAGCAAATTGTGCGAGCCCATCTGCCAACGTCAAGGCGACCTCTTCAGATGGGTCCCTACACTAACACTACACTAACTTAGTAACTGGGACTAGTTTTTTGTATTATTATTATTACCACCATGTTTACTATTTATTACTATTGCCGTAATGCAATTAATTGTAACTGTTATAACACTAATTAAAAAAATTTAATTACATTTTTTTTATTATACTTGTGATTCTAATAATGGTATTACTAAAATCCCTTTGCCTAAAGCTGTTGATCCAGAAGTAGGCAAAAACCCCAGAACACCTAACGGCAATATGTTTCTTAGGGGAAAAAATTCCTTCTTGACCTATGGAAAAGGCGATCAGTCCTAGGACCCTGGATCAAACCTAATAATGTTATATAATATTACGCTAATTATTGTACTACTGGAGTTATTTTAATTTGTTTTTATAAATCTAACTATTTGAGATGGTTATTATTAACATTGTGCTATCTTATTACAGTATTATTCTTCTTTCCTATCACTACTAATACTGCCCTATACCTACAGTGTTGATCCAGAAGAAGGCAAAAACCCCAGGACACCTTCAGCCAAATTGTGTTACAGGGGAAAAAGTCCTTCTTGACCCCGAGAAAAGACGATCAGTCCTAGAACCCTAGATCAAACCTAATTATGTTACTAGTTATGTAATTACTATTACTGTACTAAATGTACTTCTACAGTTTTTAATATAATTTTTTTTATATATTTTGTCTTATGTCCTGCTTTCTTATTAAAGTACTACTCTAACTTTTCTATAACTATTTAATATTACAGTATTGATTGAACTACGTCTATAATTTTTATTTACTATTTGTTCTTTCTAGAGATATAACTAGTTTATATTATTATTATCCTGCTATCTTATTACTGTATTATTCTTCTTTCCTATTACTACTAATACTACCCTATACCTACAGTGTTGATCCAAAAGAAGGCAAAAACCTCAGGACACCTTCAGTCAATTTGTGTCACAGCGGAAAAATTCCTTCTTGACCCCGAGAAAAGGCGATCAGTCCTAGAACCCTGGATCACACTGTTATTCTACCTACTACTATTACTACTGTTACTTTATTACTTTCTTACTATTATCACTAGTATTATTACTCAAATTACACTAATACTGATATACTACCACTAGATTACTACTATCCTGCGATTATTACTTTGGTGGATTTCTACTTACCAGCCGGTATTGCCGTATGATGATATCGGCAGAGAGGTCCCAGTAGGATGGTCCACATGGTGTTCCTCTTTCCTTTCAAATACCTTTTGATGTAATGGCAGATGTTGTTCTGCTTCTTCCTTTATGTTGTAGGATCGATTGTTCTGTCCTCTTCTGTCCTCTTCTGTCCTCTTCTGTCCTCTTCTGTCCTCTTCTGTCCTCTTCTGTCCTCTTCTGTCCTCTTCTGTCCTCTTCTGTCCTCTTCTGTCCTCTTCTGTCCTCTTCTGTCCTCTTCTGTCCTCTTCTGTCCTCTTCTGTCCTCTTCTGTCCTCTTCTGTCCTCTTCTGTCCTCTTCTGTCCTCTTCTGTCCTCTTCTGTCCTCTTCTGTCCTCTTCTGTCCTCTTCTGTCCTCTTCTGTCCTCTTCTGTCCTCTTCTGTCCTCTTCTGTCCTCTTCTGTCCTCTTCTGTCCTCTTCTGTCCTCTTCTGTCCTCTTCTGTCCTCTTCTGTCCTCTTCTGTCCTCTTCTGTCCTCTTCTGTCCTCTTCTGTCCTCTTCTGTCCTCTTCTGTCCTCTTCTGTCCTCTTCTGTCCTCTTCTGTCCTCTTCTGTCCTCTTCTGTCCTCTTCTGTCCTCTTCTGTCCTCTTCTGTCCTCTTCTGTCCTCTTCTGTCCTCTTCTGTCCTCTTCTGTCCTCTTCTGTCCTCTTCTGTCCTCTTCTGTCCTCTTCTGTCCTCTTCTGTCCTCTTCTGTCCTCTTCTGTCCTCTTCTGTCCTCTTCTGTCCTCTTCTGTCCTCTTCTGTCCTCTTCTGTCCTCTTCTGTCCTCTTCTGTCCTCTTCTGTCCTCTTCTGTCCTCTTCTGTCCTCTTCTGTCCTCTTCTGTCCTCTTCTGTCCTCTTCTGTCCTCTTCTGTCCTCTTCTGTCCTCTTCTGTCCTCTTCTGTCCTCTTCTGTCCTCTTCTGTCCTCTTCTGTCCTCTTCTGTCCTCTTCTGTCCTCTTCTGTCCTCTTCTGTCCTCTTCTGTCCTCTTCTGTCCTCTTCTGTCCTCTTCTGTCCTCTTCTGTCCTCTTCTGTCCTCTTCTGTCCTCTTCTGTCCTCTTCTGTCCTCTTCTGTCCTCTTCTGTCCTCTTCTGTCCTCTTCTGTCCTCTTCTGTCCTCTTCTGTCCTCTTCTGTCCTCTTCTGTCCTCTTCTGTCCTCTTCTGTCCTCTTCTGTCCTCTTCTGTCCTCTTCTGTCCTCTTCTGTCCTCTTCTGTCCTCTTCTGTCCTCTTCTGTCCTCTTCTGTCCTCTTCTGTCCTCTTCTGTCCTCTTCTGTCCTCTTCTGTCCTCTTCTGTCCTCTTCTGTCCTCTTCTGTCCTCTTCTGTCCTCTTCTGTCCTCTTCTGTCCTCTTCTGTCCTCTTCTGTCCTCTTCTGTCCTCTTCTGTCCTCTTCTGTCCTCTTCTGTCCTCTTCTGTCCTCTTCTGTCCTCTTCTGTCCTCTTCTGTCCTCTTCTGTCCTCTTCTGTCCTCTTCTGTCCTCTTCTGTCCTCTTCTGTCCTCTTCTGTCCTCTTCTGTCCTCTTCTGTCCTCTTCTGTCCTCTTCTGTCCTCTTCTGTCCTCTTCTGTCCTCTTCTGTCCTCTTCTGTCCTCTTCTGTCCTCTTCTGTCCTCTTCTGTCCTCTTCTGTCCTCTTCTGTCCTCTTCTGTCCTCTTCTGTCCTCTTCTGTCCTCTTCTGTCCTCTTCTGTCCTCTTCTGTCCTCTTCTGTCCTCTTCTGTCCTCTTCTGTCCTCTTCTGTCCTCTTCTGTCCTCTTCTGTCCTCTTCTGTCCTCTTCTGTCCTCTTCTGTCCTCTTCTGTCCTCTTCTGTCCTCTTCTGTCCTCTTCTGTCCTCTTCTGTCCTCTTCTGTCCTCTTCTGTCCTCTTCTGTCCTCTTCTGTCCTCTTCTGTCCTCTTCTGTCCTCTTCTGTCCTCTTCTGTCCTCTTCTGTCCTCTTCTGTCCTCTTCTGTCCTCTTCTGTCCTCTTCTGTCCTCTTCTGTCCTCTTCTGTCCTCTTCTGTCCTCTTCTGTCCTCTTCTGTCCTCTTCTGTCCTCTTCTGTCCTCTTCTGTCCTCTTCTGTCCTCTTCTGTCCTCTTCTGTCCTCTTCTGTCCTCTTCTGTCCTCTTCTGTCCTCTTCTGTCCTCTTCTGTCCTCTTCTGTCCTCTTCTGTCCTCTTCTGTCCTCTTCTGTCCTCTTCTGTCCTCTTCTGTCCTCTTCTGTCCTCTTCTGTCCTCTTCTGTCCTCTTCTGTCCTCTTCTGTCCTCTTCTGTCCTCTTCTGTCCTCTTCTGTCCTCTTCTGTCCTCTTCTGTCCTCTTCTGTCCTCTTCTGTCCTCTTCTGTCCTCTTCTGTCCTCTTCTGTCCTCTTCTGTCCTCTTCTGTCCTCTTCTGTCCTCTTCTGTCCTCTTCTGTCCTCTTCTGTCCTCTTCTGTCCTCTTCTGTCCTCTTCTGTCCTCTTCTGTCCTCTTCTGTCCTCTTCTGTCCTCTTCTGTCCTCTTCTGTCCTCTTCTGTCCTCTTCTGTCCTCTTCTGTCCTCTTCTGTCCTCTTCTGTCCTCTTCTGTCCTCTTCTGTCCTCTTCTGTCCTCTTCTGTCCTCTTCTGTCCTCTTCTGTCCTCTTCTGTCCTCTTCTGTCCTCTTCTGTCCTCTTCTGTCCTCTTCTGTCCTCTTCTGTCCTCTTCTGTCCTCTTCTGTCCTCTTCTGTCCTCTTCTGTCCTCTTCTGTCCTCTTCTGTCCTCTTCTGTCCTCTTCTGTCCTCTTCTGTCCTCTTCTGTCCTCTTCTGTCCTCTTCTGTCCTCTTCTGTCCTCTTCTGTCCTCTTCTGTCCTCTTCTGTCCTCTTCTGTCCTCTTCTGTCCTCTTCTGTCCTCTTCTGTCCTCTTCTGTCCTCTTCTGTCCTCTTCTGTCCTCTTCTGTCCTCTTCTGTCCTCTTCTGTCCTCTTCTGTCCTCTTCTGTCCTCTTCTGTCCTCTTCTGTCCTCTTCTGTCCTCTTCTGTCCTCTTCTGTCCTCTTCTGTCCTCTTCTGTCCTCTTCTGTCCTCTTCTCGGGAAACGCAACCAGATATTAGCAGCAATCTTCAACTGACAGAGCGCCATTACTGACCTCATCCCGCTAAGTAAAAGTGTTTTTCCTGTTTTACACAGAATGCAGACTACCGTGCAGCAACCTATACTCCCGAGGGGCCGCAGGAAACTGGAGTGAATAATGTCCCCCTCTTCCTTTGGATTACGCTTATGCCGTGTTCTCACTGGTGCTATTGGCTTCCATTGGAGATTTAAGCTTTTTGGTATTTTTGATGCTGTATAGTTAGTCACAAAGTTACCTGAGACGTAATAAATAGCATTAAAGCTGCAGTAATTTTTTTATGTACACTGCTCAAAAAATAAAGGGAACACTTAAACAACAGAATATAACTCCAAGTAAATCAAACTTCTGTGAAATCAAACTGTCCACTTAGGAAACAACACTGATTAACAATCAATTTCACATGCTGTTGTGCAAATGGAATAGACAATAGATGGAAATTATTGGCAATTATCAAGACACCCTCAGTAAAGGAGTAGTTCTGCAGGTGGGGACCACAGACCACATCTCAGTACCAGTGCTTTCTGGCTGATGTTTTGGTCACTTTTGAATGTTGGTTGTGCTTTCACACTCGTGGTAGCATGAGAAGGACTCTACAACCCACAGAAGATGCTCAGGTAGTGCAGCTCATCCAGGATGGCTCATCAGTGAGAGCTGTGGCAAGGAGGTTTGCTGTGTCTCAGCGTAGTGTTCAGAGGCTGGAGACGCTATCAGGAGACAGGCCAGTACACCAGGAGACATGGAGGGGGGCTGTAGGAGGGCAACAACCCATCAGCAGGACCGCTACCTCCGCCTTTGTGCAAGAAGCAACAGGAGGAGCACTGCCAGAGCCCTGCAAAATGACCTCCAGCAGGCCACAAATGATCCTCCTTAAGACTGTCAGAGGGAGCTCACTGATAGATTCTCAGTTAGCTAATTTTGCAGCCAGGAATAGACAGTGCAGCACAGATGCTACAGAAGGCAACATTTTAAATGAAACTCAATTACAGAAATCAATTTTAGTCCCAAATACTTGCATTAAAGTAAAAAAAACAAATGGCCCCAAATCTGGACAACCGCTTTAACTCCTTACCAACATCTGCTGTACATGTATGGTATAAGTCAGTAGCGGGTGTATGGAGCAGAGTCAGCTCGCCCCGTACATGGCAGATAATGGCTGTGACAAACAACCAGGACCTGCCTCTAAGAGCTGCGAGTGGAACGAAGATCTGCCCACCACTGTTAACCTGTTCAGTGCTGCTGTCAATCTCTAACAGCAGCATTAACAGCACGCCGGCATTGGGATGCATCGTTCCATGCGCCCACCGGCGCTCCTGTGACGCGATCACAGGGCGCAGATGGACTGCTATGACATCCGGGGGTCTGCTGAAGCCTCCGTGCCAGTCATCATAAAGCTTCATTTGGGCTGTAAAGAAGACCGTGATTTTGCTATATGGAGCATTACTGTGGTATCGCTGTATATAGCACAAGCAATCAGATAATGTATACAAATACAGTGAAAATTTTAAAAAAAAAAGTTTAAAATATTAAAACCCCACACGTTCAACTCACCTCCCACTAAAAATAAAGATAATAAAAATATACACATTTGTGGTATGGTCTCTTTCAGAGAAATACAATCTATCCAAATATAAAAAACAAACGATCAGTGAACACAGAAAAAAATTCAAAAAGCCAAAATTGCATTTTTTTCGTTCGCCACAATACTACAGAAAACCCTGTAAGAAGCGATGACCATGTCATATGTGTCCCAAAATGTTATCAATAAAGTCCTCTTGCCCTTCAAAAAATAAGCCCCCACACAGCTCCATCAACCCGAAAAACGAAAATGTTACGGGTCTCAGAAAAAATGGTGACGCCATAAAAAAAAGTTTTTTTCTTTTGCCAAAGCTATTGGAGAAGTTTGTTCTTGCTGTAATCACACTGAGGAGTAGGATCCTATTACCAGGTCATTTTTACCACACTATGTGCGCCGTTAAAACCCTTCCCAGAAAAACAGTGTCAGGCTTTTTTTTTCCTCGCACTTTTACTGCACTTGGAATGTTTTTCCCGTTTTCTAGTACTATGTGGTAAATGAATGGTGGGATTTATAAGTACCGCTCGTCCTGCAAAATAACAAGACCTCACACTATGTGGACAGACATGAAAAAGTTATAGCCCTTGGAAAAAGCGAAGGAAAAAACAGAAAAAAACCATCAATTGGTTCTGTTGGGAAGGGGTAAAGCTGAAGAAACGCATGTAACAGCAGAATATGGAGGAAGGTGAGATATCACAGGCTGGTGGATACTACCTGCTCCATCGCTGGCAGAGTAACCCATCCCCATGGAGGCCGCTGAGATCTTCTCTTGTAGAAACGGATCCAAAATCTATAAAACATGGGGAACAGTCAGCAGAGGGTTTGGTGATTGGCTCATATTGGCGATATACCCAGGGGCATTACTGGGCACAGGGAAGATTGGGAATGAATAGGATTGGCTGTTAGATATGTGATCTCTTTAATTAAAGGGGATGTCTAGTTGGAACAAGTTCTCACTGATCTCTGGATAGGTGATGACTCTTAGATCGGTGGGTTTGGCCGCTATGACCCAATCAGCAGAACAGCACTTATAGATAGAAGTGAGCGAAGTGCAAATGTTCAACCGCCGGTCCGTTCATTCTCTATGGGGGGCGCTGTACTCAGCTTTCTCCTGCATAGAGAATGAATGGAGTGGTGGCCGGGGAGGTACTAGCAGGGATTAGTTGGGTTCCCAGCAGATCTAGAAGTTGTCACTTATCATGTGTTGGGGAATAATGACTTCTCCTCTGATAAATGTGCTGATTCCTGTCAGTTGTGGTCGCTGAGTGCGTGTGATGGGATGTGGCTCCGTCCGTTATATTATATCACGTCTTATACCTATAATCTCGCTGATCGCAGGTGTCTGTCTTCACACTCAGATGAGATGGAACAAACTGACCACATAGAACTTTTTTTTTTTTCTTCAAATTCAAACCGAGCAATCCTATTGGCTGAGTATGAATGCAGTTACCATGGTGACAGAAGTAGCTGCAGATTTAAAGGGACAAGATACTAATATTGTACTAAAGTGTATTTTATTATATACTTCACATAACTGACTGGGTGCACCTTGGTGCTGGTGGGATGGCTTTTTTTTAATCAAACAACATGTTTACTAAGTACCCTATATTATATATATTTCCTATTGCTTTTTACTTACTTATAGCAGGGTATATGTTCATATTGTTTCTATCCTAAGTTTGTCTATTTTCTAATAGATGGTGGCAAACTTCTTCCTGGCCTTTGAAGCACAGCTTTCAATTATTCCTGTCGTAAACAAGGTAAAAAGCTTCGAGCCGAGCGCGATCAGACTCCTTCAGTCCCGCAGCAGGTAAATCTGTGACCATCGCCGGCACTCCTGCTGTTCCTAGTACCGATCCCTCTGAGCGGCTGTGCAGTAATGAAGGCTGGATTCACCCCAAACTTGCTCGTCTTTTTTTTCGATTTCCAGTTCTGGTAATTAGTGATACACATGTGTATATCCAGTGGTCAACTCAAAACCTATGTATGGAAAATCAATTGTTTGCTGTATGCATCTCATTTGTAGGATGCACACTATTCATTTCAATATGGAGCGGAGCAGGAGGAGACTTTCATTACTGTCGCCCTTTACTTCCTCCCTGCTGATAGGAAATGCCATGCTGTTTGCTTGTGTCTTGTGATTACAGCAGCCTGCAACAGTTTTCAAGTGTGCACTCCCCGGCTCAGGCATCAAGCAGTAAATGATAACATTAAAACGCTGCTACCCCTTTGTTAGTCACTTTTTTATCTTCTTCCCCTTCTACGAATGCTATAGTCCGTTATTCTAGAACTGCTCTGAAAATGGTTCTCTCTGGAGTGTTGGGATTTGGGTTTAGGGTGGGTTATGGGAATTGAAGTTCAGATACTTTGTTCATATTTTTACTATGGAATTACTATGTCATGTATGTTATTTGAAACATGGAATATTTGTAGTTTGAGTTTTTCAATAAAAATTATTTGATTAAAAAAATATGAAATTAAAATTCCTCTGTTCTTGAGAAAGCATAGGATTTTACTAAGAGGTAAATTGCACGTTCCTTGTTTTCCAGGCGCTTTACATTTTTGCTAGTTTTGTACGATTACACAATCCCTTTTATAGGCCAGTGCCAGTTGTACATTTCTCCCTAAACTCTTGTTCACACTATATTTTAAGCCAGTTTTCTTATATGGTTTCTAGATGTTGTCCAGCTTTGATAAATAATTAGTATTTATACTTTTGCTTTTAGATAGACTTGAAGAAAGCAGATCCGGAAAGGGTGGAGAAACAAATTGAGAAGATGTTTGACGTTCCCGCTAGTGACTGTATCCGGGTACGATGCGCTCCAGATCAAAATCATTCCTGTAGGCAAATTTAACTCCGCTGTCTGTACCTTGTCTTTTTATTTTTTTCTACAAAATGTGGCTGGAAAAGGGGCAATGTAGCGAGGAATTGACATCAATTTTTGGTGTTAAAAAAAAGCAAAAAACTTTTGTGACGCATAATTTTTGCGCAAAAATGTGCAGCTTCCTATTTTACAGCACTCTTACAACTTTTAGAAATTGGGCTTGGTAAGCCACACAGGTCTAAGAACGACGGGTGACGTTAAAAGTGGATAAAGATACACGGTGGCTCAGTGGTTAGCATTGTTGTTTTGCAGCGCTGGGATCCTGGGTTCAAATCCCACCAAGGACGACATCTGCAAGAAGTTTGTATGTTCTCCCTGTGTTTGCGTGGGTTTCCTCCGGGTTCTCCGGTTTTCTCCCACACTCCAAAGACATACTGATAGGGAATGTAGATTGTGAGCCCCGATGGGGGCAGTGATGATAATGTCTGTAAAGTGCTGTGAAATTAATGGCGCTTTATAAGTGAGTAAAATAAATAAAGATAGATGGAAGTGCTACATAAACATTTATCAAACATTGTGCAACACTTTGATACATTTGGCACAAATAATGGTAACACAACCACAAGCAAAACTGACCTGAGAAAGTCCCTTTATGATACATTTTTCAGAAAGAATTTGAAAGATTTAAAGCGTTAGAAATGAACAAGATTATCCAATATCACAGAAAAAGGAAAAGTCTCCAGATGTCTTTATGCCGGATGCCGGTCTGTGTCCATACCTAAAGAAGAGCTGCCAAAAGAATGGGAAAGGAATCCTTTAGTAAACATAAATATCCATTGGGGTTTTAGGTGTTAAAAAAATGATCATATGAAAGATTTTGTGATCTGCGGTTACATGATTGTAATAACAACATTAAAGCCCCATTCAGATGTACAGGTTTTATCTATGAGAAACTGAGTAGAACGATATATAGGTTTGTGGGAGAAGATTCAGTATAAATTGTAATTTATTCATTAGATTTGAGAGTCCTCAGTGGTTGATACCTTTAATGGCTAACTGAAAAGATGGTAACAAATTGCAAGCTTTCCAGACGACTCAGGCTTCTTCATCAGGCAGACCTGAGACCTGAGTAGTCTGGAAAGCCTGCAATTTGTTACCTTTTAATGGCTAATGGAAAAGATGGTATCAACCACTGAGGACTCTCAAATCTAAATACTCTTCTATCTACTGGCTAATACGGTACAAAGATAGATGTTTTTCCTGTATCAATTTATTCAGTGGAATCCTGCTGTTTGTACAGATGAGTCCAGTGGGCGGTCCTACTAGTGATTGACAGCTATCTTTGCCTGCATGGTCATACAGGGAACTGTCAATCACTTAGTAGGACCGCCCACTGGACTAGTGTACATACGGCAGGACTTTTCACTGCATAAAATGCCAGTTTTGCTGACTCTCTTCCCACAGATATGTCTATCAGTCTGATCAACTTCTCTGCTCTACAACATCCCCTACAGATCTTATACCATTTCAGCATGACAGGTTCCTTTAATCACCTGCAGATGACATAAGTAGCCATGTTCTGTGTGGCTTACGGAGGGGCTTGATTGCTTGTCAGCTTCAAACAGGTTTCATTTCTTCTGATTCGTTGTAGCCGAGTTCTAAACTGTATTAAGAAATTCATTTCTCTGTTTATTTCTATTAGATGTCGGGGAAGCTTGGAACAAATGTGGAAAGTGTTCTTCAAGAAGTTGTCAGGAGGCTTCCACCGTGAGTACGGACTAATGCGGCTCTATCCATCTTCTCTTTATTAAAGGGAACCTGTCACCTTGGAAAATGCTATGTACCTGCAGGTATAGGGTTAATCTGCAGATAAATATTGTTACAATGCTGCCCGGCCGCCTTATTGATAGTGTAGGTACCGGGAGAAAATTAACTTCTTTCCTCCCTGCAGCCGCCGGCCTTCACTCATCGTTGTGCACGGAGCGGCTACAGTCTTGGATCACAGCACCTCTCGCTATATCAGGGGTGACGGCTGTAAACCCGGCCCGGATTTTGATTGACAGCTTGCTCTGCACAGATGCGCTGCAGAACCACTTAGAATCTGAGTGAAGGAGTAGTATGTTCACAGATAGAGAATATGGCTCATCCACGTGCAGTTCTGCTCCACGTCCGATTACATATTTGTGGGAGAAACCCTAGTGGCAGCCTCATATTTCTGACATGGATCCTCTAGCACTATTTGTGAAACTGCGGCTCCCAGCATAACTTGATGAGAGACCGTCAGTCTGCTGGGATCTGTAGTTTCACTACAGCAGGAGTGTCACAAGCTGCGGACCTCCGCTCACTCCAGCACTGGTCGGCATTTTCAGCACGTGAACGTAAGCTATGCTTTCTGGAGACACAAGGGTGTAGATAATTTTATCAAACCCTTGACTGTAAGTTTGAACCCTAAGTGGATTATATTGTTCCCACAGTTTCAGTTTTGGACCATTTAAGGGGAATTTAAAGGGTTCTGGCCACTGATTTTCCTTAAAGGGGATCAGTATCCCTCTATGTCTTTGTATATACTTGATAAAGACCTATAACAGGTCGAAACGTTATGTGATGGCGGAATAAACTTTATCTTTTGGAATTCATCACTCTGGACTGAACGCGGTTTACTTACCTTTATCCCCTTTAACAGGATGTCTTATTTTTGTGTTTTAGTCCCAAGATTGAAAAGGGCAGCCCTCTTAAAGCCCTGCTGTTTGACTCAACGTTTGATCACTACAGAGGCGTCGTAGCAGCATCGCCCTGTGTGGAGGTGACGTGTGTAAAGGCAATAAATCGTGTCTGCCCACTCTGGCAAGTGCTATGAAGTCAATGAGGTTGGCATACTGACCCCAGAGGAAGTGGCAGCCGAAAAACGAAGTTTTTTTTAATAATTTTATTAGCCTTTCCCTCTGTCTTCACCAATCAGCCCTCTGTATTGATGATCAGATCAAAGATGTAGACAGGGATTGTCTCACGCTGCATCTCCTTCCTGATTGTATCACTGAGAAGACAGAAGCTGCCCCATCCCATTCTCCAAGAAATGCAGAACCCAATGCATCTGCTGTCCGTGATCCGCTTATTGTCAGAGGACATCATTAGGGACTGCATTTTCTCATTGCTTAAGAAATTGTTGGGGGATCCTGCTAATTGCTGAATAATAAAACTGCAGCACCGCTCCATTTAAAGCAGTGTTTCCCAAACTCCAGTCCTCATGGCCCCCAACAGGTCAGGTTTTCAGGATTTCCTCAGTGTTACACATGTGATGAAAGTATCATCAAGGAATCCGGAATTCTCTCACCTGTGCAATACTATGGAAATCCTGAAGACATGACCTGTGGGGGGCCGTGAGGACTGGAGTTTGGGAAACACTGATTTTAAAGGGACTGTCAGCACAGAATGACTGTTGAAACCAAGTACAAGCGCTCCGTGGATCACGGCGTGGGCCAATCCTTTATATACACCTTCCCACCTGCTTGTTTTACCTCTGTCTCCTTCCTTCTCTGGTTCTATGAAGCCAGAGCTGTCAATCAAAGAAGAGGAGGGTGTGGATAGAGGGAAAACAAGCAGCCGGGAAGATAGATAGATAGATAGATAGATAACATTGCAATGCAATATATTGGTAAAAGCTAAGCACATATACTAAATGAGAACAGATACTACACTTGATGTTAGCCAAAAGGCCGAGAAGCGATAACCTGAATTGGTTTTGGCCTATGACTGCACCCTGGCTTCAAGAATGCACCCATTGTAGGGATAGGGACAAAGACTCCCCTTAGGAGGACATGTTGTTCATCAATAGACATCTTAAAACCCACAACTTTACTGCTTGTTGCAGCTGCAGCCCACGCATGCATTTTTAATCTGCATGAGTCTGCCTATTTTCAAACATTCTCCCCTCCCCCCCAATGTCCCATGTACCTGCAGACAAGGGGATGGGGAGAGGATAACTAATTAGTGAACAAACAAGCGGCGGTCCACCTTCTTCCTAGTCTGCAGGCTCCCTGCAGACTGTAGCTGACTGCCGAAGCACAGCCAGATAAAGGCTAGGAGCCCATTATGACACGTGCAATGATGTTCCATTCTTCCATTCTAGCATTATTCCATTGTTCCATTGTCCCATTCTCTTGCATTATTCCATTGTTCCATTCACTCATTACATCTATTGCAAGCAATCTATCTGCCTGGGTGAAAACCAATAGGATGCTCTGATTGACAGACATAGGTAGCACTTTAAAACAACATCTCAGACCAAACTTTTTTTTATCTTTTTTTCATCCATAGATAGAAAATTAAAGAAGTCAGTGATCTTTCAGAGGGAGCCAGCATTTCACTAAAGAAATCGCAACGGCCCCACATTTTTTTTAAATGCGTGGTACTCAGCAACACCCAACTGATGGGACAGTTGAATTAAAAGAGTAGCAGCTGATAACAAGGCCACTGATTAGGTATATGGCGTATGTGCAAAGGTGTAGCAAAGGACAAATGCATTATTGCAGCTTATCTCAGAAAGGAAGGGATAGAAAGATAGATAGATTGGATGGATGGATGGATGGATGGATGGAGGGGCATATACACCTACCCAGGATGGATGGATGAATGGAAAAGCATATACATCTACCCAGGATGGATGGCTGGAGGGGCATTTACACCTACCCAGGATGGATGGATGCAGGGGCATAAACACCTACCCAGGATGCATGGATGGACGCATGGGGCTGAAGGGGGGTCAGGATGGACACATGGGGACATGGATGGACGCATGGGGCTGAAGGGGGGGGCAGGCTGGACATGTGGGGACATGGATGGACGCATGGAGCTGAAGGGGGGGCAGGCTGGACATGTGGGGACATGGATGGATGCATGGGACTGAAGGGGGGGCAGGCTGGACATGTGGGGACCTGGATGGATGCATGGGGCTGAAGGGGGGGCAGGCTGGACACGTGGGTACCTGGATGGATGCATGGGGCTGAAGGGGGGGCAGGCTGGACACGTGGCGACCTGGATGGACGCATGAGGCTGAAGGGGGGGCAGGCTGGACACGTGGGGACCTGGATGGACGCATGGGGCTGAAGCGGGGCAGGCTGGACACGTGGCAACCTGGATGGACGCATGAGGCTGAAGGGGGGGCAGACTGGACACGTGGGACCTGGATGGACGCATGGGGCTGAAGGGGGGGCAGACTGGACACGTGGGACCTGGATGGACGCATGGGGCTGAAGGGGGGGCAGGCTGGACACGTGGGGACCTGGATGGACGCATGGAGGTGAAGGGGGGCAAGCTGGACACGTGGGGACCTGGATGGACGCATGGAGGTGAAGGGGGGCAAGCTGGACACGTGGGGACCTGGATAGATATATGGGGTGGGGTGGGATGCATATATGGGGGGGCTAGGATGGATATATATAAATCAAAACTGTTATATATATATGATATAGATATAGATATATATAGATATATGGGACAGAATGGATATATGAAGGGGGGCAGGCTGGACACATGGAGGCCAGGATGGATATATAGGAGGGGCATGGGTTGCAAAGGATGCTCACCAGAGGGATATATTCCTGAAAAGGAGTCAATCATAATCAGTGTCCCGGGATTACGGCTACAAAAATGAATTAAAGGGTTATTCCCATCTTCATAGATATTGTAAAAACCTGCACTTTTGCAATTTGCTGCTTCTTGACATTTGCAGCCGTTCTTGAGATATTAAGACTTTTCTTTTGTTTACAGATCGTTGCCTAGGAGACCGACCACCGCTGCTGTCTCGATAGTAACCACTGTGCTAAAGTTGGCTGGGATTGGGAGGTAACAGCGCGCTCCAGCAAACCGGGCCCAGATTACTGATATATCCATTATTTGATGCATCTACCTTAAAAGCCTTGATTTGCTCGGTGATGGCAGAACACATGAGAACTATGCGGCTTTCCTTCTTTTCCTCGTCCACCGAATCCTTATCTTCAGACAGTGTCCGGTGTTGAGACGCCTTTTTCTTCTCCTCTTCTAACGTCTTCTGCTTCTGCTGAAACAGTTTCATCATCTTGTAGACCTCTCGGAGGAATTCGTCCACCTCGGCTTCCATGCTTTCTCCGTTCAGGTCAAGGAAAGCGCCGTCGATCCACCTGGAAGCGTGAGATTTTTCAAGACATATTTTGATAAATTTCATGTTTTTAGCTCATCTATTACTGTTTATTCTGCTTTTTTTCTCTTCTACATCTATGGCTATGGTTGTCCCATAAATAATGTTTAATCACCTATCCACAAGGTTGTTGATAAATGTCTGATCACTGGGAGTCTGACTGCTGCAGCCCCCAGCAGTTTTGAAAGCGGTGGTCCTAGATACAGCTTTGTGAATGAAGCATGTGTGCATCTATGGGAGTGATGGCTATGCATGCGCATGACTGCTCCCACAGACATGAATGGAGCACTGGCTATGCATGCGCACGATCACTCCATTCACACAGCAGACTTTGGAACCTCTGTCCTCAGGATTACTGGAGGACCCTGTGGTTAGAGCACCCCTACCGATCATACATTTATCTCCTATTTTGCAGAAGGGATTGTCCGGCCTTGGGGTACAAGTCTACAGTCTATGTAACTGCAGACTTTTAAATTCTCAAATTGCACGCACTGCGAGGATTTTCCGGTGCCAGGAACGGGCTGTTATGTGACCACAAGTATGTGATTTGCATACTTCAGACCACATTCCGACTAGACGTGTCTGGCTCCACTCAATGTGCTTGCATTGAGCAAGGCCGGATATGTCTAGTTGGGATGTGACCGTATATATGCAAATCACATACTTGCTGTCACATGCCTGTGCTCCCGATGCTGGAGAATCCTTATTACGCGCACAGTACACATGCTGTGAGGATTCACATGACTGCAGTCACATGGAGTGACTGCAGACTTGTGCCCCAAGGCCGGACAGCCCTTTAATAACACATAATCCCCTTGTAATATATGCAAGACTTTTGGCGCTTGGTTATTTCCAGGACCGAAGAACAGTGATGGGGACAGAACGATTGGTTATTAGATATACTTTGTCCCTATAAGGTTACAAGGGGCGAAGTGCTGTAGATAAAGATGATTTTTGCTGCCATAAATGATTCGTTCCCAACGAATTAGTGTTTTGCTTGTTCATCGGGTGATTACAGGCACATTTACATGGGCTGATAATTGGGAATGATCATCAGCTTGTTTAAATGCGCCATTTACTCTCCACTTCAGATCACGTCTGGTGTTAATAAATAACGGCATGCCAAGAGTTAACTCAGAATTCCCCAATGGGGTGCACATACTTTTTTTCAGTTTTTTGCCATTTGTAAATCAGTGCAAAAAGTTTCTGGTAAGGTTCGATGTTGACTTTTGAAGAATCCAGCTCAGGGTATGTTGTAAGGTCCCATTTATACAGTGCTTCTTCTTTGTTAATATAAGCCACCGCCTCCTCTGCGTCTGCTATTCGCTTCTGTACAGTCCTCACATCTGTCACTTACTGAAACCAGGCACAATAAACACAGATAAGTAAAGGGTTAACCGGACTGCCTCCGTTAAAGAAAATGAGTTAGACAGTCACAAGTTACAGTATGAGACTGACTTCTCACCGGTGAACTTTACTTCTCATTTGCAGAATACAGACTCCTATATGCTCCACTTTATAGACAGCTGATGTCAGAGGTGTAACTTTCAGGCCTTTCAGGTCTATTGGACACAAATCGTTTCAGGCCTATTGGACGCAACGCGTTTCAGGCCTACTGGACGCAATGCGTTTCAGGCCTATTGGAATCAACGCATTTCAGGCCTATTGGACGCAATGCATTTCAGGCCTATTGGACGCAATGCATTTCAGGACTATTGGACGCAATGCATTTCAGGCCTATTGGACGCAACGATTTTCAGGCCTATTGGACGCAACGATTTTTAGGCCTATTGGACGCAACGCGTTTCAGGCCTATTGGAACAACTCGTTTCAGGCCTATTGGACGCAATGCGTTTCAGGCCTATTGGACGCAACGTGTTTCAGGCCTATTGGACGCAATGCGTTTCAGGCCTATTGGATGCAACGCGTTTCAGGCCTAGTGGACGCTTTCATACGCCAGTGCTCAGGTGTGACGACTGCCTCTGACCTGCCTTTGTTTGACTGCACTTCAGGTTAAGCACTAGGGACTGCCTCTATAAAGACTGTTCTGGCTGATAATCGTGGTCAGTCGGGTTTATGTTTTTTTCATAGTTTTTTTTTGCATAGCAAAAATAATGCTGCAGTCAAGGGCGTAACTACAGTGCGTGCAGGGATTGCAGTCGCATCTGGAGCTAAGGGGGGCTCAAAAGGTCTCTTTGACTCATATGAGAAGATCACTACTATTAAAGACCAGCAATAGTTGGGGGCCCTAATGGAGATTTTGCATTGAAGCTTCAGGTTACACTATTGGCTGTAGTCTCAATATTCTTGATTCTTGCCTTTAAAAAGGGATAGAACCCCCCCAAAAGAAACAACATAAAAAAAGCCTAATGCAACTCCAAACCGGAGTTAGGGAGCATTTTATAACTACTTCCCAGGAACGCTCGTTTAAGGATAATTGTGCAGTATAAATAGGCTGCCAATCACCGACGAATGGCCAAACACTTGATCGTCGGGTGAAATGATCTTTTGTATTGCACAAAAAAATTATCGTTCACGACAACCATGATGCGTTTTGGGTAAAAAGGATCTGTACAAATATGAAAAGAGTCTTAAAGTAATGAAAATAAGAAGAGGGAAAACTATAACACAGCCTGTGACTATCATACCTGCTGCATCATATCCAGCTCAGAGTACTCTGCAAATTCTTCCATCCGACGCAAAAGTTTCTCCAGTTCCAGCATAAGCGTCTCTCTTTTCCCAGCAGCTCGCCCTCTCCTTTACACTTGCCGTTTTCAATCAGCTTTTAGAAAGGAACAGTTATCAAAAAACGCTCCCAGAGCGCCCCGTTTAATTACCTGGACACTGCAGGGGGCTGCTGCTTCATTGGGGCTGGCACCCGAGACCCCATTTTCAGAAATGAGCCCACATACCTGGACATTTTCATCAAACACTGGGTTGATATTTTTTGGCCACAGTAACACTGTTGAGTTCAGGATGATATCTTCAGGTACAAATAAATGAACATCTAGAAGATAACTCATCCTCCGCTGACACTCCTAAAATTAAAAAAATGAAACTCACTCTGTATTAATGTATCTAGCATCTACAATCACAGGGGTTGCACCAATTATATTTTTTCCAAAAACTTAGGTTATAAAATTATACTGATGCTCCACAACTACAGTTCCCTCCATCAGTTTGTGTTCTTCCTGCTCTATGTGGACATGTGATTTCTGTAGCCAATCACTGGCTGTAGCAGGTTACCACTGTAGTCACTGATAGGCTGCAGCAATCACATGATCATGTTGGGGATCTGATCACTGAAACCTGGAGGGGACTGGTAAGTATAGCTAGTATGACATGACCTATATATGGAAAAATACATATTAACCAGGACACAAGAAATATCGGAATAATCCTATATATTATGTTTTACACTAATTATACCCAGGGACGTAAGTACAGCAATTCGGGACTTTAGCTCTACCAGGCTTTTATTCTTCGCCTGCTCCACAAGCGCAATCTCCTCTATTACATCTTCATTAGTTTCAGGAGTCTTTAACGCTTGTTCCTTGATTTTCTCAAATTCCATGAAGATCCTAAGCGAAGCAAAGATTATTACATACAGGTGCATCTCACTAAATTAGAATATCATCAAAAAGTTACTTTATTTCAGTTTTCAGTACAAAAATTGAAACTCATATATTATATAGAGTCATTACAGACAGAGGGATCTATTTCAAGTGTTTATTTCTTTTAATGTTGATGATTATGGCTTACAGCCGATGAAAACACAACAGTCATTATCTCAGTAAATTAGAATACTTTATAACAACAGATTGAAAAATGTTTTTAAAATCTGAAATGTTGGCCTACTGAAATGTCTGTTCAGTAAATACACTCAATACTTGGTCTGGGATCCTTTTGCATCAATTACTGCATCAATGCGGCAATGTGGCATGGAGGCGATCAGCCTGTGGCCCTGCTGAGGTGTTATGGAAGCCCAGGTGGCTTTGATAGCAGCCTTCAGCTCATCTGCATTGTTGGGTCTGATGTCTCTCATCTTCCTCTTGACAATACCCTATAGATTCTCTATAATAGATTCTCTATGGGGATTAGGTCAGGCGAGTTTTCTGCCAATCAAGCACAGTGATACTGTTGTGTGTAAACCAGGTATTGGTACTTTTGGCAGTGTGGACAGGGGCCAAGTCCTGCTGGAGAATGACATTTCCATCTCCAAAAGCTTGTCAGCAGAGGGAAACTTCACACAAGACCTCAAGCAGCTTGGATTGTGGCCTCTCCACTCTTCCTCCAGACTCTGGGACCTTGATTTCCAAATGAAAATTGGAACTCTGGGACCTTGTGGAGTGTGTCAATGACTGCCTTCTGGACATCTGTCAAGTCAGCAGTCTTCCCAATGATTGTGGAGCCTACTGAAACAGACTAAGGGACCTTTTTAAAAGCTTAGGAAGCCTTTGCAGGTGTATTTGTTAATTATTTTAATTTACTGAGATAATGACTTTTGTGTTTCCATTGGCTGTAAGCCATAATCAACAACATTAACAGAAATAAACACTTGAAATATATCACTCTGTTTGTAATGACTCTATATAATATATGAATTTAAATTTTTGTACTGAAGAAATGAAAAAAATTAACTTTTTGATGATATTCTAATTTAGTGAGATGCACCTGTATATTATATACTGGAATGTGATGATATTTTATGGTATCATAAGTAAAGTAATGTGAGATTCTTAACTTTTACTGTAGCATCAGCATCTATAACTCACTGTATGAAATCATAGCAGAAGTAGCACTTGACCTTGACCCCAAGGGCCCCTGAACGGCACATGGCAGGTAGAGGCCCATTACAGATTATTTTTTTCTATTGTGAAACCTCCTTGAATCCAGGATTTTACTCACTCTTCATTCTCCAATCTGTGATTTGTCACCAGTCTATCTAGTAATATATTTGCAAAACTTTTTGCTTTGTCAGCCAGGCCTTGCTTTAAGTCATCGCAGTCGAGGTGTACCATGGTGAAGTAAGCGCAGGTGGGCCGTCCCATGATATCTCTGGCCAGGGTGTGAAATTCTTCTATAAACTGGAATACAAATATAAATCAGTCTCGTTTACCCTTGAGATTTCTGATTTGACCCTCAATTATTATCGGACACGTTGTACCCCTCGCTCTGTAGGACTTAGGACAGTATTGATTCTAATGGGAATGGTAAGAAAATGATTCCTACAACTTAGTCCTCGTTGCTGCGTCCACCCGACTACAGCTGTGATCAGCTTATTGTCAAGGGACCCTTCAAACGAACCGAAGAGGGTCCCCGTAAAGTGAACCTGTCAGGTCCTTCAGGCATGCCAAATTCCTGCATTGACATTCACGGTATATATCTGGCAAAAATGTTTCTACCTTAAAAGACTAAACTTTTTATGTGCCGGCTGTCATATGCAAATTGGTCATGTGAAATTAAGTATTATACACCTGTCTTGGGTATCCGAGCTCTGCTTCCTTCACTTCGGTCTGCTGCCCCGTGTTGTGCTCCACGTCAGGTTTTACAGGTTGTCCTGTGTAGCTCAGTGACATAATCTCCTAAATCCTATTTATGGACCATTAGGACACACACCTGGGTCTTAGGATTGAGTTTTTAGACTTTTGTTTGGTGTGCTCCACCTTCTGCGTTAACTTTCTTCCATTCCTACTGTGTTACGCTACATCCATCCTGCAGCTCCCAAGATTCCTGAGTGCCAATTCCTTGCTGCTCATGTGCCTTCCTGCTTGCCACACCAACACCCGGGGTCCGTGTGCCCACCCAGACCCGAGGCTTAGAAGATCCACCTCGCCAGGTGAGACTAAGATGCCATGATTTGGGTGTGATCACAGCATCTGAGGTCAGATTTGTTTGTGGGAAGTGACGTCCCGCTGGACTAGTCCTAGATAACTTGCATATGATGAACGGCGCATAAGCAGTCGATTTTTACTAGAAACATCAAAGCCAGTGTTGCTGTGCAGGGATGAGTCAATTTAATGATGGTTCGAGATAATATGCAAGAAGGTCCAATATGTAAAAAAAAAAAAAACACATTATGATCACACATACAGTACAGACCAAAAGTTTGGACACACCTTCTCATTTAAAGATTTTTCTGTATTTTCATGACTATGAAAATTGTACATTCACATTGAAGGCATCAAAACTATGAATTACCACATGTGGAATTATATACTTAACAAAAAAAGTGTGAAACAACTGAAAATATGTCTTATATTCTAGGTTCTTCAAAGTAGCCGCCTTTTGCTTTGATGACTGCTTTGCACACAGTTTCTACTTTCTCCGCGGCTGAACCATCCACCAGCCAGCTGAAGCTTTCAACTATCAAATAATATAACACAGAATTTATAGTTGTATCTAGACTCATCTTAATAACGGGCGGAGAAAACTTTCAAAGAGGATTATACAGCTGATCGGACATGGATTTTTGAAAGCGAGTTCTCTGGCTTCATCAGGTCTAAGAAATCAATTTGATAATCTACATTTATATGGTGAAATCTAGAGACAGATCCTCTTTGCAGTGCTTGTTAGACCAATGATATATAGTATTTCTACATGATAATGTCTGATAGATGAGGATCACACCTCTGGGAACCCCTAACACTGAGTTCAATGGCTTTTGGAAAGGTATCAGGATCAAAGCGTCCACAGGAATATCACGCTGCAAGCGCCGGCAGGAGATTTCTGATTGTGATTGTTCCATCCCTTTAATACTAGATTCACGTCCAGCTTCCCATATGTTCCATCGCTTTAATACTTACGATTCACGTCCAGCTTACTGTATGTACCATTCTTTTAATTATTCGCGGCCAGCTTACCATATGTACCATCCCTTTAATGACTCACGTCCAGCTTACCCTATGTACCATCCCTGTAATGACTCATGTCCAGCTTACCGTATGTACCATGCCTTTAATGATTCGCAGCCAGCTTACCGTATGTACCATCCCTTTAAAGACTCACGTCCTGCTTACTGTATGTATCATCCCTATAATGATTCACGTCCAGCTTACCGTATGTACCATCCCTTTAATGACTCACATCCTGCTTACTGTATGTACCATCCCTATAATGATTCACGTCCAGCTTACAGTATGTACCATCCCTTTAATGACTCACGTCAAGCTTACCGTATGTACCATCCCTTTAATGATTCACGTCCAGCTTACCATATGTACCATCCCTTTAATGATTCACGTCCAGCTTACCGTATGTACCATCCCTTTAATTATTCACGTCCAGCTTACCGTATGTATCATCCTTTTAATGATTCACGTCCCGCTTACCGTAGGTTTGGAAATGCCTGAATGGCTGGTGTAAATTGTGGCTGACGGCCTCCTTCAGCTTCAGCGCGGCAGAATCAAAGATGTAATCAGGGAGTTTGGCCTCGATGATCTGAACCGTGTTACTACCAGAAAGCCACGGCTGCACCGTCTGAATATTCTGGACAAAGAAGAACGTTCTATAAAGTGACATGAATACTGCAGAAGTCTCTAATATAAACCCCCTGAACATCCACCTATTTTGATATAAATAAATCAAAAACTCCATACAAAGCTCCATATCCTCAGCATAGACATGAAATAAAAGCTGCCATGCTGTGTATCCTCAGTGGCCACTAAAGGGAGCTTAAAGGGCATCTGTCACCCCAAAAATTCAGATTTAACCACTTATACATTTAAAGCGCACCTGTCAGCAGGATTGAGCTCAGTAAAACACATACATTGTTAGGTGGGTGCCACTACACTGATTAAAATGATAACTTAGTTGATTAAATCCGTCCTGTGGTTCTTGTGTAACCTTTACTTTCAGTTTGGAGATAATGATATGCTCGTGCTCCGGGGCGGCCTGTGGGGGGCGCTCTATCTGGTGCTCTGCTTACATATTCATCTGTATGCTCTTATGACAGCTCACTGTGCCTTCACTGACCTGCCTCCTCTTTTACATAATGCATCTAGTAGTGCGGGGCTAGGTAAAATAGGAGGCAGGTCAGTGGACGATCAGTGAGCTGTCATAAGAGCATACACATGAATATGTAAGCAGAGCACCAGATAGAGTGCCCCCACACGCCGCCCCGGAGCATAAGCATATCATTATTTCCAAACTGAAAGTAAAGATTACACAAGAACCACAGGACGAATTTCATCAACTAAGGTATCATTTTACTCTGTGTAATGTCGCCCTCCTGACAGTGTATGTGGTTTACTGAGCACATTCCTGCTGACAGGTGCACTTTAATAGGGGACTGGAGTGGAGAGCCATCCCTTCATTGGGGCCCACCGGAGGATTCTCCATTTCTCCTGTTGGCCAGTCCGAGCCTGTAAAAGTGTTTATGCTACCCAACTCTTCTACTTATAATTCTCATATATTTTTGCAATGTGTATTACAAAGTCAATATACTCGTTGTCCTATCCCTGCATGGGGGCCCACCGGAGGATACTGCTGCGGACGCTCATATACTAGGTGACAGCCAATAGGAATTGTAAATCAGCCAGTACTATATTTTTTTTTTGCTGTGATATTCCAAAATGGTGGCAGCAAATTTCCAATTTTTTTTACTGCAGTTTTTACCTGTGAGCCACACATGTACCTACTATAAAAAGTAAGTTGTCAGCATTGAAAAAAAAATCCTGATACCTGAAGGGTCTTGGAGATCCGAGTTAATATAAATAGTACAACTTCTTCTACGTCCTGGAAGCTTGGATAGAAATCCATTTTCTCGTCATCAAATGTAAGTTGCATTTTGGAGATTGGTAAAAATTGCCCGTCTATCAGATCAAATAAACGGACAAAAGTTTCTACAGTTTTCTGCAGAAGGTCTCTCACCTGTGGGGGGGAGAAATCAGCAAGTATATATTAGTGTTTATAAGGAGAAAAAATACATGACTACGAGAGTGGTGCAGAAAACAGGGAGACGGACTGGGCCATAAGAGAAGAAAGCTGAGTGACAACATTTACTGTGGGTGGGAAATCCTTAATCCCTTCAGGACCGGATCATTTTTTGTTTTGCATTTTTTCCTTTCCGTCTTCAAAAAGCCATACATTTTTCATTTTTCCATTGATATAGCTGCAAGAGGCTATGTAATGTGCTGTAGCTTAAACCCTTCCCAACATATGACATATTGTTATGCCATGTTCCTGTAGATGTGCAAAATTTGGACCTGGGCCCCCACCAGCATGTTGGTCAGATGTATGGGCCCTTATAGCATTCTAGATCCGATAATGATGCGCGTGTTCGCCCTTGCCTTGGATGTTTCCTGTAATAATCTCCCCCATCGTAGCTCTAGCCCCATCCTATAATAATGTCTCTCATTCTAGGCCCCTTCCTGGTATAATGATCCCCTTCCTGCGCCCCTTCCTGTTATAATATCCCCTATCCTGGGCCTCTTCCTGTTATAATATCCACCTTCTGTGTATAATACCCCCCATCCTGAGCCCCTTTCAGCAATAACGTCCCAATCCTGGGCTCCTTCCTGGTATAATGTCCTTGGTCCAGGGCCTCTTACTGTAATAATGTCCCCCATCCTGGCCCCTTCCTGTAACAATGTCCCCTATCCTAGTATAATATCCCACATCCTATAACAATGTCTTCCATCCTGGTATCCTGTCCCCCATCCTAGGCCCCATTCTGGTATAATGACCTCCATCATTGTGCCCTTCCTGGTGTAATGTCCTTCATCCTGGCCCATGTCATGGTATAATGATCCCCATTCTGGTATAATGCTCCCTATCCTGGGCTGCTTCCTTGTACAATGCCCCCCATCCTGAACCCCTGCCTTGTATAATGCTCCCCATCCTTGGCCCCTTCCTTGTAAAATGCTCCCCATCATGCGCCCCTTCCTTGTATAATGCTCCCCATCATGCGCCCCTTCCTTGTATAGTGCTCCCCATCCTGCGCCCCTTCCTTGTGTAATGCTCCCCATCTTGCGCCCCTTCCTTGTATAATGCTCCCCATCTTGCGCCCCTTCCTTGTGTAATGCTCCCCATCCTGCGCGCCTTCCTTGTGTAATGCATCTCATCCTAGGCTACTTCCTTGTATAATGCTCCCCATCTGGCACCCCTGCCTTGTGTAATGCTCCCCATCCTGCGCCCCTTTCTTGTATAATGCTCCCCATCATGCGCCCCTTCCTTGTATAATGCTCCCCATCCTGCGCCCCTTCCTTGTGTAATGCTCCCCATCCTGCGCCCCTTCCTTGTATAATGCTCTCCATCTTGCTCCCCTTCCTTGTGTAATGCTCCCTATCCTGCACCCCTTCCTTGTATAATGCTCTTCATCCTAGGCTACTTCCTTGTATAATGCTCCCCATCTTGGGACCCTTCCTTGTCTAATTCTCCCCATCCTGGGACCCTTCCTTGTATAATGCTTCTCATCCTAGGCTACTTCCTTGTATAATGCTCCCCATCCTGGGACCCTTCCTTGTCTAATTCCCCCTATCCTGGGCACCTTCCTTGTATAATGCCTATGGGCCCTTGTAGCATTCTAGATCCGATAATGATGCGCGTGTTCGCCCTTGCCTTGGATGTTTCCTGTAATAATCTCCCCCATCGTAGCCCTAGCCCCATCCTATAATAATGTCTCTCATTCTAGGCCCCTTCCTGGTATAATGTTCCCCATCCTGCACCCCTTCCTGTTATAATATCCCCTATCCTGGGCCTCTTCCTGTTATAATATCCCCCTTCTGTGTATAATACCCCCCATCCTGAGCCCCCTTTCAGCAATAACGTCCCAATCCTGGGCTCCTTCCTGGTATAATGTCCTTTGTCCTGGGCCTCTTACTGTAATAATGTCCCCCATCCTGGCCCCTTCCTGCAACAATGTCCCCCATCCTGGTATAATGTCCCACATCCTATAACAATGTCCCCCATCCTGGTACAATGTCCCTCATCCTATAACAATGTCTTCCATCCTGGTATCCTGTCCCCCATCCTAGGCCCCATTCTGGTATAATGACCTCCATCCTTGTGCCCTTCCTGGTGTAATGTCCTTCATCCTGGCCCATGTCATGATATAATGACCCCCATTCTGGTATAATGCTCCCTATCCTGGGCCGCTTCCTTGTACAAAGCCCCCCATTCTGAACCCCTGCCTGGTATAATGCTCCCCATCCTTGGCCTCTTCCTTGTAAAATGCTCCCCATCATGCACCCCTTCCTTGTATAATGCTCCCCATCATGCGCCCCTTCCTTGTATAGTGCTCCCCATCCTGCGCCCCTTCCTTGTGTAATGCTCCCCATCTTGCGCCCCTTCCTTGTATAATGCTCCCCATCTTGCGCCCCTTCCTTGTGTAATGCTCCCCATCCTGCGTTCCTTCCTTGTGTAATGCACCTCATCCTAGGCTACTTCCTTGTATAATGCTCCCCATCTTGCACCCCTTCCTTGTGTAATGCTCCCCATCCTGCGCGCCTTCCTTGTGTAATGCTCCCCATCATGCTCCCCTTCCTTGTGTAATGCTCCCCATCCTGCGACCTTTCCTTGTATAATGCTCTCCATCTTGCGCCCCTTCCTTGTGTAATGCTCCTCATCCTAGGCTACTTCCTTGTATAATGTTCCCCATCTTGGGACCCTTCCTTGTCTAATTCTCCCCATCCTGGGACCCTTCCTTGTATAATGCTTCTCATCCTAAGCTACTTCCTTGTATAATGCTCCCCATCCTGGGACCCTTCCTTGTCTAATTCCCCCCATCCTGGGCACCTTCCTTGTATAATGCTCCCCATCCTGGAACCCTTCCTTGTCTAATTCCCCCCATCCTGGGCCCTTTCCTTGTATAATGCTCCCCATCCTGGGCCCCTTCATTATATAATGCTCCCCATCCTGGGCCCCTTCCTTGTCTAATTCTCCCCACCCTGAGCCCCTTCCTTGTCTAATGCTCCCCATCCTTGGCCCTTTCCTGGTATAATGTTCTGTCGTTCTTTTCCAATACATTAAATAAACAAAAATAAATGATTCTTCTTACCTTCCTCCGCTCCCACGACATGCGGCGCCTTCTTCTGTAGCTGATTTCAGTGTGCCGGTAGAGGCAGCGCATGACGTCACTTCCATGCGTCGCTCGTGACTGGCACACCGACATCAGCTACCGGCCTTTGGCTGGCGGCATGCATTGCAGCTCAGGGACCCGGCATGTTCCTGCGCAGCAATATACTTCAGCCGGATGTGCGTCCTCAGACTGTGGAAGTGCCATACATATATGAGATGGGAATACCACTCTGAGTCTATGTTTGATCCAGAGATACAATAATGAACATGAATCCTTATATATCACGGATCTCGCAGCCGCCTTTACCTGGTTGGACATAAGTGTCGAGACGCAGTTATAAAAGGAATCCAATTTGTCCGCATTAATCAACTGCAGGGCATCTTGATTGGCAAATAGATTGATCACTTTGGGGTACCAAGTGTTCAGCAACTTTTCTTCTGTCTTGGCACAAGCCAAGGATCCGCTGTTCCTCAGGGATTCACATTCTACAGGACCCCTGGACCCGACAAAGAATAAAGCACTTTATCATATTAAACCTGACAGGGCACACCTGTGAGGTGAAGACCATTTCCGGTGACTACCTCTAGAAGCTCATCAAGAGAATGCCAAGAGTGTGCAAAGCAGTCATCAAAGCAAAAGGTGGCTACTCTGAAGAACCTAGAATATAAGACATATTTTCAGTTGTTTCACACTTTTTTGTTAAGTATATAATTCCACATGTGTTAATTCATAGTCATGAAAATACACACTTATACAGTATACATATATATACACCCATATACATTATACATACACATATACAGTATACATATATATACACACATATACGGTATACATATATATACACCCATATACAGTATACATATACACATATACAGTATACATATATATACACACACATATACAGTATACATATATATACACCCATATACATTATACATACACATATACAGTATACATATATACACACATATACAGTATACATATATATACACATATACAGTATACATTATACATACACATATACAGTATACATATACATACACACATACAGTATACACATATACACACACATATACAGTATACATATATATACACACACATATACAGTATACATATATATACACCCATATACAGTATACATATATATACACCCATATACATTATACATACACATATACAGTATACATATATATACACCCATATACAGTATACATATATATACACCCATATACAGTATACATATACACATATACAGTATACATATATATACACACACATATACAGTATACATATATATACACCCATATACAGTATACATATATATACACC
This sequence comes from Phyllobates terribilis, assembly GCF_046119375.1. Taxonomy (NCBI): domain Eukaryota; kingdom Metazoa; phylum Chordata; class Amphibia; order Anura; family Dendrobatidae; genus Phyllobates; species Phyllobates terribilis. The sequence goes on along the minus strand of NW_027363010.1, from coordinate 539,751 downwards.
CATATACATTATACATACACATATACAGTATACATATATACACACATATACAGTATACATATATATACACATATACAGTATACATTATACATACACATATACAGTATACATATATACACACATATACAGTATACATATATATACACCCATATACAGTATACATATATATACACCCATATACATTATACATACACATATACAGTATACATATATATATACACACATATACAGTATACATATATATACACCCATATACATTATACATACACATATACAGTATACATATATATACACACACATATACAGTATACATATATATACACATATATACAGTATACATATATACACACATATACAGTATACATATATATACAGACATACAGTATAAATATATATACACATATATACAGTATACATATATACACATACAGTATACATATATACACATATACAGTATACATATATACACACACACATATATACAGTATATACATATATACACCCATATACAGTATACATATATATACACACACATATACAGTATACATATAAATACACACATACAGTATACATATATATACACACACATATACAGTATACATATATACAGTATACACATATACACACATATACAGTATACATATATACACACATATACAGTATACATATATATACACACACATACAGTATACATATATACACACATATACAGTATACATATATATACACGCATATACAGTATACATATACACACATATACAGTATACATATATATACACACACATATACAGTATACATATATATACACACATACCGTATAAATATATATATACACATATATACAGTATACATATATACACCCATATACAGTATACATATATATACACACACACATACAGTATACATATACACACACATATACAGTATACATACACACACACATATACAGTATACATATATACACACATATACAGTATACATATATATACACGCATATACAGTATACATATACACACATATACAGTATACATATATATACACACACATATACAGTATACATATATATACACACATACCGTATAAATATATATATACACATATATACAGTATACATATATACACCCATATACAGTATACATATATATACACACACACATACAGTATACATATACACACACATATACAGTATACATACATACACACATATACAGTATACATATATACACACTTATACAGTATACATATATATACACACATATACAGTATATATATATACACATATACAGTATACATATATATACACACACACAGTATAAATATATATACACATATATACAGTATACATATATACACCCACTAGATGGTGGCCCGATTCTAATGCATCGGGTATTCTAGAATATGTATGCGGCCGACAGGGCGCAATCAGCAGAGCGGTGTTTAAATTTGGCGCCAAAATCGCTGATTGGTCGAGGCCGGCAACCGTGACCAATCACCAAAGCGGTGTTAAAACTTGGCGGCTATATCGCAGATTGGTCACGGCCGGCGGTCGCGACTAATCAGCAGAGCGGGGTTTAAATTTGGCGCCAATAATGCTGATTGGTCGCGGGCAGCGAACACGACCAATCAGCAGAGCGGGGTTTAAATTTGGCGCCAATAATGCTGATTGGTCGCGGGCAGCGAACACGACCAATCAGAAGAGCGGGGTTTAAATTTGGCGCCAATAATGCTGATTGGTCGTGGGCAGCGAACGCGACCAATCAGCAGAGCGGGGTTTAAATTTGGCGCCAATAATGCTGATTGGTTGCGGCCGGCGGTCGCGACCAATCAGCACAGCGTTGTTTAAATTTGGCGCCAATAATGGTGATTGGTCACGGCCGGGACCAATCAGCAGAGCGGTGTTTAAATTTGGCGCCAATAATGCTGATTATTTGCGACCGGTAACCGTGACCAATCAGCATAGCGGTGTTTAAATTTGGCGCCAATATCACTGTATATGTATACTGTATATGTGTGTGTATATATATGTATACTGTATGTGTGTGTATATATATGTATACTGTATGTGTGTATATATATGTATACTGTATATGTGTGTGTATATATATGTATACTGTATGTGTGTATAAATATGTATACTGTATATGTGTGTGTATATGTATACTGTATATGGGTGTATATATGTATACTGTATATGTGTGTATATATGTATACTGTATATGTGTGTGTATATGTATACTGTATATGGGTGTGTATATATGTATACTGTATATGTGTGTGTATATGTATACTGTATATGGGTGTGTATATATGTATACTGTATATGTGTGTGTATATGTATACTGTATATGTGTGTGTATATGTATACTGTATATGTATGTGTATATATGTATACTGTATATGTGTATATATGTATACTGTATATGTGTATATATGTTTACTGTATATGTGTGTGTATATATATGTATACTGTATATGTGTGTATATATGTATACTGTATATGGGTGTGTATATGTATACTGTATATGTGTGTATATATATATACTGTATATGTGTGTGTGTATATGCTGTATTACTGTATGTGTGTGTATATATATGTATACTGTATATGTGTATATATATGTATACTGTATATGTGTGTATATATATGTAAACTGTATATGTGTGTATATATGTATACTGTATATGTGTGTGTATATGTATACTGTATATGTGTGTGTATATATGTATACTGTATATGTGTATATATGTATACTGTATATGTGTGTATATGTATACTGTATATGGGTGTGTATATATGTATACTGTATATGTGTGTGTATATGTATACTGTATATGGGTGTGTATATATGTATACTGTATATGTGTGTGTATATGTATACTGTATATGTGTGTATATATGTATACTGTATATGTGTGTATATATATGTATACTGTTTATGGGTGTGTATATGTATACTGTATATGGGTGTATATATGTATACTGTATATGTGTGTGTATATGTATACTGTATATGTGTGTATATATATGTATACTGTTTATGGGTGTGTATATGTATACTGTATATGTGTGTGTATATATATGAATACTGTATATGTGTGTGTATATATATGTATACTGTATATGTGTATATATGTATACTGTATATGTGTGTGTATATATATGTATACTGTATATGTGTGTATATATATATGTATACTGTATATGTATGTATATATGTATACTGTATATGTGTGTATATATATGTATACTGTATATGTGTGTATATATATGAATACTGTATATGTGTGTGTGTATATATATGTATACTGTATATGTGTATATATGTATACTGTATATGTGTGTGTATATATATGTATACTGTATATGTGTGTATATATATATGTATACTGTATATGTATGTATATATGTATACTGTATATGTGTGTATATATATGTATACTGTTTATGGGTGTGTATATGTATACTGTATATGGGTGTATATATGTATACTGTATATGTGTGTATATATGTATACTGTATATGTGTGTATATATATGTATACTGTTTATGGGTGTGTATATGTGTATACTGTATATGTGTGTATATATGTATACTGTATATGTGTGTATATATATGTATACTGTTTATGGGTGTGTATATGTATACTGTATATGTGTGTGTGTATATGTATACTGTATATGTGTGTATATATATGTATACTGTATATGTGTGTATATATATGTATACTGTATATGTGTGTATATATGTATACTGTATATGTGTGTATATATATGTATACTGTTTATGGGTGTATATATGTATACTGTATATGTGTGTATATATATGTATACTGTATATGTGTGTGTGTGTATATATGTATACTGTATATGTGTGTATATATATGTATACTGTATATGTGTGTGTATATATATGTATACTGTATATGTGTATATATGTTTACTGTATATGTGTGTGTATATATATGTATACTGTATATGTGTGTATATATGTATACTGTATATGGGTGTGTATATGTATACTGTATATGTGTGTATATATATATACTGTATATGTGTGTGTGTATATGCTGTATTACTGTATGTGTGTGTATATATGTATACTGTATATGTGTGTGTATATATGTATACTGTATATGTGTGTGTATATGTATACTGTATATGTGTGTGTATATATGTATACTGTATATGTGTGTGTATATATGTATACTGTATATGTGTATATATATGTATACTGTATATGTGTGTATATATATGTAAACTGTATATGTGTGTATATATGTATACTGTATATGTGTGTATATATGTATACTGTATATGTGTGTGTGTATATATACAGTATATGTGTGTGTGTATATGCTGTATTACTGTATATATGCGTGTATATATGTATACTGTATATGGGTGTGTATATGTATACTGTATATGTGTATATATATGTATACTGTATATGTGTGTATATGTATACTGTATATGTGTGTATATGTATACTGTATATGTGTGTATATATGTATACTGTATATGTGTGTATATGTATACTGTATATGTGTGTGTATATGTATACTGTATATGTGTATATATGTATACTGTATATGTGTGTATATATATGTATACTGTATCTGTGTGTGTATATATGTATACTGTATATGTGTGTGTGTATATATATATATGTATACTGTATATGTGTATATATGTATACTGTATATGGGTGTGTATATGTATACTGTATATGTGTATATATATATGTATACTGTATATGTGTGTATATATATACAGTATATGTGTGTGTATATGCTGTATTACTGTATATATGCGTGTATATATGTATACTGTATATGTGTGTATATATATGTATACTGTATATGTGTATATATATGTATACTGTATATGTGTGTGTATATATGTATACTGTATATGTGTGTATATGTATACTGTATATGTGTGTATAATGTATACTGTATGTGTGTATATATATGAATACTGTATATGTGTGTGTATATATATGTATACTGTATATGTGTATATATGTATACTGTATATGTGTGTGTATATATATGTATACTGTATATGTGTGTATATATATATATGTATACTGTATACGTATGTATATATGTATACTGTATATGTGTGTATATATATGTATACTGTTTATGGGTGTGTATATGTATACTGTATATGGGTGTATATATGTATACTGTATATGTGTGTATATATGTATACTGTATATGTGTGTATATATATGTATACTGTTTATGGGTGTGTATATGTATACTGTATATGTGTGTGTATATGTATACTGTATATGTGTACTGTATATGTGTGTGTGTATATGTATACTGTATATGGGTGTATATATGTATACTGTATATGTGTGTATATATATGTATACTGTTTATGGGTGTGTATATGTATACTGTATATGTGTGTGTGTATATGTATACTGTATATGGGTGTATATATGTATACTGTATATGTGTGTATATATATGTATACTGTATATGTGTGTATATATATGTATACTGTATATGGGTGTATATATGTATACTGTATATGTGTGTATATATGTATACTGTATATGGGTGTATATATATGTATACTGTTTATGGGTGTATATATGTATACTGTATATGTGTGTATATATATGTATACTGTATATGTGTGTGTGTGTATATATGTATACTGTATATGTGTGTATATATATGTATACTGTATATGTGTGTGTATATATATGTATACTGTATATGTGTATATATGTTTACTGTATATGTGTGTGTATATATATGTATACTGTATATGTGTGTATATATATGTATACTGTTTATGGGTGTATATATGTATACTGTATATGTGTGTATATATATGTATACTGTTTATGGGTGTATATATGTATACTGTATATGTGTGTGTGTATATATGTATACTGTATATGTGTGTATATATATGTATACTGTATATGTGTGTGTATATATATGTATACTGTATATGTGTGTGTATATGTATACTGTATATGTGTGTGTATATATGTATACTGTATATGTGTGTATATATATGTATACTGTATATGTGTGTGTGTATATATGTATACTGTATATGTGTGTATATATATGTATACTGTATATGTGTGTGTATATATATGTATACTGTATATGTGTGTGTATATGTATACTGTATATGTGTGTGTATATGTATACTGTATATGTATGTGTATATATGTATACTGTATATGTGTATATATGTATACTGTATATGTGTATATATGTTTACTGTATATGTGTGTGTATATATATGTATACTGTATATGTGTGTATATATGTATACTGTATATGGGTGTGTATATGTATACTGTATATGTGTGTATATATATATACTGTATATGTGTGTGTGTATATGCAGTATTACTGTATGTGTGTGTATATATATGTATACTGTATATGTGTATATATATGTATACTGTATATGTGTGTATATATATATGTAAACTGTATATGTGTGTATATATGTATACTGTATATGTGTGTGTGTATATATACAGTATATGTGTGTGTGTATATGCTGTATTACTGTATATATGCGTGTATATATGTATACTGTATATGGGTGTGTATATGTATACTGTATATGTGTATATATATGTATACTGTATATGTGTGTATATGTATACTGTATATGTGTGTGTATATGTATACTGTATATGTGTATATATGTATACTGTATATGTGTGTATATATATGTATACTGTATATGTGTGTGTATATATGTATACTGTATATGTGTGTGTATATATATATGTATACTGTATATGTGTATATATGTATACTGTATATGGGTGTGTATATGTATACTGTATATGTGTATATATATATATGTATACTGTATGTGTGTGTATATGTATACTGTATATGGGTGTGTATATATATGTATACTGTATATGTGTATATATATATGTATACTGTATATGTGTGTATATATATACAGTATATGTGTGTGTATATGCTGTATTACTGTATATATGCGTGTATATATGTATACTGTATATGTGTGTATATATACGTATACTGTATATGTGTATATATATGTATACTGTATATGTGTGTGTATATATGTATACTGTATATGTGTGTATATGTATACTGTATATGTGTGTATAATGTATACTGTATGTGTGTATATATATGTATACTGTATATGTGTGTGTATATGTATACTGTATATGTGTGTGTATATGCTGTATTACTGTATATATGCGTGTATATATGTATACTGTATATGGGTGTGTATATATATACTGTATATATGTGTGTATATATGTATACCGTATGTGTGTATATATGTATACTGTATATGGGTGTGTATATATATGTATACTGTATATGGGTGTGTATATATATATGTATACTGTATGTGTATATATGTATACTGTATATGTGTGTATATATGTGTGTGTATATATATATGTATACTGTATATGTGTGTATATATGAGTGTGTATATATATATGTATACTGTATATGTGTGTATATATATGTATACTGTATATGTGTGTATATATGTATACTGTATATGTGTGTATATGTATACTGTATATGGGTGTATATATGTATACTGTATATGTGTGTGTATATATGTATACTGTATATGTGTATATATGTATACTGTATATGTGAGTATATATGCATACTGTATATGGGTGTATATATGTATACTGTATATGTATGTGTATATATGTATACTGTATATGTGTGTATATGTGTATACTGTATGTGTGTATATATATGTATACTGTATATGTGTGTGTATATATGTATACTGTATATGGGTGTGTATATGTATACTGTATATGGGTGTATATATGTATACTGTATATGTGTGTATATATATGTATACTGTTTATGGGTGTGTATATGTATACTGTATATGTGTGTGTGTATATGTATACTGTATATGGGTGTATATATGTATACTGTATATGTGTGTATATATGTATACTGTATATGTGTGTATATATATGTATACTGTTTATGGGTGTATATATATGTATACTGTATATGGGTGTATATATGTATACTGTATATGTGTGTATATATGTATACTGTATATGGGTGTATATATATGTATACTGTTTATGGGTGTATATATGTATACTGTATATGTGTGTATATATATGTATACTGTATATGTGTGTGTGTGTATATATGTATACTGTATATGTGTGTATATATATGTATACTGTATATGTGTGTGTATATATATGTATACTGTATATGTGTATATATGTTTACTGTATATGTGTGTGTATATATATGTATACTGTATATGTGTGTATATATGTATACTGTATATGGGTGTGTATATATGTATACTGTATATGTGTGTATATATATGTATACTGTTTATGGGTGTATATATGTATACTGTATATGTGTGTATATATATGTATACTGTATATGTGTGTGTGTATATATGTATACTGTATATGTGTGTATATATATGTATACTGTATATGTGTGTGTATATATATGTATACTGTATATGTGTGTGTATATGTATACTGTATATGTGTGTGTATATATGTATACTGTATATGTGTGTATATATATGTATACTGTATATGTGTGTGTGTATATATGTATACTGTATATGTGTGTATATATATGTATACTGTATATGTGTGTGTATATATATGTATACTGTATATGTGTGTGTATATGTATACTGTATATGTGTGTGTATATGTATACTGTATATGTATGTGTATATATGTATACTGTATATGTGTATATATGTATACTGTATATGTGTATATATGTTTACTGTATATGTGTGTGTATATATATGTATACTGTATATGTGTGTATATATGTATACTGTATATGGGTGTGTATATGTATACTGTATATGTGTGTATATATATATACTGTATATGTGTGTGTGTATATGCAGTATTACTGTATGTGTGTGTATATATATGTATACTGTATATGTGTATATATATGTATACTGTATATGTGTGTATATATATGTAAACTGTATATGTGTGTATATATGTATACTGTATATGTGTGTATATATGTATACTGTATATGTGTGTGTGTATATATACAGTATATGTGTGTGTGTATATGCTGTATTACTGTATATATGCGTGTATATATGTATACTGTATATGGGTGTGTATATGTATACTGTATATGTGTATATATATGTATACTGTATATGTGTGTATATGTATACTGTATATGTGTGTGTATATGTATACTGTATATGTGTATATATGTATACTGTATATGTGTGTGTATATATGTATACTGTATATGTGTGTGTATATATATGTATACTGTATATGTGTGTGTATATATGTATACTGTATATGTGTGTGTATATATATATGTATACTGTATATGTGTATATATGTATACTGTATATGGGTGTGTATATGTATACTGTATATGTGTATATATATATATGTATACTGTATGTGTGTGTATATGTATACTGTATATGGGTGTGTATATATATGTATACTGTATATGTGTATATATATATGTATACTGTATATGTGTGTATATATATACAGTATATGTGTGTGTATATGCTGTATTACTGTATATATGCGTGTATATATGTATACTGTATATGTGTGTATATATACGTATACTGTATATGTGTATATATATGTATACTGTATATGTGTGTGTATATATGTATACTGTATATGTGTGTATATGTATACTGTATATGTGTGTATAATGTATACTGTATGTGTGTATATATATGTATACTGTATATGTGTGTGTATATGTATACTGTATATGTGTGTGTATATGCTGTATTACTGTATATATGCGTGTATATATGTATACTGTATATGGGTGTGTATATGTATACTGTATATATGTGTGTATATATGTATACAGTATGTGTGTATATATGTATACTGTATATGGGTGTGTATATATATGTATACTGTATATGGGTGTGTATATATATATGTATACTGTATGTGTATATATGTATACTGTATATGTGTGTATATATGTGTGTGTATATATATATGTATACTGTATATGTGTGTATATATGAGTGTGTATATATATAATATATACTGTATATGTGTGTATATATATGTATACTGTATATGTGTGTATATATGTATACTGTATATGTGTGTATATGTATACTGTATATGGGTGTATATATGTATACTGTATATGTGTGTGTATATATGTATACTGTATATGTGTATATATGTATACTGTATATGTGAGTATATATGCATACTGTATATGGGTGTATATATGTATACTGTATATGTATGTGTATATATGTATACTGTATATGTGTGTATATGTGTATACTGTATGTGTGTATATATATGTATACTGTATATGTGTGTGTATATATGTATACTGTATATGGGTGTGTATATGTATACTGTATATGGGTGTATATATGTATACTGTATATGTGTGTGTATATATGTATACTGTATATGTGTATATATGTATACTGTATATGTGTGTGTATATATGTATACTGTATATGTGTGTATGTGTATACTGTATGTGTGTATATATATGTATACTGTATATGTGTGTGTATATATGTATACTGTGTATGGGTGTGTATATGTATACTGTATATGTGTGTATATATGTATACTGTATGTGTGTATATATATGTATAATGTATATGTGTGTGTGTATATGTATACTGTATATGTGTGTGTATATGCTGTATTACTGTATATATGCGTGTATATATGTATACTGTATATGGGTGTGTATATGTATACTGTATATGTGTGTGTATATATGTATACTGTATATGGGTGTGTATATATATATGTATACTGTATATGGGTGTGTGTATATATGTATGTATACTGTATATGTGTGTATATATATATATGTATACTGTATATGTGTGTATATATATGTATACTGTATGTGTATATATGTATACTGTATATGTGTGTATATATGTATACTGTATATGTGTGTGTATATATATGTATACTGTATATGTGTATATATGTATACTGTATATGTATGTGTATATATATGTATACTGTATATGTGTGTGTATATGTATACTGTATATGTGTGTATATGTATACTGTATATGTGTGTGTATATATGTATACTGTATATGTGTGTGTATATGTATACTGTATATGTGTGTGTATATGTATACTGTATATGTGTGTATATATGTATACTCTATATGTGTGTGTATATGTATACTGTATATGTGTGTGTATATGTATACTGTATATGGGTGTATATATATGTATACTGTATATGTGTGTATATATATGTATACTGTATATGTGTGTATATGTGTATACTGTATATGTGTGTGTATATGTATACTGTATATGTGTGTATATATATGTATACTGTATATGTGTGTATATGTATACTGTATATGTGTGTATATGTATACTGTATATGTGTGTGTATATGTATACTGTATATGTGTGTATATATGTATACTGTATATGTGTGTGTATATGTATACTGTATATGGGTGTATATATGTATACTGTATATGTGTGTATATATATGTATACTGTATATGTGTGTATATGTGTATACTGTATATGTGTGTGGATATATGTATACTGTATATGTGTGTATATGTATACTGTATATGTGTGTGTATATATGTATACTGTATATGTGTGTATATATATGTATACTGTATATGTGTGTATATGTGTATACTGTATATGTGTGTGTATATGTATACTGTATATGTGTGTATATATATGTATACTGTATATGTGTGTATATATGTATACTGTATATGTGTGTATATGTATACTGTATATGTGTGTATATATATGTATACTGTATATGTGTATATATGTATACTGTATATGTGTGTATACTGTATATGAGTGTATATGTATACTGTATATGGGTGTATATATGTATACTGTATATGTGTGTGTATATGTATACTGTATATGTGTGTGTATATGTATACTGTATATGTGTGTATATATACAGTTATATGAAAAAGTTTGGGCACCCCTATTAATCTTAAGCTTAATGTTTTATAAAAATTGGTGTTTTTGCAACAGCTATTTCAGTTTGATATATGTAATAACTGTTGGACATAGTAATGTTTCTGCCTTGAAATGAGGTTTATTGTACTTACAGAAAATGTGCAATCTGCATTCAAACAAAATTTGACAGGTGCATAAGTATGGGCACCTCACCAGAAAAGTGACATTAATATTTAGTAGATCCTCCTTTTGCAAAAATAACAGCCTCTAGTCGCTTCCTGTAGCTTTTAATGAGTTCCTGGATCCTGGATGAAGGTATTTTTGACCATTCCTCTTTACAAAACAATTCCAGTTCAGTTAAGTTTGATGGTTGCCGAGCATGGACAGCCCTCTTCAAATGATCCCACAGATGTTCAATGATATTCAGGTCTGGGGACTGGGATGGCCATTCCAGAACATTGTAATTGTTCCTCTGCATGAATGCCTGAGTAGATTTGGAGCGGTGTTTTGGATCATTGTCTTGCTGAAAGATCCATCCCCTGCGTAACTTCAACTTTATCACTGATTCTTGAACATTATTGTCAAGAATCTGCTGATACTGAGTGGAATCCATGCGTCCCTCAACTTTAACAAGATTCCCGGTGCCGGCATTGGCCACACAGCCCCAAAGCATGATGGAACCTCCACCAAATTTTACTGTGGGTAGCAAGTGTTTTTCTTGGAATGCTCTGTTTTTTTGCCGCCATGCATAACACCTTTTTGTATGACCAAACAACTCAATATTGGTTTCATCAGTCCACAGGACCTTCTTCCAAAAAGAAATTGGCTTCCCCAAATGTGCTTTTGCATACCTCAGCCGACTCTGTTTGTGGCGTGCTTGCAGAAACGGCTTCTTTCGCATCACTCTCCCATACAGCTTCTCCTTGTGCAAAGTGCGTTGTATAGTTGACCGATGCACAGTGACACCATCTGCAGCAAGTTGATGCTGCTGCTCTATGGAGGTGGTCTGAGGATTGTCCTTGACTGATCTCACCATTCTTCTTCTCTGCCTTTCTGATGTTTTTCTTGGCCTGCCACTTCTGGCCTTAACAAGAACTGTCCCTGTGTTCTTCCATTTCCTTACTATGTTCCTCACAGTGGAAGCTGACAGGTTAAATCTCTGAGACAGCTTTTTGTATCCTTCCCCTGAACAACTATGTTGAATATTCTTTGTTTTCAGATCATTTGACAGTTGTTTTGAGGAGCCCATGATACCACTCTTCAGAGGAGATTCAAACAGGAGAACAACTTGCAAGTGGCCACTTTAAGTAGCTTTTCTCATGATTGCATACACCTGGCTCTGAAGTTCAAAGCTCAATGAGGTTACAAAACCAAAAAAAGTGCTTTAGTAAGTCAGTAAAAAGTAGGTAGGAGTATTTAAAACAAGAAAATGATAAGGGTGCCCATACTTATGCACCTGTCAAATTTTGTTTGAATGCAGATTGCACATTTTCTGTTAGTACAATAAACCTCATTTCAAGGCAGAAACATTACTGTGTCCAACAGTTATTACATATATCAAACTGAAATAGCTGCTGCAAAAACACCAATTTTTATAAAACATTAAGCTTAAGATTAATAGGGGTGCCCAAACTTTTTCATATAACTGTATGTATACTGTATATGTGTGTATATATGTGTATACTGTATATGTGTGTATATGTATACTGTATATGTGTGCGTATATATGTATACTGTATATGGGTGTATATATGAATACTGTATATGTGTATACTGTATGTGTATATATGTATACTGTATATGTGTGTATATGTGTATACTGTATATGTGTGTGTATATATGTATACTGTATATGTGTGTATATATGTATACTGTATATGTGTGTGTGTGTATATGTATACTGTATATGTGTGTGTATATGTATACTGTATATGTGTGTATATATATGTATACTGTATATGTGTGTATATATATATGTATACTGTATATGTGTGTGTATATGTATACTGTATATGTGTGTGTATATATGTATACTGTATATGTGTGTATATATGTGTATACTGTATATGTGTGTATATGTATACTGTATATGTGTGTGTATATATGTATACTGTATATGTGTGTATATATATGTATACTGTATATGGGTGTATATATGTATACTGTATATGTGTGTATATGTGTATACTGTATATGTATGTGTATATATGTATACTGTATATGTGTGTATATGTGTATACTGTATATGTGTGTGTATATATGTATACTGTATACATATACAGTATACATATATACACATATACAGTATACATATATACACCCATAAACAGTATACATTTATACACACATATACAGTATACATATATATACACACATATACAGTATACATATATACACACACATATACAGTGTACATATATACACCCATATACAGTATACATATACACACACATATACAGTATACATATATATACACACATACAGTATAAATATATATACACACATACAGTATACATATATATATATATACATATATACAGTATACATATATATACACACATATACAGTATACATATATACACACATATACAGTATACATATACACACACATATACAGTATACATATATATACACACATACAGTATACACATATACACACATATACAGTATACATATATATACACACATATACAGTATACATATATACATACACATATACAGTATACATATACACACACATATACAGTATACATATATATACACACATATACAGTATACATATACACACACACACATATACAGTATACATATATACACACATATACAGTATACATATACACACACATATTCAGTATACATATATACACACACATATACAGTATACACATATACACACATATACAGTATACATATATAAACACATATACAGTATATATACACACACATATACAGTATACATATATATACACACATATACAGTGTACATATATATAAACACATATACAGTATATATACACACACATATACAGTATACATATATATACACACCCATATACAGTATACATATATATACACACCCATATACAGTATACATATACATACACACATACAGTATACATATATATACACACATATACAGTATACATATACACACATATACAGTATACATATACATACACACATACAGTATACATATATATATACACATAAACAGTATACATATACACACATATACAGTATACATATATATACACATATACACACCCATATACAGTATACATATATATATATACACACATATACAGTATACATATATATACACACACATACAGTATACATATATACACATATACAGTATACATATATACACACACATATACAGTATACATATATATACACACATACAGTATACATATATACACACATATACAGTATATATATACACACACACATATACAGTATACATATATATACACACATACAGTATACATATATACACACATATACAGTATACATATATATACACACACATATACAGTAAACATATATATATATACCCATATACAGTATACATATATACACATATACAGTATACATATACACACACATATACAGTATACATATACACACATATACAGTATACATATATATACACACATATACAGTATACATATATACACATATACAGTATACATATATACACATATACAGTATATATACACACACATATACAGTATACATATATATACACACATATACAGTGTACATATATATAAACACATATACAGTATATATACACACACATATACAGTATACATATATATACACACATATACAGTATACATATATATATACACACCCATATACAGTATACATATACATACACACATACAGTATACATATATATACACACATATACAGTATACATATACACACATATACAGTATACATATACATACACACATACAGTATACATATATATACACACATAAACAGTATACATATACACACATATACAGTATACATATATATACACATATACAGTATACATATACACACCCATATACATATATATATATACACACATATACAGTATACATATATATACACACACATACAGTATACATATATACACACATATACTGTATACATATATACACACACATATACAGTATACATATATACACATATACAGTATACATATATACACATATACAGTATATATATACACACACACATATACAGTATACATATATATACACACACATACAGTATACATATATACACACATATACAGTATACATATATATACACACACATATACAGTAAACATATATATATACACACACATATACAGTATACATATATACACATATACAGTATACATATATACACATATACAGTATATATATACACACACACATATACAGTATACATATATATACACACATACAGTATACATATACACACATATACAGTATACATATATACACATATACAGTATACATATATATACATATACAGTATACATATACTGTATACTGTATACACATTAAAATAAACAAATCACCAGGACCTGATGGTATACACCCACGGGTACTAAGGGAACTAAGTAATGTGATAGACAGACCGTTATATCTTATATTTAAGGACTCTGTTGAGACTGGGTCTGTGCCACTTGATTGGCGACAGGCGAATGTAGCGCCAATATTCAAAAAGGGAGCGAAAAGTGACGCCGGAAACTATCGGCCGGTGAGTCTGACGTCCGTTGTGGGCAAAATTTTTGAAAGCTTCATTAAAGAGGCAATTACGGAGCATCTTGATGCTAATAATCTTTTAATCCCGAACCAACATGGATTCATGAGGAATCGCTCCTGCCAAACAAACCTGATTGACTTCTACGAGGAGGTTAGCTCTCGAGTAGATCAGGGGGAACCAGTGGATGTCGTGTATCTCGACTTCTCAAAAGCGTTCGATAGCGTGCCACATAATAGGTTGGTATACAAAATGAGAATGATGGGGCTGGGGGAAAATGTCTGCAAGTGGGTAGCTAACTGGCTAAAGGATAGAAGGCAGAGGGTGGTTATAAATGGAATATACTCAGATTGGGTAAGCGTCACTAGTGGGGTACCACAGGGGTCTGTACTAGGCCCAATGTTATTTAATATCTTTATTAACGACATAGTCAACGGGATAAATAGTAAAATATCAATATTTGCAGATGACACAAAGTTATGTAAAACAATTAATACAAAAGAGGACAGTGCAGACCTACAGAGGGATTTGGATAAGCTGGGTAGGTGGAGCATTAAATGGCAAATGAGGTTTAACGAGGAGAAATGTAAGGTCATACATATGGGAAGGAAAAATGGAAGTCACCAGTATTCACTGAATGGGAAATCATTGGGGAATTCAGAGATGGAGAAGGACTTGGGCATCTTGATTGATAGCAAACTAAATTGGAGTGCCCAAAGTCAGGCCGCTGCTGTAAGGGCAAACAGGGTAATGGGATGTATCAGAAGAGGTATAGCTGCAAAGGATGAGAACATTGTTCTTCCACTGTACAAAGCACTGGTCAGACCACACTTGGAATACTGTGCTCAGTTATGGGCCCCAATATATAGAAAGGATATAAATGAGCTTGAAAAGGTACAAAGGAGGGCAACAAAATTAATAAAGGGAATGGAGGGACTGCAATACCCAGAGAGGTTGGCAAAACTAGGACTATTCAGCCTGGAAAAGAGAAGGTTGAGGGGGGACATAATAAATGTGTACAAATATGTTAGGGGACAGTATAGAGATCTTGCCCGGGATTTGTTCAAAAGGAGGGATATTACGGTAACAAGAGGGCACTCACTAAGACTGGAAGAGAAAAGGTTTCAGCACCAGCATAGGAAGGGGTTCTTTACGGTAAGAGCAGTGAGAATATGGAATTCACTGAGTGAGGAGACGGTAATGTCGGATTCACTACACCAGTTCAAGCGGGGACTGGATGCATTTCTAGATACCAGGCAGATTTCAGCGTATACTTAAAAATAAAATAAAATAGTAGGTTGATACAGGGATTTATTCTGACTGCTGGTTTCAGAGTCGGGAGGGAATTTTTCCTCAGGTGAAGATTGGCCAAATCATTTGGGGTTTTTGCCCTCCTCTGGATCAACTGTAGCAATTACAGAACTAACAGGTCGAACTTGATGGACGCAAGTCTTTATTCGGCTTTACTAACTATGACTATGACTATGACCCATAAACAGTATACATATATATACACACACATATACAGTATACATATATATATACACACACATATACAGTATACATATATACACACACATATACAGTATACATATATATACACACACATATACAGTATACATATATATATACACACACATATACAGTATACATATATATACACACACACACATATACAGTATACATATATATACACACACATATACAGTATACATATATATACACACACACACATATACAGTATACATATATATACACACACATATACAGTATACATATATATACACACACACATATACAGTATACATATATATATACACACACATATACAGTATACATATATATACACACATACAGTATACATATATATACACACATATACAGTATACATATACACACACATATACAGTATACATATATACACATATACAGTATACATATATATATACACACATATACAGTATACATATATATATACACACACATATACAGTATACATATATATATACACACATATACAGTATACATATATATACACACACACACATAAACAGTATACATATATATATACACACATACAGTATACATATATATACACACATATACAGTATACATATACACACACATATACAGTATACATATATACACATATACAGTATACATATATATATACACACATATACAGTATACATATATATATACACACATATACAGTATATATATATACACACATATACAGTATATATATATACACACACACACACATATACAGTATACATATATATATACACACATACAGTATACATATATACACACATACAGTATACAAATATACACATATACAGTATACATATATATATACACATGTACAGTATACATATATACACCCATAAACAGTATACATATATACACACATATACAGTATACATATATACACACATATACAGTATACATATATATACACACATATACAGTATACATATATATACACACCCATATACAGTATACATATACACACACATATACAGTATACATATACACACACATATACAGTATACATATATATACACATATACAGTATACATATACACACCCATATACAGTATACATATATATACACATATACAGTATACATATATATATACCCATATAAAGTGTACATATATACACCCATATACAGTATACATATATACACACATATACAGTATACATATACACACCCATATACAGTATACATATATATACACATATACAGTATACATATATACACATACAGTATACATATATATACCCATATACAGTGTACATATATACACCCATATACAGTATACATATATATACACCCATATACAGTATACATATACACACATATACAGTATACATATATATACACATATACAGTATACATATATACACATACAGTATACATATATATACCCATATACAGTGTACATATATACACCCATATACAGTATACATATACACCCATATACAGTATACATATATATACACATATACAGTATACATATATACACACACACATATACAGTATACACATATACACACATATACAGTATACATATATACACATACAGTATACATATATATACCCATATACAGTGTACATATATACACCCATATACAGTATACATATATACACATATACAGTATACATATATACACATACATATACAGTATACACATATACACACATATACAGTATACATATACACACCCATATACAGTATACATATATATACACATATACAGTATACATATATACACATACAGTATACATATACACACCCATATACAGTATACATATATACACCCATATACAGTATACATATATATACCCATATACAGTGTACATATATATACCCATATACAGTGTACATATATACACCCATATACAGTATACATATATATACACATATACAGTATACATATATACACATACAGTATACATATATATACCCATATACAGTGTACATATATACACCCATATACAGTATACATATACACCCATATACAGTATACATATATATACACATATACAGTATACATATACACACATATACAGTATACATATATATACCCATATACAGTGTACATATATACACCCATATACAGTATACATATACACCCATATACAGTACACATATATATACACATATACAGTATACATATATACACATACAGTATACATATATATACCCATATACAGTGTACACATATACACCCATATACAGTATACATATATACACACATATACAGTATACATATATATACACCCATATACAGTATACATATATACACACACATATACAGTATACATATACACACATATACAGTATATATATACACATACAGTATACATATATATATATACACCCATATACAGTGTACATATATACACACATATACAGTATACATATATATATATACACACACATATACAGTATACATATATATACACACATATACAGTATACATATATACACCTATATACAGTGTACACATATACACACACATATACAGTATACATATATATACACACATACAGTAAACATATATATACACACCCATATACAGTATACATATATACACATACAGTATACATATACACACACATACAGTATACATATATACACATATACAGTATACATATACACACACATATACAGTATACATATATACACCCATATACAGTATACATATATACACACACATATACAGTATACACATATACACACATATACAGTATACATATATACACACATATACAGTATACATATATACACACACATATACAGTATACATATATACACACATATACAGTATACATATATACACATATATACAGTATACATATATACACACATATACAGTATACATATATACACACACACACATATACAGTATACATATATATATACACACATACAGTATACATATATATACACACATATACAGTATACATATATACACACATATACAGTATACATATATACACACACATATACAGTATACATATATACACACATATACAGTATACATATATACACATATATACAGTATACATATATACACACATATACAGTATACATATATACACACACACACATATACAGTATACATATATATACACACATATACAGTATACATATATACACACACATATACAGTATACATATATACCCATATACAGTGTACATATATACACACATATACAGTATACATATATACACACATATACAGTATACACATATACACATATACAGTATACATATATATACACACACATATACAGTATACATATATACACCCATATACAGTATACATATATACACATATACAGTATACATATACACACACATATACAGTATACATATATACCCATATACAGTGTACATATATACACACATATACAGTATACATATATACACATATACAGTATACATATACACACACATATACAGTATACATATATACCCATATACAGTATACATATATACACACATATACAGTATACATATATACACACATATACAGTATACATATATACACATATACAGTATACATATATATACACACACATATACAGTATACACATATACACATATACAGTATACATATATACACACATACAGTATACATATATACACACATATACAGTATACATATATACACACATACAGTATACATATATACACACACATATACAGTATACATATATACACCCATATACAGTATACATATATACACACACATATACAGTATACATATATACACATATACAGTATACATATATACACACATACAGTATACATATATACACACACACATACAGTATACATATATACACACATATACAGTATACACATATACATATATACACACATACAGTATACATATATACACACACACATACAGTATATATATATACACACATATACAGTATACATATATACACCTATATACAGTGTACACATATACACACATATACAGTATACATATATATACACACATACAGTAAACATATATATACACACCCATATACAGTATACATATATACACATACAGTATACATATACACACATATACAGTATACATATACACACACATACAGTATACATATATACACATATACAGTATACATATACACACACATATACAGTATACATATATACACCCATATACAGTATACATATATACACACACATATACAGTATACACATATACACACATATACAGTATACATATATACACACATATACAGTATACATATATACACACATATACAGTATACATATATACACACACATATACAGTATACATATATACACATATATACAGTATACATATATACACACATATACAGTATACATATATACACACACACACATATACAGTATACATATATATATACACACATACAGTATACATATATACACACACATATACAGTATACATATATACCCATATACAGTGTACATATATACACACATATACAGTATACATATATACACACATATACAGTATACACATATACACATATACAGTATACATATATATACACACACATATACAGTATACATATATACACCCATATACAGTATACATATATACACATATACAGTATACATATACACACACATATACAGTATACATATATACCCATATACAGTGTACATATATACACACACATATACAGTATACATATATACACATATACAGTATACATATACACACACATATACAGTATACATATATACCCATATACAGTGTACATATATACACACATATACAGTATACATATATACACACACCCATATACAGTATACATATATATACACACACATATACAGTATACACATATACACATATACAGTATACATATATACACACATACAGTATACATATATACACACATATACAGTATACATATATACACACATACAGTATACATATATACACACACATATACAGTATACATATATACACCCATATACAGTATACATATATACACACACATATACAGTATACATATATACACATATACAGTATACATATATACACACATACAGTATACATATATACACACACACATACAGTATACATATATACACACATATACAGTATACACATATACATATATACACACATACAGTATACATATATACACACACACATACAGTATATATATATACACACATATACAGTATACATATATACACATATACAGTATACATATATATACACACATACAGTATACATATATACACCCATAAACAGTATACATATATATACACACATACAGTATAAATATACACACACATATACAGTGTACATATACACACACATATACAGTATACATATATACACACATATACAGTATACATATATATATACACACATACAGTATACATATATACACACCCATATACAGTATACATATATACACACATACAGTATACATATATACACACATACAGTATACATATATACACACATATACAGTATACATATACACACATATACAGTATACATATACACACATATACAGTATACATATATACACACATACAGTATACATATATACACACATATACAGTATACATATATACACACATATACAGTATACATATATACACATATACAGTATACATATATACACATATACACATATACAGTAAACATATATACACCCATAAACAGTATACATATATATACACACATATACAGTATAAATATACACACACATATACAGTGTACATATACACACACATATACAGTATACATATATACACACATATACAGTATACATATATATACACACACATATACAGTATACATATATATATACACATATACAGTATACATATATATACACACCCATATACAGTATACATATATATACACACACATACAGTATACATATATATACACATATATACAGTATACATATATACACACATACAGTATACATATATATACACACACATATACAGTATACATATACACACACATATACAGTATACATATATACACACACATATACAGTATACATATATATACACAAATACAGTATACATATATATACACACACATATACAGTATACATATATATATACACACATACAGTATACATATATATATATATATATATACACACCCATATACAGTATACATATATATACACATATATACAGTATACATATATACACACATACAGTATACATACATATACACACCCATATACAGTATACATATATATACACACATACAGTATACATATATATACACATACAGTATACATCTATACACCCATATACAGTATACATATACACACATATACAGTATACATATATATACACACACATACAGTATACATATATACACACATATACAGTATACATATATACACACATATACAGTATACATATATATATACACACATATACAGTATACATATATATATATACATACATATACAGTATACATATATATACACACATATACAGTATACATATACACACACATATACAGTATACATATATATACACACATATACAGTATACATACATATACACACATATACAGTATACATATACACACATATACAGTATACATATATCATGTCATGCAGTGCTTGTCTCATCGCTGTAATTTCCTGCTGTTGCCACCTGGTGGACAGAATTGGTCAGTACACGCTGAGAATGCTCACATGGTGGGGGAGGGGCAGCTTATATATGTATATACACAGTCACAATGCAGTTAGGGTTATGTTCACACAGTGTTTTTTTAAATGTTTTTTTCCACATTATAAAACTCAGAGTTGTCAGGAAAAGCATTGCATGTATTTTTGATGTATGCCTCACACTAAATACATTTTTGAAGATTTTTTTTTAATCTTCCATCCTATACTCGGGCACTGGCTGTATATTGTTGAGGCCCCGGGACTTGCTTAGATCCGCTGGGTGGCATTGCCAGCTACATTGCAGTAAATGGGTGACCTGAAATCCCACATTCATCCTGTGACCAGTTAGGGACTGTTTTTTCTTAAAGAAGGGGCTCGAGTTATTAATCCCAGACAATCCATTAATGGAGTTTCCAGTAGTATAATAATGATGATTTATCCTGGGGGTGGGTTATCAATATCAGATTGGTGGGCTCCGACACGCGGCACTGGCTCTACCCATCAGTTGTTTGCAACGCTCAGATGTAAATAGTTTGAAGATCTGAACATCACTGCTCCATTCACTGTACTGTGGGTCCTGCAAGTCAGCTAATATTCATGTAATAGGAGCTGATCTGCAGCACCAGGGAGCGGCCACTACACAGTGACCAGAGCTGTGATGTTCAGCTCCACAACAATGTTTACATCTGACCTCTGCCAGAGTTTCAAACAACTGAGTAGTTGAGGTGCCACGTGCCGGACCCCCACAAATCTGATATTAATGAGCTAACCAGGGGATAGGCCATCAATAAGTTTGTCCTGGAAATTCCCTTTAAGGCCCACCTGCACATACTATGTATATAATATATATATGGCAAAGAGTGGGAAGGGGTTAATCACAGGCTCATAAAACGGACAAACAACACAAATATTGGTTCTATCTTTACACATTTGGGGTAGCCCTTAAGAGGGCCGTTGGGTCAAAGAGAGAGAGAGAAAGAAGAGAGAGGGGAGGGAGAGATACCGGGAGATACCAAGAGAGAGAAAAAAAGAGAGACCCAACCAGTGCAAGGCTAAGCCGGGCAGGTGGTAGCGGCTATTTATACCCACTGCTGATCTCTGATTGGTGGAAAATCTGGGTGTGGCTGCTCTGTGATTGCTCAGCATTATGACCTCACAGTGGCGATGACTCATACCTCCTGGGTGGTTCTTCTGGGCGGTTCTGTTTTCTGACTGGTGGAAATTCTAATCAGCATTATGACCTCACAGTGGCCGTGACTCATGTTTCATGGACTGTTCTATCTGGGTGACCTGAAACATGCTGATCTCTGATTGGTGGAAATTCAAGTCATCTTCATGACATCACAATCAGCATGTTATTACTGCTGAGATGTTCAGTTTTTTCCTAAATTTCCTATGTTTTGTCCTAATTTATTAGCACATATATACCACTCATTCCTACAATCAAAGGATCAGGAAACCACTCTGAAATCAATATCCTACAATTTACCCCAACAGCAAAATAACAACTATACACAAAATACCAAAAGATATATCAGATTATTAATGACTAGTGTTGAGCATTCCGATACTGAAATATCGGGTATCGGCCGATATTCGCGGTATCGGAATTCTGATACTTAATTCCGATACTTTTAGAATATCGAATACCGGAATCGGAAGTTCCCATAATGCCTGCGCTCTGCAGTGTCTCTGAAGGATGACAAGCTGGATGGCAGCGCTCAGCTGCGATCCAGCCTGTCATCAGAATGCCATCCTAGCGTGAGAGAATTCTCCTGATTGTTTAAAAGCCGGCGGGCGGTAAAAAGCCGCCGACTTTTAAACAATCACACAGCCCCACACTCGCTTCCCCGCAGCCTCCCACCCCGATCCTCCGCTCCCCTCGCCACCTCCCATCCCGATCGTAAGTTAGGACCGGGCGGGGAGCGCAGCACCAAGGAGCGGGGAGCGAAGGACCCGGGCGGGGAAGCCGGCAGTGAAAAGACTTCACCGCCGGCTTTCCCGTTCTGTGCTGCGCTTTCCCGCCAGTTATTTCAAATGAACAGCTGAGGTATCAGGTGATGCTGATCAGCTGTTCATTTGAAGTAGCCGCTGCCCTCAGAGGGTTCATGTCAGTTCATGCTTGACTGCATTGCATGAACTCACATGAACTTTCCCACGGTCGCACAGGTCAGCCTCACCTCCCAGACCGGTCATGATTGGTGTGTGTGGGTGTCTGTGCGATGTGTGCGGGTGTGCGTGATGTGTGTGCGGTGTGTGTGCGGTGTGTGCGGGGTGTCTGTGCAGGTGTGTGCGCGGTGTCTGTGCGATGTCTGCGGGTGTGCGGGGTGTCTGTGCGATGTGTGCGTGGTGTGTGTGCGATGTCTCCGGGTGTGTGCGGGGTGTCTGTGCGATATGTGCGGGTGTGCGCGGTGTCTGTGCGATGTCTGTGGGTGTGTGCGTGCAGGCAAACATAGGCCGATGTGACACTACTACTCCCATCGGCCTATGTCTGTCCCCGTCCACTTGTGCCAGCAGGATCAGCTTGATGGGAGCAGTAGTTCCCATCAGCCTGATCCTGCTATTTAAACTACCCCATATGTTATTTTGGCCCTATACATGTTTTATCTTTTTTTTGTTTTTAGTCCCCAATAAATTTTAAATACATTTCATTGGTGGCCAGTGGTTGCCTAAAATAAATTAGTTTATACATTACCTGTCCCCGCCAATCGCCACCTAAAATAAAGTAAAAAATAAAAACCTACACCTATACTCACCTAGACACCTAATTCCCCGAAGCCATCGATCTCCTGTAATAAAATTTAAAATAATAAGCCACAACCTTATCCTTACCCCTCCGTAGTAGTCCACGAGTGTCCCACGAAGATCTCCAGTTTATAGCAGCCACATAGAATGTGACCGCTCTGAACCGCCGCCGCCGCTAGAATGACGGGGCCGTAAAGCAGCCCCGTCATTGCATAAGCGGGTTCGCCGAAGTTCAGGCAGCGCTGCTCCGGTTAGCTGCTTTATGGCCCCGCTGTACCGTGAGAAATTCCCACGATACAGCAGTGCCGTAAAGGAGGTCACCGGAGCTGCGCTGACTGAATGCACTCCGGTGACCTCAGTCAGTGGCTCCCGCTGCCGGGAGCGGACGTGTTCCCGGCAGCGTGAGCTTACCATCTCCAGATGTGACAGCTGTGCATGGGAGATCAGCGCAGGAACGTGGACAGGTAACTATTTTTTTTTTTAGTAAACTAAGAATTAAATAAAATGGTGTGTTTTATTTCAAATAAATTATTTTTTTTCTGGGTGTAGTGTGTGTTTTTTATTTTTAACACTTTGTAGGTTAGTAATGGGGGTGTCTTATAGACGCCCATCATTACTAACCTGGGCTTCGTGGCAGCTGGCGCTGACATGAACCCCACCACTATTACCCCCTGCCACCGCACCAGGGCAGCGTGGAAGAGCGAGGCTAAGTGCCAGAGTTGGCGCATCCTATGGATGCGCCATTTCTGGGGCGGCTGACGGCTGGTGTTTCTAGCCTGGGAGGGGGCCAATATTCATGGCACCCTTCCTGGGCTATTAATATCAGCCCCCAGCTGTCTGCCTAGCCTTTGCTAGCTATTAAAATAGGGGGGACCCCACATCATTTTTTGGGGGGGTCTCCCATTTTAATACCTAGTAAAGGCTAGGTATTCAGCTGGGGGCTGATATTAGTAGCCTGGGAAGCTCCGTGGGTATTACCCCCTTCCCAAGCTTCAAACATCTGCCCCAGCCGTCTGCTTAACCTCCGCTAGAGACTAAAATTATGGGGGATCCCACGCCAATTTTATTTTTAATAAATCCTTTATTTTAACACTAAATGACACTTGAGGGGTTAATAAAGATGCAGTCCCTAAATTAATATTTATTTTTTAATTAATTTTTCCCAAAAATTCTGACGTGGGCTTTGCCATATTTTTGTATGCCAGCCAGGTACAGCATCCAGGGACGGGCTGCCCCCAACTCCCAGCTGCCTATTTGTACCTGGCCGAACACAACAATATAGGGAAGCCCTTTTTTTTAAATTATTTCATGAAATAATTAAAAAAAAATTGACGTGGGGCTTCGCACTATATTTGTGTCCAGCCAGGTACAGCAGGCAGGAACGGGCTGCCCCCAACCACCAGCTGCCTATTTGTACCTGGCTGGACACAACAATATAGGGAAGCCCTTTTTTTTTAATTATTTCATGAAATAATTTTAAAAAAATTGACGTGGGGCTTCGCCCTGTTTTTGTATCCAGCCAGGTACAACTAGGCAGCTGGGGGCTGGAATCCACAGCGCTGGGAGGCCCAAGCTTTCTGGGCCACCCCCGCTGCAAATTGCAGTCCGCAGCCACCCCGCAAAATGGCGCGTTCATAGAAGTGCCATCTTCTGGCGCTGTACCCAACTCATCCAGGGCCCTGGTGCGGTGGCTCACTGGGTAATAAAGGGGTTAGGGCCAGCTTGGCATTATCAGCTGGCCCTAAGCCCGAAATTCATGGGGTCACGCCAATATTAGACATGACCACCATGAATTTCTAGTAAAGTATTTAAAAAAAACACAACACCCAGAAAAAAGTCCTTTAATTGAAATAAACACACAATTCTTTATTGTTCTAAATTAAACCATACTTACCATCACGCCCATTCCAGCTGAAGCCAACGATCTCCTGCAATAAAAGAAAAATAAAGCAGCCTCATCCTTACCTTTCCATGGTTCCCACGACAGCTTCAGCTCTGCTACATCGAGATGACAGGCTGGACCGCAGCAGAACGCTGCCATCCAGCCTGTCATCCCGCGGACACTGAGAAGTGCAGGCTTGCTTGCGCTCCTCAGTGTCTCGCTGTGACGGCATAAAGATGAGCCGAGGTCATGTCCAATGAACTCGGCTCACCTCATGCACATCACTGACAGCGTGGGAGAATTCTAAGTGCTGAGTGCAGGAGAATTTTCCCACGCTGTCAGTGACGTGCATGAGGTGAGCCGAGTTCATTGGACATGACCTCGGCTCATCTTTATGCCGTCACAGCGAGACACTGAGGAGCGCAAGCAAGCCTGCACTTCTCAGTGTCCGCGGGATGACAGGCTGGATGGCAGCGTTCTGCTGCGGTCCAGCCTGTCATCTCGATGTAGCAGAGCTGAAGCTGTCGTGGGAACCATGGAAAGGTAAGGATGATGTTGCTTTATTATTTTTCTTTTATTGCAGGAGATCGTTGGCTTCAGCTGGAATGGGCGTGATGGTAAGTAGAGTTTAATTTAGAACAATAAAGAATTGTGTGTTTATTTCAATTAAAGGACTTTATTCTGGGTGTTTGTGTTTTGTTTTTTTAACTTTGACTATGGGGTTAGTAATGGGGGTGTCTTATAGACGCCTCTCCATTACTAACCTGGGTTTGATGTCAGCTGGCATTATAAGCTGACATCAACCCCAACCCTATTACCCCACTGCTACCGCTACAGGGCAGTGGGAAGAGCGAGGCTAAATGCCAGAATTGGCGCATCCTATGGATGCGCCATTTCTGGGGTGACTGACGGCTGGTGTTTCTAGCCTGGGAGGGGGCCAATATTCATGGCACCCTTCCTGGGCTATTAATATCAGCCCCCAGCTGTCTGCCTAGCCTTTGCTAGCTATTAAATTAGGGGGGACCCCACGTCATTTTTTTGGGGGGCCCCCCATTTTAATAGCTAGTAAAGGCTAGGTATTCAGCTGGGGGCTGATATTAGTAGCCTGGGAAGCTCCGTGGGTATTACCCCCTTCCCAGGCTTTAAACATCTGCCCCAGCCGTCTGCTTAACCTCCGCTAGAGCCTAAAATTACGGGGAACCCCACGCCAATTTTTTTTTAAATAAATCCTTTATTTTAACACTAAATGACAAGTACAGTAATCAACACTGTCACTGTACTTCATATATATGTGACTGACATGTTTCTATTTATCTAATCTATGTGTGATTCTCTATTCCTTCTATTCTAAATTGTCGGGTACCGCTGCTGAATTGCCGGCCGGCTTTTTTAAAGAGACAGTGCATGAAAACACTATTATTTTTTTTAATAAATCCTTTACACTAAATGACAAGTACAGTAAGCAACACTGTCACAGTACTTCATATATATTTCACTGACATGTTTCTATCTATCTAATCTATGTGTGAAGCTCTATTCTTTCTGTTGTAAATTGTCGGGTACCGGTGTATGCGCTGATGAATTGCCGGCTTTTCGCGTTATACATTCAACATTATTCTTAGTTGTTTTACTTCATGTAGAATTAACCTGCAAGGAAAGAAAGGGTTTATTTTCATTCCGATATTTGTGTCCCATTGACTTGCATTGGTTTCCGGTATCGGAATCAGCGATATCCGATACTTTTTGGGTATCGGTCCGATCCAATCCGATACGATATTTCTTGATATCGGAAGGTATCGCTCAACACTATTAATGAGCAAATAAAAGACACAATCACATAAAAATAATTTTTAGAAAGGTGTAGAAAAAATGCTGTAAAGTAAGAACGCTTCAAAAATAGAAATGTTAAAGATTTATTTAATCAATTAACAAAATACAAAGTGATACAAAGTGAATGAACAAACGAAAAATCTAGATCCAATTAATATTTGGTGTGACCAACTTTTCACTTTAAAACAGCATCAATTATTCCAGGTACACCTGCGCAAGGTCAGGGATTTTGTAATAATACAGTCAGGTGTCCGGTCATACACCATGGCAAGACTGAGCGCGAATACACAAGGAAGTTATACTACATCAGCAAGGTCTCTAAGGCACAAATTTCAAAGCAGATTGAGGGTTCAAGATGTGTCATTCAAGCACTTATGAAGAAGCAAGAAAATGTGCAACGTTGGGGTCAGTAGATGCAGTGGTCGGCCAAGGAAACTTAGTGCAGCAGATGTATGACACATTATGGTTACTTTCCTTCAAAAGCGGAAGATGTCCAGCAGTGCCATCAGCTCAGAACTGGCAGCAACCAGTGGGACTCAGCTTCACTCATCTACTGTTCAGAGAAGACTGGCCAGAAGTGGTCTTCATAGCAGAATTGTGGCGAAAAAGCCATATCTTCCACATCAAAACAAGGCCAAGTGACTCAACTATGCATTAAAACAGAGGAACCAGGGTGTAGAAAATTGGCAGGATGTGCTCTGGACGGTTGAGTCAAAATATGAAAAATGTTGTTAATACAGAAGAGATTTTGTTCACTGAAGGGCTGGAGAGCAGTACAATAATGAGTGTCTGTGGGCAATAGTGATGCATAAGCACGGTGGAGGGTCCTGTAAGTTTGGGGCTGCATTTCAGCAAATGGAAGTGGGAATTGGGTTAGAATTATTGGTTCCCTCAATGCTGAGATATAGAGGCAGATACTTATCCATCATGCAATATCATCATGGAGGTGTCTGATTGGATCCAAATGTTTTCTTCAGCAGAACAACAACCCCAAATGTACAGCCAATGTCATTAAGAATTATCTTCAATGTAAAGAACAAGGAGTCCTGGAAATGATATGGTCCCACCCAGTGGAGTAACTAGAGTCTGATAGGCCCCCACCTGCATGTTGGTCAGATGTATTTGCCCTTGTAGCGTTCTGGATCCTATAAAGATACAGTATATGTGTTCTCTCCCTATGTAGCAATGTCTCCCATCCTGGCTCTTTCTTGTAATAATCTCCCACATGCTGGGCCTTATGCTATAACATTTTCCCCCACCTGTGCCCCTGTCTGGTAATGTCCCCATTCTGGCATCATTTCCTTCATTCTGGTTTAATGTCCCCATCCTGGAATAGTGTCCCCATTCTGATATAATGTCCCCCTTTTGGTATAATATCTCTAATCTGGTATAATATACCCCCATGATGGTGTAATGCTCCCAATTCTGCTATAATGTCACCAAAGCTGATATAATGCCCCACATCCTGGTATAGTATCTCCAGTTCTGGCATAATGTCCCCCATGCTGCTATAATATCCCTTATACTGGTATAATATCATCATTGTGATATAATGTCCCCCATCCTGGTATAACATCATCATTGTGATATAATGTTCCCATTCTGATATAGTGTCACCCATCCGGGTATGGTGTACCCCATTCTGGTATAGTGTCCCTTATTCTAGTATAATGTCCCCAATTCTGGTATAATTTCCCCATTCTGATATAATGTCCCAATTCTGATTTAATGTCCCCCTTCCTGGTATATTGTCCCCATTCTGATATATTGTCCCCATTCTGATATAGTGTCCTTCATCTTGGTAAAATGTCCCCATACTAGTATAGTGTCCCCATTCTGGTATAATGTCCCCATCCTGGTATAATGCCCCCCATCCTGGTTTAATGACCATTATACTGTTTAATGTCCCTCGCCCTGGTTTAATGTCCCCCATCCTGGTACAATGTACTCCATTCTGTTACAGTGTCTCACATTCTGGCATAATGACCTAATTCTGATATAATGTCCCCATTCTGGTATAATGTATCCATTCTGGCATAATGTCCCCCATCCTGGTATGGTATCTACTGAGCTGCCATCCTGGGGATGGGTTATCAATATCAGATCGGTGGGCTCCGACACGCGGCACTGGCTCTACCCATCACTTGTTTGCGACGCTCAGATGTAAATAGTTTGAAGATCTGAACATCACTGCTCCATTCACTGTACTGTGGGTCCTGCAAGTCAGCTAATATTCATGTAATAGGAGCTGATCTGCAGCACCAGGTAGCAGACACTACACAGTGACCAGAGCTGTGATGTTCAGCTCCTCAACAATGTTTACATCTGACCTCTGCCAGAGTTTCAAACAACTGAGTAGTGGAGGTGCCACGTGCCGGACCCCCACAAATCTGATATTAATGAGCTAACCAGGGGATAGGCCATCAATATGTTTGTCCTTTAAATTCCCTTTAAGGCCCACCTGCTCATACTATGCATATAATATATATATGGCAAAGAGTGGGAAGGGGTTAATCACAGGCTCATAAAACGGACAAACAACACAAATATTGGTTCTATCTTTTACGCATTTGGGGTAGCCCTTTAGAGGGCCGTTGGGTCAAAGAGTGAGAGAGAAGAGAGAGGGGAGGGAGAGATACCGGGAGATACCAAGAGAGAGAAAAAAAGAGAGACCCAACCAGTGCAAGGCTAAGCCGGGCAGGCGGCAGCGGCTATTTATACCCACTGCTGATCTCTGATTGGTGGAAAATCTGGGTGTGGCTGCTCTCTGATTGGTGGAAAATCTGAGTGTGGCTGCTCTGTGATTGGTCAGCATTATGACCTCACAGTGGCGATGACTCATACCTCCTGGGTGGTTCTTCTGGGTGGTTCTGTTTTCTGGCTGGTGGAAATTCTAATCAGCATTATGACCTCACAGTGGCCGTGACTCATGTTTCATGGACTGTTCTATCTGGGTGACCTGAAACATGCTGATCTCTGATTGGTGGAAATTCAAGTCATCTTCATGACATCACAATCAGCATGTTATTACTGCTGAGATGTTCAGTTTTTTCCTAAATTTCCTATGTTTTGTCCTAATTTATTAGCACATATATACCACTCATTCCTACAATCAAAGGATCAGGAAACCACTCTGAAATTAATATCCTACAATTTACCCCAACAGCAAAAAAACAACTATACACAAAATACCAAAAGATATATCAGATTATTAATGAGCAAATAAAAGACACAATCACGTAAAAATAATTTCTAGAAAGGTGTAAAAAAATGGTGTAAAGTAAGAACGCTTCAAAAATAGAAATGTTAATGATTTATTTAATCAATTAACAAAATACAAGTGAATGAACAAACAAAAAATCTAGATCCAATCAATATTTGGTGTGACCAACTTTTCACTTTAAAACATCATCAATTCTTCTAGGTACACCTGCGCAAAGTCAGGGATTTTGTAATAATACAGTCAGGTGTCTGGTCATACACCATGGCAAGACTGAGCAAGAATACACAAGGAAGTTATACTACATCAGCAAGGTCTCTAAGGCACAAATGTCAATGCAGATTGAGGGTTCAAGATGTGTCATTCAAGCACTTATGAAGAAGCACAAGAAAATGTGCAACGTTGAGGTCAGTAGATGCAGTGATCGGCCAAGGAAACTTAGTGCAGCAGATGTATGACACATTACGGTTACTTTCCTTCAAAAGCGGAAGATGTCCAGCAGTGCCATGAGCTCAGAACTGGCAGCAACCAGTGGGACTCAGCTTCACTCATCTACTGTTCAGAGAAGACTGGCCAGAAGTTCTCTTCATAGCAGAATTGTGGTGAAAAAGCCATATCTTACACATCAAAACAAGGCCAAGTGACTCAACTATGCATTAAAACAGAGGAACCAGGGTGTAGAAAATTGGCAGGATGTGCTCTGGACGGTTGAGTCCAAATATGAAAAATTTTGTTATTACAGAAGAGATTTTGTTCACTAAAGGGCTGGAGAGCAGTACAATAATGAGTGTCTGTGGGCAATAGTGATGCATAAGCACGGTGGAGGGTCCTGTAAGTTTGGGGCTGCATTGCAGCAAATGGAAGTGGGAATTGGGTTAGAATTATTGGTTCCCTCAATGCTGAGATATAGAGGCAGATACTTATCCATCATGCAATATCATCAGGGAGGTGTCTGATTGGATCCAAATGTTTTCTTCAGCAGAACAACAACCCCAAACATACAGCCAATGTCATTAAGAATTATCTTCAATGTAAAGAACAAGGAGTCCTGGAAATGATCTGGTCCCACCCAGTGGAGTAACGAGAGTCTGATAGACCCCCACCTGCATGTTGGTCAGATGTATGGGCCCTTGTAGCGTTCTGGATCCTAAAAAGATACAGTATATGTGTTCTCTCCCTATGTAGGAATGTCCCCCATCCTGGCTCCTTCTTGTAATAATCTCCCACATACAGGGCCTTATGCTATAACATTTTCCCCCACCTGTGCCCCTGTCTGGTAATGTCCCAATTCTGGCATAATTTCCTTCATTCTGGTTTAATGTCCCCATCCTGGTATAGTGTCCCCATTCTGATATAATGTCCCCATTATGGTATAATGTCTCTAAACTGGTATAATATCCCCCATGCTGGTGTAATGCTCCCAATTCTGCTATAATGTCCCCAAAGCTGGTATAATGCCCCACATCCTGCTATAGTATCTCCAGTTCTGGCATAATGTCCCCCATGCTGCTATAATATCCACCATACCGGTATAATATCATCATTGTGATATAATTTCCACCATCCTGGTATAACATCATCATTGTGATATAATGTCCCAATTCTGATATAGTGTCACCCATCCGGGTATGGTGTACCCCATTCTGGTATAGTGTCCATTATTCTGGTATAATGTCCCAAATTCTGGTATAATTTCCCCATTCTGATATAATGTCCCCATTCTGATTTAATGCCCCCCTTCCTGGTATATTGTCCCCATTCTGATATATTGTCCCCATTCTGATATAGTGTCCTTCATCTTGGTAAAATGTCGCCATACTAGTATAGTGTCCCCATTCTGGTATAATGTCCCCATCCTGGTATAATGACCATCATACTGGTTTAATGACCATCATACTGGTTTAATGTCCCTCGCCCTGGTTTAATGTCCCCCATCCTGGTACAATGCACTCCATTCGGTTACAGTGTCTCACATTCTGGCATAATGACCTAATTCTGACATAATGTCCCCATTCTGGTATAATGTACCCATTGTTGCATAATATCCCCCATCCTGGTATGGTGGCTATCGATCTGCCATCCTGGGGATGGGTTATCAATATCAGATCGGTGGGCTCCGACACGCGGCACTGACTCTACCCATCAGTTGTTTGCAACGCTCAGATGTAAATAGTTTGAAGATCTGAACATCACTGCTCCATTCACTGAACTGTAGGTCCTGCAAGTCAGCTAATATTCATGTAATAGGAGCTGATCTGCAGCACCAGGTAGCAGCCACTACACAGTGACCAGAGCTGTGATGTTCAGCTCCTCAACAATGTTTACATCTGACCTCTGCCAGAGTTTCAAACAACTGAGTAGTGGAGGTGCCATGTGCCGGAACCCCACAAATCTGATATTAATGAGCTAACCAGGGGATAGGCCATCAATATGTTTGTCCTGGAAATTCCGTTTAAGGCCCACCTGCACATACTATGTATATAATATATATATATGGCAAAGAGTGGGAAGGGGTTAATCACAGGCTCATAAAACGGACAAACAACACAAATATTGGTTCTATCTTTTACGCATTTGGAGTAGCCCTTAAGAGGGCCGTTGGGTCAGAGAGAGAGAGAAGAGAGAGGGGAGGGAGAGAAACCGGGAGATACCAAGAGAGAGAAAAAAAGAGAGACCCAACCAGTGCAAGGCTAAGCCGGGCAGGCGGCAGCGGCTATTTATACCCACTGCTGATCTCTGATTGGTGGAAAATCTGGGCGTGGCTGCTCTCTGATTGGTGGAAAATTTGGGTGTGGCTGCTCTGTGATTGGTCAGCATTATGACCTCACAGTGGCGATGACTCATACCTCCTGGGTGGTTCTTCTGGGCGGTTCTGTTTTCTGACTGGTGGAAATTCTAATCAGCATTATGACCTCACAGTGGCCGTGACTCATGTTTCATGGACTGTTCTATCTGGGTGACCTGAAACATGCTGATCTCTGATTGGTGGAAATTCAAGTCATCTTCATGACATCACAATCAGCATGTTATTACTGCTGAGATGTTCAGTTTTTTCCTAAATTTCCTATGTTTTATCCTAATTTATTAGCACATATATACCACTCATTCCTACAATCAAAGGATCAGGAAACCACTCTGAAATCAATATCCTACAATTTACCCCAACAGCAAAAAAACAACTATACACAAAATACCAAAAGATATATCAGATTATTAATGAGCAAATAAAAGACACTATCACATAAAAATTATTTTTAGAAAGGTGTAGAAAAAATGATGTAAAGTAAGAACGCTTCAAAAATAGAAATGTTAATGATTTATTTAATCAATTAACAAAATACAAAGTGAATGAACAAACGAAAAATCTAGATCCAATCAATATTTGGTGTGACCAACTTTTCACTTTAAAACAGCGTCAATTATTCCAGGTACACCTGCGCAAAGTCAGGGATTTTGTAATAATACAGTCAGGTGTCTGGTCATACACCATGGCAAGACTGAGCAAGAATACACAAGGAAGTTATACTACATCAGCAAGGTCTCTAAGGCACAAATTTCAAAGCAGATTGAGGGTTCAAGATGTGTCATTCAAGCACTTATGAAGAAGCACAAGTAAATGTGCAACGTTGAGGTCAGTAGATGCAGTGGTCTTTTCTGCATCTACCTCTGAAAAAATATTGGGCTTCTAGCTGTGTGTGGGTCTTGTTCTATTAATCCATCTATACAGACCTCCATCAGGTTGCAAACTGAATATAATTTTTTTCTGCATCTAGCTCTGAAAAAATATTTGGCCTTCTAGCAGTGTGTCGGACTTTCTCTATTAGTCCATCTATACTGACCTCCATCAGGTTGCAAATTCAAAATAATTTTTATCTGCATCTACAGTACCTCTGAAAAAATATTTGGGCTTCTAGCTGTGTGTGGGACTTGTTGTATTAGTCCATCTATACTGACCTCCATCAGGTTGCAAACTGAATATATTTTTTTCTGCATCTACCTCTGAAAAAATATTGGGCTTCTAGCTGTGTGTGGGACTTGTTGTATTAGTCCATCTATACTGACCTCCATCAGGTTGCAAACTGAATATAATTTTTTTCTGCATCTAACCCAGCCAATAGTTTTGGCCTAATACCACAGTTTGGCCACTCAGCTCTGCTCGGTTGCCATCCATTGTGTTTTTGTGCAAACAACTCCAGAGTTGTGAATTAGTTAACCACCAAAATGAGTGGAAAAAGGCCTGCTGCTGGTGGAAAGGGGAATAGGCGTGTTTGGGAAGGGGAAAAAAGGTTGTGTCCGTGGGGTAGGTGTTAAAGCAACAGTAACATCTGCAGAAGAAAGACCATCTTCCAGCCAAACTAAAATGTCTACTTCTTTTAGCGGACAATGTGATAAGATCCCTTTCTTACGGCCACGCCAATCGCTACAAATTCCAGATGAGGCACAAAAACAGCAGGTGCTTCAACGGATATCAAGTGCTCCTTTAAGTGGGCTCTCCTCCACATCAACTTCAACATCACAAATACTCCAGTCCTCAAAGGTGTCACCCAAATCGCACTTGCTTCCTCACAGCTCCCAAATCTCCAGCTGCCCGTCTGAGTATGAGGTAGAACAGATGGTTGAGTCTGCAGAGCTGTTTACTCATACTATAGCCTGGGAATCAGAGGTCGACTCCAGCGCTTCTGTGAATCCAGACGAGGAAATGATCTGCACTGATGCCCAGAATCTTTATGAGTCGGATCCAGGACCAGACGCAGAAGGTTCTGACCATAATGTAGACCCTCATTCCCAAACTGTAACTCCTGTTGGTGGAGACAATGAGGAAGACGATGATAAGACTCAAATACCTGATTGGAGCGACAACTTTAGTTTTTTGTCAGGGCAGGAACAGGTTGGCTCTGAGGACGACGGGTGTGATAACGCACAGGGTGATGATGATGAGGTTGGAGATCCCACTTACTGTCAACCCACAGTCAGCCAAGAGATGAGGTCAGCAGAGGAGGTGGAGGAAGATGCTAGTGACGACGAGGTCAGGTTGCGCCTTCCTGGACAGAGACGTAGTACTGGAAGCACGTCAACAACTGCATCCTCAAACACAACTCTGCCTCTCACCACAAGTCGTGGTGGCTCTTCAGGTCGCATGGGTGCTAAGCCTTGCATAGCCTGGGCATTTTTTCAGATCGATAAAGATGACCCAACTCGTGTTATCTGTAACATTTGTCAGCAAAAGCTAAGTAGAGGCCAAAAAATACATAGTTTGAGTACTTCATGCATGAACCGGCACATGGACATGAAGCATAAGTTGCAGTGGGAAGCTCAGTGTGCTACAATGCGGCCTAGCCGGCCGGGCCAACCACCGTCTGCCATATCTTGTGCATCCGCGGCCTCTTCATCCTCTGTGACTGGGGGGACAGCAGTCACACCTGTTTTGGGGCGCAGACCTGCCACCTCTTTACCCGCAACAGCCAGCGTGATTGGCAGGTCATCATTTTCTTTGGAGGTGGTAACACCAGCTGGTGTTGAGCGCTGTCCGACATCGATAGCACCACCTTTGGATCAAGGCAACCTAACATGTCCGCCTGCATCTTCCTCACAGACCGGCAGTTTGCCGGGGACACCCTTATCAACCCCGTCTAAGCACAATAGCCAGCCCTCGGTCCCTCAGATGTGGACAAGTAAAAGACCATTTCCTCCTAGCCATGAGAAAGCTAAGAGGTTGAATTTCACCATCTGCAAGCTCTTGGCTACAGAAATGCTGCCTTTCCGCCTGGTGGACACAGAGGATTTTCGAGACCTTATGTCCGTCGCAGTGCCCCAGTACCAGATGCCCAGTCGGCACTACTTCTCAAAGAAAGGTGTGCCTGCGCTCCACCAGCATGTCGCACACAACATCACCGCTTCTTTGAGAAACTCTGTGTGTGACAGGGTGCATTTCACCACAGACACTTGGACGAGTAGGCATGGACAGGGGCGTTACATGTCGCTGACTGGGCACTGGGTAACTATGGTGACAGCAGGACAAGGGGCTGCTGTCCAAGTCTTGCCGTCCCCACGAGTTGTGCGTCAATCCTCTTTATGTCAAAGTTCCTCCACTGCTTCTGCCTCCTCAACCTCCTCTCGGTCTTCCACCTGCACCCAAAGCCTGTCTGGTCATGCCACAAGCTTTCTAACTGCGCAGAAGGGATCCTGCACACCTCCTTACTATGCTGGCAGTAGGGCTCAACGTCATCAGGCGGTTTTTACTTTGAAATGTCTGGGAAATGTGAGTCACACAGCTGAGGAGTTGTGGTCAGCTCTGGAGAACCAATTTCATGAATGGTTGTCTCCACTGGACCTGAAACCAGGGAAGGCCGTGTGCGACAATGCTGCAAACCTGGGTGCGGCCCTTCGCCGGGGCAATGTCACACACGTGCCTTGTATGGCTCACGTGTTGAACCTGGTTGTCCAGCAATTTTTAGCCCACTATCCCAGACTAGATGGCCTTCTGCAGAGGGCACGGTCGCTGTGTGCTCACTTCCGCCGTTCGCATCCCGCAGCTCAGCGACTTACATCTCTACAGAAGTCGTTGGGCCTGCCACTTCACCGGCTAAAATGCGATGTGCCTACCCGGTGGAATTCAACTCTGCACATGTTGCAGCGACTGTGGCAGCACCGACAAGCCCTGGTGCAATACGTTCTGACGTATAGCCTGGGCTAACGAGATTCAGAGGTGGGGCAAATCACGCTGGAGGAGTGGTCTCAGATCAGGGACCTATGCACCCTTCTGCACAGTTTTGAAATGGCGACGAAGATGTTTAGTGCTGACGATGCCATTATCAGCATGACTATTCCGGTGATTTACATGCTGGAGCACATGTTAAACAGAATTCGGAGTCAGGTGGTGGCACAAGAGGAGGTGGAGGAAGTAGAGGAGGAGGAGTTGTATGCGGAAGGGCTAACATCTGCAAGGTCCAGACGGTCGGCAGCACCAAGG
Source organism: Phyllobates terribilis (assembly GCF_046119375.1). Taxonomy (NCBI): domain Eukaryota; kingdom Metazoa; phylum Chordata; class Amphibia; order Anura; family Dendrobatidae; genus Phyllobates; species Phyllobates terribilis. The sequence continues at coordinate 498,136 of NW_027363010.1, read as the reverse complement.
CGGCAGGCATGTGAGGGTGGGGGAGATGGTTTTACCAGGGCGCATGGTAGCAGCCAAACTAGTGAGGAAGGTGCAGGAGCCCAGGAAGAAGTGGAGGACGAACTGATGGAAGACTCATCAGATGAGGGAGACCTTGATCACATTTCTGTTGTGCGAGGTTGGGGGGAGAGGACAGAGGAAGGAAGCATGATTGTTACCTCGCTACCAACACAACAGGGACTTGGTGCTCCTGGATGCTCAACACACATGAGTGCCTTCTTGCTGCACTACCTGCAACATGACCCTCGAATTGTGAGAATTAGAAATAATCCTGACTACTGGGTTGCCACACTGTTAGATCCCCGGTACAAAAGTAAATTTGCAGAAATTATTCCTGCCATAGAAAGGGATGCACGCATGCAGGAGTATCAGCAGAGACTGTTGCATAATCTTACATGTGCTTTTCCACAAAATACCAGTGGTGCACGTAGTGAATCTCACAGTTCCAACTTGCCAACCGTGGGACCGTCAAGTGTTCAGCACTCAAACCGTAACAGAACCACAGTATCTGCTGGTAACATCAATTTTGCGGAATCATTTCACCACTTTTTTAGCCCATCCTTTGCAAGGCCACAGGAGACAAGAAGTCTGACACATAGTCAACGCCTAGAGACGATGGTACAGGAGTATCTCCAAGTAAACATTGAAGCCACGACTGTGTCACTGGACCCTTGCTCTTTTTGGGCTTCCAATCTGGATAAATGGCCGGAGCTAGCCACTTACGCCTTGGAGATCTTGTCATGCCCCGCAGCCAGCGTTCTGTCTGAACGTGTGTTCAGCGCTGCTGGTGGTGTGCTGACAGATAAGCGCACGCGGCTCTCCACTGATAATGTAGACAGACTCACGTTCATAAAGATGAACAAATCATGGATCCGAAACGACTTTTCTACCCCTGTGTCATCCTGGGGAGAGTAAAAGCTTGATGATTGGTTAAAATCACCCTACCAACCGTTTTAAGCTTTCAAATTACTAATCATGTTTATCTGTATCTTGACTGGAAAATAATTTGGGCTTTGTAGCAGTGTGCAGCACTGATCCTATTAGGCCATCTATACTAAGCTCCACCAGATTTAAAATGAATAATAATTTTTAGCTGCATCTAGCCCGGAAAATAATTTTGGGGCTCCGAGATGCGCAAGACACATAAGTGCCTTCTTGCTGCACTACCTGCAGCATGACCCTCATATTGTCAGAATTCGAAGTAATCATGACTACTGGGTTGCCACACTCTTAGATCCCCCAAACTTTTCGATCAACCTTTTCATTTTAATAAAGACCAAAAAAATGGTCATTTTTGAAATTATAAGCATTAGCAGGTTGTTAGAAACTGAAATCAAACAGTTTTCAACTCAAAACTTTATTGTAGGTGATGTTACATTTTCACATAGGACCCCTTGTTCGAAAGGAGCTTCTGAACTCTCTCGTCCATTGAATTTGTCAGGTTTTGGATGGTTTCTGCTTCAATTGTTTTGCATGAGGACAGAATACCCTCCCAGAGCTGTTGCTTAGATGTGAACTGCCTCCCGCCATCATAGACACTCCTTTTAATGATGCTCCAAAGGTTCTGAATGGGGTAGAGGTCAGGGGAGCATGGGGGTCACACCATAAGTTTGTCCCCTTTTATGCCCATATCAGCCAGAGATGCAGATGTTTTATGTGCAGCATGAGATGGTGCATTATCATGCAGAAAAATGATCTTGCTGTGAAATACACGGTTCTTCTTCTTGAACCATGGCAGGAAGTGCTGTTTGAGAAAATCCACATACATTATGGAGTTCATCTTTAGCGCCTTCAGGGATCCTAAAGGGGCCGACAATCTCTCTCCCCATGATTCCAGCCCAAAACATTACTCCACCTCCTCCTTGTTGGCACTGTAGCCATGTTTGCGTGGGGTGTCCATCAACCAGCCATCCTCCACTCCATCCATCTGGGCCATCGAGCGCTGCACGGCACTCATCCGTGAACAAAACAGTTTTGAAATCAGTCTTCATGTAATGTTTGGCCCACTGGAGCCGTTTCTGCTTGTGTGAAGTGGATAGAGGAGGTCGACAGGATGGCGTATGCACAGCTGCAAACCTCTGAAGGACCCTGCATCTTGTTGTTCGGGGGACGTTGGAGGCACCAGCAGCTTCAAAAACTTGTCTGCTGCTATGACAAGGCTTTCTTGCCTTAGAGGTGTGGAAAACATACTTACAATCATTCAATGGTCACACGTTATTTATGTCAGCAGAACAGTCCAACATTGAACTAACATTATTCACCGGGGCAGCAGAAGTGGGCGGATATGCAGCGATACTAGATAACCAGTGGTGCACAGGCTTATGGCCTCCGTATTGGTCTGAACAAGGGTTAACAAAAAAACAGACACTCCTGGAACTCTTCCCAATAGTGGTAGCCATAGAAATATGGGGCACATACCTAGCGAACAAAAATATACGCTTCATAACAAATAACACCAGCCTAGCGCACTGCATTAATAAGATGGCATCATCGTTTCTCCCAGTGCTAGGCCTACTACGCCGGCTAGCATTCCTGTGCCTAAAACACAATGTATGAGTCCACGCTAGCCACAATGTGGAGGGGGGATCTAACGCTGCTGCTAACGCTTTATCACAATTCAATTGGCAGGTTTTCAGAGAGCGCCTCCCCAAAGCCCACCCGTCGGGCACCAGTTGCCCACCCTCCCTATGGGATCTAGTGGCGAACAGCTGATGCCATTAATCAGAGCGTCAGTCGCCCCGTCAATGTGGAAAGCATACGGTAAGGCATGGGAAGACTGGACACGACTAGTAGCAGGCAGACTGGTTGACCAATGTGAACAAGCCAGACTAGATGTAACCATAGAATTTCTCCACCAGCTAATAATGAGGGGAATATCAGGGGCGTCAGCGCAGCGGTGGCGGACCGGAGTAGCATTTCATTTCCAACTACTGAATTGGGGAGATGTGACAAAAAGATTCATCATCAGTCAAGCCTTAAAAGGGTGGAAAAGAGGTCAGACAAGTCAGGAGTGCAGACATCCCGTGTCACTAAATCTGCTCTCAAAAATCATATCCCTAATAGTGTTGAGCCACCCCCGTAGTGTTCGAGTTCGGTTCGGTTCGTCGAACTGTTCGTCGAACACCTTCGAACACCGTTAAAACCAATGGCAGGCAAACAAAAACACATAGAAACACATAGAAAACACCTTCAAAGGTGTCCAAAAGCTGACAAACTGCTCAGAAGACACAACTAACACATGGAAAAGTGACAAGTACATATAGTCATGCGAAAAGAAAAGAAAAGAGGTGGAGGAGTAAAAGGAGGGGGAGACACAGATATAGGCATGTCATGCCCTTCTAAAATCCAAAAAGTGAGAAGCCGACACGTTCAGTCCGCTCCTGCCCGTGCCACCTCCGTGTCGCCGGGTTTGTGCCAGAGCCGCGGTGAACCCTGACGGCCAGCCCCCCTCTCCCAATACTGGTGCCTGTCCGCTGGTGGGTCGAGCGAGCCCCCCTGTGGTGGAGGCAGCTCTAAGCTTTTTAATTTAAATTGTCCCTCTAATTTGAATGAATACACTTTAAATCCATTTACAAGGATCTATTAGAGGGCAAGTCTCATGCCAGCAGCCGCGTAATTCCAGCTCCAGTAGCGTCCACTAAAGCTGCTGCAGTTAAAAAGCTTTTATAAGGATCGAGCTCGGCTGTCCACCGCAAGGCATCCTACTGCCAGTCCCAGCCCCTATGCCTTGGGGTGCCTCCTGATGCTCTTCACTGAGTATCCCGTGGTCCCGAAGCATTTCCTTTGAAAAAATGAAGTGTCCAAACTACAGGTGGTGTAGCTTGCTTAACAGCCGGGATAATCCGCTGACTAGCAGACCCTGCTACTAGGCACAAAGTATTTCCTGGGCTAGATGCAGTTAAAAATTTGTAATTAGATACTCTCGTTGGATGCTGAGAAAGCATTCCATAGAGTCTCCTGGCACGCCATATATGATTCTCTTAAAAAGCTTGGGGTAGGGGTCTAGGGGACCCTTTTATAGCCAAAATCACGGCCCTGTATCGCAATACGTCACCTAGGCTGAAGATAAATGGAACTGTAGCACCCTGAGGGCTCGGTTGCTACAGAGGTATTGCACCTCACCCAGAGGTGTGATATCTCACTCTCAGGTAAGGATGTAGTGTGGATCAGGACCCGACACCTGCATGCATTACACCACATTGCCGTGGGGCAGGGCGACCAATATGCCCCTGAGATGGGCACGACAGTCCCTGTCCCTGGCTGGAGTGGGGGGAGGGAACACTGAGGAAGGGGAACCCTGTAGTGCAGGAGCAGGGAGGAAGCAGTTCCTGGGTGCATTGAGAAGGGAGTATAAAAGGTGGGCACCATCTTAGTTCAGTGCAGAGAAGTCTGAGCAGAAGTGGCAGGGAGCAGGGGCTCTGCATGAGCTCTGCTCCGGAGGCGGGCCTAGTAACAGAGGCCCAGGCCTGGAAGAGGGAGAAGGAAGGAAGAGGAGCGGAGAAGGCTCCAGGAACGAGGAACGAAGGGATCTCAGGGGTGCGGACGGGCGAGTCGCCACCGCACGCCCGAATCCACCTGCGTGGAGGGGTCAGGCCAAAGGGGGAGACCGGTCCCCGAAACTAGTGGAGGCAGGAAACGACCCTCAGCTAGAAACAGGAGGCTGTGACATTTTATGTGGCGCAGCCCCTCGCTACACCCGCTAGGAAGGCACCACATAGGGTCAGGGAAACTGGCGCCAAGTTTACCAAGAGGAGGCCCGAGGCAGCCGGACAGAAGGGTTGGTAAGAAAGGCCAGACAAAGGACACACAAAGGGGGTCCTGTGAAGCACTCCAAAGTTATCTGGGAGCTGTCTGAGCCCCTCACCTGGTGAGTACAGTACGACGTGGGCAGCCGTTACCTGCAGACGTGGTCTGGATAATAAGAACTGTGAGTAAAGGCCCTGGACTGCATCACTGACTCCGTGTCATTACTGCTGCTGCCCTGCACCATCACCCCCATCCTCCGCATACACTGCCCTGAGGCTATACTCCTCCCGTGGGGAGTTATGCTACGCTCTGCTGCACCCACAACACCAGCCTCAGCGGTCTGCCCTGGAGCGGCGGTTCACTCTGACCGCAATCCACGGGTGGCGTAGTCGGACATTTAAACATCAAAACCACATAAATAGTTCCGCTACTGGTTTGACCGCCCTGAGCCACGGAACCGGGTCGCCGCCACGAAGACTACAACCACCAGCATCCACCAAAAAGGGTCCGGCTCCGGGTGTCCCAAGGCCCAGGGGGTGCATCAGAACATTTTCATCACCTTTCACAATCACCAATGGGACAAGGCAGGGATGTCCTCTGTCCCCTCTCTTATACATCCTAGTGACGGAGCACCTGCTCTCATCAATTCGCCATAACCCCAATATTAGGTGGATTGAGGTGGGAGGCACCGAGTACAAGTGCTCTCTATTTGCTGATGATGTCCTAGTATATATCACTCAATCACATATATCCATCCATGCTGTTATGGCTGAAATAGATCACTTTGTTACATGGTCAAATTTTAAAATCAATGCAGCGAAGTCTGAGGCCCTCGATGTCTCCCTCCCCAAATCCATATAGGATTCCATCCAGTCCAACTTTCCCTTTGCCTGGCCCTCACAGGGTATCAAATACTTAGGAATTCCTATTCATAGAGACCTCTCCCATCTATGTTATCTTAATTTTGGGCCCTTTATTGAACAATTCCATACAGACCACGGTTGGCAAGTTAGAACTGTAAGATTCACTACGTGAACCACTGGTGTTTTGTGGAAAAGCACATGTACACTGCGTTCCAAATTATTATGCAAAAAGTGTTTAGGAGTGATAAGGGAAGAATTTGTTTGTTTGTCAGTTAAACTCATTGATGGTGATGTGTGTCAGGGCTCTTTATATCACTGTAAGCAATTGCAGACACCTGTGCTAATTAGTTTGGCAGGTGTGTCCAATGAAAGGCAAGACTACTTAAGAAGGCTCTCTCACATTATTAAGCAGCCTACATTTTCTGCCAAAATGGGAAAGAAAAAGGATGTGTCGGCTGCTGAGAAGCAACAAATTGTGGAGTGTTTAGGTCAAGGCATGACTACAATCAACATTGTGCGATGATCAGGATGAAGTGTCTTGGCAATCAAGAAGTATGTAGCTGATTCACAGTACACACGTGTGCGTGCTGATAAGGGCAAATTGAGGACTCTTTCCTACAGGCAATTACGTCAGGTTAAAAGAGCAGCGGCAAGAAAGCCTTGTCATAGCAGCAGACAAGTTTTTGAAGCTGCTGGTGCCTCCAACGTCCCCCGAACAACAAGATGCAGGATCCTTCAGAGGTTTGCAGCTGTGCATACGCCATCCTGTCGACCTCCTCTATCCACTTCACACAAGCAGAAACAGCTCCAGTGGGCCAAACATTACATGAAGACTGATTTCAAAACTGTTTTGTTCACGGATGAGTGCCGTGCTGTGCTCGATGGTCCAGATGGATGGAGTGGAGGATGGCTGGTTGATGGACACCCCACGCAAACACGGCTACAGCGCCAACAAGGAGGAGGTGGAGTAATGTTTTGGGCTGGAATCATGGGGAGAGAGATTGTCGGCCCCTTTAGGATCCCTGAAGGCGCTAAAGATGAACTCCATAATGTATGTGGATTTTCTCAAACAGCACTTCCTGCCATGGTTCAAGAAGAAGAACCGTGTATTTCACAGCAAGATCATTTTTCTGCATGATAATGCACCATCTCATGCTGCACATAAAACATCTGCATCTCTGGCTGATATGGGCATAAAAGGGGACAAACTTATGGTGTGACCCCCATGCTCCCCTGACCTCTACCCCATTCAGAACCTTTGGAGCATCATTAAAAGGAGTGTCTATGATGGCGGGAGGCAGTTCACATCTAAGCAACAGCTCTGGGAGGGTATTCTGTCCTCATGCAAAACAATTGAAGCAGAAACCATCCAAAACCTGACAAATTCAATGGACGAGAGAGTTCAGAAGCTCCTTTCGAACAAGGGGTCCTATGTGAAAATGTAACATCACCTAGAATAAAGTTTTGAGTTGAAAACTGTTTGATTTCAGTTTCTAACAACCTGCTAATGCTTATAATTACAAAAATGACCATTTTTTTGGTCTTTATTAAAATGAAAAGGTTGATCGAAAAGTTTGGGGGATCTAAGAGTGTGGCAACCCAGTAGTCATGATTACTTCGAATTCTGACAATATGAGGGTCATGCTGCAGGTAGTGCAGCAAGAAGGCACTTATGTGTCTTGCGCATCTCGGAGCCCCAAAATTATTTTCCGGGCTAGATGCAGCTAAAAATTATTATTAATTTTAAATCTGGTGAAGCTTTAGTATAGATGGCCTAATAGGATCAGTGCTGCACACTGCTACAAAGCCCAAATTATTTTCCAGTCAAGCTACAGATAAACATGATTAGTAATTTTAAATCTGGTGGAGCTTATTATAGATGGCCTAATAGAATCAGTGCTGCACACTGCTACAAAGCCCAAATTATTTTCCAGCCAAGATACAGATAAACATGATCAGTAATTTGAAAGCTTAAAACGGTTGGTAGGGTGATTTTAACCAATCATTAAGCTTTTACTCTCCCCAGGATGACACAGGGGTAGAAAAGTCGTTTCGGATCCATGATTTGTTCATCTTTATGAACGTGAGTCTGTCTACATTATCAGTGGAGAGCCGCGTGCGCTTATCTGTCAGCACACCACCAGCAGCGCTGAACACACGTTCAGACAGAACGCTGGCTGCGGGGCATGACAAGATCTCCAAGGCGTAAGTGGCTAGCTCCGGCCATTTATCCAGATTGGAAGCCCAAAAAGAGCAAGGGTCCAGTGACACAGTCATGGCTTCAATGTTTACTTGGAGATACTCCTGTACCATAGTCTCTAGGCGTTGACTATGTGTCAGACTTCTTGTCTCCTGTGGCCTTGCAAAGGATGGGCTAAAAAAGTGGTGAAATGATTCCGCAAAATTGATGTTACCAGCAGATACTGTGGTTCTGTTACGGTTTGAGTGCTGAACACTTGACGGTCCCACGGTTGGCAAGTTGGAACTGTGAGATTCACTACGTGCACCACTGGTATTTTGTGGAAAAGCACATGTAAGATTCTGCAACAGTCTCTGCTGATACTCCTGCATGCGTGCATCCCTTTCTATGGCAGGAATAATTTCTGCAAATTTACTTTTGTACCGGGGATCTAACAGTGTGGCAACCCAGTAGTCAGGATTATTTCTAATTCTCACAATTCGAGGGTCATGTTGCAGGTAGTGCAGCAAGAAGGCACTCATGTGTGTTGCGCATCCAGGAGCACCAAGTCCCTGTTGTGTTGGTAGCGAGGTAACAATCATGCTTCCTTCCTCTGTCCTCTCCCCCCAACCTCGCACAACAGAAATGTGATCAAGGTCTCCCTCATCTGATGAGTCTTCCATCAGTTCGTCCTCCACTTCTTCCTGGGCTCCTGCACCTTCCTCACTAGTTTGGCTGCTACCATGCGCCCTGGTAAAACCATCTCCCCCACCCTCACATGCCTGCCGCCTTGGTGCTGCCGACCGTCTGGACCTTGCAGATGTTAGCCCTTCCGCATACAACTCCTCCTCCTCTACTTCCTCCACCTCCTCTTGTGCCACCACCTGACTCCGAATTCTGTTTAACATGTGCTCCAGCATGTAAATCACCGGAATAGTCATGCTGATAATGGCATCGTCAGCACTAAACATCTTCGTCGCCATTTCAAAACTGTGCAGAAGGGTGCATAGGTCCCTGATCTGAGACCACTCCTCCAGCGTGATTTGCCCCACCTCTGGATCTCGTTGGCCCAGGCTATACGTCAGAACGTATTGCACCAGGGCTTGTCGGTGCTGCCACAGTCGCTGCAACATGTGCAGAGTTGAATTCCACCGGGTAGGCACATCGCATTTTAGCCGGTGAAGTGGCAGGCCCAACGACTTCTGTAGAGATGTAAGTCGCTGAGCTGCGGGATGCGAACGGCGGAAGTGAGCACACAGCGACCGTGCCCTCTGCAGAAGGCCATCTAGTCTGGGATAGTGGGCTAAAAATTGCTGGACAACCAGGTTCAACACGTGAGCCATACAAGGCACGTGTGTGACATTGCCCCGGCGAAGGGCCGCACCCAGGTTTGCAGCATTGTCGCACACGGCCTTCCCTGGTTTCAGGTCCAGTGGAGACAACCATTCATGAAATTGGTTCTCCAGAGCTGACCACAACTCCTCAGCTGTGTGACTCACATTTCCCAGACATTTCAATGTAAAAACCGCCTGATGACGTTGAGCCCTACTGCCAGCATAGTAAGGAGGTGGGCAGGATCCCTTCTGCGCAGTTAGAAAGCTTGTGGCATGACCAGACAGGCTTTGGGTGCAGGTGGAAGACCGAGAGGAGGTTGAGGAGGCAGAAGCAGTGGAGGAACTTTGAGATAAAGAGGATTGACGCACAACTCGTGGGGGCGGCAAGACTTGGACAGCAGCCCCTTGTCCTGCTGTCACCATAGTTACCCAGTGCCCAGTCAGCGACATGTAACGCCCCTGTCCATGCCTACTCGTCCAAGTGTCTGTGGTGAAATGCACCCTGTCACACACAGAGTTTCTCAAAGAAGCGGTGATGTTGTGTGCGACATGCTGGTGGAGCGCAGGCACACCTTTCTTTGAGAAGTAGTGCCGACTGGGCATCTGGTACTGGGGCACTGCGACGGACATAAGGTCTCGAAAATCCTCTGTGTCCACCAGGCGGAAAGGCAGCATTTCTGTAGCCAAGAGCTTGCAGATGGTGAAATTCAACCTCTTAGCTTTCTCATGGCTAGGAGGAAATGGTCTTTTACTTGTCCACATCTGAGGGACCGAGGGCTGGCTATTGTGCTTAGACGGGGTTGATAAGGGTGTCCCCGGCAAACTGCCGGTCTGTGAGGAAGATGCAGGCGGACATGTTAGGTTGCCTTGATCCAAAGGTGGTGCTATCGATGTCGGACAGCGCTCAACACCAGCTGGTGTTACCACCTCCAAAGAAAATGATGACCTGCCAATCACGCTGGCTGTTGCGGGTAAAGAGGTGGCAGGTCTGCGCCCCAAAACAGGTGTGACTGCTGTCCCCCCAGTCACAGAGGATGAAGAGGCCGCGGATGCACAAGATATGGCAGACGGTGGTTGGCCCGGCCGGCTAGGCCGCATTGTAGCACACTGAGCTTCCCACTGCAACTTATGCTTCATGTCCATGTGCCGGTTCATGCATGAAGTACTCAAACTATGTATTTTTTGGCCTCTACTTAGCTTTTGCTGACAAATGTTACAGATAACACGAGTTGGGTCATCTTTATCGATCTGAAAAAATGCCCAGGCTATGCAAGGCTTAGCACCCATGCGACCTGAAGAGCCACCACGACTTGTGGTGAGAGGCAGAGTTGTGTTTGAGGATGCAGTTGTTGACGTGCTTCCAGTACTACGTCTCTGTCCAGGAAGGCGCAACCTGACCTCGTCGTCACTAGCATCTTCCTCCACCTCCTCTGCTGACCTCATCTCTTGGCTGACTGTGGGTTGACAGTAAGTGGGATCTCCAACCTCATCATCATCACCCTGTGCGTTATCACACCCGTCGTCCTCAGAGCCAACCTGTTCCTGCCCTGACAAAAAACTAAAGTTGTCGCTCCAATCAGGTATTTGAGTCTTATCATCGTCTTCCTCATTGTCTCCACCAACAGGAGTTACAGTTTGGGAATGAGGGTCTACATTATGGTCAGAACCTTCTGCGTCTGGTCCTGGATCCGACTCATAAAGATTCTGGGCATCAGTGCAGATCATTTCCTCGTCTGGATTCACAGAAGCGCTGGAGTCGACCTCTGATTCCCAGGCTATAGTATGAGTAAACAGCTCAGCAGACTCAACCATCTGTTCTACCTCATACTCAGACGGGCAGCTGGAGATTTGGGAGCTGTGAGGAAGCAAGTGCGATTGGGGTGACACCTTTGAGGACTGGAGTATTTGTGATGTTGAAGTTGATGTGGAGGAGAGCCCACTTAAAGGAGCACTTGATATCCGTTGAAGCACCTGCTGTTTTTGTGCCTCATCTGGAATTTGTAGCGATTGGCATGGCCGTAAGAAAGGGATCTTATCACATTGTCCGCTAAAAGAAGTAGACATTTTAGTTTGGCTGGAAGATGGTCTTTCTTCTGCAGATGTTACTGTTGCTTTAACACCTACCCCACGGACACAACCTTTTTTCCCCTTCCCAACACGCCTATTCCCCTTTCCACCAGCAGCAGGCCTTTTTCCACTCATTTTGGTGGTTAACTAATTAACAACTCTGGAGTTGTTTGCACAAAAAAACAATGGATGGGAACCGAGCAGAGCTGAGTGGCCAAACTGTGGTATTAGGCCAAAACTATTGGCTGGGTTAGATGCAGAAAAAAATTATATTCAATTTGCAACCTGATGGAGGTCAGTATAGATGGACTAATAGAGAAAGTCCCACACACTGCTAGAAGGCCAAATATTTTTTCAGAGCTAGATGCAGATAAAAATTATTTTTAATTTGCAACCTGATGGAGGTCAGTATAGATGGACTAATAGAGAAAGTCCCACACACTGCTAGAAGGCCAAATATTTTTTCAGAGCTAGATGCAGATAAAAATTATTTTTAATTTGCAACCTGATGGAGGTCAGTATAGATGGACTAATAGAGAAAGTCCCACACACTGCTAGAAGGCCAAATATTTTTTCAGAGGTAGATGCAGAAAAAAATATATTCAGTTTGCAACCTGATGGAGGTCTGTATAGATGGATTAATAGAACAAGTCCCACACACAGCTAGAAGCCCAATATTTTTTCAGTGGTAGATGCAGAAAAAAATATATTCAGTTTGCAACCTGATGGAGGTCAGTATAGATGGACTAATACAACTAGTCCCACACACAGCTAGAAGCCCAATATTTTTTCAGAGGTAGATGCAGAAAAAAATATATTCAGTTTGCAACCTGATGGAGGTCTGTATAGATGGATTAATAGAACAAGTCCCACACACAGCTAGAAGCCCAATATTTTTTCAGAGGTAGATGCAGAAAAAAATATATTCAGTTTGCAACCTGATGGAGGTCAGTATAGATGGACTAATACAACAAGTCCCACACACAGCTAGAAGCCCAATATTTTTTCAGAGGTAGATGCAGAAAAAAATATATTCAGTTTGCAACCTGATGGAGGTCTGTATAGATGGACTAATACAACAAGTCCCACACACAGCTAGAAGCCCAATATTTTTTCAGAGGTAGATGCAGAAAAAAATATATTCAGTTTGCAACCTGATGGAGGTCAGTATAGATGGACTAATACAACAAGTCCCACACACAGCTAGAAGCCCAATATTTTTTCAGAGGTAGATGCAGAAAAAAATATATTCAGTTTGCAACCTGATGGAGGTCAGTATAGATGGACTAATACAACAAGTCCCACACACAGCTAGAAGCCCAATATTTTTTCAGAGGTAGATGCAGAAAAAAATATATTCAGTTTGCAACCTGATGGAGGTCTGTATAGATGGATTAATAGAACAAGTCCCACACACAGCTAGAAGCCCAATATTTTTTCAGAGGTAGATGCAGAAAAAAATATATTCAGTTTGCAACCTGATGGAGGTCTGTATAGATGGATTAATAGAACAAGTCCCACACACAGCTAGAAGCCCAATATTTTTTCAGAGGTAGATGCAGAAAAAAATATATTCAGTTTGCAACCTGATGGAGGTCAGTATAGATGGACTAATACAACAAGTCCCACACACAGCTAGAAGCCCAATATTTTTTCAGAGGTAGATGCAGAAAAAAATATATTCAGTTTGCAACCTGATGGAGGTCTGTATAGATGGATTAATAGAACAAGTCCCACACACAGCTAGAAGCCCAATATTTTTTCAGAGGTAGATGCAGAAAAAAATATATTCAGTTTGCAACCTGATGGAGGTCAGTATAGATGGACTAATACAACAAGTCCCACACACAGCTAGAAGCCCAATATTTTTTCAGAGGTAGATGCAGAAAAAAATATATTCAGTTTGCAACCTGATGGAGGTCTGTATAGATGGACTAATGCAACAAGTCCCACACACAGCTAGAAGCCCAATATTTTTTCAGAGGTAGATGCAGAAAAAATATATTCAGTTTGCAACCTGATGGAGGTCTGTATAGATGGATTAATAGAACAAGTCCCACACACAGCTAGAAGCCCAATATTTTTTCAGAAGTAGATGCAGAAAAAAATATATTCAGTTTGCAACCTGATGGAGGTCAGTATAGATGGACTAATACAACAAGTCCCACATACAGCTAGAAGCCCAATATTTTTTCAGAGGTAGATGCAGAAAAAAATATATTCAGTTTGCAACCTGATGGAGGTCTGTATAGATGGATTAATAGAACAAGTCCCACACACAGCTAGAAGCCCAATATTTTTTCAGAGGTAGATGCAGAAAAAAATATATTCAGTTTGCAACCTGATGGAGGTCAGTATAGATGGACTAATACAACAAGTCCCACACACAGCTAGAAGCCCAATATTTTTTCAGAGGTAGATGCAGAAAAAAATATATTCAGTTTGCAACCTGATGGAGGTCTGTATAGATGGACTAATGCAACAAGTCCCACACACAGCTAGAAGCCCAATATTTTTTCAGAGGTAGATGCAGAAAAAATATATTCAGTTTGCAACCTGATGGAGGTCTGTATAGATGGATTAATAGAACAAGTCCCACACACAGCTAGAAGCCCAATATTTTTTCAGAAGTAGATGCAGAAAAAAATATATTCAGTTTGCAACCTGATGGAGGTCAGTATAGATGGACTAATACAACAAGTCCCACACACAGCTAGAAGCCCAATATTTTTTCAGAGCTAGATGCAGAAAAAAATTATATTCAATTTGCAACCTGATGGAGGTCAGTATAGATGGACTAATAGAATGATGCTATGCCCAAAAGATTTTACTTCACTAGGTGCAGTAAAAAAATTGGTATTCTATACACAGGTGGTATATCTTGCAACACAGATAGGCTACTCCACTGACTAACACACTCTGCAATAGGCCAAAAAGGATTAGCTTTGCTAGATTCAGCCAAATGCTGTGAAAAAAACTTGCACAGCACTGGCACAGACCTGCCTGGCAAAAACTGATAGGAACTGATGTAACCTAGTTCTGAAAAGGACTCCAATTACAATTAGTCTTTACTCCCACAATCTATCTATTTAAGAGCACAGACCTGCCTGATAAAAGTCGTAGGAAATGCTGTAACCTAGTCCTTAAAAGGACTGCAATCACAACTATTCCCTACTCCCAAGCTATCTGTAGATTTGTGCGAAAATTGGCTGGAAATTAACAAGGTATAGCGCACACAGCAACAGCGGTGCCGTCTAACACGCAGCTGCAGCAGTGAGAAAATGGTGGCGACGGGGAAAATGGCTTGGTCTTATAGGGCAAGGACATGTGACATACACTGCCAATGACACATGCCCTTGCTTGTGTGAAAAAAAGCACTTCGCTCCGTGTGTGCGCTGCTGATAGGCTGACAGATTGCACCTCCCCACTGCAAATGCGGGAAAGAGAAAAAAAAATGGAGATCTTCATTGTTCCTGCAGAGATCCATCCCCTGCCCCTCCCCCCACCCCGCTGTACACTCAAATTGCGTATTAACATTAATTTTCATCATTACTGAGAAAAAATCCAGTTATGATTTTGGTGCACGAACAGTTATCGAACATAACCTCGAACAGCCGAATTTTTCTCAAATTGTTCGTGTTCGCCGAACGGCTCGAACACCGCCCAAAACAGCTCGAATTTGAGATTGGCGAACAGTTCGAGTAGAACAACGCTCATCTCTAGTGTTTATGTCTTGTCACTTGCCACTCTGTTGTAAGCTTCATAATGAAACAGAATGTTTTTTATATGGATGTGCTGTCATTGTGTGATTTATTTCTTCCATGAGCCGTGATGTGTCCAAATAGAATATCCAAACTATTCAGAAAGTGGCCGGACAAGGGGATTTGGAGGATGGTTACTAATACAAAATGTAGATGATAGATAGATTAACAAAAAAAGGAGCTGGAAAAGCCTAAATAAAGGCTCCAGCACACAGACTGCAAACCACCAAGCTATGGCACATAAGTAAGCAAAAAAGAGGGTAGCACTTTATAGAAAATTACATCAAAAATGGTGTATTTATTGGCCCGTGTGAACAGGTGGAAATGCGTCAGCTCAAAAGCAAGTGGATTTTCAACGTAACTAAACAAGCCTTATCAGGCCTAAGAAATCTATTTAATAATGTGAACAGCTTGTATTGTGGAGTCTGCTCCACTTCAGAGTTATCACATATATTGGGAATAACCCTTTCCCGTCTAAGGTAGTTTTCACCTACCTTACCAGGCCAAATTTTTTAAACCAATGTGCTATTTTATGTGGTAATATTTTTTTTCTTGACACGTTGTATTTTATGTTAGTGGTAGATTTAGGTTAATATGATTGGCATTTATATTAAAGAAATAGAAATTTGATGCATATATTTTGAAAAAATCTCCATTTTTGAACTTTGAAATTTTTATGTCCCTAAAAACTTTATTTTTGTGCCATACTGCTGAATTTTTTAAAGTAAATAACATTTACCATATGTCTACTTTAAATAAGCTCTATTTTTAATTGATATTTTTTGTTAGGATTTTTTATAAGGGTTAAAAGTTTAGCAGTAATTTTTCTTTTTCTCAATGAGATTTCCAAACTCTCTTTTTTTTAGGGGCCCTTTACACATTTGAAGTGATTTTGAGGGGCCTATGTCACGTGTACCCCTCAAGATATTCAAAACTGTATTGAGAAATTTTGTAAACCCCACAGGGCTTCATGCTGTTAAATGAAAAAATACTTTTTATGCACAAAAATGTTACTTTAGCTCCCAATTTTGTCATTTCAGTAACGGAGCAGAAGAAAATAGACAATTAATTTTGGGCCAACACCCCACATGTGGCTGGAAGATACTTTTTGGACAAACGGCAGGGCTTGAAAGGCAAGGAGCAAAATTTTACATTGGAGCACAATTTTGGCTGGAATAGATTCCATATGCCATGTCACATTTGCAGAGCTCCTGAGGTGCCCAAAGAACGGAAAGCCCCTAGAAAAGGCCCCATGTTAGTTACTGCATTCCTCAAGGAATTCAACTAAGGGTATGCTGGCCATTTTAGATCCAAAGATGCTTCACAAAAGTTTATAACATTGGAACAAGAAAAATGTTTTCTATGAAAATGTTACTTTAGCCCCAAATGTCTCAGTACACTGAAATCCCATAAGAGGCTGAAACCTATTTTTGGGGCCCATAGCTGGGTTCAGAAGGAAAGGAGCGCTATTTGGCCTTTGTTAAGCTATTTTGGAAGAGATAGGCTATAAACATCATGTTACATTTGCGGAGCTCCTGAAGTGCTAAAATCCAAAACCTCCCACAATTACCCAAATTATAAAAACTACACCCACTATGAATTCATTTAGGGGTGGGGTGAGCATCTTGAACCCACAGGCATTTCAGAGACTTTTATAACACTAGGCCGTGAAAAAGAAAAAAAAAGTTTTTTTCCACTAAGATGTTGAAGAAGCCACAAATTTTCATTTTTACAAGGGTAACGTTGAGTACATCAATACTCCATATGTGGTCGGAGACTACTCTTTGGGCTCAGAAGGGAAGAAGCGCTATAAAACTTTTGGCTCACAATTTTACCTGGAATAGATTGCAGATGACATGTCACATTTCAAGAGCCCATAAGGTGAGAAACCCACAAAAACTCCCATAATTTAACCCATTTTGGAAACTGTATCCCTCAAGGAATTCATTTCTGGGCGTAGTGAGCATCTTAAACCGGGTGACAAGTCACTAAACACTTGGAGGTGAAATTGAAGGATGACATTTTTTCAACCAAAATGTTGGTTTAGCCCCAACGTTTTGAAAGGATAACAAGAAAAATTGGACCCTATAAATCATAATACAATTTTCTCCTGAAAATACAAATCTCCAGTATGTGGCCAGAATGGTTTGGGGTGCCATATCACATCAGCAGAACGCCTGATGTACCAGAAAAGCAGAAACCCCCAAAGTGACCACATTTAAAAAAAAACTGTACCCTTCAATGAATTTAGAGGTATAGTGCACATGTTGACACCACATGTGTTTCACTGAATTTTATTAATTCATCAGCAGGAGATTATCACAGCCTGACTAGGTCTCATGTGCAGGCCAGTCAGGTTAATCTGTGTAACCCCGCCCCTACCACTGATTGGCAGTTTTCTGAAACTGTACAGTGTACATAGGAAGCTGCCAATCAGCGGTGGGGGAGGGGTTACATCGAGCTCAGCATTTATAGCGCTGCTATATCAACAGCAGATAAAGCATGGATTATATCAAAACTGTACCAAGCTGTCCAGTAAGTGATACATTGCTTGAATCAGGCTTTCTTGCCCTATATTATGCTGCTTTCAGATTACATAGCAAAAACCTGCAGTCAGATTCCCTTTAATAGTGTATATAAGTAATAAGTTGCTTGTAAACTAAAATTTGGTTATACTTTTTTGTTGGTGGCTTAAGTTTTATTCAGTTGAGGTTTCTCTGTGTACATTTAGAAGCACATTCATTTAGACTGGCGTTACGCACATAAGTTTTAATGAAGGGGCTTGCTGGAGTACAATGTGCCTTATTCATTAAGTAGAGTATGACTCTTAATGGACTAGGTGTATCTGATAACCAGCATGCGCTGTAGCCAAACGTGTCCTCCAATTAGTGACTGAAGTACACTTCTGGAGTAAGTTACACCACTAGAGTGGCATAATGTATCATGATTGGAGTAGCCGCGCCCCGTCTATATCCTGCACATTCTATCTCATAATAGTGGAGCTGGCGTTTATGCTAAACATTGCAACTTATTAAGGAGTAGTGATGAGCGAGCACTAAAATGCTCGGGTACTAGTTGCTCGAATCGAGCAAATTGGAATGCTCGAGTGCTCGACCCCAGCAACGAGCCCAATTTAAGTCTATGGTAAACTCGAGCATTTTTTCGGTGGCACCCCCCCACCCCGGAGGTCTGCAGGGGGCCAAAAACTGTCCAAATCAATAAGAACAGTGCTCAAATGGCATGGGAACAGCATGGGGAAGACCCCTGGAAGCATCTCTGACTCCCAGGTCACTGCTGTGAACAATGTTGTCAGAGTATTACCCCACTTTTACGGATTCACAATGAAACATGCAAAAACTAAACCAAAATGGATTTTCGTGGGAAAAATGTCAAGGAACATCCTTTCCAAGGTAATGACTTGTATATAAGGCAAAATAAATAACCAAAAACAAAAATGCTCCTCAATGCGCCCTTGTGAATAGCTTCACTGACACACTGCTACAAACTGCAAATGGAAGACAATATTTTACACGCTTGCTACAAATGGCTGGATTTGTACCGCAGTTATATGTGATATGTCTGATGGACGCCTACTGTTTTAAATAGCGGGCTTGTAGTTTCCTATTATTCACAGCGACCACGTGTGAATAGCTTCACTGACACACTGCTACAAACTGTAAATGAAGGATAATATTTTCCACGTTCACTACACATTTCTGAATTTTTATCGCTGTAAATGGGATCACGTCTGATGATGGAAAAGATCTGGCTGTATTCTGCAGTGCTAACAAGCAAATGGAGAAGTAAAGTGGTGTACTCTGGATTGCTTTTTTAAGCAAATGATCAGGATTAACATAAAAAAAATAGCTCTGGCCCCTGATATCTGGGGCTATGTCTATGGATATCTGTAACAGCAGGAGCAGACAGAACGTGCAGTGGACCCTCTTGTGCTGTGTACACTGCCACAAACCCTGCCTGCCTGCCTGATGTGAGAGTGTGAAATGTGATAACAGCTGGAGAGCTCTAGGACCCTGTGACTTTTGCATGGCTGGGCTCAGAGGAGGGGCAGGGCTAGAAACTGTGTGTATTTTGAGAGCGTCTGATGTGTGAGTCTAGACAGGAAGTCTGTGAGAAGGAGCTGCAAGAAGATGCTGTCTTTGCTCTCTTCTGTGTGGAGTTTGTTTACCCCTTCCTCTGTTTAAGAACAAGTGCTGAGCTGGGGAAGCTGTGTGGCTCTGTGGAGTTTTGTGAAAGTCCATGCTGAGTGGATTATAGACTTTGTGCTTGGGGAGTCACTGTCGGGTGATGAAGAGGCTGAGCAATCCATCTCTGTGACTGAACACGTGTATGGTGTACTGGATAACAGTGAGAGACTTCGGGAGGAAAGACGATTTCTGGTGCTATTTCCACTGAGAGGATATTGACAAGACTTTGTGAAGAGATCTTCCCAGACCTTAATCTGAGGCTACAGGACTAAAGTCCCCGGCGTGTGGGCTCGGCATCGGCCGACAAGACAAGGAATTTTTGCTGTTTTGTGAACTCTGTTTTTGTTTTGGCGCCAAAGTTTTCCGGGACTAGCTGCAGCCACCGCGATTCACAGGCCTGTGATAGACTGCATCCGAGGTTAACGGTACCATAACTTTAAGATATCCGGATATCCTAATAATAAGAGCAATTGATATAGTTTCTTGCATTACTATTGTTTATAGTGGTAGGATTGTATGCAGTGTGCCATCTCAGGGGGTCCCCATATACCGCCCTCACTAGTCTGACACTGTGTTTAGGTAAAATTGTTCCAGATCTTTAGAATAATTTACATGAGCTGGAAACCTTGAGATTGGCACATTGATTTCAGCTCTTGCTGATTGTGTGTATCTAGTAGAGGTAGTGTCCCAGGCAGAACCTGAGACTGATTCATCCAATACAGAATTTTAGTCTAATCCCTGTTTTAGTAAAGAAAGTGTTGTTTATTTCTGTCTCTGTCTCAGTTTGTGACTCACTGGATCTCTCTCGGACCACCGGTAATTACACCTAACTCGTGCTATCAGGATTAATATATGCAGCTGGATTAGTCCTCAGAAGGACTGTTAGTTCAGATGGATATATATATATACATACTCCTGAAGTACCACTACCTATATGTAACTATTACACCGCCAATTCTCTCCCTCACACAGCAGGACCTCTCCGTACTCTGCCTGTTTCCGGGATAGACTTTGATGAGCATAGCGGCGCCCGGTCTTATATAGACTCGATGACGCTATTCGGCCAGCCAATCACTGTAATGCCACAACCAACATGGCTATGACATTACAGTGTGTGGCAAACAATCCCTGCATGGTCATTGGCTCTCTAAAGAGAGCCAAACATGCAGGGCGGGGAACAGAGCTCCCGCCCGAGCAACCCCGAAAATACTCGCCGAGCATGTCGAGCAGGGTGATGCTCAGGCGAGTACCGAGCAGTGGTGAGCACGCTCGCTCATCACTGTTAAGGAGTTTTACACAATTCCAACATAAACCCCTTAATGAATCAAGCCCTTAGTCTATATAAGGGTTGTCCACTACTAGGACCAACCCTTCTCAATTACTGTTTCCACGAAGTAAAGTAATAGCAGCTATACTCACCTCCGGTGGTGGCGCCATTCCAGCTGGATCACTGAGGGGCTCCTGCAGGAACTGAGCAGTCAATGTCTTTGATCCTAGCTGTTATCTTTAATTTACCTCTTTGATGCCGCAACCTATAGTATCAGTGGCATCTAGGTTGTTAAATAAAGTTAGGGGGCTTTCTTATTCAATAAACCTACACAATGGCCCCCACAGCTGCAATGTTAAATCATGCCTCGCAGCATCGCGCAATGAAGCAACCAGGTTCACGTTCTGTATAGGGACTAAAATAAAAAAAGTAAAACAATAAAATAAAATGTTTATAAAAAAAAATAACATACATCCCTGTTCTTTGATGTGGACTTGGGAACTGAGCTGGCAGATGACGGCTGTGTTATTCAGCTATCATCTGCTTCTAACAGTAGTGAATGGAGGGAAGCTGCACCTGCGGCTGCTACACCCCCCAGCATCTTAGTGCACGCTGCCTTAGATCTTATCTTTATGGCACAAGGTAATGGAAATCTTTGACAATGACGATATCTTTTATAATGTAACCTCTGAATCTATTGTCTATTATTACCTTTTCTTGTTACATGTTATACCTACTATTGTCACTGACTTACCTTATAAGGTTATTACCTTGAAAGCCACATGTTATACCTACCTTTGCTATCAATGCTCCTTATGTGAAGGTACCTTTTGATACGATCTATGCTGGGTTTTTTACCATTATATTACCTGGCCGGCAGCTTACACTCACATTTGTGATACAATCTATGCTGGTTTAGGGATGTTAGTCTCCTTGCAGGATCTTTACCATCTCATCCTGCCTCTGTAGCTGTCCTCTCCTATCCCCAACCCCTCCCCTCCTTTCCTTATTTATTGTCTTTGTATAACTTTAAATATCATTTAATAAAATTTATATTTTATGATACAAAATCCCTTTTATGTCATTTTGGGTCTACCAACAGGCGGATTGAGATACAAATAGGGGAGATTCTCCCCCTATATTTAACCTCTTCTTCCCAAAATAGATGACACGTAGAGTTGCCATGACAGCCTTGGGTCTGCTGAACACGCCAGTGCTTGTCATGACAGTACTCCTTTGAACACCAGCCTATGGAGAGTAGGAGACTGTGATTTTTGATATATAAAGAAGCAGGGCTGTCATCAGGAATTTCAGCACCCCATTCTGGCAATATTTTCGAGCCCCCTTGAAACTCCACCCCAGCTCCGCCTCCATCTCTTGAATCTTTCACACTCCCACCACCCAATCTTGGAAAAACTCCACTTCTGCACCACGTCCTTACCAATCACACATTAACAGTTCCCATCAAACACTATATCACATACATAGCCAGCAGCTTTTGTTTTGGCCAAAAGATTTTTTAAGCCTGCCACCACGACAAGGTAGACTCCTTTGGCAGGGCCCTACTCTACTCTAACCTATTAAACATTTCTTAAAATATCCAATACTCTGTTTAGTGATATTTTTCTTTATTTTTCTTTAAGGGAATGTGTCACATACATTTTTAAACTAATTGAAATCAGATTGTGATAATTTTTTATAATCTGTATTTCTGATTGCAGATTATTGTATTCTGTTTTCTGTACATTTATGGAAGCTGCTCTCTTGCCTATTTGGAGATATGGACATTAGACATTATAGGGGACTCTATGTATTTCCTTGGGACAGTTTTCCTTCCATGTTCTTATATTAGGGACATGAAGATGTCATTGTGCAGGAAAGGGGAAGAGGTGAGCTGTGACACGACCTAATGTGAATGGTGGATTCTGTTATCTCTCATTGTAATCCTGCTTGTTATAATAATGAGGTGACTGATGAAAAGGGATCTCTTCTGGATGTGTCAGTCTATTAGAAAAGCAGTTTCTGAATATTTATTATTTTGTGATATAAGGGGTGACAAACTTTAAAGTAAATTCTTCCAAAACTTTAAGCTATGATTAAAAGGATTGGCCATTTTCTGGTTATTGTTGACCAATGTGTTTGAGAGGATGATAAGGCACTTACTAATATGGCCTTTCTTGAATTTTGGCACTAAATATGAGATATGGGAAATAGAAATATAGTCTATATTGAATTTTGTCACTAAGTGCCTTTTATTCCTCTTACAAACACATTGGTTAACAATAACCAGAGAGTGGTCAATGCCCTTAACATAAAAGCTTCGGAACACATTCCCACTAAACATTTCGCTCTTTTTCATGAGAGTCATTTAGTTAAATCCTTTGGTCAATTATGTAAAGTGCAAATTATAGTGTCAGTAACAAAACAAACAGAAAACAAAACAATGACAACATGTATAACCAATTAATACAATGAAAATAAGGTCATTTTGTGAGGTCAGGAAAATGCAATATAAAAACAACAAACAGTATTGCACACGATCTAAGGAACTGAACCATAATAATAAAGACGTATTTCCATAAATCTAAGAACAACAGACAATAGTGCGCTCTATCCTAAAAACTGAGCCCTAATATTAAATGGGTATTCCCATCTGGGGTACCGATAGTACATCGCAGGGTCAGTCAGGTGCAGGTCCCACAACTGAAACATCACTATCCGATCTGTTACATCTGTCTAATGCTAGGACTTTGGGTCAGTAATCCCGCAGTCAGGCTAGGACACTCATCCATAATACAGGGGAACATACATGGCAATAACACACTAATGTAAAACTGGCTGCAATGTAGAAGATGTGAAGATGCAAATTTACATGTATGGAACAGGCAGTCGTCTTACCTTCTGGTTAGCAAAATCATTAATCAGGTCTTTAATATTCAGGCGTCTGGAGAGCTCATGCTCAATTGACAGAAGGGCTCGGCTGTTTAACCGTTATTCTGTCATTGTAGAATGCAGATAGTTCTTTACCAATGAGAGATTGCTAAATGCTATCTGTACTTCTGCTACTGAAAGTGGTAGGATGCTAAAAATTCTGAGTGCAATACACACCTCTCCATATATTCCTTGAAGCTCGAATTTGTAGATGGCGTTTAGTAAATCCAGTGGACCCATATTTTCTGTAAATGTACCTTCATAAACTGTCCGAAGATGTTGCAGCTCAGAAAGTAACGATGATGTTTAGATCCTTAGAGTATGCAGAGATCAATTCTTCAGTGGATGCCACCAGATTGTTTTTCACTAATTGTCCTCACCTTAAGAACTGGAGCAAACAACTTGCAGACATATTCCATTGATCTGAGGCGCTGGTGAAAATGAGAAATTATAGTGTCCATTGCCACAAGAAGGCCATTAGCTTTGAAGTGCTCTTCAGGATTTGCAGCTTCATGATGCTTTGACTTTCTTTGGCACTATTGTTGAGCATTCAATAGGTCCTTTGCAATCTGGAATCTGCTACCAAACCAGCTTCAGAAAGCAGAGTGGGACACTTTTCCCTGAGTAATATCGTTTCTTCAGAGAGAGGTTTAATGTTGGCAGCTCCAACTTCCAAAAGAGACAGATCTAGATTGTAGTATTTTTTTTCTCTCCTCAAAAGTTGTAAGAACTTTTACCCAAAATGTTGCTAAAATCACTGCCCTGAAAGACAAAAAATAGTCTTAGACATCTTCAGCTTCTGAATGTGCATCATTTGTAAGTTTTCCGTAAGAAAGAACTTCATCAAGAAACTTCAAAATGCTTGGCAGCCTCTATTCTTGAGCTCCACCGGGTGTCACTTAGACCATGTAAAGGCCTTCCAACTGCATCAAGTTGGAAGACCGTTGCTAAACAGAATGTATAGCCGGTTTAGGCTTCCAAAAAAGTCTTCATTTCAGGACAGCTTGCAACAGCATGAACACCCACAAAGTTTATAGAATGGGCAGTACAAAGACTAAAGAGAACCCTTGGAAATATCACTAGAATTTTGGCCCTTACACCTTTAATCCTACCAGACATGTTTGCTCCTTTATCATATACCTGGCCTCTGCAGTTTTTAGGTCAATGGCATGCTCATTCAGTCTTGATATAACCATGTCCTCAATTTCTTCTCGTGTCTTCTGAGAAAAAAATGTATGTCTCTCTGGAGACATACCTCAAAAGTACAACGTTCTGTTCAGTGCGTGAGACGTCTGAAGTAGCATCACAAATAAAAATAAATAGCTTCTTTCCTATCTGAAAATATGGCATCCAGGACATGTTTTCTATAAATATTTATAAATTTATTTTGCATTGTCCAGGATTTCCAAAGTTCCAAGAAAATTGCCGTTATGTAGATCTCAAATTCTCTGCAATATTCCCCTGAAAGCCATGTTGCATTAACCTAATTGCAGTGTCGCATCCAAAAGTCTTTCTAGAAGAGTCACGAGCTTCTCCGCTTCCTTCGCTAAACTTCATTGCATCTCAAAGTCAACAGCATGGCCATCTAGGGCATTTTGGAGTGTTCTCCAACTCCAGTAGTGCTTCCTGTTCTGTGCAATATGTTCATGCTCTGGTAACTTGAGGTACAGGCGATGCCATTTGAAAACCAAAGGATTAAAACCTTCTTTCTGATAAAGTCTGCTCCCAGTCTTGATTCTCTGATCAACAGAAAATGCCATGCACGCTACACAATACATTGCTTTCTTATTTGGGCTCCATGTTAGCCAATCCAAGAAAAAATGTTCACGCCCATTAGATGACTTGGCATATAGGAGAAAGTCACTAAAAGAACGGTCATCAACATCCTTAGGCAGAGATTGTACTATCTGCTTCAATACTTCGTTATTAGAAAGCCCTGAAAATACAATCTTCTCCCTTTCCTTGTCCATGATGACATCTGGCCACATTGCTGGGTCTTTCCAATTGATTTCTTCTCCTTGTAATGTTACATGAGTGCACTCCTCTGAAGAAAACGACTCTGTGTAGTAGAGGCAAGAGAGCCTTTAAGAGAACTCTTACATGATGCTTCAAAGATGGAGAGAGACTGCCATCTGCTGTCCAGACACAGTCAAGCGGAACCAAGATATACAAGAGAAGTTGAAGAGAGAGCAGATTTAGATGCTGGACCCGGTCAGGTGACTTCCAGGAAGGAGTTCCTGGAGATAAGAGGCCAGCGCGCCAAGCCTGAGGAGTTTTTGGCACCAAGCAGCAGAGAGAAGCAGACGTGCTTCCTGCATGCTGAGAAGCCCTGCGTGGCAGGCCTAAGCCGGAGGCCTGTGAGGTGCCATAGCCGGGCAGCGGTGGATGAGCTCCGGATCCCTCACAGATGTGACCCGAGTGCTGTACCTACTGAGGAGAGTCGGAACCTGCTTGCGGTGCTGAGTGAGTTTGCGGAACCCGACGTCACCCGCCGACAGACGAGGTCTGGACCCCCCTATCCCTGGCTTGAGAGACTGCCTCCAACAGCCAGGAAGAGAGGAGTTGAGAGACTGCTGGGCCAGGAAAGTCACGCCAGTGAAAGCAGAAGAGCTGCATACGTGAACAGGGCCGTCACTTCTTCTGTTCACTCACGGTACCGGGGCCAGTTGGGTTTAGGTACTCAGGTTGGGAGGGGAACAGTTGGGGCGGAAGAAGCTAAACTTACTTTAATTGATTTTGTCCGGAAAAGACTTGCGGCCTAGGTGGAATAACCGGTGACCCCACTAGAGTCATATACAGAGATAAAGAACTGACGTGGTGACTCCCCTGACTGGGTGCACCACATTACTTTGAGAGACTTCATATTTTGCTAATATATCAAATTACTGTTCAATACCCTTGTTGTTATCCCCTTGCTCAAAATACCTGTTTTATATATACATAAACTGTTTATAATCATCTCTGACTTTCCCTGCCTTGTGTCTCTGTGCGTTGCATTCCGGCAACTGCATTACATCTGCACTTTGGCCGCAAGATTGTCCTTCATATACATGTTCTAAAATGGAACATGAACATGAAGGCATTGGCTCTTCTTCCATCTCCATAAAAACAGTGGGAGGGAGCATTTTGTGAGAAGGACTCTTTGGTGACATGGTACTGGACCGTGTTTCCGCAGATTCTTCTGTTACTGCACCAGTTGGCATAGCTGCACCCTCTTTTTACGAGTGGGTGTGCGCGTGCACCTCATCACTTTGAGGCCTTCAACTCCTATTGTGCCGCAAGAACCAGGGTTCGCCGGCAGCTTGGGAACAAAGAGCGGGTCGGCAGTGTCTGATGTCACTGATGTCAGATGAGGCCAGCCCACTCTGCTGCGGCCATACAGTGTAAGTAGCTGCGGCTGTGAGTGACTGGGGCCCAGATCTTAATAAAGCTGACGCGGCTTCAGTCACTGCTCAGTACATAGTAATCGGCTGCTCTAACCGCGCACCGGCACTGACTGACAGTGTAAAATGTTCTGCGTATAGCTATGATTATAATGGAGTGCAGATATTGTGGTGCATATACTTACCGCCAGTTTATGAGTAGATCTGCTGACTCCTTTATCTTCGATGTCTTCCATTGGGATCCGCTGTCAACTTTATGCTCAGCTGCATAAAAAAAAATCCGGCCTCCTCCTCCCCTTAATAGCTGGCCATCGCACGCCATGTTATTTCTTGTTAGCCCAAGACAGCACCGAAAGATGGAGCTGTCATGAGCAAGAGGAAAATCCAATTACCGGTTAGTATACTTACCGCCAGCATATGAGTAGATCTGCTGGCATCTCTTTCTTTCACTGGGATCCACTGTCATCTTTATGCTCACTTGTAAAAAAAAAAAAAAAAAAAAAAATCCGGCCTCCTTCCTCCCCTTGATAGCCGGCCATCACACACCTTTTCCCAACACCCATGACAGCTTTTTCATGAGAGTGAGGAAATCTTACTACCGGTAATGATAAAAATGATCATAGACATGTGCAATGATGTTTGTTTAAAAAAAAAATCCGGCCTCCTCCTCCCCTTAATAGCCGGCCATCGCACACCATGTTATTTCTTCTCAGCCCAAGACAGCACCGAAAGTTGGAGCTGTCATGAGCAAGAGGAAATCCAATTACCGGTTATTGTAAAAAGTTCTGCACATGCCTATGAGTATAGTGAAGCGCAGGTGTTGTGGCGCTTATACTTACCGCCAGCATATGAGTAGATCTGCTGGCATCTCTTTCTTCCACTGGGATCCACTGTCATCTTTATGCTCACCTGTAAAAAAAAAAAAAAAAAAAAAAAAAATCCGGCCTCCTTCCTCCCCTTAATAGCCGGCCATCACACACCTCTTCCCAACACCCATGACAGCTTTTTCATGAGTGTGAGGAAATCTTACTACCGGTAATGGTAAAAATGATCATAGACATGTGCAATGATGTTTGTTTAAAAAAAAAAATCCGGCCTCCTTCCTCCCCTTAATAGCCGGCCATCGCACACCATGTTATTTCTTCTTAGCCCAAGACAGCACCGAAAGATGGAGCTGTCATGAGCAAGAGGAAATCCAATTACCGGTTAGTGTAAAATGTTCTGCACATGTCTATGAGTATAGTGAAGCGCAGGTGTTGTGGCGCTTATACTTACTGCCAGCGTATGATTACAATATCTGGCTTCTCCATCTTTAGAGTCTGTTTTTGGGGTCCCTCAGTGTTGTGTCCATGGTTATCTTCATTCCAGCAGTTTTTCCAGATGATCAGTGATGTTCACTCTTCGGTTCTTCAAGGTCTTCTGGAGGCTGAGGAAGACAGCTGGCTCTGGTGACTATGGAGCTGGTGTCTTGACAAGGGTTTCCATGTTGACAAAAGAAAATCCCTTGAACATGGCCTGGTCCTTTGCTGATAGAGGTGACTTTTTGGCCTCTGCTGCTTCTAATTTCTCCAGATGGTGTGGTCGAGAACGGTGATGAGCTTTAGATGGCTATAAAACAAAAAAAGAATCATAACATTAAGAATATGACTTTTTATCACATTCCTGGTTTTAAACTGCACTAAAATGACCAAAATCTTAATCCTTCTGGAGAAGGATGATGTCCACATTAACTTGAAAGTGAAAAGTGAAATGATCTGAACCATCAGACCAGGACCTGCAGCTCTGGATGATGTTGATTTAACAATGTTAGTGTCAGCGGTAAATAATACTCAACAGAAAGTCAACACCAAAAAATGATAGAAACAACTATCAGCTTTCAATAAGTGTTCTCTACCCATCATTGTTTCCCCTATGCAGAGATGATGGTGCAATGTGATCTGCTCATATACTTACTACAGGGATGCGAGGTGGAGGCACTTTCAGGGCTTCCACAGAGACCCAGTCAATACACTGGAAAAACACCTGCTCTCTGATGTTACCATGGACTCCTAAGCGTCTGGCAGGATCTTTCTGTAGGAGCTAAAAACAATAAAGTAAAACCCATGAAGGTAAGCGGTAGAGGCAATAAAACATTCTCACAACTTCACCATTTAAATGAATATTGTACAACCCATAGTACTAATAACTTGGAGTTATACTGACCTGTTTAATGATGTCATCAATGCCGGAGGATGCCTCATCGAGTGTCAGATGGAACGTACACTCACTGGTAACCATATCTTTTAAGATGACACCAAGAGAATACCAGTCTACTCCGGCGTTATACTCCTCGCCAGCAAAAATCTATCATGGAAGAGAGAACAAAAAGGTCAAAATGTTAACACCCCATGGACTATAATTTTTGTGAAAATGAAATAGGAAAGCACTATTGTCTGCACCTCAGGAGCCATGTAGCCCGGTGTTCCAGCGTATTCGGTGGCTGTTCGGTCTCCATGCATGTTGTCAATTGCGAGACCGAAATCTGTGATCTTAATATGGCCCGTTTCAGCCACCAAGATGTTCTCGGGCTTGAGGTCTCTGTGGATGACGCCCTTGGAGTGGAGGTACTGGATTCCACAGACCAGTTCAGCGGCATAGAATCTGACAGAAAGACATGAATGACTGTAGCTTCCCGAGGAGAAACAAGAAACACCAAGATCCAGCCAATATTATGTACATGATCGACCAGAACAAGATGACCATATGCAGAACATACAACAAATCCTGCCAGATCCCACTGATGAATAATGGAGCCCCTCAGGTTTCTGTCGCTGCAGTCTACAATATTTTTGATATAAAAAGCACCAGAACCCAAAGGCATATAATACAGCACCAAAGTGAACAGAACCAACCCTAGACATTTCTATACAGTTATGATCAGGTTTGTAGGTAACATAAAATGTACCTTGCGCTGGGGATGTCAAGCCGCCCCTTCTCCAGAAGGAAGGTGTTAAAGTCCCCGCAGCTCACGTATTCCAGACCAAGCAGCACATAGCGCTGTAGCACAGAAAAACGTATAAGTATATTTATATGCAGGTAAAGTTGCCAAAAGATTACAATATCTACACACATACTACAGAATAGGTCAGTATGACTGTAGGCAACAGGATAAATGGAAGGTTGATAGTATACATTTCCCATTTAAGAGGGATTACATTTCAGATGTCCCAACATTTTTTCAATGTTCTAGTTGACGACCATATGAGGCACCTCTAATGACAAATGACACCTTAGGGATCATAATGATGCTCCTGTGGAGGGTTATTTAAATATGCGGTTATGTATAATGATTTTCTTTAGAGTGGCATACGGAGATTTAAAGGACTGCTGTACATTTTGTTCAATTAATATTCAATGTAATTTTATTTCAGACATTTACAGGGGGTGCCCTGTTATTACTGAGGCTCGGGTCAAGCATGGTGCCAGTCAGAGGTTTACTGCCTCAGAGGGGTTTTACTGCAGGGGGATATTTACTGCCTGGGGGGTGTATTTACTGCTTGTAGGGGGGGTATTTGCTGTGTGTGTGAGGGCATTTACTGTGTGTGTGAGTGCATTTACTGTGTGTGGGGTTGGTGCAGACACAGTATGGTTAGTGGGGGGATGAGTGTGGACATAGTATGAGGAGCAAGGGGAAAATTTATGCGGACACAGTATTGGGAGCGAGTGTCATGGGTGTGTCAGAGGTGACAGACAGTCGCCCTGCAGTTGGTTGCAGGAGATCTCTACATTTGGCATTACAGACATCTTGCTAGAGGCTGGCTGTCTCTAGGACCCAGCGGCTACCTCCCTCTGGCTAATTATCTCCCTCGTCTGGGTGTATAATTAACTGCTGTGTCTGAGAGGGAGGTGCCGATATTCATTACTACTTGTGAGGCTTTAGCAAGAGCAGTACTTCGTCCTCTCTGGAGCTTGAGGCCGTGTGTTCATTTGTCTGGAGTCGTCTAAAGCTAAGAATCTGGGCTCCCTTTCACTTTTCCTTTTGTGTTGCACTAGTCTTTCCCACACCTGGCACGACATTATCACCGGCCGAGCACGTTTTGAAAAGGAAAAAAAAAATCTGCCTTTTTTTTTTCTTTCTCTGTGTGTTTTTTGGCGTGGACCTTTTTTTTCCTTTCTCCCTTCGTACAGGTTCAGTTGCAGAGCTCGCAGAGCAGTTTCACAGTCTGTCACTGGAGGTGAATGACTTCCGCTGTGAGGTTTAGCAGCAGCATCAGCGGTTACAGGTCGCCAATCTGAGGGTCTCTGCAGGTAGGCAGGTCCAGCCTGAACCCAAGGTTGTCCTCCTGGACAGGTTTTCAGGAGGTAGGGATATGTTTTTTAGTATTTAAGGAGGCATGCAAATTATACTTTAAACTTCATCCTTACTCCTCTAGTAATGAGGAGCTACGGATTGGTATTGTGATCTCTCTATTACAGGGAGATCCTCAGTCATGGGCGTTTTCTTTACCGCAGGACTCTGTTTGTCTCCAGTCTGTGGAGTGTTTTTTCGAGGCTCTGGCCCTCATTTATGATGACCTTGACCGAGTCGCCTTGGCTGAGTCTAGGCTACGTCGCCTTAAGCAGGGAAATCGGTCAGTGGAAACATACAGTTCGGAATTCCGCAGATGGGCAACGGATTCCAAATGGAATGACTCAGCCCTTAGAAGTCAATTTTGTAAGGAGCTTACTGAAAGGTTGAAAGATGCCTTGGCAGTATATGAAACCCCTAAGTCCTTGGAGGCTGCCATGTCTTTGGCCATACGTCTTGATAGACGCCTTCGGGATTGACAGGTGAGACCACCTTCTCCGGGGCCTTCTTGTTGGGGTTGTGTATCTCTGCCAGGGGAGCGGTCTGGGGGTGAACCAGTATTGGGGGAGGTGGAAGAACCCATGCAGTAAGGGGGTGTATCTGCATCATACATCTCCCCGGAGATTCACAAGAAAAAAGGCATGCTTTTTTTGTGGGGAAAAAATTTCTGTGTTTGCTGACAGTGGAGCCGGAGTCATCATTTTGGATGCTGAGTTTGTGAAAACTCATGGTCTTGTTTGCTGTACTTTAGATAAACCTATTTCCATTTTCGCCATCAACTCGGCGACCCTTGCAGAGAGAGCATTTACTCAGATTGTACATAATGTAAAAGTGAGGGTGGGGTCAGTTCATTGTGAAATCATCCCTTGCTATGTTCTGGACAATCTTCCCACACTGATTGTCTTGGGTATCCCTTGGCTTGTTAAACATAATCCGTTGGTTGATTGGCAAACTGGGGAGATTATTGAATGGGGAGATTACTGCCATGAGAACTGTCTAGATATTTCCCTTGCTACTGTCTCTACGGAAATATTACCTGCTTTTCTGTCTGGTTTTGAGGATGTTTTTTCTGAGAGGGGATGTCAGGATTTGCCCACTCATCGTGCTTATGACTGTCCTATTAACCTGACCTCCGGAGCTAAACTACTGAAGTCCAGACTGTATAATCTTTCTGGCCCTGAGAGACAAGCCATGAAGGATTTCATTGCGGAAAGTCTGGAGAAGGGACATATCAGACCCTCATCTTAGCCCGTGGCTACAGGTTTCTTTGTGAAGAAAAAAGATGGCGGTCTACGTCCCTGTTTAGATTTCCAGGAATTAAATCAAATTACCATCCATGATCCATACCCTCTTCCTCTGATTCCTGATTTGTTCAGCCAGGTTGTGGGAGCTAAGGTATTCTCCAAGTTGTATTTAAGGGGAGCCTACAACCTGGTTAGAATCAGAGAAGGGGACGAATGGAAAACAACGTTCAATACCCCGGAAGGACATTTCGAGAGTCTAGTTATGCCTTTTGGTTTGGCCAATGCACCTGCGGTATTCCAGAACTTCATAAATGATATTTTCCATCAATTGATAGGGAGGTTTGTGGTGGTCTATCTGGACGATATTTTGCTTTACTCCACTGATTTTGAGACTCATCAGGGGCATGTTAAGCAGGTACTCCAGATATTAAGGGATAGCAAACTTTAAGCCGGACTAGAAAAATGTGTTTTCACTGTTCAGGAGGTGCAGTTTTTGGGGTACTTGTTGTCATCTTCGGGTTTTTGGATGGATCCGGAGAAGATCCGTGCAGTCCTTGACTGGGAACGTCCCGAGAACCTGAAGGCTCTACAACGTTTTCTGGGCTTTACTAATTTTTACCGGAAATTCATCCAGAATCACTCTGTTACTGTGAAACCCCTTACTGACATGACTAAGAAGGGGTCTGATTTTTCCAAATGGTCGGATTCTTCCATCCAGGCTTTTTCTTCCTTAAAGAATCATTTTGCCACTGCACCTATACTCAGTCAACCCGATGTTTCTCAACTCTTTATTGATGTGTCTGATGTCGGGGTTGGGGCTGTGTTGTCTCAGGATTCGTCCCCTGGTAAATGGCGTCCATGCGCCTTCTTTTCTACAAAAAAATGTCTTCGGCTGAGAGAAATTATGACGTGGGTAATAGGGAACTTTTGGTGATCAAGTTGGCATTCTAAGAATAGCGACATTGGATGGAGGGGGCTGTCCATCCTATTACTGTTATTACTGACCATAAGAACGTGTCATATATCCAGTCAGCTAAACGTCTCAACCGTAGGCAAGCCAGATGGTCCATGTTTTTTACTAGGTTCAATTTTGTTGTCACTTTTCATCCAGAGGTCAAAAATGTCAAGGCTGATGCTTTGTCCCAGAGTTTCACTGGTGGTGGTGACCATGAGAACCCTGCTGCGATATTACAGAAAGGTGAATTCATTTCGGCACTTTATCCTGAACTGGAGGGTGAGTTGCTGGAGGCACAGGGGGACGCCCCTGCCTCCTGCCCTTCAGGAAAGTTATTTGTACCATCCAATCTGCGCTGCAAAGTAATTAAGGAACATCATAACTCTGTGCTTTCTGGGCATCTAGGTGGTAAGGCAACGGTAGACCTCCTCGCTAGTCGTTTTTGATGGCCGGGGTTGCATCAGGATGTAATTGAACACGTAGCTGCTTGTAGTATTTGCACGCGTTCTAAGGTTTCGCATACCCATCCGTCTGGTACTCTTCTTCCGCTACCTATCCCTAGTAGGCCATGGACACAATTGTCCATGGATTTTATTACTGACCTACTGGTTTCTGCAGGCAAAACGGTGGATTTGGTGGTAGTAGATAGGTTCAGTAAAATGGTTTATTTTGTCGCATTGCCTGCACTTCCAAATGACAAGACACTTGTTCAGGTGTTCATAAATGAGATTGTGAAGCTTCACGGGGTTTCCTCCCATGTGGTGTCAGATCGGGGGACCCAGTTTGTTTCCATGTTCTGGAGGGCATTCTGTTCTCGACTGGTGGTGCAGCTGTCCTTTTCCTCTGCCTTCCACCCTTAGTCGAATGGACAGACCGAGCGTGTCAATCAGAATTTGGAGACCTACCTCAGGTGTTTCGTTTCCGAAAATCAGGAGGATTGGGCATCCTACCTACCGCTGGCAGAATTTTCCATTAATAATCATCGTCAAGAATCCACTGGCATGTCACTGTTCTTCGGTGCATACGGTTATCACCCACAGTTTGATACCTTTAGTGGGGTAGAAGCTTCAGGAGTTCCTGAGGAGGAACGGTTTGCTTCATCGCTCTCCTCGGTATGGCAGGGTGTGCTGAGTAATTTAAAGATCATGGGAGACAGGTATAAACGTATGGCTAACAGAAAAAGCTTGCAAGGTCCGGACCTGAATGTGAATGACTTTGTGTGGTTGCCTACCAGGAATATAAGATTGAAAGTTCCTTCTTGGAAGCTGGGACCTAGGTTTATTGGTCCCTATAAAATAACCGCCGTCATTAACCTAGCAGCATTTCGTCTTGAACTTCCTCAGGCCCTTAAAGTCCACAACGTGTTTCATAGGTCCTTACTTAAAAAACATGTGGAACTTCTTGAACCCTCGCCTCTACTACCGCCCCCAGTAATGGTTGATGTTAATCTGGAGTTCCGGATTTCGAGGATTGTAGATTCTCGTCTCCAACATCATTCTCTACAATACTTGGTGCACTGGAAAGGCTATGGTCCAGAGGAGAGGATGTGGGTTTCAGCATCAGAGGTGAACGCTCCCAGATTGGTTCGCTCATTTCACACCTCTTTTCCTGAGAAACTCGTTCCTGAGTGTCAGGAGGCCACTCGTAGAGGGGGGGGTACTGTCACGGGTGTGTCAGAGGTGACAGACAGTCACCCTGCAGTTGGTTGCAGGAGATCTCTACGTTTGGCATTACAGACATCTTGTTAGAGGCTGACTGTCTCTAGGACCCAGCGACTACCTCCCTCTGGCTAATTAGCTCCCTGGGCTGGGTGTATAAATACCTGGTGTGTCTGAGAGGGAGGTGCCAGCGATATTCATTACGACTTGTGAGGCTTTAGCAAGAGCAGTACTTCGTCCTCTCTGGAGCTTGAGGCCATGTGTGCATTTGTCTGGAGTCGTCAAAAGCTAAGCAATATCCCCCTGTTTGACTACCCTTGTTGTCTATAGAGTTTAGTGGATATCTACTAGTGCTCATCTCCTCCCGTCCCTAGCCTTAGCCATACGCCAGGGAAAGTCAGGGCGAGGCACCCGTGTAGCAATTGATGAAGAGCCAATATAGGGAGGGTAGTTGAGACAGGGTGACACTAGACGAGACTAGGAGGTCTCCCCTTCCCCCTTTTCCCTAGAGTCTGGACTCCCTTTCCCTTTTCCCTTTGTGTTGCACTAGTCTTTCCCACACCTGGCGTGACAGTGAGGGTGATGGGATGGGTTCAGACACAGTTTGGGGAGTTGAGGAGATGTGTAAGGAGGCAGTATTGTTTAGTGAGAGGGTAAATGTACGAGGAGGAAGCCGGTAATGTGTGAGGAGATATTGAGGGGAATAGTGCGAGGAGACAGTAAGGGGGGGATAAAAGTGTGAGTGGGCACAGAATAGAGACTGAGTAGTGTAGGGGGTACCATAGGGGGACAGTGTAAGAGCACAGCCAGGAGGGGACAGTATACCAAGGAGGGGATGAGCAGTGTGATGAGAAGGCACAGAATAGAGATTGAGTAGTTGGGGGTAAGCATTGGGGAACAGTGTAAGGACATAGCCAGGAAGAGATAGTAAGCCAAGGAGGGGGAGAGTATGGTGCAGGAGCATAGTATAGACACTGGGCCCTATAAGGGGGACACAGTGTGAGAGGACACTGTGAAGAAGGGACCCAGTATGGAAAGGAGAGTGCAGTGTACAGAGCATGTACCATAGGAGGGACAGTGTGGGGGTGATAATTCATGCCGGGAATATAGTGAGGAGCAATTATTTATTCAGGGGTTCAGCATAGGACACATATTTTTATTCAGGAGCATTATAATGCCATTGTTATCTTTAAGGGCATCGTGTGGGATGTGCTGCAGAAGATCAGAGAAGATAGAAGTCTGCAGAGACGAGCTTTGGATGAGAAAACTCATCATGGAGTCTGGACAAGATGAAGAAGAAAAGAAAGAGAACGACTAGAAACAACAACATCTATAAGGTACCTGGATGTAAATGTTATTTGTGATACTAACTCAGTACTGATTCTCATATTTTTATTTATGTTAGAAGCATTAAAAGGATTGTCCAAGTTTGTGGTGAGTCAGCAGTCACTCTATGTGACTGCAGGCTTCTGAATTCTAACAGTGCACTGCACACTGTCAGGATTTTCTTGTGCCGGCGATTTTCATACATGCGGTCACATGCCGACTAGACATGTGTGGCCTAACTCAATGAAAATGAATTGAGTGAGGCTGGATACGTCTAGTCAGAATGTGGCCAGAAGTATACAAATCGCATACTTGTGCAAGGGAGGCTCCTAAAAGTGTGTACTGCATGTGCTGTGACTGCAGACTTTCATCTCAAACCTGAACAAACCCTTTAATTATAAAATGAAGCCCTGTAGCATGCCAATCCAAACAGTGTGTAATATACTCACTGTCAGGATTCAGCTCTGCTTGCAGGTTCCAGCAGTCATCACACAGTCACTTCACTCATATGTGAGCAGGGGAGGGCTGGGTCAGGGGGTAGAGGGGCAT
This sequence comes from Phyllobates terribilis, assembly GCF_046119375.1. Taxonomy (NCBI): domain Eukaryota; kingdom Metazoa; phylum Chordata; class Amphibia; order Anura; family Dendrobatidae; genus Phyllobates; species Phyllobates terribilis. The sequence continues at coordinate 461,302 of NW_027363010.1, read as the reverse complement.
ATGCCCCCTGGGCCGGTCATTAAGCAGCTGATTAAGGCCACTGGTGGGTTGATGCTGTTGTATACAGTAAGTGCAGGCCGGTCGCATCACAGTGGAGCAAACACGCCCACTGAATGGTGTGTGCGTCGTCCGTCTGCTGAAGTAGAGGGAGCGTGGCTGCATCTTCTTACTGACGCAGAGGAGCATGTGGGCGGGACAGACAGGAGGCATCTGTGAGTAGGAACTTCAGCTCTCTGTGTGGTGAGGAGATGGCAGGACGCTGCTCACCTGCTGATAAATACAGGGACCTGGATTGTGTGGGGTCCTGGATTGTGTCTGTGGCCGCTCTGATGATTTCCCCTGAGATTTATTGCAGGAGTCTGAACCCTCAGAGTCGCTCTGTCAGTGCCAGCTCATCGGCTCCAGCGTCATCAGATCCACAGGAAAGTTCAGTCTGCTGCAATAAATCTCTGTCCCTATACCTCAGAGTGACCAGAGACACAATACAGAATCATGCACTGGACTGATCAACCCTGAGTATGGACACTGGACATCACATGTTATATACAGGTACTTCTCACAAAATTAAAATATCATCAAAAATGGAATTTATTTCAGTTTTTCAATGCAAAAAGTGAAACTCGTATATTAAATAGAGTCATTACAAACAGAGTGATCTATTTCAAGTGTTTATTTCTGTTAATGTTGATGATTATGGATTACAGCCAATGAAAACACAAAAGTCATTATCTCAGTAAATTAGAATAATTAACGAAAAAACACCTGCAAAGGCTTCCTAAGCCTTTAAAATGATCCCTTAGTCTGTTTCAGTAGGCTCCACAATCATGCGGAAGACTGCAGACTTGACAGATGTCCAGAAGGCAGTCATTGACACACTCCACAAGGAGGGTAAGCCACAAAAGGTCATTGCTAAAGAAGCTGGCTGTTCACAGAGTGCTGTATCCAAGCATATTAATGGAAAGTTGAGTGGAAGGAAAAAGTGTGGTAGAAAAAGGTGCACAAACAACCGGGATAACCACAGCCTTGAAAGGATTGTTAAAAAAGGCCATTCAAAAATTTGGGTGAGATTCACAAGGAGTGGACTGCTGGAGTCATTGCTTCAAGAGCCACCACACACAGACGTATCCAGGACATGGGCTACAAGTGTCACATTCCTTGTGTCAAGCCAATCATGACCAATAGACAACGCCAGAAGCGTCTTACCTGGGCCAAGGAAAAAAGACCTGGACTGTTGCTCAGTGGTCCAAGGTGTTGTTTTCAGATTAAAGCAAATTTTGCATTTCTTTTGGAAATCAAGGTCCCAGAGTCTGGAGGAAGAGTGGAGAGGCACATAATCCAAGCTGCTTGAGGTCTAGTGTGAAGTTTCCACAATCGGTGATGGTTTGGGGAGCCATGTCATCTTCTGGTGTAGGTCCACTGTGTTTTATCAAGACCAAAGTCAGCACAGCCGTCTACCAGGAAATTTTAGAGCACTTCATGCTTCCCTCTGCTTTTTGGAGATAGAAATGTCATTCTCCAGCAGGACTTGGCCCCTGTCCACACGGCCAAAAGTACCAATACCTGGTTTAAAAACAACAGTATCACTGTGCTTGATTGACCAGCAAACTCGCTTGACCTTAACCCCATAGAGAATCTATTATAGAGAATCTATGGGGTATTGTCAAGAGGAAGATGAGACACCAGACCCAACAATGCAGACGAGCTGAAGGCTTCTATCAAAGCCACCTGGGCTTCCATAACACCTCAGCAGTGCCACAGGCTGATCGCCTCCATGCCACATTGCCGCATTGATGCAGTAATTGATGCCAAAGGAGCCTCGACCAAGTATTGAGGGCATTTACTGAACATACATTTCAGTAGACCAATATTTCGGATTTTAAAAACATTAAAAAAAATTTCAAGCTGGTGTTATATAGTATTCTAATTAACTGAGATAATGACTTTTGTGTTTTCATCGGCTGTAAGCCATAATCATCAACATTAACAGAAATAAACACTTGCAATAGATCACTCTGTGTGTAATGACTCTATATAATATATGAGTTTCACTTTTTGTATTGAAGAGCTGAAATAAATTAAATTTTTGATGATATTCTAATTTTGTGAGAAGCACTTGTACAGTATATCCTGTGCCAGGTGCAGGAATGATCAGTCCAGTGCATAGTTCATTGTATATCTTTGCACATAGTATACCACTATAGTATAAAGAATAATACAGACATCAGCTGTTATACAGTATACACATTGTGATATATCTGTATATACATGCAGCAATGTATATACTGTATAAGTCATATATTATCCTGTGTGTTAGGACCTGTGCACACATTGCAAATTATGACAGATTTTTCTTAACATATTCGTCACAAAACTTGAAGGGCAAAATATCTGCAGCATGTAAATTTTTTAAGTATTTTTGCTGCAGATTTCACCCATACTAATGAGTGGGGAAAAATCTGCAATAAAAACGCAAGTAAAAAAAACACATCAAAAACGTGTCTACTATATGCAGCATTTTTTCTGCCAAGAGATGCAGAAAGGGTACAGAAGTTTCTGCACCAAATACTTAAAGCACCACTCCAGCATTTTTTTATTGCATTGCTGGAGTGGTGCTTTAAATGTAAGTCCCCTGCCCCCTATCTGATACCCACCTGTAGCCTTCATCAGTTTTCGACACCGCGCCCGTTTGTTTCCTGTGAAAAGTGACCTGCTTGCAGCTCCTGTATTTCAAGGAGTGCGCTGGAGGTCAAAACTTAATACAAGTCTATGTGAGCCTCGTTCTGGCTCTCATAGACCTGTATTGAGAGCTTGTGACGTAACTTCTGACTTCCGGACACTCAGAAGCTGCACTCACATGATGGTGCCGCTGGACCGGAGCGGTGTTGAAAACCGGGGAAGATGCTGGAGGATGAGTATATGACCAGGGGCAGGGGGCTTACACTTAAAGCGCCACTCCAGTGCTGAGAACAAACAAATGCTGGAGTGGTGCTTAAACGTGTGCACATACCCTTACACTTTGTGTACAGACATGAGATGTTATACAGTACACACACTGTCAGATATATGAATATACATACAACAATGTGTATCCTGTATAACATCTGATGTTTGTATAACAGTACTATATGCAAGTAATATATTATTCTGTATGTGCTAGCCCTCTTTCACACGTCCTGATATTTCCAGTACTGGAAAAACCAGTACCGGAGATGTCCGTGTCTCCCTGTGTGGCATACGTGTGGCAACCATGTGCCGCCCATATGCCACAGCAGGATCACACGTACCGGCGCCTGGGAATCAGCGGTATAGTTAGCGCTGTTCCCAAGCGCTGGGTGATGGAGGCAGCTCTCATCATTGTCCCCTGCTGGCGCTGAGATCAGCGCGAGCAAGGGACAATGTTGAGAGTTGTATTCTGCCCCCGCTGTCTACAACAAGTGTAAAAATAAGAATAAAATTAAAAACACATTATAAGAATCACAGTAAACGATCTATATACACTGCTCAAAAAAAATAAAGCGAACACTCAAATAACACATCCTAGATCGGAATGATTGAAATATTCTCATTGAATACTTTTTTTCTGTACAAAGTTGAATGTGCTGACAACAAAATCACACAAAAATCATCAATGGAAATCAAATGTATTAACCAATGGAGGCCTGGATTTGGAGTCACCCCCAAAATTAAAGTGGAAAAAAACACTACAGGCTGATCCAATTTTGATGTAATGTCCTTTAAACAAGTCAAAATGAGGGTCAGTATTGTGTGTGACCTCTACTTACCTGTATGACCACCCTACAACGCCTGGGCATGCTCCTGATGAGGCTGCGGATGGTCTCCTGTGGGATCTCCTCCCAGACCTGGACTAAAGCATCCGCCTACTCCTGGACAGTGTGTGGTGCAACGTGATGTTGTTGGATGGAGCGAGACATGATGTCCCAGATGTGCTCAATCGTATTCAGGTCTCAGGAACGGGCGGGCCAGTCCATAGCTTCTATGACTTCATCGTGCAGGAACTGCTGACACACTCCAGCCACATGAGGTCTGGCATTGTCTTGCATTTGGAGGAACCCAGGGCCAACTGCACCAGCATATGGTCTCACAAGGGGTCTGAGGATCTCATCTCGGTACCTAATGGCAGTCAGGCTACCTCTGGCGAGCACATGGAGGGCTGTACGGCCCTCCAAAGAAATGCCACAGAACACCTGGATTGGCAAAGTCACCACTGGAGTCCTGTGCTCTTCACAGATGAAAGCAGGTTCACACTGAGCACATGTGACAGACGTGACAGAGTCTGGAGACGCCGTGGAGAGCGATCTGCTGCCTGCAACATCCTTCAGCATGACTGGTTTGGTAGTGGGTCAGTAATGGTGTGAGGTGGCATTTCTTTGGAGGGCCGCACAGCCTTCCATGTGCTCGCCAGAGGTAGCCTGACTGCCATTAGGTACCGAGATGAGATCCTCAGACCCCTTGTGAGACCATATGTTGGTGCAGTTGGCCCTGGGTTCCTCCAAATGCAAGACAATGCCAGACCTCATGTGGCTGGAGTATGTCAGCAGTTCCTGCACGATGAAGTCATTGAAGCTATGGACTGGCCCGCCCTTTCCCGAGACCTGAATACGATTGAGCACATCTGGGACATCATGTCTCGCTTCATTCACCAACGTCACATTGCACCACAGACTGTCCAGGAGTTGGCGGATGCTTTAGTCCAGGTCTGGGAGGTGATCCAGCAGAAGACCATCCGCAAGCTCATCAGGAGCATGCCCAGGCGTTGTAGGGGGGTCATACAGGCACGTGGAGGCCACACACAATACTGAGCCTCATTTTGACTTGTTTTAAGGACATTACATCAAAGTTGGATCAGTCTGTAGTGTGTTTTTCCACTTTAATTTTGGGGGTGACTCCAAATCCAGGCCTCCATTGGTTAATAAATTTGATTTCCATTGATGATATGTGTGTGATTTTGTTGTCAGCACATTCAACTTTGTACAGAACAAATTATTCAATGAGAATGTTTCATTCATTCAGATCTAGGATGTGTTATTTGAGTGTTCCCTTTATATTTTTGAGCAGTGTAGTTACGGTACCAACCAAACTAACAATTCACAGAGCTCGTACCTCTTCAAGACAAATTCTAAAATATAACTTTTAATATCTGTTTTAAAATATTGACAGCCATAAAATAACAAACCACAACATCAGTGCACAATAAGAGGAGGGGAGAGTGCCTCACCCTATTTAGGCCCTATCTCACCCTACCTTGCCGCGGAGGTTGGCACCCTATTTTCCTGTGCAATGGCGCCCCCGCTCAACGATGACTCTCCCTGGGATCCCTATAACACCCTATATTGACGGCCAGTGGGGTACAGGGATTCTTAGTGGAGAACACACAGTTTCTTGTGACAAATAGAAACAATGCAAAAAATACTCAAAAAGTTTTTATATATCTGTAGCCCTGATCAGTACAATTTGACCACAGATACAGAAGGGTGCATGAATATAATCAAAGCGCATAACATGGATCAATTTTTAAAATCTTTTTTGCTTGCTCGAAATCATGCCACATAGAAGGATAAATCTTAAAGTGCACTACTTAATTTCCATGACATGGACAGAGGATCCATCTACTATATAATCGGCTTATCCCGTCTGTCTGTCTGTCTGTCCAGGAAATCCCGCGTCGCTAATTGGTCCGGCCACGGCCAATCAGCGACTCGGGATTTCAGAACAAGATGGCGGCTGTTAGCGGCTCATCTGCCGCATGGAGGTCAGCGGCGATGCAGCCGGGAGATGACCGGCGGTAGCCGGTCATCTCCTGGCTGCTCGCAGCAGAAGTACCCCGACCGGTGGCCAAGGCGGCGCCGCTCCCCGGTCCTCCCTTCACACTTGCCGTCGGGAGATCAGCGGTCCTAGCCGATGATCTCCCTACGGTAGCCGCATGGAGGTCAGCGGCGATGTAGCCGGAAGTACCGGATGTAGCCGGAGGTCAGCTGCTCGCTGCGGAAGTACCCACACAGGCAGCGCCGCTCCCCGGTCCTCACTAGCACAAAATTCATTAGGGGCCCCTGGAGGATGCATTGGGGGATTAATTTAAAGTAGTGCACAACCCATTTAAACACTGCTTCGCTGATTAGTCGCGCCCGGTCGGCCGCATACATGTTCTAAAATACCCGATGCATTAGAATCGGGCCACCATCTAGTTTCAAGATAATACTCAATGCCCGATCAGTTTATATATAGCTCATGATCTCAGTTAATAAATTGTCTTGGACCAGGGATCCATTTAATACAAATAAATATTGCTTAGTAGATGTAACCACAATTAAATGCCCAAATAGCTCAAGGCAATTCATATGTAGCTCATGGCCACTGTTTAACTGTCATGAATCAAAATATATTACCAAATCTATACATATATGACTTAATGCCTGCACAACTAAGATTACATGTCATGAATGAAAATATATCGTGCATATATGACTCAATGCCTGTACAACTCAACACGTTTCCCCTTTCTATGTGGCATGATTTCGAGCAAACAAGATTTTAAAAATTGATCCATGTTATGCGCTTTGATTATATTCATGCACCCTTCTGTATCTGTGGTCGAATTGTACTGATCAGGGCTACAGATACATAAAAACTTTTTGAGTATTTTTTGCATTGTTTCTATTTGTCACAAGAAACTGTGTGTTCTCCACTAAGAATCCCTGTACCCCACTGGCCGTCAATATAGGGTGTTATAGGGATCCCAGGGAGAGTCATCGTTGAGCGTGGGCGCCATTGCACAGGAAAATAGGGTGCCAACCTCCGCGGCAAGGTAGGGTGAAATAGGGCCTAAATAGGGTGAGGCACCCTCCCCTCCTCTTATTGTGCACTGATGTTGTGGTTTGTTATTTTATGGCTGTCAAAATTTTAATACAGATATTAAAAGTTATATTTTATAATTTGTATGGAAGAGGTACGAGCTCTAAAAACACATTATACTCACTACTCACCTGTCCGAAGTTGAAATAATCCAGTGTCCCACGCTGTAATCCATCTGACCGACATTTCTTCATCAGTGTGATCGGTAGCTTGAGGCGACCGCACGCGCGGAGGAACAGAGGAGAATGACTCTCTGCAGCGAGCGGGCCCCTGAACTGCTCTGAGCTTAGTGAGTGACAGGACACTGGTCAGTGAACTCAGCGCAGTTCAGGGGCCCGCTCGCTGCAGCGAGTCATTCTCCTCTGTTCCTCAGCATGTGTGATCGCCTTAAGCCATTGATCACGCTGATGAACAAATGTCGGTTAGATGGATTACATCGTGGAAGACTGGATTATTTCAACTTCGGACAGGTGAGTATAATGTGTTTTTTATTTTATTCTTATTTTTACACTTGTTGGAGACAGAAGGAGCAGAATACTACTCTTAACATTGTCCCCTGCTGGCTGATCTCAGCGCAAGCAGGGGACAATGATGAGAGATGCCTCCAGCATCCGGCGCTTCGTAACAGCGCTAACTGTACGCTGATTCCCAGGCGCTGGTACGTGTCATACTTATGACACACAGATGTGTGCGCGTGTGTTGGACATCTTCCGACCCATACGGTGTGCAAAAAATTGACATTTCAGCATGTTTTGCCTACGGACACATGGTCCGTGGAAACACACTGACATGTGCACAGGCACATTCATTTAATGGGTCTACATGTGTAAGTGTCTCCAGTTCGTGTGAAAACTATCACCACATGTACCGGACACACTGACGTGTGAATGAGGCCTTATACTTTGCGTACAGACATATGATGTCTGTTCACATTGTATATCACACACCAGTCACATATTCCTCTGTATACTGTATGCAACATACTAAGTGCACAGACATTAGATATTACATATAGATAATATGTGATAGTGTAATATCTGATGTCTGTTGTCATACTATAATATATACCAGACATATATTCTGTATACTGTATGTGCAATACTGATATATACTGGTATATACAGCATAATAAGTTAGTCATATATAATATACTTTTACCCGTTTCATGTTGTTGAGTTCAATTGTGACTTGCTTGAGTGTGTAGATTTGCAAAAAAAACACAAACAAAAAAAAGCGACATTTCTAGGTAACTCTGTAGTACCCCTATACTTGTGTGACCACCATTACTCCTGGCATACGTTTTTCTCAGGGGTGTAGAACAGCACAGCGTACCTTGCTTTACTGCACCTCTAAAAACGTGTGCGCTGCCTAAAGCTAGTCATACATAAGGCTAGGTAACACTGACTAGTACAGTGTATGGCTCTGCAGAGCGCTGCCTCTCAATTCCTTCTGTGGTTTTTCTAATGTGCACTCGTTTAGCTAATGCTTAGATTTTAACAAGAACAACCACCTTAAGGTATGTGCACACGTTGCCTTTGTGCTGCGGTTTCCCCACTTTTTTGCTGCAAAAAACGCAGCAAAGTGATTGAGATATCTGAAATCTCATGCACACGTTGCTTATTTCTTAATTGCAGATTTGAAGTAGTTTCATATCTGCTGCATGTCCATTCTTTCAGTGTTTTCCCCCATTCCAATGAGTGGAGAAAAACGCATAAAAAACTTCAGCAAAAACGTGTGGATTTTATGCAGCGGTTTTCCTGCCAATGGACACATTTTTGGTGCAGAAACATCTGCAGCAAATACTTAACGTGTGCATATAACCTTAAGTTCTGTGCAAACATTCAGGATTTGCAGCAGAAAATTCTGTTGCAAATCCTGATGTCTTGGCAGGGAAAATTCTTCATAAAATACACCTGTTTTTGCCTCGTTTTTTACTTGCATTTTTGTTGTGTATTTTTCCCCACTCATTAGCATGGGTGAAAAAAGCTGCAAGAATTGACATGCTTCAGATTTGAATCTGATGCAAATCTGCTAGGAAAAAAATAAGCGATGTCTGCATTCACTTTGCTGGGACAGAAAAACGTTGCATATTTTCAGTGCCAAATTTGTGCTGAAAAAAATGCATCAAACATGCAACATTTGCACATGACCTTAAACAAAATTTGCACCACATTTTTAAATGTATCTAGGTCTACTACAAAGAAAGGACATAACCAGAGGTGAGCGGATCGATATGTGGGACTCTGGTCCAGCATTCAGTTAATTGATACCTGGCTGCTGAATCTCTTATCTGACATCACTTGTGGGGGCGACACTGGTCTACTTTTTTATTTACAATGTGTAATGACAGTGCACTCTGTTACCGTCTCATTACTTCTGACCAGAGCTGGTGAGAGAGCGCATTGTCACTGTGCACTGAGAAGATGGCTGACTCTAACCGCATGCTAAGTGCATAGTGGGTGTATATAGATTGGACTAGGACTACGTTTCCTAGCATACACTGCATCCTTGAACTTCCTGTTTCCCTAGATGTGGTTTTATGTGGCTGCCGGGAAATACAGTTTCGTACTTGACAGGGAGATGTGGGAGACAGAAGTGTAATATTGTTATTACATAGGGGTGTGGTGAAGATTAGCATTGTGTACGGGGTGGAGAGCGAAGCTACAAGTCCCAGCATGCAGGCAGCTCTGTCATCATGCAAGTACAGTAGGAAGGGGTTAGTATATAGAGAGGGGCTATAATGTGCTGTTATTTACTGGGTAGGATCGGGCACTACAAGTCCCAGCAGCTCTGTCATCAGGCAAATTGAAGTAGGAAAGGGTATGGCACTACAAGTACTATTACTTTTTTGTACTTTTTGTCATCATTAGTATTAACATAGTCTTAGTGAGGAATAAGGATTACAAGTCTCAGCATTTGGGGGCTTGCACAGGGTAGGAGGTCATGTTGGGGGCTTTCAAAGGGAAGGGGGTCATGTTGAGAGACTTGCACAGGGTAGGATGTAATGTTGGGGGCTTGCACAGGAAAAGGGTCATTTGGGGGCTTGCACAGGGATTTCTCTGCCATATCTGTGTGTCACGTATCATGGTATGTGTTAAAGGAGCCCACTGAGACTCTTTGGCCCGGGACCTGGGAAAACCTGGAGCCAGCCCTGGGAATAAGAAATGGTAAATGGGTGTGGCCAGGGGCATGGCCAAATTTGCCGATCTGTCCTTCTTTCTCTTCTTCCAAAGTTGGGAGGTATGCCTGTACACACCTGTTTTCTGTTTGGAAGTGACGGTCAGTCTTTTGATATTCATATTTCTATATTGTGCACTGACATTAGATCATATATGCCCTGGACTGATCCTGCACCGACTACCAGACATCACTTTGTAGAGATGGCAGTATAGATATAATCTGTGACGTCCTGTAGTCGGTGCAGGATCAGTCTGGGGCAGGGGTCTTTATAGTCAGGTCTGCAGTGTCTCTATCTCGGGTCCGATGTGATTTGAACATTCATACAGATCGAGAGCCGATGATCTCACACTGACAGCACGACCCCAACCTGCTTGAAGGGTCCATCTGCTACAATAAATCTTTCTGATCCTCAGCAGAGCGACCATAGATAACATTCAGGATCTGGCCCTGGACTTGTCAGGAGGTGAGCAGCATCCTGCCACTTCCACACTCTACAAAAAGTATAAATCTCCTGTCCTGACCACTATCCGGAGCTCAGGCTTATAATAATCAAAGATGTCTGCTCTCCGGTACTGCTCAGCGGCTGAAGCTTCTCTCCGGCAGGCAGAAGAATGTGAGCAGTGTCTGCTGTGCTGCGCTGCAGACGCCCGGCCGGCACATGTACACATTTACATATACAGGGCCGCCCTGCGTTCTCTAAAGCAGCAGATGGCTGGGCGGCCCTCAACAGCTGCTCGGTGGCCGGCCCGGTGAGCATGTGCCCCTCTGCCCCCTGGCCCAGCCTGCCCCTGCTCAATATAATACCATTTTTTCCATTAGTTGGTTAAGTTAGAAGAAGTTTCACTCAAAGACAGTGGATTTGGTACTTTATTACAGTATATTCATACATAGAAAACATGGTGACGGAAAAAAAGTGACCCCAAGTACATAACATTGTCCCACCATTAATTAAAAAAACTTTATTAAGATACAGATAATACTTGTATACAAAAATAACACATTTTCAAATTGTATATAAAGTGCACAAAAGTCAATAGCCCTGACATATAGTGTACACAGGGTCCCCCACATGGTATACACAAAATACAATGTCATCCAGGAAATAACAAAAAATAACAAATACATTTAATCTATTCTGAAATCCCATGTCTATACAAGATAATAATATGCAAAATTATAGTGTCAAAGAAATGGCATAGAGTCCAAAAAAAACATATAAACACATTTTACTTTATACAAAAAATTTCCTTCAGAGCAATGTATAAGTCATATCAAGGAGGTGATGACGGCAGGAAGAGGTTCTGCAGCAGCAGGTTGAATATTACAAAGAATATCGAGCCTCTTTTGTAACAGCCCCGATCACAGAGTGGATATAAATGTCCATAGACTAATACATGGCATTGATGCCTACAAACGACAGAGTGCACAGCTAATACTGTAAATGATACAAATATTACCAGTCACCCAATTAGAATCATGAGGTCCGGGGGAAGTGAATTTTTACAGGTCATTGACCTCTATGATGACATCTAATATTTTCAATCATTTATAGAGCGGGGTACATTGGGCCTCATTAATAAATCTGCCTACTAGAAAACTAGTTACCCATACTAACCAATTAGAGATCAGCTAAGATTGTTTTAACTGACCTGGAAAAGTAAAAGCTTTTAATAAATGATTCCCAATGTACCGCGCCCCACAATGAATTATATTAATAACAGTAGGGGCCACAATATCTCATGTGTATAAGTGTCACATTAATCTTATATTCTGTGGTTACCTTGGGACATGCTACATTGAGATGTAAGAAGATGATATCAGTGGGGTCCATGAGGCAGAGCAGTGTGTGGTACGTGTGACATTTCCTAATATCGAGCAATCAATACTGTACCTTGGTCTGGAATGCAAAGTCTGCGTGGACAAGGAAGGGGCTCCCAGATGCCAGCTGTAAAACCCGTCGCTCCACCATCACACGCTCATCACCTTCAGCAAGCAGGGCTCTTTTGCCGATGATCTTAACAGCAAAATGTTTGCGGGTAGATGAATCTTCCGCCAGCAGGACCGTCCCAAAACTTCCCTGGCCAAGCACATGATGGAATAATAATCTCCTCTTGATGGTATCAGTATCAGAGACTGTGCTTTTGGAGCCGGTTGGCCGAACACCGCTGCTTCCTTCAGCTTCTTCAGCCTTCTGCTTTAGATCCATGGGTTTCTGTCCTGATGTAATCCTTCTTCTTTTCTTCTCCTTTTTGTCCCCCGATGAGATGAAGATGGCTCCTCTCTTCTTGGCTCCCATCATCTGACTTTCTACCTTCTCCTTTTCTTCCGCTTGCTCTTTCTTCTGGACTGGTTGTTTGACTGAAGACTTCCTCTCATCATCAGATGTGTCATGGGAAGGTCTTAGTCTCTTCGCTCCTTCTCTCCTCACCACGTTCTCCTCTACTTCTTCTTTCTTCTGGACTGGTTGTTTTGTCCTGTTGACTGAAGACTTCCTCTCATCATCAGATGTGTCATGGGAAGGTCTTAGTCTCTTCGCTCCTTCTCTCCTCACCACGTTCTCCTCTACTTCTTCTTTCTTCTGGACTGGTGGTTTTGTCCTGTTGACTGAAGACTTCCTCTCATCATCAGATGTGTCATGGGAAGGTCTTCCAGTCTTCACTCCTTCTGTCCTCACCACAATCTCCTCCTCTTTTGCATCCATATTATTGCTCTGCTTTGGGTCAGACGACATCTCCTCCACTGTCGCTGGGCAATTCCAACTGTCACTTCCAACTGTCACTCAGTGCAATCCATATGGAATCATCATGCATGCACCACCGCTGGTCATGTGATCACACACTAATGATACTGATGACACACTGATCACGCACTATGACACACTGATGACATTAATGGCACACTGATCACACACTGATCACACACTATGGCACACTGATCACACACTGATCACACACTGATCGCACACTATGGCACACTGATGACAGTAATGGCACACTGAAAACACACTGATAACATTAATGGCACACTGATTACACACTAATGATACTAATGACACACTGATCACACACTATGGCACACTGATGACATTAATGGCACACTGATCACACTCTAATGATACTGATGACACACTGATCACACACTATGACACACTGATGACATTAATGGCACACTGATCACACACTGATGACACACTGATCATACACTATGGCACACTGATGACAGTAATGGCAAACTGATAACACACTGATGACACACTGATCATACACTATGGCACACTGATGACAGTAATGGCACACTGATAACACACTGATGACACACTGATGACAGTAATGGCACACTGATCGCACACTGATGGCACACTGATGACAGTAATGGTACACTGATCGCACAGTGATGACACACTGATGACATTAATGGCACACTGATTACACACTAATGATACTGATGACACACTGATGGCACACTGATGACACACTGATCACACACTGATGACATTAATGGCACACTGATCACACACTGATGACACACTGATCACACACTGGTCGCACACTGATCACACACTGATGACATTAATGGCACACTGATCACACACTGATCACACACTGATGACACACTGATCGCACACTGATCATACACTATAACACACTAATGACACTGGTGACACACTGATCGCACACTGATTGCAAACTGATCACACACTGATGACATTAATGGCACACTGATGGCACACTGATCACACACCAATGACATTAATGGCACACTGATTGCACACTGATCACACACGGATGACACACTGATCACACACTGATCACACACTGATCACACACCAATGACATTAATGGTACAGTGATGGCACACTGATCACACACGGATGGCACACTGATCACACACTGATGACACACCAATGACATTAATGGCACAGTGATGGCCCACTGATCACACACTGATGGCACACTGATGACACACTGATCGCACACTGATGACACACCAATGACATTAATGGCACAGTGATGGCACACTGATGACACACCAATGACATTAATGGCACAGTGATGGCACACTGATCACACATGGATGACACACTGATGACATTAATGGTACAGTGATGGCACACGGATCACACACGGATGGCACACTGATCACACACTGATGACACACCAATGACATTAAGGGCACAGTGATGGCACACTGATCGCACACTGATGGCACACTGATCGCACACTGATTGCACACTGATGTCATTAATGGCCTAAGTGCAAGAACCCCAACAAGGACCTGTGATTACTTTGATTTGGATGTCAGAATTGATAGAATCCCTTTAATTTAACTTCTAAATTCCAATAATGTTTTGCACGATAATCTCCACCAGCTTTGATCTTACTTTGCCTGTCACTTTACTTGCCAACACATTATACTGTGCCACTTACGGCTGGACTTATATTTTGTGACTTGTAAAGTGTATAATACCTTGGTGATGATTCGGGGGGCCGGCTCCATGCTGTTTTATAAGGACTGTGTGCAATCATTTAACACTATGGCATTGTTGCTATTGACCTGTTGACCCATGTGTGATCGTGACTCATTAGGAAGCATCTGACTTTAATGAACAACTATAACTAGGCACGACCTGTTACGGCCAATGTGGTTTCCTACCTGATGGATTCCCTCTTCCATACCAAGGGATCCCATGATCCCGTCCCTGAAATAAAGACGCTACAACCTGTTATTCGTTGAATAAATTTGGCCACAGCGGCCGTTTATTAACAAACAACAAATAACAAACAAAATAACAATGAAATATATATATATATATATATATATATATATATATATATATAGGGAGGGTTCTTGGAGCTAATAGATCTGGCTTTAAATTAACTTAAAAAATCAACCGCCATGTTACCCTCAGCCGTTCAGCACCAGCTCAAGGGCACCAAAAACTTCCACATTCCGTGAAAGACCAACCAACTAAATGCTCCCGAGGTAAAACCCCGTCCAGAGCCCAGAACCGACTGCCAGATCACCCCCCACTCAATTTAAACGACCTGGAATTTTCCCAATTCCTTCCACCGACAATTCGGTACCAACTCCAAGAACCCCACCCCCCGCCAACCACAAACAGCCCTGAAACCTTAGGCTCGTGAGTGCCCCAAAGCTACCAACGCCCTTCAATCCCCTCCTATATTGCAAGGGCTCAAAGATCGATACCGATATCATTGAGATGAACACCGTCCTTCAACCAAAAATTACCAACCCCCGATTCCAACTCAAAGTGCCTAACACTTATCCCACCATTCCTTGACACAAAGCTAGACACGGCCCTATTTAATTTCACTCTTGCTCTATTTATACCTTTTTCTGATCTGACCACCCGCCATTTCTTCCTGGGCTCTATATCTGACCAAACCGTCAGAACCCCCGAGAACGAAGTCCACAATCACAAAAAATCAAAATGGATATCCCGAATTAACTCTCTCACGGGCCTTGCCCCCAAATCGTTCCCTCCCAAATGCACAACCAGAATATCTGGTGTTCTGTCCAATCTTGCCGCTTTATGAAACTCCGACAAAAACCGGCTCCATACCATCCCTCTAAAACCTAGCCACCTTATAACCACTTGTACCCTCGGAAAGCCCAATTGCCTACCGTCACGCCTTAAGTCAGCATGCAGCGCCCCCCAATGCACGTACGAATGTCCGAAAATCCAAGCTAACACGGGAAAGCCACCTAAAAGAATAATAAACAAGCATATTCAACAACTCACAAATGAACAAAGTCCTGCGTTATTTAACGGCGAACATACATCAAATAACGGTCCGAACTCCACCTTCCAATCCGCTTTATCACCTCCGCCCCCAAACCGCGCCTATAAGCCTCATACTCTGCGCCAATCCTAAAGGAATGTGAACCATAAACACCCGGGCTAAGCCCAACTCCTGCACCCCCTTTTTTAGGACCACTATAAACTGGAAACGGGAAAGATATGACCCGTTGCAATGACGTAACAGTAGGCCGGATCTACACGACCACACTTGCCAATAAACCTCCAAGCACCTTCTTGGACACATCAGAGCCCCGTCCACTCTACCTCAAACGACGTGCTTACCTCTACCCAACTGATCAGTTTTTGTGCGTCTAATCCAAAAATCGATACCCCAGGCCCAGCAACTCGTGTCTTCGGCTAATAAACCTCCCGCCCTATTCCTGCTGGGGGCGACCAACTCGCCTACTCTCATCGCCCCGAAAAAAGCTAAGGAAAAGGCTAACGTAAACAGAGCCGCCTCAAAAGTAGAACAACAAATCCTTTCCAAAACCAGACCTAACCTTTCCAACATACTAAACGTGACTGGCCTACGCTTATCCAAACTCTTGCTACCTTTTCGAAAACCTCTAAGTGCCTGCTTGACCAAAAAGGATTTAGTAACATCAGTCAAACCCTGTAACTTGAAACCGAATGCGAGCCCAGCAACAAATTTACTAATTCTAGATGCCGACCACCCTAAGTCCGCAGCCTTACCAACCAAAAACAAGACTGCCAACGTCCTATCCTCGTCACTCTCTATCGCCCCCCAATGCGACACCCAAATTACCACAGACAAACGAATCTGGGGGACCTATGAACAAAAAATCATCCAGGTAATGAATAACGGACTGCACACCTGCAACATCCCTGACCACCTATTCCAGAAAAGTACTGAAAGTTTCAAACAATGAACATGAAATAGAACAACCCATAGGCAAACACCTATCTAGGTAATAACCTTTGTTCCAAAAACAACCCAATAGCGGAATGCTAGCCGGGTGAACCGGAAGTAGCCTAAAAGCTGATTCAATGTCAGTTTTCGCTAACAGTGACCCAGGCCCGTACCTACGAACCCATGACACAGCCGCATTAAATGATGTGTATTCAACCGAACATAATTCCGGCGCTATACCGTCATTGACCGAACAACCTTTTGGGTACGACAAATGCCGGATCAGGCAAAATTTATTTGGCTCCTTCTTAGGCACTACCCCCAAAGGAGAAATGATCACGGCTTCAACCGGTAGACTATCAAAAGGCCCCGCCATACGACCTAACTCCACTTCCTTTACCAACTTAACACCGACAACCTCTGGATGCAACAAAGCAGACCTCAAATTCTTAACAGAAAAAGGAACCATATGGTCAGGAGGCGGGATCCTGAAACCCTCCAAAAAACCATCATTAATAATCCTGGCCTTCGATTGATCGGGATAACTACTGAGAAAGGGGGCCATCCCTAGCAGATTCACTGGAGTCACCCCCTTCACCGATACCCACGACATCCTTCCTTTTCCTTTTTTGAAGCATTTTGCAGCCCCATGGGAGCTCCAGTTGCAATGGGAACAAATGTGCTTGAACTTACAGCCGTTCCCTTATTTGCACTGGCCATCATTAAATTGCCAGCACGTTCCCGACTTCTCTTTTCCTCCCTGTGCTCCCTGACTACCTCCCCCCTGTCCCGACGATTGACTCCCGCTTCCCCCGCTCCGGTGAAAGGACTGCCCGTATCTAGCAGGGGCCATCACTTTTAACCAAAGGCCAATATCTTTCTAGTCCCACTTAATCTCAGGCCTCACCACCTTCCTCTGCCTGAATTGCTCGTCGTACCTCAGCCATGTTTGTCCCCCGTAAGTACGATGCACTTCCCCAATCGCGTCTAAGTAACAGAATAGACCCGAGCAATTTTCAGGAAACTTTTCCCCAATGACACCGGCCAATATAGCGAATGCTTGAAGCCAATTTGCAAAAGTCTGAGGGATCAAGCGCCACCTGCGCTTCTCCTCCTCTTCCTTTTTGCTATTATCCTTCCTCCCCTTGTCTAAATTAAACTTCTCCAAGGGAAGGAGGGAGAAAATTTCGACATATTCATCACGCCAAATTTTCTCCTTCACCTCTTTTTTTAAATGTGCCCCCAGTGGCCCCTCGAAGCACACATACACCTCACCCTTTGCCCTATCATCCAGCTTCACCGTATCGCCCTTGTCCTTTTCCGTCTGAACTGATACTGAAACGCCCGTAGATGCTACCTCTGTGCCCGCCGCAGACCCTACCGTAACGCAGCTGGGTTGCAGCAACACCTCCTGGCCTGGTAACCAAGCTCCTACGGGGGATGGCCCTGCCCCACCCGCTGCACTGCTCTCCATTCTAAGCAAAATCTGTGACATGCTATGCAAGATATCCCTAATCCCCGATACCTCTGCATCCCCGGGACCACCTAAACTCCCCCCCCCTGGCCCTACAAACTGACCACTACCTCCCCTTAGCAAAACAGCCCTTGCGGGCGACAAACAAGATATAGAATCATACTCACGCAGTTGCGCAGGTGCTGTGTCCCCGCCAGCCGGAATTCCTGAGTCCTGATGATCACCTCTTCTGTCACGGTCACTGCTGGAATTGGATCCTTCTGTGTCCATTCGCCACTCAAGGCCCGCGCCCCTGGCCTCCGCGTCACCAGGGGGTACCTGAATGGTCACGGATGCTGCAGACTGGCTTCTCCCCGACGATCGCCTCCCGCCAGACCGTCTTGCACTCCTGGATGCAGCCCTTGGGCTCCTCCGGAAACCAGACCCAGACGCACAGGCCTGGACGCTGCCAGGCAGCGCGGTGTCGCTACCCGCCGCTCCTTCCCTTCCGCGTCGTCCATGTGAGCCAGGCAGCAGTGGTTCCCTGGACTGCTGCCTGCCCACAGATGCTTGCCTCCCTGTTGTCATGGCGACGTCTCTGAGCTGGCCCAACAGGGATTCGACGGACGCCATTTCTGGGTAAATCACTCTGCTGCTCCTCAGGGAATGGCGGTTTTCCCACACTTTTCCCTACATATGCGCCTCTCCCACTACCCACCCCCCAACTTCCCATTATCCAATCCCCAAGGCTGCCTCATTCAAAAGGGGGGGGTGAAACCTCCAGACCAATCCCGGGGCTGGCTGGAGATGATGAACGTCTCAGCCCGGTCAAGGACCATGACCAAGAAGGCCCGGAGCTTAAGAGTGTAGCTCCATAGCAAATGGATCCCAGGGAGGATGCACACAGAGCGATAGACGCCACCTGTCCTCGCCCACCTGATATATTCAGAGGGAGTCCGGCTGCAAGAGGGGTACCGGCCCCCGACACCCGACCTTGCTACTCCACGTCCTGGTCGGTAAGCCCGGTAGGCCCTGAGGATCCCACCGGGTATCGGAAGGAGCGGAGCTGCCACCCGTACCATTTTTCTGAGAGGAGCTCAGAGGGAGACCCAGCCTATCCACACACACACAGACGGGAAAGGACCCGGTCTGAAGTCTAGGAAAACTCTGGTGCAGGATCCTGATTTAACACTGGACTTGCTCGGAGGTTGTCGGACCCTCGTCCCTGGTGGCCGCAGAACTCCGCGAGGAGCAGGGAGTCGCCTTCCTTCTGCCATCTCTTATGTGAGTAAAGCCTTGGAAGTTCACCCCTATGGCCTCCGGACTTTCTTTAATCGGCGCTACACCGCACGACACAGACTTTCTAGACTACTACCCCGCCTCCGTCCTGTCTCTCTGCCCTGAGGCCTTGCTCCGCCTGTGGGGAGTAGTAACAACGCCAGCTGCCCTAACACCAGGCCTCAGCGGACTGCGGCAGCGCTGGTGGCCTTCACCAGGTGCCACAGGTGGCGTAGTTGTAATCAGCCACTCAACCCGGATAAGCCCATACCATCCCTTTTAAATTGTGACGGCCCTGAGCACGGAGCGGGTCCGGGCCACGGCTGCACCCCATCTCTCCATCTTAGGACCCGACTCCGAGTCCCCCATCTCCCAGGGTAAAGAAAAGGGCTTCCGCGAAGAGGCGTCACAGGGAGAACATACAAAATCCTACAATCATGCAATAATGAACCCTTTAAAAATGTTTTAAAATATAGCATCAACCACAAGTATTAACTTCTATCTATTTTAAGGGTTATTCCCATCTTCAAAGTCAGGTATAATTGGAAAGCGCTTGTAAAAACAAGCAACTTTCTAATTTACTATTTATTTAATGCGGCTCAAACTGACAATATAAACTTAGCACATAGACGGGTAGATATATTTAGTGGTACAAATCACTGCCTCTTTTCTTGAGAAACTGAAGTTTAAAGGGAATCTGTCACCTGCTTTTGCTCTGTAATTTGAGAGCAGTATGATGTAGGGGCTGAGAGCCTGATTCCAACGATGTGTCACTTATTGGACTGTGTTTTGCTGTTTCAGTACAATCAGAGTTTTATCAGCAGGAGATTATCACTATAGGACAAGCAGCCCGCATGCCTCCTAGGCCATCCACACACCCGAACATTGAATGGCAGCTTTTTGTCAATATACATTGGCAGCTTTCTGTGTACAATCAGTGGTATGGGCTGGATTACATAGGGCTCAACATTTCAAGGTCTGCTAGACCTTCAGCAGAGAAAATTGTGACTCTATCATAAGTGCTGGACCCAGTAACTAAGTTATACATTGCTGGAAACAGGGTCTCTGTCCCTACATCATGCGGCTGTCACATTACATAGCAAAAACCTGCTGATAGATTCTCTGTAATCATATATGCTTATTATAGTTCACTGTGCACCCTTAGAGTGATCTAGAGGCTCAGTGCACCGTTCCGTACACTGGTTTTGCATGCCCCGCCTCCCTCATTAGTGATCGACAGCGCTGCCTTGCCTGGAGCTAGAACTGTCTGCAGAAAAAGCTCAGGCTGACAGTCACCAGTGAGGGTGCAAAATCAGTGGGAGATCGGTTTGCAGAGCCTCTTGGTCACACTAAGGATGCATCAAGCTCCCTAATTTGCTTATTTGATTAAGCTTCAATTACTGCAGAATAGAGGCAGGATTTGGAACTATAGGTGTAATTTTTCAAGTGACTATATCCCCTACAGGGTTTTGTTTTATAATGTCAGATTGGGCTGACAGATTCCCTTTAATATCTGCCCCCTGATAATTAAAAGTGCATTTTTTTTATTGTTTACTGTTCATAGCCTAGACAGTAGCAGTGGCTAAAGATGCACTTGACGCGCCCCCTGGGCCAGTGTTGTTAGGGGGATACCCGGAGCCGGATCAGATGGGGGTTGTAGTCTCCGAGTGGCTGTGACCCGGTCCGTGCCCAGGGTGTCAAGCTCAGTGTGTGGCAGTCTTTACAGATGTTATTAGTTCTTAGTGTCGACTACGCCACCCGTTGATTTGCGGTCAAAAGGCCGCCGCTGCAGCAGGGTCCGCTGAGGCTGGTGGTATGTGTGCAGCTTCGGGTAGTATAACCCCCAACGGAAGGGGTATAGCCTCAGGGGGTCAGGTGTAGAGGATGGTGGTAGTGGTGGTGCAGTGTGGATGGTAAGAAGACTCAGAGTCGGGCTGTGCAGTTCAGGGTTTTTACTTACTGCTGTTCTGTTGGTCACTCTGGCCTTGAGTGACCGCCCGAGCCGTGCTGCGTCCACCAGGTCCTGGACTCGGCCAAACCCCAAGCAATTCTGGAGCGTGGTCCTGAGCTCCCTTTCTGACTTTCCTTTCTACTGGCCTTTCTCACCAGGGGTCCACTTATGTCCGGCTCCCTCGGGCCTCTTGGTGGGTGCACCTCTTCGGGGTTCCCTGACCCTATACCTGGTGTGCCTTCTTAGTGGACTTAGTGAGGGGCTGCTCCACATGTAATGACGCAGCCTCCGGTTCTTAGCTGAGGGTTGTTTCTCTCCTCCACTAATTTGGGATCCGGTTCCCTTGCGTGCCAACCCTTCACCCTTCTGGTTGTATACTAGGTTCTTGGGGTTCCTTCTTCTCCCCCTCTGGGTCCTTCTCTTCTCCTCTCTCTCTCTTCTCTCTGCAGGCGCTCCTGGACCTCTCTCAGGACTGACTGACCCTCTACAGAAGACTGACTGACTGACCCTGATCTAAGATGGTGCCCACCTTATATACTCCCTCTATGTGTGAGCTCAGGTGACCAGCACCCAATGAGCTCCTAGCATTACCCAGACTGCTCCCCCTATCTGCCCCTACACTACTGGGATGTTCCACCACCCTCCCACTCCAGCCAGGGACAGACACTGTCGTACCTGCACATATACCTAGTGGGATTACCATCGGTCTGTCCCTCGGAAATGGGATGTATGTAGTGTATGCAGCTAACTGAGCTCAGTTCCACACTCCATCCTTACCCGGGAGTGGAATATCACACCTCTGGCGTGAGGTGCAATACCCCTGTAGCAGCCGAATCCTCAGGGTGCTACATTCCCCCCTGGTAAACCACAGCACGTCCTCGGGCTGTAAGAGAATAAACATCCATAAACATACAAATTTTTCATAACAACATCAACATATAAAACATTATATATATATCATAAACTTTCTTGTGCCTCCGACCACGGTGCTACTTGTGACCGGGTAAAGTGCGACAGTCTCTTGTAACACAGCTTTCCTATAAAACCAGTAGGGGGCGCCTTAAAAAGCGCAACTATATACAAGGGGAATATGGCCGCTCTCAGTCCTCGGCCAGGTATTAGGAAAGGAATGACCGCTCTCAGTCCTCGGTCAGTGGGAATAGGGACACACGGGTTTCAGTTCAATTTGCTGGTCCCAACGGGGACTATATTTTAACTAGCAGCAGTAACAGTTCTTATACCCTGACGGGTAACTATGTACAGTCTCTTTACCGTACTTTAACGACGGCGTCCTCCTGCTCCTTCTTTGTCTTCAAACCCGTTCGGGTCCTCTTGCTCCTCCTCACACCGCTGCTCCTCCTCCGTCAGGCGATGTACATGGAGGGCGTAGGGTCCTTTGGCACACTTGTGCCGGGTGAACGTGACCTCGTCCCCTACGTACAGGTCACGACCTCTGTGTCCCTCCGGCAGATGGCTTTCTACGTCTCTGCGGGTTACAAAGACGTCGCCGGGGGTGTGATGATCCCTGATGAAACCCCAACCGTGCTGCAGTTGGAATTTAATTACAGTCCCGGTGGCACGGGGACCGTGGGCTGCACGGGGGCTCCTCCTGGTCCGGCTCTTCTGCCCTCCGCTCTGTTCCTGCAGCCGCTGCTCTCGGACCCGCCTCTCTCTCCTCTCCCGGTCGAAGACCTCTAACTGCTGCCGGCAGCACTCCGCACGCTCAGCTGCGGCCGCCCGTGTTTCTTGGGTGAACCCCATGAGGTCTCCTCCGGTGGGGTCCCACTCGAACTGCGCTTCTTCCAGCGGGAGCGGGGTCCTCTTAACGGGCTTCGGAACCGGAATCAGGGGCTCATCTAGGGGTCTTTCTTTCCGGAGTCGGGGATGGTGGTACTCCGGTGGCCACACAAAGGGCTGCCCATACGGGCACGTGTGCTGGGCAAACAAGTCTTCACCCAGGTGTGGCACTCTAGATGTTGAGGGCGCGGTGGTGGAAGCGGCGCCCGGATTGACCAGGCCTTGCGACCAGGCCTGGGGCACCCTAAAGGTAAAGGGCACCGTGAAGACGGCGGCGCCCGGGTGTTCCTGGCCTTGCGACCAGGCCGGTGGCTCGGCAGAGGTAGAGGGCGCTGTTGGTACTGCGGCGCCGGGGGCACTCGGCCTTGCGACCAGGCCGGTGGCTCCGCGGAGGTAGGGGGCGCTGTTGGAATTGCGGCGCCCGGAGGTACTAGACCTTGCGACCAGGCCGATGGTATTTCCTGCTTCGCCGCGCCCTGGATTGAGGCGCGTGACGTCACAGGGGTCGCGGCCGCGGCTTCTGCTTGAGGCCTAGTCTGGCACGGTGACGATGCAGCGACGGGCACGGCAGGGGGAATTTCGGGCTCTGCGACGGGGAGCTGGGACAGGTACACGGTTTCTCGGCTCGGGGTAGAGACGTCCCCTTTACCTGCCTCCGTCCGTTCAGCTCCCTTCTCGGCGCCGTCTCCTGCCTTCATTCTTCCTGCGCCATCCTCAGAGGCGGTCTGTCTCCTCGTCTCGGGCGGCGTGCTCCGCTGACGGGTTCCGGTCTGCTGGGCCATCTCACGGCTCCACTCCGTCAGCGTGTCTTGCTGCACCTGGGCCATCCTCCGTGCGAGGCCCTCCAGCGCGGTCTGTGCACACTCCCGGTCTCGGGGGAGCTGTGCTAGGATCTCCACTAAGCCTAGTGGGGTTGTTGCTTGCAGCAGGCTCCTGACCACTGGGTCGGTGCTGCCTGTCTCTCCCTCCATCTCCGGGTACGCTTTCTCTGGACTCTCCTCCAGACTTCTTGTCTCCGGGTGCGCTCTCTCCAGACTCCTCCAAGCTGCACCCATCTTCGTTCTTTTGTTCTGTCTCCGCCCACATTGAGGGTGGTCCCGGGGCAACTTAGTGATTGTCAGTCCCAGGGGCAGTTCTCTCACGCTGATGGACACTTCCAGCATCACAGTCTCTGTTGGTGGGCGCGGTTTCCGCTTTTGGCGCCATTCTTCGACCTGGCCCACGATGGGAGGTGGCCTTTTGCCACCCTCTGGCACGCCCATAATGGCGTCCGCTCTTCCAAGGCGGGAAATCTTTGGAAATGGCGGGAATCGTCTCCCAGTGGCGGGAAACTCCATGGATGGCGGGAAAAAGCTGCAAATGGCGGACAACCGGCGGGAAACGACCTGTGATGGGGTCCGTTGGCGGGGACCCTCCGGAACCGGCGGGAGACTTCTTTTTGAGGTAACGGTGAACTTTTCTTCAGGCACGCAGTACCCGGTTGTTGCGGGCACGTGATCCTGCCGACTACGCCAAAGTTGACGCGCCCCCTGGGCCAGTGTTGTTAGGGGGATACCCGGAGCCGGATCAGATGGGGGTTGTAGTCTCCGAGTGGCTGTGACCCGGTCCGTGCCCAGGGTGTCAAGCTCAGTGTGTGGCAGTCTTTACAGATGTTATTAGTTCTTAGTGTCGACTACGCCACCCGTTGATTTGCGGTCAAAAGGCCGCCGCTGCAGCAGGGTCCGCTGAGGCTGGTGGTATGTGTGCAGCTTCGGGTAGTATAACCCCCAACGGGAGGGGTATAGCCTCAGGGGGTCAGGTGTAGAGGATGGTGGTAGTGGTGGTGCAGTGTGGATGGTAAGAAGACTCAGAGTCTGGCTGTGCAGTTCAGGGTTTTTACTTACTGCTGTTCTGTTGGTCACTCTGGCCTTGAGTGACCGCCCGAGCCGTGCTGCGTCCACCAGGTCCTGGACTCGGCCAACCCCCAAGCAATTCTGGAGCGTGGTCCTGAGCTCCCTTTCTGACTTTCCTTTCTACTGGCCTTTCTCACCAGGGGTCCACTTATGTCCGGCTCCCTCGGGCCTCTTGGTGGGTGCACCTCTTCGGGGTTCCCTGACCCTATACCTGGTGTGCCTTCTTAGTGGACTTAGTGAGGGGCTGCTCCACATGTAATGACGCAGCCTCCGGTTCTTAGCTGAGGGTTGTTTCTCTCCTCCACTAATTTGGGATCCGGTTCCCTTGCGTGCCAACCCTTCACCCTTCTGGTTGTATACTAGGTTCTTGGGGTTCCTTCTTCTCCCCCTCTGGGTCCTTCTCTTCTCCTCTCTCTCTCTTCTCTCTGCAGGCGCTCCTGGACCTCTCTCAGGACTGACTGACCCTCTACAGAAGACTGACTGACTGACCCTGATCTAAGATGGTGCCCACCTTATATACTCCCTCTATGTGTGAGCTCAGGTGACCAGCACCCAATGAGCTCCTAGCATTACCCAGACTGCTCCCCCTATCTGCCCCTACACTACTGGGATGTTCCACCCCCCTCCCACTCCAGCCAGGGACAGACACTGTCGTACCTGCACATATACCTAGTGGGATTACCATCGGTCTGTCCCTCGGAAATGGGATGTATGTAGTGTATGCAGCTAACTGAGCTCAGTTCCACACTCCATCCTTACCCGGGAGTGGAATATCACACCTCTGGCGTGAGGTGCAATACCCCTGTAGCAGCCGAATCCTCAGGGTGCTACACACTTACAAGCTCTTACATAGTGAGCTTGCAAACACTGCACTGAAACTGGACAGGATCTTTGGAACTTGCTATTAGTTCCGATTCTGGCCAGCTTCAGTACCACTGCACTTCTTTAATGCTGCCTCATATAACATCAGGGAGCGCTACATTCACATCTGGCCTGAACTGTCAATCAAGCAGGAGCGCACTGCTTCTTAGCAAGTAGGTAGCTGTGAGCCTGGAGAGCGGTGCGCTCCTGAAAATAAATCACGGGACAAGCCCTTTAATTCAATTTATGTTGTGCACCATTTTATTTGACCAATAAATAACAGATTAGCAGAATTGCGGGTGCTGCTAACACACCCTCCAGGAATGCATTAGGGCAAGCATAACTAGCGGATTGCCAGATATAGTGGTGCTCATCTTGAGATAAAACAGTACAAAATTATGAGTAAAAACAGCATGAAAAACTGAATGAGAGCGGCACTCACAAATGATACGTGAAAATACAGCACTGTATTGTGGTCGTCATATGAGGAGACATAAAGACAGTGTCGGACTGGGGTGCCAAAGGCCCACCAGTAACATTGACTTTGGGGGACCCACTTTTCAACTGCATGCAAATATTACACTACCCTTGTTCACAAATTTACCTATACCTCTATATAATAATAAACTGGGTATTTTGGTGAATGAATGATGGTATGCTGCTTTTTTTTCTGTTCCAAGTGAATTATGCTAAGTACTGCCCATATAGTGGAGTTAGGGCCCACCAGAGGATTTCCCTGCTGCCCTATGGGCCAGTCCGAGCCTGAATAAAGAGGAATGTAAGTGACAGCTGTTTCGCATAAACTACACTTCTTCAGGCTCAGCCGGAAAAAGCGTAGTTTACGTGAAACAGCTGTCGCTTATTTATGTCTTTATGTCTCCTCATGTGACAACCACAATAAAGTGCTGTATTTTCATGTACTAGTGGTGAGTGCCGCTCTCATTCAGTTTCAATCTGTTTTTGCTCACCATTTTATTTGCAAATTCTTATGAATGACAGTAAATCACGTCTTATAAAAGTGCTTTGTGTTTTTTAGCCCACTGAAATTGGCCATCAGAAACTGTTGGCTAAATGTAAAATTCTGCCTTTTTTTACCATGCAATGCCCACGATACAGCCACATCAGCTTCCGGTGGGCGGGACATCACCGGAAGTGCTAGCAACGTGACTTCCGGAACCGGCATCACGTGACGGGGCTACTCAGGAAGTCTTCGACGGAGATATGCACACGCCCCCCCAGTTCAAGAAAAGGCGCCAATTCAAAGCGCCGTGACCACAGAGGACGCGGAGCGGAGGGGAGCAGCAGAAGGACCATTTTCATGGCAGGTACACCTGGCGATGCTCCAGTCGGGGTGCCTGCTAGAAACAACGGGACAGGGATGCAGCAGCGGAATTTCACGGGCAGGCAGCGGCAATTTGAAGATCTGCTGCCTGGCTCGATGCAACACATTCAAGGCGGTGGAGCGGCGGGCATTAGCATTGGGATGCCTGGCAGTCAAACTTGGAACACGACAGGCCGGACACGAGAGTCGGGGTCTGGAAATCAAGGAAGGTCAAGGACGGCAGGAAGGACCAGAGCCAGGATTGACGGAGGACGAGCAGCGGAGACGGCGGCGAGTGCTCAGGTCCCCCCTGGTGACGAGGAGGCCAGGGGCACGGGCCTTGCGCTGCAGCAGGAGTCGGACGGATCGGAGAGTGGGGAGGATGGAGGTGAATCCAGGCGTCGGCAGGACACAGGAATTTCGGCTGGCAGGGACACAGCACCTGCGCAGCTGGGTGAGTTTGCTTCTATGTCTTGTTTGTCGCCCGCTGGGTCATTACTGTATGAGGGAGTTGATAGGCAGTCGGCGGGGCCCAGCGGGCAAAATATTAGGGGAGGTTGCGGGTCAGATATAATGGGTCTTAGAGACATTTTGTTTAATATGTCGCAATTTTTGGCTAGAATAGATAGTGGGGGGAGTTACATGAGAGGATTAGATACACAGCTCAGGAGATGGTATCACAAAAGATAGGATTAGATACACTGCTCAGCAGACAGTATCACACAGGAGAGGATTAGATACACTGCTCAGCAGACAGTATCACACAGGAGAGGATTAGATACACTGCTCAGCAGACAGTATCACACAGGAGAGGATTAGATACACAGCTCAGCAGACAGTATCACACAGGAGAGGATTAGATACACAGCTCAGCAGACAGTATCACACAGGAGAGGATTAGATACACAGCTCAGCAGACAGTATCGCACAGGGCGGGATTAGATACACGGCTCAGCAGACAGTATCACATAGGATAGGATTAGATACACAGTTGAGCAGAGAGTATCGCACAGGAGAGGATTAGATACACAGCTCAGCAGCCGGTATCACACAGGAGACGATTAGATACACTGTTCAGCAGACGGTATCACACAGGAGAGGATTAGATACACGGCTCAGCAGACAGTATCGCACAGGGTGGGATTTTATACACAGTTCAGCAGACAGTATCACACAGGAGTGGATTAGATACACTGCTCAGCAGACAGTATCACACAGGAGAGGATTAGATACACAGCACAGCAGACAGTATCACACAGGAGTGGATTAGATACACAGCTCAACAGACAGTATCACACAGGAGTGGATTAGATACACAGCTCAACAGACAGTATCACACAGGAGAGGATTAGATACACAGCTCAGCACACAGTATCACACAGGAGAGGATTAGATACACGGCTCAGCAGACAGTATCACACAGGAGAGGATTAGATACACAGCTCAGCAGACAGTATCACACAGGAGAGGACTAGATACACAGCTCAGCAGACGGTACCACACAGGAGAAGATTAGATACACTGCTCAGCAGACAGTATCACACAGCGTAGGATTAGATACACAGCTCAGCAGACAGTATCACACAGGAGAGTATTAGATACACAGCTCAGCAGACAGTATCACACCGGAGTGGATTAGATACACTGCTCAGCAGACGGTATCACACAGGATAGGATTAGATACATAGCTCAGCAGACAGTATCGCACATGAGAGGATTAGATACACAGCTCAGCAGACAGTATCACACAGGAGAGGATTAGATACACAGCTCAGCACACAGTATCACACAGGAAAGGATTAGATACACGGTTCAGCAGACAGTATCACACAGGAGATGCTTAGATACACAGCTCAGCAGCCGGTATCACACAGAGAGGATTAGATACACTGCTCAGCAGACGGTATCACACAGGAGAGGATTAGAAACACGGCTCAGCAGACAGTATAACACAGGGTAGGATTAGAGATACAGCTCAGCACACAGTATCACACAGCATAGGATTAGATACACAGCTCAGCAGACAGTATCACACAGGATAGGATTAGATACATAGCTCAGCAGACAGTATCGCACATGAGAGGATTAGATACACAGCTCAGCAGACAGTATCACACAGGAGAGGATTAGATACACAGCTCAGTACACAGTATCACACAGGAAAGGATTAGATACACGGTTCAGCAGACAGTATCACACAGGAGCGGCTTAGATGCACAGCTCAGCAGCCGGTATCACACAGAGAGGATTAGATACACTGCTCAGCAGACAGTATAACACAGGGTAGGATTAGATACACAGCTCAGCAGTCAGTATTACACAGGATAGGATTAGATACACAGCACAGCAGTCAGTATCACATAGGAAAGGATTAGATACACGGCTCAGCAGATGGTATCACACAGGATAGGATTAGATACACTGCTCAGCAGACAGTATCACACAGGACAGGATTAGATACACGGCTCAGCAGACAGTATCACACAGGGTAAGATTAGATACACGGCTCAGCAGGCAATATCACAGAGGAGAGGATTAGATACACAGCTCAGCAGACAGTATCACACAGGAGAGGATTAGATACACGGCTCACCAGACAGTATCACACAGGAGAGGATTAGATACACTGATCAGCAGATAGTATCACACAGAATAGGATTAGATGCACAGCTCAGCAGACAGTATCACACAGCATAGAATTAGATACACAGCTCAGCAGACAGTATCACACAGGAGAGGAGTAGATACATAGCTCAGCAGACGGTATCGCACAGGAGAGGATTAGATACACGGCTCAGCAGACAGTATCACACAGGACAGGATTAGATACAAGGCTCAGCAGACAGAATCACGCAGGAGTGGATTAGATACACAGCTCAGCAGATGGTATCACAGAGGATAGGATTAGATACACAGCTCAGTAGGCAGTATCACACAGGAGAGGATTAGATACACGGCTCAGCAGACATTATCACACAGGAGAGGATTAGATACACAGCTCAGCAGATGGTATCACACAGGATAGGATTAGATACACTGCTCAGCAGATAGTATCACACAGGAGAGGATTAGATATACGGCTCAGCAGACAGTATCACACAGGAGGGGATTAGATACACTGCTCAGCAGATAGTATCACACAGTAGAGTATTAGATACACAGCTGAGCAGATAGTATCACAAAGGATAGGATTAGATACACAGCTCAGCAGATGGTATCACACAGGATAGGATTAGATACACGGCTCAGCAGACGGTATCACACAGGAGAGGATTAGATACACGGCTCAGCAGACAGTATCACACAGGAGAGGATTAGATACACGGTTCAGCAGACAGTATCACACAGGGTAGGATTAGATACACAGCTCAGCAGACAGTATCACACAGGAGAGGATTAGATACAGCTCAGCAGACAGTATCACACAGGAGAGGATTAGATACACAGCTCAGCAGACGGTATCACACAGGAGAGGATTAGATACACAGCTCAGCAGACAGTATCACACAGGATAGGATTAGATACACTGCTCAGCAGATGGTATCACACATGATAGGATTAGATACACTGCTCAGCAGATGGTATCACACAGGATAGGATTTGTTACACAGCTCAGTAGGCAGTATCACACAGGATAAGATTAGATACACGGCTCAGCAGACGGTATCACACAGGAGAGGATGAGATACACAGCTCAGCAGACATTATCACACAGGAGAGGATTAGATACACGGCTCAGAAGACATTATCACACAGGAGAGGATTAGATACACGGCTCAGCAGATGGTATCACACAGGATAGGATTAGATACACTGCTCAGCAGATAGTATCACACAGGAGAGGATTAGATACACGGCTCAGCAGACAGTATCACACAGGAGAGGATTAGATACACAGCTCAGCAGACAGTATCACACAGCATAGAATTAGATACACAGCTCAGCAGACAGTATCACAAAGGATAGCATTAGATACATGGCTCAGAAGCTGGTATCATACAGGATAGGTTTAGATACACGGCTCAGCAGATGGTATCACACAGGATATGATTAGTTACAAGGCTCAGCAGATGGTATCACACAGGATAGGATTAGATACACGGCTCAGCAGATAGTATCACACAGGAGAGGATTAGATACACAGCTCAGCAGACTGTATCACACAGGAGTGGATTAGATACACGGCTCAGCAGACGGTATCGCACAGGAGAGGATTAGATACACGGCTCAGCAGACAGTATCACATAGGACAGGATTAGATACACGGTTCAGGAGACAGTATCACACAGGGTAGGATTCGATACAAGGCTCAGCAGACAGTATCACACAGGAGTGGATTAGATACACAGCTCAGCAGATGGTATCACAGAGGATAGGATTAGATACACAGCTCAGTAGGCAGTATCACACAGGAGAGGATTAGATACACGGCTCAGCAGACGTTATCACACAGGAGAGGATTAGATACACAGCTCAGCAGATGGTATCACACAGGATAGGATTAGATACACTGCTCAGCAGATAGTATCACACAGGAGAGGATTAGATACACGGCTCAGCAGACAGTATCACACAGGAGGGGATTAGATACACTGCTCAGCAGATAGTATCACACAGTAGAGGATTAGATACACAGCTCAGCAGATAGTATCACAAAGGAAAGGATTAGATACACATCTCAGCAGATGGTATCACACAGGATAGGATTAGATACACGGCTCAGCAGACGGTATCACACAGGAGAGGATTAGATACACGGCTCAGCAGACAGTATCACACAGGACAGGATTAGATACACGGTTCAGCAGACAGTATCACACAGGGTAGGATTAGATACACGGCTCAGCAGACAGTATCACACAGGAGAGGATTAGATACACAGCTCAGCTGACAGTATCACACATGAGAGGATTATATACACGGCTCAGCAGACAGTATCACACAGGAGAGGATTAGATACACAGCTCAGCAGACGGTATCACACAGGAGAGGATTAGAGATACAGCTCAGCAGACAGTATCACACAGGAGAGGATTAGATACACATCTCAGCAGATGGTATCACACAGGATAGGATTAGATACACTGCTCAGCAGATAGTATCACACAGGAGAGGATTAGATACACGGCTCAGCAGACAGTATCACACAGGAGAGGATTAGATACACGGCTCAGCAGACAGTATCACACAGGAGAGGATTAAATACACAGCTCAGCAGACAGTATCACAAAGGATAGGATTAGATACACAGCTCAGCAGCTGGTACCACACAGCATAGGTTTAGATACACTGCTCAGCAGATGTTATAACACAGGATATGATTAGATACACGACTCAGCAGACAGTATCACAGAGGATAGGATTAGATACACGGCTCAGCAGACAGTATCACACAGGATAGGATTAGATACACAGCTCAGCAGACAGTATCACACAGGAGAGAATTAGATACATGGCTCAGCAGACAGTATCACACAGCATAGAATTAGATACACAGCATAGGATTAGATACACAGCTCAGCAGTCAGTATCACACAGGGCGGGATTAGATACACAGCTCAGCAGACAGTATCACACAGGAGTGGATTAGATACACTGCTCAGCAGACAGTATCACACAGGAGTGGATTAGATACACAGCTCAGCAGACAGTATCACACAGGAGAGGATTAGATACACAGTTCATCAGACAGTATCACACAGGAGAGGATTAGATACACGGCTCAGCAGACAGTATCACACAGGAGAGGATTAGAGATACAGCTCAGCAGACAGTATCACACAGGAGAGGATTAGATACACAGTTCATCAGACAGTATCACACAGGAGAGGATTAGATACACAGCTCAGCAGACAGTATCACACAGGAGAGGATTAGATACACAGCTCAGCAGACAGTATCACACAGGAGAGGATTAGATACACGGATCAGCAGACAGTATCACACAGGAGAGGATTAGATACACAGCTCAGCACACAGTATCACACAGGAAAGGATTAGATACACGGCTCAGCAGACAGTATCACACAGGAGCGGATTAGATACACAGTTTAGCAGACAGTATCACACAGGAGAGGATTAGATACACAGCTCAGCAGACAGTATCACACAGCATAGGATTAGATACACGGCTCAGCAGACGGTATCACAAAGGAGAGGATTAGATACACGGCTCAGCAGACAGTATCACACAGGGTAGGATTAGAGATACAGCTCAGCAGACAGTATCACACAGCATAGGATTAGATACACAGCTCAGCAGACAGTATCACACAGCATGGGATTAGATACACAGCTCAGCAGACAGTATCACACAGCATAGGATTAGATACACGGCTAAGCAGACAGTATGACACAGGAAAGGATTAGATACACGGCTCAGCAGACAGTATCACACAGGGTAGGATTAGAGATACAGCTCAGCAGACAGTATCACACAGCATAGAATTAGATACACAGCTCAGCAGTTAGTATTACACAGGATAGGATTAGATACACAGCACAGCAGTCAGAATCACACAGGAGAGGATTAGATACACAGCTCAGCAGCCGGTATCACACAGGAGAGGATTAGATACACGGCTCAGCAGACAGTATCACACAGGGTAGGATTAGAGATACAGCTCAGCAGACAGTATCACACAGCATAGGATTAGATACACAGCTCAGCAGTTAGTATTACACAGGAGAGGATTAGATACACAGCTCAGCAGACAGTATCACACAGCATAGAATTAGATACACAGCTCAGCAGTTAGTATTACACAGGATAGGATTAGATACACAGCTCAGCAGTCAGTATCACACAGGAAAGGATTAGATACACGGCTAAGCAGATGGTATCACACAGGATAGGATTAGATGCACAGCTCAGCAGACAGTATGACACAGGACAGGATTAGATACACGGCTCAGCAGACAGTATCACACAGGGTAGGATTAGATACACGGCTCAGCAGACAGTATCACAGAGGAGAGGATTAGATACACAGCTCAGCAGACAGTATCACACAGGAGAGGATTAGATACACGGCTCAGCAGACAGTATCACACAGGAGAGGATTAGATACACTGATCAGCAGATAGTATCACACAGGATAGGATTAGATGCACAGCTCAGCAGACAGTATCACACAGGAGAGGATTAGATACACGGCTCAGCAGACAGTATCGCACAGCATAGGAGTAGATACACAGCTCAGCAGACAGTATGACACAGGAAAGGATTAGATACACGGCTCAGCAGACAGTATCACACAGGGTAGGATTAGAGATACAGCTCAGCAGACAATATCACACAGGAGAGGATTAGATACACAGCTCATCAGACAGTATCACACAGCATAGGATTAGATACACAGCTCAGCAGTTAGTATTATACAGGAAAGGATTAGATACACAGCTCAGCAGTCAGTATCACACAGGAAAGGATTAGATACACTGCTAAGCAGATGGTATCACACAGGATAGGATTAGATGCACTGCTCAGCAGACAGTATCACACAGGACAGGATTAGATACACGGCTCAGCAGACAGTATCACACAGGGTAGGATTAGATACACGGCTCAGCAGACAGTATCACACAGGAGAGGATTAGATACACAGCTCAGCAGTTAGTATTACACAGGATAGGATTAGATACATAGCTCAGCAGTCAGTATCACACAGGAAAGGATTAGATACACAGCTCAACAGACAGTATCACACAGGAGAGGATTAGATACACGGCTCAGCAGACAGTATCACACAAGGTAGGATTAGAGATACAGCTCAGCAGACAGTATCACACAGCATAGGATTAGATACACAGCTCAGCAGACAGTATGACACAGCATAGAATTAGATACACGGCTAAGCAGATGGTATCACACAGGATATGATTAGATACACTGCTCAGCAGACAGTATCACACAGGGCAGGATTAGATACACGGCTCAGCAGACAGTATCACACAGGATAGGATTAGATACACAGCTCAGCAGACAGTATCACACAGCATAGGATTAGATACACAGCTCAGCAGACAGTATCACACAGGAGAGGATTAGATACACGGCTCAGCAGATGGTATCACACAGGATATGATTAGATACACTGCTCAGCATACAGTATCACACAGGACAGGATTAGATACACGGCTCAGCAGACAGTATCACACAGGATAGGATTAGATACACAGCTCAGCAGACAGTATCACACAGCATAGGATTAGATACACAGCTCAGCAGACAGTATCACACAGGAGAGGATTAGATACACAGCTCAGCAGACAGTATCACACAGCATAGGATTAGATACACAGCTCAGCAGACAGTATCACACAGGAGAGGATTAGATACACAGCTCAGCAGACAGTATCACACAGCATAGGATTAGATACACAGTTCATCAGACAGTATCACACAGGAGAGGATTAGATACTCAGCTCAGCACACAGTATCACACAGGAGAGGATTAGATACACAGCTCAGCAGACAGTATCACACAGGAGAGGATTAGATACACAGCTCAGCAGACAGTATCACACAGGAAAGGATTAGATACACAGCTCAGCAGACAGTATCACACAGGAGAGGATTAGATACATGACTCAGCAGACAGTATCACACAGGGTAGGATTAGAGATACAGCTCAGCAGAGAGTATCGCACAGCATAGAATTAGATACACAGCATAGGATTAGATGCACAGCAGTCAGTATCACACAGGGCGGGATTAGATACACAGCTCAGCAGACAGTATCATACAGGAGTGGATTAGATACACTGCTCAGCAGATAGTATCACACAGGAGAGGATTAGATACATAGCTCAGCGGACGGTATCACACAGGAGAGTATTAGATACATAGCTCAGCAGACGGTATCACAAAGGATAGGATTAGATACACAGCTCAGCAGCTGGTACCACACAGCATAGGTTTAGATACACTGCTCAGCAGATGTTATAACACAGGATATGATTAGATACACGACTCAGCAGACAGTATCACAGAGGATAGGATTAGATACACGGCTCAGCAGACAGTATCACACAGGAGAGGATTAGTTACACGGCTCAGCAGACAGTATCACACAGGATAGGATTAGATACACAGCTCAGCAGACAGTATCACACAGGAGAGAATTAGATACATGGCTCAGCAGACAGTATCACACAGCATAGAATTAGATACACAGCATAGGATTAGATACACAGCTCAGCAGTCAGTATCACACAGGGCGGGATTAGATACACAGCTCAGCAGACAGTATCACACAGGAGTGGATTAGATACACTGCTCAGCAGACAGTATCACACAGGAGTGGATTAGATACACAGCTCAGCAGACAGTATCACACAGGAGAGGATTAGATACACAGTTCATCAGACAGTATCACACAGGAGAGGATTAGATACACGGCTCAGCAGGCAGTATCACACAGGAGAGGATTAGAGATACAGCTCAGCAGACAGTATCACACAGGAGAGGATTAGATACACAGTTCATCAGACAGTATCACACAGGAGAGGATTAGATACACAGCTCAGCAGACAGTATCACACAGGAGAGGATTAGATACACAGCTCAGCAGACAGTATCACACAGGAGAGGATTAGATACACGGCTCAGCAGACAGTATCACACAGGAGAGGATTAGATACACAGCTCAGCACACAGTATCACACAGGAAAGGATTAGATACACGGCTCAGCAGACAGTATCACACAGGAGCGGATTAGATACACAGTTTAGCAGACAGTATCACACAGGAGAGGATTAGATACACAGCTCAGCAGACAGTATCACACAGCATAGGATTAGATACACGGCTCAGCAGACGGTATCACAAAGGAGAGGATTAGATACACGGCTCAGCAGACAGTATCACACAGGGTAGGATTAGAGATACAGCTCAGCAGACAGTATCACACAGCATAGGATTAGATACACAGCTCAGCAGACAGTATCACACAGCATGGGATTAGATACACAGCTCAGCAGACAGTATCACACAGCATAGAATTAGATACACAGCTCAGCAGTTAGTATTACACAGGAGAGGATTAGATACACAGCTCAGCAGACAGTATCACACAAGACAGGATTAGATACACAGCTCAGCAGACAGTATGACACAGGAAAGGATTAGATACACGGCTCAGCAGACAGTATCACACAGGGTAGGATTAGAGATACAGCTCAGCAGACAGTATCACACAGCATAGAATTAGATACACAGCTCAGCAGTTAGTATTACACAGGATAGGATTAGATACACAGCACAGCAGTCAGAATCACACAGGAGAGGATTAGATACACAGCTCAGCAGCCGGTATCACACAGGAGAGGATTAGATACACGGCTCAGCAGACAGTATCACACAGGGTAGGATTAGAGATACAGCTCAGCAGACAGTATCACACAGCATAGGATTAGATACACAGCTCAGCAGTTAGTATTACACAGGAGAGGATTAGATACACAGCTCAGCAGACAGTATCACACAGCATAGAATTAGATACACAGCTCAGCAGTTAGTATTACACAGGATAGGATTAGATACACAGCTCAGCAGTCAGTATCACACAGGAAAGGATTAGATACACGGCTAAGCAGATGGTATCACACAGGATAGGATTAGATGCACAGCTCAGCAGACAGTATGACACAGGACAGGATTAGATACACGGCTCAGCAGACAGTATCACACAGGGTAGGATTAGATACACGGCTCAGCAGACAGTATCACAGAGGAGAGGATTAGATACACAGCTCAGCAGACAGTATCACACAGGAGAGGATTAGATACACGGCTCAGCAGACAGTATCACACAGGAGAGGATTAGATACACTGATCAGCAGATAGTATCACACAGGATAGGATTAGATGCACAGCTCAGCAGACAGTATCACACAGGAGAGGA
The DNA here is from genome assembly GCF_046119375.1 of Phyllobates terribilis. Classification (NCBI taxonomy): domain Eukaryota; kingdom Metazoa; phylum Chordata; class Amphibia; order Anura; family Dendrobatidae; genus Phyllobates; species Phyllobates terribilis. The sequence continues at coordinate 423,096 of NW_027363010.1, read as the reverse complement.
TTAGATACACGGCTCAGCAGACAGTATCGCACAGCATAGGAGTAGATACACAGCTCAGCAGACAGTATGACACAGGAAAGGATTAGATACACGGCTCAGCAGACAGTATCACACAGGGTAGGATTAGAGATACAGCTCAGCAGACAATATCACACAGGAGAGGATTAGATACACAGCTCATCAGACAGTATCACACAGCATAGGATTAGATACACAGCTCAGCAGTTAGTATTATACAGGAAAGGATTAGATACACTGCTCAGCAGACAGTATCACACAGGACAGGATTAGATACACGGCTCAGCAGACAGTATCACACAGGGTAGGATTAGATACACGGCTCAGCAGACAGTATCACACAGGAGAGGATTAGATACACAGCTCAGCAGTTAGTATTACACAGGATAGGATTAGATACATAGCTCAGCAGTCAGTATCACACAGGAAAGGATTAGATACACAGCTCAGCAGACAGTATCACACAGGAGAGGATTAGATACACGGCTCAGCAGACAGTATCACACAAGGTAGGATTAGAGATACAGCTCAGCAGACAGTATCACACAGCATAGGATTAGATACACAGCTCAGCAGACAGTATGACACAGCATAGAATTAGATACACGGCTAAGCAGATGGTATCACACAGGATATGATTAGATACACTGCTCAGCAGACAGTATCACACAGGACAGGATTAGATACACGGCTCAGCAGACAGTATCACACAGGATAGGATTAGATACACAGCTCAGCAGACAGTATCACACAGCATAGGATTAGATACACAGCTCAGCAGACAGTATCACACAGGAGAGGATTAGATACACGGCTCAGCAGATGGTATCACACAGGATATGATTAGATACACTGCTCAGCATACAGTATCACACAGGACAGGATTAGATACACGGCTCAGCAGACAGTATCACACAGGATAGGATTAGATACACAGCTCAGCAGACAGTATCACACAGCATAGGATTAGATACACAGCTCAGCAGACAGTATCACACAGGAGAGGATTAGATACACAGCTCAGCAGACAGTATCACACAGCATAGGATTAGATACACAGCTCAGCAGACAGTATCACACAGGAGGGGATTAGATACACAGCTCAGCAGACAGTATCACAAAGCATAGGATTAGACACACAGCTCAGCAGACAGTATCACACAGGAGAGGATTAGATACACAGCTCAGCAGACAGTATCACACAGCATAGGATTAGATACACAGTTCATCAGACAGTATCACACAGGAGAGGATTAGATACTCAGCTCAGCACACAGTATCACACAGGAGAGGATTAGATACACAGCTCAGCAGACAGTATCACACAGGAGAGGATTAGATACACAGCTCAGCAGACAGTATCACACAGGAAAGGATTAGATACACAGCTCAGCAGACAGTATCACACAGGAGAGGATTAGATACATGACTCAGCAGACAGTATCACACAGGGTAGGATTAGAGATACAGCTCAGCAGAGAGTATCGCACAGCATAGAATTAGATACACAGCATAGGATTAGATGCACAGCAGTCAGTATCACACAGGGCGGGATTAGATACACAGCTCAGCAGACAGTATCATACAGGAGTGGATTAGATACACTGCTCAGCAGATAGTATCACACAGGAGAGGATTAGATACATAGCTCAGCGGACGGTATCACACAGGAGAGTATTAGATACATAGCTCAGCAGACGGTATCACACAGGACAGGATTAGATACACTGCTCAGCAGACAGTATCACACAGCAGAGGATTAGATACACAGCTCAGCAGACAGTATCACACAGGAGTGGATTAGATACACTGCTCAGCAGACAGTATCGCACAGGGTGGGATTTTATACACAGTTCAGCAGACAGTATCACACAGGAGTGGATTAGATACACTGCTCAACAGACAGTATCACAGGAGTGGATTAGATACACAGCTCAACAGACAGTATCACACAGGAGTGGATTAGATACACAGCTCAACAGACAGTATCACAGGAGTGGATTAGATACACAGCTCAACAGACAGTATCACACAGGAGAGGATTAGATACACAGCTCAGCACACAGTATCACACAGGAGAGGATTAGATACACGGCTCAGCAGACAGTATCACACAGGAGAGGATTAGATACAGAGCTCAGCAGACAGTATCACACAGGAGAGGACTAGATACACAGCTCAGCAGACGGTACCGCACAGGAGAGGATTAGATACACAGCTCAGCAGACGGTACCACACAGGAGAAGATTAGATACACTGCTCAGCAGACATTATCACACAGGAGAGGATTAGATACACAGCTCAGCAGACAGTATCACACAGCGTAGGATTAGATACACAGCTCAGCAGACAGTATCACACAGGAGAGTATTAGATACACAGCTCAGCAGACAGTATCACACAGGAGAGGATTAGATACACAGCTCAGCACACATTATCACACAGGAAAGGATTAGATACACGGTTCAGCAGACAGTATCACACAGGAGAGGCTTAGATACACAGCTCAGCAGCCGGTATCACACAGGATAGGATTAGATACATGGCTCAGCAGACAGTATCGCACATGAGAGGATTAGATACACAGCTCAGCAGACAGTATCACACAGGAGAGGATTAGATACACAGCTCAGCAGATGGTATCACACAGGAGAGGATTAGATACACGGCTCAGCAGATGGTATCACACAGGATATGACTAGAGATACAGCTCAGCACACAGTATCACACAGCATAGGATTAGATACACAGCTCAGCAGACAGTATCACACAGGATAGGATTAGATACACAGCACAGCAGTCAGTATCACATAGGAGAGGATTAGATACACGGCTCAGCAGATGGTATCACACAGGATAGGATTAGATACACTGCTCAGCAGACAGTATCACACAGGACAGGATTAGATACACGGCTCAGCAGGCAGTATCACAGAGGAGAGGATTAGATACACAGCTCAGCAGACAGTATCACACAGGAGAGGATTAGATACACTGCTCAGCAGACAGTATCACACAGGAGAGGATTAGATACACGGCTCACCAGACAGTATCACACAGGAGAGGATTAGATACACTGATCAGCAGATAGTATCACACAGAATAGGATTAGATGCACAGCTCAGCAGACAGTATCACACAGCATAGAATTAGATACACAGCTCAGCAGACAGTATCACACAGGAGAGGATTAGATACATAGCTCAGCAGACGGTATCGCACAGGAGAGGATTAGATACACGGCTCAGCAGACAGTATCACACAGGACAGGATTAGATACAAGGCTCAGCAGACAGAATCACACAGGAGTGGATTAGATACACAGCTCAGCAGATGGTATCACAGAGGATAGGATTAGATACACAGCTCAGTAGGCAGTATCACACAGGAGAGGATTAGATACACGGCTCAGCAGACATTATCACACAGGAGAGGATTAGATACACAGCTCAGCAGATGGTATCACACAGGATAGGATTAGATACACTGCTCAGCAGATAGTATCACACAGGAGAGGATTAGATATACAGCTCAGCAGACAGTATCACACAGGAGGGGATTAGATACACTGCTCAGCAGATAGTATCACACAGTAGAGTATTAGATACACAGCTGAGCAGATAGTATCACAAAGGATAGGATTAGATACACAGCTCAGCAGATGGTATCACACAGGATAGGATTAGATACACGGCTCAGCAGACGGTATCACACAGGAGAGGATTAGATACACTGCTCAGCAGACAGTATCACACAGGAGAGGATTAGATACAGCTCAGCAGACAGTATCACACAGGAGAGGATTAGATACACAGCTCAGCAGACGGTATCACACAGGACAGGATTAGATACACAGCTCAGCAGACAGTATCACACAGGAGAGGATTAGATACACAGCTCAGCAGACAGTATCACACAGGATAGGATTAGATACACTGCTCAGCAGATGGTATCACACATGATAGGATTAGATACACTGCTCAGCAGATGGTATCACACAGGATAGGATTTGTTACACAGCTCAGTAGGCAGTATCACACAGGATAAGATTAGATACACGGCTCAGCAGACAGTATCACACAGGAGAGGATTAGATACACGGCTCAGAAGACAGTATCACACAGGAGAGGATTAGATACACAGTTCATCAGACAGTATCACACAGGAGAGGATTAGATACACAGCTCAGCAGACAGTATCACACAGGAGAGGATTAGATACACGGCTCAGCAGACAGTATCACACAGGAGAGGATTAGATACACAGCTCAGCACACAGTATCACACAGGAAAGGATTAGATACACGGCTCAGCAGACAGTACCACACAGGAGCGGATTAGATACACAGTTTAGCAGACAGTATCACACAGGAGAGGATTAGATACACAGCTCAGCAGCCGGTATCACACAGGAGAGGATTAGATACACTGCTCAGCAGACGGTATCACAAAGGAGAGGATTAGATACACGGCTCAGCAGACAGTATCACACAGGGTAGGATTAGAGATACAGCTCAGCAGACAGTATCACACAGCATAGGATTAGATACACAGCTCAGCAGTTAGTATTACACAAGAGAGGATTAGATACACAGCTCAGCAGACAGTATCACACAAGACAGGATTAGATACACAGCTCAGCAGACAGTATCACACAAGACAGGATTAGATACACAGCTCAGCAGACAGTATGACACAGGAAAGGATTAGATACACGGCTCAGCAGTTAGTATTACACAGGAGAGGATTAGAAACACAGCTCAGCAGACAGTATCACACAAGACAGGATTAGATACACAGCTCAGCAGACAGTATCACACAAGACAGGATTAGATACACAGCTCAGCAGACAGTATGACACAGGAAAGGATTAGATACACGGCTCAGCAGACAGTATCACACAGGGTAGGATTAGAGATACAGCTCAGCAGACAGTATCACACAGCATAGAATTAGATACACAGCTCAGCAGTTAGTATTACACAGGATAGGATTAGATACACAGCACAGCAGTCAGAATCACACAGGAGAGGATTAGATACACAGCTCAGCAGCCGGTATCACACAGGAGAGGATTAGATACACGGCTCAGCAGACAGTATCACACAGGGTAGGATTAGAGATACAGCTCAGCAGACAGTATCACACAGCATAGAATTAGATACACAGCATAGGATTAGATACACAGCTCAGCAGTCAGTATCACACAGGGCGGGATTAGATACACAGCTCAGCAGACAGTATCACACAGGAGTGGATTAGATACACTGCTCAGCAGACAGTATCACACAGGAGAGGATTAGAGATACAGCTCAGCATACAGTATCACACAGGAGAGGATTAGATACACAGTTCATCAGACAGTATCACACAGGAGAGGATTAGATACACAGCTCAGCAGACAGTATCACACAGGAGAGGATTAGATACACAGCTCAGCAGACAGTATCACACAGGATAGGATTATATACACAGTTCATCAGACAGTATCACACAGGAGTGGATTAGATACACTGCTCAGCAGACAGTATCACACAGGAGAGGATTAGAGATACAGCTCAGCAGACAGTATCACACAGGAGAGGATTAGATACACAGTTCATCAGACAGTATCACACAGGAGAGGATTAGATACACAGCTCAGCAGACAGTATCACACAGGAGAGGATTAGATACACGGCTCAGCAGACAGTATCACACAGGAGAGGATTAGATACACAGCTCAGCACACAGTATCACACAGGAAAGGATTAGATACACAGTTTAGCAGACAGTATCACACAGGAGAGGATTAGATACACAGCTCAGCAGCCGGTATCACACAGGAGAGGATTAGATACACTGCTCAGCAGACGGTATCACAAAGGAGAGGATTAGATACACGGCTCAGCAGACAGTATCACACAGGGTAGGATTAGAGATACAGCTCAGCAGACAGCATCACACAGCATAGGATTAGATACACAGCTCAGCAGACAGTATCACACAGCATGGGATTAGATACACAGCTCAGCAGACAGTATCACACAGCATAAAATTAGATACACAGCTCAGCAGTTAGTATTACACAGGAGAGGATTAGATACACAGCTCAGCAGACAGTATCACGCAGGAGAGGATTAGATACACAGTTCATCAGACAGTATCACACAGGAGAGGATTAGATACACAGCTCAGCAGACAGTATCACACAGGAGAGGATTAGATACACAGCTCAGCAGATAGTATCACACAGGATAGGATTATATACACAGTTCATCAGACAGTATCACACAGGAGTGGATTAGATACACTGCTCAGCAGACAGTATCACACAGGAGAGGATTAGAGATACAGCTCAGCAGACAGTATCACACAGGAGAGGATTAGATACACAGTTCATCAGACAGTATCACACAGGAGAGGATTAGATACACAGCTCAGCAGACAGTATCACACAGGAGAGGATTAGATACACGGCTCAGCAGACAGTATCACACAGGAGAGGATTAGATACACGGCTCAGCAGACAGTATCACACAGGAGAGGATTAGATACACAGCTCAGCACACAGTATCACACAGGAAAGGATTAGATACACGGCTCAGCAGACAGTATCACACAGGAGCGGATTAGATACACAGTTTAGCAGACAGTATCACACAGGAGAGGATTAGATACACTGCTCAGCAGACGGTATCACAAAGGAGAGGATTAGATACACGGCTCAGCAGACAGTATCACACAGGGTAGGATTAGAGATACAGCTCAGCAGACAGCATCACACAGCATAGGATTAGATACACAGCTCAGCAGACAGTATCACACAGCATAGAATTAGATACACAGCTCAGCAGACAGTATCACACAGCATAGAATTAGATACACAGCTCAGCAGTTAGTATTACACAGGAGAGGATTAGATACACAGCTCAGCAGACAGTATCACACAGGAGAGGATTAGATACACAGCTCAGCAGACAGTATCACACAGGACAGGATTAGATACACAGCTCAGCAGACAGTATCACACAGGAGAGGATTAGATACACTGCTCAGCAGACAGTATCACACAAGACAGGATTAGATACACAGCTCAGCAGACAGTATCACACAAGACAGGATTAGATACACAGCTCAGCAGACAGTATCACACAGGGTAGGATTAGAGATACAGCTCAGCAGACAGTATCACACAGCATAGAATTAGATACACAGCTCAGCAGTTAGTATTACACAGGATAGGATTAGATACACAGCACAGCAGTCAGAATCACACAGGAGAGGATTAGATACACAGCTCAGCAGCCGGTATCACACAGGAGAGGATTAGATACACGGCTCAGCAGACAGTATCACACAGGGTAGGATTAGAGATACAGCTCAGCAGACAGTATCACACAGCATAGGATTAGATACACAGCTCAGCAGTTAGTATTACACAGGAGAGGATTAGATACACAGCTCAGCAGACAGTATCACACAGCATAGAATTAGATACACAGCTCAGCAGTTAGTATTACACAGGATAGGATTAGATACACAGCTCAGCAGTCAGTATCACACAGGAAAGGATTAGATACACGGCTAAGCAGATGGTATCACACAGGATAGGATTAGATGCACAGCTCAGCAGACAGTATGACACAGGACAGGATTAGATACACGGCTCAGCAGACAGTATCACACAGGGTAGGATTAGATACACGGCTCAGCAGACAGTATCACAGAGGAGAGGATTAGATACACAGCTCAGCAGACAGTATCACACAGGAGAGGATTAGATACACGGCTCAGCAGACAGTATCACACAGGAGAGGATTAGATACACTGATCAGCAGATAGTATCACACAGGATAGGATTAGATGCACAGCTCAGCAGACAGTATCACACAGGACAGGATTAGATACACAGCTCAGCAGACAGTATCACACAGGAGAGGATTAGATACACAGCTCAGCAGACAGTATCACACAGCATAGGAGTAGATACACAGCTCAGCAGACAGTATGACACAGGAAAGGATTAGATACACGGCTCAGCAGACAGTATCACACAGGGTAGGATTAGAGATACAGCTCAGCAGACAGTATCACACAGGAGAGGATTAGATACACAGCTCATCAGACAGTATCACACAGCATAGGATTAGATACACAGCTCAGCAGACAGTATCACACAGCATAGGATTAGATACACAGCTCAGCAGACAGTATCACACAGCATATAATTAGATACACAGCTCAGCAGACATTATCACACAGGAGAGGATTAGATACACTGCTAAGCAGATGGTATCACACAGGATAGGATTAGATGCACTGCTCAGCAGACAGTATCACACAGGACAGGATTAGATACACGGCTCAGCAGACAGTATCACACAGGGTAGGATTAGATACACGGCTCAGCAGACAGTATCACACAGGAGAGGATTAGATAGACAGCTCAGCAGTTAGTATTACACAGGATAGGATTAGATACACTGCTCAGCAGACAGTATCACACAGGAGAGGATTAGATACACGGCTCAGCAGACAGTATCACACAAGGTAGGATTAGAGATACAGCTCAGCAGACAGTATCACACAGCATAGGATTAGATACACAGCTCAGCAGACAGTATGACACAGCATAGAATTAGATACACGGCTAAGCAGATGGTTTCACACAGGATATGATTAGATACACTGCTCAGCAGACAGTATCACACAGGACAGGATTAGATACACGGCTCAGCAGACAGTATCACACAGGAAAGGATTAGATACACAGCTCAGCAGACAGTATCACACAAGGTAGGATTAGAGATACAGCTCAGCAGACAGTATCACACAGCATAGGATTAGATACACAGCTCAGCAGACAGTATGACACAGCATAGAATTAGATACACGGCTAAGCAGATGGTATCACACAGGATATGATTAGATACACTGCTCAGCAGACAGTATCACACAGGACAGGATTAGATACACAGCTCAGCAGTCAGTATCACACAGGAAAGGATTAGATACACAGCTCAGCAGACAGTATCACACAGGAGAGGATTATATACACGGCTCAGCAGACAGTATCACACAGGAGAGGATTAGATACACAGCTCAGCAGACAGTATCACACAGGAGAGGATTAGATACACTGCTCAGCAGATGGTATCACACAGGATAGGATTAGATACACTGCTCAGCAGATGGTATCACACATGATAGGATTAGATACACTGCTCAGCAGATGGTATCACACAGGATAGGATTTGTTACACAGCTCAGTAGGCAGTATCACACAGGATAAGATTAGATACACGGCTCAGCAGACAGTATCACACAGGAGAGGATTTGATACACGGCTCAGAAGACATTATCACACAGGAGAGGATTAGATACACGGCTCAGCAGATGGTATCACACAGGATAGGATTAGATACACTGCTCAGCAGATAGTATCACACAGGAGAGGATTAGATACACAGCTCAGCAGACAGTATCACAAAGGATAGGATTAGATACATGGCTCAGAAGCTGGTATCATACAGGATAGGTTTAGATACACGGCTCAGCAGATGGTATCACACAGGATATGATTAGTTACACGGCTCAGCAGATGGTGTCACACAGACTAGGATTAGATACACAGCTCAGCAGACAGTATCACACAGGAGAGGATTAGATACACAGCTCAGCAGACTGTATCACACAGGAGTGGATTAGATACACGGCTCAGCAGACGGTATCGCACAGGAGAGGATTAGATACACGGCTCAGCAGACAGTATCACATAGGACAGGATTAGATACACGGTTCAGGAGACAGTATCACACAGGGTAGGATTCGATACAAGGCTCAGCAGACAGTATCACACAGGAGTGGATTAGATACACAGCTCAGCAGACAGTATCACACAGGATAGGATTAGATACACAGCTCAGCAGATGGTATCACAGAGGATAGGATTAGATACACAGCTCAGTAGGCAGTATCACACAGGAGAGGATTAGATACACGGCTCAGCAGACAGTATCACACAGGATAGGATTAGATACACAGCTCAGCAGACAGTATCACACAGGATAGGATTAGATACACTGCTCAGCAGATGTTATAACACAGGATATGATTAGATACACGACTCAGCAGATGGTATCACACAGGATAGGATTAGATACACAGCTCAGTAGACAGTATCACAGAGGATAGGATTAGATACACGGCTCAGCAGACAGTATCACACAGGAGAGGATTAGTTACACGGCTCAGCAGATGGTATCACACAGGATAGGATTAGATACACAGCTCAGCAGACAGTATCACACAGGAGAGAATTAGATACATGGCTCAGCAGACAGTATCACACAGCATAGAATTAGATACACAGCATAGGATTAGATACACAGCTCAGCAGTCAGTATCACACAGGGCGGGATTCAATACACAGCTTAGCAGACAGTATCACACAGGAGTGGATTAGATACACTGCTCAGCAGACAGTATCACACAGGAGAGGATTAGAGATACAGCTCAGCAGACAGTATCACACAGGAGAGGATTAGATACACAGTTCATCAGACAGTATCACACAGGAGAGGATTAGATACACAGCTCAGCAGACAGTATCACACAGGAGAGGATTAGATACACAGCTCAGCAGACAGTATCACACAGGATAGGATTATATACACAGTTCATCAGACAGTATCACACAGGAGTGGATTAGATACACTGCTCAGCAGACAGTATCACACAGGAGAGGATTAGAGATACAGCTCAGCAGACAGTATCACACAGGAGAGGATTAGATACACAGTTCATCAGACAGTATCACACAGGAGAGGATTAGATACACAGCTCAGCACACAGTATCACACAGGAAAGGATTAGATACACAGCTCAGCAGACAGTATCACACAAGACAGGATTAGATACACAGCTCAGCAGACAGTATCACACAAGACAGGATTAGATACACAGCTCAGCAGACAGTATGACACAGGAAAGGATTAGATACACGGCTCAGCAGACAGTATCACACAGGGTAGGATTAGAGATACAGCTCAGCAGACAGTATCACACAGCATAGGATTAGATACACAGCTCAGCAGTTAGTATTACACAGGATAGGATTAGATACACAGCACAGCAGTCAGAATCACACAGGAGAGGATTAGATACACAGCTCAGCAGCCGGTATCACACAGGAGAGGATTAGATACACGGCTCAGCAGACAGTATCACACAGGGTAGGATTAGAGATACAGCTCAGCAGACAGTATCACACAGCATAGGATTAGATACACAGCTCAGCAGTTAGTATTACACAGGAGAGGATTAGATACACAGCTCAGCAGACAGTATCACACAGCATAGAATTAGATACACAGCTCAGCAGTTAGTATTACACAGGATAGGATTAGATACACAGCTCAGCAGTCAGTATCACACAGGAAAGGATTAGATACACGGCTAAGCAGATGGTATCACACAGGATAGGATTAGATGCACAGCTCAGCAGACAGTATGACACAGGACAGGATTAGATACACGGCTCAGCAGACAGTATCACACAGGGTAGGATTAGATACACGGCTCAGCAGACAGTATCACAGAGGAGAGGATTAGATACACAGCTCAGCAGACAGTATCACACAGGAGAGGATTAGATACACGGCTCAGCAGACAGTATCACACAGGAGAGGATTAGATACACTGATCAGCAGATAGTATCACACAGGATAGGATTAGATTCACGGCTCAGCAGACAGTATCACACAGTAGAGGATTAGAAACACGGCTCAGCAGACGGTATCACACAGGACAGGATTAGATACACAGCTCAGCAGACAGTATCACACAGGAGAGGATTAGATACACTGCTCTGCAGACAGTATCACACATGAGAGGATTAGATACACCGCTCAGCAGACAGTATCACACAGGAGAGGATTAGATACACAGCTCAGCAGACAGTATCACACAGGAGAGGATTAGATACATAGCTCAGCAGACAGTATCACACAGGACAGGATTAGATACACAGCTCAGCAGACAGTATCACACAGGAGAGGATTAGATACACAGCTCAGCAGACAGTATCACACAGGAGAGGATTAGATACACAGCTCAGCAGACAGTATCACACAGGAAAGGATTAGATACACGGCTCAGCAGACAGTATCACACAGGGTAGGATTAGAGATACAGCTCAGCAGACAGTATCACACAGGAGAGGATTAGATACACAGCTCATCAGACAGTATCACACAGCATAGGATTAGATACACAGCTCAGCAGACAGTATCACACAGCATATAATTAGATACACAGCTCAGCAGTTAGTATTATACAGGATAGGATTAGATACACAGCTCAGCAGTCAGTATCACACAGGAAAGGATTAGATACACTGCTAAGCAGATGGTATCACACAGGATAGGATTAGATGCACTGCTCAGCAGACAGTATCACACAGGACAGGATTAGATACACGGCTCAGCAGACAGTATCACACAGGGTAGGATTAGATACACGGCTCAGCAGACAGTATCACACAGGAGAGGATTAGATACACAGCTCAGCAGTTAGTATTACACAGGATAGGATTAGATACATAGCTCAGCAGTCAGTATCACACAGGAAAGGATTAGATACACAGCTCAGCAGACAGTATCACACAGGAGAGGATTAGATACACGGCTCAGCAGACAGTATCACACAAGGTAGGATTAGAGATACAGCTCAGCAGACAGTATCACACAGCATAGGATTAGATACACAGCTCAGCAGACAGTATGACACAGCATAGAATTAGATACACGGCTAAGCAGATGGTATCACACAGGATATGATTAGATACACTGCTCAGCAGACAGTATCACACAGGACAGGATTAGATACACGGCTCAGGAGACAGTATCACACAGGATAGGATTAGATACACAGCTCAGCAGACAGTATCACACAGCATAGGATTAGATACACAGCTCAGCAGACAGTATCACACAGGAGAGGATTAGATACACGGCTCAGCAGATGGTATCACACAGGATATGATTAGATACACTGCTCAGCATACAGTATCACACAGGACAGGATTAGATACACGGCTCAGCAGACAGTATCACACAGGATAGGATTAGATACACAGCTCAGCAGACAGTATCACACAGCATAGGATTAGATACACAGCTCAGCAGACAGTATCACACAGGAGAGGATTAGATACACAGCTCAGCAGACAGTATCACACAGCATAGGATTAGATACACAGCTCAGCAGACAGTATCACACAGGAGAGGATTAGATACACAGCTCAGCAGACAGTATCACACAGCATAGGATTAGATACACAGTTCATCAGACAGTATCACACAGGAGAGGATTAGATACACAGCTCAGCAGACAGTATCACACAGGAGAGGATTAGATACACAGCTCAGCAGACAGTATCACACAGGAGAGGATTAGATACACAGCTCAGCAGACAGTATCACACAGGAAAGGATTAGATACACAGCTCAGCAGACAGTATCACACAGGAGAGGATTAGATACATGACTCAGCAGACAGTATCACACAGGGTAGGATTAGAGATACAGCTCAGCAGAGAGTATCGCACAGCATAGAATTAGATACACAGCATAGGATTAGATGCACAGCAGTCAGTATCACACAGGGCGGGATTAGATACACAGCTCAGCAGACAGTATCATACAGGAGTGGATTAGATACAGTGCTCAGCAGATAGTATCACACAGGAGAGGATTAGATACATAGCTGAGCGGACGGTATCACACAGGAGAGTATTAGATACATAGCTCAGCAGACGGTATCACACAGGACAGGATTAGATACACTGCTCAGCAGACAGTATCACACAGCAGAGGATTAGATACACAGCTCAGCAGACAGTATCACACAGGAGAGGATTAGATACACAGCTCAGCAGACAGTATCACACAGGAGAGGATTAGATACACAGCTCAGCAGACAGTATCACACAGGAGTGGATTAGATACACAGCTCAGCAGACAGTATCACAGAGGAAGGGATTAGATACACGGCTCAGCAGACAGTATCACACAGAAGAGGATTAGATACACGGCTCAGCAGACAGTATCACACAGGAGAGGATTAGATACACTGCTCAGCAGACGGTATCACACAGGAGAGGATTAGATACACGGCTCAGCAGACAGTATCATACAGGAGTGGATTAGATACACGGCTCAGCAGACAGTATCACACAGGACAGGATTAGATACATGGCACAGCAGACAGTATCACACAGGGTAGGATTAGATACACGGCTCAGCAGACAGTATCACAAGGAGAGGATTAGATACACTGCTCAGCAGTCAGTATCACACAGGGCGGGATTAGATACACAGCTCAGCAGACAGTATCACACAGGAGAGGATTAGATACACGGCTCAGCAGACAGTATCACACAGGAGAGGATTAGATACACGGCTCAGCAGACAGTATCACACAGGAGAGGATTAGATACACAGCTCAGCACACAGTATCACACAGGAAAGGATTAGATACACGGCTCAGCAGACAGTATCACGCAGTAGCGGATTAGATACACGACTCAGCAGACAGTATCACACAGGAGAGGATTAGATACACAGTTTAGCAGACAGTATCGCACAGGAGAGGATTAGATACACAGCTCAGCAGCCGGTATCACACAGGAGAGGATTAGATACACTGCTCAGCAGACAGTATCACACAGCATAGGATTAGATACACAGCTCAGCAGACAGTATCACACAGCATAGGATTAGATACACAGCTCAGCAGACAGTATCACACAGCATAGGATTAGATACACAGCACAGCAGTCAGTATCACACAGGGTAGGATTAGATACACGGCTCAGCAGACAGTATCACAGAGGAGAGGATTAGATACACAGCTCAGCAGACAGTATCACCCAGGAGAGGATTAGATACACGGCTCAGCAGACAGTATCACACAGGAGAGGATTAGATACACTGATCAGCAGATAGTATCACACAGGATAGGATTAGATGCACAGCTTAGCAGACAGAATCACACAGTAGAGGATTAGATACACGGCTCAGCAGACACTATCACACAGGAGAGGATTAGATACAGCTCAGCAGACAGTATCACACAGCATAGGATTAGATACACAGTTCAGCAGACAGTATCACACAGGAGAGGATTAGATACATAGCTCAGCAGACGGTATCACACAGGACAGGATTAGATACACAGCTCAGCAGACAGTATCGCACAGGAGAGGATTAGATACATAGCTCAGCAGACGGTATCACACAGGACAGGATTAGATACATGGCTCAGCAGACAGTATCACACAGAAGTGGATTAGATACACTGCTCAGCAGACAGTATCACACAGGAGAGGATTAGATACACAGTTCATCAGACAGTATCACACAGGAGAGGATTAGATACACAGCTCAGCAGACAGTATCACACAGGAGAGGATTAGATACACAGCTCAGCAGACAGTATCACACAGGAGAGGATTAGCTACACAGCTCAGCAGACAGTATCACACAGGATAGGATTATATACACAGTTCATCAGACAGTATCACACAGGAGTGGATTAGATACACTGCTCAGCAGACAGTATCACACAGGAGAGGATTAGAGATACAGCTCAGCAGACAGTATCACACAGGAGAGGATTAGATACACAGTTCATCAGACAGTATCACACAGGAGAGGATTAGATACACAGCTGAGCAGACAGTATCACACAGCATAGGATTAGATACACAGCTCAGCAGACAGTATCACACAGGAGAGGATTAGATACACAGCTCAGCAGACAGTATCACACAGCATAGGATTAGATACACAGCTCAGCAGACAGTATCACACAGGAGAGGATTAGATACACAGCTCAGCAGACAGTATCACACAGCATAGGATTAGATACACAGCTCAGCAGACAGTATCACACAGCATAGGATTAGATACACAGTTCATCAGACAGTATCACACAGGAGAGGATTAGATACACAGCTCAGCAGACAGTATCACACAGGAGAGGATTAGATACACAGCTCAGCAGACAGTATCACACAGGAGAGGATTAGATACACAGCTCAGCAGACAGTATCACACAGGAAAGGATTAGATACACAGCTCAGCAGACAGTATCACACAGGAGAGGATTAGATACATGACTCAGCAGACAGTATCACACAGGGTAGGATTAGAGATACAGCTCAGCAGAGAGTATCGCACAGCATAGAATTAGATACACAGCATAGGATTAGATGCACAGCTCAGCAGACAGTATCATACAGGAGTGGATTAGATACACTGCTCAGCAGATAGTATCACACAGGAGAGGATTAGATACATAGCTCAGCGGACGGTATCACACAGGAGAGTATTAGATACATAGCTCAGCAGACGGTATCACACAGGACAGGATTAGATACACTGCTCAGCAGACAGTATCACACAGCAGAGGATTAGATACACAGCTCAGCAGACAGTATCACACAGGAGAGGATTAGATACACAGCTCAGCAGACAGTATCACACAGGAGAGGATTAGATACACAGCTCAGCAGACAGTATCACACAGGAGAGGATTAGATACACAGCTCAGCAGACAGTATCACACAGGAGAGGATTAGAGATACAGCTCAGCAGACAGTATCACAGCATAGGATTAGATACACAGCTCAGCAGACAGTACCACACAGCATAGAATTAGATACACGGCTCAGCAGACAGTATCACACAGGAGTGGATTAGATACACAGCTCAGCAGACAGTATCACAGAGGAAGGGATTAGATACACGGCTCAGCAGACAGTATCACACAGGAGTGGATTAGATACACGGCTCATCAGACAGTATCACACAGGAGAGGATTAGAGATACAGCTCAGCAGACAGTATCACAGCATAGGATTAGATACACGGCTCAGCAGACAGTATCACACAGGAGAGGATTAGATACACAACTCAGCAGACAGTATCACACAGGAGAGGATTCGATACATGGCTCAGCATACAGTATCACACAGGAGAGGATTAGATACACTGCTCAGCAGATGGTATCACACAGGATAGGATTAGAAACACTGCTCAGCAGACAGTATCACACAGGACAGGATTAGATACATGGCACAGCAGACAGTATCACACAGGGTAGGATTAGATACACGGCTCAGCAGACAGTATCACAAGGAGAGGATTAGATACACTGCTCAGCAGACAGTATCACACAGGATAGGATTAGAGATACAGCATAGGATTAAATACACAGCACAGCAGTCAGTATCACACAGGGCGGGATTAGATACACAGCTCAGCAGACAGTATCACACAGGAGAGGATTAGATACACGGCTCAGCAGACAGTATCACACAGGAGAGGATTAGATACACGGCTCAGCAGACAGTATCACACAGGAGAGGATTAGATACACAGCTCAGCACACAGTATCACACAGGAAAGGATTAGATACACGGCTCAGCAGACAGTATCACGCAGTAGCGGATTAGATACATGACTCAGCAGACAGTATCACACAGGAGAGGATTAGATACACAGTTTAGCAGACAGTATCGCACAGGAGAGGATTAGATACACAGCTCAGCAGCCGGTATCACACAGGAGAGGATTAGATACACTGCTCAGCAGACAGTATCACACAGCATATGATTAGATACACAGCTCAGCAGACAGTATCACACAGCATAGGATTAGATACACAGCTCAGCAGACAGTATCACACAGCATAGGATTAGATACACAGCACAGCAGTCAGTATCACACAGGGTAGGATTAGATACACGGCTCAGCAGACAGTATCACAGAGGAGAGGATTAGATACACAGCTCAGCAGACAGTATCACCCAGGAGAGGATTAGATACACGGCTCAGCAGACAGTATCACACAGGAGAGGATTAGATACACTGATCAGCAGATAGTATCACACAGGATAGGATTAGATGCACAGCTTAGCAGACAGAATCACACAGTAGAGGATTAGATACACGGCTCAGCAGACACTATCACACAGGAGAGGATTAGATACAGCTCAGCAGACAGTATCACACAGCATAGGATTAGATACACAGTTCATCAGACAGTATCACACAGGAGAGGATTAGATACACAGCTCAGCAGACAGTATCACACAGGAGAGGATTAGATACACAGCTCAGCAGACAGTATCACACAGGAGAGGATTAGATACACAGCTCAGCAGACAGTATCACACAGGAAAGGATTAGATACACAGCTCAGCAGACAGTATCACACAGGAGAGGATTAGATACATGACTCAGCAGACAGTATCACACAAGGTAGGATTAGAGATACAGCTCAGCAGAGAGTATCGCACAGCATAGAATTAGATACACAGCATAGGATTAGATGCACAGCAGTCAGTATCACACAGGGCGGGATTAGATACACAGCTCAGCAGACAGTATCATACAGGAGTGGATTAGATACAGTGCTCAGCAGATAGTATCACACAGGAGAGGATTAGATACATAGCTGAGCGGACGGTATCACACAGGAGAGTATTAGATACATAGCTCAGCAGACGGTATCACACAGGACAGGATTAGATACACTGCTCAGCAGACAGTATCACACAGCAGAGGATTAGATACACAGCTCAGCAGACAGTATCACACAGGAGAGGATTAGATACACAGCTCAGCAGACAGTATCACACAGGAGAGGATTAGATACACAGCTCAGCAGACAGTATCACACAGGAGTGGATTAGATACACAGCTCAGCAGACAGTATCACAGAGGAAGGGATTAGATACACGGCTCAGCAGACAGTATCACACAGAAGAGGATTAGATACACGGCTCAGCAGACAGTATCACACAGGAGAGGATTAGATACACTGCTCAGCAGACGGTATCACACAGGAGAGGATTAGATACACGGCTCAGCAGACAGTATCATACAGGAGTGGATTAGATACACGGCTCAGCAGACAGTATCACACAGGACAGGATTAGACACATGGCACAGCAGACAGTATCACACAGGGTAGGATTAGATACACGGCTCAGCAGACAGTATCACAAGGAGAGGATTAGATACACTGCTCAGCAGTCAGTATCACACAGGGCGGGATTAGATACACAGCTCAGCAGACAGTATCACACAGGAGAGGATTAGATACACGGCTCAGCAGACAGTATCACACAGGAGAGGATTAGATACACGGCTCAGCAGACAGTATCACACAGGAGAGGATTAGATACACAGCTCAGCACACAGTATCACACAGGAAAGGATTAGATACACGGCTCAGCAGACAGTATCACGCAGTAGCGGATTAGATACACGACTCAGCAGACAGTATCACACAGGAGAGGATTAGATACACAGTTTAGCAGACAGTATCGCACAGGAGAGGATTAGATACACAGCTCAGCAGCCGGTATCACACAGGAGAGGATTAGATACACTGCTCAGCAGACAGTATCACACAGCATAGGATTAGATACACAGCTCAGCAGACAGTATCACACAGCATAGGATTAGATACACAGCTCAGCAGACAGTATCACACAGCATAGGATTAGATACACAGCACAGCAGTCAGTATCACACAGGGTAGGATTAGATACACGGCTCAGCAGACAGTATCACAGAGGAGAGGATTAGATACACAGCTCAGCAGACAGTATCACCCAGGAGAGGATTAGATACACGGCTCAGCAGACAGTATCACACAGGAGAGGATTAGATACACTGATCAGCAGATAGTATCACACAGGATAGGATTAGATGCACAGCTTAGCAGACAGAATCACACAGTAGAGGATTAGATACACGGCTCAGCAGACACTATCACACAGGAGAGGAATAGATACAGCTCAGCAGACAGTATCACACAGCATAGGATTAGATACACAGTTCAGCAGACAGTATCACACAGGAGAGGATTAGATACATAGCTCAGCAGACGGTATCACACAGGACAGGATTAGATACACAGCTCAGCAGACAGTATCGCACAGGAGAGGATTAGATACATAGCTCAGCAGACGGTATCACACAGGACAGGATTAGATACATGGCTCAGCAGACAGTATCACACAGAAGTGGATTAGATACACTGCTCAGCAGACAGTATCACACAGGAGAGGATTAGATACACAGTTCATCAGACAGTATCACACAGGAGAGGATTAGATACACAGCTCAGCAGACAGTATCACACAGGAGAGGATTAGATACACAGCTCAGCAGACAGTATCACACAGGAGAGGATTAGCTACACAGCTCAGCAGACAGTATCACACAGGATAGGATTATATACACAGTTCATCAGACAGTATCACACAGGAGTGGATTAGATACACTGCTCAGCAGACAGTATCACACAGGAGAGGATTAGAGATACAGCTCAGCAGACAGTATCACACAGGAGAGGATTAGATACACAGTTCATCAGACAGTATCACACAGGAGAGGATTAGATACACAGCTGAGCAGACAGTATCACACAGCATAGGATTAGATACACAGCTCAGCAGACAGTATCACACAGGAGAGGATTAGATACACAGCTCAGCAGACAGTATCACACAGCATAGGATTAGATACACAGCTCAGCAGACAGTATCACACAGGAGAGGATTAGATACACAGCTCAGCAGACAGTATCACACAGCATAGGATTAGATACACAGCTCAGCAGACAGTATCACACAGCATAGGATTAGATACACAGTTCATCAGACAGTATCACACAGGAGAGGATTAGATACACAGCTCAGCAGACAGTATCACACAGGAGAGGATTAGATACACAGCTCAGCAGACAGTATCACACAGGAGAGGATTAGATACACAGCTCAGCAGACAGTATCACACAGGAAAGGATTAGATACACAGCTCAGCAGACAGTATCACACAGGAGAGGATTAGATACATGACTCAGCAGACAGTATCACACAGGGTAGGATTAGAGATACAGCTCAGCAGAGAGTATCGCACAGCATAGAATTAGATACACAGCATAGGATTAGATGCACAGCTCAGCAGACAGTATCATACAGGAGTGGATTAGATACACTGCTCAGCAGATAGTATCACACAGGAGAGGATTAGATACATAGCTCAGCGGACGGTATCACACAGGAGAGTATTAGATACATAGCTCAGCAGACGGTATCACACAGGACAGGATTAGATACACTGCTCAGCAGACAGTATCACACAGCAGAGGATTAGATACACAGCTCAGCAGACAGTATCACACAGGAGAGGATTAGATACACAGCTCAGCAGACAGTATCACACAGGAGAGGATTAGATACACAGCTCAGCAGACAGTATCACACAGGAGAGGATTAGATACACAGCTCAGCAGACAGTATCACACAGGAGAGGATTAGAGATACAGCTCAGCAGACAGTATCACAGCATAGGATTAGATACACAGCTCAGCAGACAGTACCACACAGCATAGAATTAGATACACGGCTCAGCAGACAGTATCACACAGGAGTGGATTAGATACACAGCTCAGCAGACAGTATCACAGAGGAAGGGATTAGATACACGGCTCAGCAGACAGTATCACACAGGAGTGGATTAGATACACGGCTCATCAGACAGTATCACACAGGAGAGGATTAGAGATACAGCTCAGCAGACAGTATCACAGCATAGGATTAGATACACGGCTCAGCAGACAGTATCACACAGGAGAGGATTAGATACACAACTCAGCACACAGTATCACGCAGGGTAGGATTAGATACACGGCTCAGCAGACAGTATCACGCAGTAGCGGATTAGATACACGACTCAGCAGACAGTATCACACAGGAGAGGATTAGATACACAGTTTAGCAGACAGTATCGCACAGGAGAGGATTAGATACACAGCTCAGCAGCCGGTATCACACAGGAGAGGATTAGATACACTGCTCAGCAGACAGTATCACACAGCATAGGATTAGATACACAGCTCAGCAGACAGTATCACACAGCATAGGATTAGATACACAGCTCAGCAGACAGTATCACACAGCATAGGATTAGATACACAGCACAGCAGTCAGTATCACACAGGGTAGGATTAGATACACGGCTCAGCAGACAGTATCACAGAGGAGAGGATTAGATACACAGCTCAGCAGACAGTATCACCCAGGAGAGGATTAGATACACGGCTCAGCAGACAGTATCACACAGGAGAGGATTAGATACACTGATCAGCAGATAGTATCACACAGGATAGGATTAGATGCACAGCTTAGCAGACAGAATCACACAGTAGAGGATTAGATACACGGCTCAGCAGACACTATCACACAGGAGAGGATTAGATACAGCTCAGCAGACAGTATCACACAGCATAGGATTAGATACACAGTTCAGCAGACAGTATCACACAGGAGAGGATTAGATACATAGCTCAGCAGACGGTATCACACAGGACAGGATTAGATACACAGCTCAGCAGACAGTATCGCACAGGAGAGGATTAGATACATAGCTCAGCAGACGGTATCACACAGGACAGGATTAGATACATGGCTCAGCAGACAGTATCACACAGAAGTGGATTAGATACACTGCTCAGCAGACAGTATCACACAGGAGAGGATTAGATACACAGTTCATCAGACAGTATCACACAGGAGAGGATTAGATACACAGCTCAGCAGACAGTATCACACAGGAGAGGATTAGATACACAGCTCAGCAGACAGTATCACACAGGAGAGGATTAGCTACACAGCTCAGCAGACAGTATCACACAGGATAGGATTATATACACAGTTCATCAGACAGTATCACACAGGAGTGGATTAGATACACTGCTCAGCAGACAGTATCACACAGGAGAGGATTAGAGATACAGCTCAGCAGACAGTATCACACAGGAGAGGATTAGATACACAGTTCATCAGACAGTATCACACAGGAGAGGATTAGATACACAGCTGAGCAGACAGTATCACACAGCATAGGATTAGATACACAGCTCAGCAGACAGTATCACACAGGAGAGGATTAGATACACAGCTCAGCAGACAGTATCACACAGCATAGGATTAGATACACAGCTCAGCAGACAGTATCACACAGGAGAGGATTAGATACACAGCTCAGCAGACAGTATCACACAGCATAGGATTAGATACACAGCTCAGCAGACAGTATCACACAGCATAGGATTAGATACACAGTTCATCAGACAGTATCACACAGGAGAGGATTAGATACACAGCTCAGCAGACAGTATCACACAGGAGAGGATTAGATACACAGCTCAGCAGACAGTATCACACAGGAGAGGATTAGATACACAGCTCAGCAGACAGTATCACACAGGAAAGGATTAGATACACAGCTCAGCAGACAGTATCACACAGGAGAGGATTAGATACATGACTCAGCAGACAGTATCACACAGGGTAGGATTAGAGATACAGCTCAGCAGAGAGTATCGCACAGCATAGAATTAGATACACAGCATAGGATTAGATGCACAGCTCAGCAGACAGTATCATACAGGAGTGGATTAGATACACTGCTCAGCAGATAGTATCACACAGGAGAGGATTAGATACATAGCTCAGCGGACGGTATCACACAGGAGAGTATTAGATACATAGCTCAGCAGACGGTATCACACAGGACAGGATTAGATACACTGCTCAGCAGACAGTATCACACAGCAGAGGATTAGATACACAGCTCAGCAGACAGTATCACACAGGAGAGGATTTACTACACAGCTCAGCAGACAGTATCACACAGGAGAGGATTAGATACACAGCTCAGCAGACAGTATCACACAGGAGAGGATTAGATACACAGCTCAGCAGACAGTATCACACAGGAGAGGATTAGAGATACAGCTCAGCAGACAGTATCACAGCATAGGATTAGATACACAGCTCAGCAGACAGTACCACACAGCATAGAATTAGATACACGGCTCAGCAGACAGTATCACACAGGAGTGGATTAGATACACAGCTCAGCAGACAGTATCACAGAGGAAGGGATTAGATACACGGCTCAGCAGACAGTATCACACAGGAGTGGATTAGATACACGGCTCATCAGACAGTATCACACAGGAGAGGATTAGAGATACAGCTCAGCAGACAGTATCACAGCATAGGATTAGATACACGGCTCAGCAGACAGTATCACACAGGAGAGGATTAGATACACAACTCAGCAGACAGTATCACACAGGAGAGGATTCGATACATGGCTCAGCATACAGTATCACACAGGAGAGGATTAGATACACTGCTCAGCAGATGGTATCACACAGGATAGGATTAGAAACACTGCTCAGCAGACAGTATCACACAGGACAGGATTAGATACATGGCACAGCAGACAGTATCACACAGGGTAGGATTAGATACACGGCTCAGCAGACAGTATCACAAGGAGATGATTAGATACACTGCTCAGCAGACAGTATCACACAGGGTAGGATTAGAGATACAGCATAGGATTAAATACACAGCACAGCAGTCAGTATCACACAGGGCGGGATTAGATACACAGCTCAGCAGACAGTATCACACAGGAGAGGATTAGATACACGGCTCAGCAGACAGTATCACACAGGAGAGGATTAGATACACGGCTCAGCAGACAGTATCACACAGGAGAGGATTAGATACACAGCTCAGCACACAGTATCACACAGGAAAGGATTAGATACACGGCTCAGCAGACAGTATCACGCAGTAGCGGATTAGATACATGACTCAGCAGACAGTATCACACAGGAGAGGATTAGATACACAGTTTAGCAGACAGTATCGCACAGGAGAGGATTAGATACACAGCTCAGCAGCCGGTATCACACAGGAGAGGATTAGATACACTGCTCAGCAGACAGTATCACACAGCATAGGATTAGATACACAGCTCAGCAGACAGTATCACACAGCATAGGATTAGATACACAGCTCAGCAGACAGTATCACATAGCATAGGATTAGATACACAGCACAGCAGTCAGTATCACACAGGGTAGGATTAGATACACGGCTCAGCAGACAGTATCACAGAGGAGAGGATTAGATACACAGCTCAGCAGACAGTATCACCCAGGAGAGGATTAGATACACGGCTCAGCAGACAGTATCACACAGGAGAGGATTAGATACACTGATCAGCAGATAGTATCACACAGGATAGGATTAGATGCACAGCTTAGCAGACAGAATCACACAGTAGAGGATTAGATACACGGCTCAGCAGACACTATCACACAGGAGAGGATTAGATACAGCTCAGCAGACAGTATCACACAGCATAGGATTAGATACACAGTTCATCAGACAGTATCACACAGGAGAGGATTAGATACACAGCTCAGCAGACAGTATCACACAGGAGAGGATTAGATACACAGCTCAGCAGACAGTATCACACAGGAGAGGATTAGATACACAGCTCAGCAGACAGTATCACACAGGAAAGGATTAGATACACAGCTCAGCAGACAGTATCACACAGGAGAGGATTAGATACATGACTCAGCAGACAGTATCACACAGGGTAGGATTAGAGATACAGCTCAGCAGAGAGTATCGCACA
Organism: Phyllobates terribilis; assembly: GCF_046119375.1. Classification (NCBI taxonomy): domain Eukaryota; kingdom Metazoa; phylum Chordata; class Amphibia; order Anura; family Dendrobatidae; genus Phyllobates; species Phyllobates terribilis. The sequence goes on along the minus strand of NW_027363010.1, from coordinate 397,500 downwards.
GCATAGAATTAGATACACAGCATAGGATTAGATGCACAGCAGTCAGTATCACACAGGGCGGGATTAGATACACAGCTCAGCAGACAGTATCATACAGGAGTGGATTAGATACAGTGCTCAGCAGATAGTATCACACAGGAGAGGATTAGATACATAGCTGAGCGGACGGTATCACACAGGAGAGTATTAGATACATAGCTCAGCAGACGGTATCACACAGGACAGGATTAGATACACTGCTCAGCAGACAGTATCACACAGCAGAGGATTAGATACACAGCTCAGCAGACAGTATCACACAGGAGAGGATTAGATACACAGCTCAGCAGACAGTATCACACAGGAGAGGATTAGATACACAGCTCAGCAGACAGTATCACACAGGAGTGGATTAGATACACAGCTCAGCAGACAGTATCACAGAGGAAGGGATTAGATACACGGCTCAGCAGACAGTATCACACAGAAGAGGATTAGATACACGGCTCAGCAGACAGTATCACACAGGAGAGGATTAGATACACTGCTCAGCAGACGGTATCACACAGGAGAGGATTAGATACACGGCTCAGCAGACAGTATCATACAGGAGTGGATTAGATACACGGCTCAGCAGACAGTATCACACAGGACAGGATTAGATACATGGCACAGCAGACAGTATCACACAGGGTAGGATTAGATACACGGCTCAGCAGACAGTATCACAAGGAGAGGATTAGATACACTGCTCAGCAGTCAGTATCACACAGGGCGGGATTAGATACACAGCTCAGCAGACAGTATCACACAGGAGAGGATTAGATACACGGCTCAGCAGACAGTATCACACAGGAGAGGATTAGATACACGGCTCAGCAGACAGTATCACACAGGAGAGGATTAGATACACAGCTCAGCACACAGTATCACACAGGAAAGGATTAGATACACGGCTCAGCAGACAGTATCACGCAGTAGCGGATTAGATACACGACTCAGCAGACAGTATCACACAGGAGAGGATTAGATACACAGTTTAGCAGACAGTATCGCACAGGAGAGGATTAGATACACAGCTCAGCAGCCGGTATCACACAGGAGAGGATTAGATACACTGCTCAGCAGACAGTATCACACAGCATAGGATTAGATACACAGCTCAGCAGACAGTATCACACAGCATAGGATTAGATACACAGCTCAGCAGACAGTATCACACAGCATAGGATTAGATACACAGCACAGCAGTCAGTATCACACAGGGTAGGATTAGATACACGGCTCAGCAGACAGTATCACAGAGGAGAGGATTAGATACACAGCTCAGCAGACAGTATCACCCAGGAGAGGATTAGATACACGGCTCAGCAGACAGTATCACACAGGAGAGGATTAGATACACTGATCAGCAGATAGTATCACACAGGATAGGATTAGATGCACAGCTTAGCAGACAGAATCACACAGTAGAGGATTAGATACACGGCTCAGCAGACACTATCACACAGGAGAGGATTAGATACAGCTCAGCAGACAGTATCACACAGCATAGGATTAGATACACAGTTCAGCAGACAGTATCACACAGGAGAGGATTAGATACATAGCTCAGCAGACGGTATCACACAGGACAGGATTAGATACACAGCTCAGCAGACAGTATCGCACAGGAGAGGATTAGATACATAGCTCAGCAGACGGTATCACACAGGACAGGATTAGATACATGGCTCAGCAGACAGTATCACACAGAAGTGGATTAGATACACTGCTCAGCAGACAGTATCACACAGGAGAGGATTAGATACACAGTTCATCAGACAGTATCACACAGGAGAGGATTAGATACACAGCTCAGCAGACAGTATCACACAGGAGAGGATTAGATACACAGCTCAGCAGACAGTATCACACAGGAGAGGATTAGCTACACAGCTCAGCAGACAGTATCACACAGGATAGGATTATATACACAGTTCATCAGACAGTATCACACAGGAGTGGATTAGATACACGGCTCAGCAGACAGTATCACACAGGAGAGGATTAGAGATACAGCTCAGCAGACAGTATCACACAGGAGAGGATTAGATACACAGTTCATCAGACAGTATCACACAGGAGAGGATTAGATACACAGCTGAGCAGACAGTATCACACAGCATAGGATTAGATACACAGCTCAGCAGACAGTATCACACAGGAGAGGATTAGATACACAGCTCAGCAGACAGTATCACACAGCATAGGATTAGATACACAGCTCAGCAGACAGTATCACACAGGAGAGGATTAGATACACAGCTCAGCAGACAGTATCACACAGCATAGGATTAGATACACAGCTCAGCAGACAGTATCACACAGCATAGGATTAGATACACAGTTCATCAGACAGTATCACACAGGAGAGGATTAGATACACAGCTCAGCAGACAGTATCACACAGGAGAGGATTAGATACACAGCTCAGCAGACAGTATCACACAGGAGAGGATTAGATACACAGCTCAGCAGACAGTATCACACAGGAAAGGATTAGATACACAGCTCAGCAGACAGTATCACACAGGAGAGGATTAGATACATGACTCAGCAGACAGTATCACACAGGGTAGGATTAGAGATACAGCTCAGCAGAGAGTATCGCACAGCATAGAATTAGATACACAGCATAGGATTAGATGCACAGCTCAGCAGACAGTATCATACAGGAGTGGATTAGATACACTGCTCAGCAGATAGTATCACACAGGAGAGGATTAGATACATAGCTCAGCGGACGGTATCACACAGGAGAGTATTAGATACATAGCTCAGCAGACGGTATCACACAGGACAGGATTAGATACACTGCTCAGCAGACAGTATCACACAGCAGAGGATTAGATACACAGCTCAGCAGACAGTATCACACAGGAGAGGATTAGATACACAGCTCAGCAGACAGTATCACACAGGAGAGGATTAGATACACAGCTCAGCAGACAGTATCACACAGGAGAGGATTAGATACACAGCTCAGCAGACAGTATCACACAGGAGAGGATTAGAGATACAGCTCAGCAGACAGTATCACAGCATAGGATTAGATACACAGCTCAGCAGACAGTACCACACAGCATAGAATTAGATACACGGCTCAGCAGACAGTATCACACAGGAGTGGATTAGATACACAGCTCAGCAGACAGTATCACAGAGGAAGGGATTAGATACACGGCTCAGCAGACAGTATCACACAGGAGTGGATTAGATACACGGCTCATCAGACAGTATCACACAGGAGAGGATTAGAGATACAGCTCAGCAGACAGTATCACAGCATAGGATTAGATACACGGCTCAGCAGACAGTATCACACAGGAGAGGATTAGATACACAACTCAGCAGACAGTATCACACAGGAGAGGATTAGATACATGGCTCAGCATACAGTATCACACAGGAGAGGATTAGATACACTGCTCAGCAGATGGTATCACACAGGATAGGATTAGAAACACTGCTCAGCAGACAGTATCACACAGGACAGGATTAGATACATGGCACAGCAGACAGTATCACACAGGGTAGGATTAGATACACGGCTCAGCAGACAGTATCACAAGGAGAGGATTAGATACACTGCTCAGCAGACAGTATCACACAGGATAGGATTAGAGATACAGCATAGGATTAAATACACAGCACAGCAGTCAGTATCACACAGGGCGGGATTAGATACACAGCTCAGCAGACAGTATCACACAGGAGAGGATTAGATACACGGCTCAGCAGACAGTATCACACAGGAGAGGATTAGATACACGGCTCAGCAGACAGTATCACACAGGAGAGGATTAGATACACAGCTCAGCACACAGTATCACACAGGAAAGGATTAGATACACGGCTCAGCAGACAGTATCACGCAGTAGCGGATTAGATACATGACTCAGCAGACAGTATCACACAGGAGAGGATTAGATACACAGTTTAGCAGACAGTATCGCACAGGAGAGGATTAGATACACAGCTCAGCAGCCGGTATCACACAGGAGAGGATTAGATACACTGCTCAGCAGACAGTATCACACAGCATAGGATTAGATACACAGCTCAGCAGACAGTATCACACAGCATAGGATTAGATACACAGCTCAGCAGACAGTATCACACAGCATAGGATTAGATACACAGCACAGCAGTCAGTATCACACAGGGTAGGATTAGATACACGGCTCAGCAGACAGTATCACAGAGGAGAGGATTAGATACACAGCTCAGCAGACAGTATCACCCAGGAGAGGATTAGATACACGGCTCAGCAGACAGTATCACACAGGAGAGGATTAGATACACTGATCAGCAGATAGTATCACACAGGATAGGATTAGATGCACAGCTTAGCAGACAGAATCACACAGTAGAGGATTAGATACACAGCTCAGCAGACAGTATCACCCAGGATAGGATTAGATACACGGCTCAGCAGACACTATCACACAGGAGAGGATTAGATACACTGATCAGCAGATAGTATCACACATGATAGGATTAGATACACGGCTCAGCAGACAGTATCACAGAGGAGAGGATTAGATACACAGCTCAGCAGACAGTATCACCCAGGATAGGATTAGATACACGGCTCAGCAGACACTATCACACAGGAGAGGATTAGATACAGCTCAGCAGACAGTATCACACAGCATAGGATTAGATACACAGTTCAGCAGACAGTATCACACAGGAGAGGATTAGATACATAGCTCAGCAGACGGTATCACACAGGACAGGATTAGATACACAGCTCAGCAGACAGTATCGCACAGGAGAGGATTAGATACATAGCTCAGCAGACGGTATCACACAGGACAGGATTAGATACACAGCTCAGCAGACAGTATCGCACAGGAAAGGATTAGATACATGGCTCAGCAGACAGTATCACACAGAAGTGGATTAGATACACTGCTCAGCAGACAGTATCACACAGGAGAGGATTAGATACACAGTTCATCAGACAGTATCACACAGGAGAGGATTAGATACACAGCTCAGCAGACAGTATCACACAGGAGAGGATTAGATACACAGTTCATCAGACAGTATCACACAGGAGTGGATTAGATACACTGCTCAGCAGACAGTATCACACAGGAGAGGATTAGAGATACAGCTCAGCAGACAGTATCACACAGGAGAGGATTAGATACACAGTTCATCAGACAGTATCACACAGGAGAGGATTAGATACACAGCTCAGCACACAGTATCACACAGGAAAGGATTAGATACACGGCTCAGCAGACAGTATCACACAGGAGCGGATTAGATACACAGTTTAGCAGACAGTATCACACAGGAGAGGATTAGATACACAGCTCAGCAGCCGGTATCACACAGGAGAGGATTAGATACACTGCTCAGCAGACGGTATCACAAAGGAGAGGATTAGATACACGGCTCACAGACACTATCACACAGGAGAGGATTAGATACAGCTCAGCAGACAGTATCACACAGGGTAGGATTAGAGATACAGCTCAGCAGACAGTATCACACAGCATGGGATTAGATACACAGCTCAGCAGACAGTATCACACAGCATAGAATTAGATACACAGCTCAGCAGTTAGTATTACACAGGAGAGGATTAGATACACAGCTCAGCAGACAGTATCACACAAGACAGGATTAGATACACAGCTCAGCAGACAGTATCACACAAGACAGGATTAGATACACAGCTCAGCAGACAGTATGACACAGGAAAGGATTAGATACACTGCTCAGCAGACAGTATCACACAGGGTAGGATTAGAGATACAGCTCAGCAGACAGTATCACACAGCATAGAATCAGATACACAGCTCAGCAGTTAGTATTACGCAGGATAGGATTAGATACACAGCACAGCAGTCAGAATCACACAGGAGAGGATTAGATACACAGCTCAGCAGCCGGTATCACACAGGAGAGGATTAGATACACGGCTCAGCAGACAGTATCACACAGGGTAGGATTAGAGATACAGCTCAGCAGACAGTATCACACAGGAGAGGATTAGATACATGGCTCAGCATACAGTATCACACAGGAGAGGATTAGATACACTGCTCAGCAGATGGTATCACACAGGATAGGATTAGAAACACTGCTCAGCAGACAGTATCACACAGGACAGGATTAGATACATGGCACAGCAGACAGTATCACACAGGGTAGGATTAGATACACGGCTCAGCAGACAGTATCACAAGGAGAGGATTAGATACACTGCTCAGCAGACAGTATCACACAGGATAGGATTAAAGATACAGCATAGGATTAAATACACAGCACAGCAGTCAGTATCACACAGGGCGGGATTAGATACACAGCTCAGCAGACAGTATCACACAGGAGAGGATTAGATACACGGCTCAGCAGACAGTATCACACAGGAGAGGATTAGATACACGGCTCAGCAGACAGTATCACACAGGAGAGGATTAGATACACAGCTCAGCACACAGTATCACACAGGAAAGGATTAGATACACGGCTCAGCAGACAGTATCACGCAGTAGCGGATTAGATACATGACTCAGCAGACAGTATCACACAGGAGAGGATTAGATACACAGTTTAGCAGACAGTATCGCACAGGAGAGGATTAGATACACAGCTCAGCAGCCGGTATCACACAGGAGAGGATTAGATACACTGCTCAGCAGACAGTATCACACAGCATAGGATTAGATACACAGCTCAGCAGACAGTATCACACAGCATAGGATTAGATACACAGCTCAGCAGACAGTATCACACAGCATAGGATTAGATACACAGCACAGCAGTCAGTATCACACAGGGTAGGATTAGATACACGGCTCAGCAGACAGTATCACAGAGGAGAGGATTAGATACACAGCTCAGCAGACAGTATCACCCAGGAGAGGATTAGATACACGGCTCAGCAGACAGTATCACACAGGAGAGGATTAGATACACTGATCAGCAGATAGTATCACACAGGATAGGATTAGATGCACAGCTTAGCAGACAGAATCACACAGTAGAGGATTAGATACACGGCTCAGCAGACACTATCACACAGGAGAGGATTAGATACAGCTCAGCAGACAGTATCACACAGCATAGGATTAGATACACAGTTCAGCAGACAGTATCACACAGGAGAGGATTAGATACATAGCTCAGCAGACGGTATCACACAGGACAGGATTAGATACACAGCTCAGCAGACAGTATCGCACAGGAGAGGATTAGATACATAGCTCAGCAGACGGTATCACACAGGACAGGATTAGATACACAGCTCAGCAGACAGTATCGCACAGGAAAGGATTAGATACATGGCTCAGCAGACAGTATCACACAGAAGTGGATTAGATACACTGCTCAGCAGACAGTATCACACAGGAGAGGATTAGATACACAGTTCATCAGACAGTATCACACAGGAGAGGATTAGATACACAGCTCAGCAGACAGTATCACACAGGAGAGGATTAGATACACAGCTCAGCAGACAGTATCACACAGGATAGGATTATATACACAGTTCATCAGACAGTATCACACAGGAGTGGATTAGATACACTGCTCAGCAGACAGTATCACACAGGAGAGGATTAGAGATACAGCTCAGCAGACAGTATCACACAGGAGAGGATTAGATACACAGTTCATCAGACAGTATCACACAGGAGAGGATTAGATACACAGCTCAGCACACAGTATCACACAGGAAAGGATTAGATACACGGCTCAGCAGACAGTATCACACAGGAGCGGATTAGATACACAGTTTAGCAGACAGTATCACACAGGAGAGGATTAGATACACAGCTCAGCAGCCGGTATCACACAGGAGAGGATTAGATACACTGCTCAGCAGACGGTATCACAAAGGAGAGGATTAGATACACGGCTCAGCAGACAGTATCACACAGGGTAGGATTAGATACACAGCTCAGCAGACAGTATCACACAGCATGGGATTAGATACACAGCTCAGCAGACAGTATCACACAGCATAGAATTAGATACACAGCTCAGCAGTTAGTATCACACAAGACAGGATTAGATACACAGCTCAGCAGACAGTATCACACAAGACAGGATTAGATACACAGCTCAGCAGACAGTATCACACAAGACAGGATTAGATACACAGCTCAGCAGACAGTATGACACAGGAAAGGATTAGATACACGGCTCAGCAGACAGTATCACACAGGGTAGGATTAGAGATACAGCTCAGCAGACAGTATCACACAGCATAGAATCAGATACACAGCTCAGCAGTTAGTATTACGCAGGATAGGATTAGATACACAGCACAGCAGTCAGAATCACACAGGAGAGGATTAGATACACAGCTCAGCAGCCGGTATCACACAGGAGAGGATTAGATACACGGCTCAGCAGACAGTATCACACAGGGTAGGATTAGAGATACAGCTCAGCAGACAGTATCACACAGCATAGGATTAGATACACAGCTCAGCAGTTAGTATTACACAGGAGAGGATTAGATACACAGCTCAGCAGACAGTATCACACAGCATAGAATTAGATACACAGCTCAGCAGTTAGTATTACACAGGATAGGATTAGATACACAGCTCAGCAGTCAGTATCACACAGGAAAGGATTAGATACACGGCTAAGCAGATGGTATCACACAGGATAGGATTAGATGCACAGCTCAGCAGACAGTATGACACAGGACAGGATTAGATACACGGCTCAGCAGACAGTATCACACAGGGTAGGATTAGATACACGGCTCAGCAGACAGTATCACAGAGGAGAGGATTAGATACACAGCTCAGCAGACAGTATCACACAGGAGAGGATTAGATACACGGCTCAGCAGACAGTATCACACAGGAGAGGATTAGATACACTGATCAGCAGATAGTATCACACAGGATAGGATTAGATACACGGCTCAGCAGACAGTATCGCACAGGAGAGGATTAGATACATAGCTCAGCAGACGGTATCACACAGGACAGGATTAGATACACAGCTCAGCAGACAGTATCACACAGGAGAGGATTAGATACACTGCTCTGCAGATAGTATCACACAGGAGAGGATTAGATACACAGCTCAGCAGACAGTATCACACAGGACAGGATTAGATACACAGCTCAGCAGACAGTATCACACAGGAGAGGATTAGATACACAGCTCAGCAGACAGTATCACACAGCATAGGATTAGATACACAGCTCAGCAGACAGTATCACACAGCATATAATTAGATACACAGCTCAGCAGTTAGTATTATACAGGATAGGATTAGATACACAGCTCAGCAGTCAGTATCACACAGGAAAGGATTAGATACACTGCTAAGCAGATGGTATCACACAGGATAGGATTAGATGCACTGCTCAGCAGACAGTATCACACAGGAGAAGATTAGATATACAGCTCAGCAGACAGTATCACACAGGACAGGATTAGATACACGGCTCAGCAGACAGTATCACACAGGGTAGGATTAGATACACGGCTCAGCAGACAGTATCACACAGGAGAGGATTAGATACACAGCTCAGCAGTTAGTATTACACAGGATAGGATTAGATACATAGCTCAGCAGTCAGTATCACACAGGAAAGGATTAGATACACAGCTCAGCAGACAGTATCACACAGGAGAGGATTAGATACACGGCTCAGCAGACAGTATCACACAAGGTAGGATTAGAGATACAGCTCAGCAGACAGTATCACACAGCATAGGATTAGATACACAGCTCAGCAGACAGTATGACACAGCATAGAATTAGATACACGGTTAAGCAGATGGTATCACACAGGATATGATTAGATACACTGCTCAGCAGACAGTATCACACAGGACAGGATTAGATACACGGCTCAGGAGACAGTATCACACAGGATAGGATTAGATACACAGCTCAGCAGACAGTATCACACAGCATAGGATTAGATACACAGCTCAGCAGACAGTATCACACAGGAGAGGATTAGATACACGGCTCAGCAGATGGTATCACACAGGATATGATTAGATACACTGCTCAGCATACAGTATCACACAGGACAGGATTAGATACACGGCTCAGCAGACAGTATCACACAGGATAGGATTAGATACACAGCTCAGCAGACAGTATCACACAGCATAGGATTAGATACACAGCTCAGCAGACAGTATCACACAGGAGAGGATTAGATACACAGCTCAGCAGACAGTATCACACAGCATAGGATTAGATACACAGCTCAGCAGACAGTATCACACAGGAGAGGATTAGATACACAGCTCAGCAGACAGTATCACACAGCATAGGATTAGATACACAGTTCATCAGACAGTATCACACAGGAGAGGATTAGATACACAGCTCAGCAGACAGTATCACACAGGAGAGGATTAGATACACAGCTCAGCAGACAGTATCACACAGGAAAGGATTAGATACACAGCTCAGCAGACAGTATCACACAGGAGAGGATTAGATACATGACTCAGCAGACAGTATCATACAGGGTAGGATTAGAGATACAGCTCAGCAGAGAGTATCGCACAGCATAGAATTAGATACACAGCATAGGATTAGATGCACAGCAGTCAGTATCACACAGGGCGGGATTAGATACACAGCTCAGCAGACAGTATCATACAGGAGTGGATTAGATACACTGCTCAGCAGATAGTATCACACAGGAGAGGATTAGATACATAGCTCAGCGGACGGTATCACACAGGAGAGTATTAGATACATAGCTCAGCAGACGGTATCACACAGGACAGGATTAGATACACTGCTCAGCAGACAGTATCACACAGCAGAGGATTAGATACACAGCTCAGCAGACAGTATCACACAGGAGAGGATTAGATACACAGCTCAGCAGACAGTATCACACAGGAGAGGATTAGATACACAGCTCAGCAGACAGTATCACACAGGAGTTGGTTAGATACACAGCTCAGCAGACAGTATCACAGAGGAAGGGATTAGATACACGGCTCAGCAGACAGTATCACACAGAAGAGGATTAGATACACGGCTCAGCAGACAGTATCACACAGGAGAGGATTAGATACACTGCTCAGCAGACGGTATCACACAGGAGAGGATTAGATACACAGCTCAGCAGACAGTATCATACAGGAGTGGATTAGATACACTGCTCAGCAGACAGTATCGCACAGGGTGGGATTAGATACACGGCTCAGCAGACAGTATCACACAGGATAGGATTAGATACACAGCTCAGCACACAGTATCACACAGGATAGGATTAGATACACGGCTCAGCAGACAGTATCACACAGGAGAGGATTAGATACACAGCTCAGCAGCCGGTATCACACAGGAGAGGATTAGATACACTGCTCAGCAGACGGTATCACACAGGAGAGGATTAGATACACGGCTCATCAGACAGTATCACACAGGAGAGGATTAGAGATACAGCTCAGCAGACAGTATCACAGCATAGGATTAGATACACAGCTCAGCAGACAGTACCACACAGCATAGAATTAGATACACGGCTCAGCAGACAGTATCACACAGGAGAGGATTAGATACACAACTCAGCAGACAGTATCACACAGGAGAGGATTAGATACATGGTTCAGCATACAGTATCACACAGGAGAGGATTAGATACACTGCTCAGCAGATGGTATCACACAGGATAGGATTAGAAACACTGCTCAGCACACAGTATCACACAGGACAGGATTAGATACATGGCACAGCAGACAGTATCACACAGGGTAGGATTAGATACACGGCTCAGCAGACAGTATCACAAGGAGAGGATTAGATACACTGCTCAGCAGACAGTATCACACAGGATAGGATTAGAGATACAGCATAGGATTAAATACACAGCACAGCAGTCAGTATCACACAGGGCGGGATTAGATACACAGCTCAGCAGACAGTATCACACAGGAGAGGATTAGATACACGGCTCAGCAGACAGTATCACACAGGAGAGGATTAGATACACAGCTCAGCACACAGTATCACACAGGAAAGGATTAGATACACGGCTCAGCAGACAGTATCACGCAGGAGCGGATTAGATACACGACTCAGCAGACAGTATCACACAGGAGAGGATTAGATACACAGTTTAGCAGACAGTATCGCACAGGAGAGGATTAGATACACAGCTCAGCAGCCGGTATCACACAGGAGAGGATTAGATACACTGCTCAGCAGACAGTATCACACAGCATAGGATTAGATACACAGCTCAGCAGACAGTATCACACAGCATAGGATTAGATACACAGCTCAGCAGACAGTATCACACAACATAGGATTAGATACACAGCACAGCAGTCAGTATCATACAGGGTAGGATTAGATACACTGCTCAGCAGACAGTATCACAGAGGAGAGGATTAGATACACAGCTCAGCAGACAGTATCACCCAGGACAGGATTAGATACACTGCTCAGCAGACAGTATCACAGAGGAGAGGATTAGATACACAGCTCAGCAGACAGTATCACCCAGGAGAGGATTAGATACACGGCTCAGCAGACAGTATCACACAGGAGAGGATTAGATACACTGATCAGCAGATAGTATCACACAGGATAGGATTAGATGCACAGCTTAGCAGACAGAATCACACAGTAGAGGATTAGATACACGGCTCAGCAGACACTATCACACAGGAGAGGATTAGATACAGCTCAGCAGACAGTATCACACAGCATAGGATTAGATACACAGTTCAGCAGACAGTATCACACAGGAGAGGATTAGATACATAGCTCAGCAGACGGTATCACACAGGACAGGATTAGATACACAGCTCAGCAGACAGTATCGCACAGGAGAGGATTAGATACATAGCTCAGCAGACGGTATCACACAGGACAGGATTAGATACACAGCTCAGCAGACAGTATCGCACAGGAAAGGATTAGATACACGGCTCAGCAGACAGTATCACACAGGAGCGGATTAGATACACGACTCAGCAGACAGTATCACACAGGAGAGGATTAGATACACAGTTTAGCAGACAGTATCGCACAGGAGAGGATTAGATACACAGCTCAGCAGCCGGTATCACACAGGAGAGGATTAGATACACTGCTCAGCAGACTGTATCACACAGGAGAGGATTAGATACACGGCTCAGCAGACAGTATCACACAGGGTAGGATTAGAGATACAGCTCAGCAGACAATATCACACAGCATAGGATTAGATACACAGCTCAGCAGACAGTATCACACAGCATAGAATTAGATACACAGCTCAGCAGACAGTATTACACAGGGTAGGATTAGATACACAGCACAGCAGTCAGTATCACACAGGGTAGGATTAGATACACGGCTCAGCAGACAGTATCACAGAGGAGAGGATTAGATACACAGCTCAGCAGACAGTTTCACACAGGAGAGGATTAGATACACGGCTCAGCAGACAGTATCACACAGGAGAGGATTAGATACACAGCTCAGCAGTTAGTATTACACAGGATAGGATTAGATACATAGCTCAGCAGTCAGTATCACACAGGAAAGGATTAGATACACAGCTCAGCAGACAGTATCACACAGGAGAGGATTAGATACACGGCTCAGCAGACAGTATCACACAAGGTAGGATAAGAGATACAGCTCAGCAGACAGTATCACACAGCATAGGATTAGATACACAGCTCAGCAGACAGTATCACACAGGAGAGGATTAGATACACAGCATAGAATTAGATACACGGCTAAGCAGATGGTATCACACAGGATATGATTAGATACACTGCTCAGCAGACAGTATCACACAGGACAGGATTAGATACACGGCTCAGGAGACAGTATCACACAGGATAGGATTAGATACACAGCTCAGCAGACAGTATCACACAGCATAGGATTAGATACACAGCTCAGCAGACAGTATCACACAGGAGAGGATTAGATACACGGCTCAGCAGACAGTATCACACAGGAGAGGATTAGATACACGGCTCAGCAGACAGTATCACACAGGACAGGATTAGATACACGGCTCAGCAGACAGTATCACACAGGATAGGATTAGATACACAGCTCAGAAGACAGTATCACACAGCATAGGATTAGATACACAGCTCAGCAGACAGTATCACACAGGAGAGGATTAGATACACAGCTCAGCAGACAGTATCACACAGCATAGGATTAGATACACAGCTCAGCAGACAGTATCACACAGGAGAGGATTAGATACACAGCTCAGCAGACAGTATCACACAGCATAGGATTAGATACACAGTTCATCAGACAGTATCACACAGGAGAGGATTAGATACACAGCTCAGCAGACAGTATCACACAGGAGAGGATTAGATACACAGCTCAGCAGACAGTATCACACAGGAGAGGATAAGATACACAGCTCAGCAGACAGTATCACACAGGAAAGGATTAGATACACAGCTCAGCAGACAGTATCACACAGGAGAGGATTAGATACATGACTCAGCAGACAGTATCATACAGGGTAGGATTAGAGATACAGCTCAGCAGAGAGTATCGCACAGCATAGAATTAGATACACAGCATAGGATTAGATGTACAGCAGTCAGTATCACACAGGGCGGGATTAGATACACAGCTCAGCAGACAGTATCATACAGGAGTGGATTAGATACACTGCTCAGCAGATAGTATCACACAGGAGAGGATTAGATACATAGCTCAGCGGACGGTATCACACAGGAGAGTATTAGATACATAGCTCAGCAGACGGTATCACACAGGACAGGATTAGATACACTGCTCAGCAGACAGTATCACACAGCAGAGGATTAGATACACAGCTCAGCAGACAGTATCACACAGGAGAGGATTAGATACACAGCTCAGCAGACAGTATCACACAGGAGAGGATTAGATACACAGCTCAGCAGACAGTATCACACAGGAGTGGATTAGATACACAGCTCAGCAGACAGTATCACAGAGGAAGGGATTAGATACACGGCTCAGCAGACAGTATCACACAGAAGAGGATTAGATACACGGCTCAGCAGACAGTATCACACAGGAGAGGATTAGATACACTGCTCAGCAGACGGTATCACACGGGAGAGGATTAGATACACGGCTCAGCAGACAGTATCATACAGGAGTGGATTAGATACTCTGCTCAGCAGACAGTATCGCACAGGGTGGGATTAGATACACGGCTCAGCACACAGTATCACACAGGATAGGATTAGATACACGGCTCAGCAGACAGTATCACACAGGAGAGGATTAGATACACAGCTCAGCAGCCGGTATCACACAGGAGAGGATTAGATACACTGCTCAGCAGACGGTATCACACAGGAGAGGATTAGATACACGGCTCATCAGACAGTATCACACAGGAGAGGATTAGAGATACAGCTCAGCAGACAGTATCACAGCATAGGATTAGATACACAGCTCAGCAGACAGTATCACACAGGAGAGGATTAGATACACAACTCAGCAGACAGTATCACACAGGAGAGGATTAGATACATGGCTCAGCATACAGTATCACACAGGAGAGGATTAGATACACTGCTCAGCAGATGGTATCACACAGGATAGGATTAGAAACACTGCTCAGCAGACAGTATCACACAGGACAGGATTAGATACATGGCACAGCAGACAGTATCACACAGGGTAGGATTAGATACACGGCTCAGCAGACAGTATCACAAGGAGAGGATTAGATACACTGCTCAGCAGACAGTATCACACAGGATAGGATTAGAGATACAGCATAGGATTAAATACACAGCACAGCAGTCAGTATCACACAGGGCGGGATTAGATACACAGCTCAGCAGACAGTATCACACAGGAGAGGATTAGATACACGGCTCAGCAGACAGTATCACACAGGAGAGGATTAGATACACGGCTCAGCAGACAGTATCACACAGGAGAGGATTAGATACACAGCTCAGCACACAGTATCACACAGGAAAGGATTAGATACACGGCTCAGCAGACAGTATCACGCAGAAGCGGATTAGATACACGACTCAGCAGACAGTATCACACAGGAGAGGATTAGATACACAGTTTAGCAGACAGTATCGCACAGGACAGGATTAGATACACAGCTCAGCAGCCGGTATCACACAGGAGAGGATTAGATACACTGCTCAGCAGACAGTATCACACAGCATAGGATTAGATACACAGCACAGCAGTCAGTATCACACAGGGTAGGATTAGATACACGGCTCAGCAGACAGTATCACAGAGGAGAGGATTAGATACACAGCTCAGCAGACAGTATCACCCAGGAGAGGATTAGATACACGGCTCAGCAGACAGTATCACACAGGAGAGGATTAGATACACTGATCAGCAGATAGTATCACACAGGATAGGATTAGATGCACAGCTTAGCAGACAGAATCACACAGTAGAGGATTAGATACACGGCTCAGCAGACACTATCACACAGGAGAGGATTAGATACAGCTCAGCAGACAGTATCACACAGCATAGGATTAGATACACAGCTAAGCAGACAGTATCACACAGGAGAGGATTAGATACATAGCTCAGCAGACGGTATCACACAGGACAGGATTAGATACACAGCTCAGCAGACAGTATCGCACAGGAGAGGATTAGATACATAGCTCAGCAGACGGTATCACACAGGACAGGATTAGATACACAGCTCAGCAGACAGTATCGCACAGGAAAGGATTAGATACACGGCTCAGCAGACAGTATCACACAGGAGCGGATTAGATACACGACTCAGCAGACAGTATCACACAGGAGAGGATTAGATACACAGTTTAGCAGACAGTATCGCACAGGAGAGGATTAGATACACAGCTCAGCAGCCGGTATCACACAGGAGAGGATTAGATACACCGCTCAGCAGACGGTATCACACAGGAGAGGATTAGATACACGGCTCAGCAGACAGTATCACACAGGGTAGGATTAGAGATACAGCTCAGCAGACAATATCACACAGCATAGGATTAGATACACAGCTCAGCAGACAGTATCACACAGCATAGAATTAGATACACAGCTCAGCAGACAGTATTACACAGGATAGGATTAGATACACAGCACAGCAGTCAGTATCACACAGGGTAGGATTAGATACACGGCTCAGCAGACAGTATCACAGAGGAGAGGATTAGATACACAGCTCAGCAGACAGTTTCACACAGGAGAGGATTAGATACACGGCTCAGCAGACAGTATCACACAGGATAGGATTAGATGCACAGCTCAGCAGACAGAATCACACAGTAGAGGATTAGATACAAGTGTCAGAAGACAGTATCGCACAGGAGAGGATTAGATACATAGCTCAGCAGACGGTATCAAACAGGACAGGATTAGATACACAGCTCAGCAGACAGTATCGCACAGGAGAGGATTAGATACATAGCTCAGCAGACGGTATCACACAGGACAGGATTAGATACACAGCTCAGCAGACAGTATCACACAGGAGAGGATTAGATACACTGCTCTGCAGATAGTATCACACAGGAGAGGATTAGATACATAGCTCAGCAGACAGTATCACACAGGACAGGATTAGATACACGGCTCAGCAGACAGTATCACACAGGAGATGATTAGATACACAGTTCAGCAGACAGTATCACACAGGAGGGGATTAGATACACAGCTCAGCTGACAGTATCACACAGAAGAGGATTAGATACACAGCTCAGCAGACAGTATCACACAGGAGAGGATTAGAAACACAGTTCATGAGACAGTATCACACAGGAGTGGATTAGATACACGGTTCAGCAGACAGTATCACACAGGAGACGATTAGATACACAGCTCAGCAGACAGTATCACACAGGATGGGATTAGATACACAGTTCTTCAGACAGTATCACACAGGAGACGATTAGATACACAGCTCATCAGACAGTATCACACTGGAGAGGATTAGATACACAGCTCAGCAGACAGTATCACACAGGAGAGGATTAGATACACTGCTCAGCAGACGGTATCACACAGGAGAGGATTAGATACACGGCTCAGCAGACGGTATCACACAGGAGAGGATTAGAGATACAGCTCAGCAGACAGTATCACACAGCATAGGATTAGATACACAGCTCAGCAGACAGTATCACACAGGAGAGGATTAGATACACGGCTCAGCAGACAGTATCACACAGGAGAGGATTAGATACACAGCTCAGCAGACAGTATCACACAGGAGAGGATTAGATAAATGGCTCAGCAGACAGTATCACACAGGAGAGGATTAGATACACAGCTCAGCACACAGTATCACACAGGAGAGGATTAGATACACGGCTCAGCAGACAGTATCACACAGGAGAGGATTAGATACACAGCTCAGCAGACAGTGTCACACAGGATAGGATTAGATACACTGCACAGCAGACAGTATCACACAGGATTAGATACACAGCTCAGCAGACAGTATCACACAGGAGAGTATTAGATACACAGCTCAGCAGACATTATCAAACAGGAGAGGATTAGATACACAGCATAGGATTAGATACACAGCTCAGCAGACAGTATTACACAGCATAGGATTAGATACACAGCTCAGCAGACAGTATCACACAGCATAGGATTAGATACACGGCTCAGCAGACAGTATCACACAGGAGAGGATTAGATACACTGCTCTGCAGATAGTATCACACAGGAGAGGATTAGATACATAGCTCAGCAGACAGTATCACACAGGAGAGGATTAGATACACTGCTCTGCAGATAGTATCACACAGGAGAGGATTAGATACATAGCTCAGCAGACAGTATCACACAGGAGAGGATTAGATACACAGCTCAGTAGACAGTATCACACAGCATAGAATTAGATACACAGCATAGGATTAAATACACAGCACAGCAGTCAGTATCACACAGGGCGGGATTAGATACACAGCTCAGCAGACAGTATCACACAGGAGAGGATTAGATACACGGCTCAGCAGACAGTATCACACAGGAGAGGATTAGATACACGGCTCAGCAGACAGTATCACACAGGAGAGGATTAGATACACAGCTCAGCAGACAGTATCACACAGGAGCGGATTAGATACACGACTCAGCAGACAGTATCACACAGGAGAGGATTAGATACACTGCTCAGCAGACGGTATCACACAGGAGAGGATTAGATACACGGCTCAGCAGACAGTATCACACAGGGTAGGATTAGAGATACAGCTCAGCAGACAGTATCACACAGCATAGGATTAGATACACAGCTCAGCAGACAGTATCACACAGCATAGAATTAGATACACAGCTCAGCAGACAGTATTACACAGGATAGGATTAGATACACAGCACAGCAGTCAGTATCACACAGGGTAGGATTAGATACACGGCTCAGCAGACAGTATCACAGAGGAGAGGATTAGATACACAGCTCAGCAGACAGTTTCACACAGGAGAGGATTAGATACACGGCTCAGCAGACAGTATCACACAGGAGAGGATTAGATGCACAGCTCAGCAGACAGAATCGCACAGGAGAGGATTAGATACATAGCTCAGCAGACGGTATCGCACAGGAGAGGATTAGATACATAGCTCAGCAGACGGTATCACACAGGACAGGATTAGATACACAGCTCAGCAGACAGTATCACACAGGAGAGGATTAGATACACTGCTCTGCAGATAGTATCACACAGGAGAGGATTAGATACATAGCTCAGCAGACAGTATCACACAGGAGAGGATTAGATACACAGCTCAGCAGACAGTATCACACAGGAGGGGATTAGATACACAGCTCAGCTGACAGTATCACACAGAAGAGGATTAGATACACAGCTCAGCAGACAGTATCACACAGGAGAGGATTAGAAACACAGTTCATGAGACAGTATCACACAGGAGTGGATTAGATACACAGCTCAGCAGACAGTATCACACAGGAGAGGATTAAATACACGGTTCAGCAGACAGTATTACACAGGAGAGGATTAGATACACAGCTCAGCAGACAGTATCACACAGGAGGGGATTAGATACACGGTTCAGCAGACAGTATTACACAGGAGAGGATTAGATACACAGCTCAGCAGACAGTATCACACAGGAGAGGATTAGAAACACAGTTCATGAGACAGTATCACACAGGAGAGGATTAGATACACGGTTCAGCAGACAGTATTACACAGGAGAGGATTAGATACACAGCTCAGCAGACAGTATCACAGAGGAGGGGATTAGATACACGGTTCAGCAGACAGTATTACGCAGGAGAGGATTAGATACACAGCTCAGCAGACAGTATCACACAGGGTGGGATTAGATACACGACTCAGCAGACGGTATCATGCAAGATAGGATTAGATACACAGTTCTTCAGACA
This sequence comes from Phyllobates terribilis, assembly GCF_046119375.1. Taxonomy (NCBI): domain Eukaryota; kingdom Metazoa; phylum Chordata; class Amphibia; order Anura; family Dendrobatidae; genus Phyllobates; species Phyllobates terribilis. The sequence goes on along the minus strand of NW_027363010.1, from coordinate 377,134 downwards.
GTATCACACAGGAGACGATTAGATACACAGCTCATCAGACAGTATCACACAGGAGAGGATTAGATACACAGCTCAGCAAACAGTATCACACAGGATGGGATTAGATACACAGCTCAACACACAGTATCACACAGGAGAAGATTAGATACACTGCTCAGCAGACGGTATCACACAGGAGAGGATTAGATACACGGCTCAGCAGACGGTATCACACAGGAGTGGATTAGATACACAGCTCAGCAGACAGTATCACACAGTAGAGGATTAGATAAACGGCTCAGCAGACAGTATCACACAGGAGAGGATTAGATACACAGCTCAGCAGACAGTATCACACAGGAGAGGATTAGATAAATGGCTCAGCAGACAGTATCACACAGGAGAGGATTAGATACACAGCTCAGCACACAGTATCACACAGGAGAGGATTAGATACACGGCTCAGCAGACAGTATCACACAGGAGAGGATTAGATACACAGCTCAGCAGACAGTGTCACACAGGATAGGATTAGATACACTGCTCAGCAGATGGTATTACACAGGATAGGATTAGATACACAGCTCAGCAGACAGTATCACACAGGATTAGATACACAGCTCAGCAGACAGTATCACACAGGAGAGTATTAGATACACAGCATAGGATTAGACACACAGCTCAGCAGACAGTATTACACAGCATAGGATTAGATACACAGCTCAGCAGACAGTATCACACAGCATAGGATTAGATACACGGCTCAGCAGACAGTATCACACAGGAGGGGATTAGATACACGGCTCAGCAGACAGTATTACAGGATAAGATTAGATACACTGCTCAGCAGACAGTATCACAGGATAAGATTAGATACACTGCTCAGCAGACGGTATCACACAGGACAGGATTAGATACACAGCTCAGCTGACAGTATCACACAGGAGAGGATTAGATACACAGCTCAGCTGACAGTATCACACAGGAGAGGATTAGATACACGGCTCAGCAGACAGTATCACACAGGAGAGGATTAGATACACAGCTCAGCAGACAGTATCACACAGGAGAGGATTAGATACACGGCTCAGCAGACAGTATCACACAGGATAGGATTAGATACACGGCTCAGCAGACAGTATCACACAGGAGAGGATTAGATACACAGCTCAGCAGACAGTATCACACAGGAGAGGATTAGATACACAGCTCAGCAGACAGTATCACACAGGAGAGGATTAGATACAGTTATATGAAAAAGTTTGGGCACCCCTATTAATCTTAAGCTTAATGTTTTATAAAAATTGGTGTTTTTGCAACAGCTATTTCAGTTTGATATATGTAATAACTGTTGGACACAGTAATGTTTCTGCCTTGAAATGAGGTTTATTGTACTAACAGAAAATGTGCAATCTGCATTCAAACAAAATTTGACAGGTGCATAAGTATGGGCACCCTTATCATTTTCTTGTTTTAAATGCTCCTACCTACTTTTTACTGACTTACTAAAGCCCTTTTTTTGGTTTTGTAACCTCATTGAGCTTTGAACTTCATAGCCAGGTGTATGCAATCATGAGAAAAGCTACTTAAAGTGGCCACTTGCAAGTTGTTCTCCTGTTTGAATCTCCTCTGAAGAGTGGCATCATGGGCTCCTCAAAACAACTGTCAAATGATCTGAAAACAAAGATTATTCATCATAGTTGTTCAGGGGAAGGATGCAAAAAGCTGTCTCAGAGATTTAACCTGTCAGTTTCCACTGTGAGGAACATAGTAAGGAAATGGAAGAACACAGGGACAGTTCTTGTTAAGGCCAGAAGTGGCAGGCCAAGAAAAACATCAGAAAGGCAGAGAAGAAGAATGGTGAGATCAGTCAAGGACAATCCTCAGACCACCTCCAGAGAGCTGCAGCATCAACTTGCTGCAGATGGTGTCACTGTGCATCGGTCAACTATACAACGCACTTTGCACAAGGAGAAGCTGTATGGGAGAGTGATGCGAAAGAAGCCTTTTCTGCAAGCACGCCACAAACAGAGTCGGCTGAGGTATGCAAAACCACATTAGGAGAAGCCAATTTCTTTTTGGAAGAAGGTCCTGTGGACTGATGAAACCAAGATTGAGTTGTTTGGTCATACAAAAAGGCGTTATGCATGGCGGCAAAAAAACACAGCATTCCAAGAAAAACAGTTGCTACCCACAGTAAAATTTGGTGGAGGTTCCATCATGCTTTGGGGCTGTGTGTCCAATGCCGGCACCGGGAATCTTGTTAAAGTTGAGGGACGCATGGATTACACTCAGTATCAGCAGATTCTTGACAATAATGTCCAAGAATCAGTGACAAACTTGAAGTTACCCAGGGGATGGATCTTTCAGCAAGACAATGATCCAAAACACCGCTCCAAATCTACTCAGGCATTCATGCAGAGGAACAACTACAATGTTCTGGAATGGCCATCCCAGTCCCCAGACCTGAATATCATTGAACATCTGTGGGATCATTTGAAGGGAGCAGTCCATGCTCAGCGACCATCAAACTTAACTGAACTGGAATTGTTTTGTAAAGAGGAATGGTCAAAAATACCTTCATCCAGGATCCAGGAACTCATTATAAGCTACAGGAAGCGACTAGAGGCTGTTATTTTTGCAAAAGGAGGATCTACTAAATATTAATGTCACTTTTCTGGTGAGGTGCCCATACTTATGCACCTGTCAAATTTTGTTTGAATGCAGATTGCACATTTTCTGTTAGTACAATAAACCTCATTTCAAGGCAGAAACATTACTGTATCCAACAGTTATTACATAGATCAAACTGAAAGAGCTGCTGCAAAAAACACCAATTTTTATAAAACATTAAGCTTAAGATTAATAGGGGTGCCCAAACTTTTTCATATAACTGTACATGGCTCAGCAGACAGTATCACACAGGAGAGGATTAGATACACAGCTCAGCACACAGTATCACACAGGAGAGGATTAGATACACGGCTCAGCAGACAGTATCACACAGGAGAGGATTAGATACACTGCTAAGCAGATGGTATTACACAGGATAGGATTAGACACACAGCTAAGCAGATGGTATTACACAGGATAGGATTAGATACACTGCTAAGCAGATGGTATTACACAGGATAGGATTAGACACACAGCTCAGCAGACGGTATCACACAGGATAGGATTAGATACACGGTTCAGCAGACAGTATCACACAGGAGAGGATTAGATACACGGCTCAGCAGACAGTATCACACAGGAGAGGATTAGATACACAGTTCATCAGACAGTATCACACAGGAGTGGATTAGATACACGGCTCAGCAGACAGTATCGCACAGGGCGGGATTAGATACACGACTCAGCAGACAGTATCACACAGGAGAGTATTAGATACACAGCTCAGAAGACAGTATCACACAGGAGAGGATTAGATACACAGTTCATCAGACAGTATCACACAGGAGTAGATTATGTTATAGCAGAAGATGGAGTCCCTCAAGTTTAAAGGCCCAATCTATGCTATATAAGTCTGACAGTTATATTAGGTGAAAACAACAGCTATGAATGTTCCTTCTTGTATCAATAGCGTGTCCTTGCTAAAAAGATAACGTGATTCTCCCTGGCCAGATGTTTCTTCTTGTAGCAATAATGTGTTCTTGCAGAAAGATGAAATGACCTTGCTAACTAGTTAAGTCTAATTAAATATTTTAAAGCATACAGAAACTAGCTTTTTTCGCTTGTTCAGCTAAACTGTATAATCGAACCATATATGGCAAATCCGTTTCCTGCCTTTAGGGTGTATATTAGCCCTGTGTTTTGTAATAAAGTTTTTAGAGTATGTTTAGACACAAACATCCTGTCCTGTGTCTTCATTCTCTCCGAGCTCGTAATCCAAAGGATAGAAGACCCAAAATTCAGAGACGACAGCTGGCGCCCGAACAGGGACCTTGAGTTAATCTACCCAAGGGTGCTCGACCGGTCCAAGACGTGGGACGAGTGAAGCTCTCTGTTGGTGATATATACAGCGCTGAGGTAAGAATAACTGTTATATTCTACCTAATTATATCACTGCATAGAAGAGACTCCCTCACCCCCGAGCGGTCGGCTCCCCAGGTAATTCAACAGATTGTTGTCTGGCTCAGGTCCCTTTGAACCAGTAGAATCCCTCAGATAAATTGACAGTCCTGCCTTCTATCCTTTGGAGAATTTAAGAATGAAAGTATGGATCCGATGATTGTGTTGTGGATGTGTCCCGGGATTGATGTTTTTGGTCTGTTTTTTCTGGTTGGCGTATAAGTCCTAGAGAGGCTAGTAGTGGAATGGTTCAGAAACCTTTGTGGCCCATTGTCTAAGTGACCATTGTCTAAGTGACTGAGGAGTCTCTTCTAGGTGAGGAGAACCGAAAAAAAATGGGGAACCAAAATGCCAAGGAATGCATTATAGCCAAAGACTTAGTGGTACGCAGAGAAGGGAAACAGGCACTGATTGGAATTGACAAAATATTGTGTAAAGCGGGAATGAATGAGAATGGAGAGATGAATGGAGAGAAATGGAAATCCTTCTTTAACTCCTATCTTGGATGGCTGAAAGATAAGGGTCTGTTAGGGACAGTAGATGTATGGATGAATGCATGCGCTTATTTTGAAGGAAAGATTGAAGAATTAGGAGACGGACGTTACAGACTGACAAAAACTGGAATGACAGATTTTCCTCCCTGTCCGCTCCCGACGTCACCCCCAACCCAGTACCAGAATTCCCAGGAACCTAAATGTTGGGTTTGCCCCAGATGTGGACAGCAGAATCCCTTGACAGTAGACATCTGTGTGGCATGTGGAGGACCGAGACCCCACCCAGCTAGACGATTCCCAATGAGGACGGTAGTTATGCCAGGAGCACTGGGAGCAGCAGCAGCAGCAACAGCAGGGGGGGATGCAGTGGTTCCAGGTCAGGAAGCTCGTACAATGTTAATGTATAGACCATGGAGTCCTTCAGAGCAGTTGGCACTGATCTCCCAGCTGCCAGATCCGTCCCAGTCCCCTATGGGTTTTGCTAGAATGATCACCACCATACAGGATACGTATCATGCCATTAGAATAGATCTGCAGGGGGTAATTAAGGGAAAATTGGCAGATGAAGCCCGCTATGATAGGTTGATAGATGAGACAAAAAAACAGTATGCCAATAGGACCGGACCCGTAGATGCAGAATCTAATGATGCAGCAGCTGGAGTCCTATTCGCAGCAGCGTTGGTAAAAGCATGTCAAGACAGGCAAGCAGAAAAGCAAGTTACACTAGAAGATAGAGTGCAGGGAAAGGAGGAAGATCCTAAGGATTATTTCTATGCACTAAAGAAAACCTGGTCAGAAATGGGGTTCAACCCCGGGAATAAGACTAGTGAGAGGGTATTAGCAAGTGCTTTCATGAATGGACTAAAGAAAGAGATTGCAGAGAAGGCAAAAGCAAGTAGACCAGACTGGAGATCAGTGAAGGCAGAAGATTTAGCTAGAATAGCTCAGGGGGCACAGCATGACATAGCGCAGGCAAAAAGAGCTGCCAGAGTACACATAGTAGAGACGACCCCCAGTAACAACAGAGGCAGAGGACGGACTGAAGGAGGAGGACAGAAACTGTGTTACGGATGTAAAAAGCCAGGACATTTTAGAAAGAACTGTAGGAGGTCAGAGGCCAATGTAACCTTTTGGGAAATGATGTGTTGTCCCAATTACAAGCACATATTGAGTATCATCCCGATGGCACTGTCACCATGACCCCAGGTTTAAAACCAAGTACCCTTTGCAAAATTATGTCACTAGATATTGCCAGCATAGAAGAGACAAATGAGTTTCCCCCGATATTGGAGCAGGCTGTGCCACATGATTTTTGGGCCTCAGATAAAACAGATGTTGGTAGGTTAAGAGTTCAACCAGTAATGGTGAAATTAAAACCAGGAGCCATCTTGCCTCAACAGAGGCAGTATCCCCTTAGCTCGGCTCAGGAGAATGCCATAGCCCAGCAAGTCCAAAAATTACTACAGAGAGGAGTCCTAGTCAAAACCCAGTCCCCTTGCAACACTCCCCTGTTCCCAGTAAAGAAAAAGAGTGTGCCAGGACAACCAGCCGCATATAGAATGGTCCATGACCTCCGGTTGGTTAACAAAGCCACAGAACTTCTAACACCAGTTGTGCCCAACCCGCATACTCTTCTGTCACAGATACCTTCTAACTCTCTTTGCTTTTCAGTGGTTGATTTGGCAAATGCATTTTTCAGTGTACCATTACATCCTGACTGCCAGTACCTGTTTGCTTTCACATTCCAGGGTAGTCAATATACATGGACAGTGTTGCCACAGGGTGCCCAGAATTCACCCACAATGTACATTGCAAGTGTGCAGGAAATACTGGAGGGATGGTCTGAACCACATATCGTTGTTTTGCAATATGTCGATGACCTGCTCATTTGTGCCCCCTCCAGGAAACAATGTCATAGTGCAACTATATCGCTTATGTTGTTTCTCTATCACTCTGGCTGCAAGGCATCGAAAGATAAGCTTCAGTTTTGTAAATCTCCAGTCAGCTTTTTGGGACATTGCATTACACCAGGAGCTCGTCATTTAACAAATGCACGTAAACAAGCAGTACAGGCATTCACCGTCCCCATTAATGTTGCAGCCCTCAGAACTTTTCTTGGACTTGTTTCCTATTGCAGACAGTGGATTCATGCCGTCTCTGTTTTAATGCAGCCCCTCTATGACTGTCTTACCCCAACACCTTTTGTACTAACATCAGAGGCAATAGACTGTTTTTATTCTCTCAAGAACCGTATTTTGGCCACTCCAGCTTTGGGTACCCCTAATTATGAGCTCCCATTTACTCTGTACCTTCATGAACAAGCTGGACATGCAGCAGGAGTTTTAACTCAAACACACGGTGATAATCAGAGACCTGTTGCCTATTTTAGTGGCAGATTGGATGCGGTAGCCAGAGGTGCACCATCCTGCGTACATGCTCTGCATGCTGTTGGACTATTACTCCATAAATCCGCAGACATTGTTCTTGACCACCCGCTCACCGTGCTAACACCTCATGATGTCTACACTATATTGAATCAAGTGCAACCCGCTCACCTCTCAGCAGCACGTCATCTCAGGTTACAATGTGCACTGTTAATGCCTCCTAATGTTTCTTTACAGAGGTGTACTACCCTGAATCCAGCAACTTTGTTACCTCTCTCGGATCTAAAGGAGGAGTCAGGTACTGTGCTTTTTAAGGAAGATCCAAGAGAGGAAGTTCCTCATGACTGTGTACAAATGATGGCACAAGAAACGGCAGGTTTACCTACTGTATTTGAACATGAATTACAAAATGCAGATTTTGAATTTTTTGTAGATGGATCCCGTCATCAGGACGATTCAGGTACCTTCCATACTGGATATGCAGTTGTCTCCCTCAATGCAGTAATCAAGGCAGAACCAATGCTCCCACACCAGTCTTCTCAAGAAGCTGAACTTAGGGCCCTAACCGAGGCCTGTAAACTAGCGGAAGGTAGTATTGTTAACATTTACACAGATTCTAGGTACGCATTCGGTATATCGCATGATTTTGGTCCAATATGGAAGTCAAGAGGTTTCCTGACGGCAGCAGGACACCCCATTAAGAATGCTGATGCGGTCCAGCAGTTAATTGATGCGCTACAACTACCCAAACAAGTAGCTGTCATAAAGGTAAGAGCACATACCAGACGCACCGACCAGGTAAGCAGAGGAAACGCGATGGCAGATGCAGCGGCAAAAACAGCAGCCTGTAAGCCGCAACAAGGGTCAACAGTACGTCAGTTAAGTGCCCCTAAAAACCCCTTTGTGTCGGAGGACATCTTATCCCAAATGCAGGCTCAGGCTCAAAAGGAGGAGGTTGATAAGTGGTTGAAGGTGCATGCCTGAATGAAGCAAATGGGGTATGGGGGAAAGGGACACGACGATGCCTTCCAAGGGCACTGTACCCAGCAGCTGCCCAGATACTACATGGGCCGACACACCAATCTAAAACGGGTGTGATGAGTGTGATGCAGAAACATTGGGTGGCACCAGGATTCTCCACCTGTATTGAAAACCTGGTACAAGGGTGCATGATATGTGCTACACATAATCAGGGTAGAGTAGTTAAAACACCACCCAAACACACCCCCCGGCCCCTCTATCCATTCCAGAGACTGCAAATTGATTATATTCAGCTGCCAAAGTCAGGATCATGGGAATATGTGTTGGTCTGTATTGATTTGTTCTCAGGATGGCCAGAGGCTTTCCCGATTGCCAAAGCCACGGCTGCGGCAACCGCAAAGAAACTGCTTGCGGAGGTGGTCTGCAGGTATGGGGTACCAGAGGTAATTGAGAGTGACAGAGGTACACACTTCACAGGTGAAATAATGAATGAAGTCATGTCAGCTCTAGGAATTCAACAAGCATTCCACACCCCATATCACCCACAAAGTAGTGGTAAAGTGGAAAGACTAAATGGGACATTGAAATTAAAAATTCAGAAAGCCATGGCTGAGACAGGAAAACCATGGCCGGACTGTTTACCACTTGCTCTGTTTTCAGTAAGATACACGCCCCATAAAATGACTGGACTCTCTCCATATGAGATATTGTTTGGCAACGTACCCAGCCTAGGGTGTTTCTATCCGCAAGCATTAGAAATGAACAACCATGTGCTAAGTTCCTATGTGAGGGCTTTACACAAAAAGATTAAGCAAGTACATGATAATGTCTTCAGTTCTCTTCCAGATCCAGATCAAGACTCTAGCAGCCATACGCTGCAACCTGGAGACTGGGTGGTTATAAAAAGACACGTGAGGAAAAGCCTAGATCCACGGTTTGACAGACCCTTTCAAGTTCTGCTGACCACAAGTACAGCCGTTAAGCTAGAGGGAAAAGAGACCTGGATCCACGCGTCCCATTGCAAAAAGATACTAGGAGAACCAGCGGACAAAGAATGATGACATTTATACTTACCTGCATACTTACAACCACAGGTGCATGGACTACATTAGGCACCATGGATGGAGATGACAATAGATTCATTAGACACCATCTTGCTCTAAACGATGGACTAAAGGAGCAAAACCAGACCATTGCTAATTGTTGGATATGTACACATGCCCCTGTGACGTCCACTAGCATACCCTTTCTCGCTGTCCCGGTCTCATGGGAAGAGATAAACTTTTGGGTGAACTGTTCAGAAACTTGGGCCAATAATTCCACACAGAGATTTTCCTTTCTAAATCCCACAAATTGGTTTAAAGGTATTGGTGGGTGGTTGGCTGGTATAGTACAAGTGATTTTACAGGTTTTGCTAATGTGTCTTGCGGTTTATTTGGTTTTTAAGCTTTTTTTAATGTGTATTCAGCCTTGTACTAAAAGAAAACATAGAAATTCGTATTGATAAATGAAGGAACAAAAGGATGGAATGTTATAGCAGAAGATGGAGTCCCTCAAGTTTAACCCCTTAATAACATCTGACGTACTAATACACGTCTGTGCCCTGGGACTTAAGAGCCAGACCCGTATTAGTACGTCATCGCGATCGCGCGCGCACACAGGCTGTGCGGGCGCGATAGCCGCCGGGTGTCAGCTGATTGTCACAGCTGACACCCGGTACTATGTGCAGGGAGCGGTCCAGCACATTAACCCCCGCGATGCTGCGATCGAAGTCGATCGCGGCATTGCGGGGGCAAGGGGAGGTGATCGCCGATACTCACCTCCTCTTCCGGCTTCCAGCGCAGTCTGCAAAGGCTTCCCGGGTGTTGCCATGACGACCCGATGTCGTCATGACAACATCCGGGTCACCAGAGAGCAGGAAGATTGCTTGGACATGCGCAGTGCATCTCCAAGCAATCTTCACACTGTGCACTTCTGACAGCCTTCATGGCATAGGGATGGTGCTCCATTCCTGTGCCATGCAGGCGATCAGAAAAAAAAAAGTGAAAGTCCCAGAGTGGGACAAAGTAATAAAGTGTATAAACTGTGTGAAAGTGGAAAAAAAAAAAAAATGTGCAAAAATATTATAAAAAAATAATACACCAAAAATAAAAATATAATGTACCCATCAATAAATATTATTATAAAAAAAAAAACAATAAAAGTACACATATTTGGTATCGCCGCGTCCGGAACAACCTGACCTATAAAACTGTCCCACTAGTTAACCCCTTCAGTGAACACGGTAAAAAAAAAAAAAAAAAAAACGAAGCAAAAAACAATGCTTTATCACCATACCGCCAAACAAAAAGTGGAATAACACGCGATCAAAAAGACGCATATAAATAAAAATGATACCGCTGAAAACATCATCTCGTCCCGCAAAAAACAAGCCGCCATACAGCTCCATCAGCCGAAAAATAAAAAAGTTATAGCTCTCAGAATAAAGCGATACTAAAAAATATTTTTTTCTATAAAATAGCTTTTATTGTGTATAAGCGCCAAAACATAGAAAAATGATACAAATGTGGTACCGCTGTAACCGTACTGACCCGAAGAATAAAGCTACCTCATCAATTTTACCACACGCGGAACAGAATAAAAAAAAAAAAAAAAAAACCAATTTCTGAATTGTTGGTTTTTGTTTATTCTGCCTCCCAAAAATCGGAATAGAAAGCGATCAAAAAATGTCACGTGACTGAAAATGGCACCAATAACAACGTCAAGTCATCCCGCAAAAAACGAGCCGTCACATGACTGTCTGCCAAAATCTGGAAAAATTATAGCTCTCAAAATATGGCGATGCAAAAACTAGATTTTACAAAAAATGCGTCTTTTAGTGTGTGACAGCTGTCAGTCATAAAAACCCCATATGATTCTGGCATTGCTGTAATCACACCGACCCGAAGAATAAAGTCGTCTAATCACTTATACCGCACAAGGAACGGCGTCAAAAATAAACTCTTGGGTTAGGATTGGGCTAGGGTTAGGGCTGGGTTTGGGGCTAGGGTTGTGCTGGGGCTAGGGTTGTGCTGGGGCTAGGGTTGTGCTGGGGCTAGGGTTGTGCTAGGGTTAGGGTTGTGCTATGGTTAGGGTTGTGCTAGGGTTAGGGCTGGGGTTGGGATTTTTTTCAAAAGTAATAAAAAAAGATGACGATATGGCGACTAGTGTTGAGAGCAAGTGCTCGCTACTTGAGTTTGCATCAGGTGCTCTGGTATGCATTGAGTATCGTGGGTATTTGAATGACATGCTCGAGTCTCTGCCTCATATGCTTCGCGGCCAAAAAACTTTACGGGGATTGCCTGCCATGCACGAGCGATCCCCGCATGTTTTTTTTTGGGTGTCTAATAACCGTGAAACATGCGGAGCAGGGACTCGAGCATGTCACTCGAGCACACGCTATACATGGTGCATACCTGAGTACCCGATGCAAACTCAAGAAGCGAGCACTTGCGCTCAAGAATAATGACAACTTATTCAATATGATGACCTAATGTAAACAAATTCTGTGCCGTACCTCTGGGTTCAAAATGTTCACTATACACCTTAATAAAATCCTTGAGGGGTATAGTTTCCAAAATGGGGACACTTGTGGGGGAGCTCCACTGTTTAGGCACATCACGGGCTCTCTAAATGCAACATGGTATCCGCTAACAAATTGAATGGAAAATCGGCTCAAATTGTTAGCGGACGCCATGTTGAGTTTGGAGAGCCCCTGTGTGCCCAAACATTGGAGCTCCCCCACAAGTGACCCCATTTTGGAAACTAGACCCCCCAAGGCACCTATCTAGATGCATAGTGAGCACTTGGAACCCCTAGGTGCTTCACAAATTGATTCGTAAAAATGAAAAAGTGTTTTTTTTTTCACTTTTTCATTTTTACGAATCAATTTGTGAAGCACCTGGGGGTTGCAACTGCTCACTATGCATCTAGATAGGTGCCTTGGGGGGTCTAGTTTCCAAAATGGGGTCACTTGTGGGGGAGCTCCAATGCTTGGGCACACAGGGGCTCTCTAAACGCAACATATATGGCAAATCCGTTTCCTGCCTTTTAGGGTGTATATTAGCCCTGTGTTTTGTAATAAAGTTTTTAGAGTATGTTTAGACACAAACATCCTGTCCTGTGTCTTCATTCTCTCCGAGCTCGTAATCCAAAGGATAGAAGACCCAAAATTCAGTGACGACAATAGGATTAGATACACAGCTCAGCAGACAGTATCACACAGGAGAGGATTAGATACACAGTTCATCAGACAGTATCACACAGGATGGGATTAGATACACAGCTCAGCACACAGTTTCACACAGGAGAGGATTAGATACACGGCTCAGCAGACAGTATCACACAGGAGAGGATTAGATACACAGCTCAAAAGACAGTATCGCACAGGAGAGGATTAGATACACAGCTCAGCAGAAGGTATCACACAGCTTAGATACACTGCTCAGCAGATGGTATCACACAGGAGATGATTAGATACACGGCTCAGCAGACAGTATCACACAGGAGAGGATTAGATACACTGCTCAGCAGACGGTATCACACAGGACAGGATTAGAGATATAGCTCAGCAGATGGTATCACACAGGGTAGGATTAGAGATACAGCTCAGCAGACAGTATCACACAGGAGAGGATTAGATACACAGCTCAGCAGACAGTATCACACAGGAGAGGATTAGATACACGGCTCAGCAGACAGTATCACACAGGAGAGGATTAGATACACAGCTCAGCAGACAGTATCACACAGGAGAGAATTAGATACATGGCTCAGCAGAAAGTATCACACAGGAGAGGATTAGATACACAGCTCAGCACACCAGTATCACACAGGAGAGGATTAGATACACGGCTCAGCAGACAGTATCACACAGGAGAGGATTAGATACACAGCTCAGCAGACAGTATCACACAGGATAGGATTAGATACACTGCTCAGCAGATGGTATTACACTGGATAGGATTAGATACACAGCTCAGCAGACAGTATCACACAGGATAGGATTAGATACACGGCTCCGCAGACAGTATCACACAGGAGAGGATTAGATACACAGCATAGGATTAGATACATAGCTCAGCAGACAGTATCACACAGCATAGGGTTAAATACACGGCTCAGCGGACAGTATCACACAGCAGGGGATTAGAGACACTGCTCAGCAGACAGTATCACACAGGAGGGGATTAGATACATGGCTCAGCAGACAGTATCACACAGCATAGGGTTAGATACACGGCTCAGCAGACAGTATCACACAGGAGGAGATTAGATACACAGCTCAGCAGATAGTAACACACAGGAGTGGATTAGATGCATAGCTCAGCAGACAGTATCACACAGGAGAGGATTAGATACACAGCTCAGCAGACAGTATCACACAGGAGAGGATTAGATACACAGGAGAGGATTAGATACACAGCATAGGATTAGATACACAGCTCAGCAGACGGTATCACACAGCATAGGAGTAGATACATGACTCAGCAGACAGAATCACACAGGAGAGTATTAGATACACAGCTCAGCAGACAGTATCACACAGGAGAGTATTAGATACACAGCTCAGCAGACAGTATCACACAGGAGAGGATTAGATACACAGCTCAACACACAGTATTACACAGGAGAGGATTAGATACACAGCTCAGCACACAGTATCACACAGGAGAGGATTAGATACACATCTCAGCAGACAGTATCACACAGGAGAGGATTAGATACACAGCTCAGCTCACAGTATTACACAGGAGAGGATTAGATACACGGCTCAGCAGACAGTATCACACAGGAGAGGATTAGATACACAGCTCAGCAGACAGTATCACACAGGAGAGGATTAGATACACGGCTCAGCAGACAGTATTACACAGGAGGGGATTAGATACACAGCTCAGCAGACAGTAACAGACAGGAGAGGATTAGATACACACCTCAGCAGACAGTATCACACAGGATAGGATTAGATAGACACCTCAGCAGACAGTATCACACAGGAGAGGATTAGATACACGGCTCAGCAGACAGTATCACACAGGAGAGGATTAGATACACGGCTCAGCAGACAGTATTACACAGGAGGGGATTAGATACACAGCTCAGCAGACAGTATCATACAGGAGGGGATTAGATACACAGCTCAGCAGACAGTATCACACAGGATAAGATTAGATACACTGCTCAGCAGATAGTATCACACAGGATAGGATTAGATACACAGCTCAGCAGACATTATCACACAGGAAAGGATTAGATACACGGCTCAGCAGACACTATCACACAGGAGAGGATTAGATACACAGCTCAGCTGACAGTATCACACAGGATAGGATTAGATACACAGCTCAGCAGACAGTATCACACAGGGTAGGATTAGAGATACAGCTCAGCAGACAGTATCACACAGGAGAGGATTAGATACACAGCTCAGTAGACAGTATCACACAGGAGATGATTAGATACACAGCTCAGCAGACAGTATCACACAGGATAGGATTAGATGCACAGCTAAGCAGACAGTATCACACAGGACAGGATTGGATACACAGCTCAGCAGACAGTATCACACAGAAGAGGATTAGAGATACAGCTCAGCAGACAGTATCGCACAGGGCGGGATTAGATACACAGCTCAGTAGACAGTATCACACAGGAGAGGATTAGATACACGGCTCAGCAGACAGTGTCACACAGGGTAGGATTAGAGATACACGGCTCAGCAGACAGTATCACACAGGAGAGGATTAGATACATGGCTCAGCAGACAGTATCACACAGGATAGGATTAGATACACAATTCACCATCACTGAGTCATAATAGCACAGCGGTATGTGGTGAGGGACTACTACTTCCAGCAAGTGACAGCGCAGGCACCGATCATGTAACTAAACCATCACTGCGTCATAATAGCACTGCAGTATGTGGTGAGGGACTACAACTCCCAGCAAGTGACAGCACAGGCACCGATCATGTAACTAAACCATCACTGCATCATAATAGCACTGCAGTATGTGGTGAGGGACTACAACTCCCAGCAAGTGACAGCGCAGGCACCGATCATGTAACTAAACCATCACTGCTTCATAATAGCACTGCAGTATGTGGTGAGGGACTACAACTCCCAGCAAGTGACAGCGCAGGCACCGATCATGTAACTAAACCATCACTGCGTCATAATAGCACTGCAGTATGTGGTGAGGGACTACAACTCCCAGCAAGTGACAGCGCAGGTACCGGTCATGTAACTAAACCATCACTGCGTCATAATAGCACTGCAGTATGTGGTGAGGGACTACAACTCCCAGTAAGTGACAGCGCAGGCACCGATCATGTAACTAAACCATCACTGCGTCATAATAGCACTGCAGTATGTGGTGAGGGACTACAACTCCCAGCAAGTGACAGCGCAGGCACCGATCATGTAACTAAACCATCACTGCATCATAATAGCACTGCAGTATGTGGTGAGGGACTACAACTCCCAGCAAGTGACAGCGCAGGCACCGATCATGTAACTAAATCATCACTGCATCATAATAGCATTGCAGTATGTGGTGAGGGACTACAACTCCCAGCAAGTGACAGCGCAGGCACCGATCATGTAACTAAACCATCACTGCATCATAATAGCACTGCAGTATGTGGTGAGGGACTACAACTCCCAGCAAGTGACAGCGCAGGCACCGATCATGTAACTAAACCATCACTGCATCATAATAGCACTGCAGTATGTGGTGAGGGACTACAACTCCCAGCAAGTGACAGAGCAGGCACCGGTCATGTAACTAAACCATCACTGCATCATACAGCACTGCAGTATGTGGTGAGGGACTACAACTCCCAGCAAGTGACAGAGCAGGCACCGGTCATGTAACTAAACCATCACTGCATCATAATAGCACTGCAGTATGTGGTGAGGGACTACAACTCCCAGCAAGTGACAGCGCAGGCACCGATCATGTAACTAAACCATCACTGCATCATAATAGCCCTGCAGTATGTGCTGAGGGACTACAACTCCCAGCAAGTGACAGCGCAGGCACCGATCATGTAACTAAACCATCACTGCATCATAATAGCACTGCAGTATGTGGTGAGGGACTACAACTCCCAGCAAGTGACAGCACAGGCACCGATCATGTAACTAAATCATCACTGCATCATAATAGCATTGCAGTGTGTGGTGAGGGACTACAACTCCCAGCAAGTGACAGCGCAGGCACCGATCATGTAACTAATCCATCACTGCATCATAATAGCACTGCAGTATGTGCTGAGGGACTACAACTCCCAGCAAGTGACAGCGCAGGCACCGATCATGTAACTAAACCATCACTGCGCCATAATAGCATTGCAGTATGTGCTGAGGGACTACAACTCCCAGCAAGTGACAGCGCAGGCACCGGTCATGTAACTAAACCATCACTGCGTCATAATAGCACTGCAGTATGTGGTGAGGGACTACAACTCCCAGCAAGTGACAGCGCAGGCACCGATCATGTAACTAAACCATCACTGCATCATAATAGCACTGCAGTATGTGGTGAGGGACTACAACTCCCAGCAAGTGACAGCGCAGGCACCGATCATGTAACTAAACCATCACTGCATCATAATAGCACTGCAGTATGTGGTGAGGGACTACAACTCCCAGCAAGTGACAGCACAGGCACCGATCATGTAACTAAATCATCACTGCATCATAATAGCATTGCAGTGTGTGGTGAGGGACTACAACTCCCAGCAAGTGACAGCGCAGGCACCGATCATGTAACTAATCCATCACTGCATCATAATAGCACTGCAGTATGTGCTGAGGGACTACAACTCCCAGCAAGTGACAGCGCAGGCACCGATCATGTAACTAAACCATCACTGCGCCATAATAGCATTGCAGTATGTGCTGAGGGACTACAACTCCCAGCAAGTGACAGCGCAGGCACCGGTCATGTAACTAAACCATCACTGCGTCATAATAGCACTGCAGTATGTGGTGAGGGACTACAACTCCCAGCAAGTGACAGCGCAGGCACCGATCATGTAACTAAACCATCACTGCGTCATAATAGCACTGCAGTATGTGGTGAGGGACTACAACTCCCAGCAAGTGACAGCGCAGGCACCGGTCATGTAACTAAACCATCACTGCGTCATAATAGCACTGCAGTATGTGGTGAGGGACTACAACTCCCAGCAAGTTTATTTCTTTTTATTTTACACGCTGCTGTTTTCCACAGTGAATTACCAGAAAGATCTGCACCAAAATCATGAAGTACAAATTTGCTGTTGTGGATTTTCTTGCGGATTTTTGCTAATTTGCTCTGATTTTCTATGGAAATCCTCCAGGAACAATCTGCCACATTTGAACAGATCTTCAGGCCTCATTCAGACATCTGTAGTTTTCTGGTACATTAAAAAAAAGCAAAAAAAAAACAAAACTGATTTTCATCAAAGGGATCGATCCGAATTGTATCAATGTTTGTTACTATATGCAAATAAAAAAATATATATATATATGGATATGTGAGCTGCCCCATAGATGATAAAGGTGCGTATTATGTCTGTCAATAACATGGATGTAAAAAAACAGACGTCTGAATGAGACGTTCACCCACAAGATCATCTAGCAATAGTGCAGCTCTGACCTGACACATAGCATTCACAGAAAGGCTCCTGATCAGCACATATGATGTCTGTGATCTATAAAGAGTCCTCCACATTGTACCCACTACATATACATTCACAATAAAGCTGCCCCCGTAACATCAACTGCCCCACACCTACCACATATAGCCAGGTCCCCGCTCCCCCACACACAGTATATAGCCAGGCCCCCGCTCCCCCACACACAGTATATAGCCAGGTCCCCGCTCCCCCACACACAGTATATAGCCAAGATCCCCGCTCCCCCACACACAGTATATAGCCAGGTCCCCGCTCCCCCACACAAAGTATATAGCCAAGGTCCCCGCTCCCCCACACACAGTATATAGCCAGGTCCCCGCTCCCCCACACAAAGTATATAGCCAAGGTCCCCGCTCCCCCACACACAGTATATAGCCAGGTCCCCGCTCCCCCACACAAAGAATATAGCCAAGGTCCCCTCCTCCATGTATAGCATATTTACCCAGGTCTCCTCCCCCACATATAGCAAAGAGAACCAAGTCCAGCACCCCCTCCCCCACCACACATCATACAGTATATAGACAAGTCCCCCCCACACAGCATACAGTATATAGACAAGTCCCCCCCACACAGCATACGGTATATAGACAAGTCCCCCCCACACAGCATACGGTATATAGACAAGTCCCCCACACACAGCATACAGTATATAGACAAGTCCCCACACACAGCATACAGTATATAGACAAGTCCCCCCCACACAGCATACGGTATATAGACAAGTCCCCCACCACACAGCATACAGTATATAGACAAGTCCCCCACACACAGCATACAGT
This sequence comes from Phyllobates terribilis, assembly GCF_046119375.1. Lineage (NCBI taxonomy): Eukaryota > Metazoa > Chordata > Amphibia > Anura > Dendrobatidae > Phyllobates > Phyllobates terribilis. Next base: position 358,719 of record NW_027363010.1, on the reverse strand, counting down.
ATATAGACAAGTCCCCCACACACAGCATACGGTATATAGACAAGTCCCCCCCACACAGCATACAGTATATAGACAAGTCCCCCCCACACAGCATACGGTATATAGACAAGTCCCCCCCACACAGCATACGGTATATAGACAAGTCCCCCACACACAGCATACAGTATATAGACAAGTCCCCACACACAGCATACAGTATATAGACAAGTCCCCCCCACACAGCATACGGTATATAGACAAGTCCCCCACCACACAGCATACAGTATATAGACAAGTCCCCCACACACAGCATACAGTATATAGACAAGTCCCCCACACACAGCATACGGTATATAGACAAGTCCCCCCCACACAGCATACAGTATATAGACAAGTCCCCCACACACAGCATACGGTATATAGACAAGTCCCCCACACACAGCATACGGTATATAGACAAGTCCCCCCCACACAGCATACGGTATATAGACAAGTCCCCCCCACACAGCATACAGTATATAGACAAGTCCCCCACACACAGCATACAGTATATAGACAAGTCCCCCACACACAGCATACGGTATATAGACAAGTCCCCCCCACACAGCATACGGTATATAGACAAGTCCCCCCCACACAGCATACGGTATATAGACAAGTCCCCCACACACAGCATACGGTATATAGACAAGTCCCCCCCACACAGCATACGGTATATAGACAAGTCCCCCACACACAGCATACGGTATATAGACAAGTCCCCACACACAGCATACAGTATATAGACAAGTCCCCCCCACACAGCATACGGTATATAGACAAGTCCCCCACCACACAGCATACAGTATATAGACAAGTCCCCCACACACAGCATACAGTATATAGACAAGTCCCCCACACACAGCATACGGTATATAGACAAGTCCCCCCCACACAGCATACAGTATATAGACAAGTCCCCCACACACAGCATACAGTATATAGACAAGTCCCCCACACACAGCATACGGTATATAGACAAGTCCCCTCCACAGCATACAGTATATAGATAAGTCCCCCCACACACAGCATACAGTATATAGACAAGTCCCCTACACAGCATACAGTATATGGACAAGTCCCCTACACAGCATACAGTATATAGACAAGTCCCCCACACACAGTATACGGTATATAGACAAGTCCCCCACACACAGCATACGGTATATAGACAAGTCCCCACACACAGCATACGGTATATAGACAAGTCCCCCACACACAGCACACGGTATACAGACAAGTCCCCCACACACAGCATACAGTATAGAGACAAGTCCCCCACACACAGCATACGGTATATAGACAAGTCCCTCCCACACAGCATACGGTATGTAGACAAGTTCCCCCCACACACAGCATACAGTATATAGACAAGTCCCCCACACACAGCATACGGTATATAGACAAGTCCCCCACACAGCATACGGTATATAGACAAGTCCCCCACACACAGCATACGGTATATGGAGAAGTCCCCCATACACAGCATACTGTATATAGACAAGTCCCCCACACACAGCATACGGTATATGGAGAAGTCCCCCATACACAGCATACTGTATATAGACAAGTCCCCCACACACAGCATACAGTATATAGACAAGTCCCCTACACACAGCATACGGTATATAGACAAGTCCCCCACACAGCATACGGTATATAGACAAGTCCCCCACACACAGCATACAGTATATAGACAAGTCCCCCCACACACAGCATACAGTATATAGACAAGTCCCCTACATACAGCATACAGTATATAGACAAGTCCCCCATACACAGCATACGGTATATAGACAAGTCCCCCACACAGCATACGGTATATAGACAAGTCCCCCACACACAGCATACAGTATATAGACAAGTCCCCCACACACAGCATACAGTATATAGACAAGTCCCCCACACACAGCATACAGTATATAGACAAGTCCCCCATACACAGCATACGGTATATAGACAAGTCCCCCACACACAGCATACGGTATATAGACAAGTCCCCCACACACAGCATACAGTATATAGACAAGTCCCCCACACACAGCATACGGTATATAGACAAGTCCCCCACACACAGCATGCGGTATATAGACAAGTCCCCCACACAGCATACGGTATATAGACAAGTCCCCCACACAGCATACAGTATATAGACAAGTCCCCCACACACAGCATGCGGTATATAGACAAGTCCCCCATACACACAGCATGCGGTATATAGACAAGTCCCCCCCACACACACACAGCATACGATATATAGACTGTGTTCCAAATTATTATGCAAATAATATTTTCTCAGATTTTCCCAAATTACCTATATGAATTGCAGTCATTGTAATTTTCCAGTCAAATAACTATTAGAGTACAATTGAAAGGTTTTTGTACAAACTGCCTATGATAACAGTATATTTTTAAAAAAATAAAAAACTCAAACTGCACTCAAAATGCATGTTCCAAATTATTATGCACAGCAGAGTTTTCAACCTTTTCATTTTAATAAAGAACAAAAAAATGGTCATTTTTGAAATTATAAGCATTAGCAGGTTATTACAAACTGAAATGAAACAGTTTTCAACTCAAAACTTTATTCTAGGTGATGTTACATTTGCACATAGGACCCCTTGTTCGAAAGGAGCTTCTGAACTCTCTCGTCCATTGAATTTGTCAGGTTTTGGATGGTTTCTGCTTCAATTGTTTTGCATGAGGACAGAATACCCTCCCAGAGCTGTTGCTTAGATGTGAACTGCCTCCCGCCATCATAGACACTCCTTTTGATGATGCTCCAGAGGTTCTCAATGGGGTTGAGGTCAGGGGAGCATGGGGGCCACACCATAAGTTTGTCCCCTTTTATGCCCATAGCAGCCAGAGATGCAGATGTGTTATGTGCAGCATGAGACGGGGCATTATCATGCATAAAATGATCTCGATGGTCCAGATGGATGGAGTGGAGGATGGCTGGTTGATGGACACCCCATGCAAACACGGCTATGGCGCCAACAAGGAGGAGGTGGAGTAATGTTTTGGGCTGGAATCATGGGGAGAGAGATTGTTGGCCCCTTTAAGATCCCGGAAGGGGTAAAGATGAACTCCATAATGTATGTTGAGTTTCTCAAATAGCACTTCCAGCCATGGTTCAAGAAGAAGAACCGTGCATTCCGCAGCAAGATCATTTCATGCATGATAATGCCCCGTCTCATGCTGCACATAACACATCTGCATCTCTGGCTGCTATGGGCATAAAAGGGGACAAACTTATGGTGTGGCCCCCATGCTCCCCTTACCTCAACCCCATTGAGAACCTCTGGAGCATCATCACAAGGAGTGTCTATGATGGCGGGAGGCAGTTCACATCTAAGCAACAGCTCTGGGAGGGTATTCTGTCCTCATGCAAAACAATTGAAGCAGAAACCATCCAAAACCTGACAAATTCAATGGACGAGAGAGTTCAGAAGCTCCTTTCGAACAAGGGGTCCTATGTGCAAATGTAACATCACCTAGAATAAAGTTTTGAGTTGAAAACTGTTTGATTTCAGTTTGTAATAACCTGCTAATGCTTATAATTTCAAAAATGACCATTTTTTTGTTCTTTATTAAAATGAAAAGGTTGAAAACTCTGTTGTGCATAATAATTTGGAACATGCATTTTGAGTGCAGTTTGAGTTTTTTATTTTTTTAAAAATATACTGTTATCATAGGCAGTTTGTACAAAAACCTTTCAATTGTACTCTAATAGTTATTTGACTGGAAAATTACAATGACTGCAATTCATATAGGAAATTTGGGAAAATTTGAGAAAATATTATTTACATAATAATTTGGAACACAGTGTAGACAAGTGCATAGCTGTGCTAGGGTAGGAGTGGGAGGAGCCTTCCTTCTCTTGTCAGTGCTGGCCCTGCAGTGGGGCCCACCGGGGAATTCCCCAGTGTAGCGCCGGCGTCCCTGCCCTCTGCCAGACAGGGACGCTGTTCCCCTCACCTCCCTGCTCCGTGCCCGGCGTCCTCCTCCCGCTCTGCTGGCAGCGCGCGCTCCTTCCCGGCCACTGTGCTTAGGGCGCGTGCGCTCTCCCTCCCTCTTAAAGGGGCCGCGCGCGCCGTCCTAAGGAGTCCCCGGCCAATGGCCGGAGGACTTCACCATATATAAGGCACCTCCTCCAAAATGGAGGTGCCCGAGCAATGTTGTTGCACTGTTCACTACTCTGCTTCAGCCCTCAGGTCCCGTTGCCAGTTACCTGCCAGATTCCTGCCTGATTATCTGCTACCTGCCTGCTAGTCTGAGGTCCGACGGTCTGCCTTACTACTCCTGTCAGTCTGTCTAAGGACCAGCCTGCCCGCTCACCTGGGAGCGCACATCAGCCACCTGCCTGCTTGCCTGAGGTCCGACGGTCTGCCTTCCAACTCCTGTCAGTCTGTCTATGGACCAGCTTGCCCGCTCACCTGGGAGCATACACCAGCTACCTGCCTGCTAGTCTACCTGGAGGCTCCGCCGTCACGTGCTGTGACCACCTGCCTGTCCAGTGACTCCTGCTCGCTCACCTGGGAGCGCTCTTCTGCTGCCTGTCTGCTAGCCTACCTGGAGGCTCTGCCGTCACGTGCTGTGACCACCCGCCTGTCCAGAGACTTCTGCCCGCTCACCTGGGAGCGCTCATCTGCCGCCTGTCTGTTGGTCTTCCTGGAGGCTCCGCCGTCACATGCTGTGACCACCCGTTCATCCAGAGACTCTCGCCTGCTCACCTGGGAGCTCACGTCTATCATCAGCCGCCACAGGTCGTACCAACCCTTTACCTAGAGACTGCCCCGGTCACTTGCCGTGACCATCTGCCCGTTCATCCAGAGACTGCCCCGGTCACTTGCCGTGACCATCTGCCCGTTCATCCAGAGACTGCCCCGGTCACTTGCCGTGACCATCTGCCCGTTCATTCAGAGACTGCCCCGGTCACTTGTCGTGACCATCAGCCCGTTCATCCAGAGACTGCCCCGGTCACTTGCCGTGACCTCCAGCCCGTTCACTCAGAGACTGTCCCGGTCACCTGCTGTAACCTCCTGCCCGTCTTCCCTGGTCGCCACCTGCTCCCTTACAAGGACTGCCCCCTTGTATAGTAGCTCAGAGGTTCCGCCTCCCAGACCCGTTACAGTTTGCTCGGGCCATGGAACCCGGTGGCACCCAAGCTCCCTCGCTCTCGGACCTGTGTCATGAACTGTCCCGTCAAAGGTCCCAACAGGAGTCCATCCTGGGTCACCTGCGGAATGTCAATACTCGCCTGGACACTCTGACTGCTCCACCAGCAACCTCCGCCAGTGCCATGTCTCGCAATCCGGCAGCTCCACTGCCCACTAATACCATGGTATCCTACCCCGGACCCCGGCTTTCTGCACCTCCTCGCTTCGGAGGCGACTCCGCCCAGGCTCGGGGCTTCATAAATCAGTGCACCCTGCACTTTGAACTATTGTCCCACCAGTTTAACTCCGACCGGGCCAAAATTGCATTCATCATGTCCCATCTCACCGGGGAGGCCCTGGCCTGGCTAAATCCTCTATGGGAGAGAGGAGACCCCCTGGTGTCCAACTTGCCTGCTTTTCTCACGGCTTTCCGGAAAGTCTTCGACGAACCCGGACGGAAGACCTCATCCGCATCATCACTGCTACGCCTCCGTCAGGGAAGTCTCACCGTGGGCCAATATGCCATACGGTTCCGCACCCTTGCCTCGGAGCTGGCCTGGGATAACGACGCTCTGGTATCCGTCTTCTGGGAGGGTCTGTCCGGCCGTATTAAAGATGAACTTGCCGGTCGGGACATTCCTACCACTCTCGATGACCTAATAACTCTTGCCACCCGGATTGACCTACGGTTCCAGGAGCGTGCCAAAGAGGTCACCCGTGAGAGGAGGTTACCATGTCTAGCTCCTACTTTTCAGAAACCCGTCACTCCCTCCGTCTCTACCCAGGTACACTCTCCTGAGTCTATGCAGGTCGACCAGACCAAGATGGTCAAAACCCGTCAGGACTTACGCCGTGCCGAGGGGAGCTGCTTCTACTGTGGCAGTAAGGAGCACCGGATCCGTGCCTGCCCGGAGAGGTCGGGAAACGCCTGTGTCTAGGTTCGCTCAGAGAGGTCAACCTAGACAAGAATAAATCCTCTCTATCTCTGCTGCTGTCAGTCTCAATCGTCTGCGGGGAGAACCGTTATTTCGAACTAGCCCAACTTGACTCTGGAGCAGCCGGGAATCTTATTTCACAGTCCCTGGTAGAGAAATACCGCATCCCCACCAAACCTCTGGCTGTACCCTTGTCTGTTGCTGCCGTGGATGGGGGCCTCTTACCACGCCCCATCCAACTCATCACCGAATCCATTACTCTGCAGGTGGGAATGCTGCATTCTGAGAGTATCTCCTTTCATGTTCTGCCTGGACTCTCTCACGCCCTCTTGCTAGGCCTACCTTGGCTCCAGAGACATGCACCCGTGCTTGACTGGCAGACCGGAGAAGTCCTTCGCTGGGGACAGGACTGCCATAAGACCTGTCTGGTTCCCGTCCATCCCGTCCGTCCTTCTCCTACCCCAGCTAATCTACCTGGACTTCCGATTCCTTATTGGTCTTATGCTGATGTCTTTAATAAAAAGGAAGCAGAGACACTACCTCCTCATAGACCATACGACTGCCCTATCGACCTGTTACCTGGTACTACTCCTCCCCGTGGGCGTATTTATCCTTTATCCGCTGCTGAGACCCGGTCGATGTCCGAATATATTGAGGAGAATCTGGCCAGGGGATTCATCCGGAAATCTACCTCCCCGGCGGGAGCAGGCTTCTTTTTCGTCAAAAAGAAGGACGGCTCTCTCCGTCCCTGTATAGACTGTAGAGGCCTTAACCAGATCACGGTGAAGAATAAGTACCCCCTTCCGCTCATTCCGGAGTTATTTGATCGTCTGAGGGGGGCTAGAATCTTCACCAAACTGGACCTCCGTGGGGCGTACAACCTGGTTCGTATCCGTCAGGGGGATGAATGGAAGACGGCATTCAACACCCGGGACGGCCACTATGAATATCTGGTAATGCCCTTTGGTCTCTGTAACGCTCCTGCCGTCTTTCAAGAGTTGGTCAATGACATCTTCCGGGACCTTCTCTACTCCTGCGTAGTGGTGTACCTGGACGACATCTTGGTCTTCTCTCCGGATCTCCAGACTCACCGGAGGGACGTTCATCAGGTCCTGCTCAGGCTCAGGCAGAATCACCTCTTCGCTAAATACGAGAAGTGCCTCTTTGAGCAGACCTCGCTTCCGTTTTTGGGCTACATTATTTCTCAGACCGGCCTACGAATGGATCCAGAGAAACTGTCTGCCATCGAGAAATGGCCTCGACCGGAGGGGTTGAAGGCCATTCAGCGATTCCTGGGCTTCGCCAACTACTACCGCCTCTTCATACCACACTTCTCTTCCCGGACTGCCCCAATTTCCGCGCTCACCCGTAAGGGTACTAATCCCAAAGAGTGGCCGCCCGAAGCAGAGGAGGCCTTTCTTTCCCTAAAACAGGCCTTCTCTTCCGCCCCGGTGCTGCATCGCCCGGACGGCAACAAGCAGTTCTTCCTGGAAGTTGACGCCTCCTCCTCTGGAGCCGGAGCGGTACTTACTCAAAAATCATCTTCCGGGAGAATGGTAACTTGTGGCTTCTTCTCCAAACTCTTCTCCTCTTCTGAGCGCAACTATTCCATAGGAGACCGAGAGTTATTGGCCATCAAACTGGCATTGGAGGAGTGGCGTTACCTACTCGAGGGGGCTCTTCACCCGGTAATAATTTACACTGACCACAAGAACTTGGCTTACCTCCAGCATGCCCAGAGACTTAACCCGCGCCAAGCCCGGTGGTCCTTGTTTTTTGCTCGCTTTGATTTTGTTCTTCATTTTCGCCCGGCTGACAAAAACGTCAAAGCAGATGCCTTGTTCCGATCCTTTCTGGTGTCCGATCTCGAGGAGGAACCTAAACATATCATCGATCCCGCCAGAGTAATGCAGGTGGCTCCCGTGAGCCTAAATCGTCTCCCTCCCGGTAAGACGTTCGTATCAGTACCTGATCGGGAGAAGATCCTACACTGGGGTCACTCGTCTAAACTAGCTGGCCACGCCGGTCAGAAAAAGACCCTCCAGCTTATTGCCCGGCACTACTGATGGCCTACCCTGCACAAGGACGTAATAGACTTTGTTTCTGCCTGTGTGTCCTGCGCCCGCAACAAAATCCCGAGACACCTGCCAGCCGGTCGCCTTCTTCCGCTTCCTGTGCCTGCTGCCCCCTGGCAGCATATTGCTATGGACTTCATAACTGATCTCCCCGTCTCTGCCGGTTGTACGGTCATTTGGGTGGTCGCTGACCGCTTTTCCAAGATGGCTCACTTTATTCCCCTGCCTGGTCTCCCGTCTGCACCCGAGCTGGCTAAAGACTTTATCCGCCACATCTTCCGTCTTCATGGCCTGCCCCTCCACATCGTGTCGGATCGTGGGGTACAGTTCACCTCACGTTTCTGGAGAGCCACTTGTAAACTGCTAGACGTCACCCTGGACTTCTCTTCCGCTTACCACCCACAGTCCAATGGTCAAGTGGAGCGGATCAATCAGAACCTGACCAGTTACCTCCGGCACTTCGTTAATGCCCATCATTCTGACTGGGTGGATCTCCTACCATGGGCCGAGTCATCCTATAACAATCACGAGAGCGAATCCTCCTCCAAATCCCCGTTTTTTGTAGTCTTCGGTCAGCATCCTCGGATTCCTTTTCCTGTCTCCACCTCTGTGGACAACCCGGCTGCGGAATCTCTCGTTAGCAAATTTTCCTCCATTTGGGAGAGTACCCGATCCGCACTCCTCCAGTCGTCCGAACGGATGAAAAGACACGCTGACAAAAAACGCCTGGATCCTCCACAATTTCGTCCTGGAGATAAAGTCTGGCTCTCATCTAAATATGTCCGACTCAAGATACCTTCTTACAAGTTAGGGCCTCGGTTCATCGGTCCTCTGGAGGTCATCAGTCAGATCAACCCGGTGGCCTATAAGTTAAAACTCCCGGCCAACTTACGGATCCCTAACTCCTTCCATGTATCTCTCCTCAAACCTGTGGTACTTAACTCTTTTTCCAAGTCTACAGGTACGCCTCCTGCTCCGGTTTCTGCTGAGGACGAGTTTGAGGTAGAGAACATTCTTGCCACCAAAAGGGTAAGAGGAAAGACCTTTTTTCTAGTAGATTGGAGGGGGTTTGGTCCTGAGGAGAGAACGTGGGAGCCCCGGGAGAACATCCATGCCCCTCTTATCCTAGCTAAATTTCTGTCTGGCCTAAAAAAGGGGGGGCCTAAAGGGGGGGGGTACTGTAGCGCCGGCGTCCCTGCCCTCTGCCAGGCAGGGACGCTGTTCCCCTCACCTCCCTGCTCCGTGCCCGGCGTCCTCCTCCCGCTCTGCTGGCAGCGCGCGCTCCTTCCCGGCCACTGTGCTTAGGGCGCGCGCGTGCGCTCTCCCTCCCTCTTAAAGGGGCCGCGCGCGCCGTCCTAAGGAGTCCCCGGCCAATGGCCGGAGGACTTCACCATGTATAAGGCACCTCCTCCAAAATGGAGGTGCCCCAGCAATGTTGTTGCACTGTTCACTACTCTGCTTCAGCCCTCAGGTCCCGTTGCCAGTTACCTGCCAGTTACCTGCCTGATTATCTGCTACCTGCCTGCTAGTCTGAGGTCCGACGGTCTGCCTTACTACTCCTGTCAGTCTGTCTAAGGACCAGCCTGCCCGCTCACCTGGGAGCGCACATCAGCCACCTGCCTGCTTGCCTGAGGTCCGACGGTCTGCCTTCCAACTCCTGTCAGTCTGTCTATGGACCAGCTTGCCCGCTCACCTGGGAGCATACACCAGCTACCTGCCTGCTAGTCTACCTGGAGGCTCCGCCGTCACGTGCTGTGACCACCTGCCTGTCCAGTGACTCCTGCTCGCTCACCTGGGAGCGCTCTTCTGCTGCCTGTCTGCTAGCCTACCTGGAGGCTCTGCCGTCACGTGCTGTGACCACCCGCCTGTCCAGAGACTTCTGCCCGCTCACCTGGGAGCGCTCATCTGCCGCCTGTCTGTTGGTCTTCCTGGAGGCTCCGCCGTCACATGCTGTGACCACCCGTTCATCCAGAGACTCTCGCCTGCTCACCTGGGAGCTCACGTCTATCATCAGCCGCCACAGGTCGTACCAACCCTTTACCTAGAGACTGCCCCGGTCACTTGCCGTGACCATCTGCCCGTTCATCCAGAGACTGCCCCGGTCACTTGCCGTGACCATCTGCCCGTTCATCCAGAGACTGCCCCGGTCACTTGCCGTGACCATCTGCCCGTTCATTCAGAGACTGCCCCGGTCACTTGCCGTGACCATCAGCCCGTTCATCCAGAGACTGCCCCGGTCACTTGCCGTGACCTCCAGCCCGTTCACTCAGAGACTGTCCCGGTCACCTGCTGTGACCTCCTGCCCGTCTTCCCTGGTCGCCACCCGCTCCCTTACAAGGACTGCCCCCTTGTATAGTAGCTCAGAGGTTCCGCCTCCCAGACCCGTTACACCCAGCAGGCCAGTCCGAGCCTGGTCACATGCTGACTAGAGTCTCAGACACCTCTCTGAGTAGCCCACTGATAGAAGTGGATGAGAATCTAGTCGGCATTTGACCTCAACTATTACATCATAACACCGGCTTTATCTTTTTAAAGCTTTGTAGCCTTTACTCACTTTATGAATCAGCCACAGATAAAACTCAATAAGTATGGGTTGCTACTGTGTGCAATTTGCCAGCCAGCCCAGAACAGCGGTGACCTGAGCCGACAGCAGCGACTTGAGTAGACTGTGGCCACCTGAGCCAACAGCGGCATTTATATTGCGCTATCGCCAGGAAATGGATGACAATGGCAGTCAGGGGAATGGTGAAGGCCTGCATGGCTGCCATCTTGGTACTCCTGTGAAGTTCATCCACAGTCTGGACTTAATATTATAAACTGTATACTGCATTACTAGAGGATTACTGTATATAGAATAAGCAGTCAAGAGATCGCAGGTTCAAGTGCCCTAAGGGGACATAAAAAAAGAAAGTAAAAATGGAAAAAAAAGAAAAAAGTTTTACAAAGGAAAAAAAATAAACAAAAATGTTAAATCACCCCTTTTTTCCAAGGTAAAAAAAAAGAAATTAAAAAAGAAACATTTTATATTGTCGTGCCTGTAAAAGTCCGACCTATCAAAGCCCAAATTATTTAAACCGCACGTTAAATAGCGGAAAAATAAATTAAGAAGCCAGAATTGCCGTATTATGGTGTCACCAAACAGTAATAAATAACCCGGTATTGTGTCACCATTTTGTGAGACCCTGCATTTGTTCCATGTTTCTGCTGATGAATCTGGGCGAGGTTCGCTTTCTGCTCGCCGACCTGCGGGGGTTATTGATGCCATTCTCTGCTGTCTACAAACTTTTCATCTCTTTTTGATGCATTTTTTGGGAGGTAAAATTACCCAAAAAGAAAAAAAAATTGGGTGTTTAGATCATCTTTGCTGTTGGGCATTTGCTGTAGGGGTTAATATATTTATGATTTGATAGATCGGACTTTTTGTCAGTGTGTCAATACTAAATAAATAAATATATATATATAATCTTTTAGTCTTGCTTTGTATTGACAAATGGAGGTAGGAAATTTAAAAGGATTTTTTTTATATATATAAATTTCAATTTTAATACTTTTCTATCACATTATTTTTTGGTACCGTTGGGCAACTTGAACCAAAAATCCACAACTCATTGGAATTGCGACACTTAAATTCTGCGGATGTCGGGAAGGGGATAAAGAGAATAAAGTAACTTTGCAGAATGCTTCCGTTTTGTGTACACAGCTCCTGTGCTGACTTAGTGTTCTCTTTGGTTACGCCACACACCCATTCTGTGTACGACCCCACAGATCGCCATCTCCATATATATGGGGGGATTTCCTCATGTGACGACCCCTCTGCCGATGTATACAGATCACATGTGGCTTCACCTTCAGCTTTGATCTCCGCAGTCTTCAGTTCCGGATCCTCCAGGATGAGGGATAAATCTTTCTTGCTCTTCATTCCCCTCCGTGGCTGATACAGCAGCTCCACCGCGCCGACGTTCCCCTCATAGGGAGGAATCGCTCCGCAAAGACTGTTCTCAGCCACAGGACGATCCGCCGGATACTGGAGGAAAGTTCTCCTCTCTGCAATGAAGGATTATTCCACTTTTCTGCCATTTGTAAGATCTCTGCTTGTTGTCTGAGAATAAAATCATTCTTGTTAATATCCAGAACCTGAAAAAAATCTAATCCTGACAGCAGCGGAGCATTTATTACAATGGTATTCAGTCTAGACGATCCCCCTCCTGTCCTGACCGTTTGCTACAATGTATCAGTGCAGGGAAAATCTATCAGTTCGGACTTGGTTTCCCTTACAGAAGATTGTCCAGGCCAGACACCATTGTACCGAGTGGCGTCCCGCCAATGGCGGCAGGCCACGCGACTGCTATGGGGCCCGTGAGCTGGGGGGGCCCCATAGCAGTCGCCTGCACTGTGTACCCCCGCATCGGGTCCCTCTCCTGCACCCAGGCAAGAGGCGGGGCCCTGAGCAGGCGGGGGGCTTACTCGCCGTCGGGCATCCCAGCGCACTATGGGCCCCCCCGCCTGCTCAGGGCCCCGGCCGGCACAATACTTACCTCTTCCCGTGCCCTAGACGCTAGAATGTATGGGATCCTTCCAGGTGTGATGTCATTTCCGGGGGCGTGTTCTAGTTCAGCACCAGACGCCAGAGTCTCATGCAGAGACAGAGCTGCCGGTGAAGCTGCAGGAGGAGGTCAGTATCCTAAGCTGAGAAACAGGAGATTGTTCTATTAATTGCTGGTCTGATGTCTTTTCTTCTTGTTGTTTTTGGGGTGAGGGGGCTTGATACTTGTGAGTGAGGGATTTGGGGGGGTTAATGCTGGAGGGCAGTCTGGTGGGGTTAATTAATGCTTGTGGAGATCTTAGGGGGCTCTGGGGAATAATGCAGGGATAATGCGTGCTTGTGGGGGCCCTAAGGGAATGCTGCGGGCTTATGAGGGCTCTGGGGGGGATGCTGCGGGCTTGTGGGGGCCCTGGGGGGGGATGCTGCGGGCTTGTGGGGGCTCTGGGTGCGGAATGCTGTGGGCTTGTGAGGCCCTGGGGGGGATGCTGTGGGCTTGTGGGGCCCTGGGGGGATGCTGTGGGTTTGTGGGTGCTCTGAGGGGGATGGTGTGGGCTTGTGGGGCCCTGGGGGGGATGCTGTGGGCTTGTGGGGGCCCTAGGGGGGATGCTGTTGGCTTGTGGGGCCCTGGGGGGGATGCTGTGGGCTTGTGGGGGCCCTTGGTGGGATACTGCGGGCTTGTGGGTGCTCTGGGGGGGATGCAGTGGGCTTGTGGGACCCTGGGGGGGATGCTGCGGGCTTGTGGGGCCCTGGGAGGGATGCTGTGGGCTTGTGGGTGCTCTGGGGGGGGATGCTGCGGGCTTGTGGGTGCTCTGGGGGGATGCTGCGGGCTTGTGGGGGCTCTGGGGGGGATGCTGCGGGCTTGTGGGAGCTCTGGGGGGATGCTGCGGGCTTGTGGGGGCTCTGGGGGGGATGCTGCAGGCTTGTGGGAGCTCTGGGGGGGGGTGCTGCAGGCTTGTGGGGGCTCCAGGGGGATGCAGCAGGCTTGTGGGGGCCCCGGGGGGGATGCAGCGGGCTTGTGGGGCCTCTGTATGGGGTCCAGCCTGCATATGGCATTACATGGGGACCAGGCAGTATTCTCTATGGTGAATTATATGGGATCCAGTATTTTGTATGGAGCATTATATAGGGCTCATAATACTGTATGGAGGACTATGTGGTGCCATAACACTGTATGGAGGACTATACTGTCCGGTCTGCACTGTGCGCTGTGAGGATTCACCGGTTTCTGAGCTATTGTAGAATTTACAAAAGATATCACTCATGAAATGTAAGAAGTCAGTGAAATTTTTGGCATTGTACTATATCTATAATTTATCTGCTGTATCTGTGCATCATGAATGGTTGGATGTGTTAAAGGGGCCACTGAGACTCTTTCGCCCGGGGCCCACGAAAACCTGGAGGAGGGAGCATCATGTGACACTCCCTCTCCCATCATTCCTCCTCTGCGTCTGACGCTGCGGCATGATGACGCGCCACGCTGTGTCAGACTGTGGAGCTGGCAGCTGCTGAGGTGATCAGCTGCAGAGACTGAAGCAGCGGGGAACGAGGAGCGGTAAGTATGTATTTATTTTTTAAATCATTGTGTACTGATAATACTGGAGGACTGGGGCTGCATTTTACCCTACGGGTGGGGGGGGGGCTGCATTTTACCCTATGGGGGGCTGCATTATACTGCGTACAGGACCATGGGGGAATGCATTATACTGAGTGGAGAACCATGGCGAGTGTCTTAAGGCCCCGTCACACTAAGCGATGCAGCAGCGATCCCGACAACGATACGACCTGTCAGGGATCGTTGCTGCATCGCTAATACATCGCTGGGGAGCTGTCAAACAGGCAGGCTCACCAGCGATCAGGGGAGCAGCGATATCGTGGAAAGAATCGTTCCACGATGTCCTGCTCCTGTTACCAGCCTGCTGCTTAAGCAGGAGCAGGCTGGTAACTATGGTAAACATCGGGTTACTAAGTGCGCGTGTGCCCCTAGTAACCCGCTGTTTATCATGGATACAACTCTGCTAAGGTGAACGGTAGCCTCCGCGCACCGTAGCAGAGTGGTATCCATGGTAAACAGCGGGTTACTAAGTGCGCGCGTGCCCCTAGTAACCCGATGTTTACCATGGTTACCAGCCAGATCGTTGGTCCCGCTGGTCACACACAGCGATGTGTGCTGGCCAGCGGGAGGCCAACGACCAAAAAATGGTCCAGGACACTTTGCAGCGATCAGCAACCTCACAGCAGGGGCCTGATCGTTGCAAAGTGTCACACATAGCGACATCGCTGGTGAGGTCGCTGGTGAGTCACCAAAACCGTGACACAGCAGCGATATCGCTATGTGAGACGGGGGCTTTATACTGTGTGGAGGACCATGGGGGAGTACATTGTACTGTGTGGAGGACCATGGGGGAGTGCATTGTACTGTGTGGAGGACCATGGGGGAGTGCATGGTACTGTGTGGAGGACCATGGGGGAGTGCATGGTACTGTGTGGAGGACCATGGGGGAGTGCATTATACTGTGTGGAGGACCACGGGGAGTGCATTGTACTGTGTGGAGGACCACGTGGGAGTGCATTATACTGCGTGGAGGACCACGAGGGAGTGCATTATACTGCGTGGAGGACCATGGCGAGTGCCTTATACTGTGTGGAGAACCATGGTGAGAGTCTTATACTGAGTGCATTATACTCTATGGAATGTGGAGAGGTGTGGGGCGGTTGGGGG
Organism: Phyllobates terribilis; assembly: GCF_046119375.1. Taxonomy (NCBI): domain Eukaryota; kingdom Metazoa; phylum Chordata; class Amphibia; order Anura; family Dendrobatidae; genus Phyllobates; species Phyllobates terribilis. Next base: position 343,270 of record NW_027363010.1, on the reverse strand, counting down.
ATCATACTTTACCCTGGGAGTTGAGGTCGGGTACAGTAGGGTCATTATACTGCGCATATGGAGGAATTCACCATGGGGGTATCATACCGTGTTTGGGGGGTACTTTTGTTGGCACCACACTTTATGGGCAATGAAAAAGGGATCTAGGACTTCAGCAGGAGGAAAATTACTATGTAAAGGCTGGAAGGTTGTGAGATCTGATCTTCTGCGACCCCGACAATTATTTACATTTTTGTTGCTGGGGGGGGGGCCCAATTAGAACTTCTGCGTCCTATGTACGCCCCTGATTATACCAAATCCTCAGCTGTGCTGGTACTAAGGATATGGACACTCAGACATTTTGGGCTAAATATATACATACAAATATTTTTTCAATAACGTTTCATAAACAATTTGGCTTTTTTATTTCCTTTGCATTGCTAGTTGCAGAATGAGCTCACTGAGAATTTATCAGTGAGCTCATTCTGACCTTCTCTGTGCTGATTATGTTCACAGACCAGCATGAAAGTTGGGCTGATCTCTGATGCAGTCATAAATCATCGCAGAAATAAAAGAGCTGGAAACTCCAGATCATAAGGAGCTCACTGACTGAATCTCAAGTTAACTCATTCTGCAGCCATCAATGTGCTGCTGGGAAACAAAAAGCTGGTAAAGGACGAACAGAGCAAATGTTACAAGAAGCAAAATAGTAAAAAGTATTTTTAGCCCAATATACATGTATTTAAAGGGATTGTCCGGTGTGAAGCTGAAGGCCTGCAGTCATCTGTGTGACTCTCTGTGACTGCAGACTTGTAATCCTCACATCATGTAGACTGCGCGCTGCCAGCATTATTCTCAGCCCAGAGATGGCAGAAGCCCCTGTATCATGTGTACAGGAATTGTGCCCCCTCTCCCCGAGGAGCAGCAGTGCCTCGTCCTCCAGATACATGAGGGTCCCATCGGGGAGATCCGCATGTACCGGCCATGATGTCATCTCCATGGATACGGCATCAGTGTGCAGAGCAGAAGACCCCTGTAAGGGAGAGCTCAGACGTGGGGGGATTGATGTGGATGTGAGGAGCAGATCCCCCCATATTCACAGATTATCGCACAATACATGTGGCCTTGCACAGGAAAAACTGTGAGGAAAGAAGAAATCAGATTTCTTACAATATAGAATAATGTCCTCCTGCCCTCGCTCATGTCCAGTATTATTTATCCCCTGACCTTTAGGGTGGGGAACCCCTCCTGAGCCCCCTCCATTATATAGGAGCCATATATCTGCTCCATTACTGGCAGAAGGTAAGGAGCCAATCACACTGCACGGCTTCTACTTCCTGCTCTAAGCCCCGCCCACCTGCCTTCCCTTGAGATCTCCATGACAACCTTTGTGTGACTACAGTGACAGGCCACGCCCCCGAGGATTCTGATCAGTGCGGATGTCTCCATATTGCTGAGGACTGTGAGCGGCTGATGGGCGGAGCCAGCAGCGATGTGAGGGGCGGAGCCAGCAGCGATATGAGGGGCGGAGCCAGCAGTGACATGAGGGGCAGAGCCAGCAGCGATATGAGGGGCTGAGCCAGCAGCGATATGAGAGGCGGAACCAGCAGCGATATGAGGGGCGGAGCCAGCAGCGATATGAGGGGCGGAGCCAGCAGCGATGTGAGGGGCGGAACCAGCAGCGATATGAGGGGCGGAGCCAGCAGCGATATGAGGGGCGGAGTCAGCAGTGATATGAGAGGCTGAGCCAGCAGCGATGTGAGGGGCAGAGCCAGCAGCGATATGAGAGGCTGAGCCAGCAGCGATGTGAGGGGCAGAGCCAGCAGCGATATGAGGGGCGGAGCCAGCAGCAACATGAGGGACGGAGCCAGCAGTGATATGAGAGGCGGAGCCAGCAGCGATATGAGGGGCGGAGCCAGCAGCGATATGAGGAGCGGAGCCAGCAGCGATATGAGGGGCGGAGCCAGCAGCGATATGAGGGCCGCTCACAGCACTGACAGGAGCAGGTGTGTGTGCAGCCAGTTCCTCTGCTGTGGGTGTTGTGGTGTGTGAGCTTCGCCGTGTATATATTATACATATATATATATATATATATATATACACACAGGTGAAATCAGAAGTTTCCATACACTGTATAAATAGACACATCTGCATGTTTTTCTCAATATCTGACATGAAATCAGAATAAACCTTTCCCATTTTAGGTCAATTAGGATTACCATCATTTTTAATATTTGCCAGATGCCAGAATAATGAGCGTCTCTTGTAAGGCACATTAAAAGAGTCTTGTTATACCACTCTGACCTCCACGTGTCTTGTAAGGCACATTAAAAGAGTCTTGTTATACCACTCTGACCTCCACGTGTCTTGTAAGGGGCATTAAAACTGTCTTGTTATACCACTCTGACCTCCATGTCTCTTCAGAGGGGCATTAAAACCATCTTGTTATACCACTCTGACCTCCACGTCTCTTCTGAGGGGCATTAAAACCATCTTGTTATACCACTCTGACCTCCACGTCTCTTGTAAGGGGCATTAAAACCGTCTTGTTATACCACTCTGACCTCCACGTCTCTTCTGAGGGGCATTAAAAGCGTCTTGTTATACCACTCTGACCTCCACGTGTCTTGTAAGGGGCATTAAAACCGTCTTGTTATACCACTCTGACCTCCACGTGTCTTGTAAGGCACATTAAAAGAGTCTTGTTATACCACTCTGACCTCCACGTGTCTTGTAAGGGGCATTAAAACCGTCTTGTTATACCACTCTGACCTCCACGTCTCTTCAGAGGGGCATTAAAACCATCTTGTTATACCACTCTGACCTCCACGTCTCTTCTGAGGGGCATTAAAACCATCTTGTTATACCACTCTGACCTCCACGTCTCTTGTAAGGGGCATTAAAACCGTCTTGTTATACCACTCTGACCTCCACGTCTCTTCTGAGGGGCATTAAAAGCGTCTTGTTATACCACTCTGACCTCCACGTGTCTTGTAAGGGGCATTAAAACCGTCTTGTTATGCCACTCTGACCTCCACGTCTCTTCTGAGGGGCATTAAAAGCGTCTTGTTAAGCTACTGGGACCTCCACGACTCTTCGAACGGGCATTGCATTTCCTCATAATTTTTGGAAGCTTTTGCTTGGAAGGCATAAGCAAATACTATGGGAGACCCACTCCCCAATAATGGGAATGTTTTTAAGATGCTGTACTGTATGGCTCTTGTAAGGGGCATTAAAACCGTCTTGTTAAGCTACTGTGACCTCCACGTCTCTTCAAAGGGGCATTAAAAGCGTCTTCTTAAGCCACTCTGAACTCCACAGCTCTTCCAAGGGGCATTGAAATGTTGTTTTTAATTACCTTACCTCTAATCTCCACGACTCTTCCAACGGGCATTGCATTTCCTCCTAATTTTAGTCAGCTTTTGCTTTTCAATGCAAAGGTGAAAACTAAGGGAGACACACTCCCCAATAATGGGTAGAAGGTTTTTAGTACGCTGTAATCCACGTCTGTTTCCAGGGGCATTGCAGTTCCTTATAATTTTTGGAAAGCCTTCCATTCACTGCTTAGGCCAACAGTGCACAGGAGACCCAGTTGCCATAAATGGAAAAAAAGGTTTAGTTAAGGCCCTCTGACCTCCATGTCATTTCCAAGGGGCATTGGAGTGCCTCAAAAGTTTTGGTAGGCATTGCACTCACTGTATGCCCTATAACTGTGTAGCCAAACAGCTCATTTTGTTACAGAAACATATCCTACAAGACATATGTGGTTGACTGGCCTGATATTGATGTGAATGGTCCCTGTTCCTCCTGCTCTTTCTCCTTTGCCACTACCTCATCCATCATTTATCACTTGAAGCTTTGTTTTAACGAGAGTCATAGAACTTGGATAGTAGCAGGAAAACATCCAGCAATCCTCGGAGGAGGTAGGATATGCGCCAAAACGCTGACCACCTCAGGCCTAGCCGCTACTACATACATGCGCTTGCATTCCTTGAAAACAAAGCAGATGCTAACTTCTATCATCCTCATCATGCTCCTCACCTTGGCACTCTCAACTCCCCTGATAGAGAAGCCAGGGCCCACCGGAGAAGTCGGGTTCTTTGGTGGGCTCGTCCAATGCTGCCCTAAAGCAGGCCAGTCTAAGAAAAGTGTGTGGGGATGTTCCGCGGAGAAATCGGGGCGGCTTGGAACCGTTTATGGACACCTGGCCGCGGGGCGGCTGGGGACCGAGTGTGGACACCCGGCCGCCCCCTGGCGGCTGGGGACCGAGCATGGACACCCGGCCGCTGGGCGGCTGGGGACTGAGTATCGATACCTCGCTGCCGAAGCAGCCATGAGGTAGTGGCCAGCTCTGGCCTCCACATGCCTAAAAGGCCCAATTTCAAGTGCACGCATGCTAGCAGTATGGTATTGCAGCCTCGTGGTGGGTTGGTGGCAGGTTGCACACTTATGCTTGCATTCCAACAAAACAAAGCAGATGCTAACTTCTATCATCATCATGCTCCTCACCTTGGCATTCTCACCTCCCCTGATGGAGTCGGGTTCTCTAGTGGGCTCGTCCAATGCTGCCCTAAAGCAGGCCAGTCTAAGAAAAGTGTGTGGGGATGTTCCACGGAGAAATCGGGGTGGCTGGGGACCGTCTATGGACACCCCGCCGCCCCCAGGCGGCTGGGGACCAGGTGTGGACACCCGGCCGCCGGGCGGCTGGGGACTGAGTATGGATACCTCGCTGCCGAAGCAGCCATGAGGTAGTGGCCAGCTTCGGCCTCCTCAAAACTAAAAGGCCCAATTTCAAGTGCAAGCTAGCAGTATGGTATTGCAGCCTGGGGGTGGGTGGGTGGTTGGCTGCATATTTGCGCTTGCATTGCAAGGAATGGGGGAGGTACAATTGAACACTGCCCTGGGACAAGGACTTGTACGGGGATAGTTGCAAGTCTGCATCTTCTGATGCGGCAAGGATCACTTCTGATGGGCACACTTTTAGGCAGTGACCTGGGAGTCAGAGATCCTTCCAGGGGTCTTCCCCATGCTGTTCCCATGTCTTTTCAGCACTGTATGCATGTGTCACACAGCACATGGCCAGATAAGGTTGTAAAATGTTAAAATGACATTTCCCGGTGAATGCATTTGTCACAGTTGAAAGCAATACAAAAGTGCAAAAACGCATAAAAAATGCTACTTGTGAACATAGCCCAAGGTGTGGAGGAGTATTTTTGTTTTTGGTTATTTATTTTACCTTATACACAAGTCTTTACCCTGGAAAAGAAATTCCTTAACATATTTCACAGGAAAAAAGTTTCACTTTCGTTTTTGAACATTTTCTTATGAGCCTGTAAAAGTGGCTTAATACCTCTGACCACGTTGTTGACAACAGTGACCTGGGGGTCAGAAATGCTTCCTGGGGCGATCCCCATGCTGTCCCCATGTCATCTGAGCACTGTCACTATCATTTTGGGCACTTTTTAGGCTTTCTACAGACTGACGGGGGTGCCTCCGCAAAAATGCTCGGGTCTCCCATAGACTAACATGGGCTCGTTGCTCAGGTCGAGCACCCGAGTATCACGGCGAGCTCGGGCCGAGCTTCGAGCACCCGAGCATTTTAGTGCTCGCTCAACACTATTTATAACGGGGGCACAAGCTAGTGACTGATTTATATTCTCAGTGGAGCAGACTTCATTGCGGTGAATGATATACTCATGGGCACAGTGTGGCACATATTTGCATTTGGTGGCACAGTGGGCAGCATTATTTATTTAAGTCGCTTATATTTGTAACATTTTTGTTTTTCAGGAGTGCGGTGATCTGCTGAAAAGTGCGGAGCAGCCGAAACCTGGACAGCAAACTGCAAAGACGAATCATGGCGGGAAGTCGTCACGAAAGACTGGACTAGGTAATGAAGAGAAGAAAGAGAGCGACTGCAGTGTATAAACTGGAGGGTTAGGTGGGGCCCATTATATTATAATAAATCTATGTGGGGCCCATTATATTATAATAAATCTATGTGGGGCCCATTACATTATAATAAATCTATGTGGGGCCCATTATATTATAACAAATCTATGTGGGGTCCATAATATTAAAGGGACGGATATGTGGGGCCCATTATATAATAATAAAATCTATGTGGTGCCCATTATATTAAAGGGAAAGCTATGTGGGGCCAATTATATTAAAGGGAAAGCTATGTGGGGCCAATTATATTAAGGGGAAAGCTATGTGGGGCCCGTTATATTAAAGGGAAAGCTATGTGGGGCCCATTATATTAAAGAGAAAGCTATGTGGGGCCCATTATATTAAAGAGAAAGCTATGTGGGGCCCATTATATTAAAGGGAAAGCTATGTGGGGCCCATTATATTAAAGAGAAAGCTATGTGGGGCCCATTATATTAAAGAGAAAGCTATGTGGGGCCCATTATATTAAAGAGAAAGCTATGTGGGGCCCATTATATTAAAGGGAAAGCTATGTGGGGCCCATTATGTTAAAGAGAAAGCTATGTGGGGCCCATTATATTAAAGAGAAAGCTATGTGGGGCCCATTATATTAAAGAGAAAGCTATGTGGGGCCCATTATATTAAAGAGAAAGCTATGTGGGGCCCATTATATTAAAGAAAAAGCTATGTGGGGCCCATTATATTAAAGGGAAAGCTATGTGGGGCCCATTATATTAAAGGGAAAGCTATGTGGGGCCCATTATATTAAAGGGAAAGCTATGTGCGGCCCATTTTATTAAAGAGAAAGCTATGTGAGGCCCATTTTATTAAAAAGAAAGCTATGTGGGGCCCATTATATTAAAGAGAAAGCTATGTGGGGCCCATTATATTAAAGGGAAAGCTATGTGGGGCCCATTATATAATAATAAAATCTATGTGGTGCCCATTATATTAAAGGGAAAGCTATGTGGGGCCCATTATATTAAAGAGAAAGCTATGTGGGGCCCATTATATTAAAGAGAAAGCTATGTGGGGCCCATTATATTAAAGGGAAAGCTATGTGGGGCCCGTTATCTTAAAGGGACATCTACGTAGGGCCCATTATATTAAATGGATGGCTATGTGGGGCCCATTATATTAAAGAGAGAGCTATGTGGGACCCATTATATTAAAGAGAAAGCTATGTGGGGCCCATTATATTAAAGAGAAAGCTATGTGGGGCCCATTATATTAAAGGGAAAGCTATGTGGGGCCCATTATATTAAAGAGAAAGCTATGTGGGGCCCATTATATTAAAGGGAAAGCTATGTGGGGCCCATTATATAATAATAAAATCTATGTGGGGCCCATTATATTAAAGGGAAAGCTATGTGGGGCCCGTTATCTTAAAGGGACATCTACGTATATGATAAATTCTATATGGGGCCCATGATATTTAATGGAAGGCTATGTGAGGCCCATTATATTAAATAGAGGGCTATGTGGGGACCAATAGATTAAAAAGAAAGCTATATTGGGGCCCACTATGTTATCTGGAAGGTTTTGTGGGGCCCTCTGTATTAAATTGAGGGCTATGTGAGGCCTATTAAATTAAATAGAAAGCGTTGCGGGACCCATAATATTATATGGAGGGCTATGTGAGGCGCATTTATCAAATAAAGGGCTATGTAGCGCCAATTATATTAAATGGAAGCCTGTGTTTTGTCCATTATATTAAATAGAGATGTATCTTGGCTCCATTATAATAAATGGAAGGCAATGTGGGGACCATTATATTAAATGGAGGGTTATGTGGGGCCCATTATATTAAATGGAAGCCTATATGGAGCCCAGTAAATTAAATGTAAAGCTATGTGGGGCCCAATATTTTAAATGGAAGGTTAAGTGGTGCCAATTGTATTAAATAGAGGGCTATGTGGTGCCCAATATAAAACATGGAAGGCTTTTTGGTGCCCATTATATTAAATAGAGGGATATTTTGGCCCCATTTTATTAAATGGAAGGCTATGTCAGGTCCAATATATTAAATGGAGTCCAGTGCGGCCTATTATATTAAATTGACGGTTATGTGGGGTTCAATAAATTAAATGAAAAGCTATGTGGAGCCCAATAAATTAAATTATAGTACATGGAAGGCAATGTGCGGCTCATTATACTATATAGAGGGCTATGTGGGGGCCATTATACTTTATAGAATTCTATGTGGGGGTCCATTATACTTTTGCCAATGGCAAATTGTGTGTTCCGGTGGCACTCCAAAGGTAAAGGGTGTGCTCCGGTGGCACTCCAACGTCATAGGGTGTGCTCTGGTGGCACACCAATGGCAAAAAGGTCAAAGAGTAGACTGTGGTGGCAGACTGAGCAGCCCTAGAGTGCGCCCCACTGATAAGCAATAAGGCCAAAGAATGTACCCTGGTGGTAGGCTAAAAAGCCCTAGAGTGCGCCCCAGTGGTAAGCAATAAGGCCAAAAAGTGCACCCCGGTGGCAGGCTAAAAAAGCCTAAAATGAGTGCCCCGGTGGTAAGCAAAATGGTCAGAGTGTACCCCGGTCGCAGTTAAAAAGCCCAAGTTGGGTGCCCCGGTGGTAAGCTAAAAGGCCAAAGAGTGCACCCCAGTGGAAGCTAAAAAGCCCAAGATGGGTGCCCCGGTGGTAAGCAAAAAAGGTCACATATTGGGCCCCTCTGGTAGGCCTACGGGAAATAGAGTTCTCCGATGGCACACCAACGGTAAAGGGTGTGCCCGATGGTACTCCAATGGTAAAGGGTGTGCTTCAGTGGCATGCCAGTGGCAAAAAGTGTACTCCGGTGGCATGCTAATGGTGAAAGGTGTGCTCTGTTGGCACCCCAACTGTAAAGAGTGTGTTCCAGTGGCACCCCAGCAGCCAATGGTGTACTTCGGTGGCAGACCATCGGGAAATGGTGTGATATGTAAGGCTCATCATAACAAAAGGGAGGGCTATGTGGGACCCATTATTTTATATGGAAAGCAATGTGGGGCCCATTATATTAATTAGGGGCTTATGTGGGGCTCTTTATATTAAATAAAAACATATGTGAGCCCCATTAAATAAAATGGAAGGCTATGTGGACCCCATTAAATTAAATGGAAGGCTATGTGGGGCCCATTATATTAAATGGAAGGCTATGTGGGGCCCATTATATTAAATGGAAGGCTATGTGGGGCCCATTATATTAAATGGAAGGCTATGTGGACCCCATTAAATTAAATGGAAGGCTATGTGGGGCCCATTATATTAAATGGAAGCCTATATGGGGCCCAATAAATTAAATGAAAAGCTACAGTATGTACAGCAATAATAAAAATGGTAATAATACAGGGTGGGCTATTTATATAGATACACCTAAATTAAATGGGAATGGTTGGTGATGTCAACTTCCTGTTTATGGCACATTAGTATATGGGAGGGGGAAACTTTTCCAGATGGGTGGTGACTATGGCGGCCATTTTGAAGTCGGCCATTTTGGATCTAACTTTATTTTTTTCAATGGGAAGAGGGTGATGTGACACATCAAACTCATTGAGAATTTCATAAGAAAATACAATAGTGTGCTTGGTTTTAACATAACTTTATTCTTTCATGAATTTTTTACAAGTTTATGACCACTTATAAAATGTGTTTAAAGTGCTGCCCATTGTGTTGGATTGTCAATGCAACCCTCTTCTCCCACTCTTGACACACTGATAGCAACACCGCAGAAGAAATGCTAGCACAGGCTTTCAGTATCCGTTGTTTCAGATGCTGAAAGGTTATATGGGGCCTATTAAAATAAATGGAAGACTATGCAGGACCTCTTGTAATAACTAGAAGGCAATTTGTGGCCCATTATATTAAACTAGATGGTGGCCCGATTCTAACTCATCGGGTATTCTAGAATATGTATGTGGCCGGCCGCGACCAATCAGCGAACCGTGTTAGTGAGGACCGGAGAGCATGTTTAAATTTGGCGCCAAAACCGGTAATTGGTCACGGCTGGCGGCCGCGACCAATCAGCGAATCGTATTAGTGAGAACCGGGGAGCGGGTACTTCCACTGTGAGTAGCCGGGAGATGACCGGCTGCTCGCAGCAGAAGTATCCCAACCGGCGGCGCCGCTCCCCGGTCCTCCCTTCACACTTGCCGTCGGGAGATCAGCGGCCCTAGCCGCTGATCTAGCGACGGTAGCCGCATGGAGGTCAGCGGCGCCGCAGGTCGGGGTACTTCTGCTGCGAGCAGCCGGGAGATGACCGGCTGCATCGCCACTGACCTCTGTGCAGAGCGCTGTTTAAATTTGGAGCCAATATCGCTGATTGGTCGTGGCCGCCGAATCGTATTAGTGAGGACAGGGGAGCGGCGCTGCCTGTGCGGGTACTTCCACTGCGAGCAGCCGGGAAATGACCGGCTGCTCGCAGCAGAAGTATCCCGACAGGTGGCGCCGCTCCCCGGTCCTCCCTTCACACTTTCCGTCGGAAGATCAGCGGCCCTAACCGCTGATCTCCCGACGGTAGCCGCATGGAGGTCAGCGGCGCCGCTGGTCGGGGTACTTCTGCTGCGAGCAACCGGGAGTTGACCGGCTAGCGCCGGTCATCTCCCGGCTACATCGCCGCTGACCTCCGTGCGGCAGATGAGCTGCTAATGGCCGCCATCTTTTTCTGAAATCCCACGTCGCTGATTGACCACGGTCGGACCAATCAGCGACGCAGGACTTCCTGGACAGAAGGACAGACAGACAGACATGATAAGACGATTATATATATTAAATGTAAGGTTATGTAGGGCCCAATATATTCAATGAAAAACTATATGGCCCATTATATAAAAGAAAAAGCTAAGTGTGGCCCATTTTATTAAATGGATGATGGCGTGCTCCCTTGGCAAGCCAGCGGGAAAGTGGCGTGCTTCCGGTGGCAAGCCAGCGGGACAGTGGCGTGCTCCGGTGGCAAGCCAGCGGGAAAGTGGCGTGCTCCGGTGGCAAGCCAGCGGGAAAGTGGCGTGCTCCGGTGGCAAGCCAGCGGGAAAGTGGCGTGCTCCGGTGGCAAGCCAGCGGGAAAGTGGCGTGCTCCGGTGGCAAGCCAGCGGGACAGTGGCGTGCTCCGGTGGCAAGCCAGCGGGACAGTGGCGTGCTCCGGTGGCAAGCCAGCGGGAAAGTGGCGTGCTCCGGTGGCAAGCCAACGGGAAAGTGGCGTGCTCCGGTGGCAAGCCAACGGGAAAGTGGCGTGCTCCGGTGGCAAGTCAACGGGAAAGTGGCGTGCTCCGGTGGCAAGCCAACGGGAAAGTGGCGTGCTCCGGTGGCAAGCCAACGGGAAAGTGGCGTGCTCCGGTGGCAAGCCAACGGGACTGTGGCGTGCTCCGGTGGCAAGCCAACGGGACTGTGGCGTGCTCCGGTGGCAAGCCAACGGGAAAGTGGCGTGCTCCGGTGGCAAGCCAACGGGAAAGTGGCGTGCTCCGGTGGCAAGCCAACGGGAAAGTGGCGTGCTCCGCTGGCAAGCCAACGGGAAAGTGGCGTGCTCCGCTGGCAAGCCAACGGGAAAGTGGCGTGCTCCGCTGGCAAGCCAACGGGAAAGTGGCGTGCTCCGGTGGCAAGCCAACGGGAAAGTGGCGTGCTCCGGTGGCAAGCCAACGGGACAGTGGCGTGCTCCGGTGGCAAGCCAACGGGACAGTGGCGTGCTCCGGTGGCAAGCCAACGGGACAGTGGCGTGCTCCGGTGGCAAGCCAACGGGACAGTGGCGTGCTCCGGTGGCAAGCCAACGGGACAGTGGCGTGCTCCGGTGGCAAGCCAACGGGACAGTGGCGTGCTCCGGTGGCAAGCCAACGGGAAAGTGGCGTGCTCGGGTGGCAAGCCAACGGGAAAGTGGCGTGCTCGGGTGGCAAGCCAACGGGAAAGTGGCGTGCTCGGGTGGCAAGCCAACGGGACTGTGGCGTGCTCCGGTGGCAAGCCAACGGGACTGTGGCGTGCTCCGGTGGCAAGCCAACGGGACTGTGGCGTGCTCCGGTGGCAAGCCAACGGGAAAGTGGCGTGCTCCGGTGGCAAGCCAACGGGAAAGTGGCGTGCTCCGGTGGCAAGCCAACGGGAAAGTGGCGTGCTCCGGTGGCAAGCCAACGGGAAAGTGGCGTGCTCCGGTGGCAAGCCAACGGGAAAGTGGCGTGCTCCGGTGGCAAGCCAACGGGAAAGTGGCGTGCTCTGGTGGCAAGCCAACGGGACTGTGGCGTGCTCCGGTGGCAAGCCAACGGGACTGTGGCGTGCTCCGGTGGCAAGCCAACGGGACTGTGGCGTGCTCCGGTGGCAAGCCAACGGGACTGTGGCGTGCTCCGGTGGCAAGCCAACGGGAAAGTGGCGTGCTCCGGTGGCAAGCCAACGGGAAAGTGGCGTGCTTCGGTGGCAAGCCAACGGGAAAGTGGCGTGCTCCGGTGGCAAGCCAACGGGAAAGTGGCGTGCTCCGGTGGCAAGCCAACGGGAAAGTGGCGTGCTCCGGTGGCAAGCCAACGGGAAAGTGGCGTGCTCCGGTGGCAAGCCAACGGGAAAGTAGCGTGCTCCGGTGGCAAGCCAACGGGAAAGTGGCGTGCTCCGGTGGCAAGCCAACGGGAAAGTGGCGTCCTCCGGTGGCAAGCCAACGGGACTGTGGCGTGCTCCGGTGGCAAGCCAACGGGACTGTGGCGTGCTTCGGTGGCAAGCCAGCGGGAAAGTGGCGTGCTCCGGTGGCAAGCCAACGGGAAAGTGGCGTGCTCCGGTGGCAAGCCAACGGGAAAGTGGCGTGCTCCGGTGGCAAGCTAACGGGAAAGTGGCGTGCTCCGGTGGCAAGCCAACGGGAAAGTGCCGTGCTCCGGTGGCAAGCCAACGGGAAAGTGCCGTGCTCCGGTGGCAAGCCAATGGGAAAGTGCCGTGCTCCGGTGGCAAGCCAATGGGAAAGTGGCGTGCTCCGGTGGCAAGCCAACGGGAAAAGGTGTGCTCCGGTGGCATGCTAATGGTAAAGGTGTGCTCCAGTGGCATTCTAACGGTAAAGGTGTGCTGCGATCACACGCTAATGGTAAAGGTGTGCTCCGGTGGCATGCTAACGGGAATAGGGGTGCTGCGATGGCATGCTAACGGGAATAGGTGTGCCCGGTGGCATACTAACAGGAAAAGGTGTGCTACGGTGGCATGCTAGCGGGAAATGGTGTGCTTCGGTGGCATGATAACGAGAAAAGGGGTACTCCATTGGCACCACAATGGTCAAGGGACTTGGAAATGTCACATGTGAAGTCATACTCGCATAGTGTTGTTGCAGGGATCAAAAGAGCGACCCGGTGGAACAAGATGTGGACACTGTGCGGCAGATGTTGGTTTAAGGACAGCAAACAGCAAAATAAGACCAAGCAACAGCAAGAAAACAATCCAAGAATTACCGCAGCAGACAAGTAAGTGATTGTGATTCTTTTAAACGGTGATGTATGATCAGATGAAGTGGAATGCAGTAAGTTTGGAAATATGATTAACATGTTAATAAAGTGTCTGAAATGTATGAGCGAGAAAGAGAAAAAGGTGGATTGTTACAGGGGGACAGCTGAGAGTAGGGAGTTGCAGAGAAAGTCCTTGTGACTGGTTTAGGATGTATACGGCTGTTTATTGCCTCCTCCACATACAATGGCAGGAGATGAGACTATCAAACTATTGAACTTGGAGTTGTCAGTAATGTTGGAGGTGAAATTAATAAAGCAAGTAAAATGGGAAAGAAAAAAAGGGGTTGTATGTTTGCCTGGTCAGAGGGATGTTTGCCTGGTCATGGGGATGTTTGTCTGGTCAGGGGGATGTTTGCCTGGTCAGGGGGATGTTTGCCTGGTCAGGGGGATGTTTGTCTGGTCAGGGGGATGTTTGCCTGGTCAGGGGGATGTTTGGTCAGAGGGATGTTTGTCTGGTCAGGGGGATGTTTGTCTGGTCAGAGGGATGTTTGCCTGGTCATGGGGATGTTTGCCTGGTCAGGGGGATGTTTGCCTGGTCAGGGGGATGTTTGCCTGGTCAGGGGGATGTTTGTCTGGTCAGGGGGATGTTTGTCTGGTCAGGGGGATGTTTGTCTGGTCAGAGGGATGTTTGCTTCACGTTGGGGAAGAGGGAAAGGACTGAATGATCCGGCACCTGTCCTATCCACAGGATGGTCAGCTAGTGCCGCCATTGGGAAAGAGCTGACCTAGTGTCACTATCAATCATCAGAGTCTGCAGTACAACTGATTAGGGGTCCAGCAGGGGGGCACTGATGACACAGGTGGACCTTGGGCGGTTTTCTGGTTGCCGACGCTGCACCTAGAGGGTTTTCTTCATGTAATTATCCTCCTCACATTGCAGACTTGTGAACTTCATAAATTTTCTTCATTTGCTTATTTTCTTCCTTCTCTCCCAAACACGTTGCTGAAGTGCTGTCTCACCCCCACTGCCCCCATCCAGAAGCTTCTTGTAGCTGCTGTTCAGTGAGATTTGTCCTCTATATACCAGCAGTCTGTGTATGGGCCTGTCCCTGTCTGATCCTCTCTGCTCTCCACCCCTGCACTCAGACATGGGAAACCCTGTACTCGGATTACTTCACATCTTGGTGAACAACAGCTGAAAGGACCCTATAAAGGAGCCTGTACCAGGCAGGTGACAGCGGTGCAGCATTGTGCTTGTGGGGGCAATCGGGCGGTGGAGTCAGAAATTGGGGAATACTTGGGTGCTCTCTGGACGGACAATATTAGTGCTGCAGTAATTTCCCACAAGTTTTTGCACAGAGCGGCCACTAATATAGAATAAAGTAAAACAATTGTGCTCTGTAAATAATGGCTGTGCTTTGCTACAAATGCTTCATGTTCGCAGGAGGTTTTTTTTTCTTTAATAAATTTTATTTAGTTTATAATTGATTTTTTCTCTTTCTGCTAGATATCAGGACATGATAGAGGCCGTACGGGACTGGTATAAGAAGTTCTTGGCTGAGAAGGAAAGAAGCTTCATTCCTCCATGAGCTGCAGTTCTTTGTGTCCAGTCGGGAACTCTATTAGTAAGTAGATTTTATCACCGGCGCAGACATTTCCGGGAAGGTTCCAATTGGCCAAATACAAGACGTTCATTAAACTCTTCATTTGAAATAAACGTCTGGTTATCATCCACAATACTTAATACCGGTCACTTGTCACAAATTTGTATATTTTTTACCTGTTATAAAATGCTGCTCATCCCTTGAATCTTTTCTTTTTTTTTTCATTTTAGACAAAACATTACATATTCCTGACAAGTCCCAGGTCTTTTCACACCACTCATTTTGCAGGTTCTTTAATACTACAGCACTTACGTTATTGGGGTCATTTTTGTGCAGTTTGCAGTTACATGATTTTTTATACATGTTTTTTTTAGCTTTGTCTTGTTATTACATCACATTCATCTTTTTCCTCTCTTGCTTTCCTGGACTGAAGGAAACATATCTCCAAGTCACTCTGAGCTGCCGGCAGGAGAGATGGACCCTCAGGAGCCTCCTAGTCTTCAGAATCCACATGAAGGAGAAGTCCAAGAACAAGAAAGGCCTCCGACAGCAGAGCAACCTGTCCGCCAAAAAGTCCCAGAAGAAGAAGCGATGGTCCCGCAGCTCATCTGTGTTTTTCCTAAATGTGGTTTATACTTTTACTGATTGTAATTTTCTTGGTCGATACCAGATAAAGTTTTGGATGACAACTGTCTGGACTTGTGTCTTATTTTACATTTCTCCTTTTTTCTTCTTGCTTCCCCTCCAGTGAGATCTGGCTTAGGTGATAAAAGCCTTTCTCTATCCGGCATTTTTTCAGCAGGCTGGAGAATTACTTTCTGGATGATAACTTGCCTTAGTCTCAGGTGCCCATACACTAGTTAGCTTTAGACCGGGCGCTTGTCCACACAACACATCCCGACTCCCCCATATACATGAATGTGGTTATATGTGTGGGGGAGATGGCCCCATACACAGCACATGGTCGGCTGCTCCAGCAAAAATCCTTGGGTTTGACCTACCTTCCTGTAATATATATGGGGGGCCATTAGTTGGATGTTTGCAGGACCCCTCTTTGTCCGACAGCTTCCCTCCCCCACACATAGCAAGCAGTGTACAGACAAGCTCCCTTCCCGCACATACAGCATATATAGCATATAAAGAAAAAACCTAGAAGTCTGAACTGAAACATAAATTGATGTGCATGCAAAATGTAAATGCATGTTCACACACGGCCACTAGACAAAGAAAAACCAAAGACAAGCAAAATACCCAAGTAACTGGAAGTAAATGGGTAAATCGCACAGTGCAAAAATAATAAATAATGAAGGGTATTTAGTTAACACGTCATAGCAACCCTTATGGGACAATCCTAACTCTAATATTAAAACCTTACCATTTGTCAAGTGACGTACATATGGATAAGGGCAGAGAGACTGACCCCCTAGTAGAAGCATAGACCTGAGGCAGAATAAGCATTTCAGCTCAGACAAAGGGCGGCCACACCCTAATATGTACTAAAGCACACTGAACTACAAAGAAAAAACCTAGAAGTCTGAACTGAAACATAAATTGATGTGCATGCAAAATGTAAATGCATGTTCACACAAGGACACTAGACAAAGAAAAACCAAAGGCAAGCAAAATACCCAAGTAACTAGAAGTAAATGGGTAAATCGCAAAGTGCAAAAATAATAAATAATGAAGGGTATTTAGTAGTGAAGAGCGAGCACTAAAATGCTCGGGTGCTCAAAGCTCGGGCCGAGCTCGCCATGATACTCGGTTGCTCGACCTGAGCCACGAGCCCAATGTTAGTCTATGGGAGACCCGAGCATTTTCGCGGCGGCATCCCCGGCTGTCTTTTAAAAGCCTAACAAGTGCCCAAAACGATAGTGACAGCGCTCAAATGACATGGGGACAGCATGGGGATCGCCCCAGGAAGCATTTCTGACCCCCAGGTCACTTCTGTCAACAACGTGGTCAGAGGTATTAAGCCACTTTTAAGGGCTCACAATAAAACGTTCAAAAACTAAACTGAAACTGCTTTCCTGTGAAATATGTTAAGGAAGTTCCTTTCCAGGGTAAAGACTTGTGTATAAGGTAAAATAAATAACAAAAAAAAAAAAATACTCCTCCACACCTTGGGCTATGTTCACAAGTAGCATTTTTAATGCGTTTTTGCACTTTAGTATTGCTTCAACCGTGACAAATGCATTCACCGGGAAATGTCATTTTAACATTTTACAACCTTATCTGGCCATGTGCTGTGTGACACATGCATACAGTGCTGAAAAGACATGGGGACAGCATGGGGAAGACCCCTGGAAGCATCTCTGACTCCCCGGTCACTGCCTAAAAGTGTGCCCATCAGAAGTCATCCTTGCCACATCAGAAGATGCAGACTTGCAACTATCCCCGTGCAAGTTCTTGTCCCAGGGCAGGGTTCAATTGTACCTCCCCCATTCCTTGCAATGCAAGCGCAAATATGCAGCCAACCACCCACCCACCCCCAGGCTGCAATACCATACTGCTTGCTTGCACTTGAAATTGGGCCTTTTAGGCATGTGGAGGCGGAATCTGGCCACCATGTCATGGCAGCGTTGGCGGCCTGTTATCCATACTCAGTCCCCAGCCGCCCGGCGGCGGTTTGTCCACACTCGGTCCCCAACCGCCAGGGGGCAGCCGGGTGTCCATACTCGGTCGCCAGCCGCCTGGGGGCAGCCGGGTGTCCATAAACGGTCCCCAGTCGCCCCTATTTCTCCTTGGAACATCCCCCCACACACTTTTCTTAGCCTGGCCTGCTTTAGGGCAGCATTGGACGAGCCCACCAGAGAACCAGACTCCTCCGGTGGGCCCTGGCTTCTCCATCAGGGGAGTTGAGAGTGCCAAGGTGAGGACCATGATGATGATACAAGTTAGCATCTGCTTTGTTTTGTTGGAATGCAAGCGCATGTATGTAGTAGCGGCTAGGCCTGAGGTGGTCAGCGTTTTGGCGCATATCCTACCTCCTCCGAGGATTGCTGGATGTTTTCCTGCTACTATCCCAGTTCTATGACTCCCGTTAAAACAAAGCTTCAGGTGATGAATGATGGATGAGGTGGTGGCAAAGGAGAGCAGGAGGAACAGGGACCATTCACATCAATATCAGGCCAGTCAACCACATATGTCTTGTAGGATATGTTTCTGTAACAAAAGGAGCGGTTTGGCTACACAGTTATAGGGCATACAGTGAGTGCAATGCCTACCAAAAATTTCGAGGCACTCCAATGTACCTTGGAAATGACATGGAGGTCAGAGGGCCTAAACTAAACAGTTTTTTCCATTTATAGCAACTGGGTCTACTGTACACTGTTGGCCTAAACAGTGAATGGAAGGCTTTCCAAAAATTATGAGGAACTGCAATGCCCCTTGAAACAGACGTGGATTACAGCGTACTAAAAACCTTCTACCCACTATTGGGGAGTGGGTCTCCCTTAGTATTCGCCTTTGCATTGAAAAGCAAAAGCTGACTAAAATTAGGAGGAAATGCAATGTCCGTTGGAAGAGTTGTGGAGGTTAGAGGTAATTAAAAACAACATTTCAATGCCCCTAGGAAGAGCTGTGGAGTTCAGAGTGGCTTAAGAAGACTGTTTTAATGTCCCTTTGAAGAGACATGGAGGTCACAGTAGCTTAACAAGATGGTTTTAATGCCCCTCGGAAAAGACGTGGAGGTCCCAGTAGCTTAACCAGACGGTTTGAATGCCCCTCGGAAGAGGGGCTTTTAATGCCCCTTCCAAGAGCCATACAGTACAGCATAGTACAAACATTATTCCCATTATTGGGGAGTGTGTATCCCATAGTCATTGCTTATGCCTTCCAAGCAAAAGCTGCCAAAAATTGGGACGGAGGAACTTGCAATGTCCCTTACAAGAGCCATGCAGTACAGCATATTCCAAACATTATTCCCATTATTGGGGAGTGGGTCTCCCATAGTCTTTGCTTATGCCTTCCAAGCAAAAGCTGCCAAAAATTAGGACGAAGGAGCTTGCAATGCCCCTTACAAGAGCCATGCAGTACAGCATATTACAAACATTATTCCCATTATTGGGGAGTGGGTCTCCCATAGTATTTGCTTATGCCTTCCAAGAAAAAGCTGCCAAAAATTAAGAGGAACTGCAATGCCCGTTCGAAGAGTCGTGGAGGTTAGAGCTAATTAAAAACAACATATCAATGCCCCTTGGAAGAGCTGTGGAGTTCAGAGTGGTTTAACAAGACGCTATTAATGCCCCTCAAAAGAGATGTGGAGGTCCCAGTAGCTTAACAAGACGGTTTTAATACCCCTTGGAAAAGTGGTGGAGGTCCCAGTAGCTTAACAAGACGGTTTTAATACCCCTCGGAAAAGTGGTGGAGGTCACAGTAGCTTAAGAAGACGCTTTTAATGCCCCACAGAAGAAACGTGGAGATCCCAGTAGCTTAACAAGACGGTTTTAATGAACCTTGGAAAAGTGGTGGAGGTCGCAGTAGCTTAAAAAGACGCTATTAATGCCCCTCAGAAGAGACGTGGCGGTCCCAGCAGCTTAACAAGACGGTTTGAATGCCCCTTGGAAGAGACGTGGAGGTCACAGTAGCTTAACAAGACGCTATTAATGCCCCTCAGAAGAGACGTGGAGGTTCCAGCAGCTTAACATGACGGTTTTAATGCTCCTCAGAAAAGTGGTGGAGGTCCCAGTAGCTTAACAAGATGGTTTTAATGCCCCTCAGAAACGTAGTGGAGGTCCCAGTAGCTTAACAAGACTGTTTGAATGCCCCTTGGAAGAGACGTGGAGGTCCCAGTAGCTTAACTGGCCGGTTTTAATGCTCCTCAGAAAAGTGGTGGAGGTCCCAGTAGCTTAACAAGACGGTTTTAATGCCCCTTGGAAAAGTGGTGGAGGTCGCAGTAGCTTAACAAGACGGTTTGAATGCCCCTTGGAAGAGACGTGGAGGTCCCAGTAGCTTAACAAGACGGTTTGAATGCCCCTTGGAAGAGACGTGGAGGTCCCAGTAGCTTAACAAGACTGTTTTAATGCCCCTCGGAAAAGTGGTGGAGGTCACAGTAGCTTAACAAGACGCTTTTAATGCCCCTCGGAAGAGACGTGGAGGTCCAAGTAGCTTAACAAGACGGTTTGAATGCCCCTTGGAAGAGACGTGGAGGTCCCATTAGCTTAACAAGATGGTTTGAATGCCCCTTGGAAGAGAAGTGGAGGTCCCAGTAGCTTAACAAGACGGTTTTAATGCTTCTCGGAAAAGTGGTGGAGGTCCCAGTAGCTTAAAAAGACGCTTTTAATGCCCCTCGGAAAAGTGGAGGTCCCAGTAGCTTAACAAGACGGTTTTAATGCCCCTTGGAAAAGTGGTGGAGGGCGTAGTAGCTTAACAAGACTGTTTGAATGCCCCTTGGAAAAGTGGTGCAGGTCCCAGTAGCTTAACAAGATGGTTTGAATGCCCCTTGGAAGAGACGTGGAGGTACCAGTAGCTTAAAAAGACGGTTTTAATGCCCCTCGGAAAAGTGGTGGAGGTCCCAGTAGCTTAACAAGACGGTTTTAATGCCCCTCGGAAAAGTGCTGGAGGTCCCAGTAGCTTAACAATACGCTTTTAATGCCTCTCAGAAGAGACGTGGAGGTCCCAGTAGCTTAACAAGACGGTTTGAATGCCCCTTGGAAGAGACGTGGAGGTCCCAGTAGCTTAAGAAGACGGTTTGAATGCCCCTTGGAAGAGACGTGGAGGTCCCAGTAGCTTAACAAGACGGTTTTAATGCCTCTCAGAAGAGACGTGGAGGTCCCAGTAGCTTAACAAGACGGTTTGAATGCCCCTTGGAAGAGACGTGGAGGTCCCAGTAGCTTAAGAAGACGGTTTGAATGCCCCTTGGAAGAGACGTGGAGGTCCCAGTAGCTTAACAAGACGGTTTTAATGCTTCTCGGAAAAGTGGTGGAGGTCCCAGTAGCTTAATAAGACGCTTTTAATGCCCCTCGAAAAAGTGGTGGAGGTCGCAGTAGCTTACCAAGACGGTTTGAATGCCCCTTGGAAGAGACGTGGAGGTCCCAGTAGCTTAACAAGACAGTTTGAATGCCCCTTGGAAGAGATGTGGAAGTCCCAGTAGATTAACAAGACGGTTTTAATGCTCCTCGGAAAAGTGGTGGAGGTCGCAGTAGCTTAACAAGATGCTTTTAATGCCCCTTACAAGAGCCATACAGTACAGCATTTTAAAAATATTATTCCCATAATCAGGAGACACTACTACTGTTTTTCTTTGCGGCAAAAAATGCCAAAAGCAGGATAATAGAGATTTTTTACCGTGGAACAGCAAAACCACAGTTATAATTTACTGGTGTATATCAGACTATTTTCAACAGATATATTTGTGTCTGAACAATCAGGAGACACTATTAGTTTTTTTTTTTTACGGTGACACATATTACTATAACTTGCACCCATAGTGCAAAAAAAAACAAAAACCCTAAAAAAACACAATGAGTTCAACCGTACTCAAATTGTTAACTAGGAGCAATGATTAGTGTGAATAATATAATATTTTGATTGGAGATGATCCAACCTCTGGTTCCACCACTGATCCTGAGAATGAAGGAATGGGGAACCTATCAGCTTTTTTTTTTCCTGCACAGCTGTGCTCCCAACCACCCACAGTGCAAAAAAAACCCCTAAAAAAACAATAGGTATAACCGTACTCAAATTGATAATTGGGAGCAACGATTAGTGTGAAGGCTATAATATTGTGATTGGCGATGTTCCATCCACTGATTCTGAGAAAGAAGGAATGGGGAACCTATCAGCTTTTTTTCCTGCACAGCTGTGCTCCCACCCATTGCGCAAAAATACCCTAAAAAAATACCCTAAAAAAATGCACGTACTCAAATTGTTAATTGGGAGCAATGATGAGTGTGAAGGGATATAATATCTTGATTGGCGATGGTCCGACCTGTGGTTCCGCCACCGATCCCAAGAATGAAGGAATTGAGAACCTGTAAGCTTTTTTTTTCCTGCACAGCTGTGCTCCCAACCACCCACCCATAGTGCAAAAAATAAAAAAAACAATAGATCCAACTGTACTCAAATTGTTAAATTGGGAGCGTGAAAAAAATAATGCATCCACTTCTTTCTAAATTAGGCTGTCAGACGCCCAAGAATGACATCCTAGTAATATGCCATGACTTATACCTCTTTAAATGAATGCAAAGGATAAACCTGGATATCCAGGTATACGTTCTATTGATTGATTTCTATAAGGGCCTATTTCCACACGTAAATGTGTATCTGCTACGGACATGAATGATCGGCTGCAGCCCTTCCACTTGTCCAGTCAATGGATCCGCAAATCACAACAAGTAATTCAAGGAAATGGAAAAGTAAAAAAAAAATTTCTAGTAACATTGCATAGCGTACCGGTGATTGCGCTATTTAACTTGCCATCAGTGATTGACGGCATATAAATGGTTAAACAGCAGTGATTGACGCTCCGCTCTGGCCGCTGCTGTTACAGCAAGATGTCAGCTGTGTAGGATGGGGGCTCTGCTCCTGAGCCCACCCGAAACAGCAATCCAATGGACGGTTTCACACACCACATTATCCAGTGGTGTTTAATTTGCTTTTCTATTGAGGAAACAAAACCGTTTTAATAACGTTTTCCTTCTCTGGTATCTAGGAGCCATTTCAGCTATTTGTAAAGGGAATCTGTCAGCAGGTTTTTCTTGGCTATTCTGAGAGCAGCATGATGGGGTGAGCGCCACACTAGGAGTAGGACCACCGAGCCCAGAGCTATTGCAAGACGTGCAGACAATATATACCAGGTATGAATGAATCCAATACAACATTATTGTTACTTGGGAATTATCCTACTTGGATATAATACATCCCTTGATATGTATATACCAAAAGGTCATTATCTTGGGAATGCCTATATTGGCTTTTATTATTTGGGATTATATCCTTTTACTATGTGACCTAGGATATACTATCAGTATGCATTAGCACAATTGGAGCTACTACTATTTAGCCCTGGTGTCTCTGCAATTCAAATATTTACATTATACCTCCTCACTATTATATGTTATTGCTATATATATGTGTGTGTGCTCTTTTCTTTGCCGCCATGTACCCAAATTATTATAATAAAGGTCTTTTGACACATTGACCCCTTGTCGGATGTACTATATATTGGTTGTTGTTGAGAGCAGCATGATGTAGAGACAAAGACCCTGATTCTAGGGACGTCTCACTTACAGGGCTGCTTGTTGTAGTTTTGATAAAAATCACACTTTTATTAGCAGAAGATTATCACTAGAGGACTAGTAAACCTGCTGCCAGGTAGTCCAACCACGCCCCCCACCACTGATTGGCAGTTTATATACAGTGTACACAGAAAGCTGCCAATCAGAGGTGTGGGTGGGGTTATTATACAGAGTTCAGCATTCAGAGATCTGCATGAGAAAAAAAAACCTGCAATTTTATCAAAATAACACCAAGCAGCCCAGTAAGTGATACATCGTTGGAATCAGGGCCTCGGATTATGCTGCTCTCAAATGGGATAGCAAAAACCTGCTGACATATTCCATTTAAAGGGGCAGCTGCTACTAAATCCAGACATGGTGCAAAATTTAAATTTTGCTGCAGATTTACTGCTGTAGATTTTTAATTCCTAAAGATCCCTGTAGATTCAGAGGATCTCAACCTTTTCAATGCAAATTATTTTCAAGACTTATTCACAGATATTATGAAATATTACAGTAGAAATAAAAAAAAAAAAAAGCACAATACCTAAACCCCCTCCTTGGGAAAAATATACGGCAAGTATAAGAAAGACAAAAATTTATTCTGGAGTCATATTGAAGTCTAAATAGAATTGTAACCATACAATGTAAACAGCAGCAAATGTAAGTAGGATCCACTGGATCTATATAAGAGGAACGCTTTCCAAAGCCGATCTTCTGAGCCCACCGCTATGCTGGCTGGACCGGCATTGTGATCGTCAGCACCTGGAATATACGTCACGTTTTACTGCAGCTCATAGAACCAAATGATAAGACGCAGAGCAGTGCGAGGCTTGTGACTCGCTATACACAAAATATACGACATGTTTGATGAATGGCATAAAGGAAAGCCGATGCATTCAGATGTCTCTGGGCAACTATATGTTGTGATAGATAAGTTCCTGTCAGGGTGAGGGGCAGCATCCTATCTGCTCACTCATCATGACAGGTTTACAACATGTTGACTCATGGACGTGATCAGTCAGTCAATCAATGACATAGATGCACGTTCTTGATTCCGACAGGTAGGTCAGAGATGTCCGTCTCAATCAGTTTACCTTCCATCTAGGATGGATGGCTGCTGACATCGTTGGCCATTATGTCCATACGCAATTATTATCCCCTAATTGTGATGTACAGTACAAATTTATATTGTGGTACCGTGTTAGCCAGAAAATTTGATGGAAATAATTTTATGCCCAAAAATGGCAAAAGTATTCTCGGAGTGATACCTTTATTGGCTAACCAGAAAAAAATATATATATATGCAAACTTACAGAGCACACAGGCTCCTTCTTCAGGCAGGATTACAAATGTTAAGAATTCATTTGTAATATTGCCTGAAGAAGGAGCCTCTGTGCTCTGAAAGCTTGCATATATTTTTTTTTTCTGGTTAGCCAATAAAGGTATCACTCCAAGAATACTTTTGCCATTTTTGGGCATAAAAGTATTCACATAAAATTATCCACTAATTAAAAGAATTTATTTTTGCTAAATAAATGTATACATTTTTTAAAATTTTATTTTATACATTTTCTCAGAGAACCTCTTTAAGAAGGAGATTTCAGAATGGGCTATAAGACATGTCCAGCTTTGCTTAATTGTCTCACCTTACTGTCCTTGTTGAACTGAGCTCCACTTTGTTCTTGGATGATATTGTAAGGAATGAAGACGTCTAGATGATACAAATCGGGACGTCTGACTATTCTGTCTTCACCCAAGTCCAACACAAGAGATCTAGCAGAAGACTGTAAAGAGAAGACCAGAGAGGTAACAACGCTTATGTCGCTGAATGCTTCTGTACGGGAAAGAAAGTTGTAACCAACAAGTGCACAAAAATCTAAACTTTTATCTTGATACGTGGCCAACTAGAAGTTACTGTGTAGCTCCACACGTCTCCTACATTAAATCTGACACGTGGAGGAACTGCTCACAGAAAAGGCTGAAAAATATTTTTTAGGATTCACACTGCATTAAAAGGGGTTGTCCACCACTTTAATACTAATGGAATATCCTTAGGATAGGTCATCAATATTAAAGTGCCAGGCAACCCCTTTAAGTGAGGCATAATGAATGGTACCAGAATTTCACATAATGTAGCCTTCATTAGGCAGAAGGCCCACTCGGTTATATGAAGAAATCTGGGGTCCCCAAAAGCAAACCCAGTAATCACCAGATTCCCGTGTGGTGACTACTTAATCTGCTTTTTGGGAAGACCAGAACTGACCCCTATATTTAACCAAGTGGGTCCCCTCAAGCTACATTATCCTGTCTGATGAAGGCTACATTAGCTGAAACATTCTTCATCTTCATTGTGCCTCATTTAACGCAATGTGAATCATGGACATGAGAAAAATCAAATTAAAAAATAAATACATTTAAAGCATTTTCTGTGCGATTCCTCCAAATGTCGCATTAATATAGAGAAAATAAAGAGCGGCGTGTTCTACACTATTGCAACAAGCCTCTTTCATCATTTATATCATCATTATACCATCATGTATATGCACCAGCACCATGGAATCAATGGCACTATATAATTAAATAATAATAATATATACATCTTCCCACCAGCTTGTTTTCCCTCTATCTCCTGTCTGGATCTATGAAGCCAGAACTGTCAAAGAAGAGGTGATGGTGGAGATGGAGGGGAAACAAGCAGGGGGGAAGGCTTATATAAATGACTGGTCCCGCCGTGAAGCACTGGGCGTCTGTGCTTGGTTTGAATAGTCGTTCTCTGCTGACAGAGTCGTTTACAGAGATCTTCTTTCCCATTCCAACAGCTTGCAAACAACCCACCATGGTATGAAAAAAAAATTATATCATCATCATCCAGCAAATGTGTCACAGCTGCCAGCAATTGGCTACTGTGGACACATCAAAGCTGTGATGATAAAAGTTGGCAGAGGAGGACCGGTAGCACGAGGTTGGCACAGACTTTTAATAAGGGAAGACTATTGGAAATCACATGAAATACAAAAAGGTCACAATCCTAAACCACATCTGAGGGTCTCACCACTTTAGGTAAAGAGATTTCAGCCACCAGAAAACTTGGGTGTCCTACAGGAGGTTCCGCCACAATCATGTAATCTGTTTTCACGGGTGAACTGCTAAGAAAAGGAAGGAAGCAGTATATTGCAAGGGTACACCATCAATTTATGATCTGTTGGGGTCGATCCCTAATATAATAAAGGGGCACTGATGCTGGTAATGAGGAACAGCCCCTTTCACAGTCATTCCCTGCACATCGGCATCATGGCCTCCACTGTGCAGCGGAACGACAGCATAGATCCAGCAAAGTGAATGGGCTTAGCTGCAGTTCTCCTGCACAGTGAATATCCGGGTAGCTGCCCCACACCAGCATATTCTTTAAAAAGGGCAGCAGGGTTACTTCCAGGCTGCAGCCCCCTTATTCTTGGAGTCCAAGAAGTTGGATATCCTATATCTTTTGTAAGATGGGATTCTAAAAAAAGTAAATGCATGCATTAAACCTCAAAGTAACCCAAACCTTTCAACTTCTGAGATGAGGGACTTGCTTGGAGTTAGCTGGGAGGGTCTGTAGGAAAAAAATAAAGAAAATAAAGGCATAATAGTTAAAACAAAAACAAAAAAAAACAATGTCCACATTGTTCTTGCACCATAACAAGCCATTCTGCAACTTCCCCCATCTGTTGGGTATAACCCATCACCACGAGGAGTGGCGCTCCCCCATCTGTTGGGAATAATCCATCACCACGAGGAGTGGCGCTCCCCCATCTGTTGGGTATAACCCATCACCACGATGAGTGGCGCTCCCCCATCTGTTGGGTATAACCCATCACCACGAGGAGTGGAGCTCCCCCATCTGTTGGGTATAACCCATCACCACGAGGAGTGGAGCTCCCCCATCTGTTAGGTATAACCCATCACCACGAGGAGTGGAGATCCCTCATCTGTTGGGAATAATCCATCACCACGAGGAGTGGCGCTCCCCCATCTGTTGGGTATAACCCATCACCACGATGAGTGGCGCTCCCCCATCTGTTGGGTATAACCCATCACCACGAGGAGTGGAGCTCCCCCATCTGTTGGGTATAACCCATCACCACGAGGAGTGGAGCTCCCCCATCTGTTGGGTATAACCCATCACCACGAGGAGTGGAGCTGCCCCATCTGTTCGGTATAACCTATCACCAGGAGGAGTGGCGCTCGTCATACTCTGTGTCCCTAGGGGAAATGTGGTATTATAAGACATCCAATCAATTGAATGGCCGACCATGTACTGCATGGATGAGCGAGGAACATCAGAGAAGAAGCCACTGATGCTCAACAGCAGCCTACTCTGTCGTCTTTTACAGACTGTATGCCATAGACTTGTACCTTAGAGTTGGGACTTACCCCATTATGTCCATTTCCTGAATCATCGGTTTTGATTTGGTTCTGATATTCTGTTCAAAAATGGATCCCAGGAACTTCCGATTTTTCAGCATTTTCCACTCTGAAGGGAAACCATAGATGAGTAACAGGGTCGGACTGGAACTGAAATTCAGCCCTGGCATGTGAGAGCACGCAGGCCCGCCCGACGCGCGTTGAATGTGAAATATTTTCGTTAATGATTTGGGTATATGTCACAATAAAATTGCTGCAAACTGCACTTTATCATCGATAGACAAAAACTGACATAATGTAAAATATAAACTTCCCTCCAGGAAAATGTTAATTTCTTTCAACTGGAGGGACGGACATATTTGTAATATAGAGCTCCAAGTTCCCAAAAACGCTATGTTTGATAGTACCAGGAAAAGCAGGAAAAGTGAATCCTTGCAGATTTGAAGCAGTTTCATGTCTATTCTTTCAGTATTTTTGCAGCGTTTCTAAAGAACGGGAAAAAAAAAATCTCAAAAAACGCAATATCAAGGGGATTTTCCTGCCGAGCGACACGTTTTTTGTGCAGAAATGTTCTGCCCTTTCTTTTTTGTTTATATTTTGTGTTATACACTAGTGGCCAAAATTGAGGCAACACCTTCAGTTTTTCACCATCACCAATATTTAATGGAGGTTTTCACTGACCTACTTACTTGTACACACGCCCTCTTCTGCCATATGTATTCTATGTTGGTTTATAGTGACCTGGGTGTGATTTAAGACAGATATTGTGCGATTAAAATTCGGTTTTTATATTTTAATGCCAGTTTGTCATCAGAAGGTAAGCAATTACATGTTTCCGTTCTCAAAGTGTGTAAGCAGTTTCAAGAGACTGGTTCGATAAAGAATAAACCAGGTAGAGAAAGGAAGAAGGCTACAAGTCCTCAGACTGATAGAAGAATTGTTAGAATCGCCCTAAATAACAGGGAATAAACTGCTGTTAACATCAACAAGGAGCTTGTCAACACCGGAGTGACAGTGTCCGATCGGACGGTTCGACGATGACTGGTAAACGCGGGATTAAGAGCCAGAATACCAGGTAAAAAGCCATTTTTGAAAACCTCACAGCGTCAGAAACGTCTGCAGGGGCCAAAGAACATTGTAAATGGACCATTGAACAATGGAGAAATGTTATATGGAGCGATGAGACACGCATATCCATCTTTGGCAGTGACGGTGTCTGCTACGTTCGACGACGACCTGGAGAGGACTGGTTGCCAGAGGGTACAGTACCCACCATGAAGCCTCCTCTGAGTGTTATGGTAGGGGGCTGCGTGTCCAGAGATGCAGGTGGTCGGCTGCAGGTAATTGAAGGAACAGTTAATGCTGAAAAGTACATCAAGGAAGTCCTTCAGCCTAAACTCATTCCTTCGGCACATGATGTATTTGGTGAAGGGACACCGTTTATTTTAAGATGGAGCCCCATGCCATACAGCTAAAAAATGGCTCTCTTGGTTCAAGGACAAAAATGTCCAGCTATTGAATTGGCCAGGAAACAGCCCAGATCTCAATCCTATTGAGAATCTCTGGGCTCGGCTCAAAAGAGCGGTGTCAAAACAGCGGGCTTCACACAAGCAGGAACTCATTGCAGCCATCATCAAATCATGGCTTCATATCATCACACCATCTGATTTACACAAACTGGTAGATAGCATGCCAAGTAGATGCCAGGCAGTCATCAAGGCCGAGGGCTATCCAACTGAGTATTAACATTTAGTGTTAGATATGAAAATAGGACAAATCAATGGCTTTTCTCCCACAGTCATCTGAGTGACAATAGTGTCCAATTTGTTGACAAATGAACAAATTTCCTGCTAATATTGTGTTTCTATATGAGATTTTATTTCTACTTAAAAACTTTACTGTGAAATGAAAAAACATTTATGAAATTTGTATTGGTATTGGCAAAATGCTAAAAATTCATAAATCTTGGGGGTGTTGCCTCAATTTTGGCCACTAGTGTATAGAGTTCCTCAGTATATTTATATGTTGTCCCCCATCACCTTTTTCATCTCTCCTTACAAGTATGCCTTGTATCTTAACTAAAACATGGTAGTAAGTAGCATATTAAACCCTTTTATAATGGGTAGTGTAGAATCGCTGCATATTTCAGGGTTATGCGCTCCTGAGGACTCATTAGTGCTGCCCTCCTCAGGCGAAACCAGGTTGTGACCTCGTATAATATGGGGCTAGCCGGTCTCACCTACCAGTTTGGGTCACAAACCCTTTTTCGTTTGCTTTGATGATTTACTCATTGTTTATTACGTTTACACCCCAAATCTCTCCTAATCCTGGAGATCAAACCTATGAAAGCAATTTATGAATGATCATAACACCTCTATGAAGGGTAATTATCATCTCCTTCATAAATATACATTTATATGTATAAATACATATGTGGTCAATGCATAGTACTGGCACATGACTTATCACTTTCCAGGACCTTACAAAGCACCAGGAACATTCATAACAAGCGGAGGTGAGGCGATTCTGGCAACTTAATAGGAAAGGATTCTTTACAGTTAGAGCAGTCAGACTGTGGAATGCCAACCACAAGATATAGTAATGGCAGATAGTATAACAGCATTTATAGAAGGGCTGGATACTTTTTTAACAAAACATGACATTGTGGGTTATAAATAATCTAGTAATAGAAAATGTATAACTTTGGAGATAGACCAAGGACATTAAAGTTAAAACTTTTTCAACCTATGTAACTATGCAAGTATGCAGAATGCACATTAGGAAAATGCTTGAAATGCAATTCCCTATAATATTATTTTACAAGTAATTTCCTCTTAATTTTCCGCTTTGTAAAGTGCTAGTTATAAGCCCAATCTATGGATCTAAAAAGTGCAAAACACTCCTGAAACACTTGTACGTATGTTCTATAATCTTTATTTCTTATGGTGCCTAAGGGAAGCCGTAATGATAAGACTCCTGCTTGGTAACAAGTGCAGTTATTTGCCTCCATAATGAAAGTGAATTACCAATGATGAAAGGGTTAATACTTGGACCCTGCATCAGTAACAGCCCTTGTAGTAACCATGACAACTATTGTGAGGGCATAAACAAGTGTCATAAAGAAGATTCCATAAAAGAATGCCGCGCTGCCATGATCAGCGCCATTACTGATGATGCGCCTGAGGACCTTGAGCTTGACCACCCCACGTAATGTGCCAATGTTGGTGTAATTTGGAGGTTCTAGCAGGGAAAGGGGTTGTCTTCTTAGACACCCCGGGGGGAAGGGAAGGTAACAGAGGGGGGGTCCCCAAAACAGGATCCCCTTCTGTTACTATGTACAAAGAGCTGCTCTTCTTTGGGAGTTCATAGATGGATCCTTGACTTTAATGGGTGATAAATTGGGAGGGGGAGGGGATACTCATCCTATTAGGGGTTATCCATAATGAGCAACCCCTGTAACCAAGTACCCAACATCTTGAGAGACGGAGCTGGATCTGTAAGGGAGAAGTGGTAGATCCACCTGGGAAATCAGATCAACTAAATTCGTTCCAGCAATAAATGTGGTGACAGATATCGCAGCCAGATCTCTCCCACATCCAGTTTATCACATTAATAGTCTATATTTGTTATGTCGTTCTCTGTAAATATGTAGAAATTCTAAAACTCCGTCATATATCGGCACTAACTCTCTAAGCCCAAGGGAAGGGCAGCCCTCCAGCCATGGTTCCCTAGAGGTTTCCTCCACAGGGGGTTTTCCTCTCCTGAGAGCTGGAGGGTGACTCTTCGTGAGTCGAGGGTTGTGCCATTTTCGGTGTCAT
Organism: Phyllobates terribilis; assembly: GCF_046119375.1. Taxonomy (NCBI): domain Eukaryota; kingdom Metazoa; phylum Chordata; class Amphibia; order Anura; family Dendrobatidae; genus Phyllobates; species Phyllobates terribilis. Next base: position 311,942 of record NW_027363010.1, on the reverse strand, counting down.
GTAAATTTAAATAAAGTTGAGAACGTTTGACACCTAATTGCAATGATTTGTGTATTTATTTTGTATGTGTCTGATTCATTTTGTTTGGGAGTCGGGGTCCATCACACATCACTGAGTCATACGTCTGGACATCTGCCGCCAGAAGTTTTGCTCCAGGGGTTGCCCCTGCTCTGGGGAGTTTGATGGAGCAGAGAAGACAAGAATTACAGAACTCATCCTCAGAATAAGGACTTCTATTACAGTACTACAAGCAGCTTCCTCGTCTCATTCACACAGTGAGTATTTTGGGCACTAATTTACATCAGTATTTGTAAGCTGAAAACCAGAGGGGAACAAACACAGTGAAAAATAGTAACTGAAACACTTTCACCTCTTCTGTTTTGGATCCACTCCTGGCGTCTGCTAACAAATACTGATGCAAAATATCGCCATGGAAGTTCCCTAAATTCTTACTGACTGATTTGACTGTTTGAGTAGCAGTCAAGCAACAGAGGTTGCAAGCGTTAAAGGAGTTTTCTGGTATCAAAAACCCCTGTCCCCCTTGCCATTTTTCTCTATCCTGAACCTGTGCTTCCTGCCCTGATCTCGGACTGTCTGACCTAGTCCTTGTCTTCGCTCTCCTGAGTCTGGTACCCTGGTACCTCCGGAATGCTGCTGCAGTCCCGGGAACTGCACTGAAGTGGTACCTGGTGTCTACCGGAGGCCCAGTCTATCCTCACCACCAGAGGTTCTAGTGGAGACCCAGTAGACACCTAGTCACAACCCTCCCGTGGGGCAGTGGGTCCATATCCACCAGGGTTACACCCACATAGCAAATGTGGTACCAATATTCAAGAAGGGGATAACATCTGAGCCTGGAATTTATAGGTCGGTAAGTTTAACTTGTACTGTGGGCAACAACTTTGAGGGTTTTCTAAGAGATACTAACCTGGAGCACCTCAATAAGAATAACCTAAACATATGATTATGAGGGATCTGTCCTGCAAACTAATCTGAAAAGATTCTATGGGGAGGTAAGTTCAGGTTGGACCAGGGAAACTTAGTGGATGTTGTCTATCTGGACTTTTCAAAGGCATTTGATACGGTGCCATACAACAGGTTGGTACATAAAAATGTTCAATATATTATATGGTAAACTTGCTCCACGAAAGAACAAGTCCTTGTGTGGTCGATGGAAAAATCAAGGAAAAGATCAGTGATGCGGTCGTTACCTCTTGACAGCTCCATTTCGTACTTGTTCTCTAGTCCCTCCATGGCCACGGTGATAAAAAATTCCCTAAAAAGCTCATTATTCTAATAAAAAAAATACAAAGTAAGGAGCTGACACAAAGGAGAGCAGACAGCTCGTATGTCGGAATAAGCAATTGCAGTTACCGTAATTTTCTCAAAGAAGGTGCCATTAATCACTATGTCGTACGCCGAGCAGCCGCCTCTACCTGTAGGACAAAGTGCACCAGGACTTAGATACTTTGCGGTGCCGACTCAATCCATTGACCTTAGTAGGGCTGCTATGAATAAGTGGTATAAGTTCTTAAAGGGGAATCCAAGTAGTGGACAATCCCTCTAAGTCCCAAATCTAAACCAAAAAAGTTCAAAAGTCAACAACAAGATGTCAAACTTTATTCCGCAGACTGGAAGTGGACCTACCAGAACCTGTGGAGATGGCACCTTTGACCATTGAGGATTAGTAAGTTGTAATACTTGCTATTTTAACCCCTTTAAGGATATCTCTGGACTATCCCTTTAAAAAGAGAAGCGCTGTATTAAAAAAAAAAGTACTATTATCAACTTCAACGTGGGGCTCTCCAAGGCTCATGGAGACTCGATAGCCGGAGGGATCATCAGATTCCAGGATGCTGACTAACTCCTGCTCCGTCAGGTCCGGGGCCGCTGGGATCTGGTTCGACTTGCAGATGTTAATAAAGATTTTGGTATTTTTGGATGTGCGAGTTTTAATGCAGAAACCTAACACAGAAATAAAAACAAAAAGTGAACAAAAACACAATAAAATCGGCAAAAGCCAAGCAGCATTTACATGTAATCAACTGCATAAGAAATTATGTGACCCCCCACGTTGGTTGCATCATGTGACCGTTGCAGTCAATAAGACCCCACTGCCCCACTGTGGTATCTGTCACATAATATGCACAAAGTAATCTGGATAATAATCAGAGGACGCCCATCTCACCCGGCTGGGGTCTGATCTCTCTGCTTTCTGATAAGTTCGGTATTCTGCTCTCCATCTCCTGTTTGGCCTGAAATGAGGCAACAAGTGTGAATCAGTGAGTAACATGAACAGGATGGTTCTGCAAACTGATTTTTCCTGCACCAAAATAGTACAACTGTGAGGGGTCTAAAGCCAACAATACACATTAGGTAAATGTTGGAGACTGCCTCGCTCCCGGCAGCTGACGGAGGAGACATTCACCCGGTGATTGCTGGCCTCTCCAATTCATCTTCGTACCTTCATCAGCATCTGTTCATACAGCGCTTCCTCCATGTTTGTGTTCATTTCTGCAGACAGCAGCGACTTGTCAGAGGCCATTTTTTCGGTCAAAGACAGAAGCTCAGAGATCTTGTTTTATAAGAGAAAACCTGAAAAATGAAAATATGTATTAATCTTCTCCACAGACAACGACAAGGGGAGAGTGCGGGAGCCTGACAGCCGACGACATGAGGGGGTGCGGGAGCCTGACAGCCCTCGACACGAGGGGGTGCGGGAGCCTGGCAGCCCACGACAAGAGGGGGTGCGGGAGCCTGGCAGCCCACGACAAGATGGGGTGCGGGAGCCTGACAGCCCACGACACGAGGGGGTGCGGGAGCCTGACAGCCCACGACACGAGGGGGTGCGGGAGCCTGACAGCCCATGACACGACGGGGGGCGGGAGCCTGACAGCCCACGACACGAGGGGGTGCGGGAGCCTGACAGCCCACGACAAGAGGGGGTGCGGGAGCCTGGCAGCCCACGGCACGAGGGGGTGCGGGAGCCTGGCAGCCCACGACAAGAGGGGGTGCGGGAGCCTGGCAGCCCACGACAAGAGGGGGTGCGGGAGCCTGACAGCCCACGACACAAGGGGGTGCGGGAGCCTGACAGCCCACGACACAAGGGGGTGCGGGAGCCTGACAGCCCACGACACGAGGGGGTGCGGGAGCCTGACAGCCCACGACAAGAGGGGGTGCGGGAGCCTGACAGCCGACGACATGAGGGGGTGCGGGAGCCTGACAGCCCTCGACACGAGGGGGTGCGGGAGCCTGGCAGCCCACGACAAGAGGGGGTGCGGGAGCCTGGCAGCCCACGACAAGATGGGGTGCGGGAGCCTGACAGCCCACGACAAGAGGGGGTGCGGGAGCCTGGCAGCCCACGACAAGATGGGGTGCGGGAGCCTGACAGCCCACGACACGAGGGGGTGCGGGAGCCTGACAGCCCACGACACGAGGGGGTGCGGGAGCCTGACAGCCCATGACACGACGGGGGGCGGGAGCCTGACAGCCCTCGACGCGAGGGGGTGCGGGAGCCTGGCAGCCCACGACACGAGAGGGTGCGGGAGCCTGACAGCCCACGACACGAGGGGGTGCGGGAGCCTGGCAGCCCACGACACGAGGGGGTGCGGGAGCCTGACAGCCCACGACACGAGGGGGTGCGGGAGCCTGACAGCCCACGACACGAGGGGGTGCGGGAGCCTGACAGCCCTCGACACGAGGGGGTGCGGGAGCCTGACAGCCCACGACACGAGGGGGTGCGGGAGCCTGACAGCCCACGACACGAGGGGGTGTGGGAGCCTGGCAGCCCACGACACGAGGGGGTGCGGGAGCCTGGCAGCCCACGACACGAGGGGGTGCGGGAGCCTGGCAGCCCACGACACGAGGGGGTGCGGGAGCCTGGCAGCCCACGACACGAGGGGGTGCGGGAGCCTGACAGCCCACAGCACGAGGGGATGCGGGAGCCTGGCAGCCCACGACACGAGGGGGCGCGGGAGCCTGACAGCCCACAGCACGAGGGGACGCGGGAGCCTGGCAGCCCACGACACGACGGGGCGCGGGAGCCTGACAGCCCACAGCACGAGGGGATGCGGGAGCCTGACAGCCCACGACACGAGGGGATGCGGGAGCCTGGCAGCCCACGACACGAGGGGGTGCGGGAGCCTGGCAGCCCACGACACGAGGGGGTGCGGGAGCCTGACAGCCCACGACACGAGGGGGTGCGGGAGCCTGACAGCCCACGACACGAGGGGGTGCGAGACCCTGACAATATTGGGAGTGGGATTCTGCACACCTACAGTTAGCTACTTATTGTCCTGATTGTAGTAATCACCTTGGCACATTCCCATCTTCTTACCTGTAGTACAGACGCCAAACACCACTACTCTGCCTGCAATCACCCAGCTACAGCGTCACCACGCCCCAGCAACAGGGGAGCGTCTAGATTGGAGTTGATTTCTTGAGGGGGAGGAGTGATTTCATGGAATCATGATGTCACCGGAAGGGGCGGGGCCTTCTCAGTCCAGTGGACACTATTCCACCTGCAGCTGCAGCAGTGCGCACATTGTGCCGGGACAGGAGGACTGGTGATGAGGAGCTCGTGTTCTGCGTTGTGCTGTGAGGACTGAGGCGGGGAGAACACAATATTAATTATAATAATTTTTTTGAGGCTGTGTGCCCACTATGCGTTTTTTAAGCGTTTCCGCAGTGGCAATTCCGCTGCAGAAACGCTTAAAAACGCTTGATAGAAGGTCGGCCATGTTCCCCAATGATAATCCGCATGTGCTGTGCACATGCTGTGTAAATTTCCGCTGCGAATTATCATTGCGGAAAAATCCGCTGCACTACCAATTATTTTGCGGAAGCACGGCGCTTTCGCCGCCATTGACTTGCATTAGAACACATGGAATCCGCATCACTGCATCTGTACATGCAGAATCCATGCGCTTCAATGTGCGGATGGTACCCGGGTTTGGAGAAGAGGAGACTGTCCTCCGGACCCGGGTACCATAGAACCTGTAAAAAAAGAATAAAATAAAAAATAAATATTATACTTACCTTCTGATGGCCCCCGGTGTCTTTATCCGATGCGTCCTGGCTTGCCAGCAGCTCGCGATGGTCTGAAAAGGACCTGCCGTGACGTCATTTAGTCATGTGACGGGTCACGCGACCGCTGACGTCGGCAGGCCATCAGAAGGTAATTATATATTTATTTTTTACCATTCTTTTATGGTCACACTATATAAATCCATGCCGGTTGCATGTATTTATATAGTGTGACCAAGTTGTCAAGCACTTTTCAAGTGATGCTAAAATCGCTTGGAAAGCGCTTGTCAACCCGCATGCGGAAATGCAAGTGAAGAACGCTTCACATCAGCAAGTCCCAGGCAGGAAAAAAGCATGTACAATCCGCATGTACAATCCACATGCGTTTTTTCTGCCAGGGAGATGCGGAAACGCTCAAAAAAAATCCGGAGCATTTCTGCATCGTGGGCACATAGCCTTACATTAATTGTATGACTCAATATTGAGCACACGTAACCATCTATACACAGCTGGAGGCCGCACGTAGCCATCTATACACAGCAGGAGGCCGCACGTAGCCATCTATACACAGCGGGAGGCCGCACGTAGCCATCTATACACAGCGGGAGGCCGCACGTAGCCATCTATACACAGCGGGAGGCCGCACTAAGCCATCTATACACAGCGAGAGGCCGCACGTAGCCATCTATACACAGCGGGAGGCCGCACGTAGCCATCTATACACAGCGGGAGGCCGCACGTAGCCATCTATACACAGCGGGAGGCCGCACGGCGCCATCTATACACAGCGGGAGGCCACACGGCGCCACCTATACACAGCGGGAGGCCCACAGCGCCCCCCCCAGAGAGAGCAGGAGGCCGCACGGCGCAATCTATACACAGCGGTTGGCCGCACAGCGCCCCCCTCACAGAGACAGCAGGAGGCCGCACGGCGCCATCTATACTCAGCAGGAGGCCGCACGGCGCACCCGACCCCAAAGACAGCGGGAGGCCGCACGGCGCCATCTATACTCAGCAGGAGGCCGCACGGCGTCACCTATACACAGCAGGAGGCCGCACGGCGCCACCTATACACAGCGGGAGGCCGCAGGGCGCCACCTATACACAGCGGGAGGCCGCACGGCGCCACCTATACACAGCAGGAGGCAGCACGGCGCCACCTATACACAGCGGGAGGCCGCACGGCGCCACCTATACACAGCGGGAGGCGCCACCTATACACAGCGGGAGGCCGCACGGCGCTACCTATGCACAGCGGGCGGCGCCACCTATACACAGCGGGAGGCCGCACGGCGCCACCTATACACAGCGGGAGGCCCCACGGCGCCACCTATAAACAGCGGAAGGCCGCACGATGCCATCTATACACAGGGGGCCGCACAATGCCATCTATACACAGCGGGAGGCCGCACGGCGCAATCTATACACAGCGGGAGGCTGCACGGCGCCATATATACACAGCGGGAGGCTACACGGTGCCCCCCCCCAAGAGACAGCAGTAGGCCGCACGGCGCCATCTATACACAGCGGGAGGCCGCACGGCGCCCCCCCCCAGAGACAGCAGGAGGCCACACAGCGCCATCTATACACAGCGGGAGGCCGCACGGCGCACCCCCAGAGACAGCAGGAGGCCGCACGGCGCCATCTATACTCAGCAGGAGGCCGCACGCAGTCACGCACACACAAACATATACAGACATATACATACACGCATAAACACATTTGAAACATAAAAATACATATAAACAGACATCACACAATGACATCTGCCTGCACACACACACACATACATACATATACATACACACACACACACTCACCATCCCCCGACTCGGCTCCAGCTCTTTTCCGGTGCAGCACTGCAGGCCGGGTGCGCACTGCGTGACGTCACAGCTAGGAGACACGGCCGCGCACAGGGCCGTGTCTCCTAGCAGTGACGCGGCCGGGCCAGCACAGGGAAGTTAACTGCTGCAGTGCTGGCCCGGCCGAAGAAGAAGCAGCGGCTGTGTGCCGCTGCTGGGGGAGCGATCCTGGGCCCCCCCCCCACTGTCTGCCGGTATGTGCCGTGGCGCCGCACATATAATGAGGACAATCTGGCTATAGACACCCCGGAGCCCCCTGGAGGTTCGGGGCCCCGGGCGGTAGCCCAGATCGTCCTCATTATAATCCGCCTATGCTTATATACATGTAACACTCACTACCCCCTATTCCTGTGTATTGCTGTAATATGTAACCTATACTCGTTATCCATCATTATAAATTAAGAAGATTTTCCACTTTATCCGATATATCCACACTCAATCAGTACATTAGATGTCTGCTGAAGAGGCAATACACATGAACGTCTCCACATCATCCTCCCCGACTGTATCTATATGTGCCCCGTGACCCCCGATCAAGTGTCTCCATCACGTGCTCGCAGCATCACAGGTCACATAGTTTCCTCGTAGCGTTGGTGCGCGTTGTGTATCGCGCCACGCCTCCTCAGCACCCATTGGTTGGTGGAGACATACCTCCATCCTGATTGGCTATAGTTGGCCGTTTAACTCTTAGCTCTTTCCGAATGATGCCACCCCCTGACGAAGACAAGAAGCCGAAACATACGTCGGGTGGACGCCATTCAGGAGTGGGATCTGCATCTGCTATAGAGTGAGTACAATGCACATGTGGTCACCTTTTCTAAAAACGCTTAAAGTGGATACAAATACATATCTGTCAACAGCACATATGCCCAAGTCAGTGCACTACTCTCTACAGGATTCACACCGACATCCAAATAATAAGGGACCAGCCCTTGTATATATACATACACAGGTGCATCTCACTAAATTAGAATATCATCAAAAAGTTAATTTATTTCAGTTCTTCAATACAAAAAAGTGAAACTCGTATAGCCATAATCATCAGCATTAACAGAAATAAACAATAACTGTTTGATGATATTCTAATTTAGTGAGAAACACCTGTATTTGTTCACATATGAGATATATAATTTATGTAGATTTATTCTTTGGAGGCACTTGCACTTTATGTAAAGTTTATGATAATTAAACAATCATATGTACAGATATATCTAATGATATGTATATATATTTTTATATACTGGATTAATTTGTGGCTTGATTCTCTGTATTATCCCTTTGCTGTTCTAATCATGATCCATTCCCACTGGTGTTAATGGTAATTCCTGTCTCGACGTCCCCTTTGCGTATAGTTTTTAATTCCCCCCTTTTTTTGCATTTCCTCCTCTTCCACCTGGTTATCAATATAATAATTATGTGCATCACCCACACGCCTGGACTCTTCTGGTCGATGTCTCCTTTCTGCTATACACTAGAGTGGTATACTATGTGCACAGATACATGGAGTGCCATATACTTCTCAGGAGGTGCGCAGCGTCCACCTCCTCACCGCACAGGCCCACAAGCTCCTCTCCGGCAGGAAGAAGATGCATTCAGGCGGCTCCTACCACTGCAGCAGACGGCAGTGCACAAGTATACAGGGAGCAGTGTGGATGTGTCTGCACCACTGGGATGTGCCCGACCTGCATGTATACATATGCCCCTCTGCAGGGGGGGACTGGCCCACCGGAGGATCGGGAAAACCCACGGGTCCCGATGGCCCCGCCCCCTACACCCCTGAACAGAGGGGCCCCCCCCGATTCGCAGCACTGCCGATATGATTAGTGATGGGCCCTCTGCCTCCTCTGCGCAGCGCGACACTGCCGGCGCGTGCGCAGGAGGTCAGTGTCAGGGTGATGACGTAATCGCCCCGGGACTGCTTCCTGTGCGCGCTGTGGAGTACGGACCCTGCGTCGCTCCAGGCAGCGGCTGCAGCTCATCTCGACGCGTCAGTATGAAACGGGGAGGGATAGGGGGGAGGGGTGACTGGGAGGACCCCTGGCCGGGGCTGGCAGTAAATACTACTGGGCAATGGGCATGATTATCATCAGGAAAACATGGTCGGCGGCTGGAGGCCAGCTGAGCACTTCTCTGACAACTGGGTTCTAGTGTCATTCTGTGCCTGCTCATCTCTGATATTTGTCTGATGGCAAAGATGTAGCAGAGCTGGAGACAGAAGATCCGTGGATTACGTCAGAGCGAGGATTTTGTTTTTAATTAAAGATGGAGTCCCTACATGTGTTTTGTGTTTTATTTTTATTAAAAAATTGTGTTGTGTTTTTTTCTGTTTACTGGAAATTCATGGTGGCCATGTGTAGTTTGGCGTGACTCCATGAATTTCAGGCTTAGTGCCAGCTGATAATACAAAGCTGGTATTAACCCCATTATTACCCAGCGTGCCACCCCCCACCAGGGCCGTTGGAAGAGCCGGATAAAGTGCCTGGAAATGGCGCTACGATGAATGCGCCAATTCCAGGGGTGGCTGCAGGCTGCCATTTTCAGCGTGGGGGGCCCAGAATGCTTGGGCCTTACCATGCTGAGAATCCCAGCCCCCAGCCCCCCCGATCAAAATATGGCGGGAGCCCACGCATTTTTTTTTTTAATTATTTTTTTAAATAATTTAAAAAAAACATTGGGCTTTCCTGACTTTTGATCGCCAGTCAAGGTAAAACCAGGCAGATAAAGCAGACAGCTACGGGCTGCCACCTCTATCTGCGCTGAGAATCAAAATTTCTGCAGAGCGCTATGTCATTTTTGTTTTATTATTTATTTATTTTCACACTTCTATATGTGTGATAGTCCCAACAGCCAATCACAGACGCTGACACAGAGAATGGGCGTCTGTGATTGGCTGCTTGAGTAACCTGAAAGCAGCCCATACATAGTACCATACTAGAATGTATGGGCTGATTGTACATTACTCAAACAGCCAATCACAGAAGCCCATCCTCTTTGACAGCATCTGCAATTGACTGTTGGGTCTGTCACATATAGAAGTGTGAAAAGAAAATTTTAAAAATGAATTTTTGATTCTCACCGCAGATAAAGCAGACAGCTACGTACTGCCACCCCCAGCTGCCTGGCTTTACCTTGGCTGGCGATCAAAAGACAGAGAAGCCGAATATTTGTTTTAAACTACTTAACTTTTTTTTCCCGCCATATGTTGATCGCCAGCCAGATAAAACCAGGCTGCTGGGGGCTGGGATTCGCAGCATGGTAAGGCCCAAGCGTTCTTGGCCCTCCACGCTGAAAATCGCAGCCCACAGCCACCCTTGAAAATGGCGCATTCATCATAGCACCATTTCCAGGTGCTTTACCCGGCTCTTCCAGCGGCCCTGGTGGTGAGTGGCACCCTGGGTAATAATAGGGTTAGTACCAGGCCAGCTTTGCCTTATCAGCCGGTACTAAGCCCGAAATTCATGGTTTCACGCCAAATTAGACATAGCCACCATCAATTTCTAGTAAACAGAAAAAAAAAAATACAGAATTTTTTTTTTTTTATTAAAAATAAAACACATTTAGGGACTCCACCTTTAATAAAGAAAAATCCTCACTCCCAACGTAATCCATAAGTCTTCTGTCTTCATCTCTCTTAGATCTTTGCCATCAGACAAATATGTCTGCTGACAGATGAGCAGGCACAGAATGACACTGGAGCACTGTTACTGTGTAGTGCAGTGCTATGTTTCTTTTTTTGTCATTTCATGCAGTGTAGAAATCTTGGGAAAAGTGTGGATTGTGCTCTGGAAGTGATCAGTTATAGCTAACTATGTTATTTTCTGCAGAGATAAGTACTGTATAGAAGATGTGATATATCGGTCTGCAGTTAAAGAACTTCACCTAGAGACATCACTGGTGAGTATGTGTATTACCTATACACACACACACTGACACTATATACAGAGCTCCTGTGCATAATGACACTGGTGATCACTCTATTACCTGTACACTGACACTATATACAGAGCTCCTGTGTATAATGTCACTGGTGATCCCTGTGTTTCCTATACACACACACACACTGACACTATATACAGAGCTGTGCATAATGTCACTGGTGATCCCTGTATTACCTGTACACTGACACCATACACAGAGCTCCTGTGTATAATGTCACTGGTGATCACTATATTACCTGTACACTGACACTATATACAGAGCTCCTATGCATAATGTCACTGGTGATCACTATATTACCTGTACACTGACACTATATACAGAGCTCCTGTGTATAATGTCACTGGTGAACACTGTATTACCTGTACACTGACACCAAACACAGAGCTCCTGTGTATAATGTCACTGATGATCCCTGTATTACCTGTACACTGACACTATATACAGAGCTCCTATGCATAATGTCACTGGTGATCACTATATTACCTGTACACTGACACTATATACAGAGCTTCTGTGTATGTCACTGGTGATCACTGTATTACCTCTACACTGACACTATACACAGAGCTCCTGTGTATAATGTCACTGATAATCTCTACATTATCTGTACACTGACTCTATATACAGAGCTCCTGTGTATAATGTCACTGGTGATCACTATATTACCTGTACACTGACACTATATACAGAGCTCCTGTGTATACTGTCACTGATGATCACTGTATTACCTCTACACTGACACTATACACAGAGCTCCTGTGTATAATGTCACTGATAATCTTTACAGTATCTGTACACTGACTTTATATACAGAGTTTTTTTACATTTTCATTATCATTCACTATCTGGTGCCATTATGAGCCATGGTCATGGCGTGGCGGTATTTGTCTCTTGTATGTGGTATTATTCAGACAGTCACTATGTTGTGCTAATATGTGGTCTTCTCATGGTGTGGCAGTATATATACCTTGTACTTGGTAGTATTTGATCACTATGTGGTGGTATGTGTTCTGGTCATGGTGTGGCGGTATTTCTCTCTTCTATATGGTATTATTAGTCTAGGTATAGTGGATTGTTGTCAGTCATTTGTTTTTTCGGATATTAAGAATGGGAACATTCTTTATTTGCAATACATATTAAATACTTGGATGTTTAACCTCTCCCTGTGTTGTGACTACTACACAGCAGCAGAGATTTATTGGTTAATAAAGTTGATTCATTTTGAAAGAGTTTGTGGACTTATGTTATTCCTATATACGGTAACTGCATGGTGCTGGTGGGCCCCAAGATTGATTTTTTCCTGGTGGGCCCCAGGTACTCCAGTCCGGCGCTGGTCCCAGACAGTCACCTCCTCATCTGTCCTGCTGTCGGCTGGGAGTCCTGTACAGTGCAGCATGTAGTGTGATGTGAATGCCACACTATGGAGATGCTGCTCCTACTACTGCCAAGTGAGGATCTCACCTCCCCAGTATGGTGCCCTCAGGAGCTCCCACAGGGCATCACAGGCCTTAGTATGAAGCAATACCACAAGTCTTCTAGTATTGCTTCATACTAAGGCCTGTGATGCCCTGTGGGAGCTCCCTGAGGGCACCATACTGTGGAGCTGAGAGCCTCACCTCATAGGGCCCCATGATCTCTATGTACACCGCTGACTGGGCCCCATGATCTCTATGTACGCCGCTGACTGGGCCCCATGATCTCTATGTAAGCCGCTGACTGGGCCCCATGATCTCTATGTACGCCGCTGACTGGGCCCCATGATCTCTATGTACACCGCTGACTGGGCCCCATGATCTCTATGTATGCCGCTGACTGGGCCCCATGATCTCTATGTACGCCGCTGACTGGGCCTCATGATCTCTATGTACATCCCTAACCTGATTGGCCCCATGATCTCTATGTACGCCGCTGACTGGGCCCCATGATCTCTATGTACGCCGCTGACTGGGCCCCATGATCTCTATGTACACCCCTAACCTGATTGGCCCCATGATTTCTATATACGCCCCTGACTGGGCCACATGATTTCTATGTACGATCCCTGACTGGGACCCATAATCTCTGATCTCTCATGATTTTTTTTTTTATTAAAGATGGAGTCCCTAAATGTATTTTGTGTTTTATTTTTACTGTGTAGTGCGGCATTATGTTGCATTTTGTCATTTCATGCAGTGTAGAAATCTTGGGAAAAGTGTGGCTTGTGCTCTGGAAGTGATCAGTTATAGCTAACTATGTTATTTTCTGCAGAGATAAGTCCTGCATAGAAGATGTGATATATCGGTCTGCAGATAAAGAACTTCACCTAGAGACATCACTGGTGAGTATGTGTATTACCTATACACACACACACTGACACTATATACAGAGCTCCTGTGTATAATGTCACTGGTGATCACTATATTACCTGTACACTGACACTATATACAGAGCTCCTGTGCATAATGTCACTGGTGATCACTGTATTACCTGTACACTGACACTATATACAGAGCTCCTGTGTATAATGTCACTGGTGAACACTGTATTACCTGTACACTATATACAGAGCTCCTGTGTATAATATCAATGGTGATCATTGCATTACCTGTACACTGACACTATATACAGAGCTTCTGTGTATAATGTCACTGGTGATGACTGTATAACCTGTACACTATATACAGAGCTCCTGTGCATAATGTCACTGGTGATCACTGTATAACCTGTACACTGACCCAATATACTGAGCTTTTTTACATTTTTATTATTTTAGCATTATTTGTCACTATGTGGTGGCATTATGTGCTTTGGTCATGACATGACGATATTTGTCCCTTGTATGTGGTATTATTCAGTCACTATGTGGTGGTAATATGTGGTCTCATGGTGTGTCAGTATTTATACCTTGTATCTGGTAGCATTTGATCACTATGTGGTGGTATTATGTGCTTTGGTCATGGTGTGGCAGTATTTGTGCCTTGTATGTGGTATTATTTGGGCACTATGTGGTGGTAATATGTGATCTGGTCACGGTGTGGTGGTATTTCTGCCTTCTATCTGGTAATATTGGTCTTGGTAGAGTGGATTGTGGTTGGTCATTTGTTTTATCTATCGGCAAACCAGGGGAGGAGTCCTGAGGAGATAATTTGCATATTCCCACTGCATTTTGGGGTAAGTGAAGAGTCTCCGCGAGCTCAAAGAACACTGGATTTTGGCTGTTGGAGCTGAAAAGAGGACATCGGCAAACCAGGGGAGGAGTCCTGAGGAGATAATTTGCATATTCCCACTGCATTTTGGGGTAAGTGAAGAGTCTCCGCGAGCTCAAGAACACTGGATTTTGGCTGTTGGAGCTGAAAAGAGGACATCGGTAAACCGCGCTTTTTTTTTAAGCTTTTTTCACTGTTTTCAGAACATTAACAATAAGAACATGGAAGAGTCCAGGAGCCATTTGGTGAGCTGCATATCCTGCTACATGTTCACAGACTTGCCAGTGGAAAAGCCAAACTTCACATGCCAGAAATGCAAGCTTGTGTCCCTGTTGGAGGAAAAGTTGCGAAATCTAGAAGAGAGGTTAACTACCTTGAAAATCATTAAGGAAGGTGAAGAGTTCTTAGACAGAGCAGAATTATCTCTTCATGATTCAGAAAGAGAAGAAATTCGAACTGCACCTGACGAAACAGAGGAATGGAAGCATGTGACCCACAGAAGCAGGAGGATCGAGAGGCAGTCAGCACCCATACTGCTCAGGAACCAGTACCAGGCTCTCACGCAGGAGAACCATGAAGAAATACAGCAAAATAAGACTTTGCCAGCAATGAATAACCTTGTAAGCCCTCAGAATCCTCCTGGATGGAGAAAGAAGAATGTTGTGAAGAAAAAACGGAGAGTGGTGGTCATGGGGGATTCCCTGTTAAGAGGAACAGAGGCCGCTATCTGCAGACCAGACATAACCTCAAGAGAAATGTGCTGTCTTCCAGGAGCAAAAATTAAAGATGTGTCTGACAGGATATCAAGACTCTTCAGACCTACAGATCACTACCCATTCCTGCTAATACATGTGGGGACAAATGACACCGCAAGAAAGGACCTGGAAACCATCTGCAGTGACTTTGAAGACTTAGGCAAGAAAGTGAAAGAATTGGGAGCGCAGGTGGTCTTCTCATCCATCCTCCCAGTGGATGGCCATGGAACAATGAGGTGGAATAAGATTCTACAGGTGAACAACTGGCTACGTCGATGGTGCCGTCAACAAGGATTTGGATTTCTGGATCACGGAATGAATTACCTATATGATGGACTACTTGCTAGAGATGGGGTGCACCTTACGAAGACTGGAAAACATGTATTTGGAAGTCGCCTTGCTACACTCATCAGAAAAGCTTTAAACTAGAACAATGTGGGAAGGGAAGCAAAAGGCCAGAAAAAGCCATACAGCTGACAAATACTATTGAGATCTCTGCTACTGGAAGTGGAAAGGAAGAACAAAGACAAAACAATTTAAATAATAAAAATATGGGAGGAAGAGAAACCAATCACAAACTAAAATGTTTTTATACAAATGCACAAAGCATGGGCAACAAACAAGGAGAATTGGAACTACTAATGCAGGAAAAGGAATATGATGTCATTGGAATCACTGAAACTTGGTGGGACGATACACATGATTGGAATAAAAGGCTAAAAGGATACAACTTATTTGCAAGAAACAGACTTGATAAACGAGGAGGAGGTGTTGCATTGTATGTTAGAAAAGCGTATATCTGCACAGAGATTGAAGCTTCAGAGACTGGGAGTTCTGTGGAAACTGTTTGGGTAAGAATACAAGGAGAGAACAACGGAAAGGACACCATTGTAGGCATTTACTACAGGCCACCTGGGCAAGCTGAAGATATGGATGAACTCTTTATGTATCAAATGACCAAGTTCTCCAAAAAATATGACGTAGTGGTCATGGGAGATTTCAACTATCCAGACATTTGTTGGGAATCTCTCTCAAGTAAAACTAACAGGTCAAGCAAATTCTTATCCTCTCTTGCTGACAACTTTATCTTCCAAAAGGTAGGGGAGAAAACAAGGGGATCTGCTACTTTGGATCTAATCCTTATAAACAGGGAGGAAATGGTTGAGGAGGTAAAGGTGGCTGGGACCCTAGGAGGCAGCGATCATGCTATTATAGAATTTTGGATAACTAGAGGAGGAAGACATGTGAAGACTCAAACTTCAAGGTTAGATTTTAGAAAGGCAGATTTTAAGAGACTCAGAAAGAGAATAGGAGGGATCCAATGGCTGGATGTCCTTAAGGACAAAAATGTCCAGGAAGGATGGGAAATTTTTAAAAATGAGATTCTCAAAGCACAATCGTTAACAATCCCGAAAAGTA
This sequence comes from Phyllobates terribilis, assembly GCF_046119375.1. Taxonomy (NCBI): domain Eukaryota; kingdom Metazoa; phylum Chordata; class Amphibia; order Anura; family Dendrobatidae; genus Phyllobates; species Phyllobates terribilis. The sequence continues at coordinate 295,757 of NW_027363010.1, read as the reverse complement.
GGAAGAATGGGAAGCATTTAAGGAAACCAGGATGGATGAACACAGAACTTAAACACATGCTAAAAAGAAAGAAAGAAATGTTTATTAAATGGAAAGAGGGAGGCATATCTAAAGAAGATTATAATGCAGTCTGCAGATCCTGCAGGGCACGTATCAGGTTAGCTAAAGCTGACAATGAATTAAGGCTTGCAAGAGATGTCAAAAGCAATAAAAAAGGATTTTGGGGGTATGTCAAAAGTAAAAGAAAAGTCAAAGATGCTATAGGATTTTTACAGGATGAAAATGGAGAAATGGTAAGAGAGGATGTTGAGAAGGCCGAACTTTTTAATTCCTATTTTGCATCTGTTTTCTCTCAGAAAGAAAATGTAACATCAACTGATCTTCACTGTCCTTTTAAAGGAATAGAGGAATCCAAGTTATCTGTAAACAGAAAGATTGTGAGGGAATATTTAGCTAACATAAATGAGTTCAAGTCTCCAGGTCCAGATGAATTACACCCCAGAGTACTGAAGGAGATCGTAGAAGAAATTTTAGAACCACTCTCCATAATCTTTGAAAATTCTTGGAGAACAGGAGAAGTCCCAGAAGACTGGAGAAGAGCAAATGTTGTTCCTATCTTCAAAAAGGGGAAGAAGGTGGACCCAGGGAACTATAGGCCGGTGAGTCTGACTTCTATACCAGGAAAGATCTTTGAACAAATTATTAAACAACATGTATGTAAGTACATGGATAAGAATGAAGTGATTAACCAGAGTCAGCATGGGTTTGTAACTAACAAGTCATGTCAGACTAACTTAATTTCCTTCTGTGACAGAATCACTGACTGGGTGGATCAGGGAAATGCTGTAGATATAGTATATCTTGACTTCAGCAAAGCATTTGACAAAGTATCTCACACCATCCTTATTGAAAAAATGACCAAGTATGCAATGGACCAGGCAACTGTTAGGTGGATTCATAACTGGCTTAGTGATCGGACTCAAAGGGTGGTTGTAAATGGCTTCACATCCAGCTGGATGAATGTCTCAAGTGGGGTACCACAGGGCTCCGTCCTGGGACCTGTATTGTTCAACATCTTTATCAATGATTTAGATGAAGGAATTGAGGGTAAACTGATTAAATTTGCAGATGACACAAAGCTAGGAGGGATAGCTAATACTAGAGAAGAGAGAGAGAGGATTCAAAAAGACCTAAATAAACTGGAGCAGTGGGCAGCAACCAACAGAATGGTTTTTAACAGGGAAAAATGCAAAGTACTACATCTGGGCAATAAAAATGAAAAAAGCATATACAGAATGGGAGGAGTAGAGCTAAGCAACAGTACATGTGAAAAAGACTTAGGTATACTAATAGATCATAGACTGAACATGAGTCAACAGTGTGATGCAGCAGCAAAAAAGGCAAATACAATTCTGGGATGTATTAACAGAAGCATACAGTCTAGATCACGTGAAGTCATTATCGGTCTTTACTCCTCTTTGGTCAGACCTCATCTGGAATACTGTGTACAGTTTTGGGCACCACATTTTAAAAAAGACATAGACAAACTGGAGCAAGTTCAGAGAAGAGCGACCAGAATGGTGACTGGTCTGCAAACCATGTCCTATGAGGAACGGTTGCAGGATTTGGGAATGTTTAGCTTGCAAAAAAGAAGACTGAGAGGAGACTTAATAGCTGTCTACAAATATGTCAAGGGCTGTCACATTGTAGAAGGATCATCTTTATTCTCATTTGCACAAGGAAAGACTAGAAGCAATGGGATGAAACTAAATGGGAGGAGACACAGATTAGATATTAGAAAAAACTTTTTGACAGTTAGGGTGATTAATAAGTGGAACAGGCTGCCATGAGAGGTGGTGAGTTCCCCTTCAATGGACGTCTTCAAACAGAGGCTGGACAGACATCTGTCTGAGATGATCTAGTGAATCCTGCTTTGAGCAGGGGGTTGGACCAGATGACCCAGGAGGTCCCTTCCAACTCTACCATTCTATGATTCTATGATTCTATGAAACCTCTTTATTTCCAATAGATATTAAATACTTAGATGTTTAACCCCTCCCTGCCCTGTGACTATTACACAGCAGCAGAGATGCAGTTACAGAGGTTCACCAGAGAAAGCAAGTTGGCATTTGGTGAGATTTTCACCTCTGTATTTATAAGACAAAACCAGGAGTGGGTGAGAAATGCATAAAACATGACCTCGGATTCCTCCACTCCTGGTTTTGTCTTATAAATACAGAGGTAAAAATCTCACCAAATACTCAAAGTGCCACAATCTTCTGACAGTGCGGATTCCACCAATAAATAAGTGATCACCTTCCCAACCTGTGCATCGCTGAGAACTTGTTTTCACCAATAAAAACCCTTTAATGCAAACTACAGTAATTGTACATCGCAGTTCTGGATCAGCGCACAGTGATGGGCAGGAGCCGCCAGTATAATGGGTATAACGGCTAACAGGTATTTGCTAATAGCTGAAGGGTGGGTGGGCCCCTGGAGTCAATGTCCCTGGTGGGCCCCAGACACCCCAGTCCGGCTCTGCCCCCGCCCCAGCCCGCCCCTGATTTGTCACGCACGGACCCGAAGCGACTGTGCACTGCGATACACACATCCTGTTGAAATTTCTGCTGGCGTTTACAAGCCCCAACCCCCCCTGGGCCCGGTCGCAGTGACTGTCACTGCGACCGCGGACATTACGCCCCTGGCTACATGAATCATATGTCCCATTTTGGTGCTCCTCACCATTTGCATGGCACAGTCATGCATGCTTCTCTATCACCATAGCATGCTGCAAACAATCAGGATGGCTTCTGCTTCATCTCTATATAAAAAGATAGTACATCTGTATTTCTATGATACGTAGAGTGGATGGAAATCATACATCTTGCTAATATTTATTATATTACATTCATCTGATGCTCTGTAGTAACAATGTAAATTAAATTGGCGACTTAGTGCAGTTCTATTACTATTAGTAAATGTGGCACCTTGTGTTCCACAGAATATCTGAATATTACCTGAATATTTAATCTCAGCTAATGTTCATTTATCTCTTAAATATCATTGGTCAGATGCTGATCACATGACCAGTGGTGGTGCATGCATGATGATTCCATATGAAATGCACTGAGTGACAGTTGTAAGTGACAGTTGGAATTGACCAACAACAGTGGAGGAGATGTCGGCTAAATCTAAGCAAAGCAATAATATGGATATAAAAGAGGAGGAGATTGTGGTGAACAGAGAAAGAGTGAAGACACGAAGACCTTCCCATGACACATCTGATGATGAGAGGAAGTCTTCAGTCAACAGGACAAAACCACCAGTCCAGAAGAAAGAAGTAGAGGAGAACGTGGTGAGGAGAGAAGGAGCGAAAAGACTAAGACCTTCCCATGACACATCTGATGATGAGAGGAAGTCTTCAGTCAACAGGACAAAACAACCAGTCCAGAAGAAAGAAGAAGTGGAAGAAAAGGAGAAGGTAGAAAGTCAGAAGATGGGAGCCAAGAAGAGAGGAGCCATCTTCATCTCATCAGGGGACAAAAAGGAGAAGAAAAGAAGAAGGATTACATTAGGACAGAAACCCATGGATCTAAAGCAGAAGGCTGAAGAAGCTGCAGGAAGCAGCGGTGTTCGGCCAACCGGCTCCAAAAGCACAGTCTCTGATACCATCAAGAGGAGATTATTATTCCATCAAGTGCTTGGCCGGGGATGCTATGGAACGGTCCTGCTGGCGGAAGATTCATCTACCCGCAAACATTTTGCTGTTAAGATCATCGGCAAAAGAGCCCTGCTTGCTGACGGTGATGAGCGTGTGATGGTGGAGCGACGGGTTTTACAGCTGGCATCTGGGAGCCCCTTCCTTGTCCACGCAGACTTTGCATTCCAGACCAAGGTACAGTATTGATTGCTCGATATTAGGAAATGTCACACGTACCACACACTGCTCTGCCTCATGGACCCCACTGATATCATCTTACATTTCAATATAGCATGTCCCAAGGTAACCGCAGACAATAAGATGAATGTGATGACTATACACATGGGATATTGTGGCCCCTACTGTAATCAATAACATTTATGGCGGGGCTTGGTACATTGGGAATCATTTATTAAAACAGCCTTTTTACTTATCCCAGCCAATCACAGAACAGCTTTTACTTTTCCAGGTCCGTTAAAACAACCTTAGCTGAGTTCTAATTGGTTAGTATGGGCAACTAGTTCTCTAGTGAGCAGATTTATTAATGAGGCCCAATGTACCCCGCTCTATAAATGATTGAAAATATTAGATGTCATCATAGAGGTCAATGAACTGTAGAAAATCACTTGCCCGGACCTCATGTTTCTAATTGGGTGACTGGTAATATTTGTATCATTTACAGCATTCGCTGGGCATTATCTTGTTCGTAGGCATCATCGCCATGTAGTAGTCTCTAGCTCATTTCTTTGACACTGTAGAATTTTACATATTATTATCTTGCATAGACATGGGATTTCAGAATAGATTAAATGTATTTGTTATTTTTTGTTATTTCCTGGATGACATTGTATTTTGTGTATACCATGTGGGGGGACGGGACCCTGTGTACACTATATGTCAGGGCTATTGACTTTTGTGCACTTTATATACAATTTGAGAATGTGTTAATATTTTTGTATACAAGTATTATCTGTATCTTAAAGGTTTTTTTAATTAATGTTGGGACATTTTTATGCACGTGCATCTACTTGTTTTTCATTGCCATGTTTTCTATGTATAAATATACTGGAATAAAGTACAAAATCCACTGTCTTGGAGTGAAATTTCTTCTAACCTCACCAACTAATGAAAAAGATGGTATCATATTGACCAGGGGCGAGGTGGGCCAGAGGGGCACATGCCCTCCAAGCCGGTGGCCAAGCAGCTGCTTCTTTACAGACTGCAGGGCGGCCCTGTATCTTTCATTGTGTACATGTGCCAGCTGGGCATCTGCAGCCCAGAACAGCAGGCACAGGCCACGTTCTTATGCCTGCCGGAGAGAAGCTTCAGCCGCTGAGCAGTACGAGAGGGCAGACATCTTTGATTCTTGTAAGGCCACGACCCCACTATCAGTATTTGGTCAGTATTCGGTCAGTATTTTTTCTCAGGAGTGGGAGACAAAACCAGGAGTTGGTGATAAATGCAGAATTGGTGACTTGTTTCTATTATACCTTTTCTCTGATTGTTACTGACCTGGTTTTGGCTCCCACTCCTGAGAAAATATACTGACCAAATACTGATAGTGGGGCCGTGGCCTTAGCCTGAGCTCCGGATAGTGGTCAGGACAGGAGATTTATACTTTTTGTAGAGTGTGGAAGTGGCAGGATGCTGCTCACCTCCTGACAAGTCCAGGGCCAGATCCTGAATGTTATCTATGGTCGCTCTGCTGAGGATCAGAAAGATTTATTGTAGCAGATGGACCCTTCAAGCAGGTTGGGGTCGTGCTGTCAGTGTGAGATCATCGGCTCTCGATCTGTATGAATGTTCAAATCACATCGGACCTGAGATCGAGACACTTCAGACCTTACTATACAGACCCCTGCCCCAGACTGATCCTGCACCAGCTACAGGGCCAGAGCCGGCATAACCACCCATTGCACCAGGGCAAGTGCCAGGGCCCTGGGCAAGAGGGGGGCCCCACTCACAGTTGGGGACACTGGAACGCTATTGGGCCTGTGAGTTGGGGGGGCCCGGTGTAACCCCCCCCCCCCCGTGCTTTACGGTGTTTGAAATATTCACGTCTCGTCATACCCTGCTGGCCGCAGGTCCAGTCTCCTCTGCGTCTTCTGACTCTGTCACGTCTGGGTGTGTTGAAGAGACAGGACCTGTAGCCAGCAGGGTATGAGGAGAGGTGAGTATTTTATTATTTATTTTTTATGTATGGAGCCCATTCTCTATGGGCTCCATACATAATATGGAGCATTATATGGGGCCCATTCTCTATGGAGCATTATATGGGGCCCATTCTCTATGGAGCATTATATGGGGCCCATTCTCTATGGTGCATTATATGGGGCCCATTCTCTATGGTGCATTATATGGGGCCCATTCTCTATGGAGCATTATATGGGGCCCATTCTCTATGGAGCATTATATGGGGCCCATTATTCTGTATGGCATATTACATGACGCCCATTATTCTTCATGGAGTAATATATGGGGTCAATTATGGTGTAATGAGCATTATATGGGGTTCATTATTCTGTATAGAGCATTATATGGGGCCTATTATTCTGTATGGAACATTATATGGGGTCCATTATTCAGTATGGAGCCCATTCTGTATAGAGGACTATGTGGTGCCCATAATACTGTATGGAGTGCTATGTAGTGCCCATAATACTGTATGGAGGACTATGTGGTGTCCACAATACTGTATGGAGGACTATGTGGTGCTCATACTACTGTATGGAGGACTATAATGTACAGTCTAAAATGAAAACTTTTGAATCCCCCCATGACACGCCCCATGCACTGTGAGGATTCGCCGGTTTCTGAGCTATTATAGAATTTACAATAGATATCACTCATGTAATGTAAGAAGTACCGTATTTTTCGGACTATAAGATGCACCGGACCATAAGACGCACCTAGGTTTTAGAGGAGGAAAATAAAAATAAAAAAATTTAAGCCAAAAATGTGTTCCTGATGCACTTTTAAGGGGGAGGGGGTCTTCTGCTGACACTGGTATAGGGGTAATGTCCCCCAATTCTGACAATATCCCCCATCCTGGTATATATGCCCCCCCCCTTCCTTTTATACGTGGTCCCCATCCCCATCCTGGTATGCATGGCACCCCTCATCCCTATCCCGGTATGCATGGCACCCCTCATCCCTATCCCGGTATGCATGGCACCCCTCATCCCTGTCCCAGTATGCATGGCACCCCTCATCCCTGTCCCGGTATGCATGGCACCCCTCATCCCTGTCCCGGTATGCATGGCACCCCTCATCCCTGTCCCGGTATGCATGGCACCCCTCATCCCTGTCCCGGTATGCATGACACCCCTCATCCTTATCCTGGTATAGTGGTATGCATGGCACCCCTCATCCCTGTCCTGGTATAGTGGTATGCATGGCACCCCTCATCCCTGTCCTGGTATGTATGGCACCTCTAATCCCCATCATGCTGCACATGGCCCCCTCAGCGTTACCCTGGTATGTATGGCCTCCTCATCCCCCATCCTGGTATGCATGGCTCTCTCATCCCCAATCCTGGTATGCATGACTCTCTCATCCCCAATCCTGGTACATATGGCCTCCTCATCCCCCAATCCTGGTATGCATGGTTCCCTCATCACCCAATCCTGGTATGCATGGTTCCCTCATCCCCCAATCCTGGTATGCATGGTCCCCTCATCCCCCAATCCAGGTATGCATGGTCCCCTCATCCCCCAATCCAGGTATGCATGGTACCCCTCATCCCTATTCTGGTATGCATAGAACCCCACTTTCCTATCCTTGTATGCATGGTACCCCTCACCCCCCAATCCTGGTATGTATGGCACCACTCACCCCCCAATCCTGGTATGTATGGCACCCCTCACCCCCAATCCTGGTTTTCATGGTTCAGTCACCCCCCAAATCCTGGTATGTATGGCACCCCTCACCCCCCAATCCTGGTATGTATGGCATCCCTCACCCCCCAATCCTGGTTTTCATGGTTCAGTCACCCCCCAAATCCTGGTATGCATTGTACCCCTCATCCCACAATCCTGGTATGCATGGTCCCCTCACACCCCTTTCCTGGTATGTATGGTACCCCTCACCCCCCATTCCTGGTATGTATGGCACCACTCACCCCCCAATCCTGGTATGTATGGCACCCCTCACCCCCAATCCTGGTTTTCATGGTTCAGTCACCCCCCAAATCCTGGTATGTATGGCACCCCTCACCCCCCAATCCTGGTATGTATGGCACCCCTCACCCCCCAATCCTGGTTTTCATGGTTCAGTCAGCCCCCAAATCCTGGTATGCATTGTACCCCTCACACCCCTTTCCTGGTATGTATGGTACCCTTCACACCCCATTGCTGGTATGTATGGCACCCCTCATCCCTTTCACGGTGCACAGATACAAAAAAATAAACACATACTCACCTTTCTTCCCTGTGCTCCAGCGCTTCTGTATCCTGTTCTGCCGAGGAGCAGTGCGGCGCCAGAGTACGCGTGTGCCCATACCGTGCTGTTCAACGCCATTTTGCTGAAGACACACTGCAAATATGTCTTCAGTAAAATGGCGCCGGATAGAGCTATGCATATGTGCCGATTCCAACGCCTTCACTCCTGCCCTGGTCTCCGGCGAGAAGAGAAGCACCGCTGCAACGCTCCTCCCGGTCAGGTAAGTATGGCGCCGGAGATCGCGGTATGTGTTCAGTGTCTACGCATACCGCAATCTCCGGCGCCATACACACTACTCTTACCTGTAACGTAATGGGTTCTTCTGTCTAGAGCCAGACTGCGCAGGCATGTAGCACTTGCCAAGTCTTTAAAGGCTTCAGACAGAGGGAGGCTTGTAGTGTTATATTATATATACAGTACAGACCAAAAGTTCATTTAAAGATTTTTCTGTATTTTCATGACTCTGAATATTGTACATTCACACTGAAGGCATCAAAACTATGAATTAACACATGTGGAATTATATACTTAACAAAAAAGTGTGAAACAACAGAAAATATGTCTTATATTCTAGGTTCTTCAAAGTAGCCACCTTTTGCTTTGATGACTGCTTTGCACACTCTTGGCATTCTCTTGATGAGCTTCAAGAGGGAGTCACCGGAAATGGTCTTCCAACAATCTTGAAGGAGTTCCCAGAGATGCTTAGCACTTGTTGGCCTTTTTGCCTTCACTCTGCGGTCCAGCTCACCCCAAACCATCTCGATTGGGTTCAGGTCTGGTGACTGTGGAGGCCAGGTCATCTGGCGTAGCACCCCATCACTCTCCTTCTTGGTCAAATAGCCCTTACACAGCCTGGAGGTGTGTTTGGGGTCATTGTCCTGTTGAAAAATAAATGATGGTCCAACTAAACGCAAACCGGATGGAATAGCATGCCGCTGCAAGATGCTGTGGTATCCATGCTGGTTCAGTATGCCTTAAATTTAGAATAAATCCCCAACAGTGTCACCAGCAAAGCACCCCCACACCATCACACCTCCTCCTCCATGCTTCACGGTGGGAACCAGGCATGTAGAGTCCATCCGTTCACCTTTTCTGTGTCGCACAAAGACACAGTGGTTGGAACCAAAGATCTCAAATTTGGACTTATCAGACCAAAGCACAGATTTCCACTGGTCTAATGTCCATTCCTTGTGTTCCTTATCCCAAACAAGTCTCTTCTGCTTGTTGCCTGTCCTTAGCAGTGGTTTCCTAGCAGCTATTTTACCATGAAGGCCTGCTGCACAAAGTCTCCTCTTAACAGTTGTTGTAGAGATGTGTCTGCTGCTAGAACTCTGTGTGCCATTGACCTGGTCTCTAATCTGAGCTGCTGTTAACCTGCGATTTCTGAGGCTGGTGACTCGGATAAACTTATCCTCAGAAGCAGAGGTGACTCTTGGTCTCCCTTTCCTGGGGCGGTCCTCATGTGAGCCAGTTTCTTTGTTTTCTTGATGGGTTTTGCAACTGCACTTGGGGATACATTCAAAGTTTTCCCAATTTTTCGGACTGACAGACCTTCATTTCTTAAAGTAATGATGGCCACTCGTTTTTCTTTACTTAGAATTTGTATTATGGTAAGAAAAAAGCAGCTAACAGTCTATTCAGTAGGACTATCAGCTGTGTATCCAGCTGATTTCTGCACAACACAACTGATGGTCCCAACCCCATTTATAAGGCAAGAAATCCCACTTATTAAACCTGACAGGGCACACCTGTGAAGTGAAAACCATTTCCGGTGACTACCACTTGAAGCTCATCAAGAGAATGCCAAGAGTGTGCAAAGCAGTCATCAAAGCAAAAGGTGGCTACTTTGAAGAACCTAGAATATAAGACATATTTTCAGTTGTTTCACACTTTTTTGTTAAGTATATAATTCCACATGTGTTAATTCATAGTTTTGATGCCTTCAGTGTGAATGTACAATTTTCATAGTTATGAAGATACAGAAAAAGCTTTAAATGAGAAGGTGTGTCCAAACTTTTGGTCTGTACTGTATATATATATATATATATATATATGTGACTACTATGTCTCTATAAATGTGACACTCATGTGTTTGTGATCCTCCATTGCTATACTCTGTACGATTGTCTTTTAATTTTTGCAATATTTAATAGAGATTTATTTTAGTGGCAATAAGCGCCTATTGTTTCATTTTGGTGGTATCTATAGTTTTGGTGTTGCCTGTAGTGATAAAGTCTTGGATTACTCATGCTCCTTATGTTGGTAGTCATATATATGACAGTGTATCTACTGTAAAACATCTGATGTCTGTATCACAGTATTTGATATACCAGTCACATATTATTGGCTGGCAAATTTTAGCCTGGGGGGCAAGCACAATGCAGCGGCCCATGAGTGTCGCGGCCATCTTTAGGCTTGAGTTTCATGTAGCACCTGATGAGTATAGCATGTGTGCGACCAAGGTACATCTGCTAACAACCCATTTCATAAAGATCACAGCTTTTTTGAGCTGTACTGTAGAAATTAATTACAAATGGTTCACTTATTGTTAATGGCTGCACAGTTTTTGCAAAAGCATGCGGCCATTACCAAGAAACAAGCAATTTGCACTTAATATCTAATTATATAGTGGAAAAACAGTAGTTAAATGATTGGCAGTGAGCTCCTGTGCTTGGTTTGCACAGTCATGCTGAAAGAGTCCTATTAAAAGCCTAACTGTAGCTTCCAAATTAGTTTTACATGTTGGATAAACCCTTTATTTGTCCTGCTTATTCTTTTCTTTTAAACATCTTTTTATTAAGGTTTTTTTTAAAGAAGGTTAACAATTGAACAAAGAAAAGTCACATTGTTAATGAAACAAATCAAAGATAACGATATCACATAGATTATAAGAGCAGAAATTGACCAGACTGCATAAATTTCAGCCAAACATTGACACGTTTCGGAAGAGAAAAAAAATATAAGAGAGAGGTTCAATTCTTTTGAACATGTCGTAGTACAAAATTGTGGTCACATAACATGTTATCAAATTCAAGAAGGTTTATTGTGATATCCTGGAAATAAAAACTTCAGAAGAGAAAAAGAAAAAAAAACAAACCTGGAGAAGGGGGGAAGGTTGAAAGGGAAGTGGGATGAACGGGGAGATGAGATGGAGGGGGGGGGGACTACAAAGATATAGATGATGGGAGGGGGGGGAGGACTACAAAGATATAGATGATGGGAGGGGGGGGGGACTACAAAGATATAGATGATGGGAGGGGGGGGGACTACAAAGATATAGATGATGGGAGGGGGGGGGACTACAAAGATATAGATGATGGGAGGGGGGGGGACTACAAAGATATAGATAATGGGAGGGGGGGGGGAGTTGGGATTAGAATGGGCTAGCGATCTGAGTATTTTAGGTTAGTATTGTGCGGTCTGTAATATATTTGTGCCAGGGACGCCATATCAACGAGAATTGTTTATGCCTTTTTTCATCCCAACTAGTCAATTCTTCTAGCCTGTATACTTGTTCAACCTTCATTTCCCAGAGTGAGATATTTGGGGTCTTCGCAGATTTCCATAAGGATGTCACAAGTAACTTAGCCGAGGCCAGGAGCTGTCTAAGAAGGGTTAATTTTATTTTAGGGAAGTTATCTAGGAACAGAAACAGAAGGCAGATCTCCGGCGAGGTCAAGAGTTGCAAGTTTAAAATTGTATTAATAGTTTGAATTATTTTTGTCCAGAAGGGCTTAATCAATGTACAGTTCCACCACATGTGGAGCATAGTGCCCACATCAGAAGAGCATCTCCAGCACTTAGGATCAAGTCCTTTGTAACATTTCTGAAGTTTTGATGGAGTCATATACCACCTGGAGAGAACTTTATAGCCATTCTCTTGTACTCTAACACATCTAGAGGAGACTTTAGGTGCTAGTAGTCATCTTTTAATTTCAGATGGGGTGAAAGGCCTATTCAGATCCTGTTCCCACTTCATTACATATGGCAGTTTCTTAGGGGTTCTGGCTAGGCATAATTGTTTTTGTAGAGCTGATAACGTTCTTTTTTAGGGGTTTTTTGCAGCTATAAGTTTTTCAAAATCAGTCATTTCCCTAATATAATTTGGAGTTTTAAAGACTAGTTTTAAGTTAGACATAAATTTCTGGTACATAAAGGGGTGAAAAGAGATAGTATCTAGCATTTGATTGAGTTCTGCCAAGCAGGGCATGACCCCATTATCTGTAATTTTTTGGAGTGGTGTTATCAAGTTGCGAATTGAGTTGTGTATTGTGGCATTATGGGCTGGAGAAAGGAGAGAACTAGGTCTCTAACTTGTAGGAGAGGGGAGGGAAACGGGGAGCATATTTGTCTTATATGGGGATTGGACCAGATTTTAAAAGTAGTGGCGGTGAAAGGGTTTTTAATTGATGTATACCTAGTACTACTTGAGGGCGTGAGGATGAGCTGTCTAAGGGGGAATTTAAGGATTGTTTCTTCTACTTTAATCCATTGCTTCTGTGGTGGGAGCCTGATCCATCCACGACTCTTTGGAGATGAGTGGCTTGTTGAAGTATCTTTAGATCTGGCAGATCTATACCTCCTTCAGAGTGTGGGAGGGATAATATTTGTAAGGGAAGTCTGGGTTTTTGGTTGTGCCACAGAAAACGGCTGAGGAGTTTTCGTATGTCAATGAAAAAAGAATTAGGTAGGTGGATTGGAAGGGCTTGCACTAGATAAGTTATTTTTGGCCATATCATACATTTAAGGAGATTTTTCCTACCCAACCAGGAGATGTATGAGATATTCCAGTTGGGGGTAAGTTTCTGGATTTTCTGCAATAGCGGTGGGAAGTTTAACTTATAAAGTTCTTGTAGGTTTGGAGAAATCTCAACTCCCAAGAAAAGTATTGATGGGGGGGACCAGGTAAAGGGGGACCCGATTGCCATTTGTGTTTTTTGTGGTTCTGGGATATTTATATTTAAGACTTGAGATTTGCTAAGATTCACCTTAAAATTTGATAGTGCACCGTATTCCTTGAGTAATGTCAGGATAACTGGGACAGATATTCTCGGGTTAGAGGTCATGATCAGTAGATCGTCTGCGTATGCTGCGATTTTATGTTCAGTACCAGCTGATTTGATGCCAACGATCCTCCCCTCCTCTCTGAGCTTTTGTAGTAAAGGTTCTAGTGTAAGAATAAAAAGGAGAGGGGAAAGCGGGCATCCCTGCCTGGTGCCGTTAGAAATATTAAAAGATGAAGACATAACATGAGAGAGGATTAGATACACTGCTCAGCAGACAGTATCACACCGGATAGGATTAGATACACAGCTCAGCAAACAGTATCACACCGGAGAAGATTAGATACACAGCTCAGCAGACAGTATCACACAGGAGAAGATTAGATACACAGCTCAGCAGACAGTATCACACCGGATAGGATTAGATACACAGCTCAGCAGACAGTATCACACAGGAGAAGATTAGATACACAGCTCAGCAGGCAGTATCACACAGGAGAGGATTAGATACACAGCTCAGCAGACAGTATCACACCGGATAGGATTAGATACACAGCTCAGCAGACAGTATCACACCGGATAGGATTAGATACACGGCTCAGCAAACATTATAACACAGGAGAGGATTAGATACACTGCTCAGCAGACAGTATCACACAGGAGAAGATTAGATACACAGCTCAGCAGACAGTATCACACAGGAGAAGATTAGATACACAGCTCAGCAGACAGTATCACACAGGAGAGGATTAGATACACGGCTCAGCAGTCAGTATCACACAGGAGAGGATTAGATACACAGCTCAGCAGACAGTATCACACCGGATAGGATTAGATACACAGCTCAGCAGACAGTATCACACCGGATAGGATTAGATACACAGCTCAGCAGACAGTATCACACCGAATAGGATTAGATACACAGCTCAGCAGACAGTATCACACCGAATAGGATTAGATACACAGCTCAGCAGACAGTATCACACCGGATAGGATTAGATACACAGCTCAGCAGACAGTATCGCACCGGATAGGATTAGATACACAGCTCAGCAGACAGTATCACACTGAAAAGGATTAGATACACAGCTCAGCAGACAGTATCACACCGAATAGGATTAGATACACAGCTCAGCAGACAGTATCACACAGGAGATTAGATACACAGCTCAGCAGACAGTATCACACAGGAGAGGATTAGAAACAATGCTCAGTAGACAGTATCACACAGGAGAGGATTAGATACACGGCTCAGCAGACAGTATCACACAGGAGAGGATTAGATACACGGCTCAGCAGACAGTATCATACAGGAGAGGATTAGATACACGGCTCAGCAGATGGTATCACACAGGAGAGGATTAGAGATACAGCTCAGCAGACAGTATCACACAGGAGAGGATTAGATACACGGCTCAGCAGACAGTATGACACAGGAGAGGATTAGATACACAGTTCAGCAGACAGTATCACACAGGAGAGGATTAGATACACAGCTCAGCAGACAGTATCACACAGGAGAGGATTAGATACACGGCTCAGCAGACAGTATGACACAGGAGAGGATTAGATACACGGCTCAGCAGACAGTATGACACAGGAGAGGATTAGATACACGGCTCAGCAGACAGTATCACACAGGAGATGATTAGAGATACAGCTCAGCAAACAGTATCACACAGGAGAGGATTAGATACACGGCTCAGCAGACAGTATGACACAGGAGAGGATTAGATACATGGCTCAGCAGACAGTATCACACAGGAGAGGATTAGATACACAGCTCAGCAGACAGTATCCCACAGGAGAGGATTAGATACACGGCTCAGCAGACAGTATGACACAGGAGAGGATTAGATACACGGCTCAGCAGACAGTATCATACAGGGTAGGATTAGATACACAGCTCAGCAGACAGTATCACACCGGATAGGATTAGATACACAGCTCAGCAGACAGTATCACACCGGATAGAATTAGATACACAGCTCAGCAGACAGTATCACACCGAATAGGATTAGATACACAGCTCAGCAGACAGTATCACACCGAATAGGATTAGATACACAGCTCAGCAGACAGTATCACACAGGAGAAGATTAGATATACAGCTCAGCAGACAGTATCACACAGGAGAGGATTAGAAACACTGCTCAGCAGACAGTATCACACAGGAGAGGATTAGATACACGGCTCAGCAGACAGTATCACACAGGAGAGGATTAGATACACGGCTCAGCAGATGGTATCACACAGGAGAGGATTAGAGATACAGCTCAGCAGACAGTATCACACAGGAGAGGATTAGATACACGGCTCAGCAGACAGTATGACACAGGAGAGGATTAGATACACAGTTCAGCAGACAGTATCACACAGGAGAGGATTAGAAACAATGCTCAGTAGACAGTATCACACAGGATAGGATAAGATACACATCTCAGCACACAGTATCACACAGGAGAGGATTAGATACACGGCTCAGCAGACAGAGTCACACAGGAGAGGATTAGATACACAGCTCATCAGACAGTATCACACAGGAGAGGATTAGATACACAGCTCAGCAGACAGTATCACACAGGAGAGGATTAGATACACAGCTCAGCAGACAGTATCACACAGGAGAAGATTAGATACACAGCTCAGCAGACAGTATCACACAGGAGAGGATTAGATACACGGCTCAGCAGTCAGTATCACACAGGAGAGGATTAGATACACAGCTCAGCAGACAGTATCACACCGGATAGGATTAGATACACAGCTCAGCAGACAGTATCACACCGGATAGGATTAGATACACAGCTCAGCAGACAGTATCACACCGAATAGGATTAGATACACAGCTCAGCAGACAGTATCACACCGAATAGGATTAGATACACAGCTCAGCAGACAGTATCACACCGGATGGGATTAGATACACAGCTCAGCAGACAGTATCGCACCGGATAGGATTAGATACACAGCTCAGCAGACAGTATCACACTGAAAAGGATTAGATACACAGCTCAGCAGACAGTATCACACCGAATAGGATTAGATACACAGCTCAGCAGACAGTATCACACAGGAGATTAGATACACAGCTCAGCAGACAGTATCACACAGGAGAGGATTAGAAACAATGCTCAGTAGACAGTATCACACAGGAGAGGATTAGATACACGGCTCAGCAGACAGTATCACACAGGAGAGGATTAGATACACGGCTCAGCAGACAGTATCATACAGGAGAGGATTAGATACACGGCTCAGCAGATGGTATCACACAGGAGAGGATTAGAGATACAGCTCAGCAGACAGTATCACACAGGAGAGGATTAGATACACGGCTCAGCAGACAGTATGACACAGGAGAGGATTAGATACACAGTTCAGCAGACAGTATCACACAGGAGAGGATTAGATACACAGCTCAGCAGACAGTATCACACAGGAGAGGATTAGATACACGGCTCAGCAGACAGTATGACACAGGAGAGGATTAGATACACGGCTCAGCAGACAGTATGACACAGGAGAGGATTAGATACACGGCTCAGCAGACAGTATCACACAGGAGATGATTAGAGATACAGCTCAGCAAACAGTATCACACAGGAGAGGATTAGATACACGGCTCAGCAGACAGTATGACACAGGAGAGGATTAGATACATGGCTCAGCAGACAGTATCACACAGGAGAGGATTAGATACACAGCTCAGCAGACAGTATCCCACAGGAGAGGATTAGATACACGGCTCAGCAGACAGTATGACACAGGAGAGGATTAGATACACGGCTCAGCAGACAGTATCATACAGGGTAGGATTAGATACACAGCTCAGCAGACAGTATCACACCGGATAGGATTAGATACACAGCTCAGCAGACAGTATCACACCGGATAGAATTAGATACACAGCTCAGCAGACAGTATCACACCGAATAGGATTAGATACACAGCTCAGCAGACAGTATCACACCGAATAGGATTAGATACACAGCTCAGCAGACAGTATCACACAGGAGAAGATTAGATATACAGCTCAGCAGACAGTATCACACAGGAGAGGATTAGAAACACTGCTCAGCAGACAGTATCACACAGGAGAGGATTAGATACACGGCTCAGCAGACAGTATCACACAGGAGAGGATTAGATACACGGCTCAGCAGATGGTATCACACAGGAGAGGATTAGAGATACAGCTCAGCAGACAGTATCACACAGGAGAGGATTAGATACACAGTTCAGCAGACAGTATCACACAGGAGAGGATTAGATACACAGCTCAGCAGACAGTATCACACAGGAGAGGATTAGATACACGGCTCAGCAGACAGTATGACACAGGAGAGGATTAGATAAACGGCTCAGCAGACAGTATCATACAGGGTAGGATTAGATACACAGCTCAGCAGACAGTATCACACAGGAGAAGATTAGATATACAGCTCAGCAGACAGTATCACACAGGAGAGGATTAGAAACACTGCTCAGCAGACAGTATCACACAGGACAGGATTAGATACAATGCTCAGTAGACAGTATCACACAGGAGAGGATTAGATACACAGCTCAGCAGACAGTATCACACAGGAGAGGATTAGATACACGGCTCAGCAGACAGTATCACACAGGAGAGGATTAGATACACGGCTCAGCAGACAGTATCACACAGGAGAGGATTAGATACACGGCTCAGCAGATGGTATCACACAGGAGAGGATTAGAGATACAGCTCAGCAGACAGTATCACACAGGAGAGGATTAGATACACGGCTCAGCAGACAGTATGACACAGGAGAGGATTAGATACACAGTTCAGCAGACAGTATCACACAGGAGAGGATTAGATACACAGCTCAGCAGACAGTATCACACAGGAGAGGATTAGATACACGGCTCAGCAGACAGTATGACACAGGAGAGGATTAGATAAACGGCTCAGCAGACAGTATCATACAGGGTAGGATTAGATACACAGCTCAGCAGACAGTATCACACAGGAGAGGATTAGATACACGGCTCAGCAGACAGTATCACACAGGACAGGATTAGATAAACAGCTCAGCAGACGGTATCACACAGGACAGGATTAGATACACAGCTCAGCAGACATTATCACACAGGAGAGGATTAGATACATAGCTCAGCAGACATTATCACACAGGAGGGGATTAGATACATACACAGCTCAGCAGACAGTATCACACAGGACAGGATTAGATACATAGCTCAGCAGACGGTATCACACAGGAGAGGATTAGATACACGGCTCAGCAGACAGTATCACACAGGAGGGGATTAGATACACAGCTCAGCAGACAGTACCACACAGTATAAGATTAGATACACTGCTCAGCAGACAGTATCACACAGGAGAGGATTAGATACACAGCTCAGCAGACAGTATCAAACAGGAGGGGATTAGATACACAGCTCAGAAGACAGTATCACACAGTATAAGATTAGATACACTGCTCAGCAGATTAGCACAGCATAGGATTAGATACACGGCTCAGCAGACAGTATCACACAGGAGAGGATTAGATACACAGCTCAGCAGACAGTATCACACAGGAGAGGATTAGATACACAGCTCAGCAGACAGTATCACACAGTATAAGATTAGATGCACTGCTCAGCAGACAGTATCACACAGGAGAGGATTAGATACACAGCTCAGCAGACAGTATCGCACAGGAGAGGATTAGATACACAGCTCAGCAGACGGTATCGCACAGGAGAGGATTAGATACACGGCTCCACAGACAGTATCACACAGGGTAGGATTAGAGATACAGCTCAGCAGACAGTATCACACAGGAAAGGATTAGATACATAGCTCAGCAGACGGTATCACACAGGACAGGATTAGATGCACAGCTCAGCAGACAGTATCACACAGGAGAGGATTAGATACACAGCTCAGCTGACAGTATCACATAGGACAGGATTAGATACACAGTTCATCAGACAGTATCACACAGGAGTGGATTAGATACACGGCTCAGCAGACAGTATCACACATTACATGATTAGATACACAGCTCAGCAGACAGTATCACACAGGATGGGATTAGATACACGGCTCAGCAGACAGTATCACACAGGCGAGGATTAAATACACAGCTCAGCAGACAGTAACGCCCAGGAGAGGATTAGAGACACAGCTCAGCAGACAGTATCACACAGGATAGGATTAGATACACTGCTCTGCAGATAGTATCACACAGGATAGGATTAGATACACAGCTCAGCAGACAGTATCACACAGGAGAGGATTAGATACACGGCTCAGCAGACAGTATCACACAGGAGAGGATTAGATACACAGCTCAGCAGACAGTATCACACAGGATAGGATTAGATACACTGCTCTGCAGATAGTATCACACAGGATAGGATTAGATACACAGCTCAGCAGACAGTATCACACAGGAGAGGATTAGCTACACGGCTCAGCAGACAGTATCACACAGGAGAGGATTAGACACACAGCTCAGCAGACAGTATCACACAGGAGAGGATTAGATACACAGCTCAGCAGACAGTATCACACAGGAGAGGATTAGATACACGGCTCAGCAGACAGTATCACACAGGAGAGGATTAGACACACAGCTCAGCAGACAGTATCACACAGGAGAGGATTAGATACATAGCTCAGCAGACGGTATCACACAGGACAGGTTTAGATATACAGCTCAGCAGACAGTATCACACAGTAGGGGATTAGATACACAGCTCAGCAGACAGTACCACACAGTATAAGATTAGATACACTGCTCAGCAGACAGTATCACACAGGAGAGGATTAGATACACAGCTCAGCAGACAGTATCACACAGGAGGGGATTAGATACACAGCTCAGCAGACAGTATCACACAGTATAAGATTAGATACACTGCTCAGCAGACTATCACACAGCATATGATTAGATACACGGCTCAGCAGACAGTATCACACAGGAGAGGATTAGATACACAGCTCAGCAGACAGTATCACACAGGAGGGGATTAGATACACAGCTCAGGAGACAGTATCACACAGTATAAGATTAGATACACTGCTCAGCAGACAGTATCACACAGGAGAGGATTAGATACACAGCTCAGCAGACAGTATCGCACAGGAAAGGATTAGACACACTGCTCAGCAGACGGTATCGCACAGTAGAGGATTAGATACACGGCTCAGCAGACAGTATCGCACAGGAGAGGATTAGATACACAGCTCAGCAGACAGTATCACACAGGAAAGGATTAGATACATAGCTCAGCAGACAGTATCACACAGGATAGGATTAGATACACAGCTCAGCAGACAGTATCACACAGGACAGGATTAGATGCACAGCTCAGCAGACAGTATCACACAGGAGAGGATTAGATACACAGCTCAGCTGACAGTATCACACAGGAGAGGATTAGATACACGGCTCAGCAGACAGTATCACACAGGACAGGATTAGATGCACAGCTCAGCAGACAGTATCACACAGGAGAGGATTAGATACACAGCTCAGCTGACAGTATCACATAGGACAGGATTAGATACACAGTTCATCAGACAGTATCACACAGGAGAGGATTAGATACACAGCTCAGCAGACAGTAACGCACAGGAGAGGATTAGATACACGGCTCAGCAGACAGTATCACACAGGACATGATTAGATGCACAGCTCAGCAGACAGTATCACACAGGAGAGGATTAGATACACAGCTCAGCTGACAGTATCACATAGGACAGGATTAGATACACAGTTCATCAGACAGTATCACACAGGAGAGGATTAGATACACAGCTCAGCAGACAGTAACGCACATGAGAGGATTAGATACACAGCTCAGCACACAGTATCGCACAGGAGAGGATTAGATACACGGCTCAGCAGACAGTATCACACAGGAGAGGATTAGATACACAGCTCAGCAGACAGTATCACACAGGATAGGATTAGATACACTGCTCAGCAGATGGTATTACACAGGATAGGATTAGATACACAGCTCAGCAGACAGTATCACACAGGATAGGATTAGATACACGGCTCAGCAGACATTATCACACAGGAGATGATTAGATACACAGCATAGGATTAGATACACTTCTCAGCAGACAGAATCACACAGGAGGGGATTAGATACACAGCTCAGCAGACAGTATCACAGGATAAGATTAGATACACAGCTCAGCAGACGGTATCACACAGGACAAGATTAGATACACAGCTCAGCAGACAGTATCACAAAGGAGAGGATTAGATAAACAGCTCAGCAGACAGTATCACACAGGAGAGGATTAGATACACAGCTCAGCAGACAGTATCACACAGGAGAGGATTAGATACACAGTTCATCAGACAGTATCACACAGGAGTGGATTAGATACACGGCTCAGCAGACAGTATTGCACAGGGCGGGATTAGATACACGACTCAGCAGATGGTATCACACAAGATAGGATTAGATACACAGTTCATCAGACAGTATCACACAGGATAGGATAAGATACACATCTCAGCACACAGTATCACACAGGAGAGGATTAGATACACGGCTCAGCAGACAGAGTCACACAGGAGAGGATTAGATACACAGCTCATCAGACAGTATCACACAGGAGAGGATTAGATACACAGCTCAGCAGACAGTATCACACAGGAGAGGATTAGATACACAGCTCAGCAGACAGTATCACACAAGAGAAGATTAGATACACAGCTCAGCAGACAGTATCACACAGTATAAGATTAGATACACAGCTCAGCAGACAGTATCACACCGAATAGGATTAGATACACAGCTCAGCAGACAGTATCACACAGGAGAAGATTAGATACACAGCTCAGCAGACAGTATCACACAGGAGAGGATTAGATACATAGCTCAGCAGACAGTATCACACAGGAGAGGATTAGATACAATGCTCAGTAGACAGTATCACACAGGAGAGGATTAGATACACGGCTCAGCAGACAGTATCACACAGGAGAGGATTAGATACACAGCTCAGCAGACAGTATCACACAGGAGAGGATTAGATACACAGTTCATCAGACAGTATCACACAGGAGTGGATTAGATACACGGCTCAGCAGACAGTATCGCACAGGGCGGGATTAGATACACGACTCAGCAGATGGTATCACACAAGATAGGATTAGATACACAGTTCATCAGACAGTATCACACAGGATAGGATAAGATACACATCTCAGCACACAGTATCACACAGGAGAGGATTAGATACACGGCTCAGCAGACAGAGTCACACAGGAGAGGATTAGATACACAGCTCATCAGACAGTATCACACAGGAGAGGATTAGATACACAGCTCAGCAGACAGTATCACACAGGAGAGGATTAGATACACAGCTCAGCAGACAGTATCACACCGAATAGGATTAGATACACAGCTCAGCAGACAGTATCACACAGGAGAAGATTAGATACACAGCTCAGCAGACAGTATCACACAGGAGAGGATTAGATACATAGCTCAGCAGACAGTATCACACAGGAGAGGATTAGATACAATGCTCAGTAGACAGTATCACACAGGAGAGGATTAGATACGCAGCTCAGCTGACAGTATCACACAGGAGAGGATTAGATACACGGCTCAGCAGACAGTATCACACAGGAGAGGATTAGATACACGGCTCAGCAGACAGTATCACACAGGAGAGGATTAGATACACAGCTCAGCTGACAGTATCACACAGGAGAGGCTTAGATACACGGCTCAGCAGACAGTATCACACAGGAGAGGATTAGATACACGGCTCAGCAGACAGTATCACACAGGAGAGGATTAGATACACGGCTCAGCAGATGGTATCACACAGGAGAGGATTAGAGATACACAGCTCAGCAGATGGTATCACACAGGATAGGATTAGATACACTGCTCAGCAGACAGTATGACACAGGAGAGGATTAGATACACGGCTCAGCAGACAGTATGACACAGGCGAGGATTAGATACACGGCTCAGCAGACAGTATCACACAGGAGAGGATTAGATACACAGCTCAGCAGACAGTATCACACAGGAGAGGATTAGATACACAGCTCAGCAGACAGTATCACACAGGAGAGGATTAGATACACGGCTCAGCAGACAGTATGACACAGGAGAGGATTAGATACACGGCTCAGCAGACAGTATCATACAGGGTAGGATTAGATACACAGCTCAGCAGACAGTATCACACCGGATAGGATTAGATACACAGCTTAGCAGACAGTATCACACCGGATAGGATTAGATACACAGCTCAGCAGACAGTATCACACCGAATAGGATTAGATACACAGCTCAGCAGACAGTATCACACCGAATAGGATTAGATACACAGCTCAGCAGACAGTATCACACAGGAGAAGATTAGATACACAGCTCAGCAGACAGTATCACAAAGGAGAGGATTAGATACACGGCTCAGCAGACAGTATGACACAGGAGAGGATTAGATACACAGTTCAGCAGACAGTATCACACAAGAGAGGATTAGATACACAGCTCAGCAGACAGTATCACACAGGAGAGGATTAGATACACGGCTCAGCAGACAGTATGACACAGGAGAGGATTAGATAAACGGCTCAGCAGACAGTATCATACAGGGTAGGATTAGATACACAGCTCAGCAGACAGTATCACACAGGAGAGGATTAGATACACGGCTCAGCAGACAGTATCACACAGGACAGGATTAGATAAACAGCTCAGCAGACGGTATCACACAGGACAGGATTAGATACACAGCTCAGCAGACATTATCACACAGGAGAGGATTAGATACATAGCTCAGCAGACATTATCACACAGGAGGGGATTAGATACATACACAGCTCAGCAGACAGTATCACACAGGACAGGATTAGATACATAGCTCAGCAGACGGTATCACACAGGAGAGGATTAGATACACGGCTCAGCAGACAGTATCACACAGGAGGGGATTAGATACACAGCTCAGCAGACAGTACCACACAGTATAAGATTAGATACACTGCTCAGCAGACAGTATCACACAGGAGAGGATTAGATACACAGCTCAGCAGACAGTATCAAACAGGAGGGGATTAGATACACAGCTCAGAAGACAGTATCACACAGTATAAGATTAGATACACTGCTCAGCAGATTAGCACAGCATAGGATTAGATACACGGCTCAGCAGACAGTATCACACAGGAGAGGATTAGATACACAGCTCAGCAGACAGTATCACACAGTATAAGATTAGATGCACTGCTCAGCAGACAGTATCACACAGGAGAGGATTAGATACACAGCTCAGCAGACAGTATCGCACAGGAGAGGATTAGATACACAGCTCAGCAGACGGTATCGCACAGGAGAGGATTAGATACACGGCTCCACAGACAGTATCACACAGGGTAGGATTAGAGATACAGCTCAGCAGACAGTATCACACAGGAAAGGATTAGATACATAGCTCAGCAGACGGTATCACACAGGACAGGATTAGATGCACAGCTCAGCAGACAGTATCACACAGGAGAGGATTAGATACACAGCTCAGCTGACAGTATCACATAGGACAGGATTAGAGATACAGTTCATCAGACAGTATCACACAGGAGTGGATTAGATACACGGCTCAGCAGACAGTATCACGAAAGATAGGATTAGATACACAGTTCATCAGACAGTATCACACAGGAGACGATTAGATACACAGCTCAGCAGACAGTATCACACATTACATGATTAGATACACAGCTCAGCAGACAGTATCACACAGGATGGGATTAGATACACGGCTCAGCAGACAGTATCACACAGGCGAGGATTAGATACACAGCTCAGCAGACAGTAACGCCCAGGAGAGGATTAGAGACACAGCTCAGCACACAGTATCACACAGGAGAGGATTAGATACACGGCTCAGCAGACAGTATCACACAGGAGAGGATTAGATACACAGCTCAGCAGACAGTATCACACAGGATAGGATTAGATACACTGCTCTGCAGATAGTATCACACAGGATAGGATTAGATACACAGCTCAGCAGACAGTATCACACAGGAGAGGATTAGATACACGGCTCAGCAGACAGTATCACACAGGAGAGGATTAGATACATGGCTCAGCAGACAGTATCACACAGGAGAGGATTAGACACACAGCTCAGCAGACAGTATCACACAGGAGAGGATTAGATACATAGCTCAGCAGACGGTATCACACAGGACAGGTTTAGATATACAGCTCAGCAGACAGTATCACACAGTAGGGGATTAGATACACAGCTCAGCAGACAGTACCACACAGTATAAGATTAGATACACTGCTCAGCAGACAGTATCACACAGGAGAGGATTAGATACACAGCTCAGCAGACAGTATCACACAGGAGGGGATTAGATACACAGCTCAGCAGACAGTATCACACAGTATAAGATTAGATACACTGCTCAGCAGACTATCACACAGCATATGATTAGATACACGGCTCAGCAGACAGTATCACACAGGAGAGGATTAGATACACAGCTCAGCAGACAGTATCACACAGGAGAGGATTAGATACACAGCTCAGCAGACAGTATCGCACAGGAAAGGATTAGACACACTGCTCAGCAGACGGTATCGCACAGTAGAGGATTAGATACACGGCTCAGCAGACAGTATCGCACAGGAGAGGATTAGATACACAGCTCAGCAGACAGTATCACACAGGAAAGGATTAGATACATAGCTCAGCAGACGGTATCACACAGGACAGGATTAGATGCACAGCTCAGCAGACAGTATCACACAGGAGAGGATTAGATACACAGCTCAGCTGACAGTATCACATAGGACAGGATTAGATACACAGTTCATCAGACAGTATAACACAGGAGAGGATTAGATACACAGCTCAGCAGACAGTAACGCACAGGAGAGGATTAGATACACAGCTCAGCACACAGTATCACACAGGAGAGGATTAGATACACGGCTCAGCAGACAGTATCACACAGGAGAGGATTAGATACACAGCTCAGCAGACAGTATCACACAGGATAGGATTAGATACACTGCTCAGCAGATGGTATTACACAGGATAGGATTAGATACACAGCTCAGCAGACAGTATCACACAGGATAGGATTAGATACACGGCTCAGCAGACATTATCACACAGGAGATGATTAGATACACAGCATAGGATTAGATACACTTCTCAGCAGACAGAATCACACAGGAGGGGATTAGATACACAGCTCAGCAGACAGTATCACAGGATAAGATTAGATACACTGCTCAGCAGACAGTATCACACAGGACAGGATTAGATGCATAGCTCAGCAGACGGTATCACACAGGACAAGATTAGATACACAGCTCAGCAGACAGTATCACAAAGGAGAGGATTAGATAAACAGCTCAGCAGACAGTATCACACAGGAGAGGATTAGATACACAGCTCAGCAGACAGTATCACACAGGAGAGGATTAGATACACAGTTCATCAGACAGTATCACACAGGAGTGGATTAGATACACGGCTCAGCAGACAGTATTGCACAGGGCGGGATTAGATACACGACTCAGCAGATGGTATCACACAAGATAGGATTAGATACACAGTTCATCAGACAGTATCACACAGGATAGGATAAGATACACATCTCAGCACACAGTATCACACAGGAGAGGATTAGATACACGGCTCAGCAGACAGAGTCACACAGGAGAGGATTAGATACACAGCTCATCAGACAGTATCACACAGGAGAGGATTAGATACACAGCTCAGCAGACAGTATCACACAGGAGAGGATTAGATACACAGCTCAGCAGACAGTATCACACAAGAGAAGATTAGATACACAGCTCAGCAGACAGTATCACACAGTATAAGATTAGATACACAGCTCAGCAGACAGTATCACACCGAATAGGATTAGATACACAGCTCAGCAGACAGTATCACACAGGAGAAGATTAGATACACAGCTCAGCAGACAGTATCACACAGGAGAGGATTAGATACATAGCTCAGCAGACAGTATCACACAGGAGAGGATTAGATACAATGCTCAGTAGACAGTATCACACAGGAGAGGATTAGATACACGGCTCAGCAGACAGTATCACACAGGAGAGGATTAGATACACAGCTCAGCAGACAGTATCACACAGGAGAGGATTAGATACACAGTTCATCAGACAGTATCACACAGGAGTGGATTAGATACACGGCTCAGCAGACAGTATCGCACAGGGCGGGATTAGATACACGACTCAGCAGATGGTATCACACAAGATAGGATTAGATACATAGCTCAGCAGACAGTATCACACAGGAGAGGATAAGATACACATCTCAGCACACAGTATCACACAGGAGAGGATTAGATACACGGCTCAGCAGACAGTATCACACAGGAGAGGATTAGATACACAGCTCAGCAGACAGTATCACACAGGAGAGGATTAGATACACAGTTCATCAGACAGTATCACACAGGAGTGGATTAGATACACGGCTCAGCAGACAGTATCGCACAGGGCGGGATTAGATACACGACTCAGCAGATGGTATCACACAAGATAGGATTAGATACACAGTTCATCAGACAGTATCACACAGGATAGGATAAGATACACATCTCAGCAGACAGTATCACACCGAATAGGATTAGATACACAGCTCAGCAGACAGTATCACACAGGAGAAGATTAGATACACAGCTCAGCAGACAGTATCACACAGGAGAGGATTAGATACATAGCTCAGCAGACAGTATCACACAGGAGAGGATTAGATACAATGCTCAGTAGACAGTATCACACAGGAGAGGATTAGATACGCAGCTCAGCTGACAGTATCACACAGGAGAGGATTAGATACACGGCTCAGCAGACAGTATCACACAGGAGAGGATTAGATACACGGCTCAGCAGACAGTATCACACAGGAGAGGATTAGATACACAGCTCAGCTGACAGTATCACACAGGAGAGGATTAGATACACGGCTCAGCAGACAGTATCACACAGGAGAGGATTAGATACACGGCTCAGCAGACAGTATCACACAGGAGAGGATTAGATACACGGCTCAGCAGATGGTATCACACAGGAGAGGATTAGAGATACACAGCTCAGCACATGGTATCACACAGGATAGGATTAGATACACTGCTCAGCAGACAGTATGACACAGGAGAGGATTAGATACACGGCTCAGCAGACAGTATGACACAGGCGAGGATTAGATACACGGCTCAGCAGACAGTATCACACAGGAGAGGATTAGATACACAGCTCAGCAGACAGTATCACACAGGAGAGGATTAGATACACAGCTCAGCAGACAGTATCACACAGGAGAGGATTAGATACACGGCTCAGCAGACAGTATGACACAGGAGAGGATTAGATACACGGCTCAGCAGACAGTATCATACAGGGTAGGATTAGATACACAGCTCAGCAGACAGTATCACACCGGATAGGATTAGATACACAGCTTAGCAGACAGTATCACACCGGATAGGATTAGATACACAGCTCAGCAGACAGTATCACACCGAATAGGATTAGATACACAGCTCAGCAGACAGTATCACACCGAATAGGATTAGATACACAGCTCAGCAGACAGTATCACACAGGAGAAGATTAGATACACAGCTCAGCAGACAGTATCACAAAGGAGAGGATTAGATACACGGCTCAGCAGACAGTATGACACAGGAGAGGATTAGATACACAGTTCAGCAGACAGTATCACACAGGAGAGGATTAGATACACAGCTCAGCAGACAGTATCACACAGGAGAGGATTAGATACACGGCTCAGCAGACAGTATGACACAGGAGAGGATTAGATAAACGGCTCAGCAGACAGTATCATACAGGGTAGGATTAGATACACAGCTCAGCAGACAGTATCACACAGGAGAGGATTAGATACACGGCTCAGCAGACAGTATCACACAGGACAGGATTAGATAAACAGCTCAGCAGACGGTATCACACAGGACAGGATTAGATACACAGCTCAGCAGACATTATCACACAGGAGAGGATTAGATACATAGCTCAGCAGACATTATCACACAGGAGGGGATTAGATACATACACAGCTCAGCAGACAGTATCACACAGGACAGGATTAGATACATAGCTCAGCAGACGGTATCACACAGGAGAGGATTAGATACACGGCTCAGCAGACAGTATCACACAGGAGGGGATTAGATACACAGCTCAGCAGACAGTACCACACAGTATAAGATTAGATACACTGCTCAGCAGACAGTATCACACAGGAGAGGATTAGATACACAGCTCAGCAGACAGTATCAAACAGGAGGGGATTAGATACACAGCTCAGAAGACAGTATCACACAGTATAAGATTAGATACACTGCTCAGCAGATTAGCACAGCATAGGATTAGATACACGGCTCAGCAGACAGTATCACACAGGAGAGGATTAGATACACAGCTCAGCAGACAGTATCACACAGTATAAGATTAGATGCACTGCTCAGCAGACAGTATCACACAGGAGAGGATTAGATACACAGCTCAGCAGACAGTATCGCACAGGAGAGGATTAGATACACAGCTCAGCAGACGGTATCGCACAGGAGAGGATTAGATACACGGCTCCACAGACAGTATCACACAGGGTAGGATTAGAGATACAGCTCAGCAGACAGTATCACACAGGAAAGGATTAGATACATAGCTCAGCAGACGGTATCACACAGGACAGGATTAGATGCACAGCTCAGCAGACAGTATCACACAGGAGAGGATTAGATACACAGCTCAGCTGACAGTATCACATAGGACAGGATTAGATACACAGTTCATCAGACAGTATCACACAGGAGTGGATTAGATACACGGCTCAGCAGACAGTATCACGAAAGATAGGATTAGATACACAGTTCATCAGACAGTATCACACAGGAGACGATTAGATACACAGCTCAGCAGACAGTATCACACATTACATGATTAGATACACAGCTCAGCAGACAGTATCACACAGGATGGGATTAGATACACGGCTCAGCAGACAGTATCACACAGGCGAGGATTAGATACACAGCTCAGCAGACAGTAACGCCCAGGAGAGGATTAGAGACACAGCTCAGCACACAGTATCACACAGGAGAGGATTAGATACACGGCTCAGCAGACAGTATCACACAGGAGAGGATTAGATACACAGCTCAGCAGACAGTATCACACAGGATAGGATTAGATACACTGCTCTGCAGATAGTATCACACAGGATAGGATTAGATACACAGCTCAGCAGACAGTATCACACAGGAGAGGATTAGATACACGGCTCAGCAGACAGTATCACACAGGAGAGGATTAGACACACAGCTCAGCAGACAGTATCACACAGGAGAGGATTAGATACACAGCTCAGCAGACAGTATCACACAGGAGAGGATTAGATACACGGCTCAGCAGACAGTATCACACAGGAGAGGATTAGACACACAGCTCAGCAGACAGTATCACACAGGAGAGGATTAGATACATAGCTCAGCAGACGGTATCACACAGGACAGGTTTAGATATACAGCTCAGCAGACAGTATCACACAGTAGGGGATTAGATACACAGCTCAGCAGACAGTACCACACAGTATAAGATTAGATACACTGCTCAGCAGACAGTATCACACAGGAGAGGATTAGATACACAGCTCAGCAGACAGTATCACACAGGAGGGGATTAGATACACAGCTCAGCAGACAGTATCACACAGTATAAGATTAGATACACTGCTCAGCAGACTATCACACAGCATATGATTAGATACACGGCTCAGCAGACAGTATCACACAGGAGAGGATTAGATACACAGCTCAGCAGACAGTATCACACAGGAGAGGATTAGATACACAGCTCAGCAGACAGTATCGCACAGGAAAGGATTAGACACACTGCTCAGCAGACGGTATCGCACAGTAGAGGATTAGATACACGGCTCAGCAGACAGTATCGCACAGGAGAGGATTAGATACACAGCTCAGCAGACAGTATCACACAGGAAAGGATTAGATACATAGCTCAGCAGACGGTATCACACAGGACAGGATTAGATGCACAGCTCAGCAGACAGTATCACACAGGAGAGGATTAGATACACAGCTCAGCTGACAGTATCACATAGGACAGGATTAGATA
Organism: Phyllobates terribilis; assembly: GCF_046119375.1. Classification (NCBI taxonomy): domain Eukaryota; kingdom Metazoa; phylum Chordata; class Amphibia; order Anura; family Dendrobatidae; genus Phyllobates; species Phyllobates terribilis. The sequence continues at coordinate 264,407 of NW_027363010.1, read as the reverse complement.
CACAGTTCATCAGACAGTATCACACAGGAGAGGATTAGATACACAGCTCAGCAGACAGTAACGCACAGGAGAGGATTAGATACACAGCTCAGCACACAGTATCACACAGGAGAGGATTAGATACACGGCTCAGCAGACAGTATCACACAGGAGAGGATTAGATACACAGCTCAGCAGACAGTATCACACAGGATAGGATTAGATACACTGCTCAGCAGATGGTATTACACAGGATAGGATTAGATACACAGCTCAGCAGACAGTATCACACAGGATAGGATTAGATACACGGCTCAGCAGACATTATCACACAGGAGATGATTAGATACACAGCATAGGATTAGATACACTTCTCAGCAGACAGAATCACACAGGAGGGGATTAGATACACAGCTCAGCAGACAGTATCACAGGATAAGATTAGATACACTGCTCAGCAGACAGTATCACACAGGACAGGATTAGATGCATAGCTCAGCAGACGGTATCACACAGGACAAGATTAGATACACAGCTCAGCAGACAGTATCACAAAGGAGAGGATTAGATAAACAGCTCAGCAGACAGTATCACACAGGAGAGGATTAGATACACAGCTCAGCAGACAGTATCACACAGGAGAGGATTAGATACACAGTTCATCAGACAGTATCACACAGGAGTGGATTAGATACACGGCTCAGCAGACAGTATTGCACAGGGCGGGATTAGATACACGACTCAGCAGATGGTATCACACAAGATAGGATTAGATACACAGTTCATCAGACAGTATCACACAGGATAGGATAAGATACACATCTCAGCACACAGTATCACACAGGAGAGGATTAGATACACGGCTCAGCAGACAGAGTCACACAGGAGAGGATTAGATACACAGCTCATCAGACAGTATCACACAGGAGAGGATTAGATACACAGCTCAGCAGACAGTATCACACAGGAGAGGATTAGATACACAGCTCAGCAGACAGTATCACACAAGAGAAGATTAGATACACAGCTCAGCAGACAGTATCACACAGTATAAGATTAGATACACAGCTCAGCAGACAGTATCACACCGAATAGGATTAGATACACAGCTCAGCAGACAGTATCACACAGGAGAGGATTAGATACATAGCTCAGCAGACAGTATCACACAGGAGAGGATTAGATACAATGCTCAGTAGACAGTATCACACAGGAGAGGATTAGATACACAGCTCAGCAGACAGTATCACACAGGAGAGGATTAGATACACAGTTCATCAGACAGTATCACACAGGAGTGGATTAGATACACGGCTCAGCAGACAGTATCGCACAGGGCGGGATTAGATACACGACTCAGCAGATGGTATCACACAAGATAGGATTAGATACATAGCTCAGCAGACAGTATCACACAGGAGAGGATAAGATACACATCTCAGCACACAGTATCACACAGGAGAGGATTAGATACACGGCTCAGCAGACAGTATCACACAGGAGAGGATTAGATACACAGCTCAGCAGACAGTATCACACAGGAGAGGATTAGATACACAGTTCATCAGACAGTATCACACAGGAGTGGATTAGATACACGGCTCAGCAGACAGTATCGCACAGGGCGGGATTAGATACACGACTCAGCAGATGGTATCACACAAGATAGGATTAGATACACAGTTCATCAGACAGTATCACACAGGATAGGATAAGATACACATCTCAGCACACAGTATCACACAGGAGAGGAGTAGATACACGGCTCAGCAGACAGAGTCACACAGGAGAGGATTAGATACACAGCTCATCAGACAGTATCACACAGGAGAGGATTAGATACACAGCTCAGCAGACAGTATCACACAGGAGAGGATTAGATACACAGCTCAGCAGACAGTATCACACCGAATAGGATTAGATACACAGCTCAGCAGACAGTATCACACAGGAGAAGATTAGATACACAGCTCAGCAGACAGTATCACACAGGAGAGGATTAGATACATAGCTCAGCAGACAGTATCACACAGGAGAGGATTAGATACAATGCTCAGTAGACAGTATCACACAGGAGAGGATTAGATACGCAGCTCAGCTGACAGTATCACACAGGAGAGGATTAGATACACGGCTCAGCAGACAGTATCACACAGGAGAGGATTAGATACACGGCTCAGCAGACAGTATCACACAGGAGAGGATTAGATACACAGCTCAGCTGACAGTATCACACAGGAGAGGATTAGATACACGGCTCAGCAGACAGTATCACACAGGAGAGGATTAGATACACGGCTCAGCAGACAGTATCACACAGGAGAGGATTAGATACACGGCTCAGCAGATGGTATCACACAGGAGAGGATTAGAGATACACAGCTCAGCACATGGTATCACACAGGATAGGATTAGATACACTGCTCAGCAGACAGTATGACACAGGAGAGGATTAGATACACGGCTCAGCAGACAGTATGACACAGGCGAGGATTAGATACACGGCTCAGCAGACAGTATCACACAGGAGAGGATTAGATACACAGCTCAGCAGACAGTATCACACAGGAGAGGATTAGATACACAGCTCAGCAGACAGTATCACACAGGAGAGAATTAGATACACAGCTCAGCAGACAGTATCACACAGGAGAGGATTAGATACATAGCTCAGCAGACAGTATGACACAGGAGAGGATTAGATACACGGCTCAGCAGACAGTATCATACAGGGTAGGATTAGATACACAGCTCAGCAGACAGTATCACACCGGATAGGATTAGATACACAGCTTAGCAGACAGTATCACACCGGATAGGATTAGATACACAGCTCAGCAGACAGTATCACACCGAATAGGATTAGATACACAGCTCAGCAGACAGTATCACACCGAATAGGATTAGATACACAGCTCAGCAGACAGTATCACACAGGAGAAGATTAGATACACAGCTCAGCAGACAGTATCACAAAGGAGAGGATTAGATACACGGCTCAGCAGACAGTATGACACAGGAGAGGATTAGATACACAGTTCAGCAGACAGTATCACACAGGAGAGGATTAGATACACAGCTCAGCAGACAGTATCACACAGGAGAGGATTAGATACACGGCTCAGCAGACAGTATGACACAGGAGAGGATTAGATAAACGGCTCAGCAGACAGTATCATACAGGGTAGGATTAGATACACAGCTCAGCAGACAGTATCACACAGGAGAGGATTAGATACACGGCTCAGCAGACAGTATCACACAGGACAGGATTAGATAAACAGCTCAGCAGACGGTATCACACAGGACAGGATTAGATACACAGCTCAGCAGACATTATCACACAGGAGAGGATTAGATACATAGCTCAGCAGACATTATCACACAGGAGGGGATTAGATACATACACAGCTCAGCAGACAGTATCACACAGGACAGGATTAGATACATAGCTCAGCAGACGGTATCACACAGGAGAGGATTAGATACACGGCTCAGCAGACAGTATCACACAGGAGGGGATTAGATACACAGCTCAGCAGACAGTACCACACAGTATAAGATTAGATACACTGCTCAGCAGACAGTATCACACAGGAGAGGATTAGATACACAGCTCAGCAGACAGTATCAAACAGGAGGGGATTAGATACACAGCTCAGAAGACAGTATCACACAGTATAAGATTAGATACACTGCTCAGCAGATTAGCACAGCATAGGATTAGATACACGGCTCAGCAGACAGTATCACACAGGAGAGGATTAGATACACAGCTCAGCAGACAGTATCACACAGTATAAGATTAGATGCACTGCTCAGCAGACAGTATCACACAGGAGAGGATTAGATACACAGCTCAGCAGACAGTATCGCACAGGAGAGGATTAGATACACAGCTCAGCAGACGGTATCACACAGGACAGGTTTAGATATACAGCTCAGCAGACAGTATCACACAGTAGGGGATTAGATACACAGCTCAGCAGACAGTACCACACAGTATAAGATTAGATACACTGCTCAGCAGACAGTATCACACAGGAGAGGATTAGATACACAGCTCAGCAGACAGTATCACACAGGAGGGGATTAGATACACAGCTCAGCAGACAGTATCACACAGTATAAGATTAGATACACTGCTCAGCAGACTATCACACAGCATATGATTAGATACACGGCTCAGCAGACAGTATCACACAGGAGAGGATTAGATACACAGCTCAGCAGACAGTATCACACAGGAGAGGATTAGATACACAGCTCAGCAGACAGTATCGCACAGGAAAGGATTAGACACACTGCTCAGCAGACGGTATCGCACAGTAGAGGATTAGATACACGGCTCAGCAGACAGTATCGCACAGGAGAGGATTAGATACACAGCTCAGCAGACAGTATCACACAGGAAAGGATTAGATACATAGCTCAGCAGACGGTATCACACAGGACAGGATTAGATGCACAGCTCAGCAGACAGTATCACACAGGAGAGGATTAGATACACAGCTCAGCTGACAGTATCACATAGGACAGGATTAGATACACAGTTCATCAGACAGTATCACACAGGAGAGGATTAGATACACAGCTCAGCAGACAGTAACGCACAGGAGAGGATTAGATACACAGCTCAGCACACAGTATCACACAGGAGAGGATTAGATACACGGCTCAGCAGACAGTATCACACAGGAGAGGATTAGATACACAGCTCAGCAGACAGTATCACACAGGATAGGATTAGATACACTGCTCAGCAGATGGTATTACACAGGATAGGATTAGATACACAGCTCAGCAGACAGTATCACACAGGATAGGATTAGATACACGGCTCAGCAGACATTATCACACAGGAGATGATTAGATACACAGCATAGGATTAGATACACTTCTCAGCAGACAGAATCACACAGGAGGGGATTAGATACACAGCTCAGCAGACAGTATCACAGGATAAGATTAGATACACTGCTCAGCAGACAGTATCACACAGGACAGGATTAGATGCATAGCTCAGCAGACGGTATCACACAGGACAAGATTAGATACACAGCTCAGCAGACAGTATCACAAAGGAGAGGATTAGATAAACAGCTCAGCAGACAGTATCACACAGGAGAGGATTAGATACACAGCTCAGCAGACAGTATCACACAGGAGAGGATTAGATACACAGTTCATCAGACAGTATCACACAGGAGTGGATTAGATACACGGCTCAGCAGACAGTATTGCACAGGGCGGGATTAGATACACGACTCAGCAGATGGTATCACACAAGATAGGATTAGATACACAGTTCATCAGACAGTATCACACAGGATAGGATAAGATACACATCTCAGCACACAGTATCACACAGGAGAGGATTAGATACGCGGCTCAGCAGACAGAGTCACACAGGAGAGGATTAGATACACAGCTCATCAGACAGTATCACACAGGAGAGGATTAGATACACAGCTCAGCAGACAGTATCACACAGGAGAGGATTAGATACACAGCTCAGCAGACAGTATCACACAAGAGAAGATTAGATACACAGCTCAGCAGACAGTATCACACAGTATAAGATTAGATACACAGCTCAGCAGACAGTATCACACCGAATAGGATTAGATACACAGCTCAGCAGACAGTATCACACAGGAGAAGATTAGATACACAGCTCAGCAGACAGTATCACACAGGAGAGGATTAGATACATAGCTCAGCAGACAGTATCACACAGGAGAGGATTAGATACAATGCTCAGTAGACAGTATCACACAGGAGAGGATTAGATACACGGCTCAGCAGACAGTATCACACAGGAGAGGATTAGATACACAGCTCAGCAGACAGTATCACACAGGAGAGGATTAGATACACAGTTCATCAGACAGTATCACACAGGAGTGGATTAGATACACGGCTCAGCAGACAGTATCGCACAGGGCGGGATTAGATACACGACTCAGCAGATGGTATCACACAAGATAGGATTAGATACACAGTTCATCAGACAGTATCACACAGGATAGGATAAGATACACATCTCAGCACACAGTATCACACAGGAGAGGATTAGATACACGGCTCAGCAGACAGAGTCACACAGGAGAGGATTAGATACACAGCTCATCAGACAGTATCACACAGGAGAGGATTAGATACACAGCTCAGCAGACAGTATCACACAGGAGAGGATTAGATACACAGCTCAGCAGACAGTATCACACAAGAGAAGATTAGATACACAGCTCAGCAGACAGTATCACACAGTATAAGATTAGATACACAGCTCAGCAGACAGTATCACACCGAATAGGATTAGATACACAGCTCAGCAGACAGTATCACACAGGAGAAGATTAGATACACAGCTCAGCAGACAGTATCACACAGGAGAGGATTAGATACATAGCTCAGCAGACAGTATCACACAGGAGAGGATTAGATACAATGCTCAGTAGACAGTATCACACAGGAGAGGATTAGATACACGGCTCAGCAGACAGTATCACACAGGAGAGGATTAGATACACAGCTCAGCAGACAGTATCACACAGGAGAGGATTAGATACACAGTTCATCAGACAGTATCACACAGGAGTGGATTAGATACACGGCTCAGCAGACAGTATCGCACAGGGCGGGATTAGATACACGACTCAGCAGATGGTATCACACAAGATAGGATTAGATACACAGTTCATCAGACAGTATCACACAGGATAGGATAAGATACACATCTCAGCACACAGTATCACACAGGAGAGGATTAGATACACGGCTCAGCAGACAGAGTCACACAGGAGAGGATTAGATACACAGCTCATCAGACAGTATCACACAGGAGAGGATTAGATACACAGCTCAGCAGACAGTATCACACAGGAGAGGATTAGATACACAGCTCAGCAGACAGTATCACACCGAATAGGATTAGATACACAGCTCAGCAGACAGTATCACACAGGAGAAGATTAGATACACAGCTCAGCAGACAGTATCACACAGGAGAGGATTAGATACATAGCTCAGCAGACAGTATCACACAGGAGAGGATTAGATACAATGCTCAGTAGACAGTATCACACAGGAGAGGATTAGATACGCAGCTCAGCTGACAGTATCACACAGGAGAGGATTAGATACACGGCTCAGCAGACAGTATCACACAGGAGAGGATTAGATACACGGCTCAGCAGACAGTATCACACAGGAGAGGATTAGATACACAGCTCAGCTGACAGTATCACACAGGAGAGGATTAGATACACGGCTCAGCAGACAGTATCACACAGGAGAGGATTAGATACACGGCTCAGCAGACAGTATCACACAGGAGAGGATTAGATACACGGCTCAGCAGATGGTATCACACAGGAGAGGATTAGAGATACACAGCTCAGCAGATGGTATCACACAGGATAGGATTAGATACACTGCTCAGCAGACAGTATGACACAGGAGAGGATTAGATACACGGCTCAGCAGACAGTATGACACAGGCGAGGATTAGATACACGGCTCAGCAGACAGTATCACACAGGAGAGGATTAGATACACAGCTCAGCAGACAGTATCACACAGGAGAGGATTAGATACACAGCTCAGCAGACAGTATCACACAGGAGAGGATTAGATACACGGCTCAGCAGACAGTATGACACAGGAGAGGATTAGATACACGGCTCAGCAGACAGTATCATACAGGGTAGGATTAGATACACAGCTCAGCAGACAGTATCACACCGGATAGGATTAGATACACAGCTTAGCAGACAGTATCACACCGGATAGGATTAGATACACAGCTCAGCAGACAGTATCACACCGAATAGGATTAGATACACAGCTCAGCAGACAGTATCACACCGAATAGGATTAGATACACAGCTCAGCAGACAGTATCACACAGGAGAAGATTAGATACACAGCTCAGCAGACAGTATCACAAAGGAGAGGATTAGATACACGGCTCAGCAGACAGTATGACACAGGAGAGGATTAGATACACAGTTCAGCAGACAGTATCACACAGGAGAGGATTAGATACACAGCTCAGCAGACAGTATCACACAGGAGAGGATTAGATACACGGCTCAGCAGACAGTATCACACAGGAGAGGATTAGATAAACGGCTCAGCAGACAGTATCATACAGGGTAGGATTAGATACACAGCTCAGCAGACAGTATCACACAGGAGAGGATTAGATACACGGCTCAGCAGACAGTATCACACAGGACAGGATTAGATAAACAGCTCAGCAGACGGTATCACACAGGACAGGATTAGATACACAGCTCAGCAGACATTATCACACAGGAGAGGATTAGATACATAGCTCAGCAGACATTATCACACAGGAGGGGATTAGATACATACACAGCTCAGCAGACAGTATCACACAGGACAGGATTAGATACATAGCTCAGCAGACGGTATCACACAGGAGAGGATTAGATACACGGCTCAGCAGACAGTATCACACAGGAGGGGATTAGATACACAGCTCAGCAGACAGTACCACACAGTATAAGATTAGATACACTGCTCAGCAGACAGTATCACACAGGAGAGGATTAGATACACAGCTCAGCAGACAGTATCAAACAGAAGGGGATTAGATACACAGCTCAGAAGACAGTATCACACAGTATAAGATTAGATACACTGCTCAGCAGATTAGCACAGCATAGGATTAGATACACGGCTCAGCAGACAGTATCACACAGGAGAGGATTAGATACACAGCTCAGCAGACAGTATCACACAGTATAAGATTAGATGCACTGCTCAGCAGACAGTATCACACAGGAGAGGATTAGATACACAGCTCAGCAGACAGTATCGCACAGGAGAGGATTAGATACACAGCTCAGCAGACGGTATCGCACAGGAGAGGATTAGATACACGGCTCCACAGACAGTATCACACAGGGTAGGATTAGAGATACAGCTCAGCAGACAGTATCACACAGGAAAGGATTAGATACATAGCTCAGCAGACGGTATCACACAGGACAGGATTAGATGCACAGCTCAGCAGACAGTATCACACAGGAGAGGATTAGATACACAGCTCAGCTGACAGTATCACATAGGACAGGATTAGAGATACAGTTCATCAGACAGTATCACACAGGAGTGGATTAGATACACGGCTCAGCAGACAGTATCACGAAAGATAGGATTAGATACACAGTTCATCAGACAGTATCACACAGGAGACGATTAGATACACAGCTCAGCAGACAGTATCACACATTACATGATTAGATACACAGCTCAGCAGACAGTATCACACAGGATGGGATTAGATACACGGCTCAGCAGACAGTATCACACAGGCGAGGATTAGATACACAGCTCAGCAGACAGTAACGCCCAGGAGAGGATTAGAGACACAGCTCAGCACACAGTATCACACAGGAGAGGATTAGATACACGGCTCAGCAGACAGTATCACACAGGAGAGGATTAGATACACAGCTCAGCAGACAGTATCACACAGGATAGGATTAGATACACTGCTCTGCAGATAGTATCACACAGGATAGGATTAGATACACAGCTCAGCAGACAGTATCACACAGGAGAGGATTAGATACACGGCTCAGCAGACAGTATCACACAGGAGAGGATTAGATACATGGCTCAGCAGACAGTATCACACAGGAGAGGATTAGACACACAGCTCAGCAGACAGTATCACACAGGAGAGGATTAGATACATAGCTCAGCAGACGGTATCACACAGGACAGGTTTAGATATACAGCTCAGCAGACAGTATCACACAGTAGGGGATTAGATACACAGCTCAGCAGACAGTACCACACAGTATAAGATTAGATACACTGCTCAGCAGACAGTATCACACAGGAGAGGATTAGATACACAGCTCAGCAGACAGTATCACACAGGAGGGGATTAGATACACAGCTCAGCAGACAGTATCACACAGTATAAGATTAGATACACTGCTCAGCAGACTATCACACAGCATATGATTAGATACACGGCTCAGCAGACAGTATCACACAGGAGAGGATTAGATACACAGCTCAGCAGACAGTATCACACAGGAGAGGATTAGATACACAGCTCAGCAGACAGTATCGCACAGGAAAGGATTAGACACACTGCTCAGCAGACGGTATCGCACAGTAGAGGATTAGATACACGGCTCAGCAGACAGTATCGCACAGGAGAGGATTAGATACACAGCTCAGCAGACAGTATCACACAGGATAGGATTAGTTACATAGCTCAGCAGACGGTATCACACAGGACAGGATTAGATACACGGCTCAGCAGACAGTATCACACAGGAAAGGATTAGATACATAGCTCAGCAGACGGTATCACACAGGACAGGATTAGATGCACAGCTCAGCAGACAGTATCACACAGGAGAGGATTAGATACACAGCTCAGCTGACAGTATCACATAGGACAGGATTAGATACACAGTTCATCAGACAGTATCACACAGGAGAGGATTAGATACACAGCTCAGCAGACAGTAACGCACAGGAGAGGATTAGATACACAGCTCAGCACACAGTATCACACAGGAGAGGATTAGATACACGGCTCAGCAGACAGTATCACACAGGAGAGGATTAGATACACAGCTCAGCAGACAGTATCACACAGGATAGGATTAGATACACTGCTCAGCAGATGGTATTACACAGGATAGGATTAGATACACAGCTCAGCAGACAGTATCACACAGGATAGGATTAGATACACGGCTCAGCAGACATTATCACACAGGAGATGATTAGATACACAGCATAGGATTAGATACACTTCTCAGCAGACAGAATCACACATGAGGGGATTAGATACACAGCTCAGCAGACAGTATCACAGGATAAGATTAGATACACTGCTCAGCAGACAGTATCACACAGGACAGGATTAGATGCATAGCTCAGCAGACGGTATCACACAGGACAAGATTAGATACACAGCTCAGCAGACAGTATCACAAAGGAGAGGATTAGATAAACAGCTCAGCAGACAGTATCACACAGGAGAGGATTAGATACACAGCTCAGCAGACAGTATCACACAGGAGAGGATTAGATACACAGTTCATCAGACAGTATCACACAGGAGTGGATTAGATACACGGCTCAGCAGACAGTATTGCACAGGGCGGGATTAGATACACGACTCAGCAGATGGTATCACACAAGATAGGATTAGATACACAGTTCATCAGACAGTATCACACAGGATAGGATAAGATACACATCTCAGCACACAGTATCACACAGGAGAGGATTAGATACACGGCTCAGCAGACAGAGTCACACAGGAGAGGATTAGATACACAGCTCATCAGACAGTATCACACAGGAGAGGATTAGATACACAGCTCAGCAGACAGTATCACACAGGAGAGGATTAGATACACAGCTCAGCAGACAGTATCACACAAGAGAAGATTAGATACACAGCTCAGCAGACAGTATCACACAGTATAAGATTAGATACACAGCTCAGCAGACAGTATCACACCGAATAGGATTAGATACACAGCTCAGCAGACAGTATCACACAGGAGAAGATTAGATACACAGCTCAGCAGACAGTATCACACAGGAGAGGATTAGATACATAGCTCAGCAGACAGTATCACACAGGAGAGGATTAGATACAATGCTCAGTAGACAGTATCACACAGGAGAGGATTAGATACACGGCTCAGCAGACAGTATCACACAGGAGAGGATTAGATACACAGCTCAGCAGACAGTATCACACAGGAGAGGATTAGATACACAGTTCATCAGACAGTATCACACAGGAGTGGATTAGATACACGGCTCAGCAGACAGTATCGCACAGGGCGGGATTAGATACACGACTCAGCAGATGGTATCACACAAGATAGGATTAGATACATAGCTCAGCAGACAGTATCACACAGGAGAGGATAAGATACACATCTCAGCACACAGTATCACACAGGAGAGGATTAGATACACGGCTCAGCAGACAGTATCACACAGGAGAGGATTAGATACACAGCTCAGCAGACAGTATCACACAGGAGAGGATTAGATACACAGTTCATCAGACAGTATCACACAGGAGTGGATTAGATACACGGCTCAGCAGACAGTATCGCACAGGGCGGGATTAGATACACGACTCAGCAGATGGTATCACACAAGATAGGATTAGATACACAGTTCATCAGACAGTATCACACAGGATAGGATAAGATACACATCTCAGCACACAGTATCACACAGGAGAGGAGTAGATACACGGCTCAGCAGACAGAGTCACACAGGAGAGGATTAGATACACAGCTCATCAGACAGTATCACACAGGAGAGGATTAGATACACAGCTCAGCAGACAGTATCACACAGGAGAGGATTAGATACACAGCTCAGCAGACAGTATCACACAGGAGAAGATTAGATACACAGCTCAGCAGACAGTATCACACAGGAGAGGATTAGATACATAGCTCAGCAGACAGTATCACACAGGAGAGGATTAGATACAATGCTCAGTAGACAGTATCACACAGGAGAGGATTAGATACGCAGCTCAGCTGACAGTATCACACAGGAGAGGATTAGATACACGGCTCAGCAGACAGTATCACACAGGAGAGGATTAGATACACGGCTCAGCAGACAGTATCACACAGGAGAGGATTAGATACACAGCTCAGCTGACAGTATCACACAGGAGAGGATTAGATACACGGCTCAGCAGACAGTATCACACAGGAGAGGATTAGATACACGGCTCAGCAGACAGTATCACACAGGAGAGGATTAGATACACGGCTCAGCAGATGGTATCACACAGGAGAGGATTAGAGATACACAGCTCAGCACATGGTATCACACAGGATAGGATTAGATACACTGCTCAGCAGACAGTATGACACAGGAGAGGATTAGATACACGGCTCAGCAGACAGTATGACACAGGCGAGGATTAGATACACGGCTCAGCAGACAGTATCACACAGGAGAGGATTAGATACACAGCTCAGCAGACAGTATCACACAGGAGAGGATTAGATACACAGCTCAGCAGACAGTATCACACAGGAGAGGATTAGATACACGGCTCAGCAGACAGTATGACACAGGAGAGGATTAGATACACGGCTCAGCAGACAGTATCATACAGGGTAGGATTAGATACACAGCTCAGCAGACAGTATCACACCGGATAGGATTAGATACACAGCTTAGCAGACAGTATCACACCGGATAGGATTAGATACACAGCTCAGCAGACAGTATCACACCGAATAGGATTAGATACACAGCTCAGCAGACAGTATCACACCGAATAGGATTAGATACACAGCTCAGCAGACAGTATCACACAGGAGAAGATTAGATACACAGCTCAGCAGACAGTATCACAAAGGAGAGGATTAGATACACGGCTCAGCAGACAGTATGACACAGGAGAGGATTAGATACACAGTTCAGCAGACAGTATCACACAGGAGAGGATTAGATACACAGCTCAGCAGACAGTATCACACAGGAGAGGATTAGATACACGGCTCAGCAGACAGTATGACACAGGAGAGGATTAGATAAACGGCTCAGCAGACAGTATCATACAGGGTAGGATTAGATACACAGCTCAGCAGACAGTATCACACAGGAGAGGATTAGATACACGGCTCAGCAGACAGTATCACACAGGACAGGATTAGATACACAGCTCAGCAGACATTATCACACAGGAGAGGATTAGATACATAGCTCAGCAGACATTATCACACAGGAGGGGATTAGATACATACACAGCTCAGCAGACAGTATCACACAGGACAGGATTAGATACATAGCTCAGCAGACGGTATCACACAGGAGAGGATTAGATACACGGCTCAGCAGACAGTATCACACAGGAGGGGATTAGATACACAGCTCAGCAGACAGTACCACACAGTATAAGATTAGATACACTGCTCAGCAGACAGTATCACACAGGAGAGGATTAGATACACAGCTCAGCAGACAGTATCAAACAGGAGGGGATTAGATACACAGCTCAGAAGACAGTATCACACAGTATAAGATTAGATACACTGCTCAGCAGATTAGCACAGCATAGGATTAGATACACGGCTCAGCAGACAGTATCACACAGGAGAGGATTAGATACACAGCTCAGCAGACAGTATCACACAGTATAAGATTAGATGCACTGCTCAGCAGACAGTATCACACAGGAGAGGATTAGATACACAGCTCAGCAGACAGTATCGCACAGGAGAGGATTAGATACACAGCTCAGCAGACGGTATCGCACAGGAGAGGATTAGATACACGGCTCCACAGACAGTATCACACAGGGTAGGATTAGAGATACAGCTCAGCAGACAGTATCACACAGGAAAGGATTAGATACATAGCTCAGCAGACGGTATCACACAGGACAGGATTAGATGCACAGCTCAGCAGACAGTATCACACAGGAGAGGATTAGATACACAGCTCAGCTGACAGTATCACATAGGACAGGATTAGATACACAGTTCATCAGACAGTATCACACAGGAGTGGATTAGATACACGGCTCAGCAGACAGTATCACGAAAGATAGGATTAGATACACAGTTCATCAGACAGTATCACACAGGAGACGATTAGATACACAGCTCAGCAGACAGTATCACACATTACATGATTAGATACACAGCTCAGCAGACAGTATCACACAGGATGGGATTAGATACACGGCTCAGCAGACAGTATCACACAGGCGAGGATTAGATACACAGCTCAGCAGACAGTAACGCCCAGGAGAGGATTAGAGACACAGCTCAGCACACAGTATCACACAGGAGAGGATTAGATACACGGCTCAGCAGACAGTATCACACAGGAGAGGATTAGATACACAGCTCAGCAGACAGTATCACACAGGATAGGATTAGATACACTGCTCTGCAGATAGTATCACACAGGATAGGATTAGATACACAGCTCAGCAGACAGTATCACACATGAGAGGATTAGATACACGGCTCAGCAGACAGTATCACACAGGAGAGGATTAGACACACAGCTCAGCAGACAGTATCACACAGGAGAGGATTAGATACACAGCTCAGCAGACAGTATCACACAGGAGAGGATTAGATACACGGCTCAGCAGACAGTATCACACAGGAGAGGATTAGACACACAGCTCAGCAGACAGTATCACACAGGAGAGGATTAGATACATAGCTCAGCAGACGGTATCACACAGTAGGGGATTAGATACACAGCTCAGCAGACAGTACCACACAGTATAAGATTAGATACACTGCTCAGCAGACAGTATCACACAGGAGAGGATTAGATACACAGCTCAGCAGACAGTATCACACAGGAGGGGATTAGATACACAGCTCAGCAGACAGTATCACACAGTATAAGATTAGATACACTGCTCAGCAGACTATCACACAGCATATGATTAGATACACGGCTCAGCAGACAGTATCACACAGGAGAGGATTAGATACACAGCTCAGCAGACAGTATCACACAGGAGAGGATTAGATACACAGCTCAGCAGACAGTATCACACAGGAGAGGATTAGATACACAGCTCAGCAGACAGTACCACACAGTATAAGATTAGATACACTGCTCAGCAGACAGTATCACACAGGAGAGGATTAGATACACAGCTCAGCAGACAGTATCACACAGGAGGGGATTAGATACACAGCTCAGCAGACAGTACCACACAGTATAAGATTAGATACACTGCTCAGCAGACAGTATCACACAGGAGAGGATTAGATACACAGCTCAGCAGACAGTATCACACAGGAGGGGATTAGATACACAGCTCAGCAGACAGTATCACACAGTATAAGATTAGATACACTGCTCAGCAGACTATCACACAGCATATGATTAGATACACGGCTCAGCAGACAGTATCACACAGGAGAGGATTAGATACACAGCTCAGCAGACAGTATCACACAGGAGAGGATTAGATACACGGCTCAGCAGACAGTATCACACAGGAGAGGATTAGACACACAGCTCAGCAGACAGTATCACACAGGAGAGGATTAGATACATAGCTCAGCAGACGGTATCACACAGGACAGGTTTAGATATACAGCTCAGCAGACAGTATCACACAGTAGGGGATTAGATACACAGCTCAGCAGACAGTACCACACAGTATAAGATTAGATACACTGCTCAGCAGACAGTATCACACAGGAGAGGATTAGATACACAGCTCAGCAGACAGTATCACACAGGAGGGGATTAGATACACAGCTCAGCAGACAGTATCACACAGTATAAGATTAGATACACTGCTCAGCAGACTATCACACAGCATATGATTAGATACACGGCTCAGCAGACAGTATCACACAGGAGAGGATTAGATACACAGCTCAGCAGACAGTATCACACAGGAGAGGATTAGATACACAGCTCAGCAGACAGTATCGCACAGGAAAGGATTAGACACACTGCTCAGCAGACGGTATCGCACAGTAGAGGATTAGATACACGGCTCAGCAGACAGTATCGCACAGGAGAGGATTAGATACACAGCTCAGCAGACAGTATCACACAGGAAAGGATTAGATACATAGCTCAGCAGACGGTATCACACAGGACAGGATTAGATGCACAGCTCAGCAGACAGTATCACACAGGAGAGGATTAGATACACAGCTCAGCAGACAGTAACGCACAGGAGAGGATTAGATACACAGCTCAGCACACAGTATCACACAGGAGAGGATTAGATACACGGCTCAGCAGACAGTATCACACAGGAGAGGATTAGATACACGGCTCTGCAGACAGTATCACACAGGAGAGGATTAGATACACAGCTCAGCAGACAGTATCACACAGGAGAGGATTAGATACACAGCTCAGCAGACAGTATCACACAGGATAGGATTAGATACACTGCTCAGCAGATGGTATTACACAGGATAGGATTAGATACACAGCTCAGCAGACAGTATCACACAGGATAGGATTAGATACACGGCTCAGCAGACATTATCACACAGGAGATGATTAGATACACAGCATAGGATTAGATACACTTCTCAGCAGACAGAATCACACAGAAGGGGATTAGATACACAGCTCAGCAGACAGTATCACAGGATAAGATTAGATACACTGCTCAGCAGACAGTATCACACAGGACAGGATTAGATGCATAGCTCAGCAGACGGTATCACACAGGACAAGATTAGATACACAGCTCAGCAGACAGTATCACAAAGGAGAGGATTAGATAAACAGCTCAGCAGACAGTATCACACAGGAGAGGATTAGATACACAGCTCAGCAGACAGTATCACACAGGAGAGGATTAGATACACAGTTCATCAGACAGTATCACACAGGAGTGGATTAGATACACGGCTCAGCAGACAGTATTGCACAGGGCGGGATTAGATACACGACTCAGCAGATGGTATCACACAAGATAGGATTAGATACACAGTTCATCAGACAGTATCACACAGGATAGGATAAGATACACATCTCAGCACACAGTATCACACAGGAGAGGATTAGATACACGGCTCAGCAGACAGAGTCACACAGGAGAGGATTAGATACACAGCTCATCAGACAGTATCACACAGGAGAGGATTAGATACACAGCTCAGCAGACAGTATCACACAGGAGAGGATTAGATACACAGCTCAGCAGACAGTATCACACAAGAGAAGATTAGATACACAGCTCAGCAGACAGTATCACACAGTATAAGATTAGATACACAGCTCAGCAGACAGTATCACACCGAATAGGATTAGATACACAGCTCAGCAGACAGTATCACACAGGAGAAGATTAGATACACAGCTCAGCAGACAGTATCACACAGGAGAAGATTAGATACACAGCTCAGCAGACAGTATCACACAGGAGAGGATTAGATACATAGCTCAGCAGACAGTATCACACAGGAGAGGATTAGATACCATGCTCAGTAGACAGTATCACACAGGAGAGGATTAGATACACGGCTCAGCAGACAGTATCACACAGGAGAGGATTAGATACACAGCTCAGCAGACAGTATCACACAGGAGAGGATTAGATACACAGTTCATCAGACAGTATCACACAGGAGTGGATTAGATACACGGCTCAGCAGACAGTATCGCACAGGGCGGGATTAGATACACGACTCAGCAGATGGTATCACACAAGATAGGATTAGATACACAGTTCATCAGACAGTATCACACAGGATAGGATAAGATACACATCTCAGCACACAGTATCACACAGGAGAGGATTAGATACACGGCTCAGCAGACAGAGTCACACAGGAGAGGATTAGATACACAGCTCATCAGACAGTATCACACAGGAGAGGATTAGATACACAGCTCAGCAGACAGTATCACACAGGAGAGGATTAGATACACAGCTCAGCAGACAGTATCACACCGAATAGGATTAGATACACAGCTCAGCAGACAGTATCACACAGGAGAAGATTAGATACACAGCTCAGCAGACAGTATCACACAGGAGAGGATTAGATACATAGCTCAGCAGACAGTATCACACAGGAGAGGATTAGATACAATGCTCAGTAGACAGTATCACACAGGAGAGGATTAGATACGCAGCTCAGCTGACAGTATCACACAGGAGAGGATTAGATACACGGCTCAGCAGACAGTATCACACAGGAGAGGATTAGATACACGGCTCAGCAGACAGTATCACACAGGAGAGGATTAGATACACAGCTCAGCTGACAGTATCACACAGGAGAGGATTAGATACACGGCTCAGCAGACAGTATCACACAGGAGAGGATTAGATACACGGCTCAGCAGACAGTATCACACAGGAGAGGATTAGATACACGGCTCAGCAGATGGTATCACACAGGAGAGGATTAGAGATACACAGCTCAGCAGATGGTATCACACAGGAGAGGATTAGATACACGGCTCAGCAGACAGTATCACACAGGAGAGGATTAGATACACGGCTCAGCAGACAGTATCACACAGGAGAGGATTAGATACACAGCTCAGCTGACAGTATCACACAGGAGAGGATTAGATACACGGCTCAGCAGACAGTATCACACAGGAGAGGATTAGATACACGGCTCAGCAGACAGTATCACACAGGAGAGGATTAGATACACGGCTCAGCAGACAGTATCACACAGGAGAGGATTAGATACACTGCTCAGCAGACAGTATGACACAGGAGAGGATTAGATACACGGCTCAGCAGACAGTATGACACAGGCGAGGATTAGATACACGGCTCAGCAGACAGTATCACACAGGAGAGGATTAGATACACAGCTCAGCAGACAGTATCACACAGGAGAGGATTAGATACACAGCTCAGCAGACAGTATCACACAGGAGAGGATTAGATACACGGCTCAGCAGACAGTATGACACAGGAGAGGATTAGATACACGGCTCAGCAGACAGTATCATACAGGGTAGGATTAGATACACAGCTCAGCAGACAGTATCACACCGGATAGGATTAGATACACAGCTTAGCAGACAGTATCACACCGGATAGGATTAGATACACGGCTCAGCAGACAGTATGACACAGGAGAGGATTAGATACACGGCTCAGCAGACAGTATCACACAGGAGAGGATTAGATACACAGCTCAGCAGACAGTATCACACAGGAGAGGATTAGATACACGGCTCAGCAGACAGTATGACACAGGAGAGGATTAGATACACAGCTCAGCAGACAGTATCATACAGGGTAGGATTAGATACACAGCTCAGCAGACAGTATCACACAGGAGAGGATTAGATACACGGCTCAGCAGATAGTATGACACAGGAGAGGATTAGATGCACGGCTCAGCAGACAGTATCACACAGGGCAGGATTAGATACACGGTTCAGCAGACAGTATCACACAGGGTAGGATTAGATACACGGCTCAGCAGACAGTATCACACAGGAGAGGATTAGATACACAGCTCAGCAGACAGTATCACACAGGAGAGGATTAGCTACACGGCTCAGCAGACAGTATCACACAGGAAAGGATTAGATACACTGCGCAGCAGATAGTATCATACAGGAGAGGATTAGATACACGGCTCATCAGACAGTATCGCACAGGAGAGGATTAGATACATAGCTCATCAGACAGTATCACACAGGACAGGATTAGATACACAGCTCAGCAGACAGTATCACACAGGAGAGGATTAGATACATAGCTCATCATACAGTATCACACAGGACAGGATTAGATACACGGCTCAGCAGACAGTATCACACAGGAGAGGATTAGATACACAGCTCATCAGACAGTGTCACACAGGAGAGGATTAGATACACAGCTCAGCAGACAGTATCACACAGGAGAAGATTATATACACTGCTCAGCTGACAGTATCACACCGGATAGGATTAGATACACAGCTCAGCAGACAGTATCACACAGGAGAGGATTAGATACATAGCTCATCATACAGTATCACACAGGACAGGATTAGATACACAGCTCAGCAGACAGTATCACACCGGATAGGATTAGATACACAGCTCAGCAGACAGTATCACACAGGAGAAGATTAGATACACTGCTCAGCAGACAGTATCACACCGGATAGGATTAGATACACAGCTCAGCAGACAGTATCACACCGGATAGGATTAGATACACAGCTCAGCAGACAGTATCACACAGGAGAAGATTAGATACACAGCTCAGCAGACAGTATCACACAGGAGAGGATTAGATACACAGCTCAGCAGACAGTATCACACTGGATGGGATTAGATACACAGCTCAGCAGACAGTATCACACCGGATAGGATTAGATACACGGCTCAGCAAACATTATAACACAGGAGAGGATTAGATACACTGCTCAGCAGACAGTATCACACAGGAGAAGATTAGATACACAGCTCAGCAGACAGTATCACACAGGAGAAGATTACATACACAGCTCAGCAGACAGTATCACACAGGAGAAGATTAGATACACAGCTCAGCAGACAGTATCACACAGGAGAGGATTAGATACACGGCTCAGCAGTCAGTATCACACAGGAGAGGATTAGATACACAGCTCAGCAGACAGTATCACACCGGATAGGATTAGATACACAGCTCAGCAGACAGTATCACACCGGATAGGATTAGATACACAGCTCAGCAGACAGTATCACACCGAATAGGATTAGATACACAGCTCAGCAGACAGTATCACACCGAATAGGATTAGATACACAGCTCAGCAGACAGTATCACACCGGTTAGGATTAGATACACAGCTCAGCAAACAGTATCACACCGGATAGGATTAGATACACAGCTCAGCAGACAGTATCACACTGAAAAGGATTAGATACACAGCTCAGCAGACAGTATCACACCGAATAGGATTAGATACACAGCTCAGCAGACAGTATCACACAGGAGATTAGATACACAGCTCAGCAGACAGTATCACACAGGAGAGGATTAGAAACAATGCTCAGTAGACAGTATCACACAGGAGAGGATTAGATACACGGCTCAGCAGACAGTATCACACAGGAGAGGATTAGATACACGGCTCAGCAGATGGTATCACACAGGAGAGGATTAGAGATACAGCTCAGCAGACAGTATCACACAGGAGAGGATTAGATACACGGCTCAGCAGACAGTATGACACAGGAGAGGATTAGATACACAGTTCAGCAGACAGTATCACACAGGAGAGGATTAGATACACAGCTCAGCAGACAGTATCACACAGGAGAGGATTAGATACACGGCTCAGCAGACAGTATGACACAGGAGAGGATTAGATACACGGCTCAGCAGACAGTATGACACAGGAGAGGATTAGATACACGGCTCAGCAGACAGTATCACACAGGAGATGATTAGAGATACAGCTCAGCAGACAGTATCACACAGGAGAGGATTAGATACACGGCTCAGCAGACAGTATGACACAGGAGAGGATTAGATACATGGCTCAGCAGACAGTATCACACAGGAGAGGATTAGATACACAGCTCAGCAGACAGTATCACACAGGAGAGGATTAGATACACGGCTCAGCAGACAGTATGACACAGGAGAGGATTAGATACACGGCTCAGCAGACAGTATCATACAGGGTAGGATTAGATACACAGCTCAGCAGACAGTATCACACCGGATAGGATTAGATACACAGCTCAGCAGACAGTATCACACCGGATAGGATTAGATACACAGCTCAGCAGACAGTATCACACCGAATAGTATTAGATACACAGCTCAGCAGACAGTATCACACCGAATAGGATTAGATACACAGCTCAGCAGACAGTATCACACAGGAGAAGATTAGATATACAGCTCAGCAGACAGTATCACACAGGAGAGGATTAGAAACACTGCTCAGCAGACAGTATCACACAGGAGAGGATTAGATACAATGCTCAGTAGACAGTATCACACAGGAGAGGATTAGATACACGGCTCAGCAGACAGTATCACACAGGAGAGGATTAGATACACGGCTCAGCAGACAGTATCACACAGGAGAGGATTAGATACACGGCTCAGCAGATGGTATCACACAGGAGAGGATTAGAGATACAGCTCAGCAGACAGTATCACACAGGAGAGGATTAGATACACGGCTCAGCAGACAGTATGACACAGGAGAGGATTAGATACACAGTTCAGCAGACAGTATCACACAGGAGAGGATTAGATACACAGCTCAGCAGACAGTATCACACAGGAGAGGATTAGATACACGGCTCAGCAGACAGTATGACACAGGAGAGGATTAGATAAACGGCTCAGCAGACAGTATCATACAGGGTAGGATTAGATACACAGCTCAGCAGACAGTATCACACAGGAGAAGATTAGATATACAGCTCAGCAGACAGTATCACACAGGAGAGGATTAGAAACACTGCTCAGCAGACAGTATCACACAGGAGAGGATTAGAAACACAGCTCAGCAGACAGTATCACACAGGAGAGGATTAGATACAATGCTCAGTAGACAGTATCACACAGGAGAGGATTAGATACACAGCTCAGCAGACAGTATCACACAGGAGAGGATTAGATACACGGCTCAGCAGACAGTATCACACAGGAGAGGATTAGATACACGGCTCAGCAGACAGTATCACACAGGAGAGGATTAGATACACGGCTCAGCAGATGGTATCACACAGGAGAGGATTAGAGATACAGCTCAGCAGACAGTATCACACAGGAGAGGATTAGATACACGGCTCAGCAGACAGTATGACACAGGAGAGGATTAGATACACAGTTCAGCAGACAGTATCACACAGGAGAGGATTAGATACACAGCTCAGCAGACAGTATCACACAGGAGAGGATTAGATACACGGCTCAGCAGACAGTATGACACAGGAGAGGATTAGATAAACGGCTCAGCAGACAGTATCATACAGGGTAGGATTAGATACACAGCTCAGCAGACAGTATCACACCGGATAGGATTAGATACACAGCTCAGCAGACAGTATCACACCGGATAGGATTAGATACACAGCTCAGCAGACAGTATCACACCGAATAGGATTAGATACACAGCTCAGCAGACAGTATCACACCGAATAGGATTAGATACACAGCTCAGCAGACAGTATCACACAGGAGAAGATTAGATATACAGCTCAGCAGACAGTATCACACAGGAGAGGATTAGAAACACTGCTCAGCAGACAGTATCACACAGGAGAGGATTAGATACAATGCTCAGTAGACAGTATCACACAGGAGAGGATTAGATACACGGCTCAGCAGACAGTATCACACAGGAGAGGATTAGATACACGGCTCAGCAGACAGTATCACACAGGAGATGATTAGATACACGGCTCAGCAGATGGTATCACACAGGAGAGGATTAGAGATACAGCTCAGCAGACAGTATCACACAGGAGAGGATTAGATACACGGCTCAGCAGACAGTATGACACAGGAGAGGATTAGATACACAGTTCAGCAGACAGTATCACACAGGAGAGGATTAGATACACAGCTCAGCAGACAGTATCACACAGGAGAGGATTAGATACACGGCTCAGCAGACAGTATGACACAGGAGAGGATTAGATAAACGGCTCAGCAGACAGTATCACACAGGAGAGGATTAGATACACAGCTCAGCAGACAGTATCGCACAGGAGAGGATTAGATACACAGCTCAGCAGACGGTATCGCACAGGAGAGGATTAGATACACAGCTCAGCAGACAGTATCACACAGGATAGGATTAGATACACGGCTCCACAGACAGTATCACACAGGGTAGGATTAGAGATACAGCTCAGCAGACAGTATCACACAGGAAAGGATTAGATACATAGCTCAGCAGACGGTATCACACAGGACAGGATTAGATGCACAGCTCAGCAGACAGTATCACACAGGAGAGGATTAGATACACAGCTCAGCTGACAGTATCACATAGGACAGGATTAGATACACAGTTCATCAGACAGTATCACACAGGAGTGGATTAGATACACGGCTCAGCAGACAGTATCACGAAAGATAGGATTAGATACACAGTTCATCAGACAGTATCACACAGGAGACGATTAGATACACAGCTCAGCAGACAGTATCACACATTACATGATTAGATACACAGCTCAGCAGACAGTATCACACAGGATGGGATTAGATACACGGCTCAGCAGACAGTATCACACAGGCGAGGATTAGATACACAGCTCAGCAGACAGTAACGCCCAGGAGAGGATTAGAGACACAGCTCAGCAGACAGTATCACACAGGAGAGGATTAGATACACAGCTCAGCAGACAGTATCACATAGGATAGGATTAGATACACTGCTCTGCAGATAGTATCACACAGGATAGGATTAGATACACAGCTCAGCAGACAGTATCACACAGGAGAGGATTAGATACACGGCTCAGCAGACAGTATCACACAGGAGAGGATTAGACACACAGCTCAGCAGACAGTATCACACAGGAGAGGATTAGATACACAGCTCAGCAGACAGTATCACACAGGAGAGGATTAGATACACGGCTCAGCAGACAGTATCACACAGGAGAGGATTAGACACACAGCTCAGCAGACAGTATCACACAGGAGAGGATTAGATACATAGCTCAGCAGACGGTATCACACAGGACAGGTTTAGATATACAGCTCAGCAGACAGTATCACACAGTAGGGGATTAGATACACAGCTCAGCAGACAGTACCACACAGTATAAGATTAGATACACTGCTCAGCAGACAGTATCACACAGGAGAGGATTAGATACACAGCTCAGCAGACAGTATCACACAGGAGGGGATTAGATACACAGCTCAGCAGACAGTATCACACAGTATAAGATTAGATACACTGCTCAGCAGACTATCACACAGCATATGATTAGATACACAGCTCAGCAGACAGTATCACACAGGAGAGGATTAGATACACAGCTCAGCAGACAGTATCACACAGGAGGGGATTAGATACACAGCTCAGGAGACAGTATCACACAGTATAAGATTAGATACACTGCTCAGCAGACAGTATCACACAGGAGAGGATTAGATACACAGCTCAGCAGACAGTATCGCACAGGAAAGGATTAGACACACTGCTCAGCAGACGGTATCGCACAGTAGAGGATTAGATACACGGCTCAGCAGACAGTATCGCACAGGAGAGGATTAGATACACAGCTCAGCAGACAGTATCACACAGGAAAGGATTAGATACATAGCTCAGCAGACGGTATCACACAGGACAGGATTAGATGCACAGCTCAGCAGACAGTATCACACAGGAGAGGATTAGATACACAGCTCAGCTGACAGTATCACATAGGACAGGATTAGATACACAGTTCATCAGACAGTATCACACAGGAGAGGATTAGATACACAGCTCAGCAGACAGTAACGCACAGGAGAGGATTAGATACACAGCTCAGCACACAGTATCACACAGGAGAGGATTAGATACACGGCTCAGCAGACAGTATCACACAGGAGAGGATTAGATACACAGCTCAGCAGACAGTATCACACAGGATAGGATTAGATACACTGCTCAGCAGATGGTATTACACAGGATAGGATTAGATACACAGCTCAGCAGACAGTATCACACAGGATAGGATTAGATACACGGCTCAGCAGACATTATCACACAGGAGATGATTAGATACACAGCATAGGATTAGATACACTTCTCAGCAGACAGAATCACACAGGAGGGGATTAGATACACAGCTCAGCAGACAGTATCACAGGATAAGATTAGATACACTGCTCAGCAGACAGTATCACACAGGACAGGATTAGATACACGGCTCATCAGACAGTATCGCACAGGAGAGGATTAGATACATAGCTCATCAGACAGTATCACACAGGACAGGATTAGATACACAGCTCAGCAGACAGTATCACACAGGAGAGGATTAGATACATAGCTCATCATACAGTATCACACAGGACAGGATTAGATACACGGCTCAGCAGACAGTATCACACAGGAGAGGATTAGATACACAGCTCATCAGACAGTGTCACACAGGAGAGGATTAGATACACAGCTCAGCAGACAGTATCACACAGGAGAAGATTATATACACTGCTCAGCTGACAGTATCACACCGGATAGGATTAGATACACAGCTCAGCAGACAGTATCACACAGGAGAGGATTAGATACATAGCTCATCATACAGTATCACACAGGACAGGATTAGATACACAGCTCAGCAGACAGTATCACACCGGATAGGATTAGATACACAGCTCAGCAGACAGTATCACACAGGAGAAGATTAGATACACTGCTCAGCAGACAGTATCACACCGGATAGGATTAGATACACAGCTCAGCAGACAGTATCACACCGGATAGGATTAGATACACAGCTCAGCAGACAGTATCACACAGGAGAAGATTAGATACACAGCTCAGCAGACAGTATCACACAGGAGAGGATTAGATACACAGCTCAGCAGACAGTATCACACCGGATAGGATTAGATACACAGCTCAGCAGACAGTATCACACCGGATAGGATTAGATACACGGCTCAGCAAACATTATAACACAGGAGAGGATTAGATACACTGCTCAGCAGACAGTATCACACAGGAGAAGATTAGATACACAGCTCAGCAGACAGTATCACACAGGAGAAGATTACATACACAGCTCAGCAGACAGTATCACACAGGAGAAGATTAGATACACAGCTCAGCAGACAGTATCACACAGGAGAGGATTAGATACACGGCTCAGCAGTCAGTATCACACAGGAGAGGATTAGATACACAGCTCAGCAGACAGTATCACACCGGATAGGATTAGATACACAGCTCAGCAGACAGTATCACACCGGATAGGATTAGATACACAGCTCAGCAGACAGTATCACACCGAATAGGATTAGATACACAGCTCAGCAGACAGTATCACACCGAATAGGATTAGATACACAGCTCAGCAGACAGTATCACACCGGTTAGGATTAGATACACAGCTCAGCAAACAGTATCACACCGGATAGGATTAGATACACAGCTCAGCAGACAGTATCACACTGAAAAGGATTAGATACACAGCTCAGCAGACAGTATCACACCGAATAGGATTAGATACACAGCTCAGCAGACAGTATCACACAGGAGATTAGATACACAGCTCAGCAGACAGTATCACACAGGAGAGGATTAGAAACAATGCTCAGTAGACAGTATCACACAGGAGAGGATTAGATACACGGCTCAGCAGATGGTATCACACAGGAGAGGATTAGAGATACAGCTCAGCAGACAGTATCACACAGGAGAGGATTAGATACACGGCTCAGCAGACAGTATGACACAGGAGAGGATTAGATACACAGTTCAGCAGACAGTATCACACAGGAGAGGATTAGATACACAGCTCAGCAGACAGTATCACACAGGAGAGGATTAGATACACGGCTCAGCAGATGGTATCACACAGGAGAGGATTAGAGATACAGCTCAGCAGACAGTATCACACAGGAGAGGATTAGATACACGGCTCAGCAGACAGTATGACACAGGAGAGGATTAGATACACAGTTCAGCAGACAGTATCACACAGGAGAGGATTAGATACACAGCTCAGCAGACAGTATCACACAGGAGAGGATTAGATACACGGCTCAGCAGACAGTATGACACAGGAGAGGATTAGATACACGGCTCAGCAGACAGTATGACACAGGAGAGGATTAGATACATGGCTCAGCAGACAGTATCACACAGGAGAGGATTAGATACACAGCTCAGCAGACAGTATCACACAGGAGAGGATTAGATACACGGCTCAGCAGACAGTATGACACAGGAGAGGATTAGATACACGGCTCAGCAGACAGTATCATACAGGGTAGGATTAGATACACAGCTCAGCAGACAGTATCACACCGGATAGGATTAGATACACAGCTCAGCAGACAGTATCACACCGGATAGGATTAGATACACAGCTCAGCAGACAGTATCACACCGAATAGTATTAGATACACAGCTCAGCAGACAGTATCACACCGAATAGGATTAGATACACAGCTCAGCAGACAGTATCACACAGGAGAAGATTAGATATACAGCTCAGCAGACAGTATCACACAGGAGAGGATTAGAAACACTGCTCAGCAGACAGTATCACACAGGAGAGGATTAGATACAATGCTCAGTAGACAGTATCACACAGGAGAGGATTAGATACACGGCTCAGCAGACAGTATCACACAGGAGAGGATTAGATACACGGCTCAGCAGACAGTATCACACAGGAGAGGATTAGATACACGGCTCAGCAGATGGTATCACACAGGAGAGGATTAGAGATACAGCTCAGCAGACAGTATCACACAGGAGAGGATTAGATACACGGCTCAGCAGACAGTATGACACAGGAGAGGATTAGATACACAGTTCAGCAGACAGTATCACACAGGAGAGGATTAGATACACAGCTCAGCAGACAGTATCACACAGGAGAGGATTAGATACACGGCTCAGCAGACAGTATGACACAGGAGAGGATTAGATAAACGGCTCAGCAGACAGTATCATACAGGGTAGGATTAGATACACAGCTCAGCAGACAGTATCACACAGGAGAAGATTAGATATACAGCTCAGCAGACAGTATCACACAGGAGAGGATTAGAAACACTGCTCAGCAGACAGTATCACACAGGAGAGGATTAGAAACACAGCTCAGCAGACAGTATCACACAGGAGAGGATTAGATACAATGCTCAGTAGACAGTATCACACAGGAGAGGATTAGATACACAGCTCAGCAGACAGTATCACACAGGAGAGGATTAGATACACGGCTCAGCAGACAGTATCACACAGGAGAGGATTAGATACACGGCTCAGCAGACAGTATCACACAGGAGAGGATTAGATACACGGCTCAGCAGATGGTATCACACAGGAGAGGATTAGAGATACAGCTCAGCAGACAGTATCACACAGGAGAGGATTAGATACACGGCTCAGCAGACAGTATGACACAGGAGAGGATTAGATACACAGTTCAGCAGACAGTATCACACAGGAGAGGATTAGATACACAGCTCAGCAGACAGTATCACACAGGAGAGGATTAGATACACGGCTCAGCAGACAGTATGACACAGGAGAGGATTAGATAAACGGCTCAGCAGACAGTATCATACAGGGTAGGATTAGATACACAGCTCAGCAGACAGTATCACACCGGATAGGATTAGATACACAGCTCAGCAGACAGTATCACACCGGATAGGATTAGATACACAGCTCAGCAGACAGTATCACACCGAATAGGATTAGATACACAGCTCAGCAGACAGTATCACACCGAATAGGATTAGATACACAGCTCAGCAGACAGTATCACACAGGAGAAGATTAGATATACAGCTCAGCAGACAGTATCACACAGGAGAGGATTAGAAACACTGCTCAGCAGACAGTATCACACAGGAGAGGATTAGATACAATGCTCAGTAGACAGTATCACACAGGAGAGGATTAGATACACGGCTCAGCAGACAGTATCACACAGGAGAGGATTAGATACACGGCTCAGCAGACAGTATCACACAGGAGAGGATTAGATACACGGCTCAGCAGATGGTATCACACAGGAGAGGATTACAGATACAGCTCAGCAGACAGTATCACACAGGAGAGGATTAGATACACGGCTCAGCAGACAGTATGACACAGGAGAGGATTAGATACACAGTTCAGCAGACAGTATCACACAGGAGAGGATTAGATACACAGCTCAGCAGACAGTATCACACAGGAGAGGATTAGATACACGGCTCAGCAGACAGTATGACACAGGAGAGGATTAGATAAACGGCTCAGCAGACAGTATCACACAGGAGAGGATTAGATACACAGCTCAGCAGACAGTATCGCACAGGAGAGGATTAGATACACAGCTCAGCAGACGGTATCGCACAGGAGAGGATTAGATACACAGCTCAGCAGACAGTATCACACAGGATAGGATTAGATACACGGCTCCACAGACAGTATCACACAGGGTAGGATTAGAGATACAGCTCAGCAGACAGTATCACACAGGAAAGGATTAGATACATAGCTCAGCAGACGGTATCACACAGGACAGGATTAGATGCACAGCTCAGCAGACAGTATCACACAGGAGAGGATTAGATACACAGCTCAGCTGACAGTATCACATAGGACAGGATTAGATACACAGTTCATCAGACAGTATCACACAGGAGTGGATTAGATACACGGCTCAGCAGACAGTATCACGAAAGATAGGATTAGATACACAGTTCATCAGACAGTATCACACAGGAGACGATTAGATACACAGCTCAGCAGACAGTATCACACATTACATGATTAGATACACGGCTCAGCAGACAGTATCACACAGGCGAGGATTAGATACACAGCTCAGCAGACAGTAACGCCCAGGAGAGGATTAGAGACACAGCTCAGCAGACAGTATCACACAGGAGAGGATTAGATACACAGCTCAGCAGACAGTATCACACAGGATAGGATTAGATACACTGCTCTGCAGATAGTATCACACAGGATAGGATTAGATACACAGCTCAGCAGACAGTATCACACAGGAGAGGATTAGATACACGGCTCAGCAGACAGTATCACACAGGAGAGGATTAGACACACAGCTCAGCAGACAGTATCACACAGGAGAGGATTAGATACACAGCTCAGCAGACAGTATCACACAGGAGAGGATTAGATACACGGCTCAGCAGACAGTATCACACAGGAGAGGATTAGACACACAGCTCAGCAGACAGTATCACACAGGAGAGGATTAGATACATAGCTCAGCAGACGGTATCACACAGGACAGGTTTAGATATACAGCTCAGCAGACAGTATCACACAGTAGGGGATTAGATACACAGCTCAGCAGACAGTACCACACAGTATAAGATTAGATACACTGCTCAGCAGACAGTATCACACAGGAGAGGATTAGATACACAGCTCAGCAGACAGTATCACACAGGAGGGGATTAGATACACAGCTCAGCAGACAGTATCACACAGTATAAGATTAGATACACTGCTCAGCAGACTATCACACAGCATATGATTAGATACACGGCTCAGCAGACAGTATCACACAGGAGAGGATTAGATACACAGCTCAGCAGACAGTATCACACAGGAGGGGATTAGATACACAGCTCAGGAGACAGTATCACACAGTATAAGATTAGATACACTGCTCAGCAGACAGTATCACACAGGAGAGGATTAGATACACAGCTCAGCAGACAGTATCGCACAGGAAAGGATTAGACACACTGCTCAGCAGACGGTATCGCACAGTAGAGGATTAGATACACGGCTCAGCAGACAGTATCGCACAGGAGAGGATTAGATACACAGCTCAGCAGACAGTATCACACAGGAAAGGATTAGATACATAGCTCAGCAGACGGTATCACACAGGACAGGATTAGATGCACAGCTCAGCAGACAGTATCACACAGGAGAGGATTAGATACACAGCTCAGCTGACAGTATCACATAGGACAGGATTAGATACACAGTTCATCAGACAGTATCACACAGGAGAGGATTAGATACACAGCTCAGCAGACAGTAACGCACAGGAGAGGATTAGATACACAGCTCAGCACACAGTATCACACAGGAGAGGATTAGATACACGGCTCAGCAGACAGTATCACACAGGAGAGGATTAGATACACAGCTCAGCAGACAGTATCACACAGGATAGGATTAGATACACTGCTCAGCAGATGGTATTACACAGGATAGGATTAGATACACAGCTCAGCAGACAGTATCACACAGGATAGGATTAGATACACGGCTCAGCAGACATTATCACACAGGAGATGATTAGATACACAGCATAGGATTAGATACACTTCTCAGCAGACAGAATCACACAGGAGGGGATTAGATACACAGCTCAGCAGACAGTATCACAGGATAAGATTAGATACACTGCTCAGCAGACAGTATCACACAGGACAGGATTAGATGCATAGCTCAGCAGACGGTATCACACAGGACAAGATTAGATACACAGCTCAGCAGACAGTATCACACAGGAGAGGATTAGATACACAGCTCAGCAGACAGTATCACACAGGAGAGGATTAGATACACAGTTCATCAGACAGTATCACACAGGAGTGGATTAGATACACGGCTCAGCAGACAGTATTGCACAGGGCGGGATTAGATACACGACTCAGCAGATGGTATCACACAAGATAGGATTAGATACACAGTTCATCAGACAGTATCACACAGGATAGGATAAGATACACATCTCAGCACACAGTATCACACAGGAGAGGATTAGATACACGGCTCAGCAGACAGAGTCACACAGGAGAGGATTAGATACACAGCTCATCAGACAGTATCACACAGGAGAGGATTAGATACACAGCTCAGCAGACAGTATCACACAGGAGAGGATTAGATACACAGCTCAGCAGACAGTATCACACAAGAGAAGATTAGATACACAGCTCAGCAGACAGTATCACACAGTATAAGATTAGATACACAGCTCAGCAGACAGTATCACACCGAATAGGATTAGATACACAGCTCAGCAGACAGTATCACACAGGAGAAGATTAGATACACAGCTCAGCAGACAGTATCACACAGGAGAGGATTAGATACATAGCTCAGCAGACAGTATCACACAGGAGAGGATTAGATACAATGCTCAGTAGACAGTATCAAACAGGAGAGGATTAGATACACAGCTCAGCAGACAGTATCACACAGGAGAGGATTAGATACACGGCTCAGCAGACAGTATCACACAGGAGAGGATTAGATACACAGCTCAGCAGACAGTATCACACAGGAGAGGATTAGATACACAGTTCATCAGACAGTATCACACAGGAGTGGATTAGATACACGGCTCAGCAGACAGTATCGCACAGGGCGGGATTAGATACACGACTCAGCAGATGGTATCACACAAGATAGGATTAGATACACAGTTCATCAGACAGTATCACACAGGATAGGATAAGATACACATCTCAGCACACAGTATCACACAGGAGAGGATTAGATACACGGCTCAGCAGACAGAGTCACACAGGAGAGGATTAGATACACAGCTCATCAGACAGTATCACACAGGAGAGGATTAGATACACAGCTCAGGAGACAGTATCACACAGGAGAGGATTAGATACACAGCTCAGCAGACAGTATCACACCGAATAGGATTAGATACACAGCTCAGCAGACAGTATCACACAGGAGAAGATTAGATACACAGCTCAGCAGACAGTATCACACAGGAGAGGATTAGATACATAGCTCAGCAGACAGTATCACACAGGAGAGGATTAGATACAATGCTCAGTAGACAGTATCACACAGGAGAGGATTAGATACGCAGCTCAGCTGACAGTATCACACAGGAGAGGATTAGATACACGGCTCAGCAGACAGTATCACACAGGAGAGGATTAGATACACGGCTCAGCAGACAGTATCACACAGGAGAGGATTAGATACACAGCTCAGCTGACAGTATCACACAGGAGAGGATTAGATACACGGCTCAGCAGACAGTATCACACAGGAGAGGATTAGATACACGGCTCAGCAGACAGTATCACACAGGAGAGGATTAGATACACGGCTCAGCAGATGGTATCACACAGGAGAGGATTAGAGATACACAGCTCAGCAGATGGTATCACACAGGATAGGATTAGATACACTGCTCAGCAGACAGTATGACACAGGAGAGGATTAGATACACGGCTCAGCAGACAGTATGACACAGGCGAGGATTAGATACACGGCTCAGCAGACAGTATCACACAGGAGAGGATTAGATACACAGCTCAGCAGACAGTATCACACAGGAGAGGATTAGATACACAGCTCAGCAGACAGTATCACATAGGAGAGGATTAGATACACGGCTCAGCAGACAGTCTGACACAGGAGAGGATTAGATACACGGCTCAGCAGACAGTATCATACAGGGTAGGATTAGATACACAGCTCAGCAGACAGTATCACACCGGATAGGATTAGATACACAGCTTAGCAGACAGTATCACACCGGATAGGATTAGATACACAGCTCAGCAGACAGTATCACACCGAATAGGATTAGATACACAGCTCAGCAGACAGTATCACACCGAATATGATTAGATACACAGCTCAGCAGACAGTATCACACAGGAGAAGATTAGATACACAGCTCAGCAGACAGTATCACAAAGGAGAGGATTAGATACACGGCTCAGCAGACAGTATGACACAGGAGAGGATTAAATACACAGTTCAGCAGACAGTATCACACAGGAGAGGATTAGATACACAGTTCAGCAGACAGTATCACACAGGAGAGGATTAGATACACAGCTCAGCAGACAGTATCACACAGGAGAGGATTAGATACACGGCTCAGCAGACAGTATGACACAGGAGAGGATTAGATAAACGGCTCAGCAGACAGTATCATACAGGGTAGGATTAGATACACAGCTCAGCAGACAGTATCACACAGGAGAGGATTAGATACACGGCTCAGCAGACAGTATCACACAGGACAGGATTAGATAAACAGCTCAGCAGACGGTATCACACAGGACAGGATTAGATACACAGCTCAGCAGACATTATCACACAGGAGAGGATTAGATACATAGCTCAGCAGACATTATCACACAGGAGGGGATTAGATACATACACAGCTCAGCAGACAGTATCACACAGGACAGGATTAGATACATAGCTCAGCAGACGGTATCACACAGGAGAGGATTAGATACACGGCTCAGCAGACAGTATCACACAGGAGGGGATTAGATACACAGCTCAGCAGACAGTACCACACAGTATAAGATTAGATACACTGCTCAGCAGACAGTATCACACAGGAGAGGATTAGATACACAGCTCAGCAGACAGTATCAAACAGTAGGGGATTAGATACACAGCTCAGAAGACAGTATCACACAGTATAAGATTAGATACACTGCTCAGCAGATTAGCACAGCATAGGATTAGATACACTGCTCAGCAGACAGTATCACACAGGAGAGGATTAGATACACAGCTCAGCAGACAGTATCACACAGTATAAGATTAGATGCACTGCTCAGCAGACAGTATCACACAGGAGAGGATTAGATACACAGCTCAGCAGACAGTATCGCACAGGAGAGGATTAGATACACAGCTCAGCAGATGGTATCGCACAGGAGAGGATTAGATACACGGCTCCACAGACAGTATCACACAGGGTAGGATTAGAGATACAGCTCAGCAGACAGTATTACACAGGAAAGGATTAGATACATAGCTCAGCAGACGGTATCACACAGGACAGGATTAGATGCACAGCTCAGCAGACAGTATCACACAGGAGAGGATTAGATACACAGCTCAGCAGACAGTATCACACATTACATGATTAGATACACAGCTCAGCAGACAGTATCACACAGGATGGGATTAGATACACGGCTCAGCAGACAGTATCACACAGGCGAGGATTAGATACACAGCTCAGCAGACAGTAACGCCCAGGAGAGGATTAGAGACACAGCTCAGCACACAGTATCACACAGGAGAGGATTAGATACACGGCTCAGCAGACAGTATCACACAGGAGAGGATTAGATACACAGCTCAGCAGACAGTATCACACAGGATAGGATTAGATACACTGCTCTGCAGATAGTATCACACAGGATAGGATTAGATACACAGCTCAGCAGACAGTATCACACAGGAGAGGATTAGATACACGGCTCAGCAGACAGTATCACACAGGAGAGGATTAGACACACAGCTCAGCAGACAGTATCACACAGGAGAGGATTAGATACACAGCTCAGCAGACAGTATCACACAGGAGAGGATTAGATACACGGCTCAGCAGACAGTATCACACAGGAAAGGATTAGACACACAGCTCAGCAGACAGTATCACACAGGAGAGGATTAGATACATAGCTCAGCAGACGGTATCACACAGGACAGGTTTAGATATACAGCTCAGCAGACAGTATCACACAGTAGGGGATTAGATACACAGCTCAGCAGACAGTACCACACAGTATAAGATTAGATACACTGCTCAGCAGACAGTATCACACAGGAGAGGATTAGATACACAGCTCAGCAGACAGTATCACACAGGAGGGGATTAGATACACAGCTCAGCAGACAGTATCACACAGTATAAGATTAGATACACTGCTCAGCAGACTATCACACAGCATATGATTAGATACACGGCTCAGCAGACAGTATCACACAGGAGAGGATTAGATACACAGCTCAGCAGACAGTATCACACAGGAGAGGATTAGATACACAGCTCAGCAGACAGTATCGCACAGGAAAGGATTAGACACACTGCTCAGCAGACGGTATCGCACAGTAGAGGATTAGATACACGGCTCAGCAGACAGTATCGCACAGGAGAGGATTAGATACACAGCTCAGCAGACAGTATCACACAGGAAAGGATTAGATACGTAGCTCAGCAGACGGTATCACACAGGACAGGATTAGATGCACAGCTCAGCAGACAGTATCACACAGGAGAGGATTAGATACACAGCTCAGCTGACAGTATCACATAGGACAGGATTAGATACACAGTTCATCAGACAGTATCACACAGGAGAGGATTAGATACACAGCTCAGCAGACAGTAACGCACAGGAGAGGATTAGATACACAGCTCAGCACACAGTATCACACAGGAGAGGATTAGATACACGGCTCAGCAGACAGTATCACACAGGAGAGGATTAGATACACAGCTCAGCAGACAGTATCACACAGGATAGGATTAGATACACTGCTCAGCAGATGGTATTACACAGGATAGGATTAGATACACAGCTCAGCAGACAGTATCACACAGGATAGGATTAGATACACGGCTCAGCAGACATTATCACACAGGAGATGATTAGATACACAGCATAGGATTAGATACACTTCTCAGCAGACAGAATCACACAGGAGGGGATTAGATACACAGCTCAGCAGACAGTATCACAGGATAAGATTAGATACACTGCTCAGCAGACAGTATCACACAGGACAGGATTAGATGCATAGCTCAGCAGACGGTATCACACAGGACAAGATTAGATACACAGCTCAGCAGACAGTATCACAAAGGAGAGGATTAGATAAACAGCTCAGCAGACAGTATCACACAGGAGAGGATTAGATACACAGCTCAGCAGACAGTATCACACAGGAGAGGATTAGATACACAGTTCATCAGACAGTATCACACAGGAGTGGATTAGATACACGTCTCAGCAAACAGTATTGCACAGGGCGGGATTAGATACACGACTCAGCAGATGGTATCACACAAGATAGGATTAGATACACAGTTCATCAGACAGTATCACACAGGATAGGATAAGATACACATCTCAGCACACAGTATCACACAGGAGAGGATTAGATACACGGCTCAGCAGACAGAGTCACACAGGAGAGGATTAGATACACAGCTCATCAGACAGTATCACACAGGAGAGGATTAGATACACAGCTCAGCAGACAGTATCACACAGGAGAGGATTAGATACACAGCTCAGCAGACAGTATCACACCGAATAGGATTAGATACACAGCTCAGCAGACAGTATCACACAGGATAGGATAAGATACACATCTCAGCACACAGTATCACACAGGAGAGGATTAGATACACGGCTCAGCAGACAGAGTCACACAGGAGAGGATTAGATACACAGCTCATCAGACAGTATCACACAGGAGAGGATTAGATACACAGCTCAGCAGACAGTATCACACAGGAGAGGATTAGATACACAGCTCAGCAGACAGTATCACACAAGAGAAGATTAGATACACAGCTCAGCAGACAGTATCACACAGTATAAGATTAGATACACAGCTCAGCAGACAGTATCACACCGAATAGGATTAGATACACAGCTCAGCAGACAGTATCACACAGGAGAAGATTAGATACACAGCTCAGCAGACAGTATCACACAGGAGAGGATTAGATACATAGCTCAGCAGACAGTATCACACAGGAGAGGATTAGATACAATGCTCAGTAGACAGTATCACACAGGAGAGGATTAGATACACGGCTCAGCAGACAGTATCACACAGGAGAGGATTAGATACACAGCTCAGCAGACAGTATCACACAGGAGAGGATTAGATACACAGTTCATCAGACAGTATCACACAGGAGTGGATTAGATACACGGCTCAGCAGACAGTATCACACAGGATAGGATTAGATATACAGCTCAGCAGACAGTATCACACAGGAGAGGATTAAATACACAGCTCAGCAGACAGTATCACACCGAATAGGATTAGATACACAGCTCAGCAGACAGTATCACATAGGAGAAGATTAGATACACAGCTCAGCAGACAGTATCACACAGGAGAGGATTAGATACATAGCTCAGCAGACAGTATCACACAGGAGAGGATTAGATACATAGCTCAGCAGACAGTATCACACAGGAGAGGATTAGATACAATGCTCAGTAGACAGTATCACACAGGAGAGGATTAGATACGCAGCTCAGCTGACAGTATCACACAGGAGAGGATTAGATACACGGCTCAGCAGACAGTATCACACAGGAGAGGATTAGATACACAGCTCAGCTGACAGTATCACACAGGAGAGGATTAGATACACGGCTCAGCAGACAGTATCACACAGGAGAGGATTAGATACACGGCTCAGCAGACAGTATCACACAGGAGAGGATTAGATACACGGCTCAGCAGATGGTATCACACAGGAGAGGATTAGAGATACACAGCTCAGCAGATGGTATCACACAGGATAGGATTAGATACACTGCTCAGCAGACAGTATGACACAGGAGAGGATTAGATACACGGCTCAGCAGACAGTATGACACAGGCGAGGATTAGATACACGGCTCAGCAGACAGTATCACACAGGAGAGGATTAGATACACAGCTCAGCAGACAGTATCACACAGGAGAGGATTAGATACACAGCTCAGCAGACAGTATCACACAGGAGAGGATTAGATACACGGCTCAGCAGACAGTATGACACAGGAGAGGATTAGATACACGGCTCAGCAGACAGTATCATACAGGGTAGGATTAGATACACAGCTCAGCAGACAGTATCACACCGGATAGAATTAGATACACAGCTTAGCAGACAGTATCACACCGGATAGGATTAGATACACAGCTCAGCAGACAGTATCACACCGAATAGGATTAGATACACAGCTCAGCAGACAGTATCACACCGAATAGGATTAGATACACAGCTCAGCAGACAGTATCACACAGGAGAAGATTAGATACACAGCTCAGCAGACAGTATCACACAGGAGAGGATTAGATACACGGCTCAGCAGACAGTATCACACAGGAGAGGATTAGATACACGGCTCAGCAGATGGTATCACACAGGAGAGGATTAGATACACAGCTCAGCAGACAGTATCACACAGGAGAGGATTAGATACACGGCTCAGCAGACAGTATGACACAGGAGAGGATTAGATACACGGCTCAGCAGACAGTATCACACAGGAGAGGATTAGATACACAGCTCAGCAGACAGTATCACACAGGAGAGGATTAGATACACGGCTCAGCAGACAGTATGACACAGGAGAGGATTAGATACACAGCTCAGCAGACAGTATCATACAGGGTAGGATTAGATACACAGCTCAGCAGACAGTATCACACAGGAGAGGATTAGATACACGGCTCAGCAGATAGTATGACACAGGAGAGGATTAGATGCACGGCTCAGCAGACAGTATCACACAGGGCAGGATTAGATACACGGTTCAGCAGACAGTATCACACAGGGTAGGATTAGATACACGGCTCAGCAGACAGTATCACACAGGAGAGGATTAGATACACAGCTCAGCAGACATTATCACACAGGAGAGGATTAGCTACACGGCTCAGCAGACAGTATCACACAGGAAAGGATTAGATACACTGCGCAGCAGATAGTATCACACAGGATAGGATTAGATGCACAGCTCAGCAGACAGTATCACACAGGAGAGGATTAGATACACGGCTCATCAGACAGTATCGCACAGGAGAGGATTAGATACATAGCTCATCAGACAGTATCACACAGGACAGGATTAGATACACAGCTCAGCAGACAGTATCACACAGCAGAGGATTAGATACATAGCTCATCATACAGTATCACACAGGACAGGATTAGATACACGGCTCAGCAGACAGTATCACATAGGAGAGGATTAGATACACAGCTCAGCTGACAGTATCACACAGGAGAGGATTAGATACATAGCTCATCAGACAGTATCACACAGGACAGGATTAGATACACGGCTCAGCAGACAGTATCACACAGGAGAGGATTAGATACACAGCTCAGCTGACAGTATCACACAGGAGAGGATTAGATACACAGCTCAGCAGACAGTATCGCACAGGAGAGGATTAGATACATAGCTAATCAGACAGTATCACACAGGACAGGATTAGATACACAGCTCAGCAGACAGTATCACACAGGAGAGGATTAGATACACAGCTCAGCTGACAGTATCACACAGGAGAGGATTAGATACACAGCTCAGCAGACAGTATCGCACAGGAGAGGATTAGATACACAGCTCAGCAGCCGGTATCACACAGGAGAGGATTAGATACACTGCTCAGCAGACGGTATCACACAGGAGAGGATTAGATACACGGTTGAGCAGACAGTATCACACAGGGTAGGATTAGAGATACAGCTCAGCAGACAGTATTACACAGCATAGGATTAGATACACAGCTCAGCAGACAGTATCACACAGCATAGGATTAGATACACAGCACAGCAGTCAGTATCACACAGGAGAGGATTTGATACACAGCTCAGCAGACAGTATCACACAGGAGAGGATTAGATACACAGCTCAGCTGACAATATCACACAGGAGAGGATTAGATACACAGCTCAGCAGACAGTATCACACAGGATAGGATTATATACATGGCTCAGCAGACAGTATCACACAGGATAGGCTTAGATACACAGCTCACCTGACAGTATCACACAGTAGAGGATTATATACATGGCTCAGCAGACAGTATCACACAGGATAGGCTTAGATACACAGCTCAGCAGGCAGTATCACACAGGAAAGGATTAGATACACAGCTCAGCAAACAGTATCACACAGGAGAGGATTAGATACATAGCTCAGCAGACAGTATCACACAGGAGAGGATTAGATACACAGCTCAGCAGACAGTATCACACAGGAAAGGATTAGATACACAGCTCAGCAGATGGTATCACACAGGATAGGATTAGATACACAACTCAGATGACAGTATCACACAGCACAGGATTAGATACAAAGCTCAGCAGATAGTATCACACAGGAGTGGATTAGATACACGGCTCAGCAGACAGTATCGCACAGGGCGGGATTAGATACACGGCTCAGCAGACAGTATCACACAGGATAGGATTAGATACACTGCTCAGCAGATAGTATCACACAGGATAGGATTAGATGCACAGCTCAGCAGACAGTATCACACAGGAGAGGATTAGATACACAGCTCAGCAGAGAATATCGCACAGGAGAGGATTAGATACATAGCTCAGCGGACTGTATCACACAGGACAGGATTAGATACACAGCTCAGCAGACAGTATCACACAGGAGAGGATTAGATACACGGCTCAGCAGACATTATCACACAGGAGAGGAGTAGATACACAGCTCAGCAGATGGTATCACACAGGAGAGGATTAGATACACTGCTCAGCAGATGGTATCACACAGGATATGATTAGATACAGGGCTCAGCAGACAGTATCACACAGGAGAGGATTAGTTACACGGCTCAGCAGATGGTATCACACAGGAGAGGATTAGATACACAGCTCAGCAGACAGTATCACACAGGGCAGGATTAGATACACGGTTCAGCAGACAGTATCACACAGGGTAGGATTAGATACACGGCTCAGCAGACAGTATCACACAGGAGAGGATTTGATACACAGCTCAGCAGACAGTATCACACAGGAGAGGATTAGATACACAGCTCAGCAGACAGTATCACACAGGATTAGATACATAGCTCAGCAGACAGTATCACACAGGAGAGGATTAGATACACAGCTCACCAGACAGTATCACACAGGAGAGGATGAGATACACAGCATAGGTTTAGATACACAGCTCAGCAGACAGTATCTCACAGCATAGGATTAGATACACGGCTCAACAGACAGTATCACACAGGAGGGGATTAGATACACAGCTCAGCAGACAGTATCACACAGGAGGGGATTAGATACACAGCTCAGCAGACAGTATCACACAGGAGCGGATTAGATACACAGCTCAGCAGACAGTATCACACAGGATAAGATTAGATACACAGCTCAGCAGACAGTATTACACAGGAGAGGATTAGATGCACAGCTCAGCAGACAGTATCACACAGGACAGGATTAGATACACAGCTCAGCAGACAGTATCACACAGGAGAGGATTAGATACGCAGCTCAGCAGACAGTATCTCACAGGAGAGGATTAGATACATGGCTCAGCAGACAGTATCACACAGCATAGGATTAGATACACGGCTCAGCAGACAGTATCACACAGGAGGGGATTAGATACACAGCTGAGGAGACAGTGTCACAAAGGAGAGGATTAGATACACTGCTCAGCATACAGTATCACACAGCATAGAATTAGATACACAGCTCAGCAGGCAGTATTACACAGTATAAGATTAGATACACAGCTCAGCAGACAGTATCACACAGCATAGGATTAGATACACGGCTCAGCAGACAGTATCGCACAGGGCGGGATTAGATACACGGTTCATCAGACAGTATCACACAGGAGAGGATTAGATACACAGATCAGCAGACAGTATCACACAGCATAGGATTAGATACACTGCTCAGCAGACGGTATCACACAGGAGAGAATTAGATACACAGCTCAGCAGACAGTATCACACAGGATTAGATACATAGCTCAGCAGACAGTATCACACAGGAGAGGATGAGATACACAGCATAGGTTTAGATACACAGCTCAGCAGGCAGTATCACACAGCATAGGATTAGATACACGGCTCAGCAGACAGTATCACACAGGAGAGGATTAGATACACAGCTCAGCAGACAGTATCACACAGGAGAGGATTAGATACACGGCTCAGCAGACAGTATCACACAGGAGAGGATTAGATACACTGCTCAGCAGATAGTATCACACAGGATAGGATTAGATGCACAGCTCAGCAGACAGTATCACACAGGAGAGGATTAGATACACGGCTCATCAGACAGTATCGCACAGGAGAGGATTAGATACATAGCTCATCAGACAGTATCACACAGGACAGGATTAGATACACAGCTCAGCAGACAGTATCACACAGGAGAGGATTAGATACATAGCTCATCAGACAGTATCACACAGGACAGGATTAGATACACGGCTCAGCAGACAGTATCACACAGGAGACGATTAGATACACAGCTCAGCTGACAGTATCACACAGGAGAGGATTAGATACACAGCTCAGCAGACAGTATCGCACAGGAGAGGATTAGATACATAGCTCATCAGACAGCATCACACAGGACAGGATTAGATACACAGCTCAGCAGACAGTATCACACAGGAGAGGATTAGATACACAGCTCAGCTGACAGTATCACACAGGAGAGGATTAGATACACAGCTCAGCAGACAGTATCACACAGGAGAGGATTAGATACACAGCTCAGCAGATAGTATCACACAGGCGTGGATTAGATATACAGCTCAGCAGACAGTATCACACAGGAGTGGATTAGATACACAGCTCAGCAGACAGTATCACACAGGATAGGATTAGATACACAGCTCAGCAGATGGTATCACACAGGATAGGATTAGATACACTGCTCAGCTGATGGTATCACACAGGATAGGATTAGATACACAGCTCAGCAGACAGTATCACACAGGAGAGGATTAGATACACGGCTGAGCAGACAGTATCACACAGGAGAGGATCAGATACACAGCTCAGCTGACAGTATCACACAGGAGTGGATTAGATACACGGCTCAGCAGACAGTATCGCACAGGGCGGGATTAGATACACGACTCAGCAGACAGTATCACACAGGATAGGATTAGATACA
Organism: Phyllobates terribilis; assembly: GCF_046119375.1. Classification (NCBI taxonomy): domain Eukaryota; kingdom Metazoa; phylum Chordata; class Amphibia; order Anura; family Dendrobatidae; genus Phyllobates; species Phyllobates terribilis. The sequence goes on along the minus strand of NW_027363010.1, from coordinate 219,578 downwards.
CAGCTCAGTAGACAGTATCACACAGGATAGGATTAGATACACGGCTCAGCAGACAGTATCACACAGGAGAGGATTAGATACACGGCTCAGCAGACAGTATCACACAGGATAGGATTAGACACACAGCTCAGCACACAGTATCACACAGGAGAGGATTAAATACACAGCTCAGCAGACAGTATCACACAGGAGGGGATTAGATACACAGCTCAGCAGACAGTATCACACAGGATAAGATTAGATACACTGCTCTGCGGATAGTATCACACAGGATAGGATTAGATGCACAGCTCAGCAGACAGTATCACACAGGATTAGATACATAGCTCAGCAGACAGTATCACACAGGAGAGGATTAGATACACAGCTCACCAGACAGTATCACACAGGAGAGGATGAGATACACAGCATAGGTTTAGATACACAGCTCAGCAGACAGTATCTCACAGCATAGGATTAGATACACGGCTCAACAGACAGTATCACACAGGAGGGGATTAGATACACAGCTCAGCAGACAGTATCACACAGGAGGGGATTAGATACACAGCTCAGCAGACAGTATCACACAGGAGCGGATTAGATACACAGCTCAGCAGACAGTATCACACAGGATAAGATTAGATACACAGCTCAGCAGACAGTATTACACAGGAGAGGATTAGATGCACAGCTCAGCAGACAGTATCACACAGGACAGGATTAGATACACAGCTCAGCAGACAGTATCACACAGGAGAGGATTAGATACGCAGCTCAGCAGACAGTATCTCACAGGAGAGGATTAGATACATGGCTCAGCAGACAGTATCACACAGCATAGGATTAGATACACGGCTCAGCAGACAGTATCACACAGGAGGGGATTAGATACACAGCTGAGGAGACAGTGTCACAAAGGAGAGGATTAGATACACTGCTCAGCATACAGTATCACACAGCATAGAATTAGATACACAGCTCAGCAGGCAGTATTACACAGTATAAGATTAGATACACAGCTCAGCAGACAGTATCACACAGCATAGGATTAGATACACGGCTCAGCAGACAGTATCGCACAGGGCGGGATTAGATACACGGTTCATCAGACAGTATCACACAGGAGAGGATTAGATACACAGATCAGCAGACAGTATCACACAGCATAGGATTAGATACACTGCTCAGCAGACGGTATCACACAGGAGAGAATTAGATACACAGCTCAGCAGACAGTATCACACAGGATTAGATACATAGCTCAGCAGACAGTATCACACAGGAGAGGATGAGATACACAGCATAGGTTTAGATACACAGCTCAGCAGGCAGTATCACACAGCATAGGATTAGATACACGGCTCAACATACAGTATCACACAGGAGGGGATTAGATACACAGCTCAGCAGACAGTATCACACAGGATAAGATTTGATACACAGCTCAGCAGACAGTATTACACAGGAGAGGATTAGATGCACAGCTCAGCAGACAGTATCACACAGGACAGGATTAGATACACAGCTCAGCAGACAGTATCACACAGGAGAGGATTAGATACGCAGCTCAGCAGACAGTATCTCACAGGAGAGGATTAGATACATGGCTCAGCAGACAGTATCACACAGCATAGGATTAGATACACGGCTCAGCAGACAGTATCACACAGGAGGGGATTAGATACACAGCTGAGGAGACAGTATCACACAGGAGAGGATTAGATACACTGCTCAGCATACAGTATCACACAGCATAGGATTAGATACACAGCTCAGCAGGCAGTAACACACAGCATAGGATTAGATACACAGCTCAGCAGACAGTATCACACAGCATAGGATTAGATACACAGCTCAGCAGACAGTATCGCACAGCATAGGATTAGATACACGGCTCAGCAGACAGTATCACACAGGACAGGATTAGATACACAGCTCAGCAGACAGTATCACACAGGAGAGGATTAGATACACAGCTCAGCAGACAGTATCACACAGCATAGGATTAGATACACGGCTCAGCAGACAGTATCACACAGGACAGGATTAGATACACAGCTCAGCAGACAGTATCACACAGGAGAGGATTAGATACACAGCTCAGCAGACAGTATCACACAGCGTAGGATTAGATACACAGCTCAGCAGACAGTATCACACAGGAGAGGATTAGATACACAGATCAGCAGACAGTATCACACAGCATAGGATTAGATACACAGCTCAGCAGACAGTATCACACAGGAGTGGATTAGATACACGGCTGAGCAGACAGTATCGCACAGGGCGGGATTAGATACACTGCTCAGCAGACAGTATCACACAGGAGAGTATTAGATACACTGCTCAGCAGACAGTATCACACAGGAGAGTATTAGATACACAGCTCAGCAGACAGTATCGCACAGGAGTGGATTAGATACACAGCTCAGCAGACAGTATCACACAGGATAGGATTAGATACACAGCTCAGCAGACAGTATCACACAGGATAGGATTAGATACACAGCTCAGCAGATGGTATCACACAGGATAGGATTAGAAACACTGCTCAGCTGATGGTATCACACAGGATAGGATTAGATGCACAGCTCAGTAGGCAGTATCACACAGGAGAGGATTAGATACACGGCTCAGCAGACAGTATCACACAGGAGAGGATCAGATACACAGCTCAGCTGACAGTATCACACAGGAGTGGATTAGATACACGCCTCAGCAGACAGTATCACACAGGATAGGATTAGATACACAGCTCAGCAGACAGTATCACACAGGAGTGGATTAGATACACGGCTGAGCAGACAGTATCGCACAGGGCGGGATTAGATACACGACTCAGCAGACAGTATCACACAGGATAGGATTAGATACACAGCTCAGCAGACAGTATCACACAGGAGTGGATTAGATACACGGCTGAGCAGACAGTATCGCACAGGGCGGGATTAGATACACTGCTCAGCAGACAGTATCACACAGGAGAGTATTAGATACACTGCTCAGCAGACAGTATCACACAGGAGAGTATTAGATACACAGCTCAGCAGACGGTATCACACAGGAGAGAATTAGATACACAGCTCAGCAGACGGTATCACACAGGAGAGGATTAGATACATGGCTCAGCAGACAGTGTCACACAGGATAGGATTAGATACAGGGCTCAGCAGACAGTATCACACAGGAGAGGATTAGATACACTGTTTAGCAGATAGTATCACACAGGATAGGATTAGATGCACAGCTCAGCAGACAGTATCACACAGGACAGGATTAGATACACAGCTCAGCAGACAGTATCACACAGGATAGGATTAGATACACTGCTCAGCAGACAGTATCACTGTACAGGATTTGATACACAGCTCAGCAGACAGTATCACACAGCATAGGATTAGATACACAGCTCAGCAGACAGTATCACACAGGAGAGGATTAGATACACAGCTCAGCAGATGGTCTCACACAGGATAGAATTAGATACACTGCTCAGCAGACAGTATCACACAGGGCAGGATTAGATACACGGTTCAGCAGACAGTATCACACAGGGTAGGATTAGATACACGGCTCAGCAGACAGTATCACACAGGAGAGGATTAGATACACAGCTCAGCAGACAGTATCACACAGGAGAGGATTAGATACACGGCTCAGCAGACAGTATCACACAGGAGAGGATTAGATACACTGCTCAGCAGATAGTATCACACAGGATAGGATTAGATGCACAGCTCAGCAGACAGTATCACACAGGATAGGATTAGATGCACAGCTCAGCAGACAGTATCACACAGGACAGGATTAGATACACAGCTCAGCTGACAGTATCACACAGGAGAGGATTAGATACACAGCTCAGCAGACAGTATCACACAGGAGAGGATTAGATACACAGCTCAGCAGATAGTATCACACAGGATAGGATTAGATATACAGCTCAGCAGACAGTATCACACAGGAGTGGATTAGATACACAGCTCAGCAGACAGTATCACACAGGAGACGATTAGATACACAGCTCAGCTGACAGTATCACACAGGAGAGGATTAGATACACAGCGCAGCAGACAGTATCACACAGGAGAAGATTTGATACACAGCTCAGCTGACAGTATCACACAGGAGACGATTAGATACACAGCTCAGCTGACAGTATCACACAGGAGAGGATTAGATACACAGCTCAGCAGATAGTATCACACAGGATAGGATTAGATATACAGCTCAGCAGACAGTATCACACAGGAGTGGATTAGATACACAGCTCAGCAGACAGTATCACACAGGAGACGATTAGATACACAGCTCAGCTGACAGTATCACACAGGAGAGGATTAGATACACAGCTCAGCAGACAGTATCGCACAGGAGAGGATTAGATACATAGCTCATCAGACAGTATCACACAGGACAGGATTAGATACACAGCTCAGCAGACAGTATCACACAGGAGAGGATTAGATACACAGCTCAGCTGACAGTATCACACAGGAGAGGATTAGATACACAGCTCAGCAGACAGTATCACACAGGAGAGGATTAGATACACAGCTCAGCAGATAGTATCACACAGGATAGGATTAGATATACAGCTCAGCAGACAGTATCACACAGGAGTGGATTAGATACACAGCTCAGCAGACAGTATCACACAGGATAGGATTAGATACACAGCTCAGCAGATGGTATCACACAGGATAGGATTAGAAACACTGCTCAGCTGATGGCATCACACAGGATAGGATTAGATGCACAGCTCAGTAGGCAGTATCACACAGGAGAGGATTAGATACACGGCTCAGCAGACAGTATCACACAGGAGAGGATCAGATACACAGCTCAGCTGACAGTATCACACAGGAGTGGATTAGATACACGCCTCAGCAGACAGTATCGCACAGGGCGGGATTAGATACACGACTCAGCAGACAGTATCACACAGGATAGGATTAGATACACAGCTCAGTAGACAGTATCACACAGGATAGGATTAGATACACGGCTCAGCAGACAGTATCACACAGGAGAGGATTAGATACACGGCTCAGCAGACAGTATCACACAGGGCGGGATTAGATACACGACTCAGCAGACAGTATCACACAGGATAGGATTAGATACACAGCTCAGTAGACAGTATCACACAGGATAGGATTAGATACACGGCTCAGCAGACAGTATCACACAGGAGAGGATTAGATACACTGCTCAGCAGACAGTATCACACAGCATAGGATTAGATACACAGCTCAGCAGACATTATCACACAGGAGAGGATTAGATACACGGCTCAGCAGACATTATCACACAGGATAGGATTAGATACACAGCTCAGCAGACAGTATCACAAAGGATAGGATTAGACACACAGCTCAGCAGACAGTATCACACAGGAGAGGATTAGATACACAGCATAGGATTAGATACACAGTTCAGCAGACAGTATCACACAGCATAGGATTAGATACACGGTTCAGCAGACAGTATCACACAGGAGGGGATTAGATACACAGCTCAGCAGACAGTATCACACAGGAGGGGATTAGATACACAGCTCAGCAGACAGTATCACACAGGATAAGATTAGATACACTGCTCTGCGGATAGTATCACACAGGATAGGATTAGATGCACAGCTCAGCAGACAGTATCACACAGGATTAGATACATAGCTCAGCAGACAGTATCACACAGGAGAGGATTAGATACACAGCTCAGCAGACAGTATCACACAGGAGAGGATGAGATACACAGCATAGGTTTAGATACACAGCTCAGCAGACAGTATCACACAGCATAGGATTAGATACACGGCTCAACAGACAGTATCACACAGGAGGGGATTAGATACACAGCTCAGCAGACAGTATCACACAGGAGGGGATTAGATACACAGCTCAGCAGACAGTATCACACAGGATAAGATTAGATACACAGCTCAGCAGACAGTATCGCACAGCATAGGATTAGATACACGGCTCAGAAGACAGTATCACACAGGACAGGATTAGATACACAGCTCAGCAGACAGTATCACACAGGACAGGATTAGATACACAGCTCAGCAGACAGTATCACACAGGAGAGGATTAGATACACAGCTCAGCAGACAGTATCACACAGCGTAGGATTAGATACACAGCTCAGCAGACAGTATCACACAGGAGAGGATTAGATACACAGCTCAGCAGACAGTATCACACAGGAGTGGATTAGATACACGACTGAGCAGACAGTATCGCACAGGGCGGAATTAGATACACTGCTCAGCAGACTATCACACAGGACAGGATTAGATACACAGCTCAGCAGACAGTATCACACAGGAGAGGATTAGATACACAGCTCAGCAGACAGTATCACACAGCGTAGGATTAGATACACAGCTCAGCAGACAGTATCACACAGGAGAGGATTAGATACACAGCTCAGCAGACAGTATCACACAGGAGTGGATTAGATACACGACTGAGCAGACAGTATCGCACAGGGCGGAATTAGATACACTGCTCAGCAGACAGTATCACACAGGAGAGTATTAGATACACTGCTCAGCAGACAGTATCACACAGGAGAGTATTAGATACACAGCTCAGCAGACGGTATCACACAGGAGAGAATTAGATACACAGCTCAGCAGACGGTATCACACAGGAGAGGATTAGATACACGGCTCAGCAGACAGTGTCACACAGGGTAGGATTAGAGATACACGGCTCAGCAGACAGTATCACACAGGATAGGATTAGATACACGGCTCAGCAGACAGTATCACACAGGAGAGGATTAGATACACAGCTCAGCAGACAGTATCACACAGGGGATGATTAGATACACAGGTCAGCAGACAGTATCACACAGGATAGGATTAGATACACGGCTCAGCAGACAGTATCACACAGGAGAGGATTAGATACACAGCTCAGCAGACAGTATCACACAGGGGATGATTAGATACACAGGTCAGCAGATAGTATCACACAGGATAGGATTAGATGCACAGCTCAGCAGACAGTATCACACAGGACAGGATTAGATACACAGCTCAGCAGACAGTATCACACAGGATAGGATTAGATACACTGCTCAGCAGACAGTATCACTGTACAGGATTAGATACACAGCTCACCAGACAGTATCACACAGCATAGGATTAGATACACAGCTCAGCAGACAGTATCACACAGGATAGGATTAGATACACTGCTCAGCAGATGGTATCACACAGGATAGGATTAGATACACAGCTCAGCAGACAGTATCACACAGGATAGGATTAGATACACGGCTCAGCAGACAGTATCACAGGAGGGGATTAGATACACGGCTCAGTAGACAGTATCACACAGGAGAGGATTAGATACACATCATAGGATTAGATACACAGCTCAGCAGACAGTATCACACAGGAGGGGATTAGATACACGGCTCAACACACAGTATTACACAGAGGATTAGATACACGGCTCAGCAGACAGTATCACACAGGTTAAGATTAGATACACTGCTCAGCAGACAGTATCACACAGGAGAGGATTAGATACATGGCTCAACACACAGTATTACACAGAGGATTAGATACACGGCTCAGCAGACAGTATCACACAGGAGAGGATTAGATACACAGCTCAGCTGACAGTATCACACATCATAGGATTAGATACACAGCTCAGCAGACAGTATCACACAGGAGTGGATTAGATACACGGCTCAGCAGACAGTATCGCACAGGGCGGGATTAGATACACGGCTCAGCAGACAGTATCACACAGGATAGGATTAGATACACAGTTCATCAGACAGTATCACACAGGAGACGATTAGATACACAGCTCAGCAGACAGTATCAGACATTAGAGGATTAGATACACAGCTCAGCAGACAGTATCACACAGGAGAGGATTAGATACACAGCTCAGCAGACAGTATCACACAGGATGGCATTAGATACACAGCTCAGCACACAGTTTCACCAGGAGAGGATTAGATACACGGCTCAGCAGACAGTATCACACAGCATAGGATTAGAAACACAGCTCAGCAGACAGTATCACACAGGATAGGATTAGATACACAGTTCACCATCACTGCGTCATAATAGCACTGCAGTATGTGGTGAGGGACTACAACTCCCAGCAAGTGACAGTGCAGGCACCGATCATGTAACTAAACCATCACTGCGTCATAATAGCACTGCAGTATGTGGTGAGGGACTACAACTCCCAGCAAGTGACAGCGCAGGCACTGGTCATGTAACTAAACCATCACTGCGTTATAATAGCACTGCAGTATGTGGTGAGGGACTACAACTCCCAGCAAGTGACAGCGCAGGCACCGATCATGTAACTAAACCATCACTGCGTCATAATAGCACTGCAGTATGTGGTGAGGGACTACAACTCCCAGCAAGTTTATTTCTTTTTATTTTACACGCTGCTGTTTTCCACAGTGAATTACCAGAAAGATCTGCTCCAAAATCATGGAGTGCAAATTTGCTGTTGTGGATTTTCTTGTGGATTTTTGCTAATTTGCTCTGATTTTCTATGGAAATCCTCCAGGAACAATCTGCCACATTTGAACAGATCTTCAGGCCTCATTCAGACATCTGTAGTTTTCTGGTACATTAAAAAAAAGGAAAAAAAACAAAACTGATTTTCATCAAAGGGATCGATCCGAATTGTATCAATGTTTGTTACTATATGCAAATAAAAAAAAAATATATATATATGGATATGTGAGCTGCCCCATAGATGATAAAGGTGCGTATTATGTCTGTCAATAACATGGATGTAAAAAAACAGACGTCTGAATGAGACGTTCACCCACAAGATCATCTAGCAATAGTGCAGCTCTGACCTGACACATCGCATTCACAGAAAGGCTCCTGATCAGCACATATGATGTCTGTGATCTATAAAGAGTCCTCCACATTGTACCCACTACATATACATTCACAATAAAGCTGCCCCCGTAACATCAACTGCCCCACACCTACCACATATAGCCAGGTCCCCGCTCCCCCACACACAGTATATAGCCAGGTCCCCGCTCCCCCACACAAAGTATATAGCCAGGTCCCCGCTCCCCCACACAAAGTATATAGCCAGGTCCCCGCTCCCCCACACACAGTATATAGCCAGGCCCCCGCTCCCCCACACAAAGTATATAGCCAGGTCCCCGCTCCCCCACACACAGTATATAGCCAAGATCCCCTCCTCCATGTATAGCATATTTATCCAGGTCTCCCTCCCCCACACAAAGTATATAGCCAAGGTCCCCGCTCCCCCACACAAAGTATATAGCCAAGGTCCCCGCTCCCCCACACAAAGTATATAGCCAGGTCCCCGCTCCCCCACACAAAGTATATAGCCAAGGTCCCCTCCTCCATGTATAGCATATTTATCCAGGTCCCCGCTCCCCCACACAAAGTATATAGCCAAGATCCCCTTCTCCATGTATAGCATATTTATCCAGGTCTCCCTCCCCCCACATATAGCAAAGAGAACCAAGTCCAGCACCCCCTCCCCCACCACACAGCATACGGTATATAGACAAGACCCCCACACACAGCATACGGTATATAGACAAGTCCCCCACACACAGCATACGGTATATAGACAAGTCCCCCATACACAGCATACGGTATATAGACAAGTCCCCACACACAGCATACAGTATATAGACATGTCCCCCACACACAGCATACGGTATATAGACAAGTCCCCCACACACAGCATACAGTATATAGACAAGTCCCCACACACAGCATACAGTATATAGACAAGTCCCCCACACACAGCATACGGTATATAGACAAGCCCCCCACACAGCATACGGTATATAGACAAGACCCCCACACACAGCATACAGTATATAGACAAGCCCCCCACACAGCATACAGTATATAGACAAGTCCCCCACACACAGCATACGGTATATAGACAAGTCCCCCCCACACAGCATACAGTATATAGACAAGTCCCCCCACACAGCATACAGTATATAGACAAGTCCCCCCACACACAGCATACGGTATATAGACAAGTCCCCCCACACACAGCATACGGTATATAGACAAGTCCCCCCCACACAGCATACGGTATATAGACAAGTCCCCCCACACACAGCATACGGTATATAGACAAGTCCCCCCACACAGCATACAGTATATAGACAAGTACCCCACACACAGCATACAGTATATAGACAAGTCCCCGTAAAACAGCATACAGTATATAGACAAGTCCCCCCACACACAGCATACAGTATATAGACAAGTCCCCCCACACACAGCATACAGTATATAGACAAGTCCCCCACACACAGCATACAGTATATAGACAAGTCCCCCCACACAGCATACAGTATATAGACAAGTCCCCCCACACATAGCATACAGTATATAGACAAGTCCCCCCCACACACAGCATACGGTATATAGACAAGTCCCCCCCACACAGCATACGGTATATAGACAAGTCCCCCACACACAGCATACGGTATATAGACAAGTCCCCCACACACAGCATACGGTATATAGACAAGTCCCCCACACACAGCATACGGTATATAGACAAGACCCCCACACAGCATACAGTATATAGAAAAGTCCCCCACACACAGCATACAGTATATAGACAAGTCCCCCACACACAGCATACGGTATATAGACAAGTCCCCCACACACAGCGTACAGTATATAGACAAGTCCCCCACACACAGCATACGGTATATAGACAAGTCCACCACACACAGCATACAGTATATAGACAAGTCCCCCACACAGCATACGATATATAGACAAGTCCCCCCACACAGCATACGATATATAGACAAGTCCCCACCACACACAGCATACGGTATATAGACAAGTCCCCCACACACAGCATAAGGTATATAGACAAGTCCCCCATACACAGCATACAGTATATAGACAAGTCCCCCACACACAGCATACGGTATATAGACAAGTCCCCCACACACAGCATAAGGTATATAGACAAGTCCCCCACACACAGCATACAGTATATAGACAAGTCCCCCACACACAGCATACGGTATATAGACAAGTCCCCCACACACAGCATACAGTATATAGACAAGTCCCCCACACACAGCATACAGTATATAGACAAGTCCCCCACACACAGCATACAGTATATAGACAAGTCCCCCACACACACAGCATACGGTATATAGACAAGTCCCCCACACACAGAATACAGTATATAGACAAGCCCCCACACACAGCATACAGTATATAGACAAGTCCCCCCCACACAGCGTACAGTATATAGACAAGTCCCCCACACACAGAATACAGTATATAGACAAGTCCCCCCACACAGCATACAGTATATAGACAAGTCCCCCACACACAGCATATGGTATATAGACAAGTCCCCCCACACACAGCATACGGTATATAGACAAGTCCCCCCCACACAGCATACAATATATAGACAAGTCCCCCCCACACAGCATACAGTATATAGACAAGTCCCCCACACACACCATACGGTATATAGACAAGTCCCCCCACACACAGCATACAGTATATAGACAAGTCCCCCCACACAGCATACAGTATATAGACAAGTCCCCCACACACAGAATACAGTATATAGACAAGTCCCCCCACACAGCATACAGTATATAGACAAGTGCCCCACACACAGCATACAGTATATAGACAAGTCCCCCCACACAGCATACAGTATATAGACAAGTCCCCCACACACAGAATACAGTATATAGACAAGTCCCCCCACACAGCATACAGTATATAGACAAGTGCCCCACACACAGCATACGGTATATAGACAAGTCCCCCCCCACACAGCATACGGTATATAGACAAGTCCCCCCCACACAGCATACAGTATATAGACAAGTCCCCCACACACAGCATACGGTATATAGACAAGTCCCCCCACACACAGCATACGGTATATAGACAAGTCCCCCATACACAGCATACGGTATATAGACAAGTCCCCCACACACAGCATACAGTATATAGACAAGTCCCCCACACAGCATACGGTATATAGACAAGTCCCCCCCACACAGCATACAGTATATAGACAAGTCCCCCCACACACAGCATACGGTATATAGACAAGTCCCCCCCACACACAGCATACGGTATATAGACAAGTCCCCCCCACACAGCATACGGTATATAGACAAGTCCCCCCCACACAGCATACAGTATATAGACAAGTCCCCCCACACAGCATACGGTATATAGACAAGTCCCCCCCACACACAGCATACAGTATATAGACAAGTCCCCCACACAGCATACGGTATATAGACAAGTCCCCCACACACAGCATACAGTATATAGACAAGTCCCCCACACACAGCATACAGTATATAGACAAGTCCCCCCATACACAGCATACAGTATATAGACAAGTCCCCCACACACAGCATACGGTATATAGACAAGTCCCCCACACACAGCATACGGTATATAGACAAGTCCCCCCCACACACAGCATACAGTATATAGACAAGTCCCCCACACAGCATACGGTATATAGACAAGTCCCCCACACACAGCATACGGTATATAGACAAGTCCCCCACACACAGCATACGGTATATAGACAAGTCCCCCACACACAGCATACGGTATATAGACAAGTCCCCCCACACAGCATACGGTATATAGACAAGTCCCCCCCACACACAGCATACAGTATATAGACAAGTCCCCCACACAGCATACGGTATATAGACAAGTCCCCCACACACAGCATACGGTATATAGACAAGTCCCCCACACACAGCATACAGTATATAGACAAGTCCCCCCACACACAGCATACAGTATATAGACAAGTCCCCCACACAGCATACGGTATATAAACAAGTCCCCCACACACAGCATACGGTATATAGACAAGTCCCCCACACACACCATACAGTATATAGATAAGTCCCACACACACAGCATACGGTATATAGACAAGTCCCCCACACACAGCATACGGTATATAGACAAGTCCCCCACACACAGCATACAGTATATAGACAAGTCCCCCACACACAGCATACGGTATATAGACAAGTCCCCCACACACAGCATACGATATATAGACAAGTCCCCCACACACAGCATACGGTATATAGACAAGTCCCCCCCCACACACACAGCATACAGTATATAGACAAGTCCCCCACACACAGCATACAGTATATAGACAAGTCCCCCACACACAGCATACAGTATATAGACAAGTCCCCCACACACAGCATACGGTATATAGACAAGTCCCCCACACACAGCATACGGTATATAGACAAGTCCCCCACACACACCATACAGTATATAGATAAGTCCCCCACACACACCATACAGTATATAGATAAGTCCCCCACACACAGCATACGGTATATAGACAAGTCCCCCACACACAGCATACAGTATATAGACAAGTCCCCCACACACAGCATACGGTATATAGACAAGTCCCCCACACACAGCATACAGTATATAGACAAGTCCCCCACACAGCATACGGTATATAGACAAGTCCCCCACACACAGCATACGGTATATAGACAAGTCCCCCACACACAGCATACGGTATATAGACAAGTCCCCCACACACAGCATACGGTATATAGACAAGTCCCCCACACACACCATACAGTATATAGATAAGTCCCACACACACAGCATACGGTATATAGACAAGTCCCCCACACACAGCATACGGTATATAGACAAGTCCCCCACACACACACAGCATACAGTATATAGACAAGTCCCCCCCACACACAGCATACGGTATATAGACAAGTCAAACCACACACACCCACACACACAGCATACGATGTATAGACAAGTGCATAGCTGTGCTAGGGTAGGAGTGGGAGGAGCCTTCCTTCTCTTGTCAGTGCTGGCCCTGCAGTGGGGCCCACCAGGGAATTCCCCAGCAGGCCAGTCCGAGCCTGGTCACATGCTGGCTAGAGTCTCAGACACCTCTCTGAGTAGCCCACTGATAGAAGTGGATGAGAATCTAGTCGGCATTTGACCTCAACTATTACATCATAACACCGGCTTTATCTTTTAAAGCTTTGTAACCTTTACTCACTTTCTGAATCAGCCACAGATAAAACTCAGTAAGGATGGGTTGCTACTGTGTGCAATTTGCCAGCCAGCCCAGAACAGCGGTGACCTGAGCTGACAGCAGCGACTTGAGTAGACTGTGGCCACCTGAGCCAACAGCAGCATTTATATTGCGCTATCGCCAGGAAATGGATGACAATGGCAGTCAGGGGAATGGTGAAGGCCTGCATGGCGGCCATCTTGGTACTCCTGTGAAGTTCATCCACAGTCTGGACTTAATCTTATAAACTGTATACTGCATTACTAGAGGATTACTGTATATAGAATAAGCAGTCAAGAGATCGCAGGTTCAAGTGCACTAAGGGGACATAAAAAAATAAAGTAAAAATGGAAAAAAAAGAAAATAGTTTTACAAAGGAAAAAAAATAAACAAAAATGTTAAATCACCCCTATTTTCCGAGGTAAAAAAAAAGAAATTAAAAAAGAAACATTTTATATTGTCGTGTCTGTAAAAGTCCGACCTATCAAAGCCCAAATTATTTAAACCGCACGTTAAATAGCGGAAAAATAAATGAAGAAGCCAGAATTGCCGTATTATGGTGTCACCAAACAGTAATAAATAACCCGGTATTGTGTCACCATTTTGTGAGACCCGGCATTTGTTCCATGTTTCTGCTGATGAATCTGGGCGAGGTTCGCTTTCTGCTCGCCGACCTGCGGGGGTTATTGATGCCATTCTCTGCCGTCTACAAACTTTTCATCTCTTTTTGATGCATTTTTTGGGAGGTAAAATTACCCAAAAAGAAAAAAAAATTGGGTGTTTAGATTATCTTTGCTGTTGGGCATTTGCTGTAGGGGTTAATATATTTATGATGTGATAGATCGGACTTTTTGTCAGTGTGTCAATACTAAATAAATAAATAAATATATATAATCTTTTAGTCTTGCTTTGTATTGACAAATGGAGGTAGGAAATTTAAAAGGATTTTTTTATATATATAAATTTCAATTTTAATACTTTTCTATCACATTATTTTTTGGTCCCGTTGGGCAACTTGAACCAAAAATCCACAACTCATTGGAATTGCGACACTTAAATTCTGCGGATGTCGGGAAGGGGATAAAGAGAATAAAGTAACTTTGCAGAATGCTTCCGTTTTGTGTACACAGCTCCTGTGCTGACTTAGTGTTCTCTTTGGTTACACCACACACCCATTCTGTGTCCGGCCCCCACAGATCGCCATCTCCATATATATGGGGGGATTTCCTCATGTGACGACCCCTCTGCCGATGTATACAGATCACATGTGGCTTCACCTTCAGCTTTGATCTCCGCAGTCTTCAGTTCCGGATCCTCCAGGATGAGGGATAAATCTTTCTTGCTCTTCATTCCCCTCCGTGGCTGATACAGCAGCTCCACCGCGCCGACGTTCCCCTCATAGGGAGGAATCGCTCCGCAAAGACTGTTCTCAGCCACAGGACGATCCGCCGGATACAGGAGGAAAGTTCTCCTCTCTGCAATGAAGGATTATTCCACTTTTCTGCCATTTGTAAGATCTCTGCTTGTTGTCTGAGAATAAAAACATTCTTGTTAATATCCAGAACCTGAAAAAAATCTAATCCTGACAGCAACGGAGCATTTATTACAATGGTATTCAGTCTAGACGATCCCCCTCCTGTCCTGACCGTTTGCTACAATGTATCAGTGCAGGGAAAATCTATCAGTTCGGACTTGGTTTCCCTTACAGAGGATTGGCCAGGCCAGACACCATTGTACCCAGTGGCGTCCCGCCAATGGCGGCAGGCCACGCGACTGCTATGGGGCCCGTGAGCTGGGGGGGCCCCACAGCAGTCGCCTGCACTGTGTACCCCCGCATCGGGTCCCCCTCCTGCACCCAGGCAAGCGGCGGGGCCCTGAGCAGGCGGGGGGCTTACTCGCCGTCGGGCATCCCGGCGCCCTATGGGCCACCCCCGCCTGCTCAGGGCCCCGGCCGGCACAATACTTACCTCTTCCCGTGCCCTAGACGCTAGAATGTATGGGATCCTTCCAGGTGTGATGTCATTTCCGGGGGCGTGTTCTAGTTCAGCACCAGACGCCAGAGTCTCATGCAGAGACAGAGCTGCCGGTGAAGCTGCAGGAGGAGGTCAGTATCCTAAGCTGAGAAACAGGAGATTGTTCTATTAATTGCTGGTCTGATGTCTTTTCTTCTTCTTGTTTTTGGGGTGAGGGGGCTTGATACTTGCGAGTGAGGGATTTGGGGGGGTTAATGCTGGAGGGCAGTCTGGTGGGGTTAATTAATGCTTGTGGAGATCTTAGGGGGCTCTGGGGAATAATGCAGGGATAATGTGTGCTTGTGGGGGCCCTAAGGGGATGCTGTGGGCTTGTGAGGGCTCTGGGGGGGATGCTGCGGGCTTGTGGGGCCCTAAGGGGGATTTTGCGGTCTTGTGGGGGCTCTGGGGGGGATGCTGCGAGCTTGTGGGGCCCTGGGGGAGATGCTGCGGGCTTGTGGGGCCCTGGGGGGGATGCTGTGGGCTTGTGGGTGCTCTGGGGGGGATGCTTCGGGCTTGTGGGGCCCTGAAGGGGTGCTGTGGGCTTGTGGGGGCCCTGGGGGGGATGCTGTGGGCTTCTGGGGCCCTGGGGGGGATGCTGTGGGTTTGTGGGGGCCCTTGGGTGGATACTGTGGGCTTGTGGGTGCTCTGGGGGGATGCTGCTTGCTTGTGTGGGCCTGGGGGGGGATGCTGTGGGCTTGTGGGGGCTCTGGGGGGGATGCTGCAGGCTTCTGGGTCCTCTGCGGGGGGGGTGCTGCAGGCTTGTGGGGGCCCCGGGGGGAAGCAGAAGGCTTGTGGGGGCCCCGGGTGGGATGCAGCGGGCTTGTGGGGCCTCTATATGGGGTCCAGCCTGCATATGGCATTACATGGGGACCAGGCAGTATTCTCTACGGTGAATTATATGGGATCCAGTATTTTGTATGGAGCATTATATGGGGCTCATAATACTGTATGGAGGACTATGTGGTGCCCATAATATTGTATGGAGGACATAGTGGTGCCATAACACTGTATGGAGGACTATACTGTCCGGTCTGCACTGTGCGCTGTGAGGATTCACCGGTTTCTGAGCTATTGTAGAATTTACAATAGATATCACTCATGAAATGTAAGAAGTCAGTGACATTTTTGGCATTGTACTATATCTATATCTATAATTTCTCTGCTGTATCTGTGTATCATGAATGGTTGGATGTGTTAAAGGGGCCACTGAGACTCTTTCGCCCGGGGCCCACGAAAACCTGGAGGAGGGAGCATCATGTGACACTCCCTCTCCCATCATTCCTCCTCTGCGTCTGACGCAGCAGCATGATGACGCGCCACGCTGTGTCAGACAGTGGAGCTGGCAGCTGCTGAGGTGATCAGCTGCAGAGACTGAAGCAGCGGGGAACGAGGAGCGGTAAGTATGTATTTATTTATAAATCAGTGTGTACTGATAATACTGGAGGACTGGGGCTGCATTTTACCCTACGGGTGGGGTGGGGCTGCATTTTACCCTATGGGGGGCTGCATTATACTGCGTACAGGACCATGGGGGAATGCATTATACTGAGTGGAGAACCATGGCGAGTGTCTTATACTGTGTGGAGGACCATGGGGGAGTGCATTATACTGAGTGGAGATCCATGGTGAGTGTCTTATACTGTGTGGAGGACCATGGGGGAGTGCATTGTACTGTGTGGAGGACCATGGGGGAGTGCATTGTACTGTGTGGAGGACCACGTGGGAGTGCATTATACTGCGTGGAGGACCACGGGAAGTGCATTGTACTGTGTGGAGGACCACGAGGGAGTGCATTATACTGCGTGGAGGACCACGAGGGAGTGCATTACACTGTGTGGAGGACCACGAGGGAGTGCATTATACTGCGTGGAGGTCCATGGGGACTGTATTATACTGCGTGGAGGACCACGGCGAGTGCCTTATACTGTGTGGACGACCATGGCGAGAGTCTTATACTGTGTGGAGGACCATGGCGAGTGCATTATACTCTATGGAGTGTGGAGAGGTGTGGTGCAGTTGGGGGATCATACTGTGTTGGTGTCATCATACTTTACCCTGGGAGTTGAGGTGGGGTACAGTAGGGTCATTATACTGCGCATATGGAGGAATTCACCATGGGGGTATCATACCGTGTTTGGGGGGCACTTTTGTTGGCACCACACTTTATGGGCAATGAAAAAGGGATCTAGGACTTCAGCAGGAGGAAAATTACTATGTAAAGGTTGGAAGGTTGTGAGATCTGATCTTCTGCGACCCCGACAATTATTTACATTTTTACAATTTTTTGTTGGGGGGGGGGGGGCCCAATTAGAACTTCTGCTATGGGGCCCAATGATTCCTATGTACGCCCCTGATTGTACCAAATCCTCAGCTGTGCTGGTACTAAGGATTTGGACACTCAGACATTTTGGGCTAAATATATACATACAAATATTTTTTCAATAACGTTTCATAAACAATTTGGCTTTTTTATTTCCTTTGCATTGCTAGTTGCAGAATGAGCTCACTGAGAATTTATCAGTGAGCTCATTCTGACCTTCTCTGTGCTGATTATGTTCACAGACCAGCATGAAAATTGGGCTGATCTCTGATTCAGTCATAAATCATCGCAGAAATAAAAGAGCTGGAAACTCCACATCATAAGGAGCTCACTGACTGAATCTCAAGTTAACTCATTCTGCAGCCATCAATGTGCTGCTGGGAAACAAAAAGCTGGTAAAGGCCGAACAGAGCAAATGTTACAAGAAGCAAAATAGTAAAAAGTATTTTTAGACCAATATACATGTATTTAAAGGGATTGTCCGGTGTGAAGCTGAAGGCTGCAGTCATCTGTGTGACTCTCTGTGACTGCAGACTTGTAATCCTCACATCATGTAGACTGCGCGCTGCCAGCATTATTCTCAGCCCAGAGATGGCAGAAGCCCCTGTATCATGTGTACAGGAATTGTGCCCCCTCTCCCCGAGGAGCAGCAGTGCCTCGTCCTCCAGATACATGAGGGTCCCATCGGGGAGATCCGCATGTACCGGCCATGATGTCATCTCCATGGATACGGCATCAATGTGCAGAGCAGAAGACCCCTGTAAGGGAGAGCTCAGACGTGGGGGGATTGATGTGGATGTGAGGAGCAGATCCCCCCATATTCACAGATTATCGCACAATACATGTGGCCTTGCACAGGAAAAACTGTGAGGAAAGAAGAAATCAGATTTCTTACAATATAGAATAATGTCCTCCTGCCCTCGCTCATGTCCAGTATTATTTATCCCCTGACCTTTTGGGTGGGGAACCCCTCCTGAGCCCCCTCCATTATATAGGAGCCATATATCTGCTCCATTACTGGCAGAAGGTAAGGAGCCAATCACACTGCACGACTTCTACTTCCTGCTCTAAGCCCCGCCCACCTGCCTTCCCTTGAGATCTCCATGACAACCCTTGTGTGACTACAGTGACAGGCCACGCCCCCGAGGATTCTGATCAGTGCGGATGTCTCCATATTGCTGAGGACTGTGAGCGGCTGATGGGCGGAGCCAGCAGCGATGTGAGGGGCGGAGCCAGCAGCGATATGAGGGGCGGAGCCAACAGCGACATGAGGGGCGGAGACAGCAGCGATATGAGGGGCGGAGCCAGCAGCGATGTGAGGGGCAGAGCCAGCAGCGATATGAGGGGCTGAGCCAACAGCGACATGAGGGGCGGAGCCAGCAGCGATATGAGGGGCGGAGCCAGCAGCGATATGAGGGGCGGAGCCAGCAGCGATATGAGGGGCGCTCACAGCACTGACAGGAGCAGGTGTGTGTGCAGCCCGTTCCTCTGCTGTGGGTGTTGTGGTGTGTGAGCTTCGCCGTGTATATAATATACACATATATATATATATATATATACACAGGTGAAATCAGAAGTTTCCATACACTGTATAAATAGACACATCTGCAGGTTTTTCTCAATATCTGACATGAAATCAGAATAAACCTTTCCCTTTTTAGGTCAATTAGGATTACCATCATTTTTAATATTTGCCAAATGCCAGAATAATGAGAGAGAGAGAATGTTTTAGGACATTTTTATTACTTACTGCTAAGTCAATAGTTTACCTCTTTCCCTCTCCTCATTCATTGGGAGTGGGGCGCGGAGGATGCTGGGTGGGACGCGCGGGGTAACCCCCACCCACAGCCCAGCATCCACCGCGGGGTCCGCGACTCTAATGTCACCCCTCATTTGACGTGACATAAGCGGAAGAAAGAGCCGGCTGCAGCCGGGGGGTCACGTGATGCCTGTGAGGGGCGCTATCGCCAGTCCCTCCTACAGGAAATCAACCCCACATGATGCTGCCTCCCCCGTGTTTCACAGTTGGGATGGTGTTCTTAGGCTTCCAAGCTTCTCCTTTTTTCTTCCAAAAGTAACGATGGTCACTATGCCCAAAAAGTTCAATTTTAGTTTCATCAGACCACGGGACATGTCTCCAAAAGTTAAGGTCTTTGTTCCTGTGTGCATTTGCAAACATTAATCTGGCTTTTTTATCTTTCTTTTGGAGTAATGGCTTCTTCCTGGCACAGTGGCCTTTCTGCCTATATTGATACAGTACTCATTTCACTGTGGATATTGACACAATCTTATCAGCTTTCCCTATCATCTTCACAAGATCTTTTGCTTTTGTCCTTGATATGCACATATCGGACCAAAGCACGTTCATGTCTGGGACACAGAACCCGTCTCCTTCCTGAGCGGTATGATGGCTGGACATTCCCATCTTGTTTGTACTTGCATATAATTGTTTGTACAGATTAACGAGACACCTTCAGGTATCTTGAAATTGTACCCAAGGATGAGCCAGACTTGTGCAAGTCCACAATTCTCTTCCTGATATCTTGGTTGATTTCTTTAGACTTTCCCATGATGCTACACAAAGAAGCAGTGTGTTTCAGGTGTGCATTAAAATACATCCACAGGTGTGTGTCTAATTAACTGAGATGTTGCCAAAAAAGCTATCAGAAGTTTCCAAACACATGACATCATCATATGGGCAGTCCAGAATTTTTTAAAGGTATAGCAATATTAGTGTATGTAAACTTATGACTTTGCAGTAAGTAATAAAAATGCTTTAAAACATTCTCTCTCTCTCTCTTATTATTCTGGCATTTGGCAAATCTTAAAAATGATGGTAATCCTAATTGACCTAAAACGTGAAGGTTTATTCTGATTTCATGTCAGATATTGAGAAAAACAGGCAGATGTGTCTTTTTATTGTTATGATCTGCAACAAGTACTAAGGAAAGAAAGGAGAAAGCTATCCCTACAGTAAGACTAAGCTGAATCCCTACGATGTAGCGGCTGCCTGTTCCTAGCGAACAGACCTGCCTTAGTCCTCGGCTAGTCTGAACGAAGACCTATAGCATAAAGGAGAGGGGTCCCAAAAAGAACTAAGGACTGGAACAAAAATGGGACATCTCCTAAACAGAGAAGTTGTTACAGAACACAAAAACATAAACTGACAAAAAGGTACTAGAGGTCCCAGAAGGACCAAGCGAACTGACAGAGAAAGGCACAGAAGCACCTGGCTAGCAAAGCAGTCAAACAACACTGAAGTCCAACACAGCCAAAAGGGCGGAGCTGGAATATAAAGGCAGATGGTCACATGACCGCAAAGCACAAGATGGAAAAAACAAACAGGAGGGTTCTAACATTTATATAGTGTATGTAAATTTCTGGTTTCAACCGTGTATACAGGTGACAGGAGCAGGTGTGTGCGCAGCCAGGTCCTCTCTTTTTGTGGAGCCGCAGCGGAGCGTGTTGTGGTGTGTGAGCTCTGCCGTGCATATAGTACAGAGGAGTATATATATATGTGTATGTATATATATATATATACATACACACACACGTGGCATGCAGGAGTTTTTAGTTTACCAGTTTGGGTCCATGCGGAGCAGCTATAGGATTCACTGGTAACATTTTGGGGAACAGACAAAGTTTTTATAATTTTTATTCCATTTTTCTTTTGCGTGAGATTAATAAAAAAACAATTCTGCTGATGTTTTTTTATTTTTTTCCAGCATTCAATGGCAAAACCCCAGGAACGGTTCTTATATTTTTTCTTTCCAGCGTTTATCGTGCAGTATAGAGACAAAATGAACAAAAGCTACAATTTTGCCATTAATTATTACTATTTTATTCTTGATGCTGTTTTTCGTGCCGGATAAATCATGTGATCGTTGTACAGTTTGGATTGTTGTTCTCTGTGATGTTAATCAGGTTTAGTTTTTTTGTTCTTGTTTTTTGGGGGTTTATTTTAATAAAATCAAGTTTTAATGTAAGAAAAAAAATTATATTTGAGTTTTTACTTTGTATATTTCCAAATATTTTATTGAAACGGAGTAAAGGAAAGAAGGATGAACTAGTGGGAGAGCAACTGTAAAGGACCCCTGCCAGTCCCTAAAACTAAAGGGGCCTGTGACGACACAGCATTTAATCGTAATTATCCAGATGTAAATTCCATAGGCCCAGAATGATAGACTGTTGCCTGAATTATTAACTATTGAATTTATGTGTTTCTTTCTTTGGTTGGTCAACGCACATGATCTTTTGTCATTAGTCCGAATGTTGACTCATCTTGTAGGTTGAAGTGATATTTGTTAATTGATAAATGGTTATTTACCTCTTATATCAACTCTTCTGGTTTATTGTACTGTTATCTTTGCAATACAGGGACGCAGGCTCTTTGAACAATGGATGTTTGCTAAATATGTTGATTACCATTTTAGAAGTCCATGCAATTTGTTGACTTGCATTGTTTCGGAATTTATAGTTTATCCTTCAATGTTTGCAATGTTTGCAAGTCAACATTTGGGGGATGAACTGTGGATGCTCCAGTAATGGGAATTAGTAACACCACCCCTTTCTCTTGACCTGTGAATGAAGTCATGAAGAAGGACAGTTGTGAACTACATAAAGGAGTCTTTTTACAAAACCACTGCCAGGAACACTCTATGGGACAGCTCTACAGAACACCATGAATCCATTAAGAGGGACACAGATTTGGTTTCTACAGGATGCCAGCTTAAGGGACCACAGCCCTGGCTGGAGGAATACAGATCTGCTCCATTGACTACTATAGAACCCATGGATACATCTGGGAAAACCAGGTTGGGACCCACCAGTCACTTGGTCCCATGGAGATGTTTGGAGTAGCCAGGTTGGGACACTCTGGCCACCTGGAACTCGTGAATATGCTCGGAAAAAGCCAAGTCGGGACCTTCCGGTCACCTAGTTCCATGGATATGTTCGGAGAAGCCAGGTCGGAACTTTCTGGTCTCCTGGCCACGTACCTCAATGGACTGTCAGCTTTCTAAGCTTGTTGTTACCTCCTCTTTGTGGGTGCTCTTTGGTGGGGGTGCCATTGGTGGGGGTAGTCAGCCCCAGAAGTCCCTCGGATTGGCAGCTGCTTTAATCCCAGCGAGTCAGCGGAAGGGTGAGACTCTGTAATTTGCACCATATTAGGTATTTGCTGGGACTGTTTGATATGTTTATTGTGTGTTTGGTGGCTCAATAAAATATTACCTCACTGTTTTACAATCATCCTGTGTTGTTGTTTATGTATCTTCTATCAGTGATGGATTATAATGAGTGTGATCTGCTCCACCATGAGGGGCCCGATCCTCCCGGGGGCCCACGTTCAAAGATCCCAGCACGGCTCAGGACGGATTCTTGTAGTGCTGATGTTTGATAAATAGGATAATAGAGCGCTCATAGAAAATAAATGTCTGACCTCTTCTTTCTGATGGGCATTTTAGAGCGAGGAGCTGCGCTCTGGACTCACCGCTGCACTCCCCATGCCATTGCGGTGGCCATCTTAATATCGATCTGTGCGGAGGAGACTGTGGGAGTCAGACGGAGGTGTCAAATGTACGGACCCTTTTAATCACAGGATGGAGGGTCACTGTGAATATTAATTCATGAACCACTGTGCATAGTGACTCGCCCCCAGGGCCGTGGGGCACTCGGCAGCCGGGCCTCTGGTTGCCGGGGGATATCACAGTGGCTGGCCCAGTCCGTGGCCCAGGGCGGTCACTCAAAGGGGGGGGGGGAATGCTTATAGGGGAAATTGTCGTGACGCCACCTGTGGATTCTGGTAAGAGGTTACCAGCGCTGCGACAGTCCACTGAGGCTGATGTTAGGGGCAGCTATGATGGGACGGCTCCCCACAGGTAGAGCAGGCCTCAGGGCAGTGTAGAGGTGTAGAAAGATGGTGGAAGCAGGAGGGAGACGGCAGGACGGTCCCAGAGGAAGTACAGGCACACACACAAGGGTAAACTTCAATACCTTTACTGGTGGTGATGCAGGTACGGTCCAGGGCTTGTGGGGGCCCCGGGGGGATGCTGCGGGCTTGTGGGGGCCCTAAGGGGATGCTGTGGGCTTGTGGGGCCCTGGGGGGGATTCTGCGGGCTTGTGGGGCCCTGGAGGGGATGCTGTGGGCTTGTGGGTGCTCTGGGAGGGATGCTGCAGGCTTGTGGGGTCTATGGGGGGGATGCTGCAGGCATATGGGGGCTCTGGGGGGAGTGATGCAGGCTTGAGGGGGGCCCTGGGGGGATGTAGCCGGCTTGTGGGGGCCCCGGGGAGGATGCAGCGGGCTTGTGGGGCCTCTGTATGGGGTCCAGCCTGCATATGGCATTACATGGGGACCAGGCAGTATTCTCTATGGTGAATTATATGGGATCCAGTATTTTGTATGGAGCATTATATAGGGCTCATAATACTGTATGGAGGACTATGTGGTGCAATAACACTGTATGGAGGACTATACTGTCCGGTCTGCACTGTGCGCTGTGAGGATTCACCGGTTTCTGAGCTATTGTAGAATTTACAGTAGATATCACTCATGAAATGTAAGAAGTCAGTGAAATGTTTGGCATTGTACTATGTCTATATCTATAATTTATCTGCTGTATCTGTGCATCATGAATGGTTGGATGTGTTAAAGGGGCCACTGAGACTCTTTCGCCCGGGGCCCACGAAAACCTGGAGGAGGGAGCATCATGTGACACTCCCTCTCCCATCATTCCTCCTCTGCGTCTGACGCAGCGGCATGATGACGCGCCACGCTGTGTCAGACTGTGGAGCTGGCAGCTGCTGAGGTGATCAGCTGCAGAGACTGAAGCAGCGGGGAACGAGGAGCGGTAAGTATGTATTTATTTTTTAAATCATTGTGTACTGATAATACTGGAGGACTGGGGCTGCATTTTACCCTACGGGTGGGGGGGGGCTGCATTTTACCCTATGGGGGGCTGCATTATACTGCGTACAGGACCATGGGGGAATGCATTATACTGAGTGGAGAACCATGGCGAGTGTCTTAAGGCCCCGTCACACTAAGCGATGCAGCAGCGATCCCGACAACGATACGACCTGTCAGGGATCGTTGCTGCATCGCTAATACATCGCTGGTGAGCTGTCAAACAGGCAGGCTCACCAGCGATCAGGGGAGCAGCGATATCGTGGAAAGAATCGTTCCACGATGTCCTGCTCCTGTTACCAGCCTGCTGCTTAAGCAGGAGCAGGCTGGTAACTATGGTAAACATCGGGTTACTAAGAGCGCGTGTGCCCCTAGTAACCCGCTGTTTATCATGGATACCACTCTGCTAAGGTGAACGGTAGCCTCCGCGCACCGTAGCAGAGTGGTATCCATGGTAAACAGCGGGTTACTAAGTGCGCGCGTGCCCCTAGTAACCCGATGTTTACCATGGTTACCAGCCAGATCGTTGGTCCTGCTGGTCACACACAGCGATGTGTGCTGGCCAGCGGGAGGCCAACGACCAAAAAATGGTCCAGGACACTTTGCAGCGATCAGCGACCTCACAGCAGGGGCCTGATCGTTGCAAAGTGTCACACATAGCGACATCGCTGGTGAGGTCGCTGGTGAGTCACCAAAACCGTGACACAGCAGCGATCTCGCTAGCGATATCGCTATGTGAGACGGGGGCTTTATACTGTGTGGAGGACCATGGGGGAGTACATTGTACAGTGTGGAGGACCATGGGGGAGTGCATTGTACTGTGTGGAGGACCATGGGGGAGTGCATGGTACTGTGTGGAGGACCATGGGGGAGTGCATTATACTGTGTGGAGGACCACGGGGAGTGCATTGTACTGTGTGGAGGACCACGTGGGAGTGCATTATACTGCGTGGAGGACCACGAGGGAGTGCATTATACTGCGTGGAGGACCATGGCGAGTGCCTTATACTGTGTGGAGAACCATGGCGAGAGTCTTATACTGAGTGCATTATACTCTATGGAGTGTGGAGAGGTGTGGGGCAGTTGGGGGATCATACTTTACCCTGGGAGTTGAGGTCGGGTACAGTAGGGTCATTATACTGCGCATATGGAGGAATTCACCATGGGGGTATCATACCGTGTTTGGGGGGCACTTTTGTTGGCACCACACTTTATGGGCAATGAAAAAGGGATCTAGGACTTCAGCAGGAGGAAAATTACTATGTAAAGGCTGGAAGGTTGTGAGATCTGATCTTCTGCGACCCCGACAATTATTTACATTTTTATTGCTGGAGGGGGGCCCAATTAGAATTTCTGCGTCCTATGTACGCCCCTGATTATACCAAATCCTCAGCTGTGCTGGTACTAAGGATATGGACACTCAGACATTTTGGGCTAAATATATACATACAAATATTTTTTCAATAACGTTTCATAAACAATTTGGCTTTTTTATTTCCTTTGCATTGCTAGTTGCAGAATGAGCTCACTGAGAATTTATCAGTGAGCTCATTCTGACCTTCTCTGTGCTGATTATGTTCACAGACCAGCATGAAAGTTGGGCTGATCTCTGATGCAGTCATAAATCATCGCAGAAATAAAAGCGCTGGAAACTCCACATCATAAGGAGCTCACTGACTGAATCTCAAGTTAACTCATTCTGCAGCCATCAATGTGCTGCTGGGAAACAAAAAGCTGGTAAAGGCCGAACAGAGCAAATGTTACATGAAGCAAAATAGTAAAAAGTATTTTTAGAGCAATATACATGTATTTAAAGGGATTGTCCGGTGTGAAGCTGAAGGCTGCAGTCATCTGTGTGACTCTCTGTGACTGCAGACTTGTAATCCTCACATCATGTAGACTGCGCGCTGCCAGCATTATTCTCAGCCCAGAGATGGCAGAAGCCCCTGTATCATGTGTACAGGAATTGTGCCCCCTCTCCCAGAGGAGCAGCAGTGCCTCGTCCTCCAGATACATGAGGGTCCCATCGGGGAGATCCGCATGTACCGGCCATGATGTCATCTCCATGGATACGGCATCAATGTGCAGAGCAGAAGACCCCTGTAAGGGAGAGCTCAGACGTGGGGGGATTGATGTGGATGTGAGGAGCAGATCCCCCCATATTCACAGATTATCGCACAATACATGTGGCCTTGCACAGGAAAAACTGTGAGGAAAGAAGAAATCAGATTTCTTACAATATAGAATAATGTCCTCCTGCCCTCGCTCATGTCCAGTATTATTTATCCCCTGACCTTTTGGGTGGGGAACCCCTCCTGAACGCCCTTCATTATATAGGAGCCATATATCTGCTCCATTACTGGCAGAAGGTAAGGAGCCAATCACACTGCACGGCTTCTACTTCCTGCTCTAAGCCCCGCCCACCTGCCTTCCCTTGAGATCTCCATGACAACCCTTGTGTGACTACAGTGACAGGCCACGCCCCCGAGGATTCTGATCAGTGCGGATGTCTCCATATTGCTGAGGACTGTGAGCGGCTGATGGGCGGAGCCAGCAGCGATGTGAGGGGCGGAGCCAGCAACGATATGAGGGGCGGAGCCAGCAGCGACATGAGGGGCGGAGCCAGCAGCTACATGAGGGGCGGAGCCAGAAGCGATATGAGAGGCGGAGCCAGCAGCGATATGAGGGGCGGAGCCAGCAGCGATGTGAGAGGCGGAGCCTGCAGCGATATGAGGGGCGGAGCCTGCAGCGACATGAGGGGCGGAGCCAGCAGTGATATGAGATGCGGAGCCAGCAGCGATGTGAGGGGCGGAGCCTGCAGCGACATGAGGGGCGGAGCCAGCAGTGATATGAGATGCGGAGCCAGCAGCGATATGAGGAGCTGAGCCAACAGCGACACGAGGGGCGGAGCCAGCAGCGATGTGAGGGGCGGAGCCAGCAGCGATATGAGGGTCGCTCACAGCACTGACAGGAGCAGGTGTGTGTGCAGCCAGTTCCTCTGCTGTGGGTGTTGTGTTGTGTGAGCTTCGCCGTGTATATATTATACATATATATATATATATATATATATATATATATATATATATATATACAGAGTTGAAATCAGAAGTTTCCATACACTGTATAAATAGACACATCTGCAGGTTTTTCTCAATATCTGACATGAAATCAGAATAAACCTTTCCCATTTTAGGTCAATTAGGATTACCATCATTTTTAATATTTGCCAAATGCCAGAATAATGAGCGTCTCTTGTAAGGGGCATTAAAAGAGTCTTGTTATACCACTCTGACCTCCACGTGTCTTGTAAGGGGCATTAAAACCGTCTTGTTATACCACTCTGACCTCCACGTGTCTTGTAAGGGGCATTAAAACCGTCTTGTTATACCACTCTGACCCCCACGTCTCTTCAGAGGGGCATTAAAACCATCTTGTTATACCACTCTGACCTCCACGTCTCTTCTGAGGGGCATTAAAACCATCTTGTTATACCACTCTGACCTCCACGTCTCTTGTAAGGGGCATTAAAACCGTCTTGTTATACCACTCTGACCTCCACGTCTCTTCTGAGGGGCATTAAAAGCGTCTTGTTATACCACTCTGACCTCCACGTGTCTTGTAAGGGGCATTAAAACCGTCTTGTTATGCCACTCTGACCTCCACGTCTCTTCTGAGGGGCATTAAAAGCGTCTTGTTAAGCTACTGGGACCTCCACGACTCTTCGAACGGGCATTGCATTTCCTCATAATTTTTGGAAGCTTTTGCTTGGAAGGCATAAGCAAATACTATGGGAGACCCACTCCCCAATAATGGGAATAATGTTTTTAAGATGCTGTACTGTATGGCTCTTGTAAGGGGCATTAAGACCCTCTTGTTAAGCTACTGTGACCTCCACGTCTCTTCAAAGGGGCATTAAAAGCGTCTTCTTAAGCCACTCTGAACTCCACAGCTCTTCCAAGGGGCATTGAAATGTTGTTTTTAATTACCTTACCTCTAATCTCCATGACTCTTCCAACGGGCATTGCATTTCCTCCTAATTTTAGTCAGCTTTTGCTTTTCAATGCAAAGGTGAAAACTAAGGGAGACACACTCCCCAATAATGGGTAGAAGGTTTTTAGTACGCTGTAATCCACATCTGTTTCCAGGGGCATTGCAGTTCCTTATAATTTTTGGAAAGCTTTCCATTCACTGTTTAGGCCAACAGTGCACAGGAGACCCAGTTGCCATAAATGGAAAAAAAGGTTTAGTTAAGGCCCTCTGACCTCCATGTCATTTCCAAGGGGCATTGGAGTGCCTCAAAAGTTTTGGTAGGCATTGCACTCACTGTTTGCCCTATAACTGTGTAGCCAAACCGCTCCTTTTGTTACAGAAACATATCCTACAAGACATATGTGGTTGACTGGCCTGATATTGATGTGAATGGTCCCTGTTCCTCCTGCTCTTTCTCCTTTGCCACTACCTCATCCATCATTTATCACTTGAAGCTTTGTTTTAACGAGAGTCATAGAACTTGGATAGTAGCAGGAAAACATCCAGCAATCCTCGGAGGAGGTAGGATATGCGCCAAAACGCTGACCACCTCAGGCCTAGCCGCTACTACATACATGCGCTTGCATTCCTTGAAAACAAAGCAGATGCTAACTTCTATCATCCTCATCATGCTCCTCACCTTGGCACTCTCAACTCCCCTGATAAAGAAGCCAGGGCCCACCGGAGAAGTCGGGTTCTTTGGTGGGCTCGTCCAATGCTGCCCTAAAGCAGGCCAGTCTAAGAAAAGTGTGTGGGGATGTTCCGCGGAGAAATCGGGGCGGCTTGGAACCGTTTATGGACACCTGGCCGCGGGGCGGCTGGGGACCGAGTGTGGACACCCGGCCGCCCCCTGGCGGCTGGGGACCGAGCATGGATACCCGGCCGCCGGGCGGCTGGGGACTGAGTATCGATACCTCGCTGCCGAAGCACCCATGAGGTAGTGGCCAGCTCTGGCCTCCACATGCCTAAAAGGCCCAATTTCAAGTGCACGCATGCTAGCAGTATGGTATTGCAGCCTCGGGGTGGGTTGGTGGCAGGTTGCACACTTATGCTTGCATTCCAACAAAACAAAGCAGATGCTAACTTCTATCATCATCATGCTCCTCACCTTGGCATTCTCACCTCCCCTGATGGAGTCGGTTTCTCTAGTGGGCTTGTCCAATGCTGCCCTAAAGCAGGCCAGTCTAAGAAAAGTGTGTGGGGATGTTCCGCGGAGAAATCGGGGTGGCTGGGGACCGTCTATGGACACCCCGCCGCCCCTAGGCGGCTGGGGACCAGGTGTGGACACCCGGCCGCCGGGCGGCTGGGGACTGAGTATGGATACCTCGCTGCCGAAGCAGCCATGAGGTAGTGGCCAGCTTCGGCCTCCTCAAAACTAAAAGGCCCAATTTCAAGTGCAAGCTAGCAGTATGGTATTGCAGCCTGAGGGTGGGTGGGTGGTTGGCTGCATATTTGCGCTTGCATTGCAAGGAATGGGGGAGGTATAATTGAACACTGCCCTGGGACAAGAACTTGCACGGGGATAGTTGCAAGTCTGCATCTTCTGATGCGGCAAGGATCACTTCTGATGGGCACACTTTTAGGCAGTGACCTGGGAGTCAGAGATCCTTCCAGGGGTCTTCCCCATGCTGTTCCCATGTCTTTTCAGCACTATATGCATGTGTCACACAGCACGTGGCCAGATAAGGTTGTAAAATGTTAAAATGACATTTCCCGGTGAATGCATTTGTCACAGTTGAAAGCAATACAAAAGTGCAAAAACGCATAAAAAATGCTACTTGTGAACATAGCCCAAGGTGTGGAGGAATATTTTTGTTTTTGGTTATTTATTTTACCTTATACACAAGTCTTTACCCTGGAAAAGAAATTCCTTAACATATTTCACAGGAAAAAAGTTTCACTTTCGTTTTTGAACATTTTCTTATGAGCCTGTAAAAGTGGCTTAATACCTCTGACCACGTTGTTGACAACAGTGACCTGGGGGGTCAGAAATGCTTCCTGGGGCGATCCCCATGCTGTCCCCATGTCATCTGAGCACTGTCACTATCATTTTGGGCACTTTTTAGGCTTTCTACAGACTGCCGGGGGTGCCTCCGCAAAAATGCTCGGGTCTCCCATAGACTAACATGGGCTCGTTGCTCGGGTCGAGCACCCGAGTATCACGGCGAGCTTGGGCCGAGCTTCGAGCACCCGAGCATTTTAGTGCTCGCTCAACACTATTTATAACGGGGGCACAAGCTAGTGACTGATTTATATTCTCAGTGGAGCAGACTTCATTGCGGTGAATGATATACTCATGGGCACAGTGTGGCACATATTTGCATTTGGTGGCACAGTGGGCGGCATTATTTATTTAAGTCGCTTATATTTGTAACATTTTTGTTTTTCAGGAGTGCGGTGATCTGCTGAAAAGTGCGGAGCAGCCGAAACCTGGACAGCAAACTGCAAAGACGAATCATGGCGGGAAGTCGTCACGAAAGACTGGACTAGGTAAAGAAGAGAAGAAAGAGAGCGACTGCAGTGTATAAACTGGAGGGTTAGGTGGGGCCCATTACATTATAATAAATCTATGTGGGGCCCATTATATTATAATAAATCTATGTGCGGCCCATTATATTAAAGGGACGGATATGTGGGGCCCATTATATTATAATAAATCTATGTGGTGCCCATTATATTAAAGGGAAAGCTATGTGGGGCCAATTATATTAAAGAGAAAGCTATGTGGGGCCAATTATATTAAGGGGAAAGCTATGTGGGGCCCATTATATTAAAGGGAAAGCTATGTGCGGCCCATTATATTAAAGAGAAAGCTATGTGGGGCCCATTTTATTAAAGAGAAAGCTATGTGGGGCCCATTATATTAAAGAGAAAGCTATGTGGGGCCCATTATATTAAAGAGAAAGCTATGTGGGGCCCATTTTATTAAAGAGAAAGCTATGTGGGGCCCATTATATTAAAGAGAAAGCTATGTGGGGCCCATTATATTAAAGGGAAAGCTATGTGGGGCCCATTATATTAAAGAAAAAGCTATGTGGGGCCCATTATATTAAAGAAAAAGCTATGTGGGGCCCATTATATTAAAGGGAAAGCTATGTGGGGCCGATTATATTAAAGGGAAAGCTATGTGGGGCCCATTATATTAAAGGGAAAGCTATGTGGGGCCCATTATATTAAAGAGAAAGCTATGTGGGGCCCATTATATTAAAGGGAAAGCTATGTGGGGCCCATTATATTAAAGGGAAAGCTATGTGGGGCCCGTTATCTTAAAGGGACATCTACGTAGGGCCCATTATATTAAATGGATGGCTATGTGGGGCCCATTATATTAAAGAGAAAGCTATGTGGGGCCCATTATATTAAAGAGAAAGCTATGTGGGGCCCATTATATTAAAGAGAAAGCTATGTGGGGCCCATTATATTAAAGGGAAAGCTATGTGGGGCCCATTATATTAAAGAGAAAGCTATGTGGGGCCCATTATATTAAAGAGAAAGCTATGTGGGGCCCATTATATTAAAGAGAAAGCTATGTGGGGCCCATTATATTAAAGAGAAAGCTATGTGGGGCCCATTATATTAAAGAGAAAGCTATGTGGGGCCCATTATATTAAAGAGAAAGCTATGTGGGGCCCATTATATTAAAGGGAAAGCTATGTGGGGCCCATTATGTTAAAGAAAAAGCTATGTGGGGCCCATTATATTAAAGAGAAAGCTATGTGGGGCCCATTATATTAAAGAGAAAGCTATGTGGGGCCCATTATATTAAATAGAAGCTGTGTGGGGCCCATTATATTAAAGAGAAAGCTATATGGTGCCCATTATATTAAAGAGAAAGCTATATGGGGCCCATTATATTAAAGAGAAAGCTATGTGGGGCCCATTATATTAAAGAGAAAGCTATGTGGGGCCCATTATATTAAAGAGAAAGCTATGTGCGGCCCATTATATTAAAGAGAAAGCTATGTGGGGCCCATTATATTAAAGAGAAAGCTATGTGGGGCCCATTATATTAAAGAAAAAGCTATGTGGGGCCCATTATATTAAAGAAAAAGTTATGTGGGACCCATTATATTAAAGGGAAAGCTATGTGGGGCCCATTATATTAAAGGGAAAGCTATGTGGGGCCCATTATATTAAAGGGAAAGCTATGTGCGGCCCATTATATTACAGAGAAAGCTATGTGGGGCCCATTTTATTAAAGAGAAAGCTATGTGGGGCCCATTATATTAAAGAGAAAGCTATGTGGGGCCCATTATATTAAAGGGAAAGCTATGTGGGGCCCATTATATAATAATAAAATCTATGTGGTGCCCATTATATTAAAGGGAAAGCTATGTGGGGCCCATTATATTAAAGAGAAAGCTATGTGGGGCCCATTATATTAAAGGGAAAGCTATGTGGGGCCCATTATATTAAAGGGAAAGCTATGTGGGGCCCGTTATCTTAAAGGGACATCTACGTAGGGCCCATTATATTAAATGGATGTCTATGTGGGGCCCATTATATTAAAGAGAGAGCTATGTGGGGCCCATTATATTAAAGAGAAAGCTATGTGGGGCCCATTATATTAAAGAGAAAGCTATGTGGGGCCCATTATATTAAAGGGAAAGCTATGTGGGGCCCATTATATTAAAGAGAAAGCTATGTGGGGCCCATTATATTAAAGGGAAAGCTATGTGGGGCCCATTATATAATAATAAAATCTATGTGGGGCCCATTATATTAAAGGGAAAGCTATGTGGGGCCCGTTATCTTAAAGGGACATCTACGTATATGATAAATTCTATATGGGGCCCATGATATTTAATGGAAGGCTATGTGAGGCCCATTATATTAAATAGAGGACTATGTGGGGACCAATACATTAAAAAGAAAGCTATATTGGGGCCCACTATGTTATCTGGAAGGTTTTGTGGGGCCCTCTGTATTAAATTGAGGGCTATGTGAGGCCTATTAAATTAAATGGAAAGCGTTGCGGGGCCCATAATATTATATGGAGGGCTATGTGAGGCGCATTTATCAAATAAAGGGCTATGTAGCGCCAATTATATTAAATGGAAGCCTGTGTTTTGTCCATTATATTAAATAGAGATGTATCTTGGCTCCATTATAATAAATGGAAGGCAATGTGGGGACCATTATATTAAATGGAAGCCTATATGGGGCCCAATAAGTTAAATGAAAAGCTACAGTATGTACAGCAATAATAAAAATGGTAATAATACAGGGTGGGCTATTTATATGGATACACCTAAATTAAATGGAATGGTTGGTGATGTCAACTTCCTGTTTATGGCACATTAGTATATGGGAGGAGGAAACTTTTCCAGATGGGTGGTGACTATGGCGGCCATTTTGAAGTCGGCCATTTTGGATCTAACTTTATTTTTTTCAATGGGAAGAGGGTGATGTGACACATCAAACTCATTGAGAATTTCATAAGAAAATACAATGGTGTGCTTGGTTTTAACATAACTTTATTCTTTCATGAATTTTTTACAAGTTTATGACCACTTATAAAATGTGTTTAAAGTGCTGCCCATTGTGTTGGATTGTCAATGCAACCCTCTTCTCCCACTCTTGACACACTGATAGCAACACCGCAGAAGAAATGCTAGCACAGGCTTTCAGTATCCGTTGTTTCAGATGCTGAAAGGTTATATGGGGCCTATTAAAATAAATGGAAGACTATGCAGGACCTCTTGTAATAACTAGAAGGCAATTTGTGGCCCATTATATTAAACTAGATGGTGGCCCGATTCTAACTCATTGGGTATTCTAGAATATGTATGCGGCCGGCCGCGACCAATCAGCGAACCATGTTAGTGAGGACCGGAGAGCATGTTTAAATTTGGCGCCAAAACCGGTGATTGGTCACGGCTGGCGGCCGCGACCAATCAGCGAATCGTATTAGTGAGAACCGGGGAGCGGGTACTTCCACTGTGAGCAGCCGGGAGATGACCGGCTGCTCGCAGCAGAAGTATCCCAACCGGCGGCGCCGCTCCCCGGTCCTCCCTTCACACTTGCCGTCGGGAGATCAGCGGCCCTAGCCGCTGATCTAGCGAAGGTAGCCGCATGAAGGTCAGCGGCGCCGCAGGTCGGGGTACTTCTGCTGCGAGCAGCCGGGAGATGACCGGCTGCATCGCCACTGACCTCTGTGCAGAGCGGTGTTTAAATTTGGAGCCAATATCGCTGATTGGTCGTGGCCGCCGAATCGTATTAGTGAGGACAGGGGAGCGGCGCTGCCTGTGCGGATACTTCCACTGCGAGCAGCCGGGAAATGACCGGCTGCTCGCAGCAGAAGTATCCCGACCGGTGGCGCCGCTCCCCGGTCCTCCCTTCACACTTTCCGTCGGAAGATCAGCGGCCCTAACCGCTGATCTCCCGACGGTAGCCGCATGGAGGTCAGCGGCGCCGCTGGTCGGGGTACTTCTGCTGCTAGCGCCGGTCATCTCCCGGCTACATCGCCGCTGACCTCCGTGCGGCAGATGAGCTGCTAATGGCCGCCATCTTTTTCTGAAATCCCACGTCGCTGATTGACCACGGTCGGACCAATCAGCGACGCAGGACTTCCTGGACAGAAGGACAGACAGACATGATAAGACGATTATATATATTAAATGTAAGGTTATGTAGGGCCCAATATATTCAATGAAAAACTATATGGACCCATTATATAAAAGAAAAAGCTAAGTGTGGCCCATTTTATTAAATGGATGATGGCGTGCTCCCTTGGCAAGCCAGCGGGAAAGTGGCGTGCTTCCGGTGGCAAGCCAGCGGGACAGTGGCGTGCTCCGGTGGCAAGCCAGCGGGAAAGTGGCGTGCTCCGGTGGCAAGCCAGCGGGAAAGTGGCGTGCTCCGGTGGCAAGCCAGCGGGAAAGTGGCGTGCTCCGGTGGCAAGCCAGCGGGACAGTGGCGTGCTCCGGTGGCAAGCCAGCGGGAAAGTGGCGTGCTCCGGTGGCAAGCCAACGGGAAAGTGGCGTGCTCCGGTGGCAAGCCAACAGGAAAGTGGCGTGCTCCGGTGGCAAGCCAACGGGAAAGTGGCGTGCTCCGGTGGCAAGCCAACGGGAAAGTGGCGTGCTCCGGTGGCAAGCCAACGGGAAAGTGGCATGCTCCGGTGGCAAACCAACGGGAAAGTGGCGTGCTCCGGTGGCAAGCCAACGGGAAAGTGGCATACTCCGGTGGCAAGCCAGCGGGAAAGTGGCGTGCTCCGGTGGCAAGCCAACGGGAAAGTGGCGTGCTCCGGTGGCAAGCCAACGGGAAAGTGGCGTGCACCGGTGGCAAGCCAACGGGAAAGTGGCGTGCTCCGGTGGCAAGCCAACGGGAAAGTGGCGTGCTCCGGTGGCAAGCCAACGGGACTGTGGCGTGCTCCGGTGGCAAGCCAACGGGAAAGTGGCATGCTCCGGTGGCAAGCCAACGGGAAAGTGGTGTGCTCCGGTGGCAAGCCAATGGGAAAGTGGCGTGCTCCGGTGGCAAGCCAACGGGACTGTGGCGTGATCCGGTGGCAAGCCAACGGGAAAGTGGCGTGCTCCGGTGGCAAGCCAACGGGAAAGTGGCGTGCTCCGGTGGCAAGCCAACGGGAAAGTGGCGTGCTCCGGTGGCAAGCCAACGGGAAAGTGGCGTGCTCCGGTGGCAAGCCAACGGGAAAGTGGCGTGCTCCAGTGGCAAGCCAACGGGAAAGTGGCGTGCTCCGGTGGCAAGCCAACGGGAAAGTGGCGTGCTTCGGTGGCAAGCCAACGGGAAAGTGGCGTACTCCGGTGCCAAGCCAACGGGAAAGTGGCGTGCTCCGGTGGCAAGCCAACGGGACTGTGGCGTGCTCCGGTGGCAAGCCAACGGGAAAGTGGCGTGCTCCGGTGGCAAGCCAACGGGAAAGTGGCGTGCTCCGGTGGCAAGCCAACGGGAAAGTGGCGTGCTCCGGTGGCAAGCCAACGGGAAAGTGGCGTG
This sequence comes from Phyllobates terribilis, assembly GCF_046119375.1. Lineage (NCBI taxonomy): Eukaryota > Metazoa > Chordata > Amphibia > Anura > Dendrobatidae > Phyllobates > Phyllobates terribilis. Next base: position 182,258 of record NW_027363010.1, on the reverse strand, counting down.
CTCCGGTGGCAAGCCAACGGGAAAGTGGCGTGCTACGGTGGCAAGCCAACGGGAAAGTGGCGTGCTCCGGTGGCAAGCCAACGGGACTGTGGCGTGCTCCGGTGGCAAGCCAACGGAAAAGTGGCGTGCTCCGGTGGCAAGCCAACGGGAAAGTGGCGTGCTCCGGTGGCAAGCCAACGGGAAAGTGGCGTGCTCCGGTGGCAAGCCAACGGGAAAGTGGCGTGCTCCGGTGGCAAGCCAACGGGACTGTGGCGTGCTCCGGTGGCAAGCCAACGGGAAAGTGGCGTGCTCCGGTGGCAAGCCAACGGGAAAGTGGCATGCTCCGGTGGCAAGCCAGCGGGAAAGTGGCGTGCTCCGGTGGCAAGCCAACGGGAAAGTGGCGTGCTCCGGTGGCAAGCCAACGGGAAAGTGGCGTGCTCCGGTGGCAAGCCAACGGGAAAGTGGCGTGCTCCGGTGGCAAGCCAACGGGAAAGTGGCGTGCTCCGGTGGCAAGCCAACGGGACTGTGGCGTGCTCCGGTGGCAAGCCAACGGGAAAGTGGCGTGCTCCGGTGGCAAGCCAACGGGAAAGTGGCGTGCTCCGGTGGCAAGCCAACGGGAAAGTGGCGTGCTCCGGTGGCAAGCCAACGGGACTGTGGCGTGCTCCGGTGGCAAGCCAACGGGAAAGTGGCGTGCTCCGGTGGCAAGCCAACGGGAAAGTGGCGTGCTCCGGTGGCAAGCCAACGGGAAAGTGGCGTGCTCCGGTGGCAAGCCAACGGGAAAGTGGCGTGCTCCGGTGGCAAGCCAACGAGAAAGTGGCGTGCTCCGGTGGCAAGCCAACGGGAAAGTGGCGTGCTCCGGTGGCAAGCCAACGGGAAAGTGGCGTGCTCCGGTGGCAAGCCAACGGGAAAGTGGCGTGCTCCGGTGGCAAGCCAACGGGACTGTGGCGTGCTCCGGTGGCAAGCCAACGGGAAAGTGGCGTGCTCCGGTGGCAAGCCAACGGGAAAGTGGCGTGCTCCGGTGGCAAGCCAACGGGAAAGTGGCGTGCTCCGGTGGCAAGCCAACGGGAAAGTGGCGTACTCCGGTGGCAAGCCAACGGGAAAAGTGGCGTGCTCCGGTGGCAAGCCAAAGGGAAAGTGGCGTGCTCCAGTGGCAAACCAACGGGAAAGTGGCGTGCTCCGGTGGCAAGCCAACGGGAAAGTGGCGTGCTCCGGTGGCAAGCCAACGGGAAAGTGGCGTGCTCCGTGGCAAGCCAACGGGACTGTGGCGTGCTCCGGTGGCAAGCCAACGGGACTGTGGCGTGCTCCGGTGGCAAGCCAATGGGACTGTGGCGTGCTCCGGTGGCAAGCCAACGGGACTGTGGCGTGCTCCGGTGGCAAGCCAACGGGACAGTGGCATGCTCCGGTGGCAAGCCAACGGGAAAGTGGCGTGCTCCGGTGGCAAGCCAACGGGAAAGTGGCGTGCTCCGGTGGCAAGCCAACGGGAAAGTGGCGTGCTCCGGTGGCAAGCCAACGGGAAAGTGGCGTGCTCCGGTGGCAAGCCAACGGGAAAGTGGCGTGCTCCGGTGGCAAGCCAACGGGACTGTGGCGTGCTCCGGTGGCAAGCCAACGGGAAAGTGGCGTGCTCCGGAGGCAAGCCAACGGGAAAGTGGCGTGCTCCGGTGGCAAGCCAACGGGAAAGTGGCGTGCTCCGGTGGCAAGCCAACGGGAAAGTGGCGTGCTCCGGTGGCAAGCCAACGGGAAAGTGGCGTGCTCCGGTGGCAAGCCAACGGGACTATGTCGTGCTCCGGTGGCAAGCCAACGGGACTGTGTCGTGCTCCGGTGGCAAGCCAACGGGAAAGTGGCGTGCTCCGGTGGCAAGCCAACGGGAAAGTGGCGTGCTCCGGTGGCAAGCCAACGGGAAAGTGGCGTGCTCCGGTGACAAGCCAACGGGACAGTGGCGTGCTTCGGTGGCAAGCCAACGGGACAGTGGCGTGCTCCGGTGGCAAGCCAACGGGACAGTGGCGTGCTCCGGTGGCAAGCCAACGGGAAAGTGGCGTGCTCCGGTGGCAAGCCAACGGGAAAGTGGCGTGCTCCGGTGGCAAGCCAACGGGAAAGTGGCGTGCTCCCGTGGCAAGCCAACGGGACTGTGGCGTGCTCCGGTGGCAAGCCAACGGGAAAGTGGCGTGCTCCAGTGGCAAGCCAACGGGAAAGTGGCGTGCTCCGGTGGCAAGCCAACGGGAAAGTGGCGTGCTCCGGTGGCAAGCCAACGGGAAAGTGGCGTGCTCCGGTGGCAAGCCAACGGGACTGTGGCGTGCTCCGGTGGCAAGCCAACGGGACTGTGGCGTGCTTCGGTGGCAAGCCAGCGGCAAAGTGGCGTGCTCCGGTGGCAAGCCAACGGGAAAAGGTGTGCTCCGGTGGCATGCTAATGGTAAAGGTGTGCTCCAGTGGCATTCTAACGGTAAAGGTGTGCTGCAGTCACATGCTAATGGTAAAGGTGTGCTCCGGTGGCATGCTAACGGGAATAGGTGTGCTCCGATGGCATGCTAACGGGAATAGGTGTGCCCGGTGGCATACTAACGGGAAAAGTTGTGCTACGGTGGCATGCTAGCGGGAAATGGTGTGCTTCGGTGGCATGATAACGAGAAAAGGGGTACTCCATTGGCACCACAATGGTCAAGGGACTTGGAAATGTCACATGTGAAGTCATACTCGCATAGTGTCTGTTGTTGCAGGGATCAAAAGAGCGACCCGGTGGAACAAGATGTGGACACTGTGCGGCAGATGGTGGTTTAAGGACAGCAAACAGCAAAATAAGACCAAGCAACAGCAAGAAAACAATCCAAGAATTACCGCAGCAGACAAGTAAGTGATTGTGATTCTTTTAAACGGTGATGTATGATCAGATGAAGTGGAATGCAGTAAGTTTGGAAATATGATTAACATGTTAATAAAGTGTCTGAAATGTATGAGCGAGAAAGAGAAAAAGGTGGATTGTTACAGGGGGACAGCTGAGAGTAGGGAGTTGCAGAGAAAGTCCTTGTGACAGGTTTAGGATGTATACGGCTGTTTATTGCCTCCTCCACATACAAAGGCAGGAGATGAGACTATCAAACTATTGAACTTGGAGTTGTCAGTAATGTTGGAGGTGAAATTAATAAAGCAAGTAAAATGGGAAAGAAAAAAAGGGGTTGTATGTTTGCCTGGTCAGAGGGATGTTTGCCTGGTCATGGGGATGTTTGTCTGGTCAGAGGGATGTATGCCTGGTCAGAGGGATGTTTGCCTGGTCAGGGGGATGTTTGCCTGGTCAGGGGGATGTTGCCTGGTCAGGGGGATGTTTGTCTGGTCAGGGGGATGTTTGTCTGGTCAGAGGGATGTTTGCTTCACGTTGGGGAAGAGGGAAAGGACTGAATAATCCGGCACCTGTCCTATCCACAGGATGGTCAGCTAGTGCCGCCATTGGGAAAGAGCTGACCTAGTGTCACTATCAATCATCTGAGTCTGCAGTACAACTGATTAGGGGTCCAGCAGGGGGGCACTGATGACACAGGTGGACCTTGGGGCGGTTTTCCGGTTGCGGACGCTGCACCTAGAGGGTTTTCTTCATGTAATTATCCTCCTCACATTGCAGACTTGTGAACTTTATAAATATTCTTCATTTGCTTATTTTCTTCCTTCTCTCCCAAACACGTTGCTGAAGTGCTGTCTCACCCCCACTGCCCCCATCCAGAAGCTTCTTGTAGCTGCTGTTCAGTGAGATTTGTCCTCTATATACCAGCAGTCTGTGTATGGGCCTGTCCCTGTCTGATCCTCTCTGCTCTCCACCCCTGCACTCAGACATGGCAAACCCTGTACTCAGATTACTTCACATCTTGGTGAACAACAGCTGAAAGGACCCTATAAAGGAGCCTGTACCAGGCAGGTGACAGCGGTGCAGCATTGTGCTTGTGGGGGCAATCGGGCGGTGGAGTCAGAAATTGGGGAATACTTGGGTGCTCTCTGGACGGAAAATATTAGTGCTGCAGTAATTTCCCACAAGTTTTTGCACAGAGCGGCCACTAATATAGAATAAAGTAAAACAATTGTGCTGTGTAAATAATGGCTGTGCTTTGCTACAAATGCTTCGTGTTTGCAGGAGGTTTTTTTTTCTTTAATAAATTTTATTTCGTTTATAATTGATTTTTTCTCTTTCTGCTAGATATCAGGACATGATAGAGGCCGTACGGGACTGGTATAAGAAGTTCTTGGCTGAGAAGGAAAGAAGCTTCATTCCTCCATGAGCTGCAGTTCTTTGTGTCCAGTCGGGAACTCTATTAGTAAGTAGATTTTATCACCAGCGCAGACATTTCCGGGAAGGTTCCAATTGGCCAAATACAAGACGTTCATTAAACTCTTCATTAGAAATAAACGTCTGGTTATCATCCACAATACTTAATACCGATCACTTGTCACAAATTTGTACATTTTTTAGCTGTTATAAAATGCTGCTGATCCCTTGAATCTTTTCTTTTTTTTTGTCATTTTAGACAAAACATTACATATTTCTGACAAGTCCCAGGTCTTTTCACACCACTCGTTTTGCAGGTTCTTTAATACTACAGCACTTATGTTATTGGGGTCATTTTTGTGCAGTTTGCAGTTACATGATTTTTTATACATGTTTTTTTTTAGGTTTGTCTTGTTATTACATCACATTCATCTTTTTCCTCTCTTGCTTTCCTGGACTGAAGGAAACATATCTCCAAGTCACTCTGAGCTGCCGGCAGGAGAGATGGACCCTCAGGAGCCTCCTAGTCTTCAGAATCCACATGAAGGAGAAGTCCAAGAACAAGAAAGGCCTCCGACAGCAGAGCAACCTGTCCGCCAAAAAGTCCCAGAAGAAGAAGCGATGGTCCCGCAGCTCATCTGTGTTTTTCCTAAATGTGGATTATACTTTTACTGATTGTAATTTTCTTGGTCAATACCAGATAAAGTTTTGGATGACAACTGTCTGGACTTGTGTCTTATTTTACATTTCTCCTTTTTTCTTCTTGCTTCCCCTCCAGTGAGATCTGGCTTAGGTGATAAAAGCCTTTCTCTATCCGGCATTTTTTCAGCAGGCTGGAGAAAGACTTTCTGGATGATAACTTGCCTTAGTCTCAGATGCCCATACACTAGTTAGCTTTAGACCGGACGCTTGTCCACACAACACATCCCGACTCCCCCATATACATGAATGTGGTTATATGTGTGGGGGAGATGGCCCCATACACAGCACATGGTCGGCTGCTCCAGCAAAAATCCTTGGGTTTGACCTACCTTCCTGTAATATATATGGGGGGCCATTAGTTGGATGTTTGCAGGACCCCTCTTTGTCCGACAGCTTCCCTCCCCCACACATAGCAAGCAGTGTACAGACAAGCTCCCTTCCCGCACATACAGCATATATAGCATATAAAGAAAAAACCTAGAAGTCTGAACTGAAACATAAATTGATGTGCATGCAAAATGTTAATGCATGTTCACACAAGGCCACTAGACAAAGAAAAACCAAAGACAAGCAAAATACCCAAGTAACTAGAAGTAAATGGGTAAATCGCACAGTGCAAAAATAATAAATAATGAAGGGTATTTAGTTAACATAATTTTGATCAAAATAATGTAAAAGCTATCCCGCCACGTCATAGCAACCCTTATGGGACAGTCCTAACTCTAATATTAAAACCTTACCATTTGTCAAGTGACGTACATATGGATAAGGGCAGAGAGACTAACCCCCTAGTAGAAGCATAGACCTGAGGCAGAATAAACATTTCAGCTCAGACAAAGGGTGGCCACACCCTAATATGTACTAAAGCACACTGAACTACAAAGAAAAAACCTAGAAGTCTGAACTGAAACATAAATTGATGTGCATGCAAAATGTAAATGCATGTTCACACAAGGACACTAGACAAAGAAAAACCAAAGGCAAGCAAAATACCCAAGTAACAAGAAGTAAATGGGTAAATCGCAAAGTGCAAAAATAATAAATAATGAAGGGTATTTAGTAGTGAAGAGCGAGCACTAAAATGCTCGGATGCTCAACGCTCGGGCCGAGCTCGCCATGATACTCGGTTGCTCGACCTGAGCCACGAGCCCAATGTTAGTCTATGGGAGACCCGAGCATTTTCGCGGCGGCATCCCCGGCTGTCTTTTAAAAGCCTAACAAGTGCCCAAAACGATAGTGACAGTGCTCAAATGACATGGGGACAGCATGGGGATCGCCCCAGGAAGCATTTCTGACCCCCAGGTCACTTCTGTCAACAACGTGGTCAGAGGTATTAAGCCACTTTTAAGGGCTCACAATAAAACGTTCAAAAACTAAACTGAAACTGCTTTCCTGTGAAATATGTTAAAGAAGTTCCTTTCCAGGGTAAAGACTTGTGTATAAGGAAAAATAAATAACAAAAAAAAAAAAATACTCCTCCACACCTTGGGCTATGTTCACAAGTAGCATTTTTAATGTGTTTTTGCACTTTTGTATTGCTTCAACCGTGACAAATGCATTCACCGGGAAATGTCATTTTAACATTTTACAACCTTATCTGGCCATGTGCTGTGTGACACATGCATACAGTGCTGAAAAGACATGGGGACAGCATGGGGAAGACCCCTGGAAGAATCTCTGACTCCCCGGTCACTGCCTAAAAGTGTGCCCATCAGAAGTCATCCTTGCAGCATCAGAAGATGCAGACTTGCAACTATCCCCGTGCAAGTTCTTGTCCCAGGGCAGGGTTCAATTGTACCTCCCCCATTCCTTGCAATGCAAGCGCAAATATGCAGCCAACCACCCACCCACCCCAGGCTGCAATACCATACTGCTTGCTTGCACTTGAAATTGGGCCTTTTAGGCATGTGGAGGCGGAATCTGGCCACCATGTCATGGCAGCGTTGGCGGCCTGGTATCCATACTCAGTCCCCAGCCGCCCGGCGGCGGGGTGTCCACACTCGGTCCCCAACCGCCAGGGGGCGGCCGGGTGTCCATACTCGGTCGCCAGCCGCCTGGGGGCAGCCGGGTGTCCATAAACGGTCCCCAGCCGCCCCTATTTCTCCTTGGAACATCCACCCACACACTTTTCTTAGCCTGGCCTGCTTTAGGGCAGCATTGGACGAGCCCACCAGAGAACCAGACTCCTCCGGTGGGCCCTGGCTTCTCCATCAGGGGAGTTGAGAGTGCCAAGGTGAGGACCATGATGATGATACAAGTTAGCATCTGCTTTGTTTTGTTGGAATGCAAGCGCATGTATGTAGTAGCGGCAAGGCCTGAGGTGGTCAGCGTTTTGGCGCATATCCTACCTCCTCCGAGGATTGCTGGATGTTTTCCTGCTACTATCCCAGTTCTATGACTCCCGTTAAAACAAAGCTTCAGGTGATGAATGATGGATGAGGTGGTGGCAAAGGAGAGCAGGAGGAACAGGGACCATTCACATCAATATCAGGCCAGTCAACCACATATGTCTTGTAGGATATGGTTCTGTAACAAAAGGAGCGGTTTGGCTACACAGTTATAGGGCATACAGTGAGTGCAATTGTGGCACCCCAGGGGTCTGGTTTCCACAGTAATGCAATGTTATGTCTGAGAGCAGGTGGGAGGTCTCTTGGTCAGGAATCCTATGCATGCCACACCTCCTGCCCAGTCCTGGGAGGGGAAGAACTTCCCCTGTATAAACCTGGGGCTGAGGCAGGGTTAGAGAGTTCTGAGGGAGAGTTCAGCCAGGAGGGCTGACAGGGAGCTGTGGCTCCGGCTGGGCCCAGCTCCTGGGCCATGCCAGAAGTAGAGAAGAGAAACAGCATAGGAAGAAACAACAGGAGCTCTGTGGGAGCAGTGTTACAAAGAGTCAGGGGCTGGCAGCTGCAGAGCTCGCCCTGACTGAGAAGATTTCTTACCGGACCCGGAGTCCGAGGCTGTGGGGACTAACTCCTACCCAGCAGCAGAATCCGTCAGGCAGGGGATTTCAGGTCCTCTGGCCAAGAAGCCCGAAGGCACGGTCACACGCATGGGACCAGCACCGCCGTCCTGGAGCGGAAGCTACTAGAAGGCCCCGAGTCACCGGCCATACGGGTGAGCACCACACGGTACACTCAGGGACGTGGGCTACTTATACCGCCTCTAGCAAGGTAGCCAGAAGAGTACAGTTAGTTTGGGAGGCCTACAACTCCGCCTGGCCAGGGGAGATCTCATCTGCTCAAGGACTGACCAGGCCCCAATCGCTAGCCAGTACTCCGGGAGGGTCTATCTTTGTCACCAGTAAAGACCCTGAACTACACCGCATCGTCTCTGAGTGGTTCCTGCTACCCCCATCATCCACGTCGGCTGCCCTGAGGCCATACCCCTCCCGTTGGGGGTTATACCATCTACGCTGCACCATCCTTCCACCGGCCTCAGCGGACTGTCCTGCAGCGGCAGCTCCATAGCTGCATTCAACGGGTGGCGTAGTCATCCCACCATCTACCGTTAATCGACTGCCACTTAGTTTGACACCCTGGGCACGGACCGGGTCACCGCCACGAGACTACAACCCTCAACAGATCCGGCTCCGGGTAAGCTCCCGCGTGCGCAACGCAGCGCGATACAGGCCCAGGGGCGCGTCAAATTTTGGCGTAGTCGGCAGGATTTCGTGCCCGCAACCACCGGGTACTGCGTGCCTGAAAAAGAGACTTTTCAAACTTACCTGTGGTGAAGATTCCCGCCATCCGGCGCCATCTTCAGCCTTCTTCCCGCCATCGGTGAAGTTTCCCGCCATCCGGCGCCATCTTCTGCCTTCTTCCCGCCATCCGTGCAGTTTTCCCGCCATTGGACGCCATCTTGAGGACGCCGCGCGGGAAGAAGAGGGGCGTGGACTCCGAAAGCGCTCGAGAACTGAAGCCCCGCCTCACGTCCGGACGTTGCGTAAGGTCCTGGAAGGAGCCCAGCAGACGCCGACGTCACAGGAGCGCGACGGAAGGTCCTCAACCCTGACGATCCACTGCGGAGCCGCGGCCTACGGAAGAGGATCATCGCAAGGTAGGCCATGGTCCACTAGGGGGGAGAAGGATGTCGGATACGGAGGAGAGCTTCACTGCCTCAACCCCCGCCAGCGCCACCGCTGCTGCGGTCATGCCTTTCACCATGCCCTATATCCCGGGGGCAGCCTGGCTACCCCAGTACTCAGGGGAGTCACATACCCTGCATGACTTTAGAGAAAAGCTGGATAGCCTCTTCCAGGTGTACCCCCTCACAGAGGAGCAAAAAGTGAGCATCCTGGTGGCCCAATTAACCGGGGCAGCCCAAAGGGATGTAAAGTCCTGGCCACCTGGGAGGAGGACTGTCGCAGAGATACTAACCCAGCTAACCGAGGAGGAGCTGCAGTACTACCAATACGAGGAAAGCCAAGAGGACCCGGACGGGTCTGAGGACTACCCTCAGGAGGGAGCACAAAGAGGACATAGCTACTGAAGGGAAGTAGCGTGAATAAACAGCTGTAAATAGTTACCCGTAAGGGTACAAGGACTGCTGCTAATTAAAATATGGTCCCCGTTGGGATTAGTGAATTGTTCCCCATGTGCCCCTATCTTAAACCAGGCTGAGGACTGTGAGCAGCCAATCCTTATCCCCACTGGCCGAGGACTGAGAGCGGCCATATCTTGTAAATATTATGTGTTTCCAGTTATTTATAGGAGTCCTTGGTGGATTTACTGGGAATCCTTGTACAATTAGTTGGAGCGTAACCCAGGATGGACTAAAGACTGTTAAGGACTCGGGGAAGGACAGACCCCTACCTGGTTACGTCTCCCTGTTTTGGTGAAATGGACACCTTGCTTTTCTTCAAAGACTGCACCCGGTTACGGACACGCCGTGACCAGCTTTATGTGTTTCCTTATTGTAATGTTATTGTTTATACCTTGTTATGTTTTTCTAAAAGTATGTTTAGTCCCGGAGTACTAAATTTCACTAGGGGGGAATGTGGCACCCCAGGGGTCTGGTTTCCACAGTAATGCAATGTTATGTCTGAGAGCAGGTGGGAGGTCTCTTGGTCAGGAATCCTATGCATTCCACACCTCCTGCCCAGTCCTGGGAGGGGAAGAACTTCCCCTGTATAAACCTGGGGCTGAGGCAGGGTTAGAGAGTTCTGAGGGAGAGTTCAGCCAGGAGGGCTGACAGGGAGCTGTGGCTCCGGCTGGGCCCAGCTCCTGGGCCATGCCAGAAGTAGAGAAGAGAAGCAGCATAGGAAGAAACAACAGGAGCTCTGTGGGAGCAGTGTTACAAAGAGTCAGGGGCTGGCAGCTGCAGAGCTCGCCCTGACTGAGAAGATTTCTTACCGGACCCGGAGTCCGAGGCTGTGGGGACTAACTCCTACCCAGCAGCAGAATCCGTCAGGCAGGGGATTTCAGGTCCTCTGGCCAAGAAGCCCGAAGGCACGGTCACACGCATGGGACCAGCACCGCCGTCATGGAGCGGAAGCTACTAGAAGGCCCCGAGTCACCGGCCATACGGGTGAGCACCACACGGTACACTCAGGGACGTGGGCTACTTATACCGCCTCTAGCAAGGTAGCCAGAAGAGTACAGTTAGTTTGGGAGGCCTACAACTCCGCCTGGCCAGGGGAGATCTCATCTGCTCAAGGACTGACCAGGCCCCAATCGCTAGCCAGTACTCCGGGAGGGTCTATCTTTGTCACCAGTAAAGACCCTGAACTACACCGCATCGTCTCTGAGTGGTTCCTGCTACCCCCATCATCCACGTCGGCTGCCCTGAGGCCATACCCCTCCCGTTGGGGGTTATACCATCTACGCTGCACCATCCTTCCACCGGCCTCAGCGGACTGTCCTGCAGCGGCAGCTCCATAGCTGCATTCAACGGGTGGCGTAGTCATCCCACCATCTACCGTTAATCGACTGCCACTTAGTTTGACACCCTGGGCACGGACCGGGTCACCGCCACGAGACTACAACCCTCAACAGATCCGGCTCCGGGTAAGCTCCCGCGTGCGCAACGCAGCGCGATACAGGCCCAGGGGCGCGTCACAATGCCTACCAAAAATTTCGAGGCACTCCAATGTACCTTGGAAATGACATGGAGGTCAGAGGGCCTTAACTAAACAGTTTTTTCCATTTATAGCAACTGGGTCTCCTGTACACTGTTGGCCTAAACAGTGAATGGAAGGCTTTCCAAAAATTATGAGGAACTGCAATGCCCCTTGAAACAGACGTGGATTACAGCGTACTAAAAACCTTCTACCCACTATTGGGGAGAGGGTCTCCCTTAGTATTCGCCTTTGCATTGAAAAGCAAAAGCTGACTAAAATTAGGAGGAAATGCAATGTCCGTTGGAAGAGTTGTGGAGGTTAGAGGTAATTAAAAACAACATTTCAATGCCCCTAGGAAGAGCTGTGGAGTTCAGAGTGGCTTAAGAAGACTGTTTTAATGTCCCTTTGAAGAGACATGGAGGTCACAGTAGCTTAACAAGATGGTTTTAATGCCCCTCGGAAAAGACGTGGAGGTCCCAGTAGCTTAACCAGACGGTTTGAATGCCCCTCGGAAGAGGGGCTTTTAATGCCCCTTCCAAGAGCCATACAGTACAGCATAGTACAAACATTATTCCCATTATTGGGGAGTGTGTATCCCATAGTCATTGCTTATGCCTTCCAAGCAAAAGCTGCCAAAAATTGGGACGGAGGAACTTGCAATGCCCCTTACAAGAGCCATGCAGTACAGCATATTCCAAACATTATTCCCATTATTGGGGAGTGGGTCTCCCATAGTCTTTGCTTATGCCTTCCAAGCAAAAGCTGCCAAAAATTAGGACGAAGGAGCTTGCAATGCCCCTTACAAGAGCCATGCAGTACAGCATATTACAAACATTATTCCCATTATTGGGGAGTGGGTCTCCCATAGTATTTGCTTATGCCTTCCAAGAAAAAGCTGCCAAAAATTAAGAGGAACTGCAATGCCCGTTCGAAGAGTCGTGGAGGTTAGAGTTAATTAAAAACAACATATCAATGCCCCTTGGAAGAGCAGTGGAGTTCAGAGTGGTTTAACAAGACGCTATTAATGCCCCTCAAAAGAGACGTGGAGGTCCCAGTAGCTTAACAAGACGGTTTTAATACCCCTTGGAAAAGTGGTGGAGGTCCCAGTAGCTTAACAAGACGGTTTTAATACCCCTCGGAAAAGTGGTGGAGGTCACAGTAGCTTAAGAAGACGCTTTTAATGCCCCTCAGAAGAAACGTGGAGATCCCAGTAGCTTAACAAGACGGTTTTAATGCCCCTTGGAAAAGTGGTGGAGGTCGCAGTAGCTTAACAAGACGCTATTAATGCCCCTCAGAAGAGACGTGGAGGTCCCAGCAGCTTAACAAGACGGTTTGAATGCCCCTTGGAAGAGACGTGGAGGTCACAGTAGCTTAACAAGACGCTATTAATGCCCCTCAGAAGAGACGTGGAGGTTCCAGCAGCTTAACATGACGGTTTTAATGCTCCTCAGAAAAGTGGTGGAGGTCCCAGTAGCTTAACAAGACTGTTTGAATGCCCCTTGGAAGAGACATGGAGGTCCCAGTAGCTTAACTGGCCGGTTTAAATGCCCCTTGGAAAAGTGGTGGAGGTCACAGTAGCTTAACAAAACGCTATTAATGCCCCTCAGAAGAGACGTGGAGGTCTCAGTAGCTTAACAAGACGGTTTTAATGCTCCTCAGAAAAGTGGTGGAGGTCCCAGTAGCTTAACAAGACGGTTTTAATGCCCCTTGGAAAAGTGGTGGAGGTCGCAGTAGCTTAACAAGACGGTTTGAATGCCCCTTGGAAGAGACGTGGAGGTCCCAGTAGCTTAACAAGATGGATTTAATGCTCCTCAGAAAAGTGGTGGAGGTCCCAGTAGCTTAACAAGACGGTTTGAATGCCCCTTGGAAGAGACGTGGAGGTCCCAGTAGCTTAACAAGACGGATTTAATGCTCCTCAGAAAAGTGGTGGAGGTCCCAGTAGCTTAACAAGACGGTTTTAATGCCCCTTGGAAAAGTGGTGGAGGTCGCAGTAGCTTAACAAGACGGTTTGAATGCCCCTTGGAAGAGACGTGGAGGTCCCTGTAGCTTAACAAGACGGTTTGAATGCCCCTTGGAAGAGACGTGGAGGTCCCAGTAGCTTAACAAGACTGTTTTAATGCCCCTCGGAAAAGTGGTGGAGGTCACAGTAGCTTAACAAGACGCTTTTAATGCCCCTCGGAAGAGACGTGGAGGTCCAAGTAGCTTAACAAGACGGTTTGAATGCCCCTTGGAAGAGACGTGGAGGTCCCAGTAGCTTAACAAGACAGTTTTAATGCCCCTCGGAAAAGTTGTGGAGGTCACAGTAGCTTAACAAGATGCTTTTAATGCCTCTCAGAAGAGACGTGGAGGTCCCAGTAGCTTAACAAGATGGTTTGAATGCCCCTTGGAAGAGAAGTGGAGGTCCCAGTAGCTTAACAAGACGGTTTTAATGCTTCTCGGAAAAGTGGTGGAGGTCCAAGTAGCTTAAAAAGACGCTTTTACTGCCCCTCGAAAAAGTGGCGGAGGTCGCAGTAGCTTAACAAGACGGTTTGAATGTCCCTTGGTAGAGACGTGGAGGTCCCAGTAGCTTAACAAGACAGTTTGAATGCCCCTTGGAAGAGACGTGGAGGTCCCAGTAGCTTAACAAGACGGTTTTAATGCCCCTCGGAAAAGTGGTGGAGGTCACAGTAGCTTAACAAGTCGCTTTTAATGCCCCTCAGAAGAGAAGTGGAGATCCCAGTAGCTTAACAAGACGGTTTGAATGCCCCTTGGAAGAGACGTGGAGGTCACAGTAGCTTAACAAGACGGTTAGAATGCCCCTTGGAAGAGACGTGGAGATCACAGTAGCTTAACAAGATGGTTTTAATGCCCCTCGGAAAAGTGGTGGAGGTCCCAGTAGCTTAACAAGACGCTTTGAATGCCCCTTGGAAGAGACGTGGAGGTCACAGTAGCTTAACAAGATGGTTTTAATGCTCCTCGGAAAAGTGGTGGAGGTCCCAGTAGCTTAACAAGATGCTTTTAATGCCCCTCGGAAAAGTGGAGGTCCCAGTAGCTTAACAAGACGGTTTTAATGCCCCTTGGAAAAGTGGTGGAGGTCGTAGTAGCTTAACAAGACTGTTTGAATGCCCCTTGGAAAAGTGGTGCAGGTCCCAGTAGCTTAACAAGATGGTTTGAATGCCCCTTGGAAGAGACGTGGAGGTACCAGTAGCTTAAAAAGACGGTTTTAATGCCCCTCGGAAAAGTGGTGGAGGTCCCATTAGCTTAACAAGACGGTTTTAATGCCCCTCGGAAAAGTGGTGGAGGTCCCAGTAGCTTAACAATACGCTTTTAGTGCCTCTCAGAAGAGACGTGGAGGTCCCAGTAGCTTAACAAGACGGTTTGAATGCCCCTTGGAAGAGACGTGGAGGTCCCAGTAGCTTAACAAGACTGTTTTAATGCTTCTCGGAAAAGTGGTGGAGGTCCCAGTAGCTTAATAAGACGCTTTTAATGCCCCTCGAAAAAGTGGTGGAGGTCGCAGTAGCTTACCAAGACGGTTTGAATGCCCCTTGGAAGAGACGTGGAGGTCCCAGTAGCTTAACAAGACAGTTTGAATGCCCCTTGGAAGAGACGTGGAGGTCCCACTAGCTTAACAAGACGTTTTTAATGCCCCTCGGAAAAGTGGTGGACGTACCAGTAGCTTAATAAGACGCTTTTAATGCCCCTCAGAAAAGTGGTGGAGGTCCCAGTAGCTTAACAAGACGGTTTGAATGCCCCTTGGAAGAGATGTGGAAGTCCCAGTAGATTAACAAGACGGTTTTAATGCTCCTCGGAAAAGTGGTGGAGGTCGCAGTAGCTTAACAAGACGCTTTTAATGCCCCTTACAAGAGCCATACAGTACAGCATTTTAAAAATATTATTCCCATTATTGGGGAGTGGGTCTCCCACAGTCTTTGCTTATGCCTTCCAAGCAAAAGCTGACAAAAATAAGGACGCAGGAACTTTCAATAATGGCAACACGGACCACGGTCACCCTAGTGGTATAGTGGTGGTGGAGGCTGAGGATAAGGAGAAGAACATAAAACAGCCGAAATGAGGAAGCGTATACCCATGTGTGGGTGTGAAGCGGTGCATGTGAATACACCTTCCGAAATAACACAGTGGATTTGACTTTATGTTACTCTGCTGTCATTTGGTGGTGATGAGAAGTCTGGCCCAATCCAGCTACTGTTCATTTTGATAAGGGTCAGCTTGTCAGCATTGTCAGTTGACAGGCGAGTGCGCTTATCAGTTATAATTACCCCAGCAGCACTAAAAACACGCTCTAATAACACGCTAGCGGCAGGGCAGGCCAGGACCTCCAAGGCGTACAGAGCGATTTCATTCCAAGTGTCCAGCTTGGATACCCAATAATTAAAAGGCACAGAGGAATCACGGAGGACGCTGGTACGGTCGGCAAGGTACTCCCTCACCATCTTTTGAAACTTTCCACTGCTTGTGAGAGTACCCCGCGCCTCAGGGCCTGTAAGCTGGGCAGGTCTCAGAAAACTGTCCCAGAATGTTGACAGTGTTCCCCTGCCTCTGCTGGATTGGAGTTGCCTCTCTCTCGCTTGTACGCCTTGGTTGGTCAACGAACTGTGACCTCTGCCGCTAGCGTGTTCAGATGGGAATTTTTTTTTAACAGTTCTGCAGCAAGGGCCTTCTGGTACTGCCCCATTTTCGTAGACCTCTCCACCTCAGGAATAAGAGAGTGAAAGTTCTCCTTGTAGCGGGGGTCTAAAAGTGTCACCAACCAGTAATGACTGTCACCCAACATTTTGACTACGCGAGGGTCACGGTTAAGGCAGAGTAACATAAAGTCAGCCATGCGTGCCAGACTGGTAACGGGCAAGACTTCCGTGTCCTCACCAAGATGACGACTGACCATGCTCTCCTCCTCCTCCTCCTCCCCCCCCCCCTGTCCTCAGGCCACCCACGCTGAACTGACAGTATGACAGTTGTACAGGTACTACCGTCTACAGCGCATGATACAAGCTCCTGTTCTTCCTCCTCCTCCTCTCCCTCATTGTCCCCCAGTGCACGTTGGGATGAGATGAGGCTGGGCTGTGTGTAATCGACCGCTACGGCTTCTTGATCCATTTCATCATACTCTGGCTGCAATGCCTCCTCTTTAATTCTCTGCAGAGAGCATTGCAAAAGAAAGACAAGTGGAATGCTGACGCTAATGATGGCGTCATCGCCACTCACCATCTTGGTGGACTCCTCAAAGTTTGTCAAGATGGTACATACAGTACAGACCAAAAGTTTGGACACACCTTCTCATTTAAAGATTTTTCTGTATTTTCATGACTATGAAAATTGTACATTCACACTGAAGGCATCAAAACTATGAATTAACACATGTGGAATTATATACTTAACAAAAAAGTGTGAAACAACTGAAAATATGTCTTATATTCTAGGTTCTTCAAAGTAGCCACCTTTTGCTTTGATGACTGCTTTGCACTCTTGAGAGACTGCCATAAAGACTGAGAGGAGGGGGCATCTTTGCATGCAGTATGGACAGGGGATTGCCATGCACACACAACAGGTGACACCCGCTGACACTGGTCATGGACCCTGGGGTTCGCCCCACAAAGTCGGGTGCTTTGCTGCCATGTGCTTGATCATGCTGGTGGTGGTCAGGCTGGTAGTTTTGTCACCCCTGCTGATGCTGGCCTGGCAGGTGGTACAAATGGCCTTTTTGGGGATATCAGCAGAGTCTTTAAAAAAATTCCAGACTCTGGAAGACCTACAGGTTGTACTGGCAACGTCCCTCGTGTTGGTGTTACGGGGAACTGTTGCCGGCCTTCTGTGTGCGGCCACCACACTGCTTTTTTCTGCCTGTTGGGGTACTCTGCCTTCCTCACCCTGTCTGCTGCTGGCCTCGCTCTGCATGTCCTCCTGCCACATTGGGTCAGTTACTAGATCATCCACCACCTCCTCCTCTTCCACTTGCGCACCACGATCCTCCTCCTCACTTCCTGGCAATTGTGTCTCGTCATCGTCAACCTCTTGTGACAAATTGCCAGCGTTGACTTCCTCTGGCCGTGGCTGTTCAAATATTTGGGCATCTCTACATGGGATCTCCTCTTCCACCACTTCAAGCGGAGCAGGCGAGGGGCACAAATCTGGAAATGGACCAGTGAACAGCTCTTCAGAGTGTCCAAGTGTGGGATCAGTTGCTGTCTGACGACACTCGGCATGGTGGGAGGGAGGAGCATCAGGGTGAGGAGGAGTATGCGGTCGAGACTCATGGCTACTAAGAGTTGACCGTGTGGAAGACAGACCGGAGGTGGTGGTGCCCAGGTAACTGGAAGTATTATCTGCTATCCAATTAATAACCTGTTCACACTGATCTGGTGTTGTTCTGTGCTTCCCTAGTAATTTGGTCAAGAAGTGGGAGCGAGAAGATATGGCTGTTGGTTATGGCACATTTTCACCTTGGCCACGGCCCCGTCCTCTGCATGCACCATCACCAGAACGTCCACTTCCATGTCCCTTGCCACGCGCCTTGCCCATTGTAAAGTAAGTAAAATAGCTTACACTCGCACCATCAATGGAAAAAGGGTAATAAAGTAGATTAGAACCGTGGAAGAGGAAAACCACAGTTCTATTTCTCTGGCCTACACCCGACTCTTTTAAACAATCTGAACAATCAGGGAGAAACTATTACTGTTTTTCTTTACGGAAAAAATACCAAAAGGTGAATAATAGAGATTTTTTACCGTGGAATGGCAAAACCACAGTTATTGTTTACTGGGGTATACCAGAAAATTTTAAATAGATATATTTGTGTCTGAACAATCAGGAGACAGTACTGTTTTTCTTTACAGCAAAAAATGCAAAAAAGCAGGATAATACAGAGATTTGACCCGTGGAACTGCAAAACCACACTTGTATTTCTCGGGCCTACACCAGACTATTTTCAACAGATATATTTGTGTCTGAACAATCAGGAGACACTACTACTGTTTTTCTTTGCAGCAAAAAATGCCAAAAGCAGGATAATAGAGATTTTTTACCGTGGAACAGCAAAACCACAGTTATAATTTACTGGTGTATACCAGACTATTTTCAACAGATATATTTGTGTCTGAACAATCAGGAGACACTATTAGTTTTTTTTTTTACGGTGACACATATTACGATAACTTGCACCCATAGTGCAAAAAAAACAAAAACCCTAAAAAAACACAATGGGTTCAACCGTACTCAAATTGTTAACTAGGAGCAATGATTAGTGTGAATAATATAATATTTTGATTGGAGATGATCCACCCTCTGGTTCCACCACTGATCCTGAGAATGAAGGAATGGGGAACCTATCAGCTTTTATTTTTCCTGCACAGCTGTGCTCCCAACCACCCACAGTGCAAAAAAAAAACCTAAAAAAACAATAAGTATAACCGTACTCAAATTGATAATTGGGAGCAGCGATTAGTGTGAAGGATATAATATTGTGATAGGCGATGTTCCATCCACTGATTCTGAGAAAGAAGGAATGGGGAACCTATCAGCTTTTTTTCCTGCACAGCTGTGCTCCCACCCATTGCGCAAAAATACCCTAAAAAAATGCACGCACTCAAATTGTTAATTGGGAGCAATGATGAGTGTGAAGGGATAAAATATCTTGATTGGCGATGGTCCGACCTGTGGTTCCGCCACCGATCCCAAGAATGAAGGAATTGAGAACCTGTAAGCTTTTTTTTTTCCTGCACAGCTGTGCTCCCAACCACCCACCCATAGTGCAAAAAATAAAAAAAACAATAGATCCAACTGTACTCAAATTGTTAAATTGGGAGCGTGAAAAAAATAATGCATCCACTTCTTTCTAAATTAGGCTGTCAGACCCCCAAGAATGACATCCTAGTAATATGCCATGACTTATACCTCTTTAAATGTATGCAAAGGATAAACCTGGATATCCAGGTATACGTTCTATTGATTGATTTCTATAAGGGCCTATTTACACATGTAAATGTGTATCTGCTACGGACATGAATGATCGGCTGCAGCCCTTCCACGTGGCCAGTCAATGGATCCGCAAATCACAACAAGTAATTCAAGGAAATGGAAAAGTAAAAAAAAAAATTCTAGTAACATTGCATAGCGTACCGGTGATTGCGCTATTTAACTTGCCATCAGTGATTGACGGCATATAAATGGTTAAACAGCAGTGATTGACGCTCCGCTCTGGCCGCTGCTGTTACAGCAAGATGTCAGCTGTGTAGGATGGGGGCTCTGCTCCTGAGCCCACCCGAAACAGCAATCCAATGGACGGTTTCACACACCACATTATCCAGTGGTGTTTAATTTGCTTTTCTATTGAGGAAACAAAACCGTTTTAATAACGTTTTCCTTCTCTGGTATCTAGGAGCCATTTCAGTTATTTGTAAAGGAAATCTGTCAGCAGGTTTTTCTTGGCTATTCTGAGAGCAGCATGATGGGGTGAGCGCCACACTAGGAGTAGGACCACCGAGCCCAGAGCTATTGCAAGACGTGCAGACAATATATACCAGGTATGAATGAATCCAATACAACATTATTGTTACTTGGGAATTAACCTACTTGGATATAATACATCCCTTGATATGTATATACCAAAAGGTCATTATCTTGGGAATGCCTATATTGGCTTTTATTATTTGGGATTATATCCTTTTACTATGTGACCTAGGATATACTATCAGTATGCATTAGCACAATTGGAGCTACTACTATTTAGCCCTGGTGTCTCTGCAATTCAAATATTTACATTATACCTCCTCAGTATTATATGGTATTACTATATATATGTGTGTGTGTGCTCTTTTCTTTCCCGCCATGTACCCAAATTGTTATAATAAAGGTCTTTTTTAACACATTGACCCCTTGTCGGATGTACTATATATTGGTTGTTGTTGAGAGCAGCATGATGTAGAGACAAAGACCCTGATTCTAGGGACGTCTCACTTACAGGGCTGCTTGTTGTAGTTTTGATAAAAATCACACTTTTATTAGCAGAAGATTATCACTAGAGGACTAGTAAATCTGCAGCCAGGTAGTCCAACCACGCCCCCCACCACTGATTGGCAGTTTATATACAGTGTACACAGAAAGCTGCCAATCAGTGGTGTGGGTGGGGTTATTATACAGAGCTCAGCATTCAGAGATCTGCATGAGAAAACAAAAACTGCAATTTTATCAAAATAACACCAAGCAGCCCAGTAAGTGATACATCGTTGGAATCAGGGCCTCGGATTATGCTGCTCTCAAATGGGATAGCAAAAACCTGCTGACATATTCCATTTAAAGGGGCAGCTGCTACTAAATCCAGACATGGTGCAAAATGTAAATTCTGCTGCAGATTCACTGCTGTAGATTTTTAATTCCTAAAAATCCCTGTAGATTCAGAGGATCTCAACCTTTTCAATGCAAATTATTTTCAAGACTTATTCACAGATATTATGAAATATTACAGTAGAAATAAAAAAAAAAAAGCACAATACCTAAACCCCCTCCTTGGGAAAAATATACGGCAAGTATAAGAAAGACAAAAATTTATTCTGGAGTCATATTGAAGTCTAAATAGAATTGTAACCATACAATGTAAACAGCAGCGAATGTAAGTAGGATCCACTGGATCTATATAAGAGGAACGTTTTCCAAAGCTGATCTTCTGAGCCCACCGCTATGCTGGCTGCACCGGCATTGTGATCGTCAGCACCTGGAATATACGTCACGTTTTACTGCAGCTCATAGAACCAAATGATAAGACGCAGAGCAGTGTGAGGCTTGTGACTCGCTATACACAAAATATACGACATGTTTGATGAATGGCATAAAGGAAAGCCGATGCATTCAGATGTCTCTGGGCAACTATATGTTGTGATAGATAAGTTCCTGTCAGGGTGAGGGGCAGCATCCTATCTGCTCACTCATCATGACAGGTTTACAACATGTTGACTCATGGACGTGATCAGTCAGTCAATCAATGACATAGATGCACGTTCTTGATTCCGACAGGTAGGTCAGAGATGTCCGTCTCAAACAGTTTACCTTCACCCATCTAGGATGGATGGCTGCTGACATCGTTGGCCATTATGTCCATACACAATTATTATCCCCTAATTGTGATGTACAATACAAATTTATATTGTGGTACCGTGTTAGCCAGAAAATTTGATGGAAATAATTTTATGCCCAAAAATGGCAAAAGTATTCTCGGAGTGATACCTTTATTGGCTAACCAGAAAAAAATATATATATATGCAAACTTACAGAGCACACAGGCTCCTTCTTCAGGCAGGATTACAAATGTTATGAATTCATGTGTAATATTGCCTGAAGAAGGAGCCTCTGTGCTCTGAAAGCTTGCATATATATATTTTTTTTCTGGTTAGCCAATAAAGGTATCACTCCGAGAATACTTTTGCCATTTTTGGGCATAAAAGTATTCACATAGAATTATTCACTAATTAAAACAATTTATTTTTGCTAAATAAATGTATACATTTTTTAAAATTTTATTTTATACATTTTCTCAGAGAACCTCTTTAAGAAGGAGATTTCAGAATGGGCTATAAGACATGTCCAGCTTTGCTTTCTTGTCTCACCTTACTGTCCTTGTTGAACTGAGCTCCACTTTGTTCTTGGATGATATTGTAAGGAATGGAGACGTCTAGATGATACAAATCGGGACGTCTGACTATTCTGTCTTCACCCAAGTCCAACACAAGAGATCTAGCAGAAGACTGTAAAGAGAAGACCAGCGTGGTAACAACGCTTATGTCGCTGAATGCTTCTGTACGGGAAAGAAAGTTGTAACCAACAAGTGCACAAAAATCTAAACTTTTATCTTGATACGTGGCCAACTAGAAGTTACTGTGTAGCTCCACACGTCTCCTACATTAAATCTGACACGTGGAGGAACTGCTCACAGAAAATGCTGAAAAATATTTTTTAGGATTCACACTGCATTAAAAGGGGTTGTCCACCACTTTAATACTAATGGAATATCCTTAGGATAGGTCATCAATATTAAAGTGCCAGGCAACCCCTTTAAGTGAGGCATAATGAATGGTACCAGAATTTCACATAATGTAGCCTTCATTAGGCAGAAGGCCCACTCGGTTATATGAAGAAATCTGGGGTCCCCAAAAGCAAACCCAGTAATCACCAGATTCCCGTGTGGTGACTACTTCATCTGCTTTTTGGGAAGACCAGAACTGACCCCTATATTTAACCAAGTGGGTCCCCTCAAGCTACATTATCCTGTCTGATGAAGGCTACATTAGCTGAAACATTCTTAATCTTCATTATGCCTCATTTAACGCAATGTGAATCATGGACATGAGAAAAATCAAATTAAAAAATAAATACATTTAAAGCATTTTCTGTGCGATTCCTCCAAATGTCGCATTAATATAGAAAAAATAAAGAGCGGCGTGTTCTACACTATTGCAACAAGCCTCTTTCATCATTTATATCATCACTATAACATCATTTATATGCACCAGCACCATGGAATCAATGGCACTATATAATTAAATAATAATAATAATATATACATCTTCCCACCAGCTTGTTTTCCCTCTATCTCCTCTCTGGATCTATGAAGCCAGAACTGTCAAAGAAGAGGTGATGGTGGAGATGGAGGGGAAACAAGCAGGGGGGGAGGCTTATATAAATGACTGGTCCCGCCGTGAAGCACTGGGCGTCTGTGCTTGGTTTGAACAGTCGTTCTCTGCTGACAGAGTCGTTTACAGAGATCTTCTTTCCCATTCCAACAGCTTGCAAACAACCCACCATGGTATGAAAAAAAAATTAGATCATCATCATCCAGCAAATGTGTCACAGCTGCCAGCAATTGGCTACTGTGGACACATCAAAGCTGTGATGATAAAAGTTGGCAGAGGAGGACCGGTAGCAGGAGGTTGGCACAGACTTTTAATAAGGGAAGACTATTGGAAATCACATGAAATGCAAAAAGGTCACAATCCTAAACCACATCTAAGGGTCTCACCATTTTAGGTAAAGAGATTTCAGCCACCAGAAAACTTGGGTGTCCTACAGGAGGTTCCGTCACAATCATGTAATCTGGTTTCACGGGTGAACTGATAAAAAAAAGGAAGGCAGCAGTATATTGCAAGGGTACACCATCAATTTATGATCTGTTGGGGTCGATCTCTAATATAATAAAGGGGCACTGATGCTGGTAATGAGGAACAGCCCCTTTCACAGTCATTCCCTGCACATCGGCATCATGGCCTCCACTGTGCAGCGGAACGACAGCATAGATCCAGCAAAGTGAATGGGCTTAGCTGCAGTTCTCCTGCACAGTGAATATCTGGGTAGCTGCCCCACACCAGCATATTCTTTAAAAAGGGCAGCGGGGTTACTTCCAGGCTGCAGCCCCCTTATTCTTGGAGTCCAAGAAGTTGGATATCCTATATCTTTTGTAAGATGGGATTCTAAAAAAAGTAAATGCATGCATTAAACCTCAAAGAAACCCAAACCTTTCAACTTCTGAGATTAGGGACTTGCTTGGAGTTAGCTGGGAGGGTCTGTAGGAAAAAAATAAAGAACATAAAGGCATAATAGTTAAAACAAAAAAACAAAACAATGTCCACATTGTTCTTGCACCATAACAAGCCATTCTGCAACTTCCCCCATCTGTTGGGTTTAACCCATCACCACGAGGAGTGGGGCTCCCCCATCTGTTGGGTATAACCCATCACCACGAGGAGTGGCACTCCCCCATCTGTTGGGTATAACCCATCACCACGAGGAGTGGCGCTCCCCCATCTGTTGGGTATAACCCATCACCTCAAGGAGTGAAGCTCCCCCATCTGTTGGGTGTAACCCATCACCACAAGGAGTGGAGCTCCCCCATCTGTTGGGTGCAGCCCATCACCACGAGAAGTGGCGCTCCCCCATCTGTTGGGTATAACCCATCACCACGAGGAGTGGCGCTCCCCCATCTGTTGGGTATAACCTATCACCTCAAGGATTGGCGGTCCCCCATCTGTTGGGTATAACCCATCACCAAGAGGAGTGGAGCTCCCCCATCTGTTGGGTGTAACCCATCACCACGAGGAGTGGCGCTCCCCCATCTGTTGGGTGTAACCCATCACCACGAGGAGTGGCGCTGCCCCATCTGTTGGGTATAACCTATCACCAGGAGGAGTGGCGCTCGTCATACTTTGTGTCCCTAGGGGAAATGTGGTATTATAAGATATCCAATCAATTGAATGGCCGACTATGTACTGCATGGATGAGCGAGGAACATCAGAGAAGAAGCCGTCGATGCTCAACAGCACCCTACTCTGTCGTCTTTTACAGACTGTATGCCATAGACTTGTACCTTAGAGTTGGGACTTACCCCTATTATGAATCATCGGTTTTGATTTGGTTCTGATATTCTGTTCAAAAATGGATCCCAGGAACTTCCGATTTTTCAGCATTTTCCACTCTGAAGGGAAACCATAGATGATTAACAGGGTCGGACTGGAACTGAAACTCAGCCCTGGCATGTGAGAGGACGCAGGCCCGCCCGACGCGCGTTGAATGTGAAATATTTTCATGAATGATTTGGGTATATGTCACAATAAAAATTGCTGCAAACTGCACTTTATCATCGATAGACAAAAACTGACATAATGTAAAATATAAACTTCCCTCCAGGAAAATGTTAATTTCTTTCAACTGGAGGGACGGACATATTTGTAATATAGAGCTCCAAGTTCCCAAAAACGCTATGCTTGATAGTACCAGGAAAAGCAGGAAAAGTGAATCCTTGCAGATTTGAAGCAGTTTCATGTCTATTCTTTCAGTATTTTTGCAGCGTTTCTAAAGAAAGGGAAAAAAAAATCTCAAAAAACGCAACATCAACGGGATTTTCCTGCCGAGCGACACGTTTTTTGTGCAGAAATGTTCTTTCCTTTCTTTTTTGTTTATATTTTGTGTTATACACTAGTGGCCAAAATTGAGGCAACACTTTCAGTTTTTCACCATCACCAATATTTAATGGAGGATTTCACTGACCTACTTACTTGTACACACGCCCTCTTCTGCGATATGTATTTTATGTTGGTTTATAGTGACCTGGGTGTGGGTTGTAAGACAGATATTGTGCGATTAAAATGCGGTTTTTATATTTTAAAGCCAGTTTGTCATCAGAAGGTAAGCAATTACATGTTTTCGTTCTCAAAGTGTGCAAGCGGTTTCAAGAGACTGGTTCGATAAAGAATAAACCAGGTAGAGAAAGGAAGAAGGCTACAAGTCCTCAGACTGATAGAAGAATTGTTAGAATCGCCCTAAATAACAGGGAATAAACTGCTGTTAACATCAACAAGGAGCTTGTCAACACCGGAGTGACAGTGTCTGATCGGACGGTTCGACGACGATTGGTAAATGCGGGGTTAAGAGCCAGAATACCAGGTAAAAAGCCATTTTTGAATGCCTCACAGCGTCAGAAACGTCTGCAGGGGCCAAAGAACATTGTAAATGGACCATTGAACAATGGAGAAATGTTATATGGAGCGATGAGACACGCATATCCATCTTTGGCAGCGACGGTGTCCGCTACGTTCGACGACGACCTGGAGAGGACTGGTTGCCAGAGGGTACAGTACCCACCATGAAGCCTCCTCTGAGTGTTATGGTAGGGGGCTGCGTGTCCAGAGATGCAGGTGGTCGGCTGCAGGTAATTGAAGAAACAGTTAATGCTGAAAAGTACATCAAGGAAGTCCTTCAGCCTAAACTCATTCCTTCGGCACGTGATGTATTTGGTGAAGGGACACCGTTTATTTTTCAGCAAGATGGAGCCCCATGTCATACAGCTAAAAAATGTCTCTCTTGGTTCAAGGACAAAAATGTCCAGCTATTGAATTGGCCAGGAAACAGCCCAGATCTCAATCCTATTGAGAATCTCTGGGCTCGGCTCAAAAGAGCGGTGTCAAAACAGCGGGCTTCACACAAGCAGGAACTCATTGCAGCCATCATCAAATCATGGCTTCATATCATCACACCATCTGATTTACACAAACTGGTAGATAGCATGCCAAGTAGATGCCAGGCCGTCATCAAGGCCGAGGGCTATCCAACTGAGTATTAACATTTAGTGTTAGATATGAAAATAGGACAAATCAATGGCTTTTCTCCCACAGTCATCTGAGTGACAATAGTGTCCAATTTGTTGACAAATGAACAAATTTCCTGCTAATATTGTGTTTCTATATGAGATTTTATTTCTACTTAAAAACTTTACTGTGAAATCAAAAACATTCATGAAATTTGTATTTGTATTGGCAAAATGCTAAAAATTCATAAATCTTGGGGGTGTTGCCTCAATTTTGGCCACTAGTGTATAGAGTTCCTCAGTATATTTATATGTTGTCCCCCATCACCTTTTTCATCTCTCCTTACAAGTATGCCTTGTATCTTAGCTAAACCATGGTAGTAAGTAGAATATGAAACCCTTTTATAATGGGTAGTGTAGAATCGCTGCATATTTCAGGGTTATGCGCTCCTGAGGACTCATTAGTGCTGCCCTCCTCAGGCGAAACCTGGTTGTGACCTTGTATAATATGGGGCTAGCCGGTCTCACCTACCAGTTTGGGTCACAAACCCTTTTTCGTTTGCTTTGATGTTTTACTCATTGTTTATTACGTTTACACCCCAAATCTCTCCTAATCCTGGAGATCAAACCTATGAAAGCAATTTATGAATGATCATAACACCTCTATGAAGGGTAATTATCATCTCCTTCATAAATATACATTTATATGTATAAATACATATGTGGTCAATGCATAGTACTGGCACATGACTTATCACTTTCCAGGACCTTACAAAGCACCAGGAACATTCATAACAAGCGGAGGAGAAGCAATTCTGGCAACTTAATAGGAAAGGATTCTTTACAGTTAGAGCAGTCAGACTGTGGAATGCCAACCACAAGATATAGTAATGGCAGATAGTATAACAGCATTTATAGAAGGGCTGGATACTTTTTTAACAAAACATGACATTGTGGGTTATAAATAATCTAGTAATAGAAAATGTATAACTTTGGAGATAGACCAAGGACATTAAAGTTAAAACTTTTTCAACCTATGTAACTATGCAAGTATGCAGAATGCACATTAGGAAAATGCTTGAAATGCAATTCCCTATAATATTATTTTACAAGTAATTTCCTCTTAATTTTCCGCTTTGTAAAGTGCTAGTTATAAGCCCAATCTATGGATCTAAAAAGTGCAAAACACTCCTGAAACACTTGTACGTATGTTCTATAATCTTTATTTCTTATGGTGCCTAAGGGAAGCCGTAATGATAAGACTCCTGCTTGGTAACAAGTGCAGTTATTTGCCTCCATAATGAAAGTGAATTACCAATGATGAAAGGGTTAATACTTGGACCCTGCATCAGTAACAGCCCTTGTAGTAACCATGACAACTATTGTGAGGGCATAAACAAGTGTCATAAAGAAGATTCCATAAAAGAATGCCGCGCTGCCATGATCAGCGCCATAACTGATGATGCGCCTGAGGACCTTGAGCTTGACCACCCCACGTAATGTGCCAATGTTGGTGTAATTTGGAGGTTCTAGCAGGGAAAGGGGTTGTCTTCTTAGACACCCCGGGGGGAAGGGAAGGTAACAGAGGGGGGGTCCCCAAAACAGGATCCCCTTCTGTTACTATGTACAAAGAGCTGCTCTTCTTTGGGAGTTCATAGATGGATCCTTGACTTTAATGGGTGATAAATTGGGAGGGGGAGGGGATACTCATCCTATTAGGGGTTATCCATAATGAGCAACCCCTGTAACCAAGTACCCAACATCTTGAGAGACGGAGCTGGATCTGTAAGGGAGAAGTGGTAGATCCACCTGGGAAATCAGATCAACTAAATTCGTTCCAGCAATAAATGTGGTGACAGATATCGCAGCCAGATCTCTCCCACATCCAGTTTATCACATTAATAGTCTATATTTGTTATGTCGTTCTCTGTAAATATGTAGAAATTCTAAAACTCCGTCATATATCGGCACTAACTCTCTAAGCCCAAGGGAAGGGCAGCCCTCCAGCCATGGTTCCCTAGAGGTTTCCTCCACAGGGGGTTTTCCTCTCCTGAGAGCTGGAGGGTGACTCTTCGTGAGTCGAGGGTTGTGCCATTTTCGGTGTCATGTAAATTTAAATAAAGTTGAGAACGTTTGACACCTAATTGCAATGATTTGTGTATTTATTTTGTATGTGTCTGATTCATTTTGTTTGGGAGTCGGGGTCCATCACACATCACTGAGTCATACGTCTGGACATCTGCCGCCAGAAGTTTTGCTCCAGGGGTTGCCCCTGCTCTGGGGAGTTTGATGGAGCAGAGAAGACAAGAATTACAGAACTCATCCTCAGAATAAGGACTTCTATTACAGTACTACAAGCAGCTTCCTCGTCTCATTCACACAGTGAGTATTTTGGGCACTAATTTACATCAGTATTTGTAAGCTGAAAACCAGAGGGGAACAAACACAGTGAAACATAGTAACTGAAACACTTTCACCTCTTCTGTTTTGGATCCACTCCTGGCGTCTGCTAACAAATACTGATGCAAAATATCGCCATGGAAGTTCCCTAAATTCTTACTGACTGATTTGACTGTTTGAGTAGCAGTCAAGCAACAGAGGTTGCAAGCGTTAAAGGAGTTTTCTGGTATCAAAAACCCCTGTCCCCCTTGCCATTTTTCTCTATCCTGAACTTGTGCTTCCTGCCCTGATCTCGGACTGTCTGACCTAGTCCTTGTCTTCGCTCTCCTGAGTCTGGCACCCTGGTACCTCCGGAATGCTGCTGCAGTCCCGGGAACTGCACTGAAGTGGTACCTGGTGTCTACCGGAGGCCCAGTCTATCCTCACCACCAGAGGTTCTAGTGGAGACCCAGTAGACACCTAGTCACAACCCTCCCGTGGGGCAGTGGGTCCATATCCACCAGGGTTACACCCACATAGCAAATGTGGTACCAATATTCAAGAAGGGGATAACATCTGAGCCTGGAATTTATAGGTCGGTAAGTTTAACTTGTACTGTGGGCAACAACTTTGAGGGTTTTCTAAGAGATACTAACCTGGAGCACCTCAATAAGAATAACCTAAACATATGATTATGAGGGATCTGTCCTGCAAACTAATCTGAAAAGATTCTATGGGGAGGTAAGTTCAGGTTGGACCAGGGAAACTTAGTGGATGTTGTCTATCTGGACTTTTCAAAGGCATTTGATACGGTGCCATACAACAGGTTGGTACATAAAAATGTTCAATATATTATATGGTAAACTTGCTCCACGAAAGAACAAGTCCTTGTGTGGTCGATGGAAAAATCAAGGAAAAGATCAGTGATGCGGTCGTTACCTCTTGACAGCTCCATTTCGTACTTGTTCTCTAGTCCCTCCATGGCCACGGTGATAAAAAATTCCCTGAAAAGCTCATTATTCTAATAAAAAAAATACAAAGTAAGGAGCTGACACAAAGGAGAGCAGACAGCTCGTATGTCGGAATAAGCAATTGCAGTTACCGTAATTTTCTCAAAGAAGGTGCCATTAATCACTATGTCGTACGCCGAGCAGCAGCCTCTACCTGTAGGACAAAGTGCACCAGGACTTAGATACTTTGCGGTGCCGACTCAATCCATTGACCTTAGTAGGGCTGCTATGAATAAGTGGTATAAGTTCTTAAAGGGGAATCCAAGTAGTGGACAATCCCTCTAAGTCCCAAATCTAAACCAAAAAAGTTCAAAAGTCAACAACAAGATGTCAAACTTTTGTCCGCAGACTGGAAGTGGACCTACCAGAACCTGTGGAGATGGCACCTTTGACCATTGAGGATTAGTAAGTTGTAATACTTGCTATTTTAACCCCTTTAAGGATATCTCTGGACTATCCCTTTAAAAAGAGAAGCGCTGTATTAAAAAAAAACGTACTATTATCAACTTCAACGTGGGGCTCTCCAAGGCTCATGGGGACTCGATAGCCGGAGGGATCATCAGATTCTAGGATGCTGACTAACTCCTGCTCCGTCAGGTTCGGGGCCGCTGGGATCTGGTTCGACTTGCAGATGTTAATAAAGATTTTGGTATTTTTGGATGTGCGAGTTTTAATGCTGAAACCTAACACAGAAATAAAAACAAAAAGTGAACAAAAACACAATAAAATCGGCAAAAGCCAAGCAGCATTTACATGTAATCAACTGCATAAGAAATTATGTGACCCCCCACGTTGGTTGCATCATGTGACCGTTGCAGTCAATAAGACCCCACTGCCCCACTGTGGTATCTGTCACATAATATGCACAAAGTAATCTGGATAATAATCAGAGGACGCCCATCTCACCCGGCTGGGGTCTGATCTCTCTGCTTTCTGGTAAGTTCGGTATTCTGCTCTGCATCTCCTGTTTGGCCTGAAATGAGGCAACAAGTGAGAATCAGTGAGTAACATGAACAGGATGGTTCTGCAAACTGATTTTTCCTGCACCAAAATAGTACAACTGTGAGGGGTCTAAAGCCAACAATACACATTAGGTAAATGTTGGAGACTGCAGCGCCCCCGGAGGCTGACGGAGGAGACATTCACCCGGTGATTGCTGGCCTCTCCAATTCATCTTTCGTACCTTCATCAGCATCTGTTCATACAGCGCTTCCTCCATTTTTGTGTTCATTTCTGCAGACAGCAGCGACTTGTCAGACGCCATTTTTTCGGTCAAAGACAGAAGCTCAGGGATCTTGTTTTATAAGAGAAAACCTGAAAAATGAAAATATGTATTAATCTTCTCCACAGACGACAAGGGGAGAGTGCGGGAGCCCGACGGCCCACGACACGAGGGGGTGCGGGAGCCTGACAGCCCTTGACACGAGGGGGTGCGGGAGCCTGGCAGCCCACGACAAGAGGGGGTGCGGGAGCCTGGCAGCCCACGACAAGAGGGGGTGCGGGAGCCTGACAGCCCACGACACGAGGGGGTGCGGGAGCCTGACAGCCCACGACACGAGGGGGTGCGGGAGCCTGACAGCCCACGACAAGACGGGGGTCGGGAGCCTGACAGCCCTCGACGCGAGGGGGTGCGGGAGCCTGGCAGCCCACGACACGAGGGGGTGCGGGAGAATGGCAGCCCACGACACAAGGGGGTGCGGGAGCCTGACAGCCCACGACACGAGGGGGTGCGGGAGCCTGACAGCCCACGACAAGAGGGGTGCGGGAGCCCGATAGCCCACGGCACGATGGGGTGCGGGAGCCTGACAGCCGACGACATGAGGGGGTGCGGGAGCCCGACAGCCCACGACAGGAGGGGGTGCGGGAGCCTGGCAGCCCACGACACGAGGGGGTGCGGGAGCCTGGCAGCCTACGACACGAGGGGGTGCGGGACCCTGACAGGCCACGACACGAGGGGCTGCGGGAGCCTGGCAGCCCACGACACGAGGGGGTGCGGGAGCCTGACAGCCCTCGACACGAGGGGGTGCGGGAGCCTGACAGCCCACGACACGAGGGGGTGCGGGAGCCTGGTAGCCCACGACACGAGGGGGTGCGGGAGCCTGCAGCCCACGACACCAGGGGGTGCGGGAGCCTGACAGCCCACGACACGAGGGGGTGCGGGAGCCTGGCAGCCCACGACACGAGGGGATGCGGGAGCCTGGCAGCCCACGACACGAGGGGGTGCGGGAGCCTGGCAGCCCACGACATGAGGGGGTGCGGGAGCCTGGCAGCCCACGACATGAAGGGGTGCCGGAGCCTGACAGCCCACAGCACGAGGGGATGCGGGAGCCTGGCAGCCCACGACACGAGGGGGTGCGGGAGCCTGGCAGCTCACGACACGAGGGGGTGCGGGAGCCTGACAGCCCACGACACGAGGGGGTGCGAGACCCTGACAATATTGGGAGTGGGATTCTGCACACCTACAGCTAGCTACTTATTGTCCTGAATGTAGTAATCACCTTGGCACATTCCCATCTTCTTACCTGTAGTGCAGACACCAAACACCACTACTCTGACTGCAATCACCCAGCTACAGCGTCACCGCGCCTCAGCAACAGGGCAGCGTCTAGATTGGAGTTGATTTCTTGAGGGGGAGGAGTGATTTCATGGAATCATGATGTCACCGGAAGGGGCGGGGCCTTCTCAGTCCAGTGGACACTATTCCACCTGCAGCTGCAGCAGTGCGCACATTGTGCCGGGACAGGAGGACTGGTGATGAGGAGCTCGTGTTCTGCGTTGTGCTGTGAGGACTGAGGCGGGGAGAACACAATATTAATTATAATAATTTTTTTTAGGCTGTGTGCCCACTATGCGTTTTTTAAGCGTTTCCGCAGTGGCAATTCCGCTGCAGAAACGCTTAAAAACGCTTGATAGAAGGTCGGCCATGTTCCCCAATGATAATCCGCATGTGCTGTGCACATGCTGTGTAAATTTCCGCTGCGGATTATCATTGCGGAAAAATCCGCTGCACTACCAATTATTTTGCGGAAGCGCGGCGCTTTCGCCGCCATTGACTTGCATTAGAACACATGGAATCCGCATCACTGGATCTGTACATGCAGAATCCATGCGCTTCAATGTGCGGATGGTACCCGGGTTTGGAGAAGAGGAGACTCTCCTCCGGACCCGGGTACCATAGAACCTGTAAAAAAAGAATAAAATAAAAAATAAATATTATACTTACCTTCTGATGGCCCCCGGTGTCTTTATCCGATGCGTCCTGGCTTGCCGGCAGCTCGCGATGGTCTGAAAAGGACCTGCCGTGACGTCATTTAGTCATGTGACGGGTCACGCGACCGCTGACGTCGGCAGGCCATCAGAAGGTAATTATATATTTATTTTTTACCATTCTTTTATGGTCACACTATATAAATCCATGCCGGGTGCATGTATTTATATAGTGTGACCAAGTTGTCAAGCACTTTCCAAGTGATGCTAAAATCGCTTGGAAAGCGCTTGTCAACCCGCATGCGGAAATGCAAGTGAAGAACGCTTCACATCAGCAAGTCCCAGGCAGGAAAAAAGCATGTACAATCCGCATGCGTTTTTTCTGCCAGGGAGACGCGGAAACGCTCAAAAAAAATCCGGAGCATTTCTGCATCGTAGGCACATAGCCTTACATTAATTGTATGACTCAATATTGAGCACACGTAACCATCTATACACAGCAGGAGGCCGCACGTAGACATCTATACACAGCAGGAGGCCGCACGTAGCCATCTATACACAGCAGGAGGCCGCACGTAGCCATCTATACACAGCAGGAGGCCGCACATAGCCATCTATACACAGCGGGAGGCCGCACGTAGCCATCTATACACAGCGGGAGGCCGCACGTAGCCATCTATACACAGCGGGAGGCCGCACGTAGCCATCTATACACAGCGGGAGGCCGCACGGCGCCATCTATACACAGCGGGAGGCCGCACGGCGCCATCTATACACAGCGGGAGGCCACACGGCGCCACCTATACACAGCGGGAGGCCCACAGCGCCCCCCCCAGAGAGAGCAGGAGGCCGCACGGCGCAATCTATACACAGCAGGAGGCCGCACAGCGCCCCCCCCCACAGAGACAGCAGGAGGCCGCACGGCACCATCTATACTCAGCAGGAGGCCGCACGGCGCCCCCGACCCCAAAGACAGCAGGAGGCCGCACGGCGCCATCTATACTCAGCAGGAGGCCGTACGGCGTCACCTATACACAGCGGGAGGCCGCACGGCGCAACCTATACACAGCGGGAGGCCGCACGGCGCCACCTATACACAGCGGGAGGCCGCACGGCGCCACCTATACACAGCGGGAGGCAGTACGGCGCCACCTATACACAGCGGGAGGCCGCACGGCGCCACCTATACACAGCGGGAGGCGCCACCTATACACAGCGGGAGGCCGCACGGCGCCACCTATGCACAGCGGGCGGCGCCACCTATACACAGCGGGAGGCCGCACGGCGCCACCTATACACAGCGGGAGGCCCCACGGCGCCACCTATACACAGCGGAAGGCCGCACGATGCCATCTATACACAGGGGGCCGCACAATGCCATCTATACACAGCGGGAGGCCGCACGGCGCCATCTATACACAGCGGGAAGCTGCACGGCGCCATATATACACAGCGGGAGGCTGCACGGCGCGCCCCCCCCAGAGACAGCAGTAGGCCGCACGGCGCCATCTATACACAGCGGGAGGCCGCACGGCCCCCCCCCCCCGGGACAGCAGGAGGCCGCACGGCGCCATCTATACACAGCGGGAGGCCGCACGGCGCCCCCCCAGAGACAGCAGGAGGCCGCACGGCGCCATCTATACTCAGCAGGAAGCCGCACGCAGTCACGCACACACAAACATATACAGACATATACATACACGCATAAACACATTTGAAGCACAAAAATACATATAAACCGACATCACACAATGACATCTGCCTGCACACACACACACATACATACATATACATACACACACACACTCACCATCCCCCGACTCGGCTCCAGCTCTTTTCCGGTGCAGCACTGCAGGCCGGGTGCGCACTGCGTGACGTCACAGCTAGGAGACACGGCCGCGCACAGGGCCGTGTCTCCTAGCAGTGACGCGGCCGGGCCAGCACAGGGAAGTTAACTGCTGCAGTGCTGGCCCGGCCGAAGGAGAAGCAGCGGCTGTGTGCTGCTGCTGGGGGAGCGATCCTGGGGCCCCCCCCCCCACTGCCTGCCGGTATGTGCCGTGGCGCCGCACATATAATGAGGACAATCTGGCCATAGACACCCCGGAGCCCCGGGCCCCCTGGAGGTTCGGGGTCCCGGGCGGTAGCCCAGATCGTCCTCATTATAATCCGCCTATGCTTATATACATGTAACACTCACTACCCCCTATTCCTGTGTATTGCTGTAATATATAACCTATACTCGTTATCCATCATTATAAATTAAGAAGATTTTCCACTTTATCCGATATATCCACACTCAATCAGTAGATTAGATGTCTGCTGAAGAGGCAATACACATGAACGTCTCCACATCATCCTCCCCGACTGTATCTATATGTGCCCCGTGACCCACGATCAAGTGTCTCCATCACGTGCTCGCAGCATCACAGGTCACATAGTTTCCTCGTAGCGTTGGTGCGCGTTGTGTATCACGCCACGCCTCCTCAGCACCCATTGGTTGGTGGAGACATACCTCCATCCTGATTGGCTATAGTTGGCCGTTTAACTCTTAGCTCTTTCCGAATGATGCCACCCCCTGACGAAGACAAGAAGCAGAAACATACGTCGGGGTGGACGCCATTCAGGAGTGGGATCTGCTATAGCGTGAGTACAATGCACATGTGGTCACCTTTTTTAAAAATGCTTAAAGTGGATACAAATACATATCTGTCAACAGCACATATGCCCAAGTCAGTGCACTACTCTCTACAGGATTCACACCGACATCCAAATAATAAGGGACCAGCCCTTGTATATATACATACACAGGTGCATCTCACTAAAATAGAATATCATCAAAAAGTTAATTTATTTCAGTTCTTCAATACAAAAAAGTGAAACTCGTATAGCCACAATCATCAGCATTAACAGAAATAAACAATAACTGTTTGATTATATTCTAATTTAGTGAGAAACACCGGTATTTGTTCACATATGAGATATATAATTTATGTAGATTTATTCTTTGGAGGCACTTGCACTTTATGTAAAGTTTATGATAATTAAACAATCATATGTACAGATATATCTAGCTAATGATATGTATATATATTTTTATATACTGGATTAATTTGTGGCTTGATTCTCTGTATTATCCCTTTGCTGTTCTAATCATGATCCATTCCCACTGGTGTTAATTGTAATTCCTGTCTCGACGTCCCCTTTGCGTATAGTTAATTCCCCCCTTTTTTTGCATTTCCTCCTCTTCCACCTGGTTATCAATATAATAATTATTAGCATCACCCACATGCCTGGACTCTTCTGGTCGATGTCTCCTTTCTGCTATACACTAGAGTGGTATACTATGTGCACAGATACATGGAGAGCCATATACTTCTCAGGAGGTGCGCAGCGTCCACCTCCTCACCGCACAGGCCCACAAGCTCCTCTCCGGCAGGAAGAAGATGCATTCAGGCGGCTCCTACCACTGCAGCAGACGGCAGTGCACAAGTATACAGGGTGCAGTGTGGATGTGTCTGCACCACTGGGATGTGGCCGACCTGCATATATACATATGCCCCTCTGCAGGGGGGACTGGCCCACCGGAGGATCGGGAAAAACCCCGGCTCCCGATGGCCCCGCCCCCTACCCCCCTGGGCCCTGTACAGAGAACAGAGGGGCCCCCCCCCCCCCCCCCGGTTCGCAGCACTGCCGATATGATTAGTGATGGGCCCTCTGCCTCCTCTGCGCAGCGACACTGCCGGCGCGTGCGCAGGAGGTCAGTCTCAGTGTGATGACGTCATCGCCCTGGGACTGCTTCCTGTGCGCGCTGTGGAGTGCGGACCCTGCGTCGCTCCAGGCAGTAGCTGCAGCTCATCTCAACGCGTCAGTATGAAACGGGGAGGGGTGGGGGGAAGGGATAGGGGGGAGGGGTGACTGGGAGGACCCCTGGCCGAGGCTGGCAGTAAATACTACTGGGCAATGGGCATGGTTCTCATCATGCCCATTGCCCAGCATGTCCTGCTGCCAGCCTCTGGTTACTGGTACTATGCCAAGCAGCATGTACTATCACCAGGGGCTGGCAGGACATAGTGGGTGGGCATGATAGTACCAAGGAGGCTGGCAGGACATACTAGGCATGAATCATGCCCAGCATGTCCTGCCAGCCACTGGTGGTACCATCATGCATGCCCATTGCCCAGCCACTGGTGGTGTGGTACTATCATGCTAGTACTAACACCAGTGGCTGGCTGGCAGGACATGCCATGTGAGCTTGAATGCTAATACCACAGAGGCTGGCAGTACATACTGGGCAATGGGCATGATAGTACCACCAGCAGACTGACTAGGCGGTCTCCAGGGCTCCGTCTCCCCTTCTCGCTGCTGTTAGGCTGGGTTAACATTGCGTTTATGCTGTGCGTTACAACGCATCCGTTGTAAATCAGCGCAGACGCAATGTACTGTAGACTTGCATTGCAAAAATAGGCATGCGTTTGAAAGTATGCATTATTTGCAACGCACAGGAAAACATGGTCGGCGGCTGGAGGCCAGCTGAGCTCTTCTCTGACAACTGGGTTCTAGTGTCATTCTGTGCCTGCTCATCTCTGTCAGCAGGCATATTTGTCTGATGGCAAAGATGTAGCAGAGCTGGAGACAAAAGATCCGTGGATTACGTCAGAGCGAGGATTTTGTTTTTAATTAAAGATGGAGTCTCTACATGTGTTTTGTGTTTTATTTTTATTAAAAAAAAAATTCTGTGTTGTGTTTTTTTCTGTTTACTAGAGATTCATGGTGGCCATGTCTAGTTTGGCGTGACGCCATGAATTTCAGGCTTAGTGCCAGCTGATAATACAAAGCTGGTACTAACCCCATCATTACCCAGCGTGCCACCCCCCACCAGGGCCGTTGGAAGAGCCGGATAAAGTGCCTGGAAATGGCGCTACGATGAATGCGCCAATTCCAGGGGTGGCTGCAGGCTGCCATTTTCAGCGTGGGGGGCCCAGAATGCTTGGGCCTTACCATGCTGAGAATCCCAGCCCCCAGCCCCCCCGATCAAAATATGGCGGGAGCCCACTCATTTTTTTTTTTTAATTATTTTTTTAAATAAAAAAAACATTGGGCTTTCCTGACTTTTGATCGCCAGTCAAGGTAAAACCAGGCAGATAAAGCAGACAGCTACGGGCTGCCACCTCTATCTGCGCTGAGAATCAAAATTTCTGCAGAGCGCTATGTCATTTTTGTTTTATTATTTATTTATTTTCACACTTCTATATGTGTGACAGTCCCAACAGCCAATCACAGACGCTGACACAGAGAATGGGCGTCTGTGACTGGCTGCTTGAGTAACCTGAAAGCAGCCCATACATAGTACCATACTAGAATGTATGGGCTGATTGTACATTACTCAAACAGCCAATCACAGAAGCCCATCCTCTTTGACAGCATCTGCGATTGACTGTTGGGTCTGTCACATATAAAAGTGTGAAAAGAAAATTTTGAAAATGAATTTTTGATTCTCACCGCAGATAAAGCAGACAGCTACGTACTGCCACCCCCAGCTGCCTGGCTTTACCTTGGCTGGCGATCAAAAGACAGAGAAGCCGAATATTTGTTTTAAACTTAACTTTTTTTTTTCCCGCCATATGTTGATCGCCAGCCAGATAAAACCAGGCAGCTGGGGGCTGGGATTCACAGCATGGTAAGACCCAAGCGTTCTTGGCCTTCCACGCTGAAAATCGCAGCCCACAGCCACCCCTGAAAATGGCGCATTCATCATGGCACCATTTCCAAGTGCTTTACCCGGCTCTTCCAGCGGCCCTGGTGGTGAGTGGCACACTGGGTAATAATAGGGTTAGTACCAGGCCAGCTTTGCCTTATCAGCTGGTACTAAGCCCGAAATTCATGGTTTCACGCCAAATTAGACATAGCCACCATCAATTTCTAGTAAACAGAAAAAAAAAGACAGAATTTTTTTTTTTATTATTATTAAAAATAAAACACATTTAGGGACTACATCTTTAATAAAGAAAAATCCTCACTCCCAACGGAATCCATAGGTCTTCTGTCTTCATCTCTCTTAGATCTTTGCCATCAGACAAATATGTCTGCTGACAGATGAGCAGGCACAGAATGACACTGGAGCACTGTTACTGTGTAGTGCTGAGCTATGTTTCTTTTTTTGTCATTTCATGCAGTGTAGAAATCTTGGGAAAAGTGTGGATTGTGCTCTGGAAGTGATCAGTTATAGCTAACTATGTTATTTTCTGCAGAGATAAGTCCGGTATAGAAGATGTGATATATCGGTCTGCAGTTAAAGAACTTCACCTAGAGACATCACTGGTGAGTATGTGTATTACCTATACACACACACACTGACACTATATACAGAGCTCCTGTGCATAATGTCACTGGTGATCACTGTATTACCTGCACACTGACACTATATACAGAGCTCCTGTGTATAATGTCACTGGTGATCACTGTATTACCTGTACACTGACACTATATACAGAGCTCCTGTGTATAATGTCACTGGTGATCCCTGTATTTCCTATACACACACACACTGACACTATATACAAAGCTGTGCATAATGTCACTGGTGATCCCTGTATTACCTGTACACTGACACCATACACAGAGCTCCTGTGTATAATGTCACTGGTGATCACTATATTACCTGTACACTGACACTATATACAGAGCTCCTGTGTATAATGTCACTGGTGATCACTATATTACCTGTACACTCACACTATATACAGAGCTCCTGTGCATAATGTCACTGGTGATCACTATATTACCTGTACACTGACACTATATACAGAGCTCCTATGCATAATGTCACTGGTGATCACTATATTACCTGTACACTGACACTATATACAGAGCTCCTATGCATAATGTCACTGGTGATCACTATATTACCTGTACACTGACACTATATACAGAGCTCCTGTGTATAATGTCACTGGTGATCCCTGTATTTCCTGTACACTGACACTATATACAGAGCTCCTATGTATAATGTCACTGTTGATCACTGTATTACCTGTACACTGACACTATATACAGAGCTCCTGTGTATAATGTCACTGATGATCACTGTATTACCTCTACACTGACACTATACACAGAGCTCCTGTGTATAATGTCACTGATAATCTCTACATTATCTGTACACTGACTCTATATACAGAGCTTTTTTACATTTTCATTATCAGTCACTATCTGGTGCCATTATGAGCCATGGTCATGGCGTGGCGGTATTTGTCCCTTGTATGTGGTATTATTCAGACAGTCACTATGTTGTGGTAATATGTGGTCTTCTCATGGTGTGGCAGTATATATACCTTGTACTTGGTAGTATTTGATCACTATGTGGTGGTATGTGTTCTGGTCATGGTGTGGCGGTATTTCTCTCTTCTATATGGTATTATTAGTCTAGGTATAGTGGATGGTTGTCAGTCATTTGTTTTTTTGGATATTAAGAATGGGAACATTCTTTATTTGCAATACATATTAAATACTTGGATGTTTAACCTCTCCCTGTGTTGTGACTACTACACAGCAGCAGAGATTTATTGGTTAATAAAGTTGATTCATTTTGAAAGCGTTTGTGGACTTATGTTATTCCTATATACAGTAACTGCATGGTGCTGGTGGGCCCCAAGATTGATTTTTTCCTGGTGGGCCCCAGGTACTCCAGTCCGGCGCTGGTCCCAGACAGTTACCTCCTCATCTGTCCTGCTGCCGGCTGGGAGTCCTATACAGTGCAGCATGTAGTGTGATGTGAATGCCACACTATGGAGATGCTGCTCCTACTACTGCCAAGTGAGGATCTCACCTCCCCAGTATGGTGCCCTCAGGAGCTCCCACAGGGCATCACAGGCCTTAGTATGAAGCAATACCACAAGTCTTCTAGTATTGCTTCATACTAAGGCCTGTGATGCCCTGTCAGAGCTCCCTGAGGAGGTGAGAGCCTCACCTCATAGGGCCCCATGATCTCTATGTACGATCCCTGACTGGGCCCCATGATCTCTATGTACGCCGCTGACTGGGCCCCATGATCTCTGTGTACGCCGCTGACTGGGTCCCATGATCTCTATGTACGCCGCTGACTGGGCCCCTTGATCTCTATGTACACCTCTGACGGGGCCTCATGATCTCTATGTACGCCGCTGACTGGGCCCCATAATCTCTATGTACTCCGCTGACTGGGCCCCATGATCTCTATGTACGCCGCTGAGGGGGCCCCATGTTCTCTATGTACACCCCTAACCTGATTGGCCCCATGATCTCTATGTACGCCGCTGACTGGGCCCCATGATCTCTATGTACACCGCTGACTGGGCCCCATGATCTCTATGTACGCCGCTGACCCGGCCCCATGATCTCTATGTACGCCGCTGACTGGGCCCCATGATCTCTTTGTACGCCGCTGACTGGGCCCCATGATCTCTATGTACACCGCTGACTGGGCCCCATGATGTCTATGTATGCCGCTGACTGGGCTCCATGATCTCTATGTACTCCGCTGACTGGGCCCCATGATCTCTATGTACGCCGCTGAGGGGGCCCCATGATCTCTATGTCTCTATGTACACCCCTAACCTGATTGGCCCCATGATCTCTATGTACGCCGCTGACTGGGCCCCATGATCTCTATGTACACCCCTAACCTGATTGGCCCCATGATTTCTGTATACGCCCCTGACTGAGCCACATGATTTCTATGTACGATCCCTGACTGGGCCCCATAATCTCTGATCTCTCATGATGTTTTTTTTTTTATTAAAGATAGAGTCCCTAAATGTATTTTGTGTTTTATTTTTACTGTGTAGTGCGGCACTATGTTGCATTTTCTCATTTCATGCAGTGTAGAAATCTTGGGAAAAGTGTGGCTTGTGCTCTGGAAGTGATCAGTTATAGCTAACTGTTATTTTCTGCAGAGATAAGTCCTGCATAGAAGATGTGATATATCGGTCTGCAGATAAAGAACTTCACCTAGAGACATCACTGGTGAGTATGTGTATTACCTATACACACACACTGACACTATATACAGAGCTCCTGTGCATAATGTCACTGGTGATCACTGTATTACCTGTACACTGACACTATATACAGAGCTCCTGTGTATAATATCAATGGTGATCATTGCATTACCTGTACACTGACACTATATACAGAGCTTCTGTGTATAATGTCACTGGTGATGACTGTATAACCTGTACACTATATACAGAGCTCCTGTGCATAATGTCACTGGTGATCACTGTATAACCTGTACACTGACCCAATATACTGAGCTTTTTTAAATTTTTATTAGTTTAGCATTATTTGTCACTATGTGGTGGCATTATGTGCTTTGGTCATGACATGACGATATTTGTCCCTTCTATGTGGTATTATTCAGTCACTATGTGGTGGTAATATGTGGTCTCATGGTGTCAGTATTTATACCTTGTATCTGGTAGCATTTGATCACTATGTGGTGGTATTATGTGCTTTGGTCATGGTGTGGCGGTATTTGTGCCTTGTATGTGGCATTATTTGGGCACTATGTGGTGGTAATATGTGATCTGGTCACGGTGTGGTGGTATTTCTGCCTTCTATCTGGTAATATTTGTCTTGGTAGAGTGGATTGTGGTTGGTCATTTGTTTTATCTGATATCAATAAGGGGAAACCTCTTTATTTCCAATAGATATTAAATACTTGGATGTTTAACCCCTCCCTGCCCTGTGACTATTACACAGCAGCAGAGATGCAGTTACAGAGGTTCACCAGAGAAAGCAAGTTGGCATTTGGTGAGATTTTCACCTCTGTATTTATAAGACAAAACCAGGAGTGGGTGAGAAATGCATAAAACATGACCTCGGATTGCTCCACTCCTGGATTTGTCTTATAAATACAGAGGTAAAAATCTCACCAAATAGTCAAAGTGCCACAATCTTCTGACAGTGCGGATTCCACCAATAAATAAGTGATCCCCTTCCCAACTTGTGCATCACTGATAACTTGTTTTCACCAATAAAAACCCATTAATGCAAACTACAGTAATTGTGCATCGCAGTTCTGGTGAGCGCACAGTGATGGGCAGGAGCCGCCAGTATAATGGGTATAACGGCTAACAGGTATTTGCAAATAGCTGAAGGGTGGGTGGGCCCCTGGAGTCAATGTCCCTGGTGGGCCCCCGACCCAGTCCGCCCCTGATTTGTCACGCACGGACCTGAAGCGACTGTGCACTGCGATACACAAATCCTGTTGAAATTTCTGCTGGCGTTTACAAGCCCCAACTCCCCCCTGGGCCCGGTCGCAGTGACTGCCACTGCGACCGCGGACATTACGCCCCTGGATACATGAATCCTATGTCCCATTTTGGTGCTCCTCACCATTTGCATGGCACAGTCATGCATGCTTCTCCATCACCATAGCATGCTGCAAACAATCAGGATGGCTTCTGCTTCATCTCTATATAAAAAGATAGTACATCTGTATTTCTATGATACGTAGAGTGGATGGAAATCATACATCTTGCTAATATTTATTATATTACATTCATCTGATGCTCTGTAGTAACAATGTAAATTAAATTGGCGACTTAGTGCAGTTCTATTACTATTAGTAAATGTGGCACCTTGTGTTCCACAGAATATCTGAATATTACCTGAATATTTAATCTCAGTTAATGGTCATTTATCTATTAAATATCATTGGTCAGATGCTGATCACATGACCAGTGGTGGTGCATGCATGATGATTCCATATGAAATGCACTGAGTGACAGTTGGAAGTGACAGTTGGAATTGACCAACAACAGTGGAGGAGATGTCGGCTAACTCTAAGCAAAGCAATAATATGGATATAAAAGAGGAGGAGATTGTGGTGAGCAGAGAAACAGTGAAGACACGAAGACCTTCCCATGACACATCTGATGATGAGAGGAAGTCTTCAGTCAACAGGACAAAACCACCAGTCCAGAAGAAAGAAGAAGTAGAGGAGAACGTGGTGAGGAGAGAAGCAGCGAAGAGACTAAGACCTTCCCATGACACATCTGATGATGAGAGGAAGTCTTCAGTCAACAGGACAAAACCACCAGTCCAGAAGAAAGAAGAAGTAGAGGAGAATGTGGTGAGGAGAGAAGGAGCGAAGAGACTAAGACCTTCCCATGACACATCTGATGATGAGAGGAAGTCTTCAGTCAACAGGACAAAACAACCAGTCCAGAAGAAAGAAGAAGTGGAAGAAAAGGAGAAGGTAGAAAGTCAGAAGATGGGAGCCAAGAAGAGAGGAGCCATCTTCATCT
Organism: Phyllobates terribilis; assembly: GCF_046119375.1. Lineage (NCBI taxonomy): Eukaryota > Metazoa > Chordata > Amphibia > Anura > Dendrobatidae > Phyllobates > Phyllobates terribilis. The sequence goes on along the minus strand of NW_027363010.1, from coordinate 138,334 downwards.
CATCAGGGGACAAAAAGGAGAAGAAAAGAAAAAGGATTACATTAGGACAGAAACCCATGGATCTAAAGCAGAAGGCTGAAGAAGCTGAAGGAAGCAGCGGTGTTCGGCCAACCGGCTCCAAAAGCACAGTCTCTGATACCATCAAGAGGAGATTATTATTCCATCAAGTGCTTGGCCGGGGATGCTATGGAACGGTCCTGCTGGCGGAAGATTCATCTACCCACAAACATTTTGCTGTTAAGATCATCTGCAAAAGAGCCCTGCTTGCTGACGGTGATGAGCGTGTGATGGTGGAGCGACGGGTTTTACAGCTGGCATCTGGGAGCCCCTTCCTTGTCCACGCAGACTTTGCATTCCAGACCAAGGTAGAGTATTGATTGCTCGATATTAGGAAATGTCACACGTACCACACACTGCTCTGCCTCATGGACCCCACTGATATCATCTTACATTTCAATATAGCATGTCCCAAGGTAACCGCAGACAATAAGATGAATGTGATGACTATACACATGGGATATTGTGGCTTCTACTGTAATCAATAACATTTATGGCGGGGCTTGGTACATTGGGAATCATTTATTAAAACAGCCTTTTTACTTATCCCAGCCAATCACAGAACAGCTTTTACTTTTCCAGGTCAGTTAAAACAACCTTAGCTGAGCTCTAATTGGTTAGTATGGGCAACTAGTTTTCTAGTGAGCAGATTTATTAATGAGGCCCAATGTACCCCGCTCTATAAATGATTGAAAATATTAGATGTCATCATAGAGGTCAATGAACTGTAGAAAATCACTTGCCCGGACCTCATGTTTCTAATTGGGTGACTGGTAATATTTGTATCATTTGCAGCATTCGCTGGGCATTATCTTGTTGTAGGCATCATCGCCATGTAGTAGTCTCTAGCTCATTTCTTTGACACTGTAGAATTTTACATATTACTATCTTGTATAGACATGGGATTTCAGAATAGATTAAATGTATTTGTTATTCTTTGTTATTTCCTGGATGACATTGTATTTTGTGTATACCATGTGGGGGGACGGGACCCTGTGTACACTATATGTCAGGGCTATTGACTTTTGTGCACTTTATATACAATTTGAAATTGTGTTAATATTTTTGTATACAAGTATTATCTGTATCTTAAAGGGTTTTTTAATTAATGTTGGGACATTTTTATGCACGTGCATCTACTTGTTTTTCATTGCCATGTTTTCTATGTATAAATATACTGGAATAAAGTACAAAATCCACTGTCTTGGAGTGAAATTTCTTCTAACCTCACCAACTAATGAAAAAGATGGTATCATATTGACCAGGGGCGAGGTGGGCCAGAGGGGCACATGCCCTCCAAGCCGGTGGCCAAGCAGCTGCTTCTTTACAGACTGCAGGGCGGCCCTGTATCTTTCATTGTGTACATGTGCCAGCTGGGCATCTGCAGCCCAGAACAGCCGGCACAGGCCACGTTCTTATGCCTGCCGGAGAGAAGCTTCAGCCGCTGAGCAGTACGAGAGGGCAGACATCTTTGATTCTTGTAAGGCCACGACCCCACTATCAGTATTTGGTCAGTATTCGGTCAGTATTTTTTCACAGGAGTGGGAGACAAAACCAGGAGTTGGTGATAAATACAGAATTGGTGACTTGTTTCTATTATACCTTTTCTCTGATTGTTACTGACCTGGTTTTGGCTCCCACTCCTGAGAAAATATACTGACCAAATACTGATAGTGGGGCCGTGGCCTTAGCCTGAGCTCCGGATAGTGGTCAGGACAGGAGATTTATACTTTTTGTAGAGTGTGGAAGTGGCAGGATGCTGCTCACCTCCTGACAAGTCCAGGGCCAGATCCTGAATGTTATCTATGGTCGCTCTGCTGAGGATCAGAAAGATTTATTGTAGCAGATGGACCCCTCAAGCAGGTTGGGGTCGTGCTGTCAGTGTGAGATCATCAGCTCTCGATCTGTATGAATGTTCAAATCACATCGGACCTGAGATCGAGACACTTCAGACCTTACTATACAGACCCCTGCCCCAGACTGATCCTGCACCAGCTACAGGGCCAGAGCCGGCATAACCACCCATTGCACCAGGGCAAGTGCCAGGGCCCTTGGCAAGAGGGGGGGGCCCACTCACAGTTGGGGACACTGGAACGCTATTGGGCCTGAGAGTTGGGGGGGCCGGGTAAACACCCCCCCCCCCCCCGTGCTTTACGGTGTTTGAAATACTCACCTCTCGTCATACCCTGCTGGCCGCAGGTCCAGTCTCCTCTGCGTCTTCTGACTCTGTGACGTCTCAGTGTTGAAGAGACAGGACTTGTAGCCAGCAGGGTATGAGGAGAGGTGAGTATTTTATTTATTTTTTATGTATGGAGCCCATTCTCTATGGAGCATTATATGGGGCCCATTCTCTATGGAGCATTATATGGGGCCCATTATTCTGCATGGAGTAATATATGGGGTCAATTATGGTGTAATGAGCATTATATGGGGTTCATTATTGTGTATAGAGCATTATATGGGGCCTATTATTCTTTATGGAACATTATATGGGGTCCATTATTCAGTATGGAGCCCATTCTGTATAGAGGACTATGTGGTGCCCATAATACTGTATGGAGTACTATGTAGTGCCCATAATACTGGATGGAGGAATATGTGGTGTCCATAATACTGTATGAAGGACTATGTGGTGTCCATAATACTGTATGGAGGACTATGTGGTGCCCATAATACTGTATGGAGGACTATAATGTACAGTCTAAAATGAAAACTTTTGAATCCCCCCTTGACACGCCCCATGCACTGTGAGGATTCGCCGGTTTCTGAGCTATTATAGAATTTACAATAGATATCACTCATGTAATGTAAGAAGTACCGTATTTTTCGGACTATAAGATGCACCGGACCATAAGACGCACCTAGGTTTTAGAGGAGGAAAATAAAAAAATAAAAATATAAGCCAAAAATGTGTTCATGATGCACTTTTAAGGGGGAGGGGGTCTTCTGCTGACACTGGTATAGGGGTAATGTCCCCCAATTCTGACAATATCCCCCATCCTGGTATATATGCCCCCCCCCTTCCTTTTATACGTGGTCCCCATCCTCGTATGCATGGAACCCCTCATCTCTATCCCGGTATGCATGGCACCCCTCATCCCTATCCCGGTATGCATGGCACCCCTCATCCCTGTCCCGATATGCATGGCACCCCTCATCTCTGTCCCGGTATGCATGGCATCCCTCATCCCTGTCCCGGTATGCATGGCTCCCCTCATCCCTGTCCCGGTATGCATGGCTCCCCTCATCCCTGTCCCGGTATGCATGGCACCCCTTATCCCTGTCCCAGTATGCATGGCATCCCTCATCCTTGTCCCTGTATGCATGGCACCCCTCATCCCTGTGCCGGTATGCATGGCACCCCTCATCCTTATCCTGCTATAGTGGTATGCATGGCACCCCTCATCGCTGTCCTGGTATGTATGGCACCTCTAATCCCCATCATGCTGCACATGGCCCCCTCAGCGTTACCCTGGTATGCATGGCACCCCTCATCCCTGTCCCGGTATGCATGGCACCCCTCATCCCTGTCCCGGTATGCATGGCACCCCTCATCCCTGTCCCGGTATGCATGGCACCCCTCATCCCTGTCCCGGTATGCATGGCACCCCTCAACCCTGTCCCGGTATGCATGGCACCCCTCATCCTTATCCTGGTATAGTGGTATGCATGGCACCCCTCATCGCTGTCCTGGTATGTATGGCACCTCTAATCCCCATCATGCTGCACATGGCCCCCTCAGCGTTATCCTGGTATGTATGGCCCCCTCAGCGTTACCCTGGTATGTAAAGCCCGCCTCAGCATTACCCTGGTATGTATGGCCCCCTCAGCGTTACCCTGGTATGTATGGCCCCCTCAGCGTTACCCTGGTATGTATTGCTCCCTCTTCCTTATCCTGGTATGCATGGTCCCCCTAATCCCCATCATGCTGCACATAAAAGAAAATAAACACTGATACTCACCTTTCTTCTCTCCTCCAGCGCCGCGTCCTGTCTGCCCGCACTGATCCCTCCATGTGAGCCGCGCATGACATCACTGGCATGCATGGCTCACAAGGAGAGATCAGCTGCCAGAAGTCACTGCTCCCCATGCCGGGACTGTGTGCGCTGGGAGCAGTGACTTCACTCTCCTTCATAGCCGGCACACACCGTAGCCGCGCTGCGGCTCCTGCTACTGCCGGGCTATCGCGTGTGCCCGCTTATTAAAGGGCATGAATATTCACCCCCTCACCATGCTCATGGGCGTGGAGAGAGGTTGAATATTCATGCCCTTTAACAGCGGGCACAGGCGATTCTGGCAGGAGCCACAGCGCGGCTACACTGTCTGCTGCTAATAAGGAGCATGAATATTCATTTTCTTTAGCAGCGGGGACAGTGTAGGCTGCAGCGGGCGGCTGCTGCCTCCTGTGCCCCGCTCCTCTACCGCTCCCCCCACACCCCACATATATATACCCCCCCCAACATTTGGACTATAAAACGCACCCCCCATTTCCCTCCAAAATTTTGGAGGGAAAAAAGTGCGTCTTATAGTCCGAAAAATACTGTAAGTGAAATCTTTGGCATTGTACTATATCTATATTTCTCCGCCTTATCTGTGCATCATGAATTGTGGTATGTGTTAAAGGGGCCCACTGAGACTCTTTTGAGCCTACGAAAACCTGGAGCCGGCCCTGTGCAGGACGTCACAGATTATATCTATACTGCCATCTATACAATGTGATGTCTGGTAGTCGGTGCAGGATCAGTCCAGGGCATATATGATCTAATGTCAGTGCACAATAAAGTACATACTGTACATTGCTGACATACTGTGACTTCAGACATCAGATCTTATACAGTATATATATTGCTGTATGTATATACATGTATATGACGCGCCCCTGGGCCTGTGCTGAGTAGCGTTGCGCACGCGGGAGCCTACCCGGAGCCGGATCTGATAGGGGTAGTAGTCTCGTGGCGGTGACCCGGTCCGTGCCCAGGGAGTCAAGCTGAGTGGCAGTATATTAGCAGTAGATGTAGGACGACTACGCCACCCGTTGAATGCAGCTATGGAGCTGCCGCTGCAGGGCAGACCGCTGAGGCCGGTGGAAGGATGGTGCAGCGTGGATGGTATAACCCCCAACGGGAGGGGTATGGCCTCAGGGCAGCCGACGTGGATGATGGGGGTAGTAGGAACCACTCAGAGACGATGCGGTGTAGTTTAGGGTTTTTACTGGTGACAAAGATAGACCCTCCCGGAGTACTGGCTAGCGGTCGGGGCCTGGTCAGTCCTTGAGCAGATGGGATCCCCCTTGGCCAGGCGGAGTTGTAGGCCTCCCCAACTAATTGTACTCTTCTGGCTTCCTTGCTAGAGGCGGGTAAAGGTAGCCCACATCCCTGAGTGTACCGTGTGGTGCTCACCCGTATGGCCGGTGACTCGGGGCCTTCTAGTGGCTTCCGCTCCACGATGGCGGTGCTGGTCCCACGCGTGTGACCGTGCCTTCGGGTTTCTTGGCCAGAGGACCTGAAATCCCCTGCCGGGCGGTTTCTGCTGCGGGGTCTGGGTTAATCCCCACAGCCTCGGACTCCGGGTCCGGTGGTAACTCTTCAATCAGGACGAGCTCTTCAGCTGCCAGCCCCTGATTCCTTTTAGCACTGCTCCCACTGAGCTCCTGATCTTTCTTTCCTAAGCTGCTCCTCTTCTTCTCTCTACTCTTCTTCTCACTAACCCTGCCTCAGCCCCAGTTTTATATAGGGGAAGTCCTTCCCCTCCCAGGACTGGGCAGGAGGTGTGGCATGCATAGGATTCCTGACCAAGAGACCTCCCACCTGCTCTCAGACATAACATTGCTATTACTGTGGAGACCAGACCCCTGGGGTGCCACATTCCCCCCTAGTGAAAGTTAGTACTCCGGGACTAAACATATTTTTGTAAACAAAACAAGGTGCAAACAATAACATTCCAATAGAGACAACACATAAGGTGGTCACGGCGTGTCCGCAACCTGGTGTAACTTTTGAGGAAAACAAGGGTGTCCATTTCACCAACACAGGGAGATGTAACCAGGTAGGGGTCTGTCCTGCCCCGAGTCCTTAACAGTCTTTCAGTCCGTCCTGGGTTACGCTCCAACTATATACACAAAGGATTCCCGGTAAATCCACCAAAGACTCCTATAAATAACTAGAAACACATAATTATACACAAGCAACAATAAACAGGTAAACATTAATAAAATAGCTTGAACATTTAGATCCTCCACCGTATGGGCAGCTGGCCTCTAGTGACCCTAGTGGACCTACGGAGCTGGTTGATTGGTCCTGAGCTACAGGGTATAGGAGCTGTCAAGGGTAAACTGGGCAGCCGTCTACGGACTCTTTGGCTCACTAGGGGTATGGCAGGCTCACTATAAGCAGAGGGTTGATTTTCCTGGTCTGCTTGTGTGGGGCCTTCTGCCTCCTGGACCGGCTGTTCTTCCAGTTCTACCTGTGTCTCCGTAGGCACTTGGGATGCTGGTTGGAGGAACGTGAGGACGGGTACCACAACAGCACCATTGACTTGAGTCCAAGACCGAGGGAAGTCTCCGAGCACAGTACTAACCATATCTTCCCTTTCCTCTACGGGTCGAGGGTCCTCTTGTTCCTCTTCAGGGTTCCGTAGCTGTTCGGGACACTTCTTTAGGTGATCCCGGGATACAATGGCTGTGGTTTCCCCTCCGTCTTTACTGATTGTACAGATCTTCGGGTTGTCGTGGCTTGAGGGCAGTACGGTGTACGGGTCCTTCTCCCATTGGTCGTCCAACTTGTGGAGCCGTCTTTTCCTCTTCAAGACCTGCTCTCCGGGCACCAGGGGAACAGCGGGAGCATACTGGTTGTAAGTTTTCTCTTGTCTTTCCCTAGCTTGACAGAGACTACGCCCCACGCTCTCCTGTACTTTTCGGTATTGCTGCTGCCTCTCTGTGTCCCAGTTGGCTTCTGGTGAAGTGTCCTCGGGTGTCAGGACTCCCATCTCCAGATCAACAGGAAGCTTACCAGGTCTTGCCCTCATTAGGTAAGCCGGGGTACAGTTGGTGGAACCTACAGGGATGTGGTTGTATAGGTCCACCAGGTCGGGCAGCTTCTCAGGCCACAGACTGCGTTCCTCCAGGGGCAATGTTTTCAGGAGATCTATCACCACCTGGTTCATTTTCTCACAAAGTCCATTAGTTTGCGGGTGATAGGGTGTTGTTCTTATCTTCCGGCATCCATACAGCTGCAGAACTCCTGGAAGACCTCCGCTTGAAAGGCAGGCCCCTGGTCCGTCAGCACCTGCTCCGGGTATCCATGCGGACGGCAGAAGTGCTGCTGGAAGGCTCTAGCTGCTGTGTGAGCCGTTAAGTCCTTGACGGGGACGACAACCAAGAACCGGGAGTAGTGATCCACGATGGTTAACGCGTAGACGTAGCCACTTCTGCTTGGGGTCAGTTTTACATGATCCAAGGCTACCAGTTCCAACGGCTGTCTGGTGATGATGGACCGCAGGGGAGTCTTCTGGCTGGCACGGTCCCTCCTTCTTAAGTTGCATGGGCCACAATCTGCACCACCTCTCGATGGTTCCTCTCATGCCTACCCAATGGAACCGCCCGCGCAGCAGGAACTCCAGCTTCTTCCATCCGAAATGCCCAGCTCCGTCGTGGTATGCCTCCATCACCATAGCTGCGTCTCTTCTTGGCACCACTACTTGCCAGATTAGTTCATGCGTCCGGGAGTTAACCATTCTGCGGCACAACTTTCCCTTGTAAAGGAACAGTCGACTCTTCTCAGCCCACAGTTGCTTGGCTTCCTCTGGAGCGTCTGGGTCAAGGCGTGCATCTGGCCGAGTCAGCATCTCCTTTACCAGACGGACGGCAGGGTCACTGTCTTGCGTCTCCACCCAGTTGTAATGAGGTAAGGGGTTGAACGTAGCGGTTTGCTTACTTCTTACACGGTGGGAATACTGGATAGTCCCATGACGGTGGAACGCGGGGAGCTCAACTTCTTCCAGTTCCTCTGAATCTTCCCCTACGTCCGGTAGGTTTGGCATCCTGGACAGGGCGTCTGCGTTGGTATTGGAGCGTCCTGCCCGGTATTTGATTGTAAACTCATAGTTGGACAAGCGGGCCATCCATCTCTGCTCTAGGGCACCGAGTCTTGCAGTGTCCAGGTGTGTCAACGGGTTGTTATCCATGTACACGGTGAACCGGGAAGAAGCGAGGTAGTGCTTAAAGCGTTCGGTGACTGCCCACACCACTGCCAGGAACTCTAGCTTAAATGAGCTGTAATTCTCAGGGTTTCTTTCGGTGGGTCGCAGTTTTCGGCTGGCGTAAGCAATTACCCGTTCTTTCCCCTGCTGGATCTGGGATAGTACGGCTCCTAGCCCGATGTTACTGGCGTCGGTGTAGAGGATAAAGGGCTGGCTATAATCAGGGTACACCAGGATTTCATCCCCCGTGAGGGCCATCTTCAGCTGGCGGAAGGACTCTTCTTCCAACTTCTCCCATCTGAAGGGCGGCTTCTGGTTCTTGGCCTTCCTGGACTGGCCTATCAGGAGGTCCTGCATAGGAGCTGCCTTTTTGGTGAAACCGGGAATGAACCTTCGGTAGTAGCCTACCAACCCGAGGAACTGCCTCACTTCCTTTACGCTGGAGGGGCTTGGCCATTCCTTAATTGCGGTGATCTTATCAGGGTCGGGAGCCACTCCGTCAGCACTCACCACGTGTCCCAGGTACTGCACCTTTGGCTTCAGGAGGTGACACTTGGAAGGTTTCACCTTTAGGCCGTAACTTGCCAGAGCTTCAAACACTTCCGCCAGGTGCTTCAGGTGGTCCTCGTAGGTCTTGGAGTAGACGATGACATCGTCCAGGTATAACAGGACCGTCTCAAAGTTCCGGTGTCCCAGACAGCACTCCATCAATCGCTGGAAGGTTCCTGGTGCGTTGCAGAGTCCAAACGGCATGCAGGTAAACTCGCTAAGTCCCATCGGGGTGGTGAATGCGGTCTTCTCCCGATCCGCCTCTGCTACAGGAACCTGCCAGTACCCGCTAGTGAGATCCAAGGTGGAGAAGAAGTTAGCAGATTTTAAAGCAGCCAAAGACTCCTCTATTCTTGGTAAGGGGTACGCATCTTTGTGTGTGATACGGTTAATTTTCCGGTAATCTACACACATTCTCATGGTGTTGTCTTTCTTTTTGACCAAGACTAGTGGAGCTGCCCAGGGGCTACAGCTATCCCCGATTACCCCAGCCTCCTTCATGTCTCTAAGCATCCCCTTGGCGTGTTGGTAGTGTGCAGGGGGTACGGGCCGATACCTCTCTTTTATGGGAGGATGGTCTCCCGTGGGGATGTGGTGTTCTACCCCCTTGACTCGCCCGAAGTCTAATGGGTGTTTACTAAACACTCTCTCGTACTCTTGAACCACCCAGTAGACTCCCTGTTTCTGGTGGGAGGGAGTGGAGTCAGTACCCAAATGTAGTTGCTGACACCAATCCTCCATTATTTTCTCAGAGCCGTTACCTTCCTCCGGATGAGATGGAGGCAAGGGTTCCACAGACTGTATAGAATTTTGGTTGATAGTATATAATTTGGCTAGCGTAGCATACCGGGGCAGGTATACTTCCCTTTTCCCAATATTTATTATGCGAACGGGTACCCTCCCATGGCGTACATCAACTACCCCCCGGGCTGTCAAAATGGTGGGCCTACTGTCTGAGTAGACTGGCTCTACCATGGCCTGGTAATCTCTACCTCTCAGACCAATAGCTGCCCGGCACCAAATCATCATTTCACTTTTCGGGGGTATGGCAATAGGGAAAGGGTCACACATTCTTACGCTACCAATCTCACCGCCGGAGAGTTCCACTTGTTGCCGTCGCATCAGTGCCCGGATCTCTTTCTGGAGCACTCGCAGCTGGCCGGAGCTGGCGTTCTTGGCAACCTGCTGTAAAATGAAAATCACCTCTGCAAGACAATTTTCAATCACATTAGTTCCTAGAGTTATCTTTGGGTGACTCTCACGCTTGTCAATGTCCACAATGATCAGTCCCTGTGCCGCCAGTTCGACTCTACCGATTTTAATGGTCATTTCTTTAAATCCGATCTGCGGCACGGGTTGACCATTGCTGGCAATGATACTCAAGTCGTCGTCAGGGTAGCGGGTTATATCCGAGTCATTCCAGTACTGCTTGAAGAGCACGTACGGGATGGTGGTGACCTGTGACCCGGTGTCCAGTAGGGCACTCATAGGAATGCCATCCAGTACCACAGGCAAGACTGGACGTCCTCCCACATATTTGTCGCGCCAGCTCGATGGGCCTGGTGATCTTTTTCCTGGGGGTTGGCCCTCTACCCCAGGTTGTGCCAGTTTAAAGGACAGTACCTTGCCATATGTCAGGGTTGATTGCAGCGGCGGCAGATGGGTTGTCCGTCCTCGTTGTATCGGTCGCTGGGTCTTCCTCTGGCCGGTGGGGTCCTCCTTGGTCGACGCCACGGGATGTCCTCTGGTCCGGATGCCAGCTGGATCTTCCCTGGAGTGGAAACCTGTAAAGACTGCACAGTTCGGGTTAGCGCAGCAACGCTTTTAGCTAGCTCTTGGACCTGATGGTGCAGGTCTGGAGCCGGGTCATTGTTCAAAGCCTGCGCATCAGCCCCCACAGGCCCTGCCGACAAGGGCGCCGCCTCCTGGTGGTAAGTGATAGCTGGGCGCCTGTGGGTCACAACGCCACCCGGTGCCGGTTCTCGGAGCACCCGGATGGCTCTATCCTTGAACTGTGCAAAGTCCAGATGAGGATCCTGTAAGGCTATGGCCCGCAACTGGGTTCGGTGGACATTGCAATATAGTCCCTCTATAAATTGTTCGGTCAACAGCCTGTCCTCGTTTTCCACGCTGTCGGGGTCGGTCTGCTTAATGGCTCTCAGGGCTTCTTGTAGGTTTAGTGCATAGTCCCTTATACTCTCATGTGCTCGCTGCTTGCACCCATAGAATTTAAGCTTAATCTCGGCTGAGGTGCGGGTATCAAAGGTGTCCCTCAGCCGGGTTAGTATCCCCGCGACAGTCCTCCTCCCAGGTGGCCAGGACTTTACCTCCCTTTGGGCTGCCCCGGTTAGTTTGGCCACCAGGATGCTCACTTTTTGCTCTTCTGTGAGGGGGTACACCTGGAAGAGGCTATCCAGCTTTTCTCTAAAGTCATTCAGGGTATGTGACTCCCCTGAGTATTGGGGTAGCCAGGCTGCTCCCGGGATATAGGGCATGGTAAAAGGCATGACTGCAGCAGCGCTGGCGCTGGCGGGGGTTGAGGCAGTGAAGCTCTCCTCCGTATCCGACATCTTCCTCCCCCCTAGTGGACCGTGGCCTACCTTGCGATGATCCTCTTCCGTAGGCCGCGGCTCCGCAGTGGATCGTCAGGGTTGAGGACCTTCCGTCGCGCTCCTGTGACGTCAGCGTCTGCTGGGCTCCTTCCAGGACCTTACGCGACGTCTGGACGTGAGGCGGGGCTTCAGTTCTCGCGCGCTTTTGGAGTCCACGCCCCTCTTCTTCCCGCGCGGCGTCTTCAAGATGGCGTCCAACGGCGGGAAAACTCCACGGAAGGCGGGAAGAAGGCTGAAAATGGCGCCGGATGGCGGGAAAACTTCACGGATGGTGGGAAGAAGGCTGAAGATGGCGCCGGATGGCGGGAATCTTCACCACAGGTTAGTTTAAAAGTCTCTTTTTCAGGCACGCAGTACCCGGTGGTTGCGGGCACGGTATCCTGCCGACTACGCCAAAAGCTGACGTGCCCCTGGGCCTGTGCTGAGTAGCGTTGCGCACGCGGGAGCCTACCCGGAGCCGGATCTGATAGGGGTAGTAGTCTCGTGGCGGTGACCCGGTCCGTGCCCAGGGAGTCAAGCTGAGTGGCAGTATATTAGCAGTAGATGTAGGACGACTACGCCACCCGTTGAATGCAGCTATGGAGCTGCCGCTGCAGGGCAGACCGCTGAGGCCGGTGGAAGGATGGTGCAGCGTGGATGGTATAACCCCCAACGGGAGGGGTATGGCCTCAGGGCAGCCGACGTGGATGATGGGGGTAGTAGGAACCACTCAGAGACGATGCGGTGTAGTTCAGGGTCTTTACTGGTGACAAAGATAGACCCTCCCGGAGTACTGGCTAGCGGTCGGGGCCTGGTCAGTCCTTGAGCAGATGGGATCCCCCTTGGCCAGGCGGAGTTGTAGGCCTCCCCAACTAATTGTACTCTTCTGGCTTCCTTGCTAGAGGCGGGTAAAGGTAGCCCACGTCCCTGAGTGTACGGGTAGGGTGCTCACCCGTATGGCCGGTGACTCGGGGCCTTCTAGTGGCTTCCGCTCCACGATGGCGGTGCTGGTCCCACGCGTGTGACCGTGCCTTCGGGTTTCTTGGCCAGAGGACCTGAAATCCCCTGCCGGGCGGTTTCTGCTGCGGGGTCTGGGTTAATCCCCACAGCCTCGGACTCCGGGTCCGGTGGTAACTCTTCAATCACGGCGAGCTCTTCAGCTGCCAGCCCCTGATTCCTTTTAGCACTGCTCCCACTGAGCTCCTGATCTTTCTTCCCTAAGCTGCTCCTCTTCTTCTCTCTACTCTTCTTCTCACTAACCCTGCCTCAGCCCCAGTTTTATATAGGGGAAGTCCTTCCCCTCCCAGGACTGGGCAGGAGGTGTGGCATGCATAGGATTCCTGACCAAGAGACCTCCCACCTGCTCTCAGACATAACATTGCTATTACTGTGGAGACCAGACCCCTGGGGTGCCACATATATGACTGTAGATACCACCAAAATAAAACAATAGGTGCTTATTGACGCTAAAATAAATATTGCAAAAATTAAAAGACAATTCTACAGAGTATAACAAAGGAGGACCCCAAGTCACCAACACATGAGTATCACATATATAGAGACAGTAGTGAATATATATATACTAGATGGTGGCCCGATTCATCCGCATCGGGTATTCTATAATATGTATGCGGTACACCGTGCGCAATCAGCACAGCGGTGTTTAAATTTGGCGCCAATATCGCTTATTGTTCCCGGCCGCGATCAATCAGCGAATTGTATTAGTGAGGACCGGGGAGCGGCGCTGCGGGAGATGACCGGCTGCTCGCAGCAGAAGTATCCCGACCAGCGGCGCCGCTCCCCGGTCCTCCCTTCACACTTGCCGTCGGGAGCTCAGCGGCCCTAGCCGCTGATCTCCTGACGGTAGCCGCATGGAGGTCAGCGGCGCCGCCGGTCGGGGTACCTCGGCTGCATCGCCGCTGACCTCTGTGAAGAGCGGTGTTTAAATTTGGCGCCAATATCGCTGATTGGTCGCTGCCGACGGCCGCGAACAATCAGCGATATTGTCGCCAAGTTTAAACACCGTTGTGCTGATTGGTCGGGGCCGGCGGCCGAGACCAATCAGCGATATTGGCGCCAATTTAAACACCGCTGTGCTGATTGGCGCAGAGCAGTGTTTAGACTTGGCGCCAATATAGCTGATTGGTCGCGGCCGTCGGCAGCGATCAATCAGCGTCGTATTAGTGTGGGCCCGGGAGCGGCGCTGCTTATGCGGGTACTTCCGCTGCTAGCAGCTGGGAGATGACCGGCTGCTCGCAGCAGAAGCATCCCGACCGGTGGCACCGCCGCTCCCCGGTCCTCCCTTCACACTTACCGTCGGGAGATCAGCGGTCCTAGCCGCTGATCTCCCGACGGTAGCCGCATGGAGGTCAGCGGCGCCGCCGGTCAGGGTATTTCTGCTGTGATCAGCCGGGAGATGACCGGCTAGCGCCGGTCATCTCCCGGCTGCATCGCCGCTGACCTTCATGCGGCAGATGAGCCGCTAACGGCCGCCATCTTTTTTCTGAAATCCCGCGTCGCTGATTGGCCGCGGCTGGACCAATCAGCGACGCGGGATTTTCTAGACAGACAGACAGACGGGATAAGACAATTATATATATATTAGATATATGCCTATAACATGATTGCCCAAAAAAATCCTAATGATTGCACGCATATGTAGCACAATGTGAATGTTAATCTATATATATAATCGTCTTATCCCGCCTGTCTGTCTGTCTGTGTGTCTGTCTGTCCAGGAAATCCCGCGTCGCTCATTGGTCCGCCAGCGGCCAATCAGCGCCGCGGGATTTCTGAAAAAAGATGGCGGCCGTTAGCGGCTCATTTGCGGGACGGAGCTCAGCGGCGATGCAGCCGGAAGATGACCGGCGCGAGGCGCTCATCTCCCGGCCGGTACCAGCAGAAGGAACCCGACCGCCGGACCCATCTGCGGGACTGAGATGCATCCGGGAGATGAGCGGCGCGAGGCGCTCATCTCCCGGCCGGTATCAGCGGAAGGACCGCCGGCGCCGCTGACCTCCATGCGGAAGGGAGGACCGGGGAGCGGCGCTGCGGGTCGGGATACTTCTCCTGCGAGCTCCCGCTATGTCCCGGGTTCTCGCAGCGTAAGTAGCCGCACAGGCAGCGCCGCTCCCCGGTCCTCACCAAGACGATTCGATGATTGGTCGCGGTCTTCGGACCCGACCAATCACTGATCTTAGCGCAAGACTTAAACACCGCTGTGCTGATTGGTCGCCGACGCTGCCCGCGACCAATCACCGATTTGGGCGCCAAATTTAAATATCGGCCGCGACCAATCAGCACAGCGGTGTTTAAATGTGGAGCCAAGATCGGTGATTGGTCGCGGCCGATATTTAAATTTGGCGCCCAAATCGGTGATTGGTCGCGGTCAGCGTCCGCGACCAATCAGCACAATAGTGTTTAGCTTTGGCGCCAAGATCAGTGATTGGTCGCGGGCCAAGACTGCGACCAATCACCGATTTGTGCGGCAGATCTAAATAAGGGCCGCGACCAATTGGATGCCAGCGCCGCTCCCCGGTCCTCCCTTCACACCCTAGCCGCCTGGATGTCAGCGGCGCTGCCTGTGCGGATACTTCCGCTCCGAGAACCGGGGACATGAGCGGGCGCTCTGAGCAGAAGTATCCGGACCCGCAGCGCCGCTCCCCGGTCCTCCCTTCACACCCTAGCCGCTGATGTCCCCACAGTATCCGCATGGTGCTACAAAGGTCCGGACATTTGTGTTAAAAATCGCTGATTGGTCGCTGGCTCTGCCCGCGACCAATCAACGATTTGGGCGCCAAATTTAAATATCGGCCGCGACCAATCAGAACAGCGGTGTTTAAATGTGGAGCCAAGATCGGTGATTGGTCGCGGACGATATTTAAATTTGGCGCCCAAATCGGTGATTGGTCGCGGGCAGCGCCAGCGACCAATCAGCGATTTTTAACACAAATGTCCGGACATTTGTAACACCATGCGGATACTGTGGTGACATCAGCGGCTAGGGTGTGAAGGGAGGACCGGGGAGCGGCGCTGCGGGTCGGGATACTTCTGCTGCGAGCAGTCGCTCATGTCCCGGGTTCTCGCAGCGGAAGTACCCGCACAGGCTGCGGCGCTCCCCGGTCCTCACTAATACAATTCCGCTCCTCGCCAATACGATTAGCTGATTGGTCGCGTGCGGAGAGCGCGACCAATCAGTGATCTTGGCGCTAAAGTTAAACACCGCTCTGCTGATTGGTCGCGGCCGCTGCCCGCGACCAATCACCGATTTGGGCGCCACATTTAAATAGCGGCCGCGACCAATCACTGATCTTGCCGCCACATTTAAACACTGCTGTGCTAATTGGTCGCGGACGCCAGCCGCAACCAATCAGCGACCTTGGCGCCAAATTTAAACAACGCTCTGCTGATTGGACGCGTCCGGCATCCGCAACCAATCAGCAGAGCGTTGTTTAAATTTGGCGCCAATCTCGCTGATTGGACGCGTCCGGCATCCGCAACCAATCAGCGAGATTGGCGCCAAATTTAAACAACGCTCTTTTGATTGGTCACGGAGTCCAGCCGCGACCAATCAACGAGATTGGCGCCAAATTCAATCAACGCTCTGCTGATTGATCGCGGTCGCTGGCCGAGATCAATCAGCAGTATTGGCGCAAAATTTAAACACCGCTCTGCTGATTGGTCGCGGTTGTCGGCCGTGACCAGTCAGCAGTATTGGCGCCAAATTTAAACCTCACTCTGCCGATTGGTCGCAACCACCGGCCGCGACCAATCTTCGTTTTTTGTGGCAAATTTAAACAACGCTCTGCTGATTGGTCGCGGTCGCCGGCCGCGACCCATCAGCATTATTGGTGCCAAATTTAAACCCCGCTCTGCTGATTGGTCGCGGCCGTCAGCCGCGACTAATCAGCGATTTTGGCGCCAAATTTAAACACCGCTCTGCTGATTGGTCGCGGATGCCGGACGCGTCCAATCAGCAAGATTGGCGCCAAATTTAATCAACGCTCTGCTGAATGATCGCGGTTGCTGGCCGAGATCAATCAGCAGTATTGGCGCAAAATTTAAACACCGCTCTGCTGATTGGTCGCGGTTGTCAGCCGTGACCAGTCAGCAGTATTGGCGCCAAATTTAAACCTCACTTTGCTGATTGGTCGCAACCACCGGCCGTGACCAATCTTCGTTTTTTGTGCCAAATTTAAACAACGCTCTGCTGATTGATCGCGGTTGCTGGCCGAGATCAATCAGCAGTATTGGCGCAAAATTTAAACACCGCTCTGCTGATTGGTCGCGGTTGTCGGCCGTGACCAGTCAGCAGTATTGGCGCCAAATTTAAACCTCACTCTGCTGATTGGTCGCAACCACCGGCCGCGACCAATCTTCGTTTTTTGTGCCAAATTTAAACAACGCTCTGCTGATTGGTCGCGGTCGCTTGCCGCGACCAATTAGCAGTATTGGGGCCAAATTTAAACATCTCTTTGCTGATAGGTCGCGGTCGCGACTAATCAGCGATTTTGGTGCCAAATTTAAACACGCTCTCCAGTCCTCACTACCACGGTTCGCCGATTGATCGCGACCGCCGCCCGCGACCAATCAGCGCTTTTGGCCCAAAATTTAAACACCGCTTTGCTGATTGGTTGCGGCCGCCAGCCGCGACCAATCAGCGAGATTGGTGCCAAATTTAAACACCGCTCTGCTGATTGGTCGCGGCCGCCATCCGCGACCAATCAGCGATTTTGGCGCCAAATTTAAATAACGCTCTGCATCGCTCTGCTGATTGGTCGCGGTCGGCTGTCGCGACCAATCAGCAGTATTGGCGCCAAATTTAAAAACCGCTCTGCTGATTGGTCTCGACTAATCAGCGATTTTGGTGCCAAATTTAAACACGCTCTCCAGTTCTCACTAACACGGTTCGCTGATTGGTCGCGGCCGCCGCCCGTGACCAATCTCCGATATTGCCGCCAAATTTAAACACCGCTTTGCTAATTGCGCCCGGTCGGCCGCATACATATTCTAGAATACCCGATGCGTTAGAATCGGGCCACCATCTAGTCTATATATAGTTGACAATAACCAAGGGGAAATGTAAGTGTTTTTAGAACTACTAAGAAGATAGCTTCTTACACTCACAAGCCCAAGTGAGTACACATATATAGTATATAATATTAAGCTCTATAAAGAATCTCCTATAAAATAATACATTCAAAATGGAGGAGCAGTAGTTACAAGACAACTTAAATGTCCAAGTGAGTAAATGTGGGATGTGGTCCTATGTGCACCAATGTACCTTTCGTCCTTGCTTCATCAGGGGCCCCCAAAACATCCATTTTGGATGTTTTATTTTATAGGAGATTCCTTATTGAGCTTAATATTATATACTATATATGTGTACCCACTTGGGCTTGTGAGTCTATTGTGGTATAGCGACAAGCTCGGCTGTATGCGTAGGTAAAACACAAGATACTGTCTCTTTAAATTCTCAGGTTAGTTTATTTAGCAGTCATAAACTACCCTTGAGTCCATAAATAAAAACACAGCCCATTCAGCTAAAGAGACAAAACAAAATGCAAAACTTTCAGAACTTTCAGCAGAGTCCTTATCTCGGCCAAGGTCTGGCCACTCACAATTAGCTACACACAGGTTCATCACAGCATGTGCTAGCTCCTTCCTGGAACAAAGTTTCCCCAGGTACTGAACACACCTGAGTGTCAGGGCTGACTATTTAAAGCCCAGACACTCCCCTGATTGGAAGGATGGTGGATAACGTTCCTCCCTACACTTTCGTTATCCACTGAAAACCTTCCCTTGTAAATATCGTTCTATTAACTCTCTCTGCACCTACTTGTGCATGAGAACTTGCATGTTTTCACATCACTGAGTCTAAGAGTCTCAGCGACACATACCTCCCTTCTGACACACTACCAGTGACTTTGTCACACTATGAAGATATCCTTTTACTAGTTCTACAGACGCTTACATTTCCCCTTAGTTAATGTCAATTATATAGATTAACATTCACATTGTGCTACGTATCTGTGCAATCATTAGGATTTTTTATTTTTGGCAACCATATTATAAATATATATATAATATATATATACAGTACAGACCAAAAGTTTGGACACACCTTCTCATTTAAAGATTTTCTGTATTTTCATGACTATGAAAATTGTGCATTCACATTGCAGGCTTCAAAACTATGAATTAACACGTGTGGAATTATATACTTAACAAAAAAAGTGTGAAACAACTGAAAATATGTCTTATATTCTGGGTTCTTCAAAGTAGCCACCTTTTGCTTTGATGACTGCTTTGCACACTCTTGGCATTCTCTTGATGAGCTTCAAGAGGTAGTCACCGGAAATGGTCTTCCAACAATCTTGAAGGAGTTCCCAGAGATGCATAGCACTTGTTGGCCCTTTTGCCTTCACTCTGCGGTCCAGCTCACCCCAAACCATCTCGATTGGGTTCAGGTCTGGTGACTGTGGAGGCCAGGTCATCTGGCGTAGCACCCCATCACTCTTCTTCTTGGTCAAATAGCCCTTACACAGCCTGGAGGTGTGTTTGGGGTCATTGTCCTGTTGAAAAATAAATGATGGTCCAACTAAACGCAAACCAGATGGAATAGCATGCCGCTGCAAGATGCTGTGGTAGCCATGCTGGTTCAGTATGCCTTCAATTTTGAATAAATCCCGAACAGTGTCACCAGCAAAGCACCCCCACACCATCACACCTCCTCCTCCATGCTTCACGGTGGGAACCACGCATGTAGAGTCCATCCGTTCACCTTTTCTGTGTCACACAAAGACACAGTGGTTGGAACCAAAGATCTCAAATTTGGACTCATCAGACCAAAGCGCAGATTTCCACTGGTCTAATGTCCATTCCTTGTGTTCTTTAGCCCAAACAAGTCTCTTCTGCTTGTTGCCTGTCCTTAGCAGTGGTTTCCTAGCAGCTATTTTACCATGAAGGCCTGCTGCACAAAGTCTCCTCTTAACAGTTGTTGTAGAGATGTGTCTGCTGCTAGAACTCTGTGTGGCATTGACCTGGTCTCTAATCTGAGCTGCTGTTAACATGCGATTTCTGAGGCTGGTGACTCGGATAAACTTATCCTCAGAAGCAGAGGTGACTCTTGGTCTTCCTTTCCTGGGGCGGTCCTCATGTGAGCCAGTTTCTTTGTAGCTCTTGATGGTTTTTACAACTGCACTTCGGGACACTTTCAAAGTTTGCCCAATTTTTCGCACTGACTGACCTTCATTTCTTAAAGTAATGATGGCCACTCGTTTTTCTTTACTTAGAATTTGTATTATGGCAAGAAAAAAGCAGCTAACAGTCTATTCAGTAGGACTATCAGCTGTGTATCCACCAGACTTCTGCACAACACAACTGATGGTCCCAACCCCATTTATAAGGCAAGAAATCCCACTTATTAAACCTGACAGGGCACACCTGTGAAGTGAAAACCATTTCCGGTGACTACCTCTTGAAGCTCATCAAGAGAATGCCAAGAGTGTGCAAAGCAGTCATCAAAGCAAAAGGTGGCTACTGTGAAGAACGTAGAATATAAGACATATTTTCAGTAGTTTCACACTTTTTTGTTAAGTATATAATTCCACATGTGGTAATTCATAGTTTTGATGCCTTCAGTGTGAATGTACAATTTCCATAGTCATGAAAATACAGAAAAATCTTTAAATGAGAAGGTGTGTCCAAACTTTTGGTCTGTACTGTATATACACACACTAGCTATTGAACCTGTTCTACGCCCGGGTGGCGAGCATTTTTATTGGTATATGGTCTCCCATGCTGGTATGTGCTGCCCCCCATCCTGGTATTTGTGCTGCCCCCATCCTGTCCCCTCACCCCCAATCCGGGTATGCATGGCACCCCTCATCCCCAATCCGGGTATGCATTGCACCCCTCATCCCCAATCCGGGTATGCATGGCACCCCTCATCCCAATCCGGGTATGCATGGCACCCTCATCCCAATCCGGGTATGCATGGCACCCTTCATCCCAATCCGGTATGCATGGCACCCCATCTCTCATCCTGGTATGTATGGCACCCCTCATTCGCCAATCCTGGTATGTATGGCACTCAATCCCTCTTCCTGATATGCATGGCACCACTCATCCCTCAATCCTGATGTGCATGGCACCCCATCCCTCATCTTGGTATGTATGGCACACCTCATCCCTATCCTGGTATGTATGGTACCCCTCATCCTGGTATGCATGGCCACCCATCCCTCATTCTGGTATGCATGGTACCCCTCATTGCTATTCTGGTATGTATGGTACCCCTCATCTTGGTATACATGGCACCCCTCATCCCAATCCGGGTATGTATGGCACCCCTCATCCCCCATTCCTGGTATGTATGGCCTCCTCATCCCCCATCATGGTATGCATGGCTCTCTCATCCCCAATCCTGGTATGCATGGCTCTCTCATCCCCAATCCTGGTATGCATGGCCTCCTCATCCCCCAATCCTGGTATGTATGGCCTCCTCATCCCTAATCCTGGTATGCATGGTCCCCTCACCCCCCTTTCCTGGTATGTATGGTACCCCTCACACCCCTTTCCTGGTATGTATGGTACCCTTCACACCCCATTCCTGGTATGTATGGCACCCCTCATCCCTTTCACGGTGCACACATGCAAAAAAATAAACACATACTCACCTTTCTTCCCTGTACTTCAGTGCTACTGTATCCTGTTCTGCCGGGGGAGCAGTGCGGCGCCAGAGTACGCACATGCCCGTACCGTGCTGTTCAACGCCATTTTGCTGAAGACACACTGCAAATATGTCTTCAGTAAAATGGCGCCGGATAGAGCTATGCACATGTGCCGATTCCAACGCCTCCACTCCTGCCCTGGTCTCCGGTGAGAAGAGAAACGCCGCTGCAACGCTCCTCCCGGTCAGGTAAGTATGGCGCCGGAGATCGCGGTATGTGTTCAGTGTCTACGCATACCGCAATCTCCGGCGCCATACACACTCCCCTTACCTGTAACGTAATGGGTTCTTCTGTCTAGAGCCAGACTGCGCAGGCATGTAGCACTTGCCAAGTCTTTAAAGGCTTCAGACAGAGGGAGGCTTGTAGCGTTATATTATATATACAGTACAGACCAAAAGTTTATTTCAAGATTTTTCTGTATTTTCATGACTCTGAAATTTGTACATTCACACTGAAGGCATCAAAAGTATGAATTAACACATGTGGAATTATATACTTAACAAAAAAGTGTGAAACAACTGAAAATATGTCTTATATTCTAGATTCTTCAAAGTAGCCATCTTTTGCTTTGATGACTGCTTTGCACACTCTTGGCATTCTCTTGATGAGCTTCAAGAGGTAGTCACGGGAAATGGTCTTCTAACAATCTTGAAGAAGTTCCCAGGGATGCTTAGAACTTGTTGGCCCTTTTGCCTTCACTCTGCGGTCCTGCTCACCCCAAATCATCTCGATTGGGTTCAGGTCTGGTGACTGTGGAGGCCAGGTCATCTGGCGTAGCACCCCATCACTCTCCTTCTTGGTCAAATAGCCCTTACACAGCCTGGAGGTGTGTTTGGGGTCATTGTCCTGTTGAAAAATAAATGATGGTCCAGCTAAGCGCAAACCGGATGGAATAGCATGCCGCTGCAAGATGCTGTGGTAGCCTTGCTGGTTCAGTATGCCTTAAATTTAGAATAAATCCCCAACAGTGTCACCAGCAAAGCACCCCCACACCATCACACCTCCTCCTCCATGCTTCACGGTGGGAACCAGGCATGTAGAGTCCATCCGTTCACCTTTTCTGCGTCGCACAAAGACATAGTGGTTGGAACCAAAGATCTCAAATTTGGACTTATCAGACCAAAGCACAGATTTCCACTGGTCTTATGTCCATTCCTTGTGTTCCTTAGCCCAAACAAGTCTCTTCTGCTTGTTGCCTGTCCTTAGCAGTGGTTTCCTAGCAGCTATTTTACCATGAAGGCTTGCTGCATAAAGTCTCCTCTTAACAGTTGTTGTAGAGATGTGTCTGCTGCTAGAACTCTGTGTGGCATTGACCTGGTCTCTAATCTGAGCTGCTGTTAACCTGCGATTTCTGAGGCTGGTGACTCGGATAAACTTATCCTCAGAAGCATAGGTGACTCTTGGTCTTCCTTTCATGGGGCGGTCCTCATGTGAGCCAGTTTCTTTGTAGCGCTTGATGGGTTTTGCAACTGCACTTGGGGATACATTCAAAGTTTGCCCAATTTTTCGGACTGACTGACCTTCATTTCTTAAAGTAATGATGTCCACTCGTTTTTCTTTACTTAGCTGCTTTTTTCTTGCCATAATACAAATTCTAACAGTCTACTCAGTAGGACTATAAGCGGTGTATCCACCTGACTTCTGCACAACACAACTGATGGTCCCAACCCCATTTATAAGGCAAGAAATCCCACTTATTAAACCTGACAGGGCACACCTGTGAAGTGAAAACCATTTCCGGTGACTACCTCTTGAAGCTCATCAAGAGAATGCCAAGAGTGTGCAAAGCAGTCATCAAAGCAAAAGGTGGCTACTTTGAAGAACCTAGAATATAAGACATATTTTCAGTTGTTTCACACTTTTTTGTTAAGTATATAATTCCACATGTGTTAATTCATAGTTTTGATGCCTTCAGTGTGAATGTACAAATTTCATAGTCATGAAAATACAGAACAATCTTTAAATGAGAAGGTGTGTCCAAACTTTTGGTCTGTACTGTATGTGCTCATTTCTACAGTGGGGAAAATAAGTATTTGATACTTTGCCGATTTTGCAAATTTTCCCACCTACAAAGAATGGAGAGGTCTGTAATTTTTATCGTAGGTCACTTCACTTGTGAGAGACAGAATCTAAAAGTAATCCAGAAAATTACTTTGTATGATTTTTACATAATTCATTTGTATATTATTGCATGAAATAAGTATTTTTATACAATAGAAAAACAGAACTTAATATTTGGTACAGAAACCTTTGTTGCAATTACAGAGGTCAGATCTTTCCTGTAGTTCTTGACTAGGTTTGCACGCACTGCAGCAGGGATTTTGGCCCCCTCCTCCATACAGATCTTCTCCAGATCTTTCAGGTTTTGGGGCTGTCTCTGGGCAACATTGAGTTTCAGCTCCCTCCAAAGATTTTCTATTGGGTTCAGGTCTGAAGACTGGATAGGCCACTCCAGGACCTTGAAATGCTTCTTACGGAGCCACACCTTAGTTGCCTGGCTGTATATTTCGGGTCATTGTCCTGCTGAAAGACCCATTCTTGACCTTTCTCAGAATTATCTCATGAGGCGAGATCTTGCATGGAGCCCCAGATTAAGGAAGATTGACAGTCATCAATCTATATAGCTATAATATATGACGCGCCCCCTGGGCCGTGGGGTACTCAGTGCAGGGCCGGTCGGTGCAGGGGAGATATCACAGTGGCGGTGACCCGGTCCGTGACCCAGGGCGGTCAATAAAAGGAGATATTTACAGGGGATATATAGTTTTTATATACAGTTCGTGACGCCATCTGTGGTATGCGGCTATATGGAGCCGCCGCTGCGGAGCAGGTCCTCTGGAGCTGGTGTAAATGCAGCACAGTTGGTTTACCCCTCCACAGGTAGAGCTTAGCTCCAGGGCTGTGCTGAGATGTTATGGATGTTGCTGTTGCAGTTGTAGTGCAGGGGGTGATGGCGCGGCCAGAATAATTCACAGAGACAGTGGGGTGCAGTCTTCAGGGCTTACTCACAGTTGTTTAGTTCCTCAGGTTACACTTTCTGGACTACGACCTCCCACATCGCGCTGCTTTCACCAGGCAGGGGTGCAGCAAACTCCCAGGTGTTTCAAGAGTGCCTGACAGGACCCTGTTCTATATGACCTTCTCAGCCGTCTTTCTGCGCTGGCCCTCACCCTTCTTGCCCTGTGCCTCGCCAAACAATGTCCCTAGTCGGTATCCTCGGATCTTTCTGGGCAACCTGGAGTTCCCTGGATCCTATGTGGTTACCTTTTTGGCGACTTGAGTGCGGATGTGGCAACTGCACCCTGAAAGTACAGAAGCCTCCAGTTCCTAGTTGAACTTTGTAATTCTCACTAGTTAGGGGCCGGTCCCCTCTGCGGCTTGATCCCTCCGCCGCCTGGCAGATTCGGGCATACAGGTGGCCTCCAGCACTGCCCGTACCCCTGGGATCCCTTCCATGCTCCTGGAGCCTTTCTCCTGCTCCTCTCTCTCTCTCATCAGTCTTGGGCCTCTCTGGCTAGGCCCTCCTCCTGAGCAGAGCTCCTACAGAGCTCCTGCTCCCAACTCTTCCTCTCACTGAAGAACCCTTCTAGATTGTTCCACCTTCTTTTTATATCACTTCTTACTGAGCTCCCCTGATTTACTTCCTCCACCCACACCCACTACATGGTTCCCCCTATTTTGGTTCCCCCCACTCCAGCCAGGGACAGGGCTCAGCAGGGAAGCGACGCATCTTGCCCCTCCTGCTGGTCTGGAGTAGTGTAGTGTTGGATTCAGGTGTTAGGGTCCCGGGCAGCACTCTATCCTTACCTGAGAGTGAGATACCACACCTCTGGGTGAGATGCAGTACCTCTGTGGCGACTTAACCCACAGGGGCTCAACATATACACACATATATAATTCTAGACAATCGTGTTAAAAATGATGGTCGGCTTCCAGAAAAAAAGAGATCTCCCAGACAAGTAAGCAAATGTCCCGGGCACAGCCAAAGTCTACTGAAACCTCTTGAAAAGCTGCTTTTCTAATACTTCTTGTATGAGAACCTGAGATGCTACGTTAACCACTTCGCTCCAGAGCCTGTTTTTGCCTTCGTGACCGAGCCAATTTTTTCAATTCTGACCACTGTCACTTTATGAGGTAATTACTCTGGAACGCTTCAACGGATTCCCCTGATTCTGAGATTGTTTTTTCGTGACATATTGTACTTCATGATAGTGGTAAAATTTCTTCGACATCACTTGCGTTTATTTGTGAAAAAATCGGAAAATTTTGGAAATTTTGCAATTTTCAAACTTTGAATTTTCATGCCCTTAAATCAGAGAGATATGTCACACAAAATAGTTAATAAATAACATTTCCCACATGTCTACTTCACATCAGCACAATTTTGGAACCAAAATTTTTTTTTAGTTAGGAAGCTATAAGGGTTAAAAGTTGACCAGCGATTTCTCATTTTTACAACAAAATTAGCAAAAACATTTTTTTAGGGACCACATCTTATTTGAAGTCACTTTGAGGGGCCTTTATGACAGAAAATACCCAAAAGTGACACCATTCTAAAAACTGCACCCCTCAAGGTGCTCAAAACCACATTCAATAAGTTTATTAACCCTTCAGGTGGTTCACGGGAATTTTTGGAATGTGGAAGAAAACAATGAACATTTAACTTTTTTTCACAAAAAATTACCTTAGAGCCAATATTTTTTAATTTTCGCAAGGGTAACAGGAAAAAATGGACTCCAAAATGTGTTGTGGAATTTCTCCTGAGCACGCTGATACCCCATATGTGGTGCAAAACCACTGTTTGGGCGCACGGCATGGCTCGGAAGGTAAGGAACGCCATTTGACTTTTGGAATGGAAATTTGGCTGGAATCGATAGCGGACGCCATGTTGCATTTGGAGAGCCCCTGAGGTGCCTAAACAGAGGAAACCCCCAACAAGTGACCGAATTTTACAATCTACTCCTCTGTATAAATTAATCTAGTGGTGGGAAAATAAGTAGATAGGTAAATGGTCACTAATCCCATAGATGAATTCCCAGAGAGGTGTCATTTCCAAAATGGGGTCACTTCATGGGGGATTCTGCTGTTCTGGCACTTTTCAGAGGCGCTAAGTACCATAACTAAAGAATCCCCCCTGAAGTGACCCCATTTTGGAAATGACACCCGTCTGGGAATTCATCTATGGGTTTAGTGACCATTTTAACTCAATGGATGATTACCAGAAACAAGCACACAATGGAAGGTTTAGATTCTGGAGAACCCCCCCCACCCCTGGAAATGAAGTGAGCTCTACTCGAATGTGTCATTCACTAAATGAACCAAATGTTTGAATGACAAAATGGGATACATTTTTACAGTTTAAAAACGTGGTTCTGTGTGGAAGATTTTAAAGCAGTCAGTGATGCATAAGGCTGGCAATGATGGTCATTGTGGGCAATAGTAGCGGGTATCACGCCTCATTCCTCTCTTAGTACATACACGACATCTTTTCTGGGGGTTCCTTCTCGTTTCCGTTGCTGGAATAAGTGCAATAAAATGTCACTCAGTGAGTCTTTTCACATCCTCAGATTCTAATGGATGAGCGGGGCTAACACTTTCAAAAACAAGATTTTCAATTACCTTTTCTTGATGATCAAGAAAAGGATTGGAATTTCCTGCTTTTTTGTACAACACAAAAGAATTGTATGTGGCCACCTGAAACAAATAAATAACCAACTTTTTATACCAGGTATAGGACTTTCTTGATACCTGGTATGGCTGTAGAACCTGGTCTGCAAGGTCCACACCCCCCTTGTGTTTGTTGTAGTCAATGACTGACACAGGTTTTTGCTTCGGAGTGGTGGATCCTAGTTCTACAGTGGCCCTTGTGGCATCTGTGTGGATCGAGCTGAGGACAAAAATATCCCTCTTATCCCTATACTTCAGGGCAAGCAGCTCTCCGTTGCGTACAGCCCCTGGCTGCCCCTTTTGGAACTTTTGGGTGACCAATGGTTGTGGAAACCCCTGACGGTTTTTACGAATGGTCCCACAAGCTCCGATGTTGTGTTCAACCAGACTTTTAAATAGGGGTATGCTGGTGTAATAATTGTCCACATATAGATTGTAGCCTTTTTGAAAAAATGGACTTATCAGCTCCCAAACAATTTTTCCAGATGTCCCCAGATAAGTAGGGCATCCTGGTGGGTTTAGTTGGCTATCTTTCCCCTCATATATGCGAAAAGCAGATGTGTATCCGGTTGAACTTTCGCACATTTTATAGAGCTTTATTCCAAACCTTGCCCTTTTAGATGGGATAAATTGCTTGAGGAGCAGTGTTCCTTTGAATTTTTACAAGGGACTCATCTATAGAAATATTTTGTGTTGGGGTGTAGAGCCTTCAGATTTTTTCTGACAAATTTTCAATGATGGGTCTAATTTTATATAACCTGTCATGCTCTGGGGCATTTCTGGGCATGCATTGACTATTGTCGTTAAAATGCCAAAACCGCATGAGCATTTCATAACGGGTCCTAGGAAGAACGACTGAAAACATAGGGGTGGCTTGAACAGGGTGGTTGGACCAGTAGGATCGAATGCTCGGTTTTTTAACAAGCCCCATGGCAAATGTAAGTCCTAAATTTTTTTTGATTTCCGGGACATTAGTTGGTGTCCATAAATTTGCCCTAGCATAGTAACATCGGGGATTCTGGCTTATGAATTGGGATGCGTATAAATTTGTTTGCACGACAATAAGCTCTAGCAAGCTGTCTGTAAAAAACAAATTAAAAAAATGAATTGGTCCAAAATCTTCCACCTTCACATTTATACCAGGAATTGCGTTGAAATCAGGGCTGAATGGAGCAGCCGAATCCGAAGCCTCCCATCTGGGAAATGCTATATCACGTGGCAAAGCCCCTTGTACACTGGCATGCGCCAATTCACTAGTAGCAGGGACAGCGCTTGTACTGGGCAGTGTTCCCTGATTTGGAGACGTTTCTCCAGTAGCGCTATTTGCCCCTATTGCTGTACTGGTCCTTGGGCTTGAGGATGGACCAGAATCACTGCTCATTTCTGAGCTCTCAGTGTCGCCGCTACTAAAGCCCTCAAAATCCACATCTCCATCTGAGATTGCACTGTCATCAGTGTCAGAACACAGCAGGGCATTCACCTCCTCTGCGGTATAAGTCTGACGGGCCATTTTATTTGGTTTTATATTATTTGACAGGACTGGACTGGTCGGACTGGACTGACCGGACTGGACTGACCGGACTGACTGGACTTACCGGACTGGACTGACTGGACTGGACTGACCGGACTGGACTGACCGGACTGGACTGACTGGACTGGACTGACCGGACTGACTGGACTGGACTGACCGGACCGGACGGGACTGGACTGACCGGACCGGACTGACTGGACTGGACTGACTGGACTGGACTGACCTGACAGGACTAACTGACCTGACCTGACAGGACTGACTGACCTGACCTGACAGGACTGACTGACCTGACAGGACTGACTGACTGACAGGACTGACTAACCCTAACCTAACTCTTACTTTCTTTTTTTTTTTTTTACTTTCACAGTGGCAAGGCTGACACAGCTCTTGTCACACTGTTTCTCCTCTGCTCTCTCACTGAGATCGGAGGGGAAACAGTGTATTTATCAGGCAGATCGCCCGGGAGAGTTTGTTGCTAAAACAAACTTCCCTAGTGATCTCTCTGATTGGCTGGTGTGACGCTGACATCATCGAGACCTGAGCCAATCAGGTCTCGATGAGGTCAGAGGTCACAGCATCAGGATCCCCTCGCTGCTGAGGTATGTGGGGGTCCCGATCACCGACCACCGGCTGTCACTATCTTTTTAAATGCCGCGATCGCTATGGATAGGCTTCATCTAGAAGATAGGAACAGGTTAACATCAAGGGGACCTGATCCAATCAGGTCCCCATGATCTCACATGTCAGAGCTATCGCTCTGCACCGGAACCGCAGCGCTTGCAGGACCTGGGGGTCTTAACATTGCAGGGACCACCCACCTTTTTTAAACGTCCGGCGTTGCACAGAGCCCAGGCAGCACCGACGTTTATGTACAGTGGGCGGTCCTGAACCAGTTAACAGATGGGCATCATGTCCTCAGAACACCACTTTTATGGCCTGGTATTATTGTAGCTTGGATTAGGGTATACAACAACCATGCTTTGTGCAACTGCAGTCTACACTCGTCCAGTCCAGTCGGGCCTCCCTGACTGTTGGTCAGTAAGATATGTGTAAGTATTTTCTGTATGATATATTATTCTGCTGATACAACTAGTGAGACCTCCGGGCACAAAGATTTCATTCTTTTGTCTGAGTTAAATGCTTGAAAAAAATGATTCAATCCGAGCACCATATCTAAGGAGTCTCGCCACGTGAAGCTAGTTTCATGAAAACGTGCCTCCATTTTTTACTTATTAAAGGGTGTACAAGGTCTGACCTCGTGTTTTTACCATAAACCAGAATCATTTTATAATAAATCTGCCAGATGCTGCGGGGGAATGAGATACTGGCACCATGCCTGCCCTGTGCATCAGTATCACAGGACACCCCTATAAATATCTGAACAAAAGGACATTGAACATTAACTGAACAAAATGTACAGCAATTCTTTCTATCTCTGTATGCCCTGAAGAAAATCATTCTACATATCCGCATATTTAAGTGACCCTCCACAGGAGCATCATTATGAACCCTAAGGTGTCTTACAGGGGTCTCATGTCATCAGCTAGAACATTGAAACAAATGATGGGACATGTGAAATGTAATCCTTCTTACATGGACATGTAGACCACCTTCCATTTATCCTGCGGCCTATAGTTATACGGAGCTATTCTGTAGTAGGTGTGTAGATATTGTGATCTTTTGGCCACTTTACCTGCATACAAATCTACTTCTGTATTTCTGTGCTCCAGCTCGTGTGCTGCTGGTCTGGAATACGTGAGCTGCGGGGACTTTAACACCTCCTTCTGGAGAAGGGGCGGCTTGGACATCCCCAGCGCAAGGTACATTTTATGTTACCTACAATCCTGATCATATCTGTATAGAAATGTCTAGCATTGATCCTGTTCACTTCGGTGCTGTATTATCTGCCTTTGGGTTTTGGTGTTTTTATTATAAAAAATATTGTAGATTGCAGCGAAATTAGCCAGAACATTGACAGAAATCTGAGTGGCCTCATTATTCTTCAGTGGGATCTGGCAGGATTTTGTTGTATGTTCTGCATATGGTCATCTTGTTCTAATCGTCTAGTCCAGTGGTCCCCAACCTTTTTTGCACCAGGGACCGGCTTGAAGCAAGATCATTTTTCCATGGCCCAGCAAGGAGGGGGTGGGGTGGGTGGGGCTTTGGTCATATGGGGGCGGGGTAATGGAGGGATTTGGAGTTTAGTGCATACTTATCATATAGTGTAGACCAGGTCCCCGCCAGGAGCTATGCCAGGAGCCCCACATAATGTGCTGTGCCAGGAGCCGCATCACTGAGGCCCCATCACGCCCTGCAGCAGGACAGGGCAGCTGTCCTGACAGCTGCTGTTCAGCTGCATTTACTTCATCCCAGGGGCGGACACAGACTGTAGTGGGCCCCTGTGCAAGAAATTTTTGGGGGCCCCCCCCGCCCTTCATAAGGCAACAAAGTTATGTAAACATAACCCCCCCATGTGCATCTCTCATCCCCCCATGTGCAGCTCACCCCCGTGCATCTCTCATCCCCCTCCGTGCATCTCTCATCCCCCTCCGTGCATCTCTCATCCCCCTCCGTGCATCTCTCATCCACCCCCCGTGCATCTCTCATCCCCTCCGTGCATCTCTCATCCCCTCCGTGCATCTCTCATCCACCCCCCGTGCATCTCTCACCCCCCCGTGCATCTCTCACCCCCCCGTGCATCTCTCATCCACCCCCCGTGCATCTCTCATCCCCCCGTGCATCTCTCACCCCCCCCGTGCATCTCTCATCCACCCCCCGAGCATCTCTCATCCCCCCCGTGCATCTCTCACCCCCCCGTGCATCTCTCACCCCCCCGTGCATCTCTCATCTCTCCCCTCCCTCCCATGTGCATCTCTCATCTCTCCCCTCCCCCCATGTGCATCTCTCATCTCTCCCCTCCCCCCATGTGCATCTCTCATCTCTCCCCTCCCCCCCATGTGGATCTCTCATCTCTCCCCTCCCCCATTTGCATCTCTCATCTCTCCCCTCCCCCCCATGTGGATCTCTCATCTCTCCCCTCCCCCATGTGCATCTCTCATCTCTCCCCTCCCCCCCATGTGGATCTCTCATCTCTCCCCTCCCCCATGTGCATCTCTCATCTCTCCCCTCCCCCCATGTGCATCTCCCATTCCCCCCACTCCTAGTTAATTGTATTTAAAAAAAAATAAAACTTGTTATACTTACCCCCATGCGATCCCTGCAGAATCCTGGCGCTCGTCCAAATCGCTGACACCAGGTTCTCCTGACTTCCGGCCATGTGACGGCGCCGTCACATGACCGGAAGTCAGGGGAATCATGAAGGTGCTGCCGCAGCAGCGCAGCGCTAAGATGTCCCGGACCCGGCGCTTAGCATGCGGCCGGGGGCCCCATGAGGAGAGAGACGCACAAGAGGGGGGCTCCGAGGGGGCTCCTACCGGCCGGGCCCCATACTGGAGTCAGGGCAGTCATGCCCTGATGGCGGCCCTGCTGGAGGCTGGAGGGGCCCCCTCTCCCCGCGGACCGGCTGAAAAACCCCAACGGCCCGGTCCTGGTCCGCGGACTGGCGGTTGGGGACCTCTGGTCTAGTCAATGTAGATAATATTGTCTGGAAGCAATATCTTTGTGTTTCTTGTCTTCTCCTCGGAAAGTTACACTCATTCATGTCTTTCTGTCAGATTCTATGCCGCTGAACTGGTCTGTGGAATCCAGTACCTCCACTCCAAGGGCGTCATCCACAGAGACCTCAAGCCCGAGAACATCTTGGTGGCTGAAACGGGCCATATTAAGATCACAGATTTCGGTCTCGCAATTGACAACATGCATGGAGACCGAACAGCCACCGAATACGCTGGGACTGCAGGTTACATGGCTCCTGAGGTGGGATGATAGTGCTTTCCTATTTAGTTTTCACTAAAATTACAGTCCATGGGAATGTTAACATTTTGACCTTTCTGTTCTCTCTTCCATGATAGATTTTTGCTGGCGAGGAGTATAACGCCGGAGTAGACTGGTATTCTCTTGGTGTCATCTTAAAAGATATGGTTACCAGTGAGTGTACGTTCCATCTGACACTCGATGAGGCATCCTCCGGCATTGATGACATCATTAAACAGGTCAGTATAATTCCAGGTTATTAGTACTATGGGTTGTACAATATTCATTTAAATGGTGAAGTTGTGAGAATGTTTTATTGCCTCTACCGCTTACCTTCATGGGTTTTACTTTATTGTTTTTAGCTCCTACAGAAAGATCCTGCCAGACGCTTAGGAGTCCATGGTAACATCCGAGAGCACGTGTTTTTCCAGTGTATTGATTGGGTCTCTGTGGAAGCCCTGAAAGTGCCTCCACCACACATCCCTGTAGTAAGTATATGACCAGATCACATTGCACCTCTGTTAAGTATCAGTTAGCGCTGACACCAACATTAGAAAATCAACATCATCCAGAGCTGCTGGTCCTGGTCTGATGGTCCAGATCATTTCATATCATCCTTCTCCAGAACGTTTGAGATTTTGGTAATAATTATTTTTTTGTTTGTTTTGTAGCCATCTAAAGCTCATCACAGTTCTCGACCACACCATCTGGAGAAATTAGAAGCAGCAGAGGCCAAAAAGTCACCTCTTAAAGCAAAGGACCAGGCCATGTTCAAGGGATTTTCTTTTGTCAACTTGGAAACCCTTGACAAGACACCAGCTCCATAGTCATCAGAGCCAGCTGTCTTCCTCAGCCTCCAGTAGACCTTGAAGAACTGAAGATTGGACATCACTTTGATGATCATCTGAAAGCACTGCTGGAATGAAGATGACCATGGATACGACACTGAGGGACCCAAAACACAGACCCCAAAGATGAAGAAGCCAGACAATGTAATCATGCGCTGGCAGTAAGTATAAGCGCCACAACATCTGCGCTTCACTATACTCATAGGCATGTGCAGAACTTTTTACACTAACCGGTAATTGGATTTCCTCTTGCTCATGACAGCTCCATCTTTCGGTGCTGTCTTGGGCTAAGAAGAAATAACATGGTGTGCGATGGCCGGCTATTAAGGGGAGGAAGGAGGCCGGATTTTTTTTTTTAACTAACATTGCACATGTCTATGATCATTTTTACCATTACCAGTAGTAAGATTTCCTCACACTCATGAAAGTGCTGTCATGGGTGTCGGGAAGAGGTGTGTGATGGCCGGCTATTAAGGGGAGGAAGGAGGCCGGATTTTTTTTTTTTTAAATGATCAGTTAATAATGAAGATAAGCATAGCAATGACAGAGGATCCCAATATATGACACCAAAGACAGAGATGCCAGCCGATCTACTCATACGCTGGCAGTAAGTATAAGCGCCACAACATCTGCGCTTCATTATACTCATAGGCATGTGCAGAACATTTTACCTTAACCGGTAATTGGATTTCCTCTTGCTCATAACAGCTCCAGTCTTTGGTGCTGTCTTGGGCTAAGAAGAAATAACATGGTGTGCGATGGCCGGCTATTAAGGGGAGGAGGAGGCCAGATTTTTTTTTAACTAACATTGCACATGTCTATGATCATTTTTACCTGTAACAGTAGTAAGATGACTCCTGAGACCCAACAACAAAATTTCCCCAAAAAGTCCCATGTAATAAGGACAACATACAGAATTTAACCAAAACTCCTTTTAATGGTTAGAGGTCGGTCACAGCCAAAAAGGACGTGCTCAACGCGTAACTGGTATAAAACCCGGTTAAGGCACTATTGGCCAGCTGAAACGGGTACAAATCCATATTCCACTGCCGGACTCCCGGCGCATATCATACTTCATACTGGAGAAAAACATCAAGATAGAGCAAATGACTGCTGCTGTGACTTAAATACAGAACAACCAAATAATACCAACAAAGCACACTGTACATGGGAAAAAAGGGGAGGGGTGGTGGGAAACGCAGACTGCGGGTCCCATGCTTGTGTGGAGAGAGGCAGGAAGAGGCAGGGTCTGGACTTATAAAGAGGGGAAGAGGGAGGAAGAAGAGGATTATTGGGTGAAAGCCAGGAGGAGAGGAGAAAAAGAACATGGGACACACAATTTAACCCCTTCAGCAGGGCACAGCAGTCAAGGGGCATTCAATTAAAGATTGGCGTGCCCTGCAGACTGCTGAGACCCAACAACAATATTTCCTCAAAAAGTCCCATGGAATAATGACAACACACAGATCTTAACCAAAACTCCTTTTAATGGGTAGAAGTCGGTCACAGCCAAAAAGGACTTGCTCAGTACGCAACTGGCATAAAACTCGGTTAAGGCACTATTTGCCAGCTGAAACAGGTGCGAATCCATATGCCACAGCTGGACTCCCGGAGCAAGTCAGACTTCGTACCGGAAAAAAACATCAAGATGGAGCAAATGACCGCCAAGGAGGAGCGGAGTATTTATACTTCGCTCCGACCCCCACCCATTTGGTACAAAGCCTGTTCTATGCTATCCTGGAGACCGGAGAGAAAAATATCCAGCCCTATTTCCGTCAGATGGACACCATCGGGTAGCATAAGACTGGAATTGTCTCTCTCAAGTTGGTGATGCCTCATGACCACTCTGGCCTTAAAACGGATAAAGCGGGACAAGCGGGCATTAAGCGTGCGCCGAGAACGTTCAACTGCCGCCGCATCTCTCGCGCCCTACCATGCAACACGTGACATGACCTCTAACCAAATCAGAGTAAGCTCTGGAAAAAGTCTGTGGAATTTATCCACGTCGGAGTGCATGATTGTGAGGAGTTCCGCTAGTTGAAAGGAGCAGAGATCATTCCCTCCCGCAGAATTAAGGGAGAGGAAGCAGTCTGAGCTATCCGCACCACCTCAGGAAGAACCTGAGGCCAGGTCAAGCCTCTTATTCCTCTCCAAAAAACGTTGATGCCGTGGAACCCAAGACCTCTGTCACCTGGTCGACGTTCTGCTCTTTGGGATGCCCAGAAGATGTAGGAGTGGCCCAGTATCCACACTGTGTGTTTTACACCACCTATGAAGAGATAATAAAGTTAGTGAAGCAATAAATTTGGTCTGATATATCTTGAAAAACAGGAGGAACGTCGTCTACCAATGCGCTGGATCTCGGAGTTAGGCAAACCAGCACGGGCTGCTTCGGTAGCAGCTCCTATCCTTATGGAGTACGTACCAAATACCTTGAGAGGAAGGCCTATGAAAGCTAAACATTTCCGAAAAAGGGATTGAAATTGAAAAACCGTAAGAGGAGACCCATCCTCATGTGAGAAAAAGGAGTCACCAGATCGCCAGAACGATAAGTAATTATTAACAAGGGTTAAAGGACAAATAGGACCGGGGATGGCAGCAAGGGGAACCCATGAACAAATACCGGACGGGTCAATTTTCGATTTCCGAAAGTGGATACGGAGACCTCGGTCACAGGGAGTGACACCATCATACTGGAGTCCTCCTGAAGTGCGCTTGGATGGGGACACCAATTCACTAATGCGCAAAGCACCAAACCAAAAAACGCGAGTCAAAAAGCGGCAGAGAGTAGAGCAGACTTGAAAGCAGAAGAGCGGACAGCGGGAGTGGGTTGATTAGGCGGGTAAGTAAACTGAAAGAAATGGGCCATCTGTTCCCCTGACGAGTGTGCTCCCTCCTCCAACCCATAATAGCCTGCCGAATGATGAAAACCTTAGTAACATCGTTCCAACCTAAGAGGTGAAAATAAACACCGAGATCAGATAGGCGGTTCTGTGCAACGGCTCCTGAAACACCCATACTGCGCAAGTAAAGTAAATATTCTATTGTGACCACCAGACGGGCAGCGTCGGATGCTGCTGCTGATCTATCCCCAAATAAGTTATGGCACTCATTCCATGCCTTACCGTAAGAACGCCATGTAGACGAGGCCACTGAAGATCTCACCAACTCCATCAATCTTTCTCTACCACCTCCCACATGAGGGATGGGCATGGATGTCCCTCCTCTTTGGCCGCGGGGAAACATTCCGGGAATTTCTGGCAATCGAAACGAGAAAGAGAATCAGCAATGACATTATTTGTACCCGGAACATGGCGGGCTTAAAACCAGATGTTTAAACTTAAGCATTTTAATACCAGAAATCTGAGTAATTTGATAACCAGGGGAGATGAGGATGACAAGTGATTTATGGCGTGTACAATACTCATATTGTCAGTCCAATAACAGATCCGTTTATCCCTGAGGGATGGGCCCCATAAAGAAATGGCTGTGATGATAGGAAATAACTCTACCCGAGTAAGGTTTTTAACCCAGCCCTCAGTGCGCCAAGATTCTGGCCAAGGTTCGGCACACCATTGGTCTCCAAAAATGACACTGAAACCAGTAGATCCAGCGGCATCGGAAAAAAGGGAGACATCCTCATTAGTCAATTCCGATGACTAAAAGCATGTATATCCATTATAGGACAAGAGGAACTCCTTCCCAACCAGCAAGTCTGCTTTCAAAGGAGGTTTTATCCGAATTCTATGATGGGGAAGCTTGATGCTTTTGATCGAGAGGGATAAACGTCTGGAAAAAATTCTCCCCATAGGCATTACTGTGCAAGCAAAGTTAAGGAGGCCTAGCATGGACTGCATTTGACATAGTGTTACTTTGAGGACAGAACAGAATCCTTCAATCTGGGACAGCAATTTTGACCTTTTTTTTTAGGGAAGGCGAAAAACCATGGCAACGGAATCAATCTCAATTCCTAAAAAGGATAGCGAAGTAGTAGCAAAAGTTTTTTCACTGGATAAGGGAACGCCAAAATGCATCGCGAAAAAAAATAAAATTGTCCAGCAAAAATTGACAGGACCTGGAATATAATGGATTATAGCGGAGGAACCTGTTTCATACTTAACCACCCATTCTAGGAAAGAACCAAATAATTCAAAATAATAGCAAGAGATGGAACAACCCATGGGAAGGCAGGTAGATCTCACATCACCGTTACTTTCTGAGTAGCAACGTCTTCGGAAAGTTTATGAAGCTACATTTACAGAAAACATGGGTCCACTGGCTTTACTAAACGCCATCTACAAATTCGAGCTTCAAGATTTGGAGAGGTGTGTATTGCAAGAATTTTTATCACCCAACCACTTTGAGTAGCAGAAGGAGAGATAGCATTAGCAAACTCTCAAGAACTATCTGCATTCTACAATGACGGAACAACGGTTAAACAGCCGAGCCCTTCTGTCAATTGAGCATGAGCTCGCCAGACACCTGAATTTTAAAGACCTGATTAAGGATTTTTCTAACCAGCAGGTAAAACGACTGCCTGTTCCATACATGTAAATTTGCATCTTCACATCTTCTACATGTAGCCAGTTTTACATTAGTGTGTTATTGCCATGTATGTTCCCCTGTATTATGGATGAGTGTCCTAGCCTGACTGCGGGATTACTGACCCAAAGTCCTAGCATTAGACAGATGTAACAGATCGGATAGTGATGTTTCCGTTCTGAGACCTGCACCTGACTGACCCTGCGATGCACTATCCGTACCCCAGATGGGAATACCCATTTAATATTAGGGCTCAGTTTTTAGGATAGAGCGCACTATTGTTTGTTGTTCTTGAATTTATGGAAATACGTCTTTATTATTATGGTTCATTTCCTTAGATCGTTGTTTTAATATGACCTCACAAAATGACCTTATTTTCATTGTATTAATTGGTTATACGTTTTGTCTTTGTTTTGTTACATTATAATTTTGCACTTTACATAATTGACCAAAGGATTTAACTAAATGACTCTTATGAAAAATAGATTTAATTAGCGAAATGTTTAGTGGGAATGTTTTACAAAACTTTTATGTTAAGGGCATTGACCATGCTCTGGTTATTCTTAACCAATGTGTGTGTGAGATGAATAAAAGGCCCTTAATGCAGAAATTCAACATAGAAATATAGTCTATTTCCCATATTTCGTATTTAGTGCCGAAGTTCAAGAAAGACCATAATACTAAGTGCCTTATCATCATCTCAAACACATTGGTAAAGAATAACCAGAAAATTGCCAATCCTTTTAATCATAGTTTAACGTTTTGGAAGAATTTACTTTAAAGTTTGTCACCCCTTATATCATAAATAATAAATAAACAGAAATTGCTTTTCTAATAGAATAACACGTCCAGAAGAGATTCCTTTTCAGCAGTCACCTCATTATCATAGCCAGCAGGATTACAATGAGATAACAGAATCCACCATTCACATTAGGTCGTGTCACAGCTCACCTCTTCCCCTTTCCTGCACAATGACATCTGCATGTCACTAAACATGAGAACATGTATAGAAAACTCTCCCTAGGAATTAGACTCCCCTATTTTGTCTTGTGATATATATACATCCATATGTCTATTGTTCATATCTCCAAACAGGCAAGACAGCAGATTTCCATAAATGTACAGAAAACAGGATACAATAACCTGAAGTCAGAAATACAGATTATAAAAAAATTATCACAATCTGGTTTCAATTAGTTTAAAAAATGTACGTCACTCATTCCCTTAAAGAAAAATAAGCAAAATATACCTAAAAAGAATATTGGATAGTTTAAGAAATGTTTAATAGGTTAGAGTAGAGTAGGGCCCTGCCAAAAGAGTCTACCTTGTCGTGGTGGCAGGCTTAAAAAATCTTTTGGCCAAAACAAAAGCTGATGGCTGTGTATGTGATATGGTGTTCGATGGGAACTGTTTATGTGTGATTGGTGAAACCGAGGTGCAGAAGCAGAGTTTTTCCAAGAGTGGGAGGTGGGACGGTGGAAAGTTTGAGGGGTGGAGGCAGGGCTGGTGTGGAGTCTCAAGGGTGCCCGGAAATGTTGCCAGTATGGGGTGCTGAAATTCCTGGTGGCAGCCCTGCTTCAGTATGTAGCAAAAATCACAGTCTCCTACTCTCCACAGGCATGTGTTCAAAGGAGTATGTTACGGATCCGGGTGGTGGAACCTCTGTGCTGCGGTGCAAGGAGGGACCAGAGGGGCGTAAGTAGCTGTCAACTCGGACTGACCAAGGTCATACGGCGGCTCAATCGACTCCGTGACCAGGGAAGACCGAGCAGAGAGACCAGGTGCTACTCTGGGACCAACCTTGTATGAGAGCAGGTGACTCCCACGGGTCAGAAGGCAGGAACTGACCGGTACAGCAGATGAGCACGGCAGGCAGGCTGACGGGTGATCCGGGTAGGCAGACTGGCAGACACGGCAGATAACAAGCAGGAGCCTCCAGATAAGCTGACTGGTAGGCACGGTAGGTAACAGGCAGGTGCTTCCAGGTAAGCAGGCGGGCAAGGCCCATAGACAGACTGGCGGACTTGACTGTAGACAGACTGTCGGGCTGGAGAGTAGACAAGCTGGCGGACTGGACTAGTAGTCAGGCTGGACTTGTAGTCAGGTTGGCGGGCTGGACTTGTAGTCAGGCTGGCGGGCTGGACTTGTAGTCAAGCTGGCGGGCTGGACTGGTAGTCAGGCTGGCAGCAGGACCTGAGGGCTGAAGCAGAGTTTAACACACAAAGCTACAACCTTGCATGGGCACCTCCATCTTGGAGGAGGTGCCTTTTATATGAGAGGTCCTCCGGTCATTGGCCGGGGACTCCTTAGGACGGCGTGCGCGGCCCCTTTAAGAGGGCGCCCTAAGCACAATGCCCGGGAAGCTGCGCACCGGCAGAAGCAGGAGCGCCGGAGGACGCCGGGAGGGGAGCGCGGCGGTAAGAGGGACGGCGTCTCTGCCTGTCAAGGCGCAGAGACACCGATACTACAGAGTATTGTCATGACAAGCACTGGGGTGTTCAGAAAACCTCAAGCTGTCATGACAACCCTTTGGCACCCCACAATCATGATGCAGGGACAGTTAGAACAGTGTGCCCCACCTGGACCAGTCGCTGTAAATTCTGCCATCACAGATAGTTAGCGGCATATAACAGGTTAACGGTCGCTTCCCTCCACTCGCATCTGTTAGAGGCAGATGATGGCTGAATAATGCAGCCATCATTTGTCGGCTCAGTTCCCAAGTCCACATCAAAGAACGGGACCTGGGATTTGTTATTTTTTTCTATAAACCGTTTTGGTTTTTACTTTTTTTACTTTAGTTCCTTTACAGAACGTGAACCTGGTTGAGCTTTATTGCACGATGCTGCGAGGCATGATTTACAATTACAGCTGTGGGGGCCATTGTGTGAGTTGGTTGACTAAAAGAGCCCCCTACCTTTATTTGACAACCTAGATGCCACTGATACTATAGGTTGCGGCATCAAAGGCGTTAATTAAAGATAACAGCTAGGATCAAAGACATTGACTGCTCAGTTCCTGCAGGAGCCCCTCAGTGATCCAGCTGGAATGGTGCCAGCACCAGAGGTGAGTATAGCTCCTATTATTTTACTTTGTGGAAACATATTGATTGAGAAGGGTTGGTCCTAGTAGTGAACATCAGAGAGAGACTTGCGGCCTAGCCGGAAAACCCAGTGATCCCTGCTAGGGCCAGAGCTTCATAGAGAACTTACATGGAAACTCACACGACTGGGCACACCACCTTTGTGAAGAGAACATTAACGTTAAATAGTGAAAGACTTTCTCTGCTATCCCAAGCTTACTGATATTAGTTCTACTGTTGATTTGCCTTGTTACTAA
Source organism: Phyllobates terribilis (assembly GCF_046119375.1). Lineage (NCBI taxonomy): Eukaryota > Metazoa > Chordata > Amphibia > Anura > Dendrobatidae > Phyllobates > Phyllobates terribilis. The sequence continues at coordinate 97,410 of NW_027363010.1, read as the reverse complement.
CACTTTACAGTTTAAAGTATATACCGTATATACTCGAGTATAAGCCAACTGTTTCCGCACACTGAACTCATCATCTTTCCTTCATCTCGCATATCTTCCCCACCTGATCTTTCTATCACAATAAATGACATCACACTTTCCCCGGTCCCCGGAGTAACCCCTGACTCTGCCCTGTCCTTCAAACCCCACATCCAAGCTCTTGCCACCTCCTGTGGCCTCCAGCTCAAAAGTATTCCCAGAATCCATCCTTTCCTCAACCCTCAATCTATTAAACTGCTTGTTCATGCCCTCATCATCTCCCGCCTCGACTACTGCAACACCCTCCTCTGTGGCCTACCTGCTAACACTCTCGCACCCCTCCAGTCCATCCCCAACTCTGCTGCTCGACTGGTTCATCTCTCGCCTCACTATTCCTCTGCTACCCCCCTTTGCAAATACCTTCACATGCTAATAATAATAATAAAAAGTAATTTTTCATTTAACTTTGCATGAAGCCCTGTGGGTTATACAAAATTTCTGAATACGGTTTTGAATATTTTGAGGTGTATACATGACATATAGATCCCTCAAAATCTTTTCAAATGTGTAGATGGTCCTGAAAAACTGAGGGATGGGACATTTCATTGGCATACAAAATTCAAAGTACAAAAATGAGACTTTTTCTAAATATTTATCAAATTTCCGATATTTTTTATATAAATGTCTATCATATTGACCTAAATTTACCACGAACGTAAACTACAATGTGTCAAGAAAAAAATTATTACCACATAAAATGGCACATATTAGTTTAAAAAATTTGGCTTGGTCAGGAAAGTAAAAAGTACCTTAAGTGGGAAGGGGTTAAAGAGTTATTCCCAATATATGTAATAATTCTGAAGTGGAGCAGACTCCACAATACAAACTGTTTATTTTATTAAAATAAATACATTTCTTAGACCTGATGAGGCTTGTTTGGTTGCATTAAAAATCCACTTGCTTTTGAGCCGAAACATTGGCACCTGTTCACACGGGCCAATAAATACACCATTTTTTATGTAATTTTCTATTAAGTGCTACCATCTTTTTTGCTTACTTATATGCCGACACTGGGGTATCGTGTGCCGGGACCCTTGGAGCTCTCACCGCCATAAAACCTGAACGGCCGTGCAGTCCCTCCGCCTCTTATGGGACGTGCTGGTGAAGGTGCGTACGCAATGACATCATCGCGTACGCGTCTGCATAGAGGGCCAAGATGCCAGTACAGAAGTGCAGCTGCAGGGGATTATATGAGAGGTAAGTATCAATTTATTTATTTTTAATAGAATTAATTAAATGGTCTTGGGGGAGAGCTCATGATGAACTGGGAGTGGAGGTTGGGGAAAGCACTTGGAGAATAGGGAGTGGGGGAAGGGGAGAGCACATGATGAATTGGGAGTGGGGGGGGGAGAGAGCACATGGTGAATTGGGGGTGGGGAGAGCAAATGATGATTTTGGAGTGGGGGTGGGGAGAGCTCATGATGAACTGAGAGTCGGGGTGGGGAGAGCACATGGAGAATTGGAAGTGGGGGGTGAGGAGAGCACAAGGTGAACTGGAATTAAGGGGTGGGGAGAGCACATGGTGAACTGGGAGTGGGGGGTGGGGAGAGCACATGGTGAATTGGGAGTGAGGAGTGGATAGAGCACATTATTAATTGGGGGTGGGGAGAGCACATGGTGGGTGGGGAGAGCAAATTATGAATTGAAGGTGGGGGGTGGAGAGAGCAAATGGTGAATTGCGAGTGGGGGATGGGGAGAGCACATGGTGAATTGGGGGTGGGGAGAGCAGATAATGATCTGGGGGGTGGGGAGAGTACATGGTGAATTGGAAGTGGGGGGTGGGGAGAGCATATGCTGAATGGGGGGGTGAGGAGAGCAAATGATGAATTGGGAGTGGTTGGGGAGAGCAAATGATTAATTGAGAGAGGTGAGTGGGGAGAGCAAATTGTGAATTGGGAGTGTGGAGAGCACATGGTGAATTGGGGGTGGGGAGAGCAAATGATGAAGTGGGGGTGGGGAGAGCAAATGGTGAATTGGGGGTGGGGAGAGCAAACGGTGAATTGGGAGTGGTGGGTGGGGAGAGCAAATGGTGCATTGGGAGTGGGGGTGGGGAGAGCTAATGGTAAATTGGGAGTGGGGAGAGAAAATGGTCAATTGGGAGGGAGCGGTAGTGAGAGCTAATGGTGAATTGGGAGTGTGGAGTGCAAAATGCAGCAACGGGGATAATAGAAACAACTACACAAAAGTAGATATAGATACCAGCAGGTGTAGTTCTATAGAAACTTAAAACTTAACGTTTAATACCATTAGATAAAATATATGCCAAATGCAAGGACCTAAAAACACACAGTTTGACTGCCTGTGGTATATAATAACCAAGAGAACTTCCATATATTGTTACTTCCAGAGATATAAATATATGTCATATAAGCATATTACATCTCTAACACAAACCAGGGAAGGAATGGCAAATAGGAAAAAAGATAATGAAGCCCACAGTACACTATATCAACTTATTGTACCCCAATATGTGGGAACATGAAGGCATTCACCCTGAGATATGGGAACATGAAAACACTCGCCCCATCAATGGTGACCATTTAACTCTGCTATATAGAAATGGAACATCCTCACCAATTTTGATGACTGTCCATGCTCTCGGATCTCAGAGGGGGCTCCATATGATGGTGGTGAACCGAAATTCATAAGGTCACCAAACCAAATACCGCTCCCCAGATGCCGCTCCCGACGCGTTTCTTAGCCTTAGCTATTCATCAGGGGAAAGAAGAAAGAGGACATGCGGTATGCACGCTGCCCAAAGTCGCGCAGCTCATTCACCAGACAGCGCTACTTCATGCTCTATTAGATCCTCTTTTGAATCCTAATCGCGCTCTGTTCATAATCGTGTCACTTCCGGTTCCGGTCACCTGACATCCGGTATGTGGAACGCAGATGCCGGCCGTGACACGCAAACGTCACTTCCGGTATGCGCGTCATAGACAAGGAAACATCGCACATAACGGAGCGATAGCTAGGGGACACGCAGGATCACCAGCCGGCATCCTGCTTTGGATGTCACCATAAAAGGAGTCTCATCCATGAATATCCCAAGCCATGGAAAGTGTCCAGAACATATAATAACTGGCACTTATCCTGGCAACATACCATATGTACCGCGGTATATATAAAACACGCGTTCATTTTACCCCAGTGGTTAGAAGGCTGGAAATGCTTCATAGGTCCAGAATCGCACAGTGAAGCTACGGCCCAACCCCAGGAGCGCACTTTAAGCCCAAAATAGTAATGAAAGAAAAATGACAAAAACAGAAACAGAAAAAAATATAAACAGAAAAAAATATAAAAAAGGAGGGAGAGGGGTATGAAGGGATATGAGGGAACAATGGAGAGGGACCGCACCTCATAGATTTGGAGAGTTAGAGGAATGTATGTAGGGAGCCAGGGGACCTATAAACATCCCTATTCAGCACCTGAAAAAATATATCCCTACCTGACAGTGGAGGTTGGCACCCTATAAACCTGCGCAAATGGCGCCCCCACTCCTCGACGGCTGTCCCTACACTCCTCTCCCTAATTCACCCTATATCTATAGGAACGGCCTGTAGGACAGCTGCTCGTTGAGGCCGTAGGGAGCCGTTGTCCGCATTCTGAAGATCCACTTCGTCTCTCTTTGCAGTATCAGTTTGTCCCAGTCGCCCCCTCTTGGTGGGGCCGTAACTTTGTCAATTCCCATATAGCGTATTATATCCCTACTGTTCGGATGTACGTTATTCACGTGTTTTGCCAGGGGGGTATCTCTTTTCAGGGCGATATCTCTTTGGTGCTCTCCTATTCTTCTTCTCAATTCTCTCTTTGTCTTCCCTATATATTCCATTCCGCAGACACATTTAGCCATATAGATAATTCCCTTCGATCTACAATTAATGAAATGTTTGACAACAAATGTTTTTCCGGTGACATTACTTATGAAGTCTTTCCCTTGCGTAATAACTTTGCATGATACGCATCCACTACATCTAAAACAGCCAGTTATGGAGCTTTTCAGCTTTTTGTTCCCCATATGGCCCATATAGTGACTATGGACCAATCTGTCCCTAAGGGATCTGCCCTTTTTATACGTAATCATAGGTCTTGAGTCAACCATGTTACCAATATCCTCGTCCATTAATAGAATCGGCCAATGTTTTTGTAATATCCTACGGACTGTATACGACTGATTAGTGAAAGTAGTGATGAGTCTGCAGAAGGTGTTGTCCTTATCCACATTTGGAGATGAGTGTAAAAAGGAGGAGCGGTCCCTGGCCAGAGTCCCCCCATAGGCCTCAGCTATCACCTTCTTTGGGTAACCCCTCTCATGAAATCTCTGACAGAGATCGGTGGCCTGGGCTCTAAAAGTGGCATCGTCCGAGCAGTTCCTCCGGACCCTCATGAATTGCCCCTTCGGTATGCCCCTCTTAAGTGGGGCTGGATGGTTACTCTCCCACCTGAGGAGGGAATTCGAGGCAGTTTTTTTCCTATATGTACTGGTCTCTATCTCCCCATCCTTTCCTATCCGTATCAAGATGTCCAGAAAGGGCAACTCCTGGGGGCCAAACTCAAAAGTGAAGTGTAAGTTAAGGTCATTATGATTAAGCCTTTCTACAAGGTTTCCAAAGGATGTTTTGTCCCCATTCCACAGAACTAGGACGTCGTCGATATATCGAACCCATAGCAAAATGTTTTCACCACCTTCAATAGGGATGTCTCCAAAAACCACGGTTTCCTCCCACCAACCCAGGTATAAATTGGCATACGATGGGGCACAAGGGCTCCCCATCGCAGTACCCCTGAGCTGGTGGAAGTACTTCCCACCAAAAAGAAATACATTTTTGGTCAGGCAAAACTGAAGGGCCTTCATCACAAAGTGATTGTGTCGCTCAAATTGTTTGCCTCTCCCCATAAGGAAAAAACGTATCGCCTCCAGACCCCTATCATGGGGAATTGAGGAGTATAATGACTCCACATCAATGCTAGCCAAAGTCACGTCTTTGTCAACTGTCATACCTTCTAGTTTTCGAAGCAGGTCATTGGTGTCACCGACAAATGAGTTCAAGCTTATAACAAAGGGTTTAAGTACCTTCTCCAAATATATTCCCAAATTTTGCGTTAAGTTATTAATTCCCGATATTATGGGTCGTCCTTTCAGTGGATTCAAGCCCTTATGTACCTTTGGGAGACTATAGAAGGTAGACATAACTGGATGGATTGGACAAATAAAATCTCTCTCCTGTTTACTTAGGGTACCATCCCTCATGGCCTCATTTGCCAGTTCCTCCAACTCTTGGGAGAATCTTTTCGTGGGATCCGCCTTTAATGTGCTGTAGCACTCCTTAACGTTGAGTATAGCACTGCACATCAGGTAGTACTCACTGGTATCCATGATCACCACGTTACCCCCTTTATCTGAAGGTTTTATGGTGATATGTTCATCATTTTCTAGTGACCTCAATGCCTGCATCTCGCAACGAGTGAAATTGTGTCTAAAGCGTCTGGAATCATTTTCCAGGTCCCTCAAATCTTTAGTCACCATGTTCAAAAATACATCAATAGGGCTCAGATCACTCTGTGGAGGTGGCATTTTGGTGCTTTTCAGTTTCAAATTGGTGAATGGGCCATTCCCCTCAAGGTTAGGATCCACATCACCGAGGTGAAAAAGGGTTCTAATATCAGGTAAAAGTTCTTCACGAACCCCCAGATCCGCGCATGCCTGTTTATCAATCTTAATATAGTGCTTGCGCCACTTCAACTTGCGCACAAATAAATTTACGTCTTTTATAATCTCAAAAGAATTGTAGTCTGTTGTCGGTACAAAAGTCAGACCCCTATTCAAAACCTCCAGTTCTACAGAGGTGAGGCTTCTCGATGATAAGTTTATGATTTGGGGATTCATAATGTCGGTGTGGGGGTACTCAGATTGAGGCGATTGCGTAATGGATAACCCTCCTCTAAAAAAAGCCCAGAGGGGGATCTCCTATTACTAATGTTTCTGCCACGAGTCCTACCGCCACCTCTTCCCCTCTGTCTACCACGATATGATTTGGGTCTGACCTCTGACTCTGAAAAGTCAGTGTCAGTAGACGAAATATCTGTATCTGGGTATCTTGGGCTCCTATTAGAGAGGAAATTATAGGCCTTATTTTCCTTGAACTCTTGTAGATCTTTAATAAAAAATTTGTGCTTCCGTTCCTTCAGATGATATTGAAATCTTTCTATTGTGTTCTGAAGTAACGTTTCCTTAGCATTAAATTCAGGTTCCAAGGAAAATTTTTTTGTTAATTCCACTTGTGTTCTCAATGATTCATTCAAAGCGGCTAATGTAATCCTCTCCTCATCTAGGAGCAATTTCATGAATCGTAAAGAACTCGCGGTCGCCTCTTTTTCCCAAAGGCCCAGTAGGGTCTGACTCCTGTACCGAAAAGAAGGGAACAGAGTGATCCGGAGGTTCCTCGGGACGATGCCTGCCCTTAAATAATTCTCAAGTGTTTGTACCTCCCACCAAGATGTGATCTGCTGTTTGTAGATTTTTGTTAATTCTCTAAAGGCGGCCGAAAAGGTGGGGGTGTATTTTTTTTGGGCAAAAGTGCGCTCAGAAAAGACCTCTTTGGCCTCAGTAGCCCACTGGCTGGTGTCTATTCCCACTGACAGAAAACCAGCCATACCACTTATATTTCAAGTATCAAAATGCAGCAACGGGGATAATAGAAACAACTACACAAAAGTAGATATAGATACCAGCAGGTGTAGTTCTATAGAAACTTAAAACTTAACGTTTAATACCATTAGATAAAATATATGCCAAATGCAAGGACCTAAAAACACACAGTTTGACTGCCTGTGGTATATAATAACCAAGAGAACTTCCATATATTGTTACTTCCAGAGATATAAATATATGTCATATAAGCATATTACATCTCTAACACAAACCAGGGAAGGAATGGCAAATAGGAAAAAAGATAATGAAGCCCACAGTACACTATATCAACTTATTGTACCCCAATATGTGGGAACATGAAGGCATTCACCCTGAGATATGGGAACATGAAAACACTCGCCCCATCAATGGTGACCATTTAACTCTGCTATATAGAAATGGAACATCCTCACCAATTTTGATGACTGTCCATGCTCTCGGATCTCAGAGGGGGCTCCATATGATGGTGGTGAACCGAAATTCATAAGGTCACCAAACCAAATACCGCTCCCCAGATGCCGCTCCCGACGCGTTTCTTAGCCTTAGCTATTCATCAGGGGAAAGAAGAAAGAGGACATGCGGTATGCACGCTGCCCAAAGTCGCGCAGCTCATTCACCAGACAGCGCTACTTCATGCTCTATTAGATCCTCTTTTGAATCCTAATCGCGCTCTGTTCATAATCGTGTCACTTCCGGTTCCGGTCACCTGACATCCGGTATGTGGAACGCAGATGCCGGCCGTGACACGCAAACGTCACTTCCGGTATGCGCGTCATAGACAAGGAAACATCGCACATAACGGAGCGATAGCTAGGGGACACGCAGGATCACCAGCCGGCATCCTGCTTTGGATGTCACCATAAAAGGAGTCTCATCCATGAATATCCCAAGCCATGGAAAGTGTCCAGAACATATAATAACTGGCACTTATCCTGGCAACATACCATATGTACCGCGGTATATATAAAACACGCGTTCATTTTACCCCAGTGGTTAGAAGGCTGGAAATGCTTCATAGGTCCAGAATCGCACAGTGAAGCTACGGCCCAACCCCAGGAGCGCACTTTAAGCCCAAAATAGTAATGAAAGAAAAATGACAAAAACAGAAACAGAAAAAAATATAAACAGAAAAAAATATAAAAAAGGAGGGAGAGGGGTATGAAGGGATATGAGGGAACAATGGAGAGGGACCGCACCTCATAGATTTGGAGAGTTAGAGGAATGTATGTAGGGAGCCAGGGGACCTATAAACATCCCTATTCAGCACCTGAAAAAATATATCCCTACCTGACAGTGGAGGTTGGCACCCTATAAACCTGCGCAAATGGCGCCCCCACTCCTCGACGGCTGTCCCTACACTCCTCTCCCTAATTCACCCTATATCTATAGGAACGGCCTGTAGGACAGCTGCTCGTTGAGGCCGTAGGGAGCCGTTGTCCGCATTCTGAAGATCCACTTCGTCTCTCTTTGCAGTATCAGTTTGTCCCAGTCGCCCCCTCTTGGTGGGGCCGTAACTTTGTCAATTCCCATATAGCGTATTATATCCCTACTGTTCGGATGTACGTTATTCACGTGTTTTGCCAGGGGGGTATCTCTTTTCAGGGCGATATCTCTTTGGTGCTCTCCTATTCTTCTTCTCAATTCTCTCTTTGTCTTCCCTATATATTCCATTCCGCAGACACATTTAGCCATATAGATAATTCCCTTCGATCTACAATTAATGAAATGTTTGACAACAAATGTTTTTCCGGTGACATTACTTATGAAGTCTTTCCCTTGCGTAATAACTTTGCATGATACGCATCCACTACATCTAAAACAGCCAGTTATGGAGCTTTTCAGCTTTTTGTTCCCCATATGGCCCATATAGTGACTATGGACCAATCTGTCCCTAAGGGATCTGCCCTTTTTATACGTAATCATAGGTCTTGAGTCAACCATGTTACCAATATCCTCGTCCATTAATAGAATCGGCCAATGTTTTTGTAATATCCTACGGACTGTATACGACTGATTAGTGAAAGTAGTGATGAGTCTGCAGAAGGTGTTGTCCTTATCCACATTTGGAGATGAGTGTAAAAAGGAGGAGCGGTCCCTGGCCAGAGTCCCCCCATAGGCCTCAGCTATCACCTTCTTTGGGTAACCCCTCTCATGAAATCTCTGACAGAGATCGGTGGCCTGGGCTCTAAAAGTGGCATCGTCCGAGCAGTTCCTCCGGACCCTCATGAATTGCCCCTTCGGTATGCCCCTCTTAAGTGGGGCTGGATGGTTACTCTCCCACCTGAGGAGGGAATTCGAGGCAGTTTTTTTCCTATATGTACTGGTCTCTATCTCCCCATCCTTTCCTATCCGTATCAAGATGTCCAGAAAGGGCAACTCCTGGGGGCCAAACTCAAAAGTGAAGTGTAAGTTAAGGTCATTATGATTAAGCCTTTCTACAAGGTTTCCAAAGGATGTTTTGTCCCCATTCCACAGAACTAGGACGTCGTCGATATATCGAACCCATAGCAAAATGTTTTCACCACCTTCAATAGGGATGTCTCCAAAAACCACGGTTTCCTCCCACCAACCCAGGTATAAATTGGCATACGATGGGGCACAAGGGCTCCCCATCGCAGTACCCCTGAGCTGGTGGAAGTACTTCCCACCAAAAAGAAATACATTTTTGGTCAGGCAAAACTGAAGGGCCTTCATCACAAAGTGATTGTGTCGCTCAAATTGTTTGCCTCTCCCCATAAGGAAAAAACGTATCGCCTCCAGACCCCTATCATGGGGAATTGAGGAGTATAATGACTCCACATCAATGCTAGCCAAAGTCACGTCTTTGTCAACTGTCATACCTTCTAGTTTTCGAAGCAGGTCATTGGTGTCACCGACAAATGAGTTCAAGCTTATAACAAAGGGTTTAAGTACCTTCTCCAAATATATTCCCAAATTTTGCGTTAAGTTATTAATTCCCGATATTATGGGTCGTCCTTTCAGTGGATTCAAGCCCTTATGTACCTTTGGGAGACTATAGAAGGTAGACATAACTGGATGGATTGGACAAATAAAATCTCTCTCCTGTTTACTTAGGGTACCATCCCTCATGGCCTCATTTGCCAGTTCCTCCAACTCTTGGGAGAATCTTTTCGTGGGATCCGCCTTTAATGTGCTGTAGCACTCCTTAACGTTGAGTATAGCACTGCACATCAGGTAGTACTCACTGGTATCCATGATCACCACGTTACCCCCTTTATCTGAAGGTTTTATGGTGATATGTTCATCATTTTCTAGTGACCTCAATGCCTGCATCTCGCAACGAGTGAAATTGTGTCTAAAGCGTCTGGAATCATTTTCCAGGTCCCTCAAATCTTTAGTCACCATGTTCAAAAATACATCAATAGGGCTCAGATCACTCTGTGGAGGTGGCATTTTGGTGCTTTTCAGTTTCAAATTGGTGAATGGGCCATTCCCCTCAAGGTTAGGATCCACATCACCGAGGTGAAAAAGGGTTCTAATATCAGGTAAAAGTTCTTCACGAACCCCCAGATCCGCGCATGCCTGTTTATCAATCTTAATATAGTGCTTGCGCCACTTCAACTTGCGCACAAATAAATTTACGTCTTTTATAATCTCAAAAGAATTGTAGTCTGTTGTCGGTACAAAAGTCAGACCCCTATTCAAAACCTCCAGTTCTACAGAGGTGAGGCTTCTCGATGATAAGTTTATGATTTGGGGATTCATAATGTCGGTGTGGGGGTACTCAGATTGAGGCGATTGCGTAATGGATAACCCTCCTCTAAAAAAAGCCCAGAGGGGGATCTCCTATTACTAATGTTTCTGCCACGAGTCCTACCGCCACCTCTTCCCCTCTGTCTACCACGATATGATTTGGGTCTGACCTCTGACTCTGAAAAGTCAGTGTCAGTAGACGAAATATCTGTATCTGGGTATCTTGGGCTCCTATTAGAGAGGAAATTATAGGCCTTATTTTCCTTGAACTCTTGTAGATCTTTAATAAAAAATTTGTGCTTCCGTTCCTTCAGATGATATTGAAATCTTTCTATTGTGTTCTGAAGTAACGTTTCCTTAGCATTAAATTCAGGTTCCAAGGAAAATTTTTTTGTTAATTCCACTTGTGTTCTCAATGATTCATTCAAAGCGGCTAATGTAATCCTCTCCTCATCTAGGAGCAATTTCATGAATCGTAAAGAACTCGCGGTCGCCTCTTTTTCCCAAAGGCCCAGTAGGGTCTGACTCCTGTACCGAAAAGAAGGGAACAGAGTGATCCGGAGGTTCCTCGGGACGATGCCTGCCCTTAAATAATTCTCAAGTGTTTGTACCTCCCACCAAGATGTGATCTGCTGTTTGTAGATTTTTGTTAATTCTCTAAAGGCGGCCGAAAAGGTGGGGGTGTATTTTTTTTGGGCAAAAGTGCGCTCAGAAAAGACCTCTTTGGCCTCAGTAGCCCACTGGCTGGTGTCTATTCCCACTGACAGAAAACCAGCCATACCACTTATATTTCAAGTATCAAAATGCAGCAACGGGGATAATAGAAACAACTACACAAAAGTAGATATAGATACCAGCAGGTGTAGTTCTATAGAAACTTAAAACTTAACGTTTAATACCATTAGATAAAATATATGCCAAATGCAAGGACCTAAAAACACACAGTTTGACTGCCTGTGGTATATAATAACCAAGAGAACTTCCATATATTGTTACTTCCAGAGATATAAATATATGTCATATAAGCATATTACATCTCTAACACAAACCAGGGAAGGAATGGCAAATAGGAAAAAAGATAATGAAGCCCACAGTACACTATATCAACTTATTGTACCCCAATATGTGGGAACATGAAGGCATTCACCCTGAGATATGGGAACATGAAAACACTCGCCCCATCAATGGTGACCATTTAACTCTGCTATATAGAAATGGAACATCCTCACCAATTTTGATGACTGTCCATGCTCTCGGATCTCAGAGGGGGCTCCATATGATGGTGGTGAACCGAAATTCATAAGGTCACCAAACCAAATACCGCTCCCCAGATGCCGCTCCCGACGCGTTTCTTAGCCTTAGCTATTCATCAGGGGAAAGAAGAAAGAGGACATGCGGTATGCACGCTGCCCAAAGTCGCGCAGCTCATTCACCAGACAGCGCTACTTCATGCTCTATTAGATCCTCTTTTGAATCCTAATCGCGCTCTGTTCATAATCGTGTCACTTCCGGTTCCGGTCACCTGACATCCGGTATGTGGAACGCAGATGCCGGCCGTGACACGCAAACGTCACTTCCGGTATGCGCGTCATAGACAAGGAAACATCGCACATAACGGAGCGATAGCTAGGGGACACGCAGGATCACCAGCCGGCATCCTGCTTTGGATGTCACCATAAAAGGAGTCTCATCCATGAATATCCCAAGCCATGGAAAGTGTCCAGAACATATAATAACTGGCACTTATCCTGGCAACATACCATATGTACCGCGGTATATATAAAACACGCGTTCATTTTACCCCAGTGGTTAGAAGGCTGGAAATGCTTCATAGGTCCAGAATCGCACAGTGAAGCTACGGCCCAACCCCAGGAGCGCACTTTAAGCCCAAAATAGTAATGAAAGAAAAATGACAAAAACAGAAACAGAAAAAAATATAAACAGAAAAAAATATAAAAAAGGAGGGAGAGGGGTATGAAGGGATATGAGGGAACAATGGAGAGGGACCGCACCTCATAGATTTGGAGAGTTAGAGGAATGTATGTAGGGAGCCAGGGGACCTATAAACATCCCTATTCAGCACCTGAAAAAATATATCCCTACCTGACAGTGGAGGTTGGCACCCTATAAACCTGCGCAAATGGCGCCCCCACTCCTCGACGGCTGTCCCTACACTCCTCTCCCTAATTCACCCTATATCTATAGGAACGGCCTGTAGGACAGCTGCTCGTTGAGGCCGTAGGGAGCCGTTGTCCGCATTCTGAAGATCCACTTCGTCTCTCTTTGCAGTATCAGTTTGTCCCAGTCGCCCCCTCTTGGTGGGGCCGTAACTTTGTCAATTCCCATATAGCGTATTATATCCCTACTGTTCGGATGTACGTTATTCACGTGTTTTGCCAGGGGGGTATCTCTTTTCAGGGCGATATCTCTTTGGTGCTCTCCTATTCTTCTTCTCAATTCTCTCTTTGTCTTCCCTATATATTCCATTCCGCAGACACATTTAGCCATATAGATAATTCCCTTCGATCTACAATTAATGAAATGTTTGACAACAAATGTTTTTCCGGTGACATTACTTATGAAGTCTTTCCCTTGCGTAATAACTTTGCATGATACGCATCCACTACATCTAAAACAGCCAGTTATGGAGCTTTTCAGCTTTTTGTTCCCCATATGGCCCATATAGTGACTATGGACCAATCTGTCCCTAAGGGATCTGCCCTTTTTATACGTAATCATAGGTCTTGAGTCAACCATGTTACCAATATCCTCGTCCATTAATAGAATCGGCCAATGTTTTTGTAATATCCTACGGACTGTATACGACTGATTAGTGAAAGTAGTGATGAGTCTGCAGAAGGTGTTGTCCTTATCCACATTTGGAGATGAGTGTAAAAAGGAGGAGCGGTCCCTGGCCAGAGTCCCCCCATAGGCCTCAGCTATCACCTTCTTTGGGTAACCCCTCTCATGAAATCTCTGACAGAGATCGGTGGCCTGGGCTCTAAAAGTGGCATCGTCCGAGCAGTTCCTCCGGACCCTCATGAATTGCCCCTTCGGTATGCCCCTCTTAAGTGGGGCTGGATGGTTACTCTCCCACCTGAGGAGGGAATTCGAGGCAGTTTTTTTCCTATATGTACTGGTCTCTATCTCCCCATCCTTTCCTATCCGTATCAAGATGTCCAGAAAGGGCAACTCCTGGGGGCCAAACTCAAAAGTGAAGTGTAAGTTAAGGTCATTATGAGTGTGGAGTGCACATGATGAATTGGGGGTGGGAAGAGCAAATGGTGAATTGGGAATAGGGGGTGGGGAGAACTAATGGTGAATGGAGCAAATAGTGAGTGGGGGGTGGGGAGAGCAAACGTTGAATTGGAAGTGGGGGTAGAGAGCAGATGGTGAATTAGGAGTGCGGGTGGGGAGAGCAAATGGTGAATTGGGAGTGGAGGGTGGGGTGAGCAAATGGTGAATTGGGAGTGGAGGGTGGGGAGAACAAATGGTGAATTGGGAGTGGGGAGAGCAAATGATGAGTTGGGAGTGGGGAGAGCAAATGGTGAATGGGGAGTGGGGATGGGGGGAGCAAATGGTGAATTGGGAGTGGGGGGTGGGGAGAGCTAGTGGTGAATTTGGAGTGGGGAGAGCTAATGGTGAATTTGGAGTGGGGAGAGCAAATGTTGAATGGGGGGTGGGGAGAGCTAATGGTGAATTGGGAGTGGGGGAGAGCAAATAATGAATTGGGAGTGGGGGAGAGCAAATGATGAATTGGGAGTGGGGGAGAATAAATGATTATGAATACAGGTTGGGAGAGAGCATGAACATGACATAATGAATTGGAGTGGAGGGGTTCATGTAAATATAATGAATTGGGGGAGCGGAAGGTACAGAGTGGGGGGTGTTGAGGATGCAGGAGTGTGACTGGTAATGAATTGGGAAAGAGTACAGGTGCTATTTAATTTATATATTTATTGGGTGGAGAAAGTGGCTATTTACAGTTAGTGGGGGGGGCCGTGGTGGATTACAATTTGTATTTGGAATGGTGGGTTGCATAATAACTAATTATATATTAATGGTGGGTGCACATCTGTATTCAGCTGCGTAATGTAGAAATTGGGGAATGTGCTCTAGATAACTGTGTGCTATTTTATGCAGAGACGAGTCCTGGCTGGAAGAAGTGAGGTCGGTCTGCGCTGGATGAAAGTGAAAAAAAGCGAAGATGAAGGACTTCAACTAGAGACGTCACTTGTGAGTCAGTGTGTTCTCTGTACAATGACACTATATACTAATGTGCAGAGCTCCTGTGTATGTCACTGGTGATCACTGTATTACCTGTACACTATACACTATATGGAGAGCTCCTGTGCATAATGTCACTGGTGATCACTGTATTACCTGTACACTATATACACAGCTCCTATGTATAATGTCACTGGTGATCACTGTATTACCTGTACACTGACACTATATACAGAGCTCCTGTGTATAATGTCACTGGTGATCACTGTATTACCTGTACACTATATACACAGCTCCTATGTATAATGTCACTGGTGATCACTGTATTACCTGTACACTGACACTATATACAGAGCTCCTGTGTATAATGTCACTGGTGATCACTGTACACCGTCTACTATGTAGAGAGCTCCTGTGTATAATGGCACTTATGGTAATATTAGTATTTTTTTTTTTTTTTATTAATGATCAGTATTGTATTATTTGGTCACTATGTGGTGGTAATATGTGGTCCGGTCATGGTGTGGCGGTATTTGTCCCTTACACTGTGTGCAGAATTATTAGGCAAGTTGTATTTTAGAGGATTATTTTTATTATTGATCAACAACTATGTTCTCAATCAACCCAAAAGACTCATAAATATCCAAGCTTAATATTTTTGGAAGTTGGAGTGTTTTTTTTTTAGATTTGGCTATCTTAGGAGGATATCTGTGTGTGCAGGTAACTATTACTGTGCAGAATTATTAGGCAACTTAATAAAAACCAAATATAATCCTATGTCAGTTGTTTATTTTCACCAGGTAAACCAATATCAGTGCACAAAATTTAGAAATAAACATTTCTGACATGCAAAAACAAAAACCAAAAAAATTAGTGATCATTATAGCCACCTTTCTTTATGATGACACTCAACAGCCTTCCATCCATAGATTCTGTCTGTTGCTTGATATGTTTTCGATCAACATTGCGTGCAGCAGCCACCACAGCCTCCCAGACACTGTTCCGAGAGGTGTACTGTTTTCACTCCCTGTAGATCTCACATTTTATGATGGACCACAGGTTCTCTATGGGGTTCAGATCAGATGAACAAGGGGGCCATGTCATTATTTTTTCTTCTTTTAGACCTTTACTGGCCAGCCACGCTGTGGAGTAGTTGGATGCATGTGAGGGAGCATTGTCCTGCATTTAAATCATGTTTTTTTTGAACGATACCGACTTCTTCCTGTACCACTGCTTGAAGAAGTTGTCTTCCAGAAAGTGGCAGTAGGTCTGAGAGTTGAGCTTCACTCCATCCTCAACCCGAAAAGGTCCCATAAGTTCATCTTTGATTATATCAGCCCATACCAGTACCCCACCTCCACCTTGCTGGCGTCTGAGTCGAAGTGGAGCTCTCTGCCCTTTACTGATCCAGCCTCTGGCCCATCCATCTGGCCCATCAAGAGTCACTCTCATTTCATCAGTCCATAAAACCTTTGAAAAATCAGTCTTAAGATATTTCTTGGCCCATTCTTGACATTTTATCTTATGTTTCTTGTTCAAAGGTGGTCGTTTTTCAGCCTTCCTTACCTTGGCCATGTCCCTGAGTATCGCACACCTTGTGCTTTTTGATACTCCAGTAACGTTGCAGCTCTGAAATATGGCAAAGCTGGTGGCGAATGGCATCTTGGCAGCTTCACGCTTGATTTTCGTCAATTCATGGGCAGTTATTTTGCGCCTTTTTTGGCCAACACGCTTCTTGCGACCCTGTTGGCTATTTGCCATGAAACGCTTGATTGTTCGGTGATCACGCTTCAAAAGTATGGAAATTTCAAGATTGCTGCATCCCTCTGCAAGACATCTCACAATTTTGGACTTTTCAGAGCCCGTCAAATCTCTCTTCTGACCCATTTTGCCAAAGGAAAGGAAGTTGCCTAATAATTAAGCACACCTTATATAGGGTGTTGATGTCATTAGTCAACACCTCTCCTCATTACAGAGATGCACATCACCAGATTTACTTAATTGGTAGTTGGCTCTCAAGCCTATGCAGCTTGGAGTAGGACAACATGTATAAAAATTATCATGTGATCAAAATACTTATTTGCCTAATAATTCTGCACACAGTGTATATGTGGTATTATTTGGTGACCATTTGGTGGTAATATGTGGTCTGGCCATGGTGTGGCGGTATTTTTTCCTTGTATGTGGTATTATTTGATCACTATGTGGTGGTAATATGTGGTCTGGCCATGGTGTGGCGGTATTTTTTCCTTGTATGTGCTATTATTTGATCACTATGTGGTGGTAATATGTGGTCTGGTCATGGTGTGGCAGTATACCTTGTATGTGGTATTATTTGGTGACTATGTGATGGTAAATTGTGGTCCGGCTATGGTGTGATGGTTTTTGTTCCTTGAATGTGATATTATTAGTCATTTTAAAAAATGTATGTGACACATTCCTTTAAAGAAAAAGAAATAAAAATATACCTAAAAAGAGTATTGGATATTTTAAGAAAGGTTTAATAGGTTAGAGTAAAGTAGGGCCCAGCCAAAAGAGTCTAACTTGTCGTGGTGGTTGATTAAAAAAATCTTTTGGCCAAAACAAAAGTTGCTGGCTATGTATGTGATATATGGTTGAGTGGGAACTGTAAATCTGTGATTGGTGAGGGCGTGGTGCAGAAGTGGAGTTTTTCCAATATTTGGTGGTGGGACTGTGGAAGTTTCGAGGGGTGGAGGTGGAGCTGGGGTGGAGCCTGGGCGGAGTCTCAAGGGAGCTTGAAAATGTTGCCAATATTGGGCCCTGAAATTCCTGGTGGCAGCCCTCTATCTATCTGTCTATCTAAATAACAAAGTAAGGCTATGTGTGTTATGATCTGCAAGAAGAAATAAGGAAAGATAGGGGAAAGCTGTCCCTACAGTAAGACTAAGCTGAATCCCTACGATGTAGCGGGCTGCCTGTTCCTAGTCAACAGACCCACTTTTTTCTTCGGCTAGTCTGAACGAAGACCTATAGAATTAAGGAAGGGCTCCTAAAGAACTAAGGACTGGGACAAAAATGGGACACTTCCTAAACAGAAATTGTTGTAGAACACAAAAGACAAATTGACAAAAAGTACTAGAGGTCCAAGAGGACCAAGCAAACTGACAGAGCTAGGCACCGAAGCACCAGGCTAGCAAAACAGTCAAACAACACTGAAGTCCAGCAAAGCCAGAAGGGCAGAGCTGGAATATATAGGCAGGTGGTCACGTGGCCACAAAACACAAGATAGCAAAAACTAACAGGAGGGTTCTAACAGAACCCCCTCTTCTATGAGGATCCTCCTGATCCTCCAGGCCCAGGCCTTTGAGGAAACCTCCTGTGGAAAGCTTTAACTAGCCTAGGAGCAGAGACATCATCCGTCCTTACCCAGGAGTAGTCTTCGGGACCGAAACCCTTCCAGGAGACAAGATACTGTAATTTCCCTCTATGCCATCTAGAATTCAAAATACGAGAAATTTCATATTCGCCGTCTTCCACCACAGGAGGAACTGTGACAGTGGCGTCCCTATTAGATACGTCAGCCTTTTTCAAGAAGGAAACATGAAATACAGGATTAATCTTCCAGGAAGTAGGGACATCCAACCTAACAGCAGGTGGGTTAACAACCTGAAGCACTTTAAATGGACCCACAAACTTAGGACCCAGTTTTTTAGAGGGAATCCTCAAACGCAGGTTCTTCAAGGACAACCAAACCATGTCACCCACAGTAAACAAAACCTCTTTACGTTTCCTGTCAAAATACTTCTTGGACTTTTTGTTAGCCTCTTGAAGGTTACAACGTACATTAGTCCAAACTCTCTCTAAATCACCGGAAAAATTCTCCTCCTCCGGCACCGCCGACCCCAATTTGGAGAAAGAACCAAAAGACGGATGTCTCCCAGTACAACAAAAAAAAAGGAGAACACCCAGCAGAGGAGGATGTATGACTGTTAAGAGCAAATTCTGCGAGAAGCAGAAACTCCGACCACACCTCTTGATTGTCCGCCACAAAGCAACGCAAAAACTGCTCAACATCCTGGTTCTTTCTTTCAGTCTGTCCATTAGACTCAGGATGATAACCAGACGAAAATGACAAATGGACTCCCAACCTGCACAAAAAGCACGCCAAAAGCAAGCCACAAACTGAGGTCCTCTATCAGAAACAATATCCGTGGGAACACCATGGAGCTTGACAATCTCCTTAACAAATGCCTTAGCGAGTGTCTTGGCGCAGGGCAACTTAATGAATGGAACCAAATGACACATCTTACTAAAACGGTCCACGACCACCCAGATGACAGTAAAAGCCTTGGACACAGGAAGATCAGTAATAAAATCCATAGTGAGATGCGTCCAAGGCGCACTAGGAACATCCAGAAGGCAAAGCAACCCCGCAGCAGGAGTATGTGAAGCCTTTGACCTAGCGCACACAGTACACTGACACACTCACTTGATGACTTCCTTCTGCCATCCAGGCCACCAAAAACTGCGACTGATCAGTCTCTTAGTCTCCGAAATTCCTGGATGACCTGCCAACAGAGACTCATGACACTCCACAAACAAATCTCTCCTAAAGGCTCCAGGCACGAACAACCTCCCATGGGGAGTGTTAGATGGAGCATCATCTTGAGCTTTCAGAATCCCATTCTCCAAAACAGAGTCCAAAGCCGCCACCACAACTCCTTTCTGTAAAATGCTCTCCTCCTCCTCGGCACCGACCGTAGGAGAGAAGCTGCGAGATAAAGCATTGGCTTTAACATTCTTAGTACCAGGGAAATAGGTAACAGAAAAATGAAACCGAGAAAAAAAAAGTGCCCACCTAGCTTGACGGGCATTCAAGCGCTTGGCAGCATCCAGATAAATCAAATTCTTATGATCTGTGAAAACCTGAATAGGAAATCTAGCGCCTTCCAAAAAATGACGCCAATGTTCAAACGCGAGTTTAATAGCCAGCAGCTCCCGATTTCCAACATCATAATTCAGTTCGGTTTCCGAAAAAATTTTCGAAAAGAAGGCACAAGGATGTACTCCACCCTTGTTCTCCTGAGACAAAACTGCTCCGACCCCCACCGATGAAGCATCGACCTCGACCAAAAAAGGCTTGGTCTCATCAGGCTGCATAAGGATAGGGGCAGAACTGAACCTCTCTTTGAGATACTCAAAAACTTCAATGGCCTCAGTAGTCCACTGGGCCGTATTCGCACCTTTCCTGGTGAGATCGGTTAGAGGTTTAACAATTACAGAAAAATTCTTAATGAATTTCCTGTAATAATTGGCAAAACCCAAAAATCTCTGTATAGATTTCAAACCAATAGGCCTAGGCCATTCCTGCACAGCCTGAACCTTCACAGGGTCCATCTCAAAGCAATCGCTGGAGACAATGTAGCCCAAAAAACAAATTTTCTGCACAGCAAACTCACATTTCTCCAGATTAGCAAAGAGTGAAATATCACCCAATAACTGCAAAACTTCACGTACACTCTGCCAATGGGACTCCAGATCTGGTGAATAAATCAAAATGTCATCCAAATACACAACCACATTCTTACCAATCAGAGGTCTCAGGATGTCATTAATAGGGTTCTGAAAAAATGCAGGTGCATTGGTAAGACCAAAAGGCATCACCAGATTTTCAAAATGACCTACCGGAGTGTTAAAAGCAGTTTTCCATTCATCACCCTCCTTCACACGTAACAAATTGTATGCCCCCCGGAGATCAATTTTGGAGAACCACTTGTCTCCCACTAACTGGTTAAACAAGTCAGGAATTAACGGTAACGGGTAGGAATTGCGTACGGTAATCTTATTTCACGAAAATCCAGACATGGACATAAACCGCCGTCCTTTTTTTTAACAAAGAAGAATCCGACTGCCACAGGCGACTTAGAAGGTCTAATGTGACTAGCAACCAGGCTAGTCTCTTTGTACTCCTCCAAGGCCTTTCTTTCAGGGATAGTCAGTTTAAACAAGCGACTTTTGGGAAGAGTAGCACCCAGAACAAACTCAATGGCGCAATCATAATCCCTATGAGGAGGTAAAACTTGCGACTCCTCCAAAAAAACCCTCCAAAAATCTTGAATAGGTACAGGTAATTCCACTTTTTCCACAGCCGCAGAGCGACCATTACAACATTTATCATAGCACTTCGGACTCCAAAACTTAATCACATTAGTAGACCAGTCCAATAAAGGATTGTGCAGTTTTAACCAAGGCAATCCTAGAACAACTGGAGAGGGTAAATTATCCAAAACAACCAAGTCCAAAATTTCTTGGTGAACTCCATTGATAGTGCGAGAAAATACTGCAACCTTGTGAGTAATACAGTTCAAAGGAGTGTTATCAATTGCAACCACAGAAATAAGTGATGACAAAGGTTTGGATTTCAATTTAAGGTTTTCCAAAAACCCTTTATCAATCACATTAAGTGCTGAACCACAATCCACAAATACCTGAAATTCAATCAAATCTCCCTGCAGAGTAGTACTCCCAGAAAGAAATACTCTTGCAGAGCATAAACAAGCTATACGGGCGTAACTGACCTTTTTTTTTCTTTACTTAAATGACGCTCACAATACTTAATCAAATGGTCACCTTTACCACAATAAAGACACAATCCCTCAGCGAATCTCCAGTCTTTTTCCTGAGAGTGGAGTGACATCTCCCCAACCTCCATCGGTTCCCCGCCGTCAGTGCAGATTTTCTGGGGACTAGGACCTGACATTACAGGAGTCTTTACGTCATTGAGCCTGCACCTCAGTCTCCTGTCTATACGAACAGCTAACTGCATAGCCTCCTGCAGAGTCTCAGGTGCAGGGAATGCAATTAGCAAATCCTTAACCCTTTCACTCAGACCAGCAAGAAATAAACATCTAAGCGCCGAATCATTCCACTTAACTTCTGAAGCCCATCTCCTGATGTGTGTGAAATAATTTTCAACATCATCAGACCCCTGATTCAAACGTCTAAGTTCTGATTCAGCAGATGAGATTCGATCAGGATCGTCATATAATAGCCCCATAGCAGAAAAAAATTCTTCAACAGAATTTAAACACGGATCATTAGGCTGGAGGGAAAAGGCCCAACCCTGTGGTTCTTTGCGCAAAAGTGACATAATAAAACCAATGCGCTGTGATTCATTCCCAGAGGAACTTGGTCTCAAACGAAAATATAACAAATAAGCATTTTTAAAGGAAAAAAATCTTGCTGTTTACCATAAAAAACATCAGGCAGTCCTACCTTTGGTTCCACAAAATGCGCTCCAGGACAGCTACTCACGTGTTGCTGAAGCTCGGCCACCTCCAGAGACAATCCTTGCACGCGTTGAGCCAACTCCTGGACGGAAACCATACTGATCCCTGAATTTCTTTCCTTTTAGTTTTTTTTTTGGGCTGGACTTACTGTTGTGATCTGCAAGAAGAACTAAGGAAAGATAGGGGAAAGCTGTCCCTACAGTAAGACTAAGCTGAATCCCTACGATGTAGCGGGCTGCCTGTTCCTAGTGAACAGACCCACCTTCGTCCTCGGCTAGTCTGAACGAAGACCTATAGAATTAAGGTAGGGGTCCCTAAAGAACTAAGGACTGGGACAAAAATGGGACACCTCCTAAACAGAAATTGTTGTAGAACACAAAAGACAAACTGACAAAAAGTACTAGAGGTCCAAGAGGACCAAGCAAACAGAGAAAGGCACAGAAGCACCAGGCTAGCAAAACAGTCAAACAACACTGAAGTCCAGCAAAGCCAGAAGGGAGGAGCTGGAATATATAGGTAGATCGTCACGTGACTGCAAAACACAAGATAGCAAAAACTAACAGGAGGGTTCTAACAATGTGCCCACGATGCAGAAATGCTCCGGATTTTTCCTGAGCGTTTCTGCATCTCCCCTGGCAGAAAAAACGCATGTGGATTGTACGTGCGGATTGTACATGCGGATTGTACATGCGGATTGTACATGCGTTTTTCCTGCCAGGGACATGCGGATGTGAAGCGTTCTTCACATGCATTTCCGCATGCGGTTTGACAAGTGCTTTCCAAGCGATTTTAGCATCACTTGGAAAGTGCTTGACAACTTGGTCACACTATATAAATCCATGCAACCAGCATGGATTTATATAGTGTGACCCAAGAGAATGTCAAAAAATAAATATTTACTTACCTTCTGATGGCCCCCGGTGTCTAGCTTCACCGTCCCGGCTGCCGGCAGATCATGTTACACTGAAGGACCTGCCGACGTCAGTGTCGCGTGACCCGTCACATGACTATGACGTCAGCGCAATTCCTTCAGTCCATCGAACTGCCGGCATGAGAGGAGGAGCTCATCGGGGGCCGCCAGAAGGTAAAAAATAAATATATACTTATTTTATTCATTTTTTTTTACAATTTTCTATGGTACAAGGGTCCGGAGGAGAGTCTCCTCTTCTCTAGACCTGGGTACGATCCACACATTAGAACGCATGGAATGCGCATCTACATATACAGTGATGCGTAATCCATGCGATCTAATGCAAGTAAATGGCGGCGAAAACGCAGCACTTCCGCAAAATAATTGGTAGTGCTGCGTTTTTTTCCGCAATGATAATCCGCAGTGGAAATTTCCGCAGCATGTGCACAGCACATGCGGATTATCATTGGGGACCATGGCAGGCCTTCTACCATGCGTTTTTTAAGCGTTTCTGCAGCGTTTTTGCTGCTGCGGAAAAGTTTAAAAATGCATCGTGGGCACACATCCTTATGGAGACCAATCTCTGTGATGGGGGAAGGGCACTAAAATAGTGTATGTCCTACACAACAAACTACCTGCTTGAAGACTGAAGACCGGGACACAGAGACACCGAATACAAGAGACACAAGCAGTGTCTGACTGGTGCCAGAGACCCCCACTGTCCAACTTTAGGGCCCCACTTCTCAACTACATGCAAATGTGACATTATCCTCAATCACAAATTTATATAACCATGAACTGGGTAGATTGGTAAATGAATAAGATGCTACCTTTGTCTGCACATAGTGAGTAAAGTTTATTGTGCCAAGTACTGCTCATATAAAAGGGTGGTGGCCACTCTGCACAGGGGTCCACTGGAGGATTCTCCTGTCGGCCAGTCCAAGCCTGAGCACAGAGCTGGCACAAAAATGCTCCCATCCCATCCAAAGTTCTGGCCAGAAGTGGTCTTCAAGGAAGAATTGTAATCAAAAACAATATCTTAGTCATAGAAACAAGGGTGCCGAAAAATGTCAGCCTTGGCTATGGACTAATGAGCAAAAATGTGAAATATTTGCCGTTCACAGAAGACAGTTAGTTTGTCAAAGGGCTGGAGAGTGGAACAATATAGAGGGTCTGCAAGCAACAATGAAGTATGGTGAAGGTGTAAGGGACGAGACAAGGGGTTCCTCGTTGTGTGCACATATTACGGATTCAGCTGATGGCACCTTCAGACTATGTTCTGCCACAGTTGGTGAGACACTGGGACTCTTTAACTCCGCAAAGAAGAAGACAGACATGTTTCCGAAAATAAACTCTCATTTACTAGGTCTGGAAAAAATGTACAATGGGTAGCAGGAATAATGCTTTAAACTTTCATCTGTATAGTATGACAGAGGTTCACATTTGATGGTTGAGGACGGTGGCGCAATACTTGTGTAGAACTTTGCAAATGAACAACAAGCTCCACCGAGGGCCTTCATATTCCCAGTACAGGGCTACATGGGTCGATGTATTGCGCTGTGACCATTGTACCAGCCTGACTGATCCCATATTTCTTCACAAAGACCTCCAGGTCTGGCTAACACTGAGACTAGCTTTAAAATGATTTATTTTTCAGTGGGTGCCCCAACTTGCCTTTGGTATGGAGTACTGCTGCCACTGTTACTTGAATGCTGAAATGTATTCCCTAGTATGTCTGTGACGCGCCCCTGGGCCTGTGTCGCGCAGCGTTGCGCACGCGGGAGCTTACCCGGAGCCGGATCTGTTGAGGGTTGTAGTCTCGTGGCGGTGATCCGGTCCGTGCCCAGGGAGTCAGACTAAGCGGCGATGTTTTAGCAGTAGATGTTAGATGACTACGCCACCCGTTGAGTGCAGCCAGGGAGCTGCTGCTGCAGGGCAGACCGCTGAGGCCGGTGGTAGGATTGTGCAGCGTGATAGTATAACCCCCAACGGGAGGGGTATGGCCTCAGGGCAGCCGACGTGGATGATGGGGGTAGCAGGAACCACTCGGAGACGGTACTGTGTAGTTCAGGGTCTTTACTGGTGACAAAGATAGACCCTCCCGGAGTACTGGCTAGCGATTGGGGCCTGGTCAGTCCTTGAGCAGATGGGATCTCCCCTGGCCAGGCGGAGTTGTAGGCCTCCCAAACTAACTGTACTCTTCTGGCTACCTTGCTAGAGGCGGGTAAAAGTAGCCCACGTCCCTGAGTGTGCCGTGTGGTGCTCACCCGTATGGCCGGTGACTCGGGGCCTTCTAGTAGCTTCCGCTCCACGATGGCGGTGCTGGTCCCATGCGTGTGACCGTGCCTTCAGGTTTCTTGGCCAGAGGACCTGGAATCCCCTGCCTGACGGATTCTGCTGCTGGGCAGGAGTTAGTCCCCACAGCCTCGGACTCCGGGTCCGGTAAGAAATCTTCTCAGTCAGGGCGAGCTCTGCAGCTGCCAGCCCCTGACTCCTTGTACACTGCTCCCACAGAGCTCCTGTTGTTTCTTCCTATATTTGCTTCTTTTCTCTGCTTCTTCTCTACTCACTAACCCTGCCTCAGCCCCAGGTTTATATAGGGGAAGTTCTTCCCCTCCCAGGACTGGGCAGGAGGTGTGGCATGCATAGGATCCCTGACCAAGAGACCTCCCACCTGCTCTCAGACGTAATATCTCTATCACTGTGGCAACCAGACCCCTGGGGTGTCACATTCCCCCCTAGTGAAATTTAGTACTCCGGGACTAAACATATTTTTAGAAAAACATAACAAGGTATAAACAATAATAATACAATAAGAAAAACACATAAAGATGGTTACGGCGTGTCCGCAACCGGGTGCAGTTTTGAAGAAAACAAAGGTGTCCATTTCACCAAAACAGGGAGACGTAACCAGGTAGGGGTCTGTCTTGCCCCGAGTCCTTAACAGTCTCTAGTCCATCCTGGGTTACGCTCCAACTAATTGTACAAGGATTCCCGGAAGATCCACCAAGGACTCCTAAAAATAACTAGAAACACAAAATTATACACAAGCAACAATACACAGGTAAACATAAATAAAACAATTTATACACTTTAAATCCTCCAGCGTGCGGGTAACTGGCCTCTAGTGGCTCTGGTGGACCTACGGAGCTGACTGTCTGGCCCCGAACTACAGGGTGTAGGAGCTGTCAAGGGTAAACTGGGCAGCTGTCTACGAGTTCCCTGGCTCACTAGAGATATGGCAGGCTCACTGCAAGCAGAGGATTGATCCTCCTGGTCTGCGGGTGTGGGGTCTTCTGCCTCCTGGACCGGCTGTTCTTCCAGCTCTACCCGTTGCTCCGTAGGTGCTTGGGATGACGGTTGGAGGAAGGTGAGTACGGGTACCACAACTGCACCATTGACTTGAGTCCAAGACCGAGGGAAGTCCCCGAGCACAGTACTAACCATATCTTCCCTTTCCTCTACGGGTCGATGGTCTTCTTGTTCCTCTTCAGGGTTCCTCAGTTGTTCGGGACACTTCTTCAGGTGGTCCCGGGATACAATGGCTGTGGTTTCCCCTCCGTCTTTACTGATGGTACAGACCTTCGGGTTATCGTGGCTTGAGGGCAGTACGGTGTACGGGTCCTTCTCCCACTGGTCGTCCAACTTGTGGAGCCGTCTTTTCCTCTTTAAGACCTGCTCTCCGGGTACCAGGGGAACGGCGGGAGCATATTGGTTGTAAGTTTTCTCTTGTCTTTCCCTAGCCTGACAGAGACTTCGCTCCACGCTCTCCTGTACTTTCCGGTTCTGGTGAAGTGTCCTCGGGTGTCAGGACTCCCATTTCCAGGTCAACAGGTAACTTACCAGGTCTCGCCCTCATTAGGTAAGCCGGGGTACAGTTGGTGGAACCTACCGGGATGTGGTTGTATAGGTCCACCAGATCGGGCAACTTCTCAGGCCACAGACTGCGTTCTTCCAGAGGCAACGTTTTTAGAAGATCCATTACCACCTGGTTCATTTTTTCACAAAGTCCATTAGTTTGCGGATGGTAGGGTGTCGTCCTTATCTTCCGGCAGCCATACAGATTGCAAAATTCCTGGAAGACCTCCGCTTCAAAGGCAGGTCCCTGGTCCGTCAGCACTTGGTCCGGGTACCCGTGTGGACGGCAGAAGTGCTGCTGGAAGGCTCTAGCTGCTGTTTGAGCCGTTAAGTCCTTGACGGGGACGACAACCAAGAACCGGGAGTAATGATCCACGATGGTTAACGCGTAGACGTAGCCACTTCTGCTTGGGGTCAGCTTTACATGATCCAAGGCTACCAGTTCCAACGGTTGCCGGGTGACGATGGACTGCAGGGGAGTCTTCTGGCTGGCACGGTCCTTCCTTCTCAGGTTGCACGGGCCACAGTCTCTGCACCACTTCTCGATGGTTCCCCTCATGCCTACCCAGTGGAACCGCTCGCGCAGCAGGAACTCCAGCTTCTTCCACCCGAAGTGTCCAGCTCCGTCGTGGTATGCCTCCATCACCATGGCTGCGTCTCTTCGTGGCACCACTACTTGCCAGAGTAATTCATGCGTCCGGGAGTTAACCATTCTGCGGCACAACTTCCCTTTGTAAAGGAACAGTCGACTCTTCTCTGCCCATAGTTGTTTGGCTTCCTCCGGAGCGTCTGATTCAAGGCGAGCCTCCGGCCGAGTCAGCATCTCCTTCACCAGTCGGACGGCAGGGTCGCTGTCTTGCGTTTCTGCCCAGTTGTAGTGGGGTAAGGGGTTCAACGTAGCAGCCTGCTTACTCCTTACCCGGTGGGAATACTGGATAGTCCCATGACGGTGGAACGCAGGGAGTTCAACTTCTTCCAGTCCCTCCGGATCTTCTCCTCCGTCCGGCAGGTTGGGCATCCTGGACAGGGCGTCCGTGTTGGTATTGGAGCGTCCTGCCCGGTATTTGATTGTGAACTCGTAGTTGGACAGACGGGCCATCCACCTCTGCTCCAGGGCACCGAGTCTTGCCGTGTCCAGGTGTGTCAACGGGTTGTTATCCGTGTACACGGTGAACCGGGAAGAAGCGAGGTAATGCTTAAAGCGCTCGGTGACTGCCCATACCACGGCCAGGAACTCTAGCTTAAATGAGCTGTAATTCTCGGGGTTCCTTTCGGTGGGTCGCAGTTTTCGGCTGGCGTAGGCGATTACTCGTTCTTTCCCCTGCTGAATCTGGGACAGTACGGCTCCTAGCCCGATGTTACTGGCGTCGGTGTAGAGGATAAAGGGCTGGCTATAATCCGGGTACGCCAGGATTTCATCCCCCGTGAGGGCCATCTTCAGCTGGCGGAAGGACTCTTCTTCCAGCTCCTCCCATTTGAAGGGCGGCTTCTGGTTCTTGGCCTTCCGGGACTGGCCTATCAGGAGGTCCTGCATAGGTGCTGCCTTTCTGGTGAAACCGGGAATAAACCTTCGGTAGTAGCCTACCAACCCGAGGAACTGCCGCACTTCTTTTACGCTGGAGGGGCTTGGCCATTCCTTAATTGCGGTGATCTTATCAGGGTCGGGAGCCACTCCGTCAGCGCTCACCACGTGTCCCAGGTACTGCACCTTTGGTTTCAGGAGGTGACACTTGGAGGGTTTCACCTTTAGGCCGTAACTCGCCAGAGCTTCGAACACCTCCGCCAGGTGTTTCAGGTGGTCCTCATAAGTCTTAGAATATACGATGACATCGTCCAGGTACAACAGGACCGTCTCGAAGTTTCTGTGGCCCAGACAGCACTCCATTAATCGTTGGAAGGTTCCTGGTGCGTTGCAGAGTCCGAACGGCATGCAGGTGAACTCACTAAGTCCCATCGGGGTGGTGAATGCAGTCTTCTCCCGGTCCGCCTCTGCTACAGGAACCTGCCAGTACCCGCTAGTGAGATCCAAGGTAGAGAAGAAGTTAGCAGATCTTAAAGCAGCCAATGACTCCTCTATCCTTGGTAAGGGGTACGCATCCTTGTGTGTGATACGGTTGATTTTCCGGTAATCTACACACATCCTCATGGTGTTGTCTTTCTTTCGGACTAAGACTAGTGGAGCTGCCCAGGGGCTACAGCTATCCCTGATCACCCCAGCCTCCTTCATGTCTCTAAGCATCCCCTTAGCGTGTTGGTAGTGGGCAGGGGGTACGGGTCGATACCTCTCTTTTATAGGAGGATGGTCTCCCGTGGGGATGTGGTGTTCTACCCCCTTGACTCGCCCGAAGTCTAACGGGTGTTTACTGAACACTCTCTCGTACTCTTGAACCACCCGATAGACTCCTTGTTTCTGGTGTGAGGGAGTGGAGTCAGTACCTAGATGTAGTTGCTGACACCAGTCCTCCATGTTTTTCTTAGAGCCGTTACCTTCCTCCGGGTGAGATGGAGGCAAGGGTTCCACAGATTGTATAGAATTTTGGTTAATGGTATATAATTTGGCTAGCGTGGCATACCGGGGCAGGTACACTTCCCTCTCCCCGATATTTATTATGCGAACGGGCACCCTCCCATGGCGTACATCAACCACCCCCCGGGCTGTCAAAATGGTGGGCCTACTGTCTGAGTAAACTGGTTCTACCATTGCCTGGTAATCCCTACCTCTCAGACCAATAGCTGCCCGGCACCAAATCATCATTTCACTTTTTGGGGGCATGGCAATAGGAAAAGGGTCACACATTCTTACACTACCAATCTCACCGCCGGAGAGTTCCACCTGTTGCCGTCGCATCAGTGCCCGGATCTCTTTCTGGAGCACCCGCTGCTCGCCGGCGCTGGCGTTCTTGGCAACCTGCTGTAGAAGGAAAATCACCTCTGCAAGACAATTTTCAATTACATTAGTTCCCAGAGTTATTTTTGGGTGACTCTCATGTTTGTCAATATCTACAATGATCAGTCCCTGTGCTGCCAGTTCGACTCTTCCGATTTTGATGGTCACCTCTTTAAATCCGATCTGTGGCACGGGCTGGCCATTGCTGGCGATGATACTCAAGTCGTCGTCAGGGTAGCGGGTAATATCCGAGTCATTCCAGTACTGCTTAAAGAGCACGTACGGGATGGTGGTGA
This sequence comes from Phyllobates terribilis, assembly GCF_046119375.1. Classification (NCBI taxonomy): domain Eukaryota; kingdom Metazoa; phylum Chordata; class Amphibia; order Anura; family Dendrobatidae; genus Phyllobates; species Phyllobates terribilis. The sequence continues at coordinate 67,499 of NW_027363010.1, read as the reverse complement.
CCTGTGACCCGGTGTCCAGTAGGGCACTCATGGGAATGCCATCCAGTACCACAGGCAAGACTGGACGTCCTCCCACATATCTGTCGCGCCAGTTCGATGGGCCTGGTGATCTTTTTCCTGGGGGTTGGCCCTCTACCCCAGGTTGTGCCCGTTTAAAGAACAGTACCTTGCCATATGTCCGGGTTGATTGCAGCGGCGGCAGATGGGTCGTCCGTCCTCGCTGTATCGGTCACTGGGTCTTCCTCTGGCCGGTGGGGTCCTCCTTGGTCGACGCCACGGGATGTCCTCCGGTCCGGATGCCAGCTGGATCTTCCCTGGGGTGGAAGCCTGTAAAGACTGCACAGTTCGGGTTAGCGCAGCAACGCTCTTAGCTAGCTCTTGGACCTGATGGTGTAGGTCTGGAGCCGGGTCATTGTCCAAAGCCTGCGCATCAGCTCCCACAGGCCCCGCCGACAAGGGCGCCGCCTCCTGGTGGTAAGTGATAGCAGGGCGCCTGTGGGTCACAACGCCACCCGGTGCCGGTTCTCGGAGCACCCGGATGGCTCTGTCCTTGAACTGTGCAAAGCCCAGATGGGGATCCTGTAAGGCCATTGCCCGCAACTGGGTTCGGTGGGTATTACAATATAGTCCCTCTATAAACTGTTCGGTCAACAGCCTGTCCTCGTTTCCCACTCCATCAGGGTCGGTCTGCTTAATGGCCCTCAGGGCCTCTTGTAGGTTTAGTGCATAGTCCCTTATACTCTCATGCGCTCGCTGCTTGCACCCGTAGAATCTAAGCTTAATCTCGGCTGAGGTGCGGGTATCAAAGGTGTCCTTCAGCCGGATTAGTATCCCTGCGACAGTATTCCTCCCAGGTGGCCAGGATTTTACTTCCCTTTTGGCTGCCCCGGTTAGTTGGGCCACCAGGATGCTCACTTTTTGCTCTTCTGTGAGGGGGTACACCTGGAAGAGGCTATCCAGCTTTTCTCTAAAGTCATGCAGGGTATGTGACTCCCCTGAGTACTGGGGTAGCCAAGCTGCTCCCGGGATATAGGGCATGGTGAAGGGCATAACTGCAGCAGCGGTAGCGCTGGCAGGGGTTGAGGCAGTGAAGCTCTCCTCCGTATCCGACATCTTCCTCCCCCCTAGTGGACCGTGGCCTACCTTGCGATGATCCTCTTCCGTAGGCCGCGGCTCCGCAGTGGATCGTCAGGGTTGAGGACCTTCCGTCGCGCTCTTGTGACGTCGGCGTCTGCTGGGCTCCTTCCAGGACCTTACGCAACGTCCGGACGTGAGGCGGGGCTTCAGTTCTCGCGCGCTTTCGGAGTCCACGCCCCCTCTTCTTCCCGCGCGGCGTCCTCAAGATGGCGTCCAATGGCGGGAAAACTCCACGGATGGCGGGAAGAAGGCAGAAGATGGCGCCGGATGGCGGGAAACTTCACCGATGGCGGGAAGAAGGCTGAAGATGGCGCCGGAAGGTAAGTTTGAAAAGTCTCTTTTTCAGGCACGCAGTACCCGGTGGTTGCGGGCACGAGATCCTGCCGACTACGCCAAAGTTGACGCGCCCCTGGGCCTGTGTCGCGCAGCGTTGCGCACGCGGGAGCTTACCCGGAGCCGGATCTGTTGAGGGTTGTAGTCTCGTGGCGGTGATCCGGTCCGTGCCCAGGGAGTCAGACTAAGCGGCGATGTTTTAGCAGTAGATGTTAGATGACTACGCCACCCGTTGAGTGCAGCCAGGGAGCTGCTGCTGCAGGGCAGACCGCTGAGGCCGGTGGTAGGATTGTGCAGCGTGATAGTATAACCCCCAACGGGAGGGGTATGGCCTCAGGGCAGCCGACGTGGATGATGGGGGTAGCAGGAACCACTCGGAGACGGTACTGTGTAGTTCAGGGTCTTTACTGGTGACAAAGATAGACCCTCCTGGAGTACTGGCTAGCGATTGGGGCCTGGTCAGTCCTTGAGCAGATGGAATCTCCCCTGGCCAGGCGGAGTTGTAGGCCTCCCAAACTAACTGTACTCTTCTGGCTACCTTGCTAGAGGCGGGTAAAAGTAGCCCACGTCCCTGAGTGTGCCGTGTGGTGCTCACCCGTATGGCCGGTGACTCGGGGCCTTCTAGTAGCTTCCGCTCCACGATGGCGGTGCTGGTCCCATGCGTGTGACCGTGCCTTCAGGTTTCTTGGCCAGAGGACCTGGAATCCCCTGCCTGACGGATTCTGCTGCTGGGCAGGAGTTAGTCCCCACAGCCTCGGACTCCGGGTCCGGTAAGAAATCTTCTCGGTCAGGGCGAGCTCTGCAGCTGCCAGCCCCTGACTCCTTGTACACTGCTCCCACAGAGCTCCTGTTGTTTCTTCCTATATTTGCTTCTTTTCTCTGCTTCTTCTCTACTCACTAACCCTGCCTCAGCCCCAGGTTTATATAGGGGAAGTTCTTCCCCTCCCAGGACTGGGCAGGAGGTGTGGCATGCATAGGATCCCTGACCAAGAGACCTCCCACCTGCTCTCAGACGTAATATCTCTATCACTGTGGCAACCAGACCCCTGGGGTGTCACATTTGCTCTTCGCAAACGCAAAATTATGGCTAGATCCGATTGAAGTTGTCCTTTCTTCTCTGCAGCTCTACTCAGACTCTCTATTAAAACAGGAACTAACTCCTGGTGCCCACTTACTCCTCCCCAAACTATGGGCTGGCCCTACAGTTAACCATGTCCACCCCTGTACAGAGGAAAACTGGAGCCTACATAAGGATAAAACACATAAAACCACAGGTCACACTAACTATACAGTCAGGAGTCTTCAGAGAGGGTGTTCAGACATCTTTTACACCAGGGGTCCTCAAACTTTTTAAACAGGGGGCCAGTTCACGGTCCCTCAGACCATTGGAGGGCCGGAATATAGTTTTTAAAAAAAACTATGAACAAATTACTATGCACACTGCACATATCTTATTTTGTAGTTAAAAAACAATACAGGAACAAATACAATATTTAAATGAAGAACAAGTAAAGTTAAATCAACCGGTATTTCAATAGGTAGGTAACTGTGCCCAATAGGCAGCATAGGTCCTCAATAGGCATGTAAATGTCCCCAATAGGCAGCATAGGTCCTCAATAGGCAGGTAAATATCCCCAATAAGCAGCATAGGTCCCCAATAGGCAGGTAAATGTCCCCAATAGGCAGCATAGGTCCCCAATAGGCAGGTAAATATCCCCAATAAGCAGCATAGGTCCCCAATAGGCAGGTAAATGTCCCCAATAGGCAGCATAGGTCCTCAATAGGCAGGTAAATATCCCCAATAGGCAGGTAAATATCCCCAATAGGCAGCATAGGTCCCCAATAGGCAGGTAAATGTACCCAATAGCCAGCATAGGTCCCCAATAGGCAGGTAAATGTCCCCAATAGGCAGGTAAATGTTCCCAATAGGCAGCATAGGTCCCCAATAGGCAGGTAAATGTCCCAAATAGGCAGGTAAATGATTCCAATAGGCAGCATAGGTCCCCAATAGGCAGGTAAATGTCCCAAACAGGCAGGTAAATGTACCCAATAGGCAGCATAGGTCCCCAATAGGCAGGTAAATGTCCCCAATAGGCAGGTAAATGTTCCCAATAGCCAGCATAGGTCCCCAATAGGCAGGTAAATGTCCCAAACAGGCAGGTAAATGTACCCAATAGGCAGCATAGGTCCCCAATAGGCAGGTAAATGTCCCCAATAGGCAGGTAAATGTTCCCAATAGCCAGCATAGGTCCCCAATAGGCAGGTAAATGTCCCAAATAGGCAGGTAAATGTTTCCAATAGGCAACATAGGTCCCCAATAGGCAGGTAAATGTCCCAAATAGGCAGGTAAATGTCCCAAATAGGCAGCATAGGTCCCCAATAGGCAGGTAAATGTCCCCAATAGGCAGCATAGGTCCTCAATAGGCAGGCTGTTTCCCCCTTATAATGCCCTATGCAGGCTGTTCCCCCCTTATTATGCCCCATGCAGGATTTCCCTTTCTCCCACCATATAATGCCCCGTGCAAGATATCACCCCCCTGTCTTTATAATGCCCCATTCAGGATGTCACTCCCCCATATAATGCCCCATGCTGGATGTCACCCCCCATATAATGCCCCATGCAGCATGTCACCCCCCCATATAATGCCCCATTCAGGATGTCACCCCCCCATATAATGCCCCATTCAGGATGTCACCCCCCCATATAATGCCCCATGCAGCATGTCACCCCCCCATATAATGCCCCATGCAGCATGTCACCCCCCCCCATATAATGCCCCGTTCAGGATGTCACCCCCCCCATATAATGCCCCGTTCAGGATGTCACCCCCCCCCATATAATGCCACAGGCAGGATGTCACCCCCCCATATAATGCCACAGGCAGGATGTCACCCCTAATATTATGTCCCATGCCTCCATACATTAAAAAAAAAAATCCAATACTCACCTCCCTCCTTGCCTGCTGCCGCTGCTCAGGTCCGGACTCCAGTGTCGCGGCAGTGACGTCCCGCACTGCGCTCCCTGTGACGGCTCAGGGGAGGGCGCGGTGTAAAGACGTCACCGCACCCTCTGACCTGAGACGTCACAGGGAGCGCAGACCAGGAAGACAGCGGATCTGCGGAGGCACGGGGAGAGGTAAGTATCGGGCTGCCGGGGCTCTGAGCAAGCGGGAGGAAGGGCGGGCGCTGACACCGCTCTCCTCTGCCCACAGCCCGGCGGGCCGGATAAAAGTCCTCCGCGGGCCGCATGTGGCCCGCGGGCCGTAGCTTGAGGACCCCTGTTCTACACCATTACAGAGGGACCTAGCATATTTGGAACTCCAGTTCAACAAATGGAGTTGGGGATTTGGTCATCATGAATGGTGTCTTCAATGCAGAGAAATATAGCAGATAATTATTAGTGTTGAGCGAGTATGTCCTGTTAACACTTTTGGCGAGTATGACAACTTTAATACATGTGAGGAATGTGTAATAAATAGACATTCCTTACATGTACTAAAGCTGTCAAACAGTCGCAAATTATGCACACGGGAGTGATTTAAACATAACACCGAGCAGCTGTAACTACTCGGTGCTCGGCCCAAGCATACTCGCCGAAAGGGTTAACAGAACATACTCGCTCAACACTAATAATTATCCATCATGCAATACCATCAGTTAAGCGTCTGACTGGCTCTAAATTTATTATTCAGCAGTGTTATGCGCTAACGCAGAAAGACCCAGGAAGACTGGCACCAAACCAGCAAATCCGCAGGGACAGACGCACTTGGCGCAAGCTGCCCAGCTAGGTGAGCTCTTTAGGACCGGGAACACTTTTCACTCAGCTCCCAGTGATGGAAGGGGGACTTTGGCAGAGCCTTCCCAGGCCCACTGTCGCCAGCCAGCTGGGGTCTGGTGACACGGCCGGTGCCTAGTCAAGAACCAGGTGGGTACCTCTATAAGAACACCTAGTAAAAATTAAAAGGGAAAGAGAGGACTCCTAAGACAAAACACTGGAAAGATAACAGCTAATAATGATAGCACCCCTCACCACCACAGCACATTGAAACTGTAATAAACAGCAAAGGACTGAGCAGGGAACAGGTTTAAATAGCCCGCCTAATGATCAGGTGTTGAATACCTCTCAATCATCCCAAGACAACCACTCCCTGCTAACTTGCACAGCAGCTTGGACCCAATCCCACCACTGCCTAGTGCCAGACACCGCAGTATCGTGTGTTGCCTGGCAATCAGGGGAACACAGCATCCCATGTTAACCGGGCATTATATCAGCGGGAGATACGGCATCCCGCGTCCTCACAAATCCTACTACTCCAGAGCGCGATGCTCCATAAGATTGAGGCGGTTTTCCTGCATGCGTAGTAGCTTCGCCTGCAGAGTCAGGACAATGGTGGCCCCTGCAAACCGGAGTAGCGTAGCACTGGACTTGATCCATTCTCAGGTGGGAGCACAGAACCACAATTCCTAACAAGTAGGACAATGACTCCAAACATAAAGCCAATGTGACTAAGTACTATCTACAGTATAAAAAAGAACAACGAACCTGGAAGTGATGATATGGCCCCCACAGAACACTGATCTCAAAATCATCAAGTCAGTCTTGGATTACATAGAGAGACAGAAGTATTTTTGTCCAAGCCTACATCCACAGAAGATCTGTGGTTATTTTTTAGTGAGCCAAGATATTGGGAACAGTCTCCTTGTTGAGGTCCTTCACAAAACTGTATGCAAGTGTACCTGATGCTTTGATGTTGTTTTGCAGCAGTTTTCCATACCTGTTTAAAAATATTGCACAGTACTGTATGTACCCATTTGACTGACTGGTTATAGCTGCATGCAGTGGCGTAACTAGAGTCGTATGGGCCCAAGTGCAAGATCTGGACCGGGTCCCCCTTCTATCTTGAATAAATTATTATATTATATTATATATATATATATATATATATATATGCGCGTCCTCCATCCTGGTATATACTGTATATCACTCATCCTGGTATATATGTCCCTCATCCTGGCCCCATCCTGGTATTTATATCGCCCATTCTGGTATATGTCCCTTATCCCGGGCCCATTCTGGTATATACAGTATATCCCTCATCCTGGTACATTTTCCCCATTCTGCTACTGTTCTTTAATGTATAGAAGAAAATAAACTATGCTCATCAGGGGCGTACATAAAAGTCACGGGGCTCCAAAGAAGAAGTATAATGGACATCTCATAGTCCTTTATATTGTATAATACATCCCATAGTCCTCCATATAATACACTGCACAGCCCATAGTCATCCATATTAGTATAATACACAGCCCATATCCTTCATATAATATAATACACAGCCATTAGTCCTCCATAAAGTATAATGTACAGCCCATAGTCATCCATGTAGTATAGTGCACCCCATAGTCATCCATAAATTATATAGAATCATAGAATCATAGAATGGTAGAGTTGGAGGGGACCTCCTGGGTCATCTGGTCCAACCCCCTGCTCAAAGCAGGATTCACTAAATCATCTCAGACAGATTTCTGTCCAGCCTCTGTTTGAAGACGTCCATTGAAGGGGAACTCAACACCTCTCCTGGCAGCCTGTTCCACTCATTAATCACCCTAACTGTCAAAAAGTTTTTTCTAATATCTAATCTGTGTCTCCTCCCATTTAGTTTCATCCCATTGCTTCTAGTCTTTCCTTGTGCAAATGAGAATAAAGATGATCCTTCTACAATGTGACAGCCCTTGACATATTTGTAGACAGCTATTAAGTCTCCTCTCAGTCTTCTTTTTTGCAAGCTAAACATTCCCAAATCCTGCAACCGTTCCTCATAGGACATGGTTTGCAGACCAGTCACCATTCTGGTCGCTCTTCTCTGAACTTGCTCCAGTTTGTCTATGTCTTTTTTAAAATGTGGTGCCCAAAACTGTACACAGTATTCCAGATGAGGTCTGACCAAAGAGGAGTAAAGACCGATAATGACTTCACGTGATCTAGACTGTATGCTTCTGTTAATACATCCCAGAATTGTATTTGCCTTTTTTGCTGCTGCATCACACTGTTGACTCATGTTCAGTCTATGATCTATTAGTATACCTAAGTCTTTTTCACATGTACTGTTGCTTAGCTCTATTCCTCCCATTCTGTATATGCTTTTTTCATTTTTATTGCCCAGATGTAGTACTTTGTATTTTTCCCTGTTAAAAACCATTCTGTTGGTTGCTGCCCACTGCTCCAATTTATTTAGGTCTTTTTGAATCTTCCCTCTCTCTTCTCTAGTATTAGCTATCCCTCCTAGCTTTGTGTCATCAGCAAATTTAATCAGTTTACCCTCAATTCCTTCATCTAAATCATTGATAAAGATGTTGAACAATACAGGTCCCAGGACGGAGCCCTGTGGTACCCCACTTGAGACATTCATCCAGCTGGATGTGAAGCCATTTACAACCACCCTTTGAGTCCGATCACTAAGCCAGTTATGAATCCACCTAACAGTTGCCTGGTCCATTGCATACTTGGTCATTTTTTCAATAAGGATGGTGTTTTTTTTCAATAAGGATATTGCACAATCCATAGTCATTCATAACGTATAATGCACAGCCCATAGTCATCCATGTACTATAATGCACCCCCATAGTCATCCATAAAATATAATGCACCCCATAGTCATCCATAAAACATAATGCACCCTATAGTCATCCATAAATTATAATGCACAGCCAATAATCATCCATGTACTATAATGCAGCCCCATAGTCATCCATAAAGTATAATGCATCTCCATAGTCATCCATGTAGTAGTGTGGCGCCCCTGAGGGTTTGGTCGCCACAGAGGTACTGCTCCTCACCCAGAGGTGTGGTGTCTCCCTTCTCTCAGGTAAGGAGGGAGTGCTGCATGGAACCCCAACACCTACATCCAACACTACACTACCCCAGGCCAGCAGGAGGGGCAAGACGCAATGTAGTTTTCTGCTGAGCCCTGACCCTGGCTGGGGTGGGGGGAACCCAAAGTTAGGGGGAACCAGTAGTGGGTGTGGGTGAAGGAAGTAGTTTATGGGAGCACTCATACAGTAGATATATAAAAAGGTAGACATCTTAACAAGAGCAGGAAGTTGAGGAGTGTGGTTCAGAGGAACAGTCTGGGAGCAGAGTCTCTGTAGGAGCTCCGCTCCACTTCAAGGGCCCAGGACTGAGGCCCAGGAGGGGAGCAGGGAGTAAGCTCTGTTCTGTAGAAGGGATCCTAGGGGAGTACGGCGAGTGCAGGCGCCACCCGTACACCCCGAACCTGCCAAGTGTCAGGAGGATCTAGGCTGCAAGAAGGGGACCGGCCCCTGGCCCAGTCATGCAGCTTCAGGCCTCGGCTGGAAAAACCTGAGGCTTCTGACTTCTATAGCCAGGAGCCAAACCCCCACTTCAATCCGAGTAAGGTCAAGCAGGTCTGTGCAACTCCGACGGACAGGGCGGACCTCGCAGCCACCCGAACAGGATTCACAGTGGGAAGCGCAGGGCAGGAGGGAGTAAGACCCAGCGTGAAGTCAGTCTAGAGAGGTACATAAGAAAGTGGGGTTCTGCCAGGTACACCCAAACTGCCTGAGGAAAGATGGAACCCCTGCCCGGTGAACGCGGCGCGACGCGGGAGGCTTGCACCAGTACAGTGCACCTGTGGACTGTCTAAGAACTGTGAGTAAATCTTGGATGACTGCACTGAGCTGCCTCCGCTCCTTTCTTTCGCCGGTGCCATTTGCCTCCCTGCACTACAACGCCCAGCGCACCTCCATTTATTCTACACTGCCCTGAGGCCTGCTCCACCTGTGGGGAGCCATTCCATCTGAAGCTGCCCTATCATTGTTAAATGGTTAATTATGGAAATTCATTTGGAATGTTAAATAATTAATAATCGATAATCATTTTTCTTAAATCTGAGTTCTATGCCTCAGCCATCGTGTCTAGTTGACATGCGCTATTTGTGTGTGTATTTTTAGTTCACTACCATATGTAGAACAGGTGTGCCATACGACTGGCTATAAAAGCCCATGGTACAGAAAGGGGGGCTCTCTTGCTCTGCCCACCCCACAAGAAGAATCTTCATGCTGAGAAGCAGATGACATGTAGGCTTGGACACGTGCTGGACAAAGACATGATTTACCAGCCAGGATCCAAGGAAAGATGGGTGAATCTCAACCATTAAGCTAATTATGGACAAATGGACAATTACTTTATAACTAATTATTGTATGTACCTGCTGCAATCTGATTCTTTTTAATGGACAATCCAAGAATAAATCGATACATTTTTTTATAAGAATATCGTGATATTGATACTTTGAGAAGTCCTCAGTAGGAAAAATAATACAGAGAAGAGTATTATTTTACAATGGTGAGCCAGCCAGTCCTGTTTTTCGTTTTTTTTTTAATTAAGTGAATTTCTTCCGTGAACAAGGGGGGAAGTCCTGACGAGCTGAACAGCTGTTGTTCACGTGTCAGTAAATTCACTAATTTGTCACGAGAAGCAGAAAGGATCTATAGACTGAGGTACTAACAAGGAACAGAATCACACAGGAAAAGAATCAGACGAACTGAAGACAGGATGTGCTGATAAAGAGAAGCTAAGGAATCTTAAGGTAAGCAAAATATGGATATAATTTCTTCTTTTGCTAAACAAAGTAATATTAATTTCAAAGTTAATGTAGGAGATGACATAGAAGTTTTGTGGCTCAGTTTATACAAAGAATGTGAATTGCAGAATTTACAGTTCACTTCTAAATTGGTAAATAGAGACAAACAGAAATTGAGAAATATTCTACATTTGGTAGATTTTTTTCATAGTCTTGTGTTAGAGATTTCTAAGCAGAAAAATAGTGTAGAAATGTCAGATGGTGATACTGATTCTGACTGTAATGTGGAAAATAAACAAGAAATAAGACACGTGTCTGTAACTGAAGGTGACCTTGGGTCTGACCAAGAGATGGACATACAGAAACCTGACATGGGAGGAGACATGACTGACATACGAGAAACCGACATACTAGGTGATGTGGGAGGAGACGTGAGTGACGTAGGAGGAGCGGACGTACAAGAGCCACTAAAAATATCAGAGAATTCAGGAATTACCCAGGCTCAACTGCAAATTAAAATGAGGAAAAATTTGCTGAAATTATACAAAATCATGCCAAAATATGATGTCAAAATCCATGCCTGTAGAAATTCAGAGACATTTGAGAGCTTCTCTGATAAGTTTGATTTATCCAATGAGGAGAGGAATCAATTATTTAAAATATGGATTCCTGTGACATTGTCCAGACGTTTACATTTAATGCCCTGTGAAAATGACTCTCCTAATGGATGGGAAAATGATTCGGACAGATTAAGATATTTGATTTATTGTGTCACAAAGGATTTTCCCAACATAGAAGATCTGCAGAAACTAAGGATTGGTAGGAAGGAATGTACATATACATTCATGTCCATATTTGAACGGTTGTACAAAGCTCTCATCAAAAATGGAAAAGTACAACATATGATAAAAAGTTTTGTACAAAAATTCAAATTCCTAGATCCAGTATCTAGAGTTATAGCGTCACAAAAAGAATCCCTATTCAAATGTGTGCAGTTGCTGGATTCTGTTAGGAAACATGAGAATCGTGAAAAGGAAAAAAATCAAGTTAATTTTATAAAACCAGGAAAGGTAAAATCTTATCAAAAGCCAATATCAAACTCTCCTAGACTGAGTCATCCCCATAGTGAACTCTATCAAATACGCAGGAGATTTCATATCTGTTATAAGCCATATCAGCCAGTGCAAAGGTCCATCTCTTCACAGAATGAGTTAATTCTCAGTCAGAACTGTGATTCTCTAAAAAGGAAAATGGCCGAAACTGATGGACAGAGTCAGGTGAGACGACCGGCTCACAGTGACGTCATGGAATGTGGACAGAAGGACAGGCAGTTCTCTGAGGTTTTGAAGGATAGAAAAATGTCTTTCCTAAATAGGGCGTTCCTGGAGATATTTGAGAGAGACAGAAGATTTGGTTTAGGGAGTGGCTAAGGAAAAACTGTAATTATAATGTAGCATAGAAGTGTTACAATGTCTCAATATTTATTTATAATCTTATACAGTAAAATTGTAGTTACATAGTTTCTACCGTGTTTCCCCGAAAGTAAGGCCCCCCCGAAAGTAAGGCAGGGTGGGGGGTTTCGGGGGGTCCGCCAATGTAGGGCACCCCCTGATTGTAAGGCAGGGTAGCGGCGGGGGGGGCGGGGAATGTAAGGCTGATTGGCCGATCAGCCTGTTCGTCACAGGCTCCGTACCGTAGTCCCTGCTGGCCACCAGCCCGAGCTGTGATTGGCCAGTCAGCCGGCTCGCAGCTGATTGGCCGAATCAGCTGCGACGTCACCGCCTACAGGCTCGCTCCGATTGGTCCAGCTTCCCCGGCATCCGAATCGTCAGCCCGGCACCGCAGAGGAGATCGAAACAGAAGGAAAGTAACGGTAAGTTCCGAAACTCTCTGTGTGTGTGTGTGTGTGTGTGTCTGTGTGTGTGTGTGTGTGTGTACGGTATGTGTACGGTATGTGTATGGGTGCCGTATGGGGCTGTATGTGTCAGTGTGTGTACGGTACCGGTACGATATGTGTGTGGGTGCCGTGTGGGGCTGTACCGGTACCGTATGTGTCAGTATGTGTGGTGGCAGAGTGGGGGGCAGAACCACTGTATGGGGATGCTGCAGGGGGGAGGATGGGGAGGGTTGCCGGACTGTTAATAAATGTTAATTTTATTGTTAAAAAAAATTGTCGTCATTTTTTTTCCCAATGTAAGGCCTCCCCCGAAAGTAAGGCAGGGTGGGACTTTTGGGGGTAAAATTAATGTAAGACAGGGCCTTACTTTCGGGGAAACACGGTAGTAGTTCATGTATGTATATATATATACACTTGTCTAAGTAGAGATTGTGTATAATTGTATTTATATATATGTTTATAAAATATATATATATATTAATTAATAAATTAGAACTTCATATATAAATTTAAGTAACAATATTTTGAATTACATTAGAACCAACCAATATATGTATAAGATATTTAAATAATTCTGTTTCTGTATGAATTTGATATTTAATTTTATTTTCTTATATTTCCTTAGAGTTTTCATTCCAAAGCAGGATTTGATCAAACAACTCTAAAATGGATTTATTTCTTTATTCACACAGGAAGCTGAAAATTGCATGATTTATGTGTAACATTAATTAATTAATATTTTCTGTGCATGAAGTGTTCGTGCAAATTAAAGTAGCTTTACAGCATGACGTGTGACAGCTGCGGCCTTTGAACTTTGAGCTAATAGTATAGATCCTATTCATTCTATTTTCAGCTGATGTAACTTAAGACCGGGCAGCCAGTGAAAATAAGAATCTATAAGGCTGAGTTCACACGATGCGTATTTCATGTGTTTCCGCAGCGTTTTTGCAGTTGCGTAAACGCCGCGGAAACGCATGAAAAACGCATGGTAGAAGGGAAGCAATGTTCCCCAATTGAAATCCGCATGTACTGTGCCCATGATGCGGATTTTTCCGCAGCGTAAACGCTGCGCTCAAAAATCCGCAGCATGTCATTTAATTTTGCGGAAACGCGGCGTTTTCGCCGCCATTGACTTGCATTAGAACGCGCCAATTCCGCAAGACTGCATCTGTACTTGCGTAATTGGTGCGTTCTAATATGCGGATGGTACCCGGGTGTGGAGGAGAGGAGAGTCTCATCCACACCCAGGTACCATTAAAAAAGCTGTAAAAACAAGAATAAAATAAAAAATATATATATACTTACCATCTGTCGGCCCGCGCAGCGCTCCTGCTTGCTTCCCGGCACTTGCAGTGAGTTGTAGGACCTGCGGTGACGTCAGAGTCATGTGACGGGTCACGTGACGCTGACGTTGGCAGGTCTTTCAATTCAAAGTTGCCGGCAGCCGGGAGAACGGAGTGAGCAGGACAGCGCGGGCCATCGGAGGTAAGTATATACACTCTCTAGGGTCACACTGTATAAATCCATGCTGTTTGCATGGATTTATATAGTGTGACCTAGTTGTCAAGCACTTTCCAAGAGATGCTAAAATCACCAGTAAAGCGCTTGTCAATCTGCATGCGGAAACGCATGTGAATCTGCATGTGGATCCGCATGTATTCTGCAGGAAAAACGCATTTCTGCATGCGTTTTTTCTGCCAGGGAGATGCAGAAATGATGCAGAAATTTTCTGCTTCATTTCTGCATCGTGTGCACATAGCCAAACAAGAGGTTTTTTTTTCAAGTATCTGAAATTTCAGCAACTTACTCTCATATTATATAATATGTACTTGGGGAATATTCAAAGAATATTAAGATATTTAATTGATATGACAATGCGCATTAATAAATTGGGATACAACAATTTTGGGTTAAATATATATATATCTAAAACTTCATATGTGGAATGTTTGAGTTGAACAGATCTGTGAATGTCAGAGTGAAGGTGACAGATGAGTAAATCAGCAGCTGCTAAGTGTGATTGATGTGACAGAGGCCTCGTACGTTTGTATGTTTGGAAAAAAAAAATGTTTCTTTATGTGAAGGTACAAAAATATATTTAATTCTGAAAAAAAATTATAATACATAATTAGGTATTATCTACATATATATATACTTCTATATTTCTTTAATAATTATTATTTCTTGATTTAACTAATAGTGGATAAGAGCAACCACACATCAAATGGTTTACAAAGCAAATTTATATTTAGAATAATTTTCCACATGATAATATTCTTGAATAACTATGATATTATTTTTAATGGTTACCTAAATAGGTACACACCTCTCTGTAGACAAATCTATGCTACTCATCGATATGAAATTTATGCAAAATGTTCATAGAAGAATAATTATTTTTAATTTGGTTCTGATATATACATAAATTTTATAAAATAATATTTTTTGGTATTAAAGGGGAAAATGTGTTTTTGATCCTGATTACATAATCACTTTTGATCAATACTTATTTTTTCACACATTTTAATAAAGAAGAAACAATAATAGAATCATAGAATCATAGAATGGTAGAGTTGGAAGGGACCTCCTGGGTCATCTGGTCCAACCCCCTGCTCAAAGCAGGATTCACTAGATCATCTCAGACAGATGTCTGTCCAGCCTCTGTTTGAAGACGTCCATTGAAGGGGAACTCACCACCTCTCGTGGCAGCCTGTTCCACTCATTAATCACCCTAACTGTCAAAAAGTTATAAGGTACAATGGTATAATTAAGAAGGGTATTACATGCAAAGTTGCATAGTTTAATAATTTTTTGGTGATACAAGGTTATGACAAATATGAAATCATCCAGATAATGGAAATATAAAGGTATTTTTTATGGAGAATATAATTACTCTTCATTTGTCATTAACATATGAAGGCCTTATTTTTATTTTCATTTTTACATTTTTATTCTTACTTATTTTCTTATTTTTCCATTTTTCAGTTTTAATTTTCAATTTTTGATTTTAATTCAGTTCAATATTTCAACTGAGAAAACACATTAATATTTAATGGGGTAATGTCTAGTACAAAGAATATTGCTTCATTAAATATAATGATGATATGAATTAATATAAGAAAAATGTTTACATTTTCTGAGTAAACACAACAATTCATTCATTCATTCTTACATTCATATATTTATTCATTTTAGTTCAGCAGTATACATTCTTTGGTATTATTGGTTTAATAAAGATATAAACACTTGTTGTTTCAAAACACACTGACACCTATGGGTTGGAAAAGGCAATTACACCTATGACATAAAAATGTTCTATCACATGAAGAACTTGATTAATAATGAATTATTATCTATTATTGTTTATTATTCCAAACATAATTTATTTTAATATTTTGATAATAATTAGATGGATATTATTGATTGCTATGGTACGCTGTGATATTATAGGTTAGGAAAGTTGCCAGATTTGGTATCAGATTAGGGAATGAAGACTTCAATCAAGACATCGCAATTATGAATTCTATCTTAATAAAGACTTTCATATTTATAAATCAAAGAGACTCTCAGAGGTTACAAGAAGACGCAACCGATATCCGGAAGTCTCAGAAGGTAACAGGTGTGAATGCTGAGTGATAATAGACTGTGTCAGATACAATTCACACCACTGATCACCGGGACGGCAGAGGACGATGATCCTATATGTACTGTGTTGTGTTCAAGTTTCATCACGTTCCAGTGGTTTCTTATCACCTGCAACGCTTCAATGAAAGCTGGTGAACAGGTAATACCTGGCATATGTGTCCTGTATATAAAGGACTGAGTACTGGTTATGGGGCTATATAAAGCAGGGAAGTGTCAAGTTAACCCTTGCTTTACTGACCAAAGACGTCACATCTGTTCCAAAAGTGACATGAGACCAGTGCAGATGACACGGGGAAGATTCCAGAATATCCAACGTCAGTCCAGGTGACATCACACAGATATTAAAGCTACATTTCATCCATAGACTTTGTTTTCTTATCAGTTGACACACATGATCTTTCTAATAAAGAGTACAGTTTATGGACTGCACAATGATGAATACAATTATGGACCGTACAATATCTACACGCTGTCATTTATTTCAAAGGAGTTTTCATCTAAAGACTGTGTTATAAAAGAACCAAGAAGAAGATGAGACGACGACCCGATGACATCAGATGATGACGATTGGACCCGCGATTACTTCAATTTAGATATAGGGAAGTATAATTATACATATTAAATGAATATTAGTCACGGCTTACCATAACATGAATTCACATCATTATATAACAATAATCCGATATTGATATTATTATTATTATTATTATGGAAATTTAATGATATTGCCAAGGAAGAAGGAAAGAAAAAATGATTGTTATCCTAATGATAAACCTGTCTTCTTTTGAGGATTTTTCAGTCCTTTTTATCCTCAAAAAGGGGGGAATGTTAAATAATTAATAATCGATAATCATTTTTCTTAAATCTGAGTTCTATGCATCAGCCATCGTGTCTAGTTGACATGCGCTATTTGTGTGTGTATTTTTGGTTCACCACCATATGTAGAACAGGTGTCCATACGACTGGCTATAAAAGCCCATGGTATAGAAAGGGGGGGCTCTCTTGCTCTTCCCACCCCACAAGACACAGAATCTTCATGCTGAGAAGTATCTGACATGTAGGCCTGGACACGTGCTGGATAAAGACATGATTTACCAGCCAGGATCCAAGGAAAGATGGGTGAATCTCAACAATTAAGCTAATTATGGACAAATGGACAATTACTTTATAACTAATTATTGTATGTACCTGCTGCAATCTGATTCTTTTTAATGGACAATCCAAGAATAAATAGATACATTTTTTTATAAGAATATCGTGATATTGATACTTTGAGAAGTCCTCAGTAGAAAAAATAATACAGAAAGAGTATTATTTTACAGCCGCGCATGACGTCACTGCCATGCGCGGCTGACATGGAAAGATCAGCTCCCGGAAGTCACTCCCATGCCGGGTCTGTGTGTGCGGGGAGCAGTGACTTCACTCTCCTTCATAGCCGGCACACAGCTTAGCCGTGCTGCGGCTCCTGCTGCTGCCGGGCTATAGCGTGTGCCCGCTTATTAAAGGACATGAATATTCACCCCCTCCCCACGCCCATGGGCGTGGAGAGAGGTTGAATATTCAAGCCCTTTAATAGCGGGCACAGGCGATTCCGGCAGCAGCAGGAGCCGCAGCGCGGCTACACTGTGTGCTGCTATTAAGGAGCATGAATATTCAGTGCTCCCCATGCCCCATGGGCGTGGGGAGCAGTGAATATTAATTTGCTGTAGCAGCGGGGACAGTGTAGGCTGCAGCGGGCGGCCGCTGCCTCCTGTGCCCCGCTCCTCCACCGCTACCCCCACACCCCACATATATATATATACACACCCCCCCCCAACATTCGGACTATAAGATGCACCCCCCATTTTCCACCAAAATTTTGGAGGAAAAAAGTGCGTCTTATAGTCTGAAAAATACGGTAGATTATTAAATTAAATAGAGATTTAGGATTAAATCAGTGTAGGGTGCGGACAACCCCTTTAAATTGTTAATTGAAATAAAAACAGTTCCCCGTTGTATTAATAAGGCAGTGATTCCAACTGTATTACCACTGGGAGACCCCCAACTCACACTCCTATTTCCCGAGTGCCTTCCACGCCAAGCTTGGTTATGGAGGCTTTGGATTACCATCCATACTGTTCAGCACAGATCATGCTTCTTATGTCTTCATCGATCCCCCAGAACACAACCCTGCATTACCGCGTCCTTCAGGCTTTGTCCAATTATTTTCTCCAAATTTGTTTGCCGATCAGTGGCAAGAGGCTGTTGAGCTACTCAATCTCCTTGTTCCTTTGGAAAATTGGCACACTCTTGCATATAACAGTAGAGAATGGCCAAATCTTACGGAGACACTGGTAGATCGCAACGAAACATGGAGAGAGCAGATGTTCAGCAGTGAACTTGGAGTCTCCCTCCTCTATGAAGCTTTGCCGTACACATCTGACTTACTCCTGAGGACTTCTCGTAATTCACATGTGCAAAAATAGTTCAATCCACAACTAAAACGCTGGAACCAACTCGTGGAAAACTGGATAAAGATAGATAAAAGGCACATTACCTGTGGGTAGCCCAAGTGTGAAGTAATTGTCAGGTCCAGGATTGAACTGGGCGATGCGATTACTTAGGTATTTTGCTGCCCATTCGCTGGCCAGGGCATAGTCATCAAGAATCACCAGCCGCATGATTGTGCCCACAAGCTCTCGCCTGGCAGCATGTGGCTAACAAACTGAAAAGAGAAGCGATACACAAGATAAGAGGTGACACAATAATATACAAAAGAGGTAACACAATAATACACAGTCGGCAAGTTTGGAGACTGAAACACATTCTGGCTTTCATAAAGTTTGCTGCTTCAGTTTTTATAGTGTCAATTTGCATTAACTGTAGATTGTTATGAAGAATGATCAGATGAATTGTTAAAAAAAAAAAAAATGCATATTAATTTTTTCCCAAAGAAATTACTTAACCACAAAACCCTATCACTACACTATGTGTGCTGTAGCCTGCTTCTCCGGGTCCTACATCACCAAAGCTTGGCACTTCGGGGACACATACCTCCCGTCCACGACCTGTCCGGCAGCAACCTTACATACCCCCCCTCTGCCCAAAGCAGGGGGGGGGCTTGGCACCTTCTGCCACCATACAATAGATACACAAAAGGTATAACGCAGTGTTTCCCAAACCCCATCCTCACAGACCCCACAGGTCATATTTTCAGGATCTCCTTAGTATTACACAGGTGATTGAAGTATCATCAAGGCATCAGGAATTCTCTCACCTGTGTAATACTAAGGAGATTCTGAAAACATGACCTATGGGGGTCCGTGAGGATGGGGTTTGGGAAACACTGCTATAACAGAACAAAACTAAAAATAACCAGACCATACAGCACGGCATCAGCCGTTTAAATGTAGTGCTTTTCTCGGCCTCCAGCAGACTGAGCAGCACATGCAAGGTTTGCTCACCTTGCACAACACACAGCACCACTGAGACAGGCGCAGCTGTCTTAAATCAGGCCTTCCAAGACCTGGACTGGAGGTAAGTGAGCAGCTATTTCCCCCCAACTCTTTCAGCTGCTCTTAAAACCCGGCCCTTTAATCCGGGCCCATTAACTCCCTCCCAGCACTATGTGTCCTGGAGCCTGCTTCTCCATGTCCTACATCACCGAAGTTTGGTACTTCGGGGACACATACCTCCCATCCACGACCTGTCTGGCAGCCACCTTACAGTGTGCTGCACTGAGTTAGACCAGAAATGAACCAGAAGATAACTGAAGGTAACTGCACAGCCAGAGTAAAAAATGTTTCTCTTTGTTTTCACTCTCACCCCTATAGTCCTACACGTTCTACTAACCCTTCTAATCCCTACACCTAGTAATGAACTGGTCATCTCTCCCTCCATCTCACCTCCTCCTCAGATCTGTTCCTCAACATACAATCCTCTGTCTCTAAACACAGACAGCCACCTCACGCTCGCTCCTTCTGCTCCTCACTGCTGGCGATATCTCTCCAAATCATGGCCCTCCTCACCACATCCCCACAGTCACTTCTACCTCTCATCCACAATCTATCAAATTTCCGCAACATTTCTAACCCTATACCCATTGCCCATCCCCAGCTTCCCCAATCCCACTAACAGGAGCTCTATGGAATGCTCTCTCCGTCTGCAACAAACTTTTCATTACTAACAAACTTTCCTTCCTTGGCATCAATGGTACCTGACTCACCCCCTCTGACATGGCCTCTCCAGCTGCACTTTCATACGTTGGATTCCACCTTTCCCACACCCCTCGCCCCATCGGCAAGCATGGCAAAGGAGTTTGTTTTCTCCTGTCAGATAACTGTACTCTGCTGCCCGACTAATCCACCTGTCCCCCCCACTATTCCCTGGCCTCTCCCCTCTGTCAATCCCTTCACTGGCTCCCCATTATCCAGAGACTCCAGATGAAAACCCTAACCATGACATACCAAGCCATCCACAACCTGTCTCCTCCATATAACTGTGACTTAGTGTCCTGGTACTTACCTGCACGCAACCTCCAATCCTCACAAGATCTCCTTCTCTACTCCCCTCTTATCTCCTCTTCCCACAATCGCACGCAAGATTTCTCCCATGCATCCCCCTACTCTAGAACTCTCTACCCCAATATATCAGACTGTTGCCAACCGTGGAAACCTTCAAAAGGAAGCTGAAGATCCACTTCTTCTGACAAGCCTACAATCTGCAGTAACCACCGCTCCATCATACCACTGCACGACCAGCTCTACCCTCACCTACTGTATCCTCACCCATTCATTGTAGACTGTAAGCCCTCGCGGGCAGGGTCCTCGCTCCTCCTGTACCAGTCGGTGATTCGTTTTTGTTCAAGATTATTGTACTTGTTTTTTGCTATGTATATCCCTTTTCACATGTAAAGCTCCATGTAATAAATGGCACTATAAAAAATAATAACTTAATAGGGGGGGGTTAATTTGCTGTGGAGACTTCAGGACTCCGAAAAAAGTCCAGCAAGTCCCTGTATCACTTCCTACATAGGATTCAGCTATGGAATTGGTTCAACACCAGTGCAGAGCTTGCTCAAGAATGGCAGCAGGCGGGCGTCAGTGCATCTGTACACACCGTGAGGAGAAGGATTTTGGAGGCTGTGCTGGTGTCAAGTAGGGCAGCAAAGAAACCACTTTTCTCCATGAAAAAGATGAAGAACAGGATTATAAAATGCAGTAAACTACAGTGATTGGATTACAGAGGACTGGGGTAAAGTTATTTCCCTGATGAAGGCCCCCTTCAAACTGTTAGGGACATATGGAAGAATGAATGTCCGGAGAAGAAAAGCTGAGTGCTACTTTGAGTCCTGTGTTATGCCAACAGTAAAGCACCCGAGACGAGTCATGTGTGGAGTTATCCATCATCAAAAGGGAGTGGGCTCACTCACAATTTTGCCTAAGAACACTGCAGGAGCATTTTTGGTGATTAACAATGCATATATGAGCATGACGGAGAATATGTCACAAGGCAAAAGTGACAACTAAGTGTCTGGGTAACATTGACATTTTGGGTTCATGGCCAGTAAACTCTCCAGATCTCAATTCGATTGTGGTCACTCCTCAAAAAGCGGGTGGACAAACAGAAATGTATGTAGTGAGCTCCTAGCACTGATTAGACAAAAATTGTCCGTCGTCAGTCAGGATTTGGCCCAGCAGCCGATATCCAGCTGCCAAGGCGAAGGGAACGAGTCTTGAAAAATAAGGGTCAACACTGTGAATATTGAATCTTTCCATAAACTTGATGTATTTGTCAATAAAAGTGTAAAACTTATAAAATGCTGATAATTGTACTACAGTAACCACAGAAACATCTGACTAAAAGATCTAAAAACACTGAAGTGAACACCAAAATTTGTATCAGTCACAAGACTTTTGGCCAGAACTGTACATAAAGTGACACAAAACAAGATACAAGACATAGGTCAAAAAAAATTCTCCATCTTCTTCGTTCCGTCAATCCGTGAAAAATGGGACTGCACTCAGATGTCATCTGAGTGCAGTGCGATCTTTTCGAAGGACTCATTAACTTGCATGGCCGAACGTGATCCGAATATTAGATGAAACTCAAGCATAGTGATTTTTGTCCTCGGACAGACTGTCTATGGGGCCGTGCACATGTGCGATTTTTCTCCTTGGACAAACACTGGTCACAGTGCGATTCAATGTTTTGTCAGATCGCACTCCGACCGAAAACACTGCTATCTGCACCTGCCTTAACATTGCAACGCTAACAATAGTAATCTCAGCAAGGACTGCTGGGAGATTTCAGCTCAGAAGCCTGCAGATCTCTGAACGCAGCTCTAGACTATCACTGGCTGTAACTCAGGATTAGTAATCGATACGTTTTTCGAAAGTTACACAATAAACTATAATAAATTACTCTCATGTGAACACAAATTCTAAAGGAGAACTCTAACACTAAGATATTAACTTAAGGAGGAATTCACACATCCGTGGTGGGATCCGAGGACCCGGCCCGGCTCTCCGGACCTGATCAGTGCCACATCTATTCCTAGGAGGTAATCACAGATCAGCACTGGTGACCCAGCGGTTGTCAGATCTGAGCTCGCTCCGTGGAGCACAGATGTGTGAATTCAGCCTTACAGAAGTTGTCCCAGAGTAGAAAGCCAGAGCTGTTGGATTACAGCGCCACCCCTAGGTACAGGCTGTGTGTGGCATTACAGCTCAGCACCTGTCACGTCACTAGACCGGAGCTGTAGTACCAGACACAACCTGGGGCCAGGACTGGCGCTCTGTGTTCCTTTTTCTCATGGACAAACCCTGTGCAGAAAAATACAGAATCCAGGAACCTCCAAACATGGCAGACATCGCCAAGTTCTAACAGTGCATAATGGGCAGAGCTCCAGCCATACTGTCAGTGACTGGAAACCTGGTTTATAGTCCAACTGCTGACAGGTGAGAGGCTGCGGCCCCCTGTAATCCCCGGCTCTGACCCGTCACCGACCATTGCTGCAGGGGACTAACCACATCCACAGGAAGCCAGGGTGCCCCCCCCCCGGACTGAGACTGCCCCCCCCGGGAGCTCAGTGTGGGGTGCGCAGTCATCCGCCATGTCTCCCCAATACTCAGCAGCCTCACCACCCACAACTCGCTCTGCAGCCTCCTCCCTGGTAAACGTTAGAATGTATGGGCTCCTTCCAGGTATGACGTAGTTTGCGGGGGCGTGTCCTGACTGCATTATGGGCGTGTTCTAGTTTAGCACCAGACGCCAGAGATTCATGCAGAAAGTGATACGGTGAAGCTTCAGGAGGAGGTCAGTGCTGGGCTCTGGGGGATGCTGCTTGCTTTGGGTGGTCTGTGGGGCTGGTGGGGGCATGTTCTGGGTATTCTGGGGGGATGTTGCACGTGTGTGTGTGTGTCTTTCCTAAATTCCTAAACACCCACCGGAAAACTAAGGCGCCCGCGAGTTGCGGGGTGAATTGGCAACTCGGGGGTGTACTTATTTCCTCTGTGGGTAGGTCACAATTTTTTTTTTTACCGTCCAAGATCCATCTTGGCAAAAGTATGGTGGTAATTTCTGCCTTTCTGGACATTGGGGCGGGGTTTATTTTGATCGACGCTAGGTTCGATCAGGACCTCAAACCTCATAAATTTTCTGGCTCAACACCCATAATCGCCATTGACTCTGCACCCTTGAGCTAGGGGTATTTTACTCTTGTCGCTCGTGTGCTACATCTGCAGGTAGGGGCCTTGCACTCTAAATTTATTGACTGTTATGTGCTAGAGGGCTTGCCCTCTCCTGTGGTCCTTGGACTACCTTGGTTTACGCTGCACAATCCTGTGGTAGGTTGTGTGCCCACTATGCGTCTTTTAAGCGTTTCCGCAGCGGCAATTCCATTGCAGAAACGCTTAAACGCTTGGTAGAAGGTCTGCAATGTTCCCCAATGATAATCCCCATGTGCTGTGCACATGCTGCGGAAATTTCCGCTGCGCATTATCAGTGCGGAAAAATCCGCAGCACTACCAATTATTTTGCGTAATCGCAACGTTTTCGCCTCCATTGAATGGCTTAATATCCGCATGACTACATGTGCACATGCGGATATTAAGCGATTCAACGTGTGGATGGTACCCGGGTCTGGAGAAGAAGAGACTCTCCTCAAGACCCGGGTACCATGGTACCTGTAGTAAAAAAAAAAAAAAAGAAAAGAAAAAAATACATTATTCTTACCTTCTGATGGCCCCCTGTCTTTTCTCCGCTGCGCCCAGTCTCTTGTACGGCTCGTCAGCGGTCGCGTGATCTGTCACATGACTAAATGACGTCATGGAAGGTCCTTTCACACCACCGTGAGCCGTACAAGAGACCAGGGGCCATCAGAAGGTAAGTAAAATGTTTTTGTTTTTTGTTTTTTTTACCATTTTTAATCTTTTTTCTTCAACTATTAACTTGGTCACACTATATAAATCCATGCTGGTTGCACGTATTTATATAGTGTGACCAAGTTGTCAAGCACTTTCCAAGTGATGCTAAAATCGCTTGGAAAGCGCTTGACAACCCGCATGCGGAAATGCATGTGAAAAAACACTTCACTTACACTTGTCCCTGGCAGGAAAAACACATGTAAAATCCGCATGCATTTTTTTCTGCCAGGGAGATGCAGAAACGCTCAGGAAAAATCCAGAGCATTTCTGCATCGTGGGCACTTAGCCGTAGACTGGCAGACTCGGGAGGTGGTAAAATGGAGCGAGTATTGCCAAGAACACTGCTTGGTCACTCGGATAGCCACGGTGGGTCTGATTTTAGGAATGTGTTTTCTGAACAGGGGAGTCAAGAACTTCCTCCCCATCATCCTTATGATTGCGTCGGCAATATTATTCCTGGGGCCAAGCTACCAAAAAAACAGGTTATATAATATCTCTGGTTCAGAGAGGCAGGCCATGAAAAACTAGATCACTGAAAGTCTACCAAAGGGCCATAAGACTTTCTTCATCTCCCGTTGCAGTGGGGTTTTTCTTTGTCAAAAAACAAACAAACTAGGGGTTGTGCCCCTGCCTTGATTTTTGCGAGTTTAATCAGATTAAGGTCTGGGATGCATATCCTCTCCCTCTCATCCCAGACCTCTTTAGAAAACCATTTGGCTCCTACAATTTGATTAAACTAGACCTCAGGGTGGCTTATAATCTCATTCACATTGAGGAGATGAGTGGAAGACGGCCTTCAATACTCCTGAGGGGCACTATGAAAACCTTGTGATGGCATTTGGGTTGACTAATGCTCCCATTTTTACTCATCTGGCAGGTAGATCACAACAAACCCATCTTGATGACATAATGGTAGACTCCATACTAAATAAGGAGGGAGTCACTGACTGTGGTGGCCCCTCCCTGGGCCGTGGCGATTGGTGACCCCCCCTTCTCTGCCCCTTACTGACCAGTGATCCTGAAGCCCCCGGAAGGATCCAATGAAGCGAAAGGGACGGCTGCTGCAAGCCGTCCCCTGGATACATAAACACCGGGACATCCCACGTTACTTCCTTTCTTTGCTGGTCCCGGAGTCGAATGTCATGGAGATTTCAGGATCAGGTCAGATTGCTGAGGCCCTCCAGGCTGGGTTTGCACAGGGGGGCGAGCGCTGGTTACAGGCTCTCATGTCGGGGCTCAGCGCTCATCCCCCTGGCCCCAAGCTCTAAATCCCCAGATCACCCTGCCCCTGGCCCTCAACCCCTTATGGGAACATCATATTCCCCAGTCCCCTCACCACTTGGGCCTACTCACTCCAATTGCCCACGATACAACGGTCCCCTCCACGGCGGTCGGGTCATCTGGAACGGGGGGCTGCATTACTTCCGCGGCCTGGTCCCGATCCCCATCCTCACCTGACCGCCGCATCCGCACAACTTTACAGTGTTCATCGGGCCACTCAACCCGGCACGGGACGGCAGGTGGCTGCGGTAGTGCTGCAGGCGCGCGCTGACTCGGGGAAGCGGGCAGACGTGGCGGTCCGGAAGCGGGCGCGCGACTCCACTAGGCCGAAGAGGCATGTTGGGGGAGGCGGAGCTGGAGGGCAGGAAGCGCTCGATGCGCATGTGCGGGGCGCATGTCCGCCTCACGTGACCCCGCAGGTCACGCCCCCCAGTCCAGAAAGCTGCGGGGCGGAGCAGGAAGCTGAAGCTAGTGCGGCAGTGGACCCTGCGCCTCACTCACAGCGGGCGCAGGGCTCCACTGCACTAATAAATGAGTGCGGGCTGTCTTCCATGTCGGCGGCGGGCACAGAGGGGATTCAGGTCTCCTGCCTGCCGCCGGCGCTGGAGACAGCATAGAGCCTGTTGTTCCCCACCCCTGTTAACACTCCCGTCCCGCATCCTGCCGAGGAGCGCCCTGGAGGGCGGAGGTCCAGCAGGCACTCCCGTCCTCCAGAGCGCTTTAGGCACAGCACCCCGCAGCCTCACAGAAGAAGCTGCGGGCCACTTAGTAACCATTCCCCGCCCCCTCAACACACAGCAGGGGCTGTGGCAGAGCAGAGCTCCAGACAGGAATCCTCTGCCGGGGGCTGTGCTCTGCCTCCCCCCCAAACAATCCCCCACAGAAAAACTCCTATTAAAAATAAAAGAAAAAGTTCCCAAAACAGAACACGTGACACTACACATCCAGGGGACATTGCGGCCCTGTAATCACCGCAGCCCATCCAGCGCCCAGTCACAGTATCAATACCCCACTGATGGACACGATACGGAGCCTAAACACTTCAGCGACCATCCTCGCCTCCCCCATATACCCCTATAATAGCGCAGCGACGCACGCGCTTGACACCGCTATAGCATTGCCCTGGCCACAAATAGCACCGACATGTCCCGGTGGGACACATGTAAACTGCGCAGAACCCCCCATACACCCTCAGGGACACAGAGACTCCAGGCGTACTCACTCTAGGCGAACTCGCTGTAGTTCCTCCGACGACAGATCTATGCCATCGCACACAAGTCACCGGCGAAGGAAGCGGACATCTCAAGCAAAGCGGAGATCGGCATCCCACAGGAGGGGTCACAGGTCGCAGTCCTCAAGGTGGCGCTCACCATCCTCTGCATCAGAGATGTCGAGCGCATCGTCGAGCCCCAACAGCCGCTTGCACCGATCCCGTCCTCCCGGGGACAGAAACTATACAATAGCACCCTCCAGAGCTTACAGTCTGCACGATACAACGATTTCACGCAGGTCTACGAGCACAGGCACGCCGCTCACCCCGAGCGAGACAGGTGTCAGAGTCCCTCCACACATCGGAGTCCCTCCTCCAGCCGCAGGAATGGGTGCGTGCAATATAAGTATAACTGAAATGGGAAATAGTAACACCAACTTAATAGCGGCCCTTAAGGCCATAGTCGAACAACTATCCGCGCCACCAGGCGCTATACATAATTCTACTAAAAGAACTCCACCATTAGCCAGCATACACAAGGACACATTCTTTTGCGGGAAAAGCCCATTGGGCTCACACATAGACGAGGAAACCAGAATTAAAATATGGAATAATGACTGCATCGACATTTGGTCACTTGTAACCGCTGACCAACATACTATAGACAAAGAGAAAAGGATAGCCGACAGACCATTCGACAGAAACAGACAAAAGGTTGCAATGACGATGAGTAACTGGTTACAGGCGTTTTCTGTGCTGGGTTCATCATGGGCCAAAAGCATCCGGAACGCTGCTCGGAACTATTCATATACCAGGATAGGGTGTATAACTCGTACAAAGCCCACGGCGGTTCAGCATGGTGGCGCTACGATGAAGAGTTCCGGAGGTGGTTGGCCCTGCAACCACAGTTAGGCTGGGGGGTAAAAGCTACAGACGTATGGTTGCGATGAATGCTGTCACAGAAACACCATCCCTTTCCAACAACGGCTACTGGACAACAGACAACAGCAGGCCAAAATTCAGTGGTAGTACGTAGACCAGGGGCCAGCTGGCAGTACAATGAGGGACACTGTCGTTTCTACGCCTTATGCAGATACAAACATGAATGCTCAGCCTGCGGTGCAGCCCACCCCGCGGCAAGATGTTCTCGTCCCACAAGCAAATTATCAATTAAACTCCCACAGTCAGAATCCAAGGACCCCGGTGAGCGTAAACGCGATGGGCCCCTGGCTAGACCAATATCCTAAGAAAGACGCAGCGGGACAGTTACGTTTTGGTTTCACATACGGTATTTTTCATCCCTTTCAAACTTAATAAATCGCCCACCTTTGCAAATAACCTTAAATCTGCAAAAGAGCACCCTGAAATACTTAGGCAAAAAATACAAAAAGAAGTAGCTCTAGGCAGAGTGGCGGGCCCTTTCCCAACACCACCATTCAGTAACCTAAGAGTTTCCCCTCTGGGAATAATCCCCAAAAAAGAGCCAGGTTCATTCCGGCTTATCCATCATTTATCTTACCCAAAAGGAGAGTCTGTAAATGACGGTATTTCGTCTGAAGACGCCTCGGTCTCCTACGCGTCGTTCGACAGAGCAGTAATGTTAGTACGCGATGCGGGGCCCGGAGCGCTGCTCGCTAAATCCGACATAGAATCCGCCTTTCGCCTACTACCGGTGCACCCAGATTGCTACCACCTGCTGGGATGCCAAGTGGACGATGAATACTTCTACGACACTTGCCTCCCAATGGGTTGTTCAATATCTTGTTATTACATCGAACTATTCAGTTCCTTCCTAGAATGGGTGTTGAGGTATGAAACCGGCAATAGGTCCGTCACACATTACCTAGATGACTTCCTATTCGTCGCACCCAAAGACTCATATCAATGCCAATCATTTCTTAACGAATTCACAAACATCTCTCGACGGTTCGGAGTCCCATTATGCCCTACAAAAACCATAGGCCCCACAACAAAGCTATCGTTCTTAGGCATCGAAATCGACACCACAGCAAGGTTATTCCACCTCCCAACAGAAAAAATACAAAAAACACTACACCTCGAGTGATTTTGCACAGTACGGAAAGTAACACTACAACAGATGCAAGTGTTACTAGGCCTCCTCGTGTTCGCGAGCCAGGTGATGCCAGTCGGAAGGGTTTTTTCTCGTCGTTTATACCTTGCAACAAAACGTGCATTAAAACCGAGTCATAGAATCAGAATCAGCAGGCAGCTTCGGGCGGACTTAGAGGTGTGGAAAACATACTTACAATCATTCAATGGTCACACGTTATTTATGTCAGCAGAACAGTCCAACATTGAACTAACATTATTCACCGGGGCAGCAGAAGTGGGCGGATATGCAGCGATACTAGATAACCAGTGGTGCACAGGCTTATGGCCTCCGTATTGGTCTGAACAAGGGTTAACAAAAAAACAGACACTCCTGGAACTTTTCCCAATAGTGGTAGCCATAGAAATATCGGGCACGTACCTAGCGAACAAAAATATACGCTTCATAACAAATAACACCAGCCTAGCGCACTGCATTAATAAGATGGCATCATCG
Organism: Phyllobates terribilis; assembly: GCF_046119375.1. Lineage (NCBI taxonomy): Eukaryota > Metazoa > Chordata > Amphibia > Anura > Dendrobatidae > Phyllobates > Phyllobates terribilis. Next base: position 38,422 of record NW_027363010.1, on the reverse strand, counting down.
TTTCTCCCAGTGCTAGGCCTACTACGCCGGCTAGCATTCCTGTGCCTAAAACACAATGTATGGGTCCGCGCTAGCCACAATGTGGAGGGGGGATCTAACGCTGCTGCTAACGCTTTATCACAATTCAATTGGCAGGTTTTCAGAGAGCGCCTCCCCAAAGCCCACCCGTCGGGCACCAGTTGCCCACCCTCCCCATGGGATCTAGTGGCGAACAGCTGATGCCATTAATCAGAGCGTCAGTCGCCCCGTCAATGTGGAAAGCATACGGTAAGGCATGGGAAGACTGGACACGACTAGTAGCAGGCAGACTGGTTGACCAATGTGAACAAGCCAGACTAGATGTAACCATAGAATTTCTCCACCAGCTAATAATGAGGGGAATATCAGGGGCGTCAGCGCAGCGGTGGCGGACCGGAGTAGCATTTCATTTCCAACTACTGAATTGGGGAGATGTGACAAAAAGATTCATCATCAGTCAAGCCTTAAAAGGGTGGAAAAGAGGTCAGACAAGTCAGGAGTGCAGACATCCCGTGTCACTAAATCTGCTCTCAAAAATCATATCCCTAACACCATTAACATGCCACTCACAATTTGAAGCAACACTACTGTCTACTGCATTTGTGATCGCCTTTTTCGGGGCACTACGCATAAGCGAATTAGTCCCTCGATCCAAAATCACCACCAGTGGAGGCTTATTACACCAGGACGTAGTCATAGCCAATAATGCAATACGCCTACGCATACGCAAATCCAAAACAGACCCAACGGGCAAGGGCACTTGGGTGCTTCTAAAACCCACAAACAGTACACTGTGTCCGGTAACAATAGAAAAAACATATGCAGCCATCAGGCCACAAAGTAATTTCTTCCTATCACACATTGATGGAACGCCATTATCAAGATACCAGTTCCAATTTATATTTAATAAATGCCTAACATCAGCAGGGAACCACCCCAAAGATTACGGGACACACTCATTCCGCATAGGCACGGCCACGGAAGCAGCTAGAGCAGGACTGTCTGGAAGTGCAGAGGATAGGCAGATGGCGATCCGTGTGTTTTGCGAGATACATAAGACCGGACTTGTTATCCTAACGTGGTTTGTTTCTTTTACAGGTGACGATAAGCCAACAGTGTGGGTGATAGGACACTCGTACATATACTGGGCAGAAAAAAGGGCGACAGTCCGCCCAGGCGGGAGGAATATGGGGTTTCATGACACATATTTCAACTGGAGAGGTATTAGAGGCCTGCGATGGCCACAGGTACTAATGGAGGTAATCAACATAGGGAGAGAAGCAACAGGTCCGGTTATCTTAGTTATACACGCCGGGGGGAACGACTTCGGTCATTACAAGAGCGCATAACTAATGGCAATAATGAAGCTAGACACTGAGCGCTTCAGAGCATTTTTTAGTAAACTAACTATAATATGGTTAGAGATTGTGCCGAGAACGGTATGGCGAGGTGCGCGAGACAGTGCAGCCATCGAACGGACAAGGCGGCTAATAAATATTCGGATGGCAAAATTTGTAAAGGAAAGAGGTGGTGTAGTGATAAGACACCGAGAACTGGAAGGAGATAAAGCTGGCCTCATACGGCCCGACGGTGTTCATTTTACGGATATTGGACTGGACATATTCCTGTCAGGACTCCAGGACGGAGTGGAGCAAGCGTTAATGATGATGGGTGGGGGTCGGAGTCCTGCATACGAGTACGCAGGATCCTCCTTGGCCTGAAATAGAAAGGACATGTTGGAAAGTTACTCTTGTTGGCCAACTTGCCGGTGTGGAGACACAGGGCATGCTGCAACAAGCGGAATTATTTTTGGAAATAAAATGCCTTTCTAATGGAATGAGTTAAAGAGTTAATAAAGCTGTGACCGATCCTCACCCATCCAGTTGTAAGAGTTACATTATTGTATTGTTAAGGAAGGGGTGGCGGTAGGGGGCCTGAGCGTCGGGGTTTGGTTGGGGGTCCCCACAGTCTAATTTATTCACCTCGTATCACATCAGGTACATGTCAGGCAGGTCTTACAGATACTCAAAGATAATACATTTCTCTGGTTTGACAAATAATTTATGTTCTCCATCAAGAGGTCCCTTTTTTGGGTTATTTCTTATCATTCACTGTTTTTGCATGGATCTGGCAAAAGTCCGGACGGTACTGGATTGTTATTATATTCAGGACTTAAAGGTGTTACAAAGTTTTTTGGGTTTTGCCAGCTGCTACTGTAAGTTCATCAAAAACTTTTTGGTAGTGGCCAAACCTCTGATGAACGATTTTGCCAAATAATAAACTCTTAATTTTTTTTTTCTATTTTTCTTTCCATTCTTGTACCTAAACACAATCCAGCTAAGTTTTAAAATTGAAATGAAGCCCCTGTACCCCCCTCTCTAGGTGCTTCTGTACCAACTCCTCCCTGGTCCAGGACAGTCTCTGTATCACGGCCTCCATCAATAACCTATTGACACATGATTGTGGCAGCCCTCACGTGCTGGTATATCACGCTGCCAATAGAAATGGGAAGCGGCACAGAAATCACAAAATAAAGGCAGTGTTTGTGGTAATGCAAGAATCCAACAAGCAGAGTAGTCCACACGTCGTACAACAGCCCAACATGGATGATGAAAAGCAGTGACCAGCCCAGGGGATGGGGATGACTCGGTACCCGGGCCTTTGCCTGGCCTTGGGGATGTCGCGGTGGTCGGCTCCCGGGCCCGTACCCTGGGGTCACTCTTTAAAAGGGTGGTTGTTTGTTAATTTTATGAACGTTAATGACGCCACCTGTGGTTTCTGATGATAATCACCAGCGCTGCGGCAGTCCACTGAGGCCGGTGATAAGGTTGCTCGATGGTATAGCTCCCCACAGGCGGAGCTAGGCCTCTGGGCAGCGTATGCAAGGGGAATGCAGGACAGGCGAGACCCAGCCGGGTCAGAGCAAGAACGGGGACGGACACGGTAGTCACTTCAGTACCTTTTACTGATGGAAAGTCAGGCACATCCCGGAGCACTGTAGGGTGAAGGGTGCATATCAGGATCCTCCCCAATGAGCGGGTGTAGGGCCTCCTGTTTCTTGCCTCTGCATAGTAAGTTTCTGACCTGCCTGGAGCTAGGCCTAACTTTGTCTCTGTCCTGCGCTGGCTGACCTTGTGGTAGGGCCGTTTCTTGGAGTACACGCTCCTCAGCTTGCGGGGCCTATGTGTCTCCCGGCTCTGTTACGTATCAGCACTCTAACGATCCTGGGACCTGTAGTTCTCCAGGGATTCCGGTTATGTCTTACTGGGTCGTAGAGATCCCGCTAAGCTTCAGACCTGGTGTCCGGTAAATTCTTCGGGGTGAGCTAATTAAGCTCCTCTGCCCCCTATGTATTCACTCTCCACTCACCTTTGGTCCCGCTCGGGCCCTCACTAGGCAACACACACTGCAGCCGGGACACTGCTCTTCTTCGCCGCTCTCAGAGCGTCGGCACACTCCTAGCTCTCTATCCTGAGCTGAGTTCTAGTCTGGAATCACTCTACAGACTGTACTGAACTCTTTCTGCAGGAACTGCTAGGCTCTGGCTCGACTGCACTGAGTCCTTCTGTGTCTGAGCAGGAAACTGCTGAATCACTTTCTGGGCTGCCTGGCTCCACCTTCCCTTTATATATCCCTAACGGGCTGCCTCTGGTGGTCTGAGGTGGAAGGTGGAGGTGTGTGAATGCTTATGAGGGCGTCTTGTGGAGGAATCCATCAATGCACACTTATAGGATCTGTGATACCAAGCGCAGCTGGGCGTCACAGCAGCGAACGTCGCGTCTTCAGGCGTCTGTGTAAGAACATCACATTTTTGTTTTCCTCCCTGAATAAGCACCAAATGGAATAGCTGAATGCCAGGATACAGAGACCGGCGGGGGGCAGGGAGGCGCTGTCCGCTGGATTTTGTGCTGGTTTCACAAGCGGTCACCCTGCAGTTTTCTCTGAATTTGCTGTGGAGACTTTTCACAACACATCTAATAATTGTGAACCTTCCACCTCACATGTTTATTATCTTGTCAGCTGGGCGGAATGAAAGCCGGACAAGAATGATCCTTATTACATATAATGGCTGCACTGAGCGATGGGGAAAAGCCGCAGAGGTCTGAGAGCAGAAGGGCAGAGGGGTTTCCTCTTCCTCATAGAAGAAAGTCTACAGGGACCAGTACAGAAGCCGGTGCAGAAGGGGAGACAAGGGCTGAGCCACTTACACAGACAGAAAGCTGAGGAGAGGAGGACATGTTATTACTCCAGGATCCGCTCCATTCCTTCCCTATGTGGCATTCAAGCCCTGAGCTCGGCTTTTCTGGAGCCCCATAGAGAATGAATGGAGCTGCAGTTGATCCCTGACTTTCCACTCCTTCCCGATCAGACAATGGTTCGCAGCGGTCAGACCCCACAATCAGTAAGTGATTACCGAGCCTGTGGATAAGTGATAACTTGTTTTCTTCAGACATCCCCTTTAAGCAATGGAGCATGGCAGCAGAGAAGGTGGGAGAAGGCGCTGGTTACAGGGGAGACTTTACCTCTGGAGGCCGCATATAGGACATGTGAGGGGCGGACACTTCCCGTATTCATCATTACTGAGCCCCCGCTCTGTACGGCTCTTACCTGAGCTGCAGGAGACGCAGCAGTTACTAATCAGCCGCTCTCCGTTCACTTGCAGCCGTCCGAGCTCTGCTGTGCCTGTTAGGGGTGAAGTTCGGGTCCTAGGAGGCATCGTCTATGCAGCCTGCACAGCAGATCACAGCCCGGGCACCACGTCTCTGGGTAAATCTCCACCTTTTGAGTTACTTCTTGTGCAGCAGCCCCATGCAAGTTGCTCCGCTCTCCTCGGCCAGCTCCTGCTGAAGACTGAGCTCCTCTGCCCAATCTAGGAGCTCAATAGCCCTGATCACGTCAGTGGTAGCCCAGCACTGCTGGATCAGATTTACAAATGGCAAACTAATCAGCTCTAGGCATTTCTAATATGTGCAGAGCAGGCGACAAAAGTCTCACCGGCGTCCTCATAGACCTTTGCTCAGCCGGGGTCTAATAGGAGCAGTTAGATGGCCGTCATGGGGTCCATTGTTAGATCTCGGCTGCCATAGAAACTCATCGGCACCATGATCGCGCCTCCCTCTCCTGTCTAAAGTGCCTAAATGCTGTGGAAGCCCCCTACTGTGTCATACAGTGGATTAAATTGCCAGGGTCAGGGTTGGCTCCACTGTCGGTGGCTGAAGCAGGAGCAGGAATGTGTTATACAGCCACACTTCTGCCGCAGATCTTGTAAGAGCCCTGACAGGACCTGCCTGATGATAATGTGTCCTATAGAGCGGGTCCTGGTACCGGACTGCCCTGTACATATTCACCACTAGCTGGGAACCAGTTACTAACAAGGTCTAGTTTCAGATGTGTTTCCAGGATCTGTAGTTGTCAGCATTTTATCCTTAAGGCCAAGTTATAATATCACTGTAACACTCTCACCCTGTACCTGTATACCTGCCCTGTGTGCTGCACAAAAGTATATAACAAAGTGTGTGTGTACACAGATATCTATCTCCTGAATGGAATTACTGCTAGATCTCCTGTACATAGAAATATGAGGTTCTTAGCGCACATTTTGAGCAAATTGTGCGAGCCCATCTGCCAACGTCAAGGCGACCTCTTCAGATGGGTCCCTACACTAACACTACACTAACTTAGTAACTGGGACTAGTTTTTTTATTATTACCACCATTTTTACTATTTATTATTATTGCATTAATCCAATTAATTGTAACTGTTATAAAACTAATTAAAAAAATTAAATTCTATTTTTTTTTATTAATCTTGTGATTCTAATAATGGTATTACTAAAATCCCTATGCCTAAAGCTGTTGATCCAGAAGAAGGCAAAAACCCCAGGACACCTAACGCCAATTTGTGTCACGGGAAAAATTCCTTCTTGACCCCGGGAAAAGGCGATCAGTCCTAGGACCCTGGATCAAACCTAATAATGTTATTACAAGTTAAATATTACACTAATTATTGTACTACTGGAGTTATTTTAATTTGTTTTTATAAATCTAACTATTTGATATGGTTATTATTAACATTGTGCTATCTTATTATAGTATTACTCTTCTTTCCTATCACTACTAATACTGCCCTATACCTACAGTGTTGATCCAGAAGAAGGCAAAAACCCCAGGACACCTTCAGCCAATTTGTGTCACAGGGAAAAAATTCCTTCTTGACCCCGAGAAAAGGCGATCAGTCCTAGAACCCTGGATCAAACCTAATTATGTTACTAGTTATGTAATTACTATTACTGTACTAAATGTACTACTATAGTTGTTTTTAATATATTTTTTTTTATATATTTTGTCTTATGTCCTGCTTTCTTATTAAAGTACTACTCTAACTTTTCTATAACTATTTAATATTACTGTATTGATTAAACTACGTCTATAATTATTTTTATTTACTCTTTGTTCTTTCTATAGATATAACTAGTTTATATTTATTATTAATAATAATAATAACCCGCTATCTTATTACGGTATTATTCTTCTTTCCTATTGCTACTAATACTACCCTATTCCTAGAGTGTTGATCCAAAAGAAGGCAAAAACCTCAGGACACCTTCAGCCAATTTGTGTCACAGCGGAAAAATTCCTTCTTGACCCCGAGAAAAGGCGATCAGTCCTAGAACCCTGGATCACACTGCTATTCTACCTACTACTATTACTACTGTTATTTTATTACTTTCTTACTATTATCACTAGTGTTATTACTCAAATTACACTAATACTGATATACTGCCACTATATTACTACTATCCTGCTATTATTACTTTGGTGGATTTATACTTACCAGCCGGTATTGCCGTATGATGTTATCGGCAGAGAGGTCCCAGCAGGATGGTCCACATGATGTTCCTCTTTCCTCTCAAATACCGGTTGATGTAATGGCGGACTTTGTTCTGGTTCTGCTTCTTCCTTTTTGTTGTAGGATCGATTGTTGTCTTTTCTGGCCTTTGGCCATCCCTTTCCCCCTAGGGATCTTAAGGTGCAGTTCTGTCCTCTTCGGTCTCCTCTTCGGTTTCCTCTTCAGTGGGTCTCCCCTTCGGTCTCCTCTTCGGTGGGTCTCCTCTTCGGTGGGGCTCCTCTTCGGTGGGTCTCCTCTTGGGTCTCCTCTTCGGTGGGTCTCCTCTTCGGTAGGTCTCCTCTTGGGTCTCCTCTTCGGTGGGGTCTCCTCTTCGGTGGGGTCTCCTCTTCGGTGGGTCTCCTCTTCGGTGGGGCTCCTCTTCGGTGGGTCTCCTCTTCGGTGGGTCTCCTCTTGGGTCTCCTCTTCGGTGGGTCTCCTCTTCGGTGGGCCTCCTCTTCGGTGGGTCTCCTCTTCGGTGGGCCTCCTCTTCGGTGGGTCTCCTCTTGGGTCTCCTCTTCGGTGGGGTCTCCTCTTCGGTGGGTCTCCTCTTCGGTGGGTCTCCTCTTCGGTGGGGTCTCCTCTTCGGTGGGTCTCCTCTTGGGTCTCCTCTTCGGTGGGTCTCCTCTTGGGTCTCCTCTTCGGTGGGGTCTCCTCTTCGGTGGGGTCTCCTCTTCGGTGGGTCTCCTCTTGGGTCTCCTCTTGCACTGAAGTCTAAAATATGGTGTTAAATTGTCCTGTTCTGCCGGAGGCCGGGGGAGGAGTGCGGCGACAGAGCTCCGCGCTGTCCGGCGCCATTTTGCTGAAGACACACTGTAAATGTGTCTTCAGTAAAATGGCGCCGGATAGCGCTATGCGCACGCGCCGATCCGACGTCTCACTCCGCCCCCGGTCTCCGCTGAAGAGAGGCGCCGCGGCAACGCTCTTCCCGGTCAGGTAAGTAAGTATGGCGCCGGAGATCGCAGTGTGCGTTCAGTGCCTACGCATACAGCGATCTCCGACGCCATACACCTCCTCTTACCTGTAACGGCTGGATGCGGTCTTCTGCCTGGAGCCAGACTGCGCGTCACGCATGCGCAGTCTATCGAGGCTTCGGACAGAGACCTGCATCCCCGGTTATATTATAGATATATATATATATATATACACTACCGTCCAAAAGTTTGGGGTCACCCAGACAATGTTGTGTTTTCCATGAAAACTCATACTTTAATTTATCAAATGAGTTGCAAAATGATTAGAAAATATAGTCCAGACATTGACAAGGTTAGAAATAATGATTTTTATTATAAAGAATAATTTTCTCCTTCAAACTTTGCTTTCGTCACAGAATGCTCCTTTGCAGCAATTACAGCATTGCTGACCTTTGGCATTCTAGCTGTTAATTTGCTGAGGTAATCTTGAGAAATTTCCCCCCATGCTTCCTGAAGCCCCTCCACAAGTTGGATTGGCTTGATGGGCACTTTTTGCGTACCATACGGTCAAACTGCTCCCACAACAGCTCAATGGGGTTGAGATCTGGTGACTGCGCTGGCCACTCCATTACAGACAGAATACCAGCTGCCTGCTTCTTCCCTGCATGCATAATTTGGAGGTGTGCTTTGGGTCATTGTCCTGTTGTAGGATGAAATTGGCTCCAATCAAGCGCTGTCCACAGGGTATGGCATGGCGTTGCAAAATGAAGTGATAGCCTTCCTTTCTCAAAATCCCATTTACCTTGTACAAATCTCCCACTTTACCAGCAACCCCAGACCATCACATTACCTCCACCATGCTTGACAGATGGCGTCAGGCACTCTTCCAGCATCTTTTCAGTAGTTCTGCTTCTCACAAATGTTCTTCTGTGTGATCCAAACACCTCAAACTTTGATTCGTCTGTCCATAAAACTTTTTTCCAATCTTCCTCTGTCCAATGTCTGTGTTCTTTTGCCCATAAAAATATTTTCCTTTTATTAGCCAGTCTCAGATATGGCTTTTTCTTTGCCACTTTGCCCTGAAGGCCAGCATCCCGGAGTGGCCTCTTCACTGTAGACGTTGACACTGGCGTTTTGCGTGTACTATTTAATGAAGCTGCCAGTTGAGGAGCTGTGAGGCGTCGATTTCTCAAACTAGAGACTCTAATGTACTTGTCTTGTTGCTCAGTTGTGCAGCGGGGCCTCACATTACTCTTTCTACTCTGGTTAGAGCCTGTTTGTGCTCTCCTCTGAAGGGAGTAGTACACACTGTTGTAGGAAATCTTCAGTTTCTTGGCAAGTTCTCGCATGGAATAGCCTTCATTTCTAAGAACAAGAATAGACTGTTGAGTTTCACATGAAAGTTCTCTTTTTCTGGCCACTTTGAGAGTTTCATAGAACAAACAAATGTAATGCTCCAGATTCTCAACTAGCTCAAAGGAAGGTCAATTTTATAGCTTCTCAAATCAGCCAAACCATTTTCAGCTGGGCTAACATACTTCTGCAAGGGTTTTCTAGGGTTTTCTAAACATCCATTAGCCTTCTTACACAGTTAGCAAACACAATGTACCATTAAAACACTGGAGTGGTGGTTGTTGGAAATGGGCCTCAATACACCTATGTAGATCTTGCAATAAAAACAAGACGTTTGCAGCTAGAATAGTCATTTACCACATTAACAATGTATAGAGTGTATTTCTGATTCATTTAATGTTAGCTTCATTGAAAAAAATGTGCTTTTCTTTCAAAAATAATGAAATTTCTAAATGACCCCAAACTTTTGAACGGTAGTGTATATATATATTTATGAACCAGATAAACCTGACCAGCACCTCCTAGTGTGAACTGGTGCCAGCTCCTCTAACTATAAAATATATTAAAAAATAATGCAGCAGCGCTCCATATGGCCAAGATATGTCTTAACAATGAAAATATTGGATCTAGACTGTTTTTTTGCTCACTAACAAGTACTTACAAAAAATAAAGGTTTTTAGCTCATAAATTGGCCAATTCATGTGTGCCCATCAACCATGGCAAGGTAACCTCCCCCTGATGGGTAACTACTCTGCCTTACATGCCACTTTCGGGCTACAAGCCTACAACTAAACGGACAATCGTCTTTTTCTGGGCTAAATACATCTACATTTAGAGGGCAAGTAGAACTGTTTATACATCACCAGCTGGTTACTGGGAGGAGTGCAGAATCAGCAAGAGGCAGTTACACCCCCTTATAACAATATGAGCCAATTTATGCGCTAAAAACCTTTGTTTTTTTGTAAGTACTTGTTCCTGAGCAAAAAACAGTCTAGATCCAATATTTTCATTGTTAAGACGTATCTTGGCCATATGGAGCCATGCTGCATTATTTTTTAATATATATATATATATATATATATATATATATATATATATATATATAACATTTTTTTTCTCTGCCGTATCTGTGCATCCTGAATGGTGGTATGTGTTAAAAGGGCCACTGAGACTCTTTCTCCTGGGCCCCACGAAAACCTGGAGCCGGCCCTGGTTGGAAAGCAATGATGGAGCGTCATGTGACACTCCCTCTCCCATCATTCCTCCTCTGCGTCTGACGCAGCGGCATGATGACGCTCCACGCTCTGTCAGACAGTGGAGCTGGCAGCTGCGGAGGTGATGACAGACGCGCTGCAGAGACTGAAGCAGCGGGGAGCGAGGAGCGGTAAGTATGTATTTATTTATAAATCAGTGTGTACTGATAATACTGGAGGACTGGGGGCTGCATTTTACCCTATGGGGGGCTGCATTATACTGTGTACAGGACCATAACGAGTGTCTTATACTTTGTGGAGGACCATGGTGAGTGCATTATACTGTGTGGAGGACCATGGCGAGTGCATTATACTGTGTGGAGGACCATGGCGAGTGCATTATACTGTGTGGAGGACCATGGCGAGTGCGTTATACTGTGTGGAGGACCATGACAAGTGCATTATACTATGTGGAGTGTGGAGAGGTGTGGGGTCATTATAATGTATATAGGCCCATTATACAGCATGGGGGGCTGTGTGGTGGTCACAGTTGGGGGATCATGCTGTGTTGGGGGTCACCATACTTTGACTTGGGAGTTGGTGGGGTACGGTAGGGGTCCAGTAGGGATCATTATACTGTGTATGTGGAGGAATTCACCATGGGGGTATCATACTGTGTTTGGGGGGCACTTTTGTTGGCATCATACTTTAAGGGGGCATGGGGCAATGAAAGAGGAATCTAGTAAGGGCACTAAAGCCCCGATGGCAGCGCTGGTCCAAGGTGTTGTTTTCAGATGAAAGTAAATTTTGCATTTCATTTGGAAATCAAGATCCAGAGTCTGGAGGAAGAGAGGAAAGTCCACAATCTCAGCTCTAACACTGACTTGTATTGTAACGTAACAGCGTCTTCCCAGCAGCAAACTCCAGACAGCGCTCAGGTCGCTTCTTTTAGTCTCTTGGCGTTTTTAGGAATTTGAAGTGGTTAAAAGACGTTCAGAAGTCGGAACATGAGCAAAGCAAGTGGCTTTACATGGAGATGAAGATGTTCTTTCTTTTGGACATTGGTTGGGAGGTTTTCCAGGCAGTTTCTGCAGAGGAATCCGCCTGAGAAGATGTTGTGTGCACAGAGCCCTCAGTTACATTTTCTGCATTGTATGGATTCCCATAGGATTGTTTTTATTTGGTAACAATATGGCGGTATTATTCAGTCTTTGGTCTTGTTATTCAGTCACAGCATAGTGGTATTATTCAGTCTATGTATGATGGTTCTCCAATCCCAGCAAGGTGGCGGTGATATGATGGGACTATATACTCATTGTATGGGTGTGTGGTGCTGTTATTAGGAAGTGATATAGCGGTATTATTCTGTCTCTGTATAGGAATAATATTTAGTCTCAGCATTTATTACTATGTGCTCCAGAAGACCAGATGATTAGGACACAATCCCCACCACTGACCACCAGGACCAGGCTGCTCGCTGGGGGGATCAGACTTCTGGAAATTGTACAACTGGTGCCAATTATTATTACATTATTATAACTAGTGATCAGTTATAGACAATAGTTTTATTATTCAGGTTCTCCTTTGTTATTACTGACTGATTAGCATTGCGCCTGACTAGACATGACCTTCCCATACGGATAATTGTTATAAATGGCCTGTAATCAGGGGGCATTTATGACCAGTGCCTGGGGCAGCATGACCTGTGAATACGGCCCTGGGGATCACTGCATTCGGAGGAATTACATAACAATATATGGATCCATTTCATCCTATTATCCCTTGTGGAAATTGCAAACTTGGGCTAACACAGTATTTCAGTGGAAAATATTTATTTTTTGTTTTCACATCTAATTGTTATAAAGTTTTGTGAATCATCTGTGGGTTAAAAATACTCAGCGCACAGCTAGAAGAATTCCTTCCGGGGTCTAGTTTCCAAAATGGCGTCACTTGTGGGTTGTTTCTGCTGTTTTGGCATGTCAGGGGGTCTTCACATGTGAGACAGCATTCACAATCTATTCCAGTCCAAAATCCAATAGCGCTCTTTCCTCTCCCAGCCCGGCCGTCTGCTCCCACTGCAGTTTTTGACCGCACAGGGGTCATCATTACGTTCGGGAGAAATTGTGTAACAAATTATGGGGTCCGTGTTCTCCTATTATCCCCTGTGAAAATTACAAATTTGGTACTAAAACAACATTACAGCCATCACTCACATTGCTGAGAGTGGCGGTTGTGAGCACGGCCTGGCACTGACTGCACTGCATAGCCGGCTGTCAGTCAGTGCCGGGGCATGCTTACAGCTGCTGCTCTCAGTCCTGTGAGCGGTGACAATAATTGCTCTGGGCCATGTCTGAATGACTGAAAGATGGCGTCTCCTAGGATAAATAAAGTTAATTTTCTCTCGGGTGCCACACTTACTGTCCAGCGGTTGGGCACCTTCCTAAAGCTATTAACCTGCAGATTAACCCTATATGTTCAGGTTTATAGCGTTATCAGACATAAAAGTTTCCCTTTAAGGAAGCATTATTTTGAGGCTGCCCCTTAGGTCGGGGGTGCAGCTCCCATCTGGTGGCAGGGATGACCCATCAGGATAAAGAAGATTTTGTGTAGCCCCTGTTCCCACAGACCATCTTGCATGCAGCTTTCTCCTTTGAAAACAATGTGAGCTACAGGAATAGACAAGTAATCTGCTTTTTAATAATGTTGTAATACAATTCTTTATTCCAATGATGAGAGCACACGTTCAGGAGTTGTGCTGTAATGCTTGTCTCCTCTTCTCCATCATCATCATCAGAGCAGGGGCGACCCCCGGGGCATAATATGCTTACTACGTCCTGTGCGGCCGGCAGATGTCCAGCCGTATGTGATGGACCCCAATCCCCAAATAAAATGAATCAGACAGAAGCACACAAAATAAATACACAAAGCATTGCAATTAGGTGTCAAATAGTCAGAATTTTATTTAAATTTACATGACACCGAAAATGGCACAACCACCGACTCACGAAGAGTCACCCTCCAGCACTCAGGAGAGGAAAACCCCCTGTGGAGGAAACCTCTAGGGAACCATGGCTGGAGGGCTGCCCTTCCCTTGGGCTTAGAGAGTTAGTGCCGATATATAACAGGTGGAACTGCAGAGTTTTACAATTTGTACATTTATCCAGATTTACAGAGAACGACATAACAAATGTAGATGATAAATGTGATAAAGTGGATGTTGGAGAGATCCAGCTGCGATATCTTCCACCATATTGATTGCTAGAACGAATTTGGTTGATCTGATTGCGCAGGTGGATCGACCATCTCTCTGACAGGAGAATTTCACCTACAAGTGAGATCGGACAACACCTGAATCCAGGAAGGAGATCTCTGCTTATTTACTGGATATTCTATGTGTTCCCACCTTTGTCCAATGAAGGCCTGTAAAGGAGGAATATGGCAGCACAGTGTAATTGACGAGGATAACAATACAAACACACAATTCACAACAACTTTCACAATCAGCGTTTGGACAACCACGCACATGAAGACATGTGACCCACAGAATTAAGACAAGAGAAACGATAAGACAATAGACAAAAGTTCCCTCGTATTCCTAGACCTGAAGTGCTGAGATAAAGTCTATCGACACCGTCTCTTTATATCCAGAGACGTTCCCGTTCTTAAAATCAGGTATTCAGAACACCACCGTCGCGGACTCTACTAACTCCACAGTGATCGTGACGAGGTCTCGCTCAACCGCCACAGGTTTAACCCTGCGTTCACTTTTGAAACGTGGAGGTTTCAGTCACTCTGTGTTATTATAAGAAGTATACATAGAACAATACAGATTGTATTCTGTAAGACGACAAGAAATATCATCCATGGGATCAGGTGCCGTGTACCTTGGTGTTTACACAGTTATAATAACCTATCAATTGTCTTCAGTCCACAAATGACCGTCAACCGCACCTAACTGGACTCCCTTATACACTCAGGATTTTATATCTAATCCTCATACATTCACTCTAGAGATCATTCAAGGAGCCTCATGTGTCTACAGAAAACATACATTTTATGTCTTTGATTTTACGATATTAAAAGACAAATGACAATGACACGATTGACAAAAGACAAAATTCAACAAAATACCGGCATATACATAAATATATAACAACAAAATACCGGCATATACATAAATATATAACAACAAAATACCGGCATATACATATATACATAAATATATAACAACAAAATACCGGCGTATACATATATACATAAATATATAACAACAAAATACCGGCGTATACATATATACATAAATATATAACAACAAAATACCAGCGTATACATATATACATAAATATATAACAACAAAATACCGGCGTATACATATATACATAAATATATAACAACAAAATACCGGCATATACATATGTACATAAATATATAACAACAAAATACCGGCATATACATATATACATAAATATATAACAACAAAATACCGGCGTATACATATATACATAAATATATAACAACAAAATACCGGCGTATACATATATACATAAATATATAACAACAAAATACCGGCGTATACATATATACATAAATATATAACAACAAAATACCGGCGTATACATATATACATAAATATATAACAACAAAATACCGGCGTATACATATATACATAAATATATAACAACAACATACTGGCATATCATATAAACATAAATATATAACAACAAAATACTGGCGTATACATATATACATATATATATAACAACAAAATACCGGCGTATACATATATACATAAATATATAACAACAAAATACCGGCGTATACATAAATATATAACAACAAAATACCGGCATATACATATATACATAAATATATAACAACAAAATACCGGCATATACATATATACATAAATATATAACAACAAAATACCGGCGTATACATAAATATATAACAACAAAATACCGGCGTATGCATATATACATAAAATATAACAACAAAATACCGGCATATAATATATATACATAAATATATAACAACAAAATACCGGCTATATACATAAATATATAACAACAAAATACCGGCGTATGCATATATACATAAATATATAACAACAAAATACCGGCGTATGCATATACATAAATATATAACAACAAAATACCGGCATATACATATATACATAAATATATAACAACAAAATACCGCGATACATAAATATATAACAACAAAATACCGGCATATACATATATACATAAATATATACAACAAAAATACCGGCATATACATATATACATAAATATATAACACAAAATACCGGCGTATACATAAATATATAACAACAAAATACCGGCGTATGCATATATATATAAATATATAACAACAAAATACCGGCAATATACATATATACATAAATATATAACAACAAATACCGGCGTATGACATATATACATAAATATATAACAAAAAAATACCGGCATATACATATATACATAAATATATAACAACAAAATACCGGCGTAATACATAAATATATAACACAACAAAATACCGGCGTATGCATATATACATAAATATATAACAACAAAATACCGGCATATACATATATACATAAATATATAACAACAAAATACCGGCGTATACATAAATATATAACAACAAAATACCGGCGTATGCATATATACATAAATATATAACAACAAAATACCGGCGTATGCATATATACATAAATATATAACAACAAAATACCGGCATATACATATATACATAAATATATAACAACAAAATACCGGCGTATACATAAATATATAACAACAAAATACCGGCATATACATATATACATAAATATATAACAACAAAATACCGGCGTATGCATATATACATAAATATATAACAACAAAATACCGGCGTATACATATATACATAAATATATAACAACAAAATACCGGCGTATACATAAATACATAAATATATAACAACAAAATACCGGCGTATACATATATACATAAATATATAACAACAAAATACCGGCGTATACATATATACATAAATATATAACAACAAAATACCGGCGTATACATATATACATAAATATATAACAACAAAATACCGGCGTATACATATATACATAAATATATAACAACAAAATACCGGCGTATACATATATACATAAATATATAACAACAAAATACCGGCGTATACATATATACATAAATATATAACAACAAAATACCGGCGTATACATAAATACATAAATATATAACAACAAAATACCGGCATATATATATGTTTTTCTGGGCCCCGGGCGAAAGAGTCTCAGTGGCCCCTTTAACATATACCACGATTCATGATGCAGAGATACAGCAGAGAAATATAGATATAGTACAATGCCAAAGATTTCACTTCTTACATTACATGAGCGATATCTATTGTAAATTCCACAATAGCTCAGAAACCGGCGAATCGCTCCACACAGAATACTGTCCCCCATATAAGGCCCCATACGGAATACTGGCCCCCATATAACGCTCCATACAGAATACTGGCCCCCATATAAGGCCCCATACGGAATACTGGCCCCCATATAAGGCCCCATACGGAATACTGGCCCCCATATAACGCTCCATACAGAATACTGGCCCCCATATAAGGCCCCATACGGAATACTGGCCCCCATATAACGCTCCACACAGAATACTGGCCCCCATATAAGGCCCCATACGGAATACTGGCCCCCATATAACGCTCCATACAGAATACTGGCCCCCATATAAGGCCCCATACGGAATACTGGCCCCCATATAAGGCCCCATACGGAATACTGGCCCCCATATAAGGCTCCATACGGAATACTGGCCCCCATATAAGGCTCCATACGGAATACTGGCCCCCATATAAGGCTCCATACGGAATACTGGCCCCCATATAACGCTTCATACGGAATACTGGCCCCCATATAAGGCTCCATATGGAATACTGGCCCCCATATAAGGCTCCATACGGAATACTGGCCCCCATATAAGGCCCCATATGGAATACTGGCCCCCATATAACGCTCCATACGGAATACTGGCCCCCATATAACGCTCCATACAGAATACTGGCCGCCATAAAATGCCCCATACAGGATACTGGCCCCCATATAACGCTCCATACAGAATACTGGCGCCCATATAACGCTCCATACGGGATACTGGCCCCCATATAAGGCTCCATACGGAATACTGACCCCCATATAAGGCTCCATACGGAATACTGGCCCCCATATAAGGCTCCATACAGAATACTGGCCCCCATATAAGGCTCCATACGGAATACTGGCCCCCATATAAGGCTCCATACGGAATACTGGCCCCCATATAAGGCTCCATACGGAATACTGGCCCCCATATAAGGCTCCATACGGAATACTGGCCCCCATATAAGGCTCCATACGGAATACTGGCCCCCATATAAGGCTCCATACGGAATACTGGCCCCCATATAAGGCTCCATACAGAATACTGGCCCCCATATAACGCTCCATACGGAATACTGGCCCCCATATAACGCTCCATACGGAATACTGGCCCCCATATAACGCTTCATACGGAATACTGGCCCCCATATAACGCTCCATACAGGATACTGGTCCCCTTATAACGCTCCATACAGGATACTGGTCCCCTTATAAAGCTCCATACAGGATACGGGCCCCCATATAACGCTCCATACAGGATACTGGCCCCCATAAAACGCTCCATACAGGATACTGGTCCCCTTATAACGCTCCATACAAGATACTGACCCCCAAATAATGCTCCATGCAGGCTGTCCCCCCCCTTATAATGCTCCATGCAGGCAGTTCCCCCCACATAATGCACTATGCAGGCTGTCCCCCCCCCCTTATAATGCCCCATGCAGGCTGTTCCCCCCCCCCTTATAATGCCCCATGCAGGCTGTCACCCCTCCTCTTTATAATGCCCCATGCAGGATGTACCCCCCTCTTGATAAGGCCCCATGCAGGATGTCACCCCCCCTCTGTATAAGGCCCCATGCAGGATGTCACCCCCTCTCTTTATAATGCCCCATGCAGGATGTCACCCCCCCCCTCTGTATAATGCCCCATGCAGGCTGTCCCCCCCTCTCTTTATAATGCCCCATGCAGGATGTCACCCCCCTCTTTATAATGCCCCATGCAGGATGTCACCCCCTCTTTATAATGCCCCATGCAGGATGTCACCCCCCCCTCTGTATAATGCCCCATGCAGGATGTCACCCCCCCCTCTGTATAATGCCCCATGCAGGATGTCACCCCCCCTCTGTATAATGCCCCATACAAGATGTCACCCCCCTCTCTTTATAATGTTCCATGCCGGATGTCACCCCCCTCTCTTTATAATGCCCCATGCAGGATGTCACCCCCCTCTTTATAATGTCCCATGCAGGATGTCACTCCCCTCTTTATAATGCCCCATGCAGGATGTCACCCCCCCTCTGTATAATGCCCCATGCAGGATGTCACCCCCCCTCTGTATAATGCCCCATGCAGGATGTCACCCCCCCTCTGTATAATGCCCCATGCAAGATGTCACCCCCCACTCTTTATAATGCCCCATGCAGGATGTCACCCCCCCCCTCTCTTTATAATGCTCCATGCAGGATGTCACCCCCCCCCCATATAATGTCCCATGCCTCAGCTCCGGACTCCAGCGTCGCCGACTCGCCGGTATATTCCCGCTCTGCGCGGCCTGTGACGGCTCAGGGGAGGGCACGGTGTAAAGACGTCACCGCACCCTCTGACCTGAGACGTCACAGAGAGCATAGAGCAGGAAGACAGCAGATCTGCGGAGGCACGGGGAGAGGTAAGTATCCGGCTGCCGGGGCGCTGAGCAAGCGGCGGAGAAGGGCGGGCGCTGGCACAGCTCTCCTCCGCCCATAGCCCGGCGGGGTGCGCGACCGCCAGTGGGCCCCTCTACCTGCTCAGGGCCCCGGCATTTGCCCGGGTGCGTCGGGTGCTGACGCCGCCCTGATGGTGACTGTGGAGCTATTTTTTTTTTTTTATATGTAAGGAGGTTTGCTATTTACCTGGAGGATGGGCACCCACCCATTTACAAGTTGGTTGTTTGCTTGTGCTGCTCTTTTTCTTTTCTTTTTTTCTATATTATATATATATATATATATATATATATATATATATATATATATATATATATATATATATATATATATATATGTATATGTGTGTATATATATATATGTGTATATGTATATATATATATATATATGTATATATGTGTATATATATATATATATATATATATATATATATATATATATATATATATATATATATATCATACATACATACATACACACACACAACCATCAGTATTATTGCAAGTTAGCCCAGCGGATTATTAACAATGCCCCCTGGTCCTAGACCCTCACCATGTAGATCGTTTAATGGGCACACAGAGTTATTTATTCCTGTAGTCTTCTCACATAGACTATGGACTATTTGCAACTTCCAGGGGGTCAAACAAACCCCAATTGCAGCAATTTACAGGGGTCACAGAAACCCCAATTGCAGCAACTTACAGGGGTCACAGAAACCCCAATTGCAGCAACTTACATGGGTCACACAAACCCCAATTGCAGCAACTTCCAGGGGTCAAACTTCCAGGGGTCACACAAACCCCAATTGCAGCAACTTACAGGGGTCACACAACCCCAATAGCAACAATTACAGGGGTCAAACAAACCCCAATTGCAGCAATTTCCAGGGGTCACACGAACCCCAATTGCAGCAACTTATAAATACCATTAATACTGGACTAATAATATTACCTAATTAATAATAATAATACCATTTTTCTTACCCAAATTCAGATGTGGTCGACTCTCAATTCTCCTTGGCCTCTTTTGACGCCAATTCAGGCGGAGGACTTGTTCCACAGAGGGTATTTCCATCCCTCCTCGTGCGCGGTATCAGCACTTACCTCATGTTGGAGGAGATGATGAATTCCGGCTCGAAGGACCAAGATGACAGGAGAATTTCACCTTTTACCAAGAGGATAAGACGACACCTGAATTCTGAAGTAAAACTCTGTTTACCTGTTAACAAGGAGACAAACAAGCTGAGCGGCTGTCTGACCCTAATACATTGTGATCAAGGTTATACAGACAATGCAGAATCAGATAATAGTCAGTTACAATTAATTCTTGCTGCTGACTATAGAGAACATAACTAAGGATTCAAATCTCCACTAATGGACACAGTGAATATATATATACAACATGGATGACATGATATACTCATTACAGAAATTATTATAACTCTCCCTTACAGATCCAGGTCCAAGTCACAAGAAGTTGGACACTCGGTTACAGGGGTTGTTGGTTATGGATGACCCCTAATAGGATAAATCCCCCCTCCCCTCTACCCATCTCCCCACAGCACCCATGAAATTCATAGGTCTATCCATGTTCACCCTGAGGAGAGGGGCTGTATGTAGAGGATCTCTCTATCCTCTGCTGCGGACCCCCATCTATTATCTTCATACACCCTGGGGGCGTCTAAAGCGGACAACCCCTCCCCCTGCTAGAACCTCCATATTACACCCAGATGGGTACATTACGTGGGGGGCCGCGCTCCAGGTCCTCGGTCCATCAGTAATGGCGCTGATCGTGGCAGCGCGGCCTTCTCTCACGGAATCTTCTTTATGACATGTGTTTATGACCTCATAACAGTTGTCATGGTGACTACAGGGGCTATTACTGATGCAGGGCCCCAGTATTAACCCTTTCACCACAGGCCATTCTCTTCACTGTAGCGGCCATTAATCTGCACTTGTTACCAGGCAGGCGCCTTATCATTATGGCGTCCCTTACACGGCCTGAGAATACAGGTTACAGGCTCCATGTAGAGGTGTTTAGGTGACCTGTAACGCTGAGGTCCATAGACCGGGCTTATAACCAGCACCAGGGTCGCCGGCCCACCACAAACTCCAGCACAGAACAATACGGCACTTTATCGCCCGCTCTGGAGAAACAATTACATTTTCTGAAGCTGAAGAAACTTCTGCAGATTATTGTGAGTAATTCTCATCATGTTACAGATGACAGTGACTGCAGCTGACGTTACACATCAGGATTATGGGCTGTGGACATTTATCACTTATAATCACAAGCATTTATTATGGTTTTCCAATGTGTCCGTAATAAATATCGTCTGGCCGTGATTTTTTTCATAAATCGTCTAGAAATAGTAAAAGTGCAGTTTGTCATTTGCAAACAGGTAGTAAACTATTTTTTTAATTCAATTTCATTTTATTGCATAAAGTGTTTTAGGCTGCGTGCCCACGATGCGGATTTAATGCATTTCCACCACGAAAGTGCATTAAAAACGCTTGGTAATCTGCATGTGCTGTGCACATGCTGCAGAAATTTCCGCTGCGTATTATCATTGCGGAAAAATCGACAGCACGTCCATTTCTTGTGCGTAATTGCCGCCATTGACTTGCATTGAACTGCATAACATCCGCATGTATGCATGCGAATGTTATGCGGTTCAATGCGTGGATGGTACCCGGGTCTGGAGCAGAGGAGACTCTCATCCGACCCGGGTACCATTAGTAAAAAAAAAAAGAATTAAAACGTAAAAAAAAAAAAAAACATTATACTTACCTCTTCCGCGGTGTCCTCTGTAATTGGCGTCCTGCCGTGTTCTAAAAGGACCTGCGCTGACGTCATTTAGTCATGTGATGGTCACACGACCGCTGATGTCGGCGGTTGCATGACCCGTTTTTTACATGCGGAAATGCATGCAAAAATGCTTAAAAAACGCTTCTCCCTGGCAGAAAAAAACGCATGTAAAATCTGCATGTGTTTTTTTTTCTGCCAGGGAGAGGCAGAAACGCTCAGGAAAAATCTGCATCTATTCTGCATCGTGGGCACATAGCCTAAATCTGATTTTGATGTTACATACATCTACTGGAGTACGGAGGAGTTTCTGTACAATCAGTACCCATTGATAGGCAGAAGTGCTCACGGCAGCCTGCGTTGTAGGACGCAGATCACTCAGGATCCGGTTTATGGTGAATATATAATTATTTTACATTTTTGGGCCCTATTTTTTGTGGGCGACAGTGTCAATATAACTGTAAAAGGAATCCTCAGGGGGGCATTATTAGCAGTTCAGTGGACACCTAAAGGGCATTATTACACTATAGGGACACTCAGGGTATGATAACTTTCCAATGAATCCACAGGTAGCATTCATGTTTCTAGAAGGCAATTTTACCAACTATAGGGCACAACGGGGACATGAATACTATGTGACTCACGGAGAGGAGCACGTACAGTAATAGGGAAAAATAACTGGTATCTACCACTACATGGCCGCTATAGAAGAGACCTCGGTGCAGATACCTGCGAGCTAGTGAAGGCAACAGTGAAATGGACGTACAGACCCCCAAATTCGGCATATACTGCTGTGAGGGAGGCTCCAGATGAGAAATATTAAAACAGGCTGCAAATATTGTTCCTTTGTCAGTGGCCTTTAAAAGGGTTTTTCCTCATCTTCATAGATGGGCACTGTCAGATAGTGTTGGTAAAAACAAGCACTTTTGCATTTCATTGCTTATTAAACTTTTCAGTCGTTCTTGAGTTAACGCTTTTCTTTTGTTTACAGCTTGTTGCCTTGGAGACCGACCACCGCTGTGGTCTACCTTGTGCTGAAACTGGTTAGGAAGTTGTGGTGCGCTTCAGCGTTTCGGGACAGGTTCAATACAGCGCTTACAAGCTCAATGGAAAAGAGCATGTAAGCACTGCTTATGTTCTGCTGTCCAGCAGCAGTGGTCGGTCTCCAAAGCAATGAGCTGTAACTAAAAGAATAAAGTGTTAATATTTCAAGAACGACTGACAATTTTAATAAGCAGTAAATTGCAAAAATCACTTGTATTTACAAGAACTATCCAACAATACCCATTTGGGAATAACCCTTTTAAGGCCACGACCCCACTATCAGTATTCAGTCAGTATTTTTTCTCAGGAGTGGGAGACAAAACCAGGAGTGGGTGATAAATCCAGAATTGGTGACTTGTTTCTATTATACCTTTTCTCTGATTGTTCCTCATCTGGTTTTGGCTCCCACTCCAGAGGAAAGATACTAACCGAATACTGATAGTGGGGCCGTGGCCTAAGTGTGATTTCTGCCCCTGCCGCGGTCAGTCCGTCGGGTGTCTGGCAGGTTATTCATTTACTGCATATTAAACAATTCTGTGGTGATTATTTCCCATGTTAGGAGCATATGTGCTAATGGATAGAATAACTTTCTTTTAGATTTTAATAATATGCCCATAGGGGCGATCTATTAAATGTTTTATTTAGAAATCTGTCTTGTGCTAAAACTTGCAATTGTTTCTTTTTATAAAGTGTCTGTGATTAGGCCTGAGGGGCGGCCTATACATCTGATAGACTTTCTATAATATACCAGAATTCAGCACATAAAGCAGCTCTATGGCTGCTCACAGCAGATGGAGATTTCAATTTGCTTCAAGAACGGCTAAATCTTTACCTTATTTATTACATGGTGTTCCCCTCTTCATAAATCCAGCACAAATCAGACTGGACTGTGACTCGCCTGTCTTAGGAAATTTCCCTCCTTAGTATTTATTGTGAGATGCAGCAAGAATAGAATTAAAATACAATTGAAAACAAATCCCCACCACTACCAGCAGGGGTCACTAAAGTACATTGTGACACCTGCCTGCAATCTACTAAACCTCCACCGGGGGGATATATTTCTATTATTTTACTCCTCGTATCAACTCTTTCCCCATTTATTCCATGTGTATTTTATTTAGGACTACTGCTAAAGAGAACCTGTCGCTTGCTTAAAAACAAAAAATTGAGTTATATTCTTTGTAAAAATTCCAGATCTCCCCCTGATTCTGCCACAGAAGAATCAGTGATTTTTACAAGTAATTTAACTGAAATTTTCTATAATTTTTCTTAAGAGCTTATATTTTCTTAAAGCCCTTCACATAAATCCTGTAGAAAAGCAGAGTGAAGCCGACCACATACACCACAATAAGCTAAAACCGCCACTGGTGCTGATATAGTCTAATATGTCCAAAAACTCTCATACTCTGAATGTGCAGTATTTCATCAGCACTATAGGAGCTGGAACTGACTTCCTTTCACCTCCCAGCATGCATTTCTCCTGCCATTGCCTTCACTGGACTATGCAGGATGACAGACAGGACAGGAATGAAGAGATGAAGCATCCACTTTCTGTAATGCATCTCTGCTCTTACAGGGTGGGTTACACTTAGACAACCCCTTTAAGACTTACATTGGTGACAGGTCACTAATGTATGATTGGTGGGGGTGAGACACCCGGGACTCCCACCAGTCAGCTGTTCCTGATGTCGGCGGCGTCACAAAACTGCTCAGTTATGGATCTGCACAGCGCCTGTATAGTGGCCGCGGCCGGTACTGCACATCCGCCCCCTATTCAAATCAATAGCAGGTGGAGTGCAGTGCCCGGTGGAGTGCAGTGCCCGGTCGCACCCACTGTGCAGCTCTGTAACTGATCAGTCCTGGCCGCTGACACCAGGAACAGCAGATTGGCGGGGGTGCAGAGTGTCGCACCCCCACCGATCAGACATTGATGACCTATACTAAGGATAAGTCATCAATGTTAAATGTTTAAGTCCCAGACAACTCCTTTAACAGGCTGTAGATATCACTATAGACAGCACTGGGGAAAATAATGACAGATGATTGACGTATGCTTTATTTGTTCCTGGAGCAATACACAGACTCCATAAACAGTGATCAGTGGGGGTGATCAGAGCCCCCCATCTCTTGGATATAACTATACGGTTCATGGTTTCATGTCCCCGGTATAAGAATCTTCACATTCACTTGATAAACAGTCGGTAGACAGAGCACTGGACCGGTCCGGTCTCCTAACAGTCCAGTCTGTGCGGCCACGAGGCTCGCAGCTACGAGGTAAGTGTTTTAGGCAGTGAGTGCCCATCGCTCCTCATCCACCCGGGTGCAGAGAGATTTTTGCGGATTGAGTTCGGAGTTAGAGCCATGATCGGTGATCTCCAAGGTCGGCAGGTTACTTGTACAGAGCATTGAAGGCTCTTCCTATGACCAGTCTCCGAACCTCGGTAGTACCAGCCCCTATTTCATAAAGCTTGGCATCACGAAGGAAGCGGCCCATCGGGTAGTCGTTTATATAGCCATTGCCCCCTGTGGAGAAATAAACATTTATAAAAGAACAGTGAACATGGGGTGGTCTCAGTCTTCATGGGTAAAATTGCAAAATACGGTAAAAACTTTTCAATTTACTTCTTATTAAAAATCCTCTCAGACCTAGAGAAGAGAGATATTTTTAGGTCACCAGCCACCTCTGCCAGTCTGTCAGAGGTGGTCGGTCTCCTAGGGAAGGAGTGCTGTCCGCTCTGGATCCGGCCGGCTTCATTATGCCTCTGTCCTCTGATTCTCCAGGAGGGAAGGCTGCTTCTGATTGCAGCACTGGAGAGCGCACAGGACGGGTGGCACCTCTGGTCCGAACTGTCAATCATCAGGAGCAAGCAGGAAGCCAGAGGATGGGGAGCAGAGGACGGGAAGAACCTTTTAATGGGAATCTGTCAGCAGGATTGTCTATGTAATCTGAGATCAGAATAATGTCCGGCCAGATTCCAGCAATGTGTTACTACAGGGCTGTGTGCTGCTGTATCAATAAAATCAGTCTTAAATCAGCAGGATATTATCATTACAGCACTAGGTGTCTGATCAGCAGCTTTCTATCAATATATAGTGTACACAGGAAGGTGCCAATCAGTGGTGTGGGCGGGGGTTATACACAGCTGCCAATCAGTGCTGTGGGCGGGGGTTATACACAGCTGCCAATCAGTGCTGTGGGCGGGGGTTATACACAGCTGCCAATCAGTGGTGTGGGCGGGGGTTATACACAGCTGCCAATCAGTGGTGTGGGCGGGGGTTATACACAGCTGCCAATCAGTGGTGTGGGCGGGGGTTATACACAGCTGCCAATCAGTGGTGTGGGCGGGGGTTATACACAGCTGCCAATCAGTGGTGTGGGCGGGGGTTATACACAGCTGCCAATCAGTGGTGTGGGCAGGGGTTATACACAGCTGCCAATCAGTGGTGTGGGCAGGGGTTATACACAGCTGCCAATCAGTGGTGTGGGCGGGGGTTATACACAGCTGCCAATCAGTGGTGTGGGCGGGGGTTATACACAGCTGCCAATCAGTGGTGTGGGCGGGGGTTATACACAGCTGCCAATCAGTGGTGTGGGCGGGGGTTATACACAGCTGCCAATCAGTGGTGTGGGCGGGGGTTATACACAGCTGCCAATCAGTGGTGTGGGCGGGGGTTATACACAGCTGCCAATCAGTGGTGTGGGCGGGGGTTATACACAGCTGCCAATCAGTGGTGTGGGCGGGGGTTATACACAGCTGCCAATCAGTGGTGTGGGCGGGGGTTATACACAGCTGCCAATCAGTGGTGTGGGCAGGGGTTATACACAGCTGCCAATCAGTGGTGTGGGCGGGGGTTATACACAGCTGCCAATCAGTGGTGTGGGCGGGGGTTATACACAGCTGCCAATCAGTGGTGTGGGCAGGGGTTATACACAGCTGCCAATCAGTGGTGTGGGCAGGGGTTATACACAGCTGCCAATCAGTGGTGTGGGCGGGGGTTATACACAGCTGCCAATCAGTGGTGTGGGCGGGGGTTATACACAGCTGCCAATCAGTGGTGTGGGCGGGGGTTATACACAGCTGCCAATCAGTGGTGTGGGCAGGGGTTATACACAGCTGCCAATCAGTGGTGTGGGCGGGGGTTATACACAGCTGCCAATCAGTGTTGTGGGCGGGGGTTATACACAGCTGCCAATCAGTGGTGTGGGCGGGGGTTATACACAGCTGCCAATCAGTGGTGTGGGCGGGGGTTATACACAGCTGCCAATCAGTGGTGTGGGCGGGGGTTATACACAGCTGCCAATCAGTAGTGTGGGCGGGGTTATACACAGCTGCCAATCAGTGGTGTGGGCGGGGGTTATACACAGCTGCCAATCAGTGGTGTGGGCAGGGGTTATACACAGCTGCCAATCAGTGGTGTGGGCGGGGGTTATACACAGCTGCCAATCAGTGGTGTGGGCGGGGGTTATACACAGCTGCCAATCAGTGGTGTGGGCGGGGGTTATACACAGCTGCCAATCAGTGGTGTGGGCAGGGGTTATACACAGCTGCCAATCAGTGGTGTGGGCAGGGGTTATACACAGCTGCCAATCAGTGGTGTGGGCGGGGGTTATACACAGCTGCCAATCAGTAGTGTGGGTGGGGTTATACACAGCTGCCAATCAGTGGTGTGGGCGGGGGTTATACACAGCTGCCAATCAGTGGTGTGGGCGGGGGTTATACACAGCTGCCAATCAGTGGTGTGGGCGGGGGTTATACACAGCTGCCAATCAGTGGTGTGGGCGGGGATTATACACAGCTGCCAATCAGTGGTGTGGGCGGGGGTTATACACAGCTGCCAATCAGTGGTGTGGGCGGGGGTTATACACAGCTGCCAATCAGTAGTGTGGGCGGGTGTTATACACAGCTGCCAATCAGTGGTGTGGGCGGGGGTTATACACAGCTGCCAATCAGTAGTGTGGGCGGGGGTTATACACAGCTGCCAATCAGTAGTGTGGGCGGGGGTTATACACAGCTGCCAATCAGTAGTGTGGGCGGGGGTTATACACAGCTGCCAATCAGTAGTGTGGGCGGGGGTTATACACAGCTGCCAATCAGTAGTGTGGGCGGGTGTTATACACAGCTGCCAATCAGTGGTGTGGGAGGGGTTATACAGGGCTAAGCATTTAGAGCTCTGCAGCAGAGAAAACTGTTTTTGTATCAAAAATGACACATCGCTGGAATCAGGGTCTCTGCCCCTCCACCATGCTGCTCTCCGATTATATAACAAAAACCTACTTAAAGATTCCCTTAAAGTGAATACAGGCAACAATCTAAACCTGACACCTTTACTTGCACAAATCGCAACGCTTGTCAACACTGAATTCCTAAACATTGGAGATGCCTATATATGAAAACACAGCGGTGGTGGTGCGCTTGCTCCCAGAGCCATCCCAGTCTTTTCATACAGGTGAAGACACATAGGGCAAGTTTCATTTGCAGTTAAAATTTAAAGTCATTTTCTCATTTTTTTTTTTTTTTTACATCTTGGATCATTACTTGATGGGGTTTTTTTTGCACCAAAATAATTCTTCAAAATGGCGCACACAGTACAATGAATTCTTTATTTTCGTCTTTAATCTTTTTTTTTTTGTGACTTTAATGAAAAAAAAATTGGATGCTCCTCTAACACAGCGCAAAATTTTGTGCGAGAAATGTATCATATAAAATCAATTATGGAGGTTATATTTTTCGGGCACAGAGTTTGCTCAATTGATGAATCGGCTGAAAACATTAGGCAAAAAAAAACCAAAAAAAACCCCCACAGCCGTAATGGTGATCGCTTTGTGTTGTGGACTGCTGGAAACATCGAGGGCAAAACTGAAGAATAAATATGTATCAGTAGTGCTGGTGGATTTAGGTGTTGGCCAAAAGGCACAGGTTAGACTCTCCTTACCTAGACACTGAATACCATCGAGGGCCACTTGGGTAGCAGATTCAGCAGAGTAAAGGATAACGCCAGCACAATCCTGTAAGTAAATGACATGTTCCCAATTTATCACATACAATAACCAGAATTGAAGAAGAACAAAAATTCTACTTTAAAGAGGACATGTCACCAAGTCAGAAGTGACCAGTGTTTGCCCTTACTTTATTCCCGCTGCTCCCCCGAGTATTACACTTTTTCATTTTTTTAAATCCACCATACGGTTGCAGAGATATGGGCCTTTTTATTTAGTGTTGATTGTGTGTAATCTTTATAAGGGGGCGTGGCCCACAGGATAATTATGCAGAGCAGCCTAAAGACACGCCCCTGAGGATCCTGTGAGCCACGCCCCCTTTGATATAGATCATAAAATTTAGCAGTAAGTAAAAAGGCCCATATCTCTGGAACAGTATGGCAGATTTAAAAAAAAATAAAAAATCATGTTCAGGGAAGAAGTAGGAATACAATAAAAGAAAGAAAGAAAAAAAAAAGCTCCCTTTTCATCTAAAGACAGGTCAATGTTTAATAAGACCCCTCTTCGGTGGGGTCTCCTCTTCGGTGGGGTCTCCTCTTCGGTGGGGTCTCCTCTTGGGTCTCCTCTTTGGTGGGCCTCCTCTTGGGTCTCCTCTTCGGTGGGGTCTCCTCTTTGGTGGGGTCTCCTCTTTGGTGGGTCTCCTCTTCGGTGGGTCTCCTCTTCGGTGGGTCTCCTCTTCGGTGGGGTCTCCTCTTCGGTGGGGTCTCCTCTTCGGTGGGGTCTCCTCTTCGGTGGGGTCTCCTCTTGGGTCTCCTCTTCGGTGGGGTCTCCTCTTCGGTGGGGTCTCCTCTTTGGTGGGTCTCCTCTTGGGTCTCCTCTTCGGTGGGTCTCCTCTTCGGTGGGGTCTCCTCTTCGGTGCCAATTCTGGTGTTCTTAACAGAAGCATACAGTCTAGATCACGTGAAGTCATTATCGGTCTTTACTCCTCTTTGGTCAGACCTCATCTGGAATACTGTGTACAGTTTTGGGCACCACATTTTAAAAAAGACATCGACAAACTGGAGCAAGTTCAGAGAAGAGCGACCAGAATGGTGACTGGTCTGCAAACCATGTCCTATGAGGAACGGTTGCAGGATTTGGGAATGTTTAGCTTGCAAAAAAGAAGACTGAGAGGAGACTTAATAGCTGTCTACAAATATGTCAAGGGCTGTCACATTGTAGAAGGATCATCTTTATTCTCATTTGCACAAGGAAAGACTAGAAGCAATGGGATGAAACTAAATGGGAGGAGACACAGATTAGATATTAGAAAAAACTTTTTGACAGTGAGGATGATCAATGAGTGGAACAGGCTGCCACGAGAGGTGGTGAGTTCCCCTTCAATGGACGTCTTCAAACAGAGGCTGGACAGACATCTGTCTGAGATGATCTAGTGAATCCTGCTTTGAGCAGGGGGTTGGACCAGATGACCCAGGAGGTCCCTTCCAACTCTACTATTCTATGATTCTATGATTCACATGCTGTTGTGCAAATGGAATAGACAATAGATGGAAATTATTGGCAATTATCAAGACACCCTCAATAAAGGAGTGGTTCTGCAGGTGGGGACCACAGACCACATCTCAGTACCAGTGCTTTCTGGCTGATGTTTTGGTCACTTTTCAATGTTGGTTGTGCTTTCACACTCGTGGTAGCATGAGACGGACTCTACAACCCACAGAAGTTGCTCAGGTAGTGCAGCTCATCCAGGATGGCACATCAGTGAGAGCTGTGGCAAGAAGGTTTGCTGCATCTGTCAGCGTAGTGTCCAGAGGCTGGAGACACTACCAGGAGACAGGCCAGTACACCAGGAGACGTGGAGGGGGCCGTAGGAGGGAAACAACCCAGCAGCAGGACCGCTACCTCCGCCTTTGTGCAAGAAGCAACAGGAGGAGCACTTCCAGAGCCCTGCAAAATGACCTCCAGCAGGCCACAAATGTGCATGTGTCTGCACAAACTGTTAGAACTGACTCCATGAGGGTGGTATGAGGGCCCGACGTCCACACATGGGGGTTGTGCTCACAGCCCAACACTGTGCAGGACGCTTGGCATTTGCCACAGAACACCAGGATTGGCAAACTCGCCACTGGCTCCCTGTGCTCTTCACAGATGAAAGCAGGTTCACACTGAGCACATGTGACAGACGTGACAGAGTCTGGAGACGCCGTGGAGAGCGATCTGCTGCCTGCAACATCCTTCAGCACGACCGGTTTGGCAGTGGGTCAGTAATGGTGTGGGGTGGCATTTCTTTGAAGGGCCGCACAGTCCTCCATGTGCTCGCCAGAGGTAGCCTGACTGCCATTAGGTACCGAGATGAGATCCTCAGGCCCCTTGTGAGACAATATGCTGGTGCAGTGGGCCCTGAGTTCCTCCTAATGCAGGACATTGCAGTGTGTATTTTCTTATGTCCATGTATTTACTACTAAAAGTAATTTTTTACATTTAGATTTCATTTTTCACTGGTTATTACAGACTTATTGCTTCCCTGCACATTCAAGTTTCATGTTTTCTTTGGGCATAGATCAGCTAAAAGGCACTCAGGAAAAAAAAACAGATGAAAGATCTACAAACTCTCCCTTAAGACTGTCAGAAGGAGCTCACTGATAGATTCTCAGTTAGCTAATTTTGCAGCCAGGAATAGACAGTGCAGCACAGATGCTACAGAACGCAACATTTTTAATGAAACTCAATAACGGAAATCAATTTTAGCCCCAAATACTTGCATTAAAGTAAAAAAAACAAATGGCCGCAAAGCAGGACAACCGCTTTAACTCCTTACCAACATCTGCCGTACATGTATGGTATAAGTCAGTAGCGGGTGCATGGAGCAGAGTCAGCTCGCCCCGTACATGGCAGATAATGGCTGTGACAAACAACCAGGACCTGCCTCTAAGAGCTGCGAGTGGAGCGAAGATCTGCCCACCACTGTTAACCTGTTCAGTGCTGCTGTCAATCTCTAACAGCAGCATTAACAGCGCGCCGGCATTGGGACGCATCGTTCCATGCGCCCACCGGCGCTCCTGTGACGCGATCACAGGGCGCAGATGGACTGCTATGACATCCGGGGGTCTGCTGAAGCCTCCATGCCTGTCATCATAAAGCTTCATTTGGGCTGTAAAGAAGAAAGTGATTTTGCTATATGGAGCATTACTGTGGTATCGCTGTATATAGCACAAGCAATCAGATAATGTATACAAATGCAGTGAAAATTTAAAAAAAAAAAAAAAGTCTAAAATATTAAAACCCCACACGTTCAACTCACCTCCCACTAAAAATAAAGATAATAAAAATATACACATTTGTGGTATGGTCTCTTTCAGAGAAATACAATCTATCCAAATATAAAAAACAAACGATCAGTGAACACAGAAAAAAATTCAAAAAGCCAAAATTGCATTTTTTTCGTTCGCCACAATACTGCAGAAAACCCTGTAAGAAGCGATGACCATGTCATATGTGTCCCAAAATGTTATCAATAAAGTCCTCTTGCCCTTCAAAAAATAAGCCCCCACACAGCTCCATCAACCCGAAAAACGAAAATGTTACGGGTCTCAGAAAAACTCTTGGAGAAGTTTGGTCTTGCTGTAATCACACTGAGGAGTAGGGTCCTATTACCAGGTCATTTTCACCACACTATGTGCGCCGTTAAAATCCTTCCCAGAAAAACAAGGTCAGGCTTTTTTTTTCGCACTTTTACTGCACTTGGAATGTTTTTCCCGTTTTCTAGTACTATGTGGTAAATGAATGGTGGGATTTATAAGTACCGCTCATCCTACAAAATAACAAGACCTCACACTATGTGGACAGACATTAAAAGTTATAGCCCTTGGAAAAAGCCAAGGAAAAAACAGAAAAAACCATCAATTGGTTCTGTTGGGAAGAGGTAAAGCTAAAGAAACGCATGTAACAGCAGAATATGGAGGAAGGTGAGATATCACCGGCTGGTGGATACTACCTGCTCCATCGCTGGCAGAGTAACCCATCCCCATGGAGGCCGCTGAGATCTTCTCTTGTAGAAACGTATCCAAAATCTATAAAACATGGGGAACAGTCAGCAGAGGGTTTGGTGATTGGCTCATATTGGCGATATACCCAGGGGCATTACTGGGCACAGGGAAGATTGGGAATGAATAGGATTGGCTGTTAGATATGTGATCTCTTCAATTAAAGGGGATGTCTAGTTGGAACAAGTTCTCACTGATCTCTGGATAGGTGATGACTCTTAGATCGGTGGGTTTGGCCGCTATGACCCAATCAGCAGAACAGCACTTATAGATAGAAGTGAGCGAAGTGCAAATGTTCAGCCGCCGGTCCGTTCATTCTCTATGGGGGGCGCTGTACTCAGCTTTCTCCTGCATAGAGAATGAATGGAGCGGTGGTCCGGGGAGGTACTAGCAGGGATTAGTTGGGTTCCCAGCAGATCTAGAAGTTGTCACTTATCATGTGTTGGGGAATAATGACTTCTCCTCTGATAAATGTGCTGATTCCGGTCAGTTGTGGTCGCTGAGTGCGTGTGATGGGATGTGGCTCCGTCCGTTATATTATATCACGTCTTATACCTATAATCTCGCTGATCGCAGGTGTCTGTCTTCACACTCAGATGAGATGGAACAAACTGACGATATAGGACTTTTTTTTTTTCTTCAAATTCAAACCGAGCAATCCTATTGGCTGAGTATGAATGCAGTTACCATGGTGACAGAAGTAGCTGCAGATTTAAAGGGACAAGATACTAATATTGTACTAAAGTGTATTTTATTATATACTTCACATAACTGACTGGGTACACCTTGGTGCTGGTGGGATGGCTTTTTTTTTAATCAAACAACATGTTTACTAAGTACCCTATATTATATATATTTCCTATTGCTTTTTACTTACTTATAGCAGGGTATATGTTCATATTGTTTCTATCCTAAGTTTGTCTATTTTCTAATAAAGACATGACCAGTCCTCTTTAGAATTTTATAGTGACCCCATTGAGGTCATGGACTGATATTGGGGATTGCAGAGTTGGGGCAAGGTGTTGGTGCTAAGTAAGTGACATCAAATGAAGGCTATGGTGCATATGACTCGCCCCCTGGGCCGTGGGGCACTCGGATCCGGGCAGTAGGGGAACGATGGGAGTAGTAGTGGCAACTCGGTTCCGTGGCTCAGGGTGGTCAGGCCAGTGGTAGTCCGTTATGTGCTGATGTTTATGTCCGACTACGCCACCCGTGGATTTGCGGTTATTAGGAACCGCCGCTGCATGCAGACCGCTGGGGCTGATGAGGTGTGCAGCTAGGGTAGTGTGACTCCCCACGGGAAGAGTGCGGCCCCAGGGCAGTATAGTGGATGGTGGGAGTGATGGTAGTGAGGGTCCCAGTGCTGATAGTGCTGGAGAAGCAAGGAGCACACAGACAACAGGTTGCAGTCCAGGGTCTTTACTAGAACAGGTAAATTGACCCATAAACAGTCCCGGCTAGGAGGGGGACCTGGATGTCTGAGAGTAACGGGGAAATTGGCCCTGGTCAGGGTGAGGGTGTAGGCCTACCGTGCTTTCTGCGCTCCTTCTGGCTATCTCCTCCTGATAGGGTAACAGCCCACGTTTCCGAGCTTTCCGTGTATTCTCGCCTGTATGGCCTGCGACGTGGGTTCCTTTCTGCTCCCAGCCTTGTACGGCTTTACTGGTCCCTTCGGTTGTGGCAGGGCCTCCAGGCTTCTTAGGCCAAGGAATATACAGTCCCTTGCGGACTGGTTCTCTGCTGGGGGATGTGGAATCCTTCCAGCCTCAGACACCAAAGTCTGGTAAGGTCAGTCTCTGATTTGCCAAGACAGGCTCTCTTCGCCTCTCGTCTCTGGCTGGTGGCTCTCCTACTGCCACACTTCCTCTTAGGTGCAATCAACTTTCTGTCCCTGCTCCACTCTGGGACACGTCTCAGTGCTGAGACAGGCCATCCATTCTCTCTAACCCTGCCCCCAGTACCAGCTTTTATAGGGGCAGCCAGCTCCCCCTACTGGCCTGAGACAGGAGGCATTGCATGCTAATGTTCCCCTGACTAGAGAACCTCCCCCTTGCTCTCAGACACAGCTTTAATTACACTTGTGGCATCCAGGCCAGGGTGACACACATACATAGTAAATCAGTCTTGTTGTGCCACAGAAATCCTGTTCTATAACACAAAATATCTTCATATGATGAGGAGTTGTGTTGTGTTTTTCTCCATTTACATTCTAGCGTGGTGATCACATAAAATGTAAAATTCCTATTAAATAATTACTGAATGACAGTAGCCTGTATCCCTGGAGGACAAGTCATTTACCGGTTCACCAGGTTTGATGTTCTAATGCATTTAGATGTTTCAGTATTTGTATATATCTTTTTTTTCCCCCCTTAAGGGTATTCAAGCGCAGACTGTGGCAAACTTCTTCCTCGCCTTTGAAGCACAGCTTTCAATTATTCCTATCGTAAACCAGGTAAAAAGCTTCGAGCCGAGCGTGATCAGACTCCTTCAGTCCCGCAGCAGGTAAATCTGTGAACATCGCCGGCACTCCTGCTGTTCCTAGCACCGATCCCTCTATGAGCGGCTGTGCAGTAATGAAGGCAGGATTCACCCCAAACTTGCTCGTCTTTTTTTTCGATTTCCAGTTCTGGTAATTAGTGATACACATGTGTATATCCAGTGGTCAACTCAAAACCTATGTATGGAAAATCAATTGTTTGCTGTATGCATCTCATTTGTAGGATGCACACTATTCATTTCAATATGGAGCGGAGTAGGAGGAGACTTTCATTGCTGTCGCCCTTTACTTCCTCCCTGCTGATAGGAAATGCCATGCTGTTTGCTTGTGTCCTGTGATTACAGCAGCCTGCAACAGTTTTCAGCGTGCACTCCCCGGCTCAGGCATCAAGCAGTAAATGATAACATTAAAACGCTGCTACCCCTTTGTTAGTCACTTTTTTATCTTCTTCCCCTTCTACGAATGCTATAGTCCGTTATTCTAGAACTGCTCTGAAAATGGTTCTCTGGAGTGTTGGGATTTGGGTTTAGGGTGGGTTATGGGAATTGAAGTTCAGAATGATTTGATTAAAAAAAATATGAAATTAAAATTCCTCTGTTCTTGAGAAGGTCAGGAGAAAATGAAAGGATTCATCTAGTCTGTTCAGCGCTCCCAGGAGACAGGCACCAGGCGGAGGTATTAAAAGTCTTCAGAAATTTACTTAGATAAAAATCATCATAAAAAAACGATACATAGAACAACGCGTTTCGGCTATATATTGGTACAGAATAGCCTTCCTCAGGTAAGATATTGCTTTACAGTCTGTTAGAGTTATATAGTCTATATAGGTTCACTTGAATAAATTAATTAGGTTAAATGGTCAAGACCTGGTGGTTCTTCATTAGCTTAATTGCTGCTTGGTGGTTTTCAGTATGCTTGTTTCTTTTGTTGTTACAGGTATATTTGCAGTACATGATAAAATATATGGTGAAAAACACACACACATGAAAAACATTACAAACATTGATTTGCGTGTGTACAGTAGAGATGAGCGGTGTTCTACTCGAACTGTTCGCCAATCTCAAATTCGAGCTGTTTTGGGCGGTGTTCGAGCCGTTCGGCGAACACGAACAATTTGAGAAAAATTCGGCTGTTCGAGGTTATGTTCGATAACTGTTCGTGCACCAAAATCATAACTGGATTTTTTCTCAGTAATGATGAAAATTAATGTTAATACGCAGTTTGAGTGTACAGCGGGGTGGGGGGAGGGGCAGGGGATGGATCTCTGCAGGAATAATGAAGATCTCCATTTTTTTTTCTCTTTCCCGCATTTGCAGTGGGGAGGTGCAATCTGTCAGCCTATCAGCAGCGCACACACGGAGCGAAGTGCTTTTTTTCACACAAGCAAGGGCATGTGTGATTGGCAGTGTATGTCACATGTCCTTGCCCTATAAGACCAAGCCATTTTCCCCGTCGCCACCATTTTCTCACTGCTGCAGCTGCGTGTTAGACGGCACCGCTGTTGCTGTGTGCGCTATACCTTGTTAATTTCAAGCCAATTTTCGCACAAATCTACAGATAGCTTGGGAGTAGGGAATAGTTGTGATTGCAGTCCTTTTAAGGACTAGGTTACAGCATTTCCTACGACTTTTATCAGGCAGGTCTGTGCTCTTAAATAGATAGATTGTGGGAGTAAAGACTAATTGTAATTGCAGTCCTTTTCAGGACTAGGTTACATCAGTTCCTATCAGTTTTTGCCAGGCAGGTCTGTGCCAGTGCTGTGCAAGTTTTTTTCACAGCATTTGGCTGAATCTAGCAAAGCTAATCCTTTTTGGCCTATTGCAGAGTGTGTTAGTCAGTGGAGTAGCCTATCTGTGTTGCAAGATATACCACCTGTGTATAGAATACCAATTTTTTTACTGCACCTAGTGAAGTAAAATCTTTTGGGCATAGCATCATTCTATTAGTCCATCTATACTGACCTCCATCAGGTTGCAAATTAAAAATAATTTTTATCTGCATCTACCTCTGAAAAAATATTTGGGCTTCTAGCTGTGTGTGGGACTTGTTCTATTAGTCCATCTATACTGACCTCCATCAGGTTGCAAATTGAATATAATTTTTATCTGCATCTAGCTCTGAAAAAATATTTGGGCTTCTAGCTGTGTGTGGGACTTGTTCTATTAGTCCATCTATACTGACCTCCATCAGGTTGCAAATTGAATATAATTTTTATCTGCATCTAGCTCTGAAAAAATATTTGGCCTTCTAGCAGTGTGTGGGACTTGTTCTATTAGTCCATCTATACTGACCTCCATCAGGTTGCAAATTAAAAATAATTTTTATCTGCATCTACCTCTGAAAAAATATTTGGCCTTCTAGCAGTGTGTGGGTCTCATTGTATTAGGCCATCTATACCAAGCTCCACCAGCTTTGAAATTAATAATAATTTTTAGCTTCATCTAGCCCTGAAAATAATTTTTCCCAATAGTGGTAGCAATAGAAATATGGGGCGCGCGCCTGGCTAACAAAAATATACGCTTAATAACACAAAACACCAGCCTAGCGCACTGCATTAATAAGATGGCATCATCGTCTCTCCCAGTGCTAGGCCTACTACGCAGGCTAGTATTCCTGTGCCTAAAACACAAATGTATGGGTCCGCGCTAGCCACTATGTTGAGGGGTATAAAGCTGCTGCTAACGCTTTATAACAATTCAATTGGCAGATTTTCACAGAGCTCTTCCACAACGCCCACCCATCGGGCAACAGTTGCCCACCCTCCCTATGGGATCTAGTGGCGAATAGTTGATGCCATTAATCAGAGCGTCAGTTGCCCCGTCAACGTGGCAAGCATACGGTAAGGCATGGGAAGAGTGGACACG